>NW_027071826.1:35332664-36582664 GCF_038088225.1 Cyrtonyx montezumae | reverse complement strand
CCTATTTTTCTATAATAACCTGATAAAAATCTGTTTAGTAACTGGTAATCCTGCAGACTTCTTAAAAAACAAAAACAAACAACAAAAGAACAAGCAGACAAAAAGAATGCTCCCTCTTAGAAACAGCAGCATTTTCTGTTCATTTTGCCACAGTAATGTCCCTGAGCATGTCTACAGCAGGGGAGAAGAGGGAAAATGCTTTCTATTAATAGAATGTTTTCTTTTGCAGAAAATTAGTTGTTTGGTATTATTAAGAACTTCGTAGGCATTGGAAATCAACCCTTTTTTCCTTTCTCAAATGTTGAGACGACACTTAAGCTGCCATTTTCTCAAAATTACATAAGGACTTTTTCAAAGATTTTTTTCTTTTTTTAATAAGGCCTAGAAACTGGAGCTGCATTGACCAAAGGAAAGAGAAACCATATTTGGGAAATTTTTCTGATCTCTCTGTAGACTGTGAGTTGAATTGCTCAGAAAAGCCGTGCTAGTCTCATCACTCTGCAAAATAAGTCTCCCAGATAACTTTGTCATGAAAAATTATGCATGCTAAAGATACAAGAGCTTCCTGAGATGCTTGAGTTTGCTTTGGATACGGAAGGGCCTCCTATGCTTTTCATTCTTCATAAAGTATAATTTGGTGCCTCCTAAATACTGCCCACTGTGATATCAAAATAAGGTATCATTGACAGTGAATGGTATGTTCAGCTCTCAAATTACCATTGGATTGGTTCATGATTTTTGGTGCCTACATGGTTGTCATCGGTCATTTGAGTGGACATGGTACAAATGCTCCTCACCAGTGCAAACTCAACCATATCATGGGCAAGGTGCTTTGCCAAAGGACAACGGGGTTTGCTCTTTTGCCAGGGAAGGGATGCAGAGCTGCCTTCCAGCTCTGCGCTGAGCCATGGAGTGATGCCATCAGCGTTGTGCAAAGTGAAAGGGGCTCTACATCTCCTAGCCTGAGACCTCCAGAAAGATGTTTGCTTCTGATTTGTGAAATCTGAAACATACTAAGTGGAGCTGGGGACTTAGTTTTAGAGCTGTTAGAATTATTCTCTGTCTGTAGAGATTTTCAGGAAGCAGATATCTTAAGAGGGACATATGTGCGTGTATTTGAAGCTTTCTTTTCTTCAGCTTTTGAATAAGAGCTGGGATCAGTAAAAAGTGCTAACTATTAAAATCAGGAGGATGGATAGCATTATCTCGTCAGAGATACAGAGGGTTTTGACAGTTGTTCATACAGTTCCTAGCCCTGCTCCTCGCATTCTGACAGGCGGAAGCAGCTTGTTTCCTGTCTGCCTTTCTTTCTCATCTGTACTGGGATGTTAAGAGGTTGGACTTGACGATCTTAGAGGTATTTTCCAACTTAAAATATTCTATGATTCTGTGAAGAGAGCTGGTAAGTTTTCTGCTGTAGAATGTTGTGATTGAAGTGTTTTATTTTGTGCAGAAACTGGCTTTGTGAAACTTTGCATTCATTTTCAGAGAAACCTGAAGATGAAAATGTTCTTTTTTCTGGAGAGTTTATCTTCTCCTTTTTTTTTTTTTTTTTCTGTTGCTCATCTATTCTGTGACAGAATAGGAATAGGTAAGGGAAACACACACACACACACACACACACACACACACACACACACACACACACAAAACAAAAAACAAACAAACAATCAGAAACAGAAGTCCTCCAGAATTTTTTTCCTCAAATGAAAAACTGCCTGCTAAAAATATCTATATATCTTACTTTAAAAAAAAGCTGACTTTTAAACTTGTACAATATGAAGAAAAGGTTACTCCTGTTGAATGTCCCAGCCAGTTTTTAAGTGAGGTTTCTTATCTGCATTTCTTTGTCTATTTAGTGCAAAACTTCAAAACCAATCTTGCAAGAGGAACCTCAGTGTAGGTGAGCCATTAGACAGAGCTGTGCCCAGCAAAGCTAATGATAACCCAATGACTACTTTGACCTTCATAAAATAACTTGTTCCTCATGTAGCTTGTAACAGAAGTGAGCTGCATTGTCAGCAGACTGTTGGCAGCACTGGCAGATAGGAAACCAGGAGCTCAACAGCCTTGAGCATGCTTATGCTGGACAATTGGACAGCTCTTGGTAGAACATGGTAGGAGTGGGAAGGTATAGACAACATGTAGACATTGTATGGCTGGATGATGTGGTGGGATGCAGTGACAGTGCTTTGGCTGTATTTTAGCACCAGTGCCCAGCCTGTGGAGGTTTTGAAGTGAACTGAGCCCTGTCTGCAGCTATTTCTTTCCTGAAAAAGCAGGACACAGGGTTTCCAGGATGGATCGACCCCCCAGTAGCACATGAAAAAACAAATAAGTTCTGCAGTAGTATGTTTAAACAACATAAACTTCCTCTTCTAAATCATTTGTCAAAGGTTTATTTTTACATCCTCTAACACTCACTAGGTGTTAATTTTCAGACTTGGCTGTACCATTGCCTTAAAATATCAAAATATCTAAGAGCTCTAATGGGCTCAGTCCTTCCTTGCTGTATGTCATGAAGCAGCCACTGAGCACAGGATGGCAGGAGTTAGGTTCTACTGGGAACTGCCTGTGCTGTATTTGTCATCTTGAGCCACTTCTGGCAGCTTTCCCTAGCAACTGTTGATGACAGGATATTGCAGTTTGTGACTATCTGACCCCACTCATTTTCTCACGTTCTGCAGCAGGGCTGGTTGTGGGGTTTGAGCATTCCTGCTGTCTATCCAGGTACACTTGGTGCTCTACAAATGATGTATTTCAGGGCAGAATTTGTCACTGAGTCCTCAAACTGACCTGTGCCATTTATAACCTTTGTGACTGTGAAGTACACTTCAAGGAAGCTAAAAATAATATTTGTTGTAGAAATAGCTTTAAATTGAGAATATTTAGTCAACGAAAAGACAGGGAATCTCTCTGTCCTTTTTTTTTCCCATGTTTAAGTGTTCAGCTTTCAGGATGGAGCTAAAAGTTTATCATGAGCTATTGGCCTGTTAGCTGAGTTGGCTTTAGCGTATGGATTATGTTACTGGAAAGTGGAATCCCTTGCCAGAATTGTTTTTGCTGTTCCATTTCCCTTTCCATGTCCTGATTTTGCATGTTATCTGGTAGCTGTGCTAAGGCTGAAGTCTTACTGCACTGATGAGAACCAGGAGTTGGCATTCTGCTCTTCTGTCTCCTTCTGCCAAAGGCCAGTAGGCAAAAGAGCATACATTTTTACTATTTACATGAGTACAGTTTATGGTCATTTGAAACACCTGAAGATCAGCACATCAAAGCTCTGATTCTCCTAGTGCCTTAGCCTGACAACAGTGTGGATAATGTTCAGTACATTCAGATCTGGTTGGAAATGAATCACTTGGAAAACTTATGATAACCAAATAAATCTAAACCAGAATTCAGATGTATCAGGCTAGAAGTTTAATCTGTATGGATACTCAGTAGTTCTGAGTGTACAAAACTGAAAATGCTGCTTTAGTCCACTGCCATTTACTGAGTGCTTTTTTATTGATCAAGAGTAATGGTAATTGATTAGAAGTGTGGCAATCTCCTGTTTCTTTGGAGAATAGAATATCAGTGGTGTGTATCAAACCTGTGATTCACACCTCTGTACCAGATCATTTTTATGAAAGAAGGAAATTATGCAACTTTTATTCAACTTAATGGAGACCGTAAATCTTTGTGAAATAAAGTTGAAATTAAGCAATTGTTTCAGTCAGTGAAAGGGTTATATATATAAGTTTGTAAACATCAGGATATTTGATTGCAGATTTTCTTTAAGGAACACGATTTTGTTTTAAAAACTTACAAGCCACTCTTTTCAACATTTAAAAACTAAAACCACATTTCCCTATTAAAACATGATCCAAACTTTTTATAAAAGAGTTGGGTTTTATTTAAAAAGTTAGGGAAGAAAAAAGTTTCATCTCAGGTTGAACAAAACTCTGGGCAGTTGAGTGAAGAAAAATCTTTGTATTGTTTTGTTTTGGAAAATAAAAATAAATAAACAAACATCTTCCAGTTTAAACTGAAGCTCTTTTTGCCCTCCCTTTTCTTTTTTGGTTTTCTTATTTGCTATGTGGTTTTGTCACCAAAGCTACAAAATCTATTGATCATCTTGACACGTTCCTTCTGATGGTACTGGCACAGTCTCTTTTCCTTGTTTTTTTGTTTTTGTCTTTTGCATGTTTGTGGCTCCCTGCTAGAAGAGCTTGGGGTTTGTCTGGCAGGAGCACAGCACTAGGGCTGTCCTCCTTCTCCTCTTCCTGCTGCAGAGTTGCTGTTGCCCCCACAGGTGCAGGTAACCTATGTGCTGCAGCCTTCCTTTTTCTTTCTTCAACATTCATCTTTGTCTGGTTGCTGAGTACTCCCAGCAGCAACCCAGGGAATAATACGAGTGCACCTAGTAAGCACCCTTTCCTTTGCTAATTCTTTCTGAATGTGTTGTGGTGACTGCAGCTGGGTATTGAGTACTGCCCTCAGCTCCAGTAGTGGGCTGAGTAGGAGACCCCCAGAGGACACTGCCTGTATTCTGCCTGTCTTGCCCATGTCCCTTGCACGAGGATCAGCTCTCCCCTCCCCATCCCAAGTGATGCTATTGCTGAAGAATGTTGGATGGAGACCATTATACACATACTGGAGGTGCCGCAGGATTTGGGGGTTGAGTTTGATTTAAAAAGGAGGAGACTCGGGAAAGAAATGTTTTTAGTGGGGACCCAGGCTGTAGCACATTTCAGAGCTGTCTGAAACATGCTCAGTAGGCAGAGATGTATGTGGGTGCTTCGGGGGGGGGCTCAGTTAGCATTGCAAATGTTCCCAAGGAGTGCTCAAGGCTGCTGTCCCAGGCACGTACTTTGTTAATGCTTCTGGGGAAGATGCTTTGGGAATAATCAATCAGCGTCACTGCATTTCTTCCCTGTTGGAGCTGCTCTGTCTTGTTCTTTCAGTGCTGCCCATTTTGGTATTAATTTTTGCACAGAGGTTTGAATCACACAGGCAGGAAAGTTTTGTTGTGCAATGGGCTGAG
This sequence comes from Cyrtonyx montezumae, assembly GCF_038088225.1. Taxonomy (NCBI): domain Eukaryota; kingdom Metazoa; phylum Chordata; class Aves; order Galliformes; family Odontophoridae; genus Cyrtonyx; species Cyrtonyx montezumae. The sequence continues at coordinate 36,577,638 of NW_027071826.1, read as the reverse complement.
GCCTTTGCCTCTACAGCACTATAACACATGTTTGAAGTTGTAGGTCCTGAAGAAGGCAGTGGTACTGGGGTTTGCTGAATGTGCTCTGAATTCTTCAGTGGTTTACTAGCTCAGGATGAAGCTGTGCTCCTGGATACTGTGAGCTCCCATTTGGAGCACTGCTAGGACCTTCCCTTTGGCTCTTTCGTATGCTGCATCTCTGACCCACCACATTTCCCACCTTCCCTCTGACTCCTTTCTGTGCCTTCAGATTTTTTGATGCAGCCAAGCTCTGCTGCAAGCAGCTGCTTGTTGTTTTGCTTCTGAAGTGATGCTGCAAAGGGCTTTTTTTTTTTTTTCCCTAGAAAGGGCATGTAAAGGGAAAGGCTATAAAAAAGATTTACATGACTCAAGACAGTTTTTGTACGTGTAGGAATGAAGGAATTTTGGTAGGATGACTGGCTGACATAAAAGATCGAGATAACTTTGCCTTCCCTCTGAGTGAATCAGTGAGCAAACTAATTAAAAGCCAGAAGTACACAATACCCAGACATAGGCTGACACTTCTGTAAGCAAATTTTTGTAGAGCTGGTGTAATTGGGTGAGCAGGACATATTGTGTTTTGCAAAGGATCTGGCCTTCTAGCACCAGAGCTGCCTTCATAGCAGTAACCGGGGCTGCATTCTATGAATTAATCAACTCAAGGACACCTGAGTAATGTGTTCTGTAACCAGTCCCTTCTGATGTTCCACGTTAACACTCACAAAGAAGCAAAGAAGGTCTATACTTACTTTTCCCCAGGCAGGTTTTGCCTGGAGAAGGTGCAGGTCTTGTGGCTGGTAAATTCTGGAGGTTACTGAAACAGGAGGAGATGGACCTAGGTGAGAGCATGCAGAGCACTGAGGAGTAAAAGAGAAAGTCACAGTTAAGTTGGAGGACAGACACTGACACCTTCCCAGTTAGCAATGCTGAGAAAGCACAGGGAAACCAGGGGATGTACTTTTGTTTTCAGAAGGTAGATAGAGACCTTGCTTTATGCTCTGCCTTTATTTGTTAAAATGAGGATGTATTAAAGAATCCTTCTCATTGGTGAGGCCTGGAGGGTGCCTGCTCTGCAGTGCTGCTGAGCACTGCAGGGTCTAACAGAGCTTCATCACTACCCATAGCCTGGGGCGATGAGGGGATTAAGCCCTGGATACAGGGGCAGTAATCACCTGGTGCAGCTGGTCAGCTCAGGGTTTCCTTTTATTTGCTGTCATTATTATTATTTTTCGTTATTATTGATAGGAGAAAAGTGCAAGCCAGCTGCTCTGTGCTGAGGTGTGAGGGCTCCCGCAGGGTGAAGCGCTCCATGCCACTCAGAAAGCCAGCCACTGTGCTGTCTCTTCAATAAGCATTTTATTTCACACACTTGTTCTGAGCCTCCTGCTGTCACTCAGGCTACAACCGCTGACAAGTAGCCGGCCTGGCAATACAGCACTGGAGCTGGAGAGCTGCCTTCCCTCTAGCTGGGCTCTGGGAGAACAACATGAAAAAGCCAAGTGGCTGCTGAATATTTGAAGTCAAGTGTTTCCTCTTAAACATGGAAACGCTCTTTGCACTTCATACACATCACTGCGTGGTGATGGCAACTGGCCACATCATGCATTATTCCTGTGTTCAGATAGGGCCAAGTAGGCAGCAGGAGCTTTCCCCTAGCTTCTCTGTGGAGTGTTGGAAAGCTCATCATTTAGCAGTATGTTGTGTTGTACATAGATTATATGCTATAAAGTCCATCGATTGTATACTAAGCCTTCTTGTGACCTTACTAGGCACTGAGTTGGCTCTCATGTAGCTTCCATGTTGAGTTTCTAAAACATATCACCACATTCTCTTGAGAGATGGAGCTCAACAAAGTTTGTCCTGTGTGAATACTGGCTCATCCTTGTAGCTGAAACAGGTAAGCACCTTATTTCCATTGAGCTAATATTATAAAGTGTATTGTTCTGATGCTGTAGTGGAAATGTGAAGTCACGGCCTGAAGCAGTGATGGAGCACCTGGTGGGAAGGCAGGGCCAACCTAGGGGAGCTCAGGTGCATGCAGTGTACTTGAGTGACTGGAAGAGGAGCAGCCAGGGTCCACCAATTCCCAGAACTCATTTAATGGTTGGCAATGGAAGTGAGAGTATCTTGCTGGAGATCCTTACATACTTGAGGCCTTATAAGGGTAAGCAGCTTTTTTCCTTTTGTTTCTGCATCCGTGGCCATTTGGGCTTATCCTCACCTGCTGCAGCCTACAACTTTGCCACTCTGCTATTATTGCTATGCTTTCTGTTGCACTTTAGTGTCACACACACACACTTTGTATTTCTATTTATGTGTATGTGAAGAATGGCAGAGGTTGAAGGATACAGCTCATGGAGGCTTCTCATGAGGCAGCTGTTGAAAAACCAGGCTGGAGACTGCAATCTGTTCTGCCTTGGCTTTTCTGAGTGGAAGGGAGGGATACATTACATATTCATAGGCTGTGTGTATTATGTGTGCAGAAATATACATACATGCATAAATAAAAGTATGGACACAAAGCCACTGATTATTACCATTAACAATATTCACAGAAGCTTAGTATTTGTTGAAAGCAGAAAGTACGAGCCCCCTTTTCATTCCTACTGAAGGCAGAGTTGGATATAAAATTGTTGTAGACTGGTATGGGTTTTTTTTTTCAGTTTGATGATTCCTCCTGTCTTCGCAAATGAACTTGCTATTCATTGGTAAAACAAAGCACATGCATACTAGGCATATCAATAAAATACTTAGCCTTAATCAGATTTTAGTACTAACATCCTTCTAAACCTTTTAGATTAAGCAACTTATACCACAGAAATTTTTCCTTAAAAGCGTAAGCACATCCCTTTCCCTTCCCTCTTACTTCCTGTCCATGGTGTGGTTTTGTGTTTCATTTTGTTTCATGTAGGCAGTAGGCAATAGGGCTGCATGATTTCTGGAATGAATGAGTGAATGAGGAGTGGATAGGCGTTCATTTCCTGCTGAATAAGTCTGGAGTAACATTCTGTGATTCTGAGGTTTTGGGGAACCACAGTAGCATGAGGGAAATTTAGAAGACACTGACTGAGTGAAGATGACATTCTTAACCCCACACGCAGATTTGTGTAGTAACAAGACTGGGCTGAATGTAGAGAGAGTACTTTGTGCTGGATGTTGGCTGGGAATTATTGGGAGTATGAGGAATCATCACTGCTTAACTACCTCTTTATGGGAAAAGGTATAGCTCACAGTACACACAAGGATAAATTGTCATGGAACTGTAACAAATTCTCATAAGAAGAGCTGCTTGAAAGAGTTAAAAACCAGTGTCAGCTATCCCGTGCAACTGCATCGTCTTCTCCTAGCCAGCATATAGTAAAAAATGGCGTGATAGTAATTGAATTGAATTTGTGCAATATTGAAACGCTGAGTGGAGATAAAGAAGTATGTGATTTCAGATTTTATTTCAAACAAATAGGAGTGGGGTTGGTTTTTTTTGTGGTTTTTTTTTTTTTTCAGAGCACATACAACATGTAGATCTGAAAGCTGTAGAAACCTTGAAATGGTCTCATTTTATGTAGTGATTCCTCAGGTATAGTATTCACTAAAGAATGTATCGGTCTGTTGAGCTTCAAATCCTTTGGGAAACTAGAAGTATGAAGCAGGCAAAAAGGCAGCGCTGAAAGAGGCATGATTGTTTTTGTAAGGTTAAACAATTAACCTCTCTTTCTTGATTCAGCACTATCCAACATTCAGAACTGAAACTATTGAAATGGAATGGTAAATGATTAGTGGACTTTTAACAAAGGTCTTTCCTTCCAGCTGTAGGGCATCAAAGATGTATAAACCTTCATTCTCCCTGTCTTTATTGGAAATATTCTCTTATCCTTCCGAGTGATGTGGAGGGGATGGGATGTTGCAACTCTGCTTGGGCATGGCCTCAGAGCATTTCACTGGTTTTTCATGACATTGCAGAGGTTTCTTTTGCCCATTACTGCTTTTTGTTGTACCTTTGAGACAATATGCTTGGAAACCAGAAGGTCTTGGATGCCTTCAGAGTGGTTTTTGTGACAGTGATGAGTTAATGTAGTGGAGACATCATATATGTACATTTGGAGTTGGGTAAACTAAATTAAATTCTTTAAAAAAATAAGACACAGTGTATCAGCCTATGAGAACCAAACCTACTAACTCAGTAATGAGAGGGAAATAATTAGGAATTGAATGCTAAATTTGAATGTAACTGTAATTTACAGGAGTGCTTGTTAAGAGAAGAGCCAGCACAAGAAATCTTGGCTCTGAGCATCACCAAGAAAAGAGCCTCTGTGTTTGTTTTGGCCATGTAGCAGGCAACTCCAGTGATGAGTTGCTGGAAATGACATGTCTGATTTATTGCCCACTGCAGCTTTGAGAGTGTTTGCAAGCTGAATTATCTGCTATGGTTAAGGATGATTACAACTGTGTTTAATTTTATTTCAGATTTTTTTTTGTTTGTTTTTCATGTGAGTTCTGGATGCAGATGACTTCTGTGGTTACTTTTGGTCCTTAAGCAATGCCAGCTTGGGTTTTCAGTGCCACTAGTGCCTTCTCTGCAGCCAGGGCCGAGGCTGGTCAGAAAGAGAAGAGTCCAGACACAGTGCCCAGCAGAGCTCCATTGCAGTGGAGGTGTTCTACAAGGGGGCAGGTAAACCTAGCAGGGCAAAAAATTGTGTCACTAGCCTGTTGTGAATTCCTGAGCAGGTAGTTAGGGTCCACGCTTCCTGCAGAAGCTTTCTGATATTTCTTCTCTACCAGCAAGTCCACATCTGGTTTTGGTTCTGCCTCTTAAAATATGACTGTGTGTCAGAGAGTATCTCACAGTGTCCAGTTGCAGTGCACCATGGAAGATGCTAATATCTGTCTAGTTGGTCGTTTTATTCACTGTTTGTTCCCAACACACCAACAAGTTCCCAGCATGTTTCCTAACCTGTAACTGAATTGCGTCCCTAGATAATAAGAGTAAGCCTTCACTGTGCCAAATCTCATCTACATACCCTTCATAATGGAAGGCTGTCTCTTTTGAGCTAAATAGACTAGAAAGGCTGTAAAGATGAGCTGGGCAGTAGATCGACAACAAGACAAAGAGATGTCAAGAAATACATCCAGGAACACATGTTTTGAGCTTCTGATTATGTTATCATACCATTTTTCTATAATTTCAGTTTCAGCTAAGGCAAAACAAAACAAAAACCTAGTGAAAGCAAATTATTTCAGATAAGATCCATCTTTTTGTACAACCTATATTGCCAATACAGTTCTGTGTTTTGCAGAGCCCTGGAGAATTTGAACTGGTTTTCAGAGAACATCTTTACTGTTACCTAATAATTGAGATTGTGTACTGACAGCTCACTGCATCTGGCTGATTCCCTCCTGCTCTCTGTTCTAATATCCCTGTCAGCCTGTTGGCAAGGAGCTGAAGCTGTGCCAGCCGTCCAGCTAAAATATAGAGTAGCCAGAAGTTTCAATTAATTCAGATTTCTGCGAATGCTTACTGGACGTTCATTCCAATGCCTATAAAAATGTCTGTGCAGCTCTTTGCTTAGCATTTCACCTCATTTTAAAGCTGCTACTTTACAACACTGATCTTTAAGTAATTTTACAAGTGTTAGTTTTAACTGACTGTGTTTTCTTTTTCATTGCATATTTTCAAGTGAGCCAAAGTGGAGAGATAATACAGAGTCCTGGTTGATTTTGGTTCCATTGCTATTAAATGTATTTCCACTGCTTCAGGTGATTGTAAAAAATACTGCATGTGGGCACTCAAAAATACATTTTGAAAAGCAACCCTTTGTCTAGGAAGAAATGGTCTCTGATCAATAAGAGCACAGGTAAAATGTTTGCTGGCCCCATACATTCCCAGAAATAATATTCTGTTTTCCTCTTCTGAGTGTAACTGCTTGGATACAGAGCAGTGCTTCTTGTGAACAAACCTGGCCAAAGGAAGGGCAGGGTTATTTCCTTCAGGCATTTTGGTCCATCACGAAGTTGTGGGATTGTGGGACTCTGCAGTGAGGTGACTGCTTCAACACTACACACAGATGTGTCTTCAGAAGTGTCTGCTGGAGTGTGGACCTGGGAGAGGAAGTAGTGTGGGGCTGAGTTCCACAAAAGGCAGTGCCTGTGTGGGAAGGGCACAGCCTGGGGCTGAGTGATGTTCCCCTTGGATTAAATTTGCTGAGAAGGGAATGGCAAAGGGTTTGGTGTGTTAGAAACACAGCTGGCTCTCTTCAGAGGCAGCAGGCACGCCTCAAGTCTATGCCTTCTGTGCTTCCTATTCCTTCCTTTCCTATTCCTTGCTTTCCTGAAGAGTAATCCCCCAAGCTCATCTGAAAAATTGTGATGGTAAAATGAGGAGGCAGGAAGACTTATTGAAAATCTGAAGTCTGAATGGAGCTGCATTAATAAGACAGCATACCAATATAAAAAAAGTCCTCAACATGCTGGAAAATAAATCCCACAGAGTGCTGAGAATCCTGCCTGAGTCACTAATTCCCCAGGACAGAAAGTAAAGGAAGGAAAACAGTTGTTTTTTACGTAGCAAAGCCAAAACATGTCCACTTCTGCTGTGAGTCCTGGGGGAATGTGTCTCTTCAGAAGTGCAGTATGGGTTGGTGTCAGTGAGCTGACAAATACACAAACTGACTTTTTTTCCTCATCTTTTAGACAAAGCACCTACTAATTTCAGTGGGACTCCTGCCCACATGCATTTTGTGGTTGGAGCTGTCCCAGAGCGTTCAAGAACTGAGGATTGTTAGCACTGGGGCGTGGGGAAGGTTTGGACGGGTGAGTCAGATTTTCCACAGCTCCAACTCTAGCTCCAGCACTGAGCACCAGCAGGACTTTCCCCTGCTTCCACCTCCTGTGGGACTTCTTCATGGGCTCTCCCTAGCACTCCTGATGCTTCTTGTCCCCTGCAACATCACTGCACTGCAGGATTTCCACTAATAATATCTGCAACATGTGAGGAAAATTGCAGAGCATTCCCCTGGCTCCCAGAGGCTTTATAAATACTTGCCCAACTAAAGACAGCTTACAACCTTACTCTGCTTCAGAATCGCACAAATCTGATAGAAATTCTCAGTTTATGATGGGATGAGAGAGAAGAGTGCTAGTAAGTGACCTGTCTGGAAGCAGTCTGCTAATGCTTCAAAATGAGCTGCTGTGGGGCTGAGGGCTCAAACTGGGAGCACCACAGAAGGTGCATGATTGTTGCTGTTCTGATTATGGCAGATGATTTTGCTTTTCTCATTTACAGTTTTAATGGTTTGCTAATGTCTGATCTAGGAGTATAGTGTAGTCTATTGAATAGGGGTGGCATAATGGCATTAGTAAGGGTAATTGAGGTTGTTGTGATAATCTTATTTGCTCTTTAGTTTGTATAATGAAAATGACTTATCTTAACATTTGACAGGAAAAAAAGAGTTGTTCCTCTGTGCAGCCTGGACGTCTCAAAGGGAGAGGGAAAGTGTCAGTCTGCACTGGTCTTGTATTATTCTGAGGCTTGTACAGCAGTGAGCAGCTGGGAGCAAGTCAATGTAGTATGTGTCAGGCTTTGTGTGTCTGTTTCTGTTTCATATAAATAACAGCGTGTGTTGTTACTCATGACTCTGTGTGTCCCATGCTGCAAGGATAAGCTTGTCAGTCTGTCTGTGATGTGTGTGGTTGTTTTGGGAGCCTTTAAAGGAAAAGATGGGAGTGAGAGAAGTCCAGGCTCTGAATGCTTAACCCTGCAGAAGAAACTTGGCATTTTGTCTCCCATCAGCATTTGCTCGTTGCTGCAATTAGCATTAATTATGGAGATACTTATGTGAACACACTGTTAACCCTAATTAGAGTTAATGAAAGATATGTGTGGATGTTAACCGGACAAGAGACAACCAAGCTTCCATTTCAAAGGTTAAATATTCAGTAGCTCTCCCTTAGACGTGTCAACATCCTATAATCACGTAGCCAAATTTATGCAAAAGCAAAAGAATTTCACCTTTTTTCCCCCACCATATATATAGCCACCTTATACTGTCATTTGTTAAATTAAGGAGCAAACAATGATGTAGCAGTGCCTCTAGTTACCTTACCAATGTAATTATACTAACTCTTCCCTATTTGTTGTGCATATTCTCAGACTTCCTTAGCAGGCACTCTGCTTTCCCTTTTGCTGTCCTGCTAATTGATGCCAGTAGTCAGAGGAGCTGGCAGGAGTTGCTTTGTTCAGAATGTCTTATGAGAAGGTGCTCAAAGGCCTCAGCTCTCGAGTAGGTAATGTAATATTCAAAATCTGTAAGATTTTCTTCACAGGGGTGTTACTTGAAGCTGGAAGTTCAGGAGGAATTTCCTCTTGTTTGCACTCACTCATCATGTCTTCAGTATTTTGGAAACCACTGTCAGCGAAGAGTTAAGGCTGCAAAATTTACCCAGCTTTGCAAGTGCTTCTTTCTGTGCAGCAGTCCTAAATATAAGAATTTGGTTCAGGTCTTGGATTTGCCCATTTCCAGAAGAGCTTGTTGTTGCCTGGTGTTCTGGTAAAATGTAGCTTTTGCTCACATTTTACCCACAGAATGAACTCAAGGAAGATTGGTAGGTTGTGATTTAGCCAATTTTAGAATAGCCTGTTAATGTTTTCATGTAGGTTTTTTTTCAATTGTGTCATTACAAGCACATATTCAATTTTGTGGTGGTCAGAGAATCTGTTAAGCTTTGTAATTAATGGTAGATCTTTAGTTTAATGTGTGAAGTAATGCTTTTGTGGGTCAGATCTAAGTGGGCCTTTTTAATCTCATTTTTTATCTCTTTTTTTTTTTTGTTCACAGATGTATATTTTTAACAGCCATGTAAAGCTCAAAATGCCCATGTTTAAACTGGTAGGAGCAAAAGGCTTTTGATCATATTTTGTGCTGGGATTTGGAGTAAGCTGCATTGGTTTGAGAGCTCAAACTGTACATTGTTTAAAGAGGGCAGATGCTAAGAAACTTTGTTCTATGCTATGCAGGGTTGCTAATTTAGCTCTTCCTGCATAGTTAGAGCATCAAAATTCCCTACTGCGGCACAGCTTACCCTAACTTATGGGAAAGGACAATTTTTTTCTGGTGTATCTACATTTAGATCTTTTAACAAAAAAGGTTATGTCATCTTTAAAACACCAAATGCCCCCATATTTTAAAGTTTCAGTTAAAATGCTCACTTAAGCCTTCAGTTGCAGTAAGATCCTGGAAAGAGAACACAGTCATGACATGTATTCTCACGTACGTATTTCAACTAGAAAAATGTGTCCTCCCTTGTAGGAAAAAGTGACTGATCAGGCCACAGTCTGGTTGTGGGACTGGGAAAGTGAAATGCATGAACAAAGATAACTCAAACGCATTGAGGTTAAGGACACTTCACTCCAGGCAAATTCCTGTGTTTTTATAAGCTGCTACAGCTAGGCTGTAAAATGGAGGCCTCCAAACAAAGGTAATAACCACAAGTGGTAGCTTAAAACAGTCATGAACTGAAGCCTGCATTCTATTTCTTCAAAATAAAAAGGGGATGTGTGAGGTAAATTCCTCCTTATCTTGTCTATGATTCATATAAATGTATACCACTAGAGACAGAAATCTAGGCCAAACCATTGCACAACTGACATCCTAATTAAAATCAGTTTGTTTTGTTGGTTAATTGCTAATACCGTATCCAGCAATGTGATTGTTTTTTTCTGAATGAGATCTGACATTAGAAAAATATCCTGCCTTCAAATGAGTTTGTCTTAAAGAATCTGTAGCCCAAGCAATAGTCCAGCTGAAGAGACTAATTTTGGAATCAGTGAGCCAGCAGTAAAGTTTAAGCGGTGGTAAAGTCATTATTCTGGATTTTTGGTACAGGCTTAGCACTATTATATTGACTTATGGGAATGAATACCTCACAGTCTGTACTGATAGCTTCTGTAGTTGTCTGGTCACCTCTGATTTTGCCATTGAATATCTTGGCTATTCCTCTCAAATGCTTTGGAGTTATCTAACTTGCTTGTAATCCTCCAAGATAGCAGGGAAAGCAGCAAAAAAGTATTAGATGAGAAACCTAAGTGGTTTTGCCCTATGATACTAGAAAAATAAGGTGTTATGTAAGATGTCATCTCACCAAAGACTGAATTTCAGGAGCTGATATTTCCATACAGGATATGTGAAGTGCTTAAATAAAGGCTTCCTTGGCATCCACTTTTTTTCTTTCATTCATTCTTTTTGACTTTGAGATTTTGGGATGCTTCTGAGCTAAGTCAAGTTTGTTAAATGTGTCAACTTGCATGCAAAAATTAGACGTCAAAAAAGAATATTGTATCTCATATACAGTGCAAATTGCTGTGTCAAGGCAGTGTATTTGCAGCAGAGAGGGGAAGTTAGGAAATAAAAGCAAAGCACTAGAACAGGGGACTGCAGAATCTTGTTTTGAAATTTGTTGTATAATTTATCTCTAAATGCAGCAAAATTCCTCGGTATTTTCAGAAAGATTCCTCTCCCCTTGCTGACAGCAGCAATGGCTGAGGAGGCCATTAAATGCTGTGTCACTCCAGATCTGTGGATGCAGAGCTGAGAGCAACAACAGCCTAACCAACAGCATGCCCCAGGTCTGCCTGGCCCTGCTAGGCATTGCTTGAACATCTACAACTCCCCGTGTCTCAACCTAAACCTGGGCTGCTTTGGCTTTTTGCCCTCCAAATGTGCCTGTGATGCTTTAGGAAATACACTGGTTTTTGGCTGAAAGGCAGCATTGCTTTCAGATGTCATGCTGATCAAGAGAGAGGCACAGCTGAGATTGAATATAGTCAGCTTCAGTCACAGAAAGCTGGGGTTATTTTCCAGACAGAGTTCAGATCAGTCCTGACTGACATGCAGGTTAGCTGGCAGAGTCCTGCCCCTTGCAGGAGATCTGTCTTTGTCAATATGTTCTGTTCGTTGCTCTCCCTGCAAAGATTACCATGTCTCTGAAAATAGGAATTGCTGGATCAGATCCAACTCTGTTCTTGCTTCTTTTGGGTGTGAATGACAAAGCTCTCTGCTGCCCAACCACAGGGTGGGTTTTGTGCTGTTTGGAGGCCACGTGAGCTACCTCGTGGTTGGTGTTTCAGATCTTGCCTTTATCATTTTGGTACATTTGGAATTATTCCAGCCCCCCTGATTTGGATTAGAGGAAGTTTTATGTCTTCAGTTACTTACTCCTGACAGGTAAAATATTAACAAAGGCTAAATAAAAAAATAATAATATTAAAACAAAAACTTCATCAGCATCCTGAGTATTTCCACAGTTAAATTTGCTGTTTCATTTTTGAAAGAGTCCTTATGACACCCTGTCAGTGCACGCCAATTCTTACATATAGGGATGATTGATGGTGCTTCAGGTTTTGCCCCAGGCTATTCCCAGCATCTTGCAAAGTGATTCTGGTAGAGAAGTTTCCACTGCTGCCTTTGTGTGTTATTCAGATTACAATAGAGCTAAAAACGTGCTGGCCCTGAACCACTTCAATACAAGAGATACAATCCTTTCTCCCCAGAGCTCACAAACCTTAAAACAAAGCCTGCCTGGGGAGACTTTTTGGCACTGTATTAAATATCCTTGCTGAAAAATGTTTTCTTACAATTACAGCCTTCTTAATAGGCACCGTGGGTAGTATCAACACAAAGCTATCTGTATTTCATCATCTGACCTGCCTTAACCCCAGCCAGTCTCCTGGAGATGCAGAAAAGGTCTGTTCTGCACAGAGGTCTTGTCTTTCAGGCAACACAGAAGTGCTTACTAGGAGGATGAGCTCTCTTAAGAGCAGATGTGATACTTTGTGCTGCTGAAATTCGCCCCATGGAGCAGGCTGCCTGAAAGCCCTGCATCCAGTCCATCAGCACTCAGGCTGTGCTCCTCCTGTGCCAGGGGACTCACTCCCCACTCTCTCCACTTAAGCTCCCTATGGATACACTGTGCTTAGAGATTAAGGGTATTTTGGGAAAGTGTATGTATCATATGTGATGTTCTTTTCCCTAAGGGAAACTTTTTCACTATTGTGAGATGTTTGACTCAGAACCATAATGAAGATGAGCTCCCAGATTTTACTATGTTTTTCCCTCTTGAAAAATTCTTTTTATTTTTCTCTTGAAGACATTTTTAAGTCTGACAGAATTGTGAGTGGGATTTAGATCAGGCTCTGAGCAGTTAAGTGTTAAGGATAAGGTTATAGTAGAGAAAGCATTTCAGGTGACAAAAGAAACGAGCTCCCTGTTACCCTCACCTCAGGAACACAAAGCCACAGTGCATTGGAGAAAAATGATTGATTTTAAAGTAAGGAGGCAATCAAAATGGATTACAGTGAGCCAGGAGGCATTCCCCTTTCAAAGAGATGGATTCTCTCCAACATACATTCCCCATGCTGCCTAGCTTACTGCCAGGACCACCAAATGCCACCTACCCAGAGCAGATGTCAGAAGGTCCCACTAGATGTCCAGGGGCATGCACTGACAGCCCAGTGCCTCAATTGTGTTGGGTGTCAGCAGAAGAATTTGGGTTAGGCTCCCATTGTTCCTTAATCCCCTAATCCCCAGACATGCTGGGATGAATGGACCAGACCTCAGTGGTCACAGTCTCTCCTACACCTGCATGGGCGCAGCAGAGGCGATGACACTGTTGTGGCAGTCGGCTCAGTCAGGCAGGTGGGCACCCAGCAGCACCTTCTGAACAAATGCATAGGGAGTTCTGTAAAGGTTGTAATCCACGGAGCATCTCTTGCTTTTTAATATGTGCTGAATAGGTTCATTTATAAGCTTATTATGACTTCAGAGAGAGAAGCTATTAGGGTGATCATTAGCCGCCTGTGCGAACAGCAAGAAAAACCATGACGTGTTCCAGAATAACCCCTTTTAATGGCCGTGCTTTCAAATGCATTAGCAATAACGAGTCACCTCTCTTTCGTGTTACCTTTGCCACAAGTTAAGGACAAAGGAGAAGGGGGACAGTGAACCACATGCTTTCAGAGTAAGTTCAGATGAAGAGAAAAACGAGGCATTATGAAAGCAACAAATTCTGCAGCATGATATTGTGCATCTTGATGCAGTATGTGTTATCCACTGAGAAAGTAAAAGCACCTGGGAGTCAGCCTGCATGCTTTGGCTAGACCTCGCTTAGTCCTGCCCGCCCTGTCTGAGCTGTGCTGAGGGGAGGGCTGTTGTCTGCCTGGGACCTAATCGCTGCTGGAGCCCTTGTGCTGCTTTGGAGGGAAGGGAGAGCAGCTAGAAACGTGTATGCCAAGGTTATGGGATTTATTAACTAGTGCTGATTTTCCCATAGATCAACCGAGACTCTCTTGTGGGTTGCGGTTGTGGTTCTCCCTCTGCTCCTTCACCTTCTTATTCAGTGGATGGTTGTGTGTTCATACCTTAATCAGGACAAATGTGCTTGAGATCACTTTGCATTGACCTTTAATGCCACGTTAGCTGTGATTTTATGTCCTGGAGTAAGTTAAAGGTATTGATTAAGTGAAACTATGTTTAGATTTACGCAGGCAATATGTGGCATGCGTTATCAGTTTGGCTCTAAGCAGAGTAACTTACATTTCACATCTGCCTCTCTTCACCTAGGCTGTTTCTCACCACTTCTGTTGCGTTCAAGTTTTACTTAAAATATAACCACTATACCTTGTGAGATTTATTTAGTTCCCAAAGAACTATATCACTTTGAGTTGTGAGCTCTGTGGGCTAAAGAATTTCCTATTGTGTACAGAATGCATAGCACTTGGAGATGTGTTTTTCTTATTGTTAACAGGATTTAAAGGATGACCCGAATCCAATAAATAGTGCCACTTCTCATACTTCTAGCAGCTTTATTTTGTTTTATTTAGAATTCTTGAGATCCTTCATTTAAGATAGGCTGCTTTATCAGAATGTTTCTCCTAACCTTTGATTTTCTAAACTACCTAAACCTCACAAAACTGACTTCGTTTTTAGCATCTGTGTAGGCAGATGGAACAAAGAAAGGCTTTTTTGTTGTTGTTGTTGATCATTTATTTTGTTTGTTGTTTGTTTTGTTTTTAAGTAGTTAATACATTCTGTTCTGTTTTGGGATTTTGTTAAAAGCAATTAAGATTACTAGTCTCCCAGTTAAACTGGTGTTAAAGAGTGGGGGTATTTTTCCCACCTCTTCCTTAAGAACAAAAAGAGCAAAAAAAAAAAAAAAAAGAACAACAACAAAAAGTAGTTAACCCTCTGCTCTGGAGCTCTGTTCTTTATTAAAAGAAATTATATAAGCAGGGGTTTTCACATTGCCTTGCCAGAGGGTCCTTGCCTATGCCTGATGCTGCTACTCCTTGCCAAGGAGAGATCATTATAATCTTTTTGATAGGGCAAGGCCTTGTGGCTCATGGTGATCCATTTTTATTTCCTCCTTACTTTAAAATCAATCATTTTTCTCCACTGCATTGTTTGCCTTAAGTCTGCAAAGTATTGGGGAACTTCGTGAACCACTGAATATTGTGGTCCAAAGAGGATGAGGTTGCCACAGCAACTGCCCAATGTTTCTGAGATCTGTTCCTGCATCTTTCTAAACAGTCACGAATGTCACAAACTGCCGAGGCATTTGCTGCTAACAAAGCAGGGCTATAGAAGAAGAGGATGGAAAAGAGCAGCAAGGAGCCAGTTGTAAAGGTGAGATGTGTCAAGCTACAGAAAGAAGTAGCAGGCATTTATGCTTTATGTTTAGTGCCCTAACTGTCTGGAGTGCTGCGCAAGTGTCTGGAGAGTCTCAGCACTTGATAGCACCTGGTGTGACAGTAATGTCACTCAGCTTGTGATGCAGCCGCGTGACCCACTCTGTGGGTAACATTTATTCCATCCTAGGAGGAAATATTTGTGGATATAGGAGGCCAAAGTTATCTGCCTCCCTTTTTGTATGTTAAGTAAGCTTCTCTGTGGGACAGAAAATGCACTGCAAGGAGTGGAAGTTGTCAGCGAGAAATAATCAGCCTTTGCATGAGTCTCAGCATGGAGTGGGGAGCAGCTTGCTGTACTTTGGCTCTGGAGGTCTAGTGTGTCCATTCCCCTTCCACCCTTGGTTTTCTTATCTCATGAACAGAGTTAATATTATTAAGTTATCAGCGCATATAATCTTTGGGTTATCTGTTTAGAAAGACAGTCTGTTCCGTATGGTTCTGTTGTACTGTGGTTAGTATGAGGGAAAGTACACCTGTAAGCTATCTTTTGTTTTTTGGGTTTTTTTTTTTTTTTGAGGGAACCTAACTTAAAAGAGTTGCAAGCAACTCTGTACACAGATATTATTTAGGGTGACTGATGTCTGTGTGAGAAAGGCTGTATGAAGGAGCCAGACATGATTATCTATTGAACTTGGTTTGGGAAGGAGGCAAAGTGAGCAGTTCATGTTTCAGATAGTGCTGTAAGCACATTTCCACTAAATGGAGTGGGGTGGCTTGTGGCCTCATGCTCTATGGGTACTTCAAACACATGAAAGAGGATTTCTCAGGGATTGATTTCTGCCTTTCCATCCGGAATGTTTGCATACGTGTAGGAGATTTTACCACCATATGATTTCATGTAGTCTGTGCACACATTGTGCAAAGTTGTAAACATAAAACTTAACTGCTAAGTGTTGTATTATCATTCTTGTTACAAAGCTGGTGTTATTTATATGGAGTTTAAAGGGGTTCAGTCCAGCTCCCTTCGTCCTCCTGTGTGTGACTAGTGTGCTCTTAAGCACAGCTGCTTTGTGACTGAAGTGTCTTCATTAAAATCAGATGGACAAGAACTCAGGGGCACCATGGTCCATTTGTCCTAAGAACTCTGCTTTGTAATGAGACTTAGGGTGGTTGTAGCAGCAGTTTAGATTTGTATAAACACCATCCCCAGCCTCACATGATTTTAGCATTATAAAAGCCAATCAGGTTATTGTTTTAAGATATAAAATGCCCCTAAGGGCCTTGCTTGCTCAAGTGTATTGAGGAATTAAATGCTCTCAGGCAGTGCAACAGCCTCATTCATTGTAGTGTTGCAAGGCAAGGTAGTCATCACTGGTAAATGGGACCATATTACAGTGACATTAGCATTTTAATGCAACTAAAGAGGAGGTAGATTGACTGTAATTTAGTATCTAGTTGCATGGCCTTGTGCAGGTCCCCTCATTGCTGCTCCACAGGGGCCGATTATAGTTGCACAGTGCACTTTGGGATCTAATTGGATTTACATGCAGTAATGGAGTTGTGTCACAGCAATGACTTTGCTATGTAAGCACTATGAAATTCCAGTGCAACTAGTTATTTATATAGAAGCTATTCGTTACAGGATAATGCGTGGGACTGACAGCTTGTACCAAGCTCCAGTACAGGGATGGCAAATGTTTTACCTTTTTCTGAAGCTGTTGCGTTGAACCGATGTGAAACGGAGCCTGCTTCCGCAGAGACATTTATCCTCACCCTTCAGTATAAAGGCAGTGACCTGGAGATCCAGCAGGATGTGATTTCTGCCTTTAGCTTCTCCTTTGGCTGGTTATGTGGGCTGGCATGTGTTTGTTTCTTAGATCCTGCAAATGTGGTGAGCAAAGGCTGCTGGCAGTATGTTGGGGTACTAATTAAACCAGGATACCCATAAGCCATTCTTCTGGTGATCTTCCTGCACCAGTTCAAATGCACGAGGCTGGATTTCTCTCCAAAACCAGACAGATGTTTTTCCATGTTTCACTGCTCGTTCTTTTCTTTCTCATACAGCCGCTTTCAGACTCCATCAGCTGCTTTTCGCCTCCTGTCTCTTTGCTCTGGTTCTTCAGCTCTCTTCTGAGCTGCAGAGACCATCAAGAGCCACAAGCTGAGTTACTTCTTGTTCACTGATGCATGTTCTCCACAAAGGGCTGCTCTGCAAGCGGTGAGCACAAGGAGAAGCCAGTGCTGGCACGGAGCTGGCTGTGGTGGCTGATGACATGGGCAGGGTGAAAGGACTGTATGCCAGGTGCAGCTGCTTAGTGGCTGAGAAAGTGTGGCTAGCACACGCGCAGCCTAAGGAAGGAGGCTTGGCCTACACTGTGGCTCCAGCTTCCACTGTGTTTCCCCAGCGACTGTAATTAGAGGCATCAGCTTGCTCAAGTCACAATTAGGCATGGTGGTTTTGCAATTTCTGCAGTTCTCCCTAATGACAAAATCGTAGCTATTAACCAAAGTGAGTCTGTTTGGCATGGACTTCTCCCCTTTAGGGCTGTAGAGTAAGATGGAGTATTGCTATTGTTTGGCACCAAAACGTGCTCTTTCATCCCTTCTGACACAGCACCTGCTGGTGCCTCTGAAGCATTTAAGCTCTTCCTCTCTGTGGTGCTGTAATTTCTTTTAAAATATTGTGACTTAAGAGGAATAAAAAAAAATAAAATTCATCTCCCACACAGACCTTTGTGGGTTTATATGAATGTAATTATATGCACGCGCAGTAGAAGCAGGAATCCCATCATCCTGGCGATTTTCCTAATGATAGGTTTCTGTAGCACAGTGCTATTTCTGCTTTAAAGATAGAGGCATCTTCTGGCAGCAGCTGTCCTGGAGTAAAGGCATCACAGGATAGAACAACTGGAGAAATTGTCTCTCAGTTGCTCATGCAAAGCTCAGGACAAAGTGTTCCCCACACACAAAAGAAAAGGATAAAAAGATGAAGTTGGGCTCTGTGTGCCAGGAGTTCTCCATTGAGTGTCAGCGACAGTTGCTCACATTCAGTCTGCAGCTTCTGCTGGCTACCCTCTGGAGGTTTCTGTGCACTCTGCAGACAGCTTGAGTGATTGCGTGGCATGCTCTGACAACCTGCTGACCCCCAAACATGATACCAATTTGGGGCCCATCCAGTGATGCAGTGGATGTGTCGTTCAGCTGCCAGTGGTACCCAAGGTACTTTGCAGCAGGACAGTTGGCTGAGACTATTTGCAGTCTCCATGTTTCCAAAGGGGAGCCATCCCCTCTGGTTGTTCAGAAATGGTGACAGAGGAAGGTCATAAAATAAGAGGGATTAATACAAAATGAAAAGACTATGAATGTTCATCGAATGTTTTGTACTGTACTAGTTTCGGCTACCTCAAAACTCTGTTCACTTCCTGACAACAGCATACTGTAAGCTTCTACTCACAGAAGTCTTCTTGGAAGGCAGTTTTCAAAGGCACAATGTTTGTAAGAAACATGTTAAATGCACCCACTCCAGAGATCCCTCTGTAACTTCTCTGTTCTTCTCTTGCTGCTCCCAGACAGTGAGAGAAAACTGTTTGCTCAGCTTTGTGCAGGAGGTGGCTGGGGAGGTAGGAAAGCACCCGGAGTCTCCACAGCCATCGCTCCTCATGGCTGTGCTGGGCCTCCCAGAGACACATCCCATCTCCCTCCTTCTGCCTTTTCCATTTTCCCAGTAAATGGGCTGTAAAGTCACAGCAGATTAAGGTTTGTCTAAACCTCCTATAAAATATTGAAGGTACAGCTGTGATTAATCTAGTGCTGTTGTGGTATGAGGTGCATACGTAATGGCACTATGGATTTACGTGTGGTCTGTGGGCATTAAAAACACCCCAAAGGTTGTTAGAGATTCTGAGGAATCAGATCCTTCACTGGGTATTAAAAGCTCTTCATTAGCACTAATATGCACTAAATTAAAGTGGTTAATTAAGGCAGTGGTGTGTTTTAATAAGTTATGTATTCAACATGACTGTATTTTATTGACTTCTGCAGTAATTGTGTATTTTTCTCTTCTAGGTGACAGAGAGATATATGGGACGCACAGGCAATTAAAGACTAGAAAAGACAGCGTGCTTCAAGTCCTGAGATTTGCTAAGGTGAAGCTTGCTTACAGCTCAGTTTTTCTGTATCTCAGATGCTCTCTCTGTTTCAGTCAGGGCTGGTTTGGTGTAACTGTAGTTTGCGGGAGTGGAATAAGAAATGCACAGCTCACCTGTTGTCAGGTGAAGTCACCTGTGAGGTGTAGTGCAGCAAGTCATCTCTGCTCAGTCTCCTAGTTATAAATCTGCCCCATCTCCGTTCTATCAAGAGTAATAGTCTGAGTAATACTCTGTTTACTGAAAGGAGCCATCTGTTAGGAGAGCTCTTTTAGCAGAACTCAACCACTTTTTTTAAGAAGATAGATACTGCTTACCAAAGGTGAACATGGAAATTCCCAAGGAAGAAGGCTACACTTTGAAGGCAGGCAAGCATGCTGAGCCAAATTGCCAGACTTTCAAGTCAAGAGGCATGCTGCCATGTTGCTGAGGAAAGGATGCAGTGGAGCGAAGTCAGGCTGTGGCAGTCCTTCACCACTGGGGTACCTGAGAGCTTCAGAGATGTTTCTACTGACCTCTCCACTGGGACAGCCCCTGGGAATTGATTCACTGACATAGAAGAGAGTCTGGTCCATGTTTTCTATTTATTTTATAGGCTGTCTGGCAGTGGTTCTGGAGAGCTTCAACAAATGTCTTCTACTATTACTTGGTTGCATTGTGTGTGAGCATGGGAGTAGGTGTAAGATAGCACCATTTGCTCCTCGAGACGTTGGCTAATATTTTGTAAGAGATACAGCAGAGCTGCCCAGGGAGTCAAGGTAGTCTTGGTCCTTGAAGATACACAGGATTTAACAAAATGGGACCCTGAGCGGTCTGCTCAAACATTAAACTTGGATCAAACCTTGAAATTTGCCCAGGTTGTGGACAGTGGATGTTTGTATTCAATGACATTCAGAGATTGTATCAAACTACATTTTTCCATGAGTCCGTCTCCACAGTAAAGATGAAAGTGCAATTGAAGTGAATCCACAGGTTTCAGTCCAGTGTGAAAGGGATGTGGGAGTACAGGAGGGTGTCAGTGGTAGCAAGGAGAAATGCATAAGCAGTTTTTGGGAGAATGGTGGAGCAGCTGCCTTTAGACATAAGAAGCTCAAGGCATAGCTTCAAGGTGTGCAAAAACAAATGTCAGAAGGAAGGAAACAAATGGTGGTTGGAAAACAAAAAAAAAAGAAAGAACTGCATTGCCTTGAAAACCTAGACTGTATTTCTAACTGATGAGAGCAGCTGGGGTATGTTTCATGGCCACGCTGCTGGGGTGTTTTATCCTCCTCATCATTTTCCAAGATAAAATTTGTATTAGGGGAAAATGTTGAATAAGCTGCCTAAGAGAAAGTGGAACATTTATAGCTACATTTCAGACAAAAACAAATGCATCTCATATGTCTCACAGATCCGAGATGGGACAAGCCAGGGAAAGCATCTGTCAGCCGCTGTCTTCTGCAGTTCTGGCTGTTAATGTTTGCTTAGCATTAAATGTCTCCTGCAGAGGAGAACTTAATCTGTCACAAATTTGAGGCCTGTAGGAGGGGAGAGAAGATATTTTTAAAGGGTAGATTAAGATGTGTGTGTTCAGATTTTATCTCGCTTTCACCGGTGTGCAGCAGGAGTTAAAAATAAATAAATAAAACTCTTGTTGTGTATGGCTTAGAAGTGGGAGGAAATGCATCTCTTGGGTCAGGATTGGCTTTTCATGACAGTTATTTTCTTGCAGCCTGTGATTAGTGACTTCATGTAAAATAGTTTAATAATTACATTAGTTGTAAGGAACATTATTTGCATTTTGCTTGCGTTTGTTTGTTGATAACATCAGTTATATACTCTTCCAAGTGTAGAGCACTGTGTGTATGTGAACTAGATGCTAATATATTTCAGATTTGTTAGAATGCTTGCACACTGACTTGAAATGGTTTTAAGTCCTGTGTAGGTCTTGCTTTTGGTTAATATGCACTGTTTTAATCAGATGGTGAGCTTTTGTGTGCTGTTTGATCCACATGCCCAGGATATATTGTACGTGGTACATCACGCTGTTCTGAGCAGGTGTCCCCACGCTGTAGGTACTGAGGGAGCCACTCAAGGTTGCATTTATTTGTTGTTCTGCTGTGAGAAGCCTGGTAATTTTAGAAATTACAAATGTGAGCCCAGCAACAGCACTGGTAAGAATTTATGACCCAGACAAACAAGGGAGCCCTCACTAGTCAAAGCCAAGTGTGTGTTTGTTTCTACTGTTCCCAAACGACTGTGGCTGCACGTCCATGCCAGCACTGGCAGTCATGTTTTCAAGACCTGATTGCTCAACAGGTTTAGTCTCCATTCCTAACTCACTCCTAGAAAACATTTTAACATACCCCAGTATGTGAAGGAGCAATGCAAGAAATGGTAACGTGTCTATGAAAAGGCACATGAATAAGAGCTGTTCCAAGGGAGCTCATCTTGCAGAGGAAGCAGACATGGATAATGAATCAAGCTAGGAATGTGATTTATCCTCTCTGCAAAGCAGCAGGAAAGAGTTAGGCTCAGGAGTTGCTGTTTCCTAATGTGGGTGCCTCTGCAGTGAGATGAGTGTGCGTGACACAAAGTGGCAGAGTGCAACTGAATTAGTTTCCTATTTATCTCTTTATTTATTTTGCCTAGGACAACTGTGATATAGAGCACTCAGGGCAGCGAAGTTTCTCTGATAATTTTCAGACTGTGGCTGTTTGAGTGAAATTTAGCTGTCCTTTGTTTTACTGGAGTATAACCTTTGTGTGATAGTGGGAACATCTGGGTGCCGCTAATTCTGGGGCTCTTGAAATATCAGTATCCTATCAATCTATCTTTTCATAGCCTCTTTACCATATTGTCCAAGTTAATGAGCCTGTAGAACTGGAAGCTCACCTTTCCCGTGAAACTGAACAATTCCCCCCTTGCGTCCTGTCCCTTCTGTATCCCAAGATTGATTCTTTCAGAGAGAAAGGCTTTAACCCTCAGGAAGATGTGGGCGTCTCCTCCAGGTCCAAGTAAAAGCTCTGCGCCCCACTCTATCTTCTGTGTTCATAGCCAGGTTCTGAGTCTCTCTGAGTCAAATGGTTGGATGTAGGAGGTATAAGGAAACAAATGTAGAAGAAAATATTGCCTTTGTTCTCAGGTTCCAATTCCAATTGGTGTTCCTCCAGAAGTAAGGTGGTCTGTAGAACTGTTTTTTTCAATGAACTGAGGATTCCTCTTGCAGAGGGGCTTCCAGGCAGTCCCAGGCCAGCAAATGCACACTGTAGTGCTGCCAAAGAGCAGTTACACATGTTCTTCATAGTCTACAACAACTTCTACATTGTGCTGTTTGTGTCTCTGTCTCTTTTGCCACTGGGAAGGAACTGCATTGATTTTTAAACCAAGTGGAAGAAGTCCAGCAAACACACAATATGAATCTGGTTGTTTACCTCAGCAGCCTCTTGCTGGGAGTGCTGCCTGCCTTGGGGTTTTCTTAGTCCTCTGGTTAAAGCAGAGCAGTTTCTATGGCCATAGAGGGAAAGATGGCACTCCAAAGTTTCTGTGGCTTAGCAATAATAATGGAGTGAAGGAAGCTGTTTTATTTCTGGTCTGGTGAAAACCTTGTCTAATTTCTTTTTTTTTTCCTTTTAGTTGGATTGTAGTGTATGTTGTTAGCAGCATATAATCGGATGTATGTCTATTTTAGGAATGGCATTTGCTGTAGTGTAAGGGGAAGAGGTGGGTTAAGAAGCACATAAGCATTGGGAGAGCTTCTCTAGAGAGCGTAGCAAAATTGTACCTCTGTTTGCATATGTATGCTTCCTTCTGTATGAGGTGCAGTGACTTCATTAGCTTTTGTTTCACTGAAAATTTTACTATTTTATGCATTCATCAGTCCCTGTAGGGCGATGGGAGGTGAAATCGCTAATTGGAAGATGCAGTCACTTCATTAAACAGTAAGCTTTTGGGGACAGGAACTTTCATCCAACGCAGCATCACCTAGTCAAACTTAATAGCTGTTCTTACAATGCAGATAGTATCCTAAGCATTTTATGGTCTAACTCAGACATATCGAGATTCAAAATGGACTTTTTTTTTTTCCTGTGATTAAAAGCTTACTAGTTTTGATCCACAAACTGCCTGCAGGATGGACTCTTGAGCAACAGGACTTGAGCAGCTCAGTAACATGTCCCACTGCATGACAGGCAGATGATGTGCCTCAGTGTGTGGAACTGAGGATGGCCCCCATGAGCCCTCTCTCATTCACATACTGCAGTCATTCTCAGTGTCTAAATGTCTCCCTGAAAATGTTCTCCTTGTTCACTTGGCTTCATTCTGTAGGATAAGCTTGTATGGAGCTAACTGTCCAAGATACATGTTTGTGAGAACTTGCTGATGGGCCCAGCTTCTTGCTCCTGTATTGATACAGCCTTCTTCCTTGAACTGAAGTAGCCAGGTGTGTTCAGTGCTTCTTTGACTTGAGAGACCTTAGGGACTGGAAAAAAATAAAATTAGCCATCATTTTTTTTCCCTCAACATTTCACCCTGCAAACAAGGCCAAAGATTTCTTTCAATATTTCTCTTCCATTTGCATTCCCCTCTACACCTGGAAGAATGCAAAGGGAATTAACAGTGATCATTATCTCTTATTAGTCTGTGCTATGGTACTCTGTTCAGGTAAAAAAATGAGCTCTTCTGTATAATGAATTCCACAGGGTCTGGAGGGAATAGAAATGGAAATAGGGCTGTGTCATTCAAATAAAACTTGAGTGCACTAAAATAGTGTTGGTGTTTTGCAGGAAGAGTTGGATCAAGCAGCCTGAAGACCATGGAGGGAGACTGTCTGAGCTGCATGAAGTACCTGATGTTTCTTTTCAATTTCTTTATATTTGTAAGTATTTGGAATGCACTTTCTCTCTTGGTTCCTCCTGTTTTCAGCAGCCAACAGGAGAGGCAGTAATTCAGTAAAGCTGCCACAGAAGATCCCTTCAGCTTTGCACTAGCAATCACCAAGGGTATTAATATATATCATCCAAAGGTGCTGAGACATTCAGCAAGACAGCTCAGTGGTCACTGCTGTCTGCATTAAGGTAGTCCTTGGCAAGGGAGACAAAGAGGGAAAGATGTAACTTGTATTTGTGGTCTGTCCTTGAATGGCAGAAGAAATTGTTTTCTAGTCCTGGGTGCCATGCTGAGGTTTTCCCTAGCAAACAGTGATTTTTTTCTACCACATTCCTGATGACCCATGTTGCTCCTGTCTTTGATGGGAAGGGGGGGAGTATCCAGCCATCCCTCTTCAAACGGGCGAGGTGTCCTTTTGTGGTGAAGAGGGTTCCCATGTGCCTCTTCACTGGGCCCTCCCCTGCAGGTGTGGCAGTGACTCAGGACTCAGTTTTTAAGCATTCAGCAGAGAATCAACAGTTAGTAGAGCAAGTGTTAAGGAAGAATGATGCTTTTGCTGCAGATGTTTCGTTGAGTGAGCAAGAAATGCTGCGAGCAGCATGTCAGCTGCTCATCAGAGAATGTTTGCCACAGGAACAGATTCTTCGAAACACCTTTGATCAAAAGATACTGATGAAGCCAGTGTTCCCACAGCAGCTGTTAATGTTGACCTGTCATCTTCTTTCCCTCTCTCTCCTCATTGTGTTGGGACAGCTGGGAGGAGCATGCCTGCTAGGAGTTGGGATCTGGGTCATCGTGGATCCAACAGGCTTTCGAGAGATTGTTGCTGCCAACCCTCTGCTCTTCACAGGAGCATACATCATGCTGGCTATGGGAGCAATGCTCTTTCTACTGGGTTTCCTTGGCTGCTGCGGAGCCATCCGTGAGAACAAGTGTCTCCTACTTTTTGTAAGTGTCCTTGCACTTTGTTGGCATTTTGGTGCTTCCCAAGGATGGGGTTGACTCTTTAGATAGGTGACGCTGTGATTAGTACATGGAATGGGTGTCCATTTTTTCAGCCATTTTTCCCTTATGTATTAAGTAGGCTTAGAGCACTTTTACACACAGCTAGAGATACAGAGAATTTGCTTCCTCCCTGCACCAGGTATGGGTCCTGTGAGACAGAGTCTGGGGCTGTGTTTTGAATTTGTCGAACTTTGTCTCAAGTACGTATGTAAAGTGATCAAAAACAGATCACTTATGGCCATCCAAAACTGTTAGCTCCGCCTGTAGAATCATTTCTTACTGTTTCACAACAAAGCAGAGAGAACATATAGACTGAAGCATATATGTAATGTAGCCCCACAGCAAAAATGCCCAACTATGAACTGGATGATGGCTTTGCATTGCAGCTCTCAATAGGTAGTTGGTACTTTATGCTATCTAGTCTGAACCAGATTCATTCTTTTCAGAAATTTTCCATTTAGAGTTACATTTATCCCGTGTGGTCATCAGGTAATATTTAAAATCAGGTTTTTTTGACCCCTGCCCTAAGTTCTGATACTTCAGGGTTTCCAGTCATTGTCTGTTAGCAGAAAACATTGCCAGTTATGTGTTAAAACGCAAAGCCCTATAGTTTTAATTTGCTTTTTTTGTCTTATGTAGACTTTCATTTCTTGCTCGGGATCTGCTGGTTTTGTTTTGTTTTTGTTTAAATGATGGTCTTACGCTGTTTTGTTATGATTTGTCTTGCACAGCTGTTTCACAGTGAAAAAGAGGCTTGTATCTGAACAGGGAGTCCACTTTCTGAAAAACAGGGAAATCTGCCCAAAGGAGATCCACAAAATGTGAAGAATCAGGCCCAGTGAGCCTGAGTTTACTCCAGAGCCTGACCCAATCAGATTAAGAAACTAAAATTTATATTTGATGAAAAGTATTGATTACAAATGAATGAGAGAGAGAGATTTTGAGTTTGGACCATATAAGCAGCATATAGACAGAGGACATGGCTGGAAGACTGGACTTCTGCAGCATTCTTTCCAGATTTAGCATCACTGAGGTCAATAGTTGTTTGAATATTCCTCCTGGTGTTTTATTTTTACTCCAGTGCACTTAAATTTGTAGTTATTTTCTCTGACTCATAGAAATGGTTCTGAGCCCTGCTGCTTCATTTATTTAGTTTTGTTATTATTTTATTTTATACTTGGAATGTGAGACATAAGTGGGCTGGAGGTAATGCCTGGAACTAGCAGGAACTCTAAAAGTAATCACTGGATGAGGAATTAGCATCCCAGCTTCTGATGTCAAAGTCAGCTCTCATAGCCTGCTGTCCAACAACAGCAAAGTACATCCGTGGTGTCCTATGCTCATGCCAAGTGAGAAATGATATTTGACTTATTTCTGCTTTTTGAGGTGCCAGACCAGCTGACCTTAAAATGCATGAAAGATCTGTGAGACCAGATGTCTGATGGGAGTGTTGTAGACATAGGAAGGGCAAACCATTCATGAGCATATGCCAGTGAGACTGGGAGCATGCTTGCAGAACTGAGAGTGTTTGGCTTTAGAGGTAGGTGGTACTTAGGGAGAAGTTGCCTGATCAAACCAAGTCCTCTTACAAAGTTGTTAAAGAATTGATGAGCCAGAGCCGCTTGAGTGAGATTTCAGTGATGCATAATGTATATGAGTTGTAACCACATGTAAATAAAGGGTGGGAGGTACATGTCCTCTAGGTTCTGACTTCTGTGTTTACAGTGTTTTTTATTTTACATTAAGTTGCTTGTCTTTTGGAAAAAAAAACAAAGCAAACAACAACAAAAAACAACAACCCACACTCATCACCACCACCAACAACAAAAAATCCCTATGAAACGCAGCATGTTGCATTAAGCACAAGACTGTGAAGTGTTTCTAGATTTTCCAGCGTTTGGATGTGGTTCACAAAATTCAACAAAGATTGTCCTGAAAAATGAGGATTGACTTAATTCTAGATTGTCCTTAAGACCCTGTGACTATAAAAGAAAACCATAAAAATCAGAATTTAGAGTGCTAATGAGTGTTCAAAACAAAATGCTTTTATATGTAAAATTTTGCCACAGGAGACTGAATTCAGGCTTGCAAAAAAAAGTCTGTGTTTGCTTAATTTGGCTTAGTTGTGAGTGTGGATGTCCTGTTTTGTGCTCTTGTAAAACAAATGCAGTAGTCACTACAACTTTCCAACATAGAAACACAAGTCCTTTAGGTTTGGAGGCAGTGACTGCTCTTTCTGCAACAAATGAAGCTGGAACAGTAGGTGTGTTGTCAGAAAGAAATGTGAAACATTGATTTGTGGAAACTTCTGACAAATGTGGAGCTGACACCAAGTAAGGCGGGGTTTTTGACCATAGCAGCAGACCCCACTTCTGAGTGCATGAGTGGGGTGCCTTTACTCAAGTGCCCAGTCTCAGGCATAGACTTGTATGTGAGTCTGCTGTGTCCCATACACTCTGTTGTCCAGTTGGCTGTTTAGTGTTCTCATTTTTCAGTAATTGCTTAATTGTGAGGCAAAACGCAATAAGCAGATGTTTTCTTGCTTTAAAATCCAGAATGAGATCTGATGATCCATCTCCTTTTTCTCATCCCCGTCGGTGTCTGCTTATGTGTTTTCTACACTATTTCAGATCTGTAATGCAGACTGCACAGTGTAAATCAGTTTGGGAATGATAATGAACCTTATCGGAGGTAATCTGGGGACGGCTGCTTATACTTCTGCACAGGCTTGTGCTGGAGCTCATATGAGCTGTATCTCCCAGTAATCAGTAAATGAAATGCAATTAGCAAGGTGATGAGATTAATCACTTGATCACCACCTTAGACCTCTTAGTGGCTATGCTGAGATCCCTTGATGGATGATGATGCGGATTTGCAAAGTATGGTTCATCCTCATCACTTGTTCTTTGCCCTCCTGTGGTGAAATTAAAAACAAAGTAGTCTCCGAGTGGGAAAAAATAGAAGCTGCCTGTAAAAGTCTAGCAGTAAGAATAAATTATAGAATGAACTAGTTCAGCAAGTCAAGCAATGGAACTCTGTTAGTGGCCCCTTTCCATATGACTTGTCTTTTTTGTCATTTGAGCCTGGGATCCTTTTCTTTTGTTTCCATTGCAGGGGCAGAAAGACAGATGGGACAGGGTAGTGTGCCCTTTTGCAGTGGGGAAAAATTGCTTACAGTTCTGGTAACTGACACCAAAAGAACATTTTCCTATTCCAATTAGGTAGTCTGAATTTTTTCTCCATTACCAAAGGACACGGTGCACAGCATTCCATACATTGTTTATAAAGCATTGCTTGGGGATCTTAAATAGCACTTCTGGCCCCATCTGCCTTCCTTCTGTTTCAGAAAGACCCTCTGTAGCCTTTTCATGCAGAAAAAAAAAAAAAAAATTGAGATCTCTTTTGTGTTTATTTTTGCTTGTTGCTTCAGCCACTTGTACCATGTGTTTGTTACCTTTTGTATGATGCAGTCTTACTGGGTTTCCTATTCACATGGTACCAAAACCCCAAGTCATTTCCAAACTACCACTCAGCCTGGTAAAACCATCTTAGTCTGTGGTCTAAATCTTGGAATCCTTATATTTCTCAATTAATAATGTCTTTGTATGACAATCAGATCATAAAAATGCCCACTTAGTTCAGACTTACAGTTCCTCAAACTTAGTGTTTTGTTTCCAGAAGAAAAAAATTAGAAATGCTGTTTCAGGAGAACATGTGAGCCTCTCCACTCTCTGCTCTGCTCCCCTCAGTGATCCTCACTGTCAATAATGCTGTTTGAAGGATGCTAGAAGACACATCCCTGCCTGTTTCTTGTAATGTTTGTTATGGACTGAGTTGAGGTGTAACTTAGGATCAGTACTAAAGAGAGACTGAAATGTGAGCACTCTCTCTTTTCCTTCCCTGGGAGATTTGTTCCCTTCAACACTGTTTTCTTCTCTGAATTGTACCTCAAGTTATAGACCAGCTTTCTGTGCTGCATTAGGGCCCCTGCATTTGTCTGCGTCATTGTCTGGTTTCTCATTGCAGGGGTGCTATATCAGCATATAGTTATATTGTTTCATAGCAGCTGAGTAACAAATGTATTCAGCTCAACCCCATTGTGTGGAGGAGGATACAGTTAACCAAGGCTAATTTTGTCTCTAAATAAAGATTCTGGTTTTGGTCACAGGTGCAGGTGTTTCAGTGTACATCCCACTACCTTCTTCCAAATGTAAAATGAGCTGTGGTTATATTACAGTGGAGCTGTTTGTGATTGTGATGAACAAAGATGAGCGTATGTATGTGTAAGCATTTCATGGGTTACCTACATCAGTTCCCCTCACTGTAAGGACAGTTCAACCCTGTGTAAGCATCAACACAATCATATAGTGTTTTCAATCAAAGTAGGCTTTACTGTTTTAACCCAGTGCAGATTCATTGGGGGATGCTGAGGACCCTGTAGTGTTATCCACTTTACCCATTAGAACATGGCAAAATGTGCTATGAGCTCCCATGTCCTGTGGCATGGGCAAAAGATGGCTGTGACTGCCACAGGTTAATGCCATAGTTTGTTTTTTTGTTTGTTTGTTTGTTTTTTGTTTTTCTTTTTCCATCTCTTTGGTAAAACTTGTAAAATCTTGTGTTCCTAATGCCTATTGTACTCTTCTAATGGTATGTCTCTCTCTCTTTTTTTTCCCCTGTATTTTCTCTTCTAGTTCTTCATGTTTATTTTGTTAATCTTCCTGGCGGAGCTTTCAGCTGCAATCCTGGCTTTTATCTTCAGAGAAAATGTAAGTATCCTATGGTGGGGAGACTCTGAGCCCCAGTGGGAGATAGTACCCAGCTGGATTGTGGTGTCAGTGCCTGATTCATTTAACTGTAGCTGTTTCAAATACCAGCAATCCTGCTTGGTTACTACCTTCAGTCTGAAGAACTACCAGCAAGCCATTGAATGCTAGCTAGGCTGGCATGTGCAAGGTGGATGCTTTATGTGCAAAAGATATATATGTTGTGGGACTACTTAAATCCTGGAGATTTTCGTTTTCTTGATTCTTTCATGGCCAAACCAGCTGCACATTCCATCAGGGAAAAGTTTTGCAATAATGTCGCACTAAGGTTAAAAGCAACTATTTTCTTTCTGCAATATAGCATGTGTTTAGTATTAATATTAATAGTGAAACCTCCTGTTTCCCCAGCAGAACCAATGCTTCCTCTGTCTGCAGTGCAAAAACTCTCTTGTGCATTGTCTAATATTTCTTCTTGAATTTTCACGTTCTGATAGTTGCCAGATTCAGTTCTGCCTGCAAGGTATGCCTCCCTGCCTGCTCTGGCTGAGTCTCCCCTGGCCCTTCTGGAGTCCCATCAGGGTTCTTTGTCATGTAGCCTTGCTCACAAATTTCTAGTCCTTCTCTGCACAGCTTCATATAATGTAGCCTTTTTCTACACTGCTGCTGTGCGTATTATTAAATACCCATCGTCCCTCTCTTACCAAGTGGTAAGCTTGGTCTCATCTATTTCTTAGACCTGCAGGAGTTTGTGGTTTTTGACCTAAAACAGGACAATACGTGCACAAAGAGGAGCTGGGCTGAACAAGGTCCATCCTTCTCAAGGCAGTCCACTTCTGAAATGTGACTCTGAGTGACAGATGTGAAAAAATATCAGCTAGTAATGGCGATCACTGGTGGTGGTTAGTTTTTAGTTAGTTTGTTTGGTATCTGCCAGTAATTAGACAACTTATAGCACCTTACTTTTACTGATCATCATAGAAATGTAGCAAGAGCAAAGGAGGTATTAAATGATAACAGTTTTCATTTTCATGAGCCAGGATATACTTCTAGTTTTATTCATATAAAGAGATTTTGATAAGCAAAGAATTAAGGCTTGTGAAGCTTACAGTCAAGTGTTATGCAGGTTTTGTGGTGAGATAGTCAGGGAAGGGGTGGCAGGAGGAATTTTTCCCCTTTTTTGTCCCTCAGAAGTCAGTGGTTTTTCATCTTTGACTCAGATTTGAAGAGCTGGGAAAGAGCACACTTGGTGAACAATGTGGGAACTCCATTACAGCTCAGGCTTTGAGGTTGTGCCTTTGTGGGAATAGCTACAGCTCTGTAAGTAGGTTTCAGCACGGGAGGTCTGGTGTGCTGTGGTCATTACAGCTCTACTGTTAGGAAGTTTTAGGGGATTCCTTTGGTACAGCACCAGCAGCAGACCACACACATAGGAAGGCTCTGTGCACAGGACTGCCCTGCAGGCTCAGGTACAGTGTTTGTGGAAGAGATAAGCAATCCCAGTGACGTGTGGGGAACTTAGAACAGGCTCAAGATACTGGACAGACAGGAGGCATGTCGAGTGGCTGTGCCTTGATCCCTCAGCCACAAGGATCCTACAGAGCCTCGTGATCTTCCATTACTGTGTTGGCCATGGGATATGTGAGGATATGATACCCACAGATAGGGTCACAGTGGTTATTCCAGACTTTTGTGACATCTGGTGATGTCTTGTGAGTGAAAACCTGAAGGGGAATGAACTATTTTATCTTTTCTGAGCTTGTCTCCTCGTTTGCGTCACCAGCTTCCCACCCTGTCAGAATGACTGACAGGAAAGACAGAAAAGGGAGAAGTGAAGAACGCCAGAATCCCAGCAGTTGGAGATAGCTCTACTCAGAAGTTAAACTCAGTCTGAAAATACTTGCTGTTTGTCTTTTCTTAAGGTTGCTTCTGTACAAAGTCTTGCTTTGCTGTTACTGTGTATTTTGGTGGTGGCTTCTCTGGCTTGGTACCTGCTAACAGCTAATGTTGCTGCTGTCTTTGGGTTGGTGTAAGGCTGCATGGATGGACAGAATATCTGTGGGGACAGAGGGTGAACTTTCCATCCTTCCATGACCACAGAAAGTCAGCGTGCTTCTCTCTTCCCCACGAAGAGTTCTTTTCAAAGCTTTCAGTGGTAGGCACGCTTTTAGGCAACCTACATTTACTGGAGAGCTGCCAGGTGCTTTCCCATTGTGGTCATTGCACCAATCCCTATTGGCTGTGGCCACACTGGCTGTACAAAATGAGATAAAAGATAAAGATGTGTTCTGTTTGCTTTCCAGATTGTTTGGTGCAGCTTTCTCTTGTGTCTTTGTAAATGCAAACTAGCTCCCAGTACTCATAAGAGTTAAATTATTAATAGCTGTGGGAATAGGAGAAATTAAGACGTAGAAGGGAGGAAAGAGATGTTTTCTGCAGAGATTGGACATGAGAGGAAGAGTCAGTGAAGCACAGCATAGTGGTGAGGTGAGTGAAAGCAACGTTAGCAGTGGTGAGCTAATATGCCATGCAAGGCCTCTGGGACTCCCACATTATTGCTTTAAAGTAATCTCTGAAGAGGAAGACTGTGGTTAATCAGGTATGGGAGTAGCAGAGTTTCTCTTACTTCGTAAAGGAGATTTGGGGCCGTGGAGGACCCTATTTTTCTGTAGCACTGGTTATCTCACTCTCAATAAATAATGCAAATGACAGAGGCATTGCTGAAATCCATGGAAGGAAGGTTTGACTTGTATTCAGGATTTGCTCTCCATGTGCCCCGCAGAAGTGTGGACTGGAAAAGCCTTGGAGGGTGCAGGACTCTTTTCTAGGCCTTCTGTGTGACAGAACTAATGCCCACATCTGAAATTTGTGTGGTTGAGGTGGATTCTCTTCGAAGTGTGTTTGTGCTTGAGTGACTGTGTCCATCTGAGAGTCTTGTTGAACTGTATTCGCAAGCAAGAAAGCAGGGTGGTAGAGACAAGCGAGCCCAGTGGCGGGGCTCTGGACAGAGTCAGGATGTTTGCATTTTTATCTTCAGTTTTGACACTTGAAAGACATGTAGCTTTGGTTCCTGATATCTCTGTTTCTTCAGACACGAGGAAAAACTAAAGAAAATGCATAGTCTGTTCCTAGGTTGACATGTGTAAGGTCAGCCTTGCTGACTTCTGTCCTACTTTGTCAGCAGTTTACCTTTGCTGATTGATTTTTAACTTCTTCCTGAACTTCACATACTCAGGACAAACAGTTTAAGAGCAGCAAAATGGAATCAGTTATTTTCCTGGCAGACGTAGTTTTCCAGTGCTAGGCTTTGTTTTGGGCCAACTCTCGTAAAAATCACACACAAACTCTGAACAATTTCCTCTGGGATTGCTGCTGTCAAAATAAAGGTTTCACTTTATATTTAAATGACTCTTTTGTTTTAGACCCAGCCAAAGGCAGCCGGCTGGGATTATTACCAACTGTAATATCAGTTTCAAAGCCTGCGCTTCAGAAACAGACAAGCATCAGAAAAATGTGCTGCTGTCTCTGCAGGAGAGGATGCTGGGTGGGTGAAGTATGCACTGAGAGAGAAGGAAAGGAGAAGACTGAGGACATGTTTCAGCATCTTCAAACCTAGGGCACCAGACTCTCAAAGGAAAATGCCAGTCCTTCAGAGTCCTTTTTGATTCTCTGGTATTTTAATGTCCAAAGGCAAGAAAATAAGAGTTAAAATCTGTTTCATGAAAGTGATTTAAGAACTTAACGACCCATCTAATTAAAAAGTAATGAGATCTAGCTCCCTGTGCCATTCAAGTCTTTGTGACAGAGTTCTACCCAGTATTGATGCAGCCATTAAATTTTACCTTAGTTTGTATCTGTAAAGAAGAAATCAATATTGAGTGGTATGGCTCTTTTAAAGAATCACCACAGCCTTCTTGGCTTTCCTTGAGGTTTGTGGTGTAGTTACAAAGGAAACAGTCAGGTTTGTGCCCACCCATACATCTCATACATATGTACATGTATATGTTTCACATTGCATATCAAGAACCTGAAACCAACTTGTAGCAGTTTGTTAGTGCATATGCAGTACTGTGTGAACATCAGAAAAAGGAAAAAAAAAGAAAAAAAAAGGTTCTTTCTCAGGCAGCCTAATTCCCAGTCCAGCATAACACTGTATCCAGCCGAGTCCAACCCCTTTCACTGAGGCTTTGTGCTGGTGTAGACATTGTGCCTGCGTGGATCACAAATCAGAAGGTATTTTAGACAAGGGACCACACAAGTCAGGGCCTATTGGGAACATGGAGAGGGGGATGCCTTGAAGTTTTCATTCTGAAGTGATAGAGAGGGCACGAGGTTGAATCGAAGTACTCAATTTAACAGGACTTTTAAGTTTACATAGTTACTAGTCCTCAGAGAGTGATCCTGTGTAAATGTAATTTCAAGGTGTCTAACTGTTTCAGGAGTCTCTAAGCAGAAATGCTGGTTTGTTTTTTCTATTTTACTATAAATGTAAGCAGGAGTAAATGAAATTCCATTCATTTTTTATTGCTGACCTTAGGAAAAAAAATGTTTCAATTATCTAAACATTGGGAATATAAAGATGACTTTTTTCTTTGTGTGCGTGGGTGAGTTTAGGTACTCCAAAGCATTGTCAGGAAAACAATGTCTTCCCTGATTTGTGAGTTGGCTTGAACTCTTTGCATTCATTCCATGTGTTTTAATTCCTTCTCTTTCCGAGGAAATTTAGTGCTTGGGCTTCTTTCTGCTTTCTCATACACGGAAGTAAATTCAGTGTTCCCCTGACTTTAGTTGGAAGTTAACTGGTTTGAAATGAAAGTGAGGGGAAAGTCATGTCTTGATTGCAGACCTCAGGAAGCATAGTAAGTTAAGCTACTATTTGGACTTGGATTTGAAGATCTTCCTAAAATCTATTTTAAAAATTTCAATTTATGAAACACTTTCAAATACTCAATATTAAAAAATAAATAACCTAACAAAACCTACCAACTTTTAAATGTACACATTAGCTGCAAAAATAGATGCAATTCACTCCCTGATGTTTAATGAGCAGTTTTATTGAACAAGTACCATATACCGTGGGCATAGTAACAGTTCAACCAGTGGCTTTTCCCATGTCTCTCCTCTGAGGTCTGCAAAAACTAAACCAAACCAATCAACCCAACCAACGCCTAGCATTCACAACCACAGGGAGGCTTGGGAAGTGCTTGAAAGAGAGATGTTGGCAGTAACCCTTTGCATTCCCACTTATCTCTGTGTGTTTCAGCTGACGAGAGAGTTTTTCACCAAGGAGCTGAAGAAGCATTACATGAGGAATAACGACACAGATGTCTTCTCCTCCACCTGGAATTCTGTTATGATCACAGTAAGTCAGGCCATGCCAGTCCCATGCTACTGGTGGTCAGCTGCCATTGATGCTGTGCTCAGTCAACACCTCCTGGCTCCTCCTGGAAGCAGTGAGAGGGAGGTGGCTGTTCTTTGGCTTCCAGGCTTTCCCACAGCAAGCTGCTTCTGGTGCTGAGAGAAACACTCCCAGTGACTTTCACCCACTGTGGTTTGCCAAAGCCCAAAATTTTGAGCTGACTGACTACACCCACCTCCAGCGCTGGGCACAGAAAGCTGTGCAGCTGCCTGTAACCGACAGGCCAGAATCTCCATGCATTTACCTTAGATGCATCACCTTTGAGAATATTTCAAACTGATTCTCAGCCAACAGCAGTCAGAACAGATGCTAACTAATGGCTTCTTATTACCTCCTGTGAAATGAGTTGGTAGGTGACAGATGAGGTAGGAATGGCCTAACAGAATATTTTCAGTGTGTAAATTGTCACCATCAAAATTGTTTTTGTTATTACAGACCTAACCAGCTGGATTGAAGATCAGCTTTGTCACTGCCATTGGAATTTTTCTTATCTACTACAAGTTGTTCCTGCCTGCCTGCCTGCTGCAGACAGTTCTGTATGCTTGTGTTTACATGTATACATGTGAACATTGTGCCTGGCACAGCCCATGTCATAGCAGTTCAGGAGTGAAGAGTAGGATGTCAGATTCTGCAGACAGAAGGCCGTTTTTAATCTTAAAAGAAAAAAGTGGCTGCTGCCCTTCATGCTGATTCAGGACTTTAATAAAGACGTTTCCTTTTGGTGACTGAAAGGAGACAGAGTATGACTTGAATACTTAAAAAGGACTTGACTTGAATTCTAAAAAGATAATTTTCTTGGATCACCTAGCAGTGCCTTTGAGCAGCACCAATCCTGGCCATTAGCTCGGGGGAGAATGAGCAGTCAGGATCCTGGATTGCACCACTGGCTCTTTTACAGACTTGCTGGGTGATCTCAGACAAGTCATTCTGGATGTGCTCCAAAGTCCTGTGTAGTTCATGGCAGTATCCCCAATGGCACCTTAGAGTCTACTGTGTAACATGGGAACAGTGGGACTTTTTATGAAGAGGCTTTGAAGAAACAGAAGCTCCAAGGTGCAAGTGCAGTCCACTTCCTTGGAAACAACACTTGTTTTGTCTCTGCTATGACTAAGGCTTTGATCCCTGTAAAAATAGGTCTTTGGAACATTTCTGGTATCTCCTTTCAGGCCAAAGTGTAAACTCTATCTTCCTTTCTTCTGTCTAGTTTGCCTGCTGTGGAGTGAACGGACCAGAAGATTTTGAAGCTGTCCCTCCTGTTCCACACCTCCCTTTGGTAGGGACAACACCGGAGGCTTGTTGCCAGCGAAAGCTTCAGAGCCGGGAAGGGATGTTTGTTAACAAGGATGCCTGCCTCGCTGGCTCCGAGAGATTTCAGAACAGACAGGTAAAGGCAGCCAGGTGGCTGGAGAAAAGGCTTCCAGGCAGGAGTGGCTGTGGTAGTCATGGGTTACCTACCCGTGAAGGTGGCAGGCTGTGCCATTCTGACTGTAGCTGAGGTTGTGACTGTGCTTACGCTGTTAACAACTTTCGAAGCCATGGATATGTGATTCTGTAAATCCCCTTTCATTGTGTGTACTGCTAAGTCCGTGCTGTGCTGTATCAGCAGAAATAAAGAGACTTTTCCTGGGGTTTAAGAGGTGGAACAGAAGTTTATGTCAGGTTTTACTGTGGCTTTGAAGGTTAGCATTGTCTCTGAGATGTTAATTGACAAGCCATTGCAGGTCAGTGAGGATGGGATGGAATTTGCTCTTACTGCTACTGTAGGAGCTCCACTTTAGTTCCCAGAGACTTTTCATCAACACGGTGTTCAACCAAGAGATTGAGGGTTGAATGGGCACAGTAAACCGTGTCTATTTCACAAGGAAGGAATGTGTTGGAATTCTGTGTTTTTCTGCCCTTTCACCGTTAGAGTAGAAAGAGGGCATTTCTTAGGTCAGGTCTCTCGGCTTGGCAATTCTTCTCTATGCCAGACTGGAAAAACAGAATTCAGAGTAAACTCACGGACACTGATACTACCAGTACCCATATTTCCTTACATTTTCCCTAAAGACCTGAAGTTTCAGAAACTTTCTAGCAAAGTTCTTCACTGTGTTTATTGCAGCATTGGCAAGCCATCTGAACTCTGTGCTGACTGTATGTACAAGCCTTTGCCCTCCAAGCTAACGAGCAGTCCTGTTTTCAGCACTTGATAGCAGATTGTGAAAGTGAGTGAAGGAGTTTGGAAGCAGTGGGTGAGCTGTTCCTTGTCTGGCAGCTGGAAACAGTTGGCAAAGGCACGCTGGGTGAAAGATCATAGCAGACAGCGCCGAACTGCATCTGCCAGGTCTGATTGCCATGAATTGATGGGGAGAAGAGAGAGAGAAGGAAAGATGACAAACAGCGGGGAGGGGGAAAGAAATGCATTTTGAGAAACAGGGATAGGGCAGATTAAAATTTTTGCTTTCCCTAAGTGGTGATTCTGAGGCCTCCCATTTCAATGGGAAGGACGTTTTTCTGCAAGCCTTTGTTGCTTCACTGTGGCAGTGTGAGAAGTTCTGTGCACAGCAACCATCACCAAGCACAGTGAGGCATTTGAATAAAATGGGAGAGATGCTCCCAAAGAACTGTTGGCTGTATTCAGGCATTGCTGGAGCAAAGTCAGGCCACTGGGAAACCATGCTGTGGGGCAGTGCTTTCCACATCTGCTCTCAGTCCTGTTTTCAGCCTGCTGAGCAGGGCATGCTGAAAGTTGGGTTAAGGCTAGAGTTCTAGCAAATACCTAGACATTTTGTTGCTAGTCTGGATGCTTTTTCCTGAGAATTGGGCCGAAAACACGACGGGAGCAGAACCTCATGATGACAAGAGTGCTGCTGCCCCAGTTATCCTCATTCTCTGGGTTTGTGGCATGAGTGAGTCTACTCTTTCCCTTGCTTTCCCCTGATTGCTTCACTCCTGGTGAGCAGAGTATGACATCAGCATCAAACTGTCATTGCCATCTGTGCATTTCAGGCATTTTCTTTCTAGGTGAAAACAGAAAAGCAGATGACTGAAACATCCCAGATAAATGGTGGGACTACATGTGAATTTTTAGTGAGCAGGCGAGGTACATTTTACATTAGACAAAATCAAATCTACTGCTCCCTTTATATGTGATCTATTGCGAGAAAATTGCAATTGAGTTGGAATTTTAGGCTGAGAAATGAGGATTTTAGGGAGAAGTGAGGCCAGGATAAGCTGGTGATTTCCTGAAACATCCTGAAAGCTTTGCAGAGTGTCTGTTTGCTGTTAATTTTATGAATAATAAGAAATTACATTAAAGGCAATTATAGCTGTGCAGCATATATGGCAAGATTATAGTAGTGCATGGCCCCAATTCTCCTATACCCAGAAGATCAGCAGGTGTCCGTCTATGCTTTTGTGGAGGGAAGGCTCAGAGAAAAGGTCCGAGTGTGTGAAATAGCTGCTGGCTGTGACTCAAATAGATGTGAAGAATCTCCTGCCTTGACTTTAAATAAATAGCCTGCGTCCCCAGCCAGACACAGCTGCCTGTCATGTGCCCTGAGGGCCCTTTCCTTTGTGCTTAGTCTTCCCTTCGCCCTTTGTGGGGGGAGTGCCTCTCCCCTGCTGCTTCTCTCTGTCCTGCAAAAAGTCAGAGCTCCTCCTGCTCTGTGAGTGCTGGGAGGGTGGACTGTGCTGCCGTGTGCTGCTCAGGTGTATCTCACTGTGTTCTGTCCTTCCTAGGGCTGCTACACTGTGATCCTAAACTCCTTTGAGACCTACGTGTACCTTGCAGGAGCCCTGGCCATCGGAGTGCTGGCCATTGAGGTACTGTTGTGTGATCATAAAAGCAGTGTTGGTGGATGTCCAGCAGCGAGACAGGGAGCTGCTCCTGCAGAGTGCTAGCAGGTTATCCACTTGTGGTTTTAATTGCCTAGAAAGAGGCGGGCACTTGGTCCCTTGCCACAAAAGGCAGGGTAATAACCTCTGTTGTGAGCCTGCAGTGCCGCCTCGTGTTGGCCCTGGCACAAAGTTTGTAGCTGTGATACACTGGCCACACAGGGTTTGGGAACCCCACTGTGTGCCCCAGGACATGATTCTTGATCCCATTGCAGCAGCATCCCAGCAAGTGGACTCCTATGGTTAGTGTGGTCAAACTCTGCCTTTGCTTTAAGAATTTCAGTTTGGAAAGTGCACTGGGCTACGGCCATCTCCATTATCAGCCCACATTATCATCTGGCTCTTTGGTGGTGTTCCAGTGGAACAGGCTTCCCCCAGGCAGGACATTAGTCCTGGAGTGATGCTGGGTGCTTTCCCCATTGCCCAACTTATGCAAAGGAGAGGGAGCTGGGCATTGCTCCAGCAACCCCCATAAAAAGCCCTGCTGCCCCATTCTTCTGGAAAACACAGCCGTTTCTTACTGCTCTCCATTTTATTTCTTCCCTCTTCTTTCCCCCTTCCCAGCTGTTTGCCATGATCTTTGCCATGTGTCTCTTCCGAGGGATCCAGTAAGAAGCACCCTGTGGACCACCACGTTCCCAATGTGTTTGGAAGAAAGAAGGAAAATCAGATGAAACACAACCTGAAAACACGCAAAAAAAAACTTTATTTTTTTTAACAAAATGGGGTAGGGGGGGAAAAAATGGAAAAAAAAACAAAAAACAAAAAACAAAAGAGGGTTGTAATATATGAATGACCAAAAGGATTGTACTTCAGGGGCTGGAACTTTGAGGTGATGTGCACTACACTGTACACCGGACCCTTGCCCAGAGCAGGAGCCCAGTGCAGCCGCTTACACTATGGACAGATGGAGCCCTACCATCCACAGCTTCATCGTGGTTTAGACAGCAAAGGACAGAAGAACAGCAACCCAGGGGCTGGGTCAGGCAGCAGGTTGACCGAAGTCTGGGACTGCCCAGGTGGGTTTCCGACAAGTGGTGCTGGCAGCTCATCTAAGAAACAGGCAGTTGTTGCTTGTGTGATTCTGGCTTTAATTCCCAGCCACAGAGTGAAAACATACATTCTTCTGTGTGCATAAGCTTTGCCCCTATCGCCTGAAACTTGTCAGAGAAGTCAAACACTTCAGGGAGTCTGGCTTTTCTCTGGAGCCCTGAACAGAGGCAGAGTGGTCTCACTTAGACATGGGACTCGTCCAGGGGCTGGCTGATGGTCAAGAGTTTGGGGCCTGCCTTTCTGGATTTTCCTTTTTTGTTCAGTGTTAGTGGGGAAAAAAAAAAAAAAAAAAAAAGAGAGAGAGAGAGCAAGTTGTTCTCTGCTGTGTTCCCATTCCCTGAGAAAAAAAAAAAAAAAAAGGCTCTGGTCAAAAATAGCTGATTCTGCTGCCTTCCTGAAAGGGGAGGTAATAGTGTTGAATACTTGTCAGCCTTTGCCTTTCACTTCATACTTGCAAAAAACACTCTGTGGTGCTATTATCAATATATGAGGGCTGCTCTGAAAGTAAAGCCTCCTATTGTATTACATGTGTCTGCAACGTCAGAGGCAGATGTTGGTGGTATGGCAGTAGATCTTGAACCTTCCCACCAGTATCCCATTACATGTCATTGTCATGCAACAGCCGCCAGCAGAGGGGCAGTCTCACAGAATGGTGTCAAACACGGAAGTGTGTATGAGGCAAAGGTGTGTCACTGAATTCCTCCATGTGGAAAACATGGCACCCATTGGCATTCATTGACACTTGCTGAATGGTTAGGGAGACCAAACAGTAGATGTGAGCGCAGTGAGGCAGTAGGTGGTACATTCAGCAGTGGCAACAGTGGGCCACCTCCACTGGTGCAGGTATTTATAAGGCTCTTGTTCATCGCTGCTGAAGATGCACAGCATAATTGGTGACTATGTCGAAAAATAGTGGTTTGTAGCTGAGAGTTTGCTCTGTCAGATAGTGTTATTGTGCTCTTTGTTGTAGTTTCCACGGAGATAAATAGGAGGCATTACTTTTGGAGCAACCCATGTATATTTGCAGTGGATTCCTACAGGCTTTACTGCTCCAACAGGAGTTCCAGGCGTGGTACCGGATGGAAGAGCTGAAGGTTCATCAGCCACTCCCATGCCGTTTACCTTAAGCTGTCTTGTGGCAGTCATTTTTGCTCAGGGGATTTCCCCTGAGGCTTTCCCACCGGCTTATAACGAAAGCATCAGGTCAGGATTGTTCTGGTCTGCCTGTTAGTTGAGAGCGTTTCCTCCCTTGAGGTAATTTGACGTTTAGCTGATTGTTATGTACTTAATCATTTGGAAATGAGTGCCCAGGACTGGATGCTGGTCAGAGATGGAGCTGAGGCCCCAGGCAGGATCTGGGAGCATTCAGCGTGCAGCCAGGCTGCTCCAGCTGCTTCTCTGGTGTTTTGTGGTCATTGACAAAAACAGGTCACTGGTTTCCCTCCTCTGGAAGCCTCAGCCCCTGTTGGCTTATTCCTCTGGTTGCTCCCTGACTCCAAACTCACTTTGCCTGGGGGAGGATGGAAGGGGCTGTGTTTTCTTGTTTAGCTTACATCTTTTTATAGTCTTAGATTAAGGAGCACTTTCAATAGGGTTAAACCAGCCCATCCAAAAGCTGTAGCCACTGCATAGGAAGGAGAAAGGGAAGAAGGCAGCAGTAAGGAGCCAAGCAGCAGCCTCCTGCCCTGGCTTGGTGGCAGCAGGTATGCTTTGGCCATTCCTTACACCATGGGGTCTGTCCCCCATGCATATGTGAGTGGATATGCATGCTGCAAGGCAGGAAGGAAAGCAGAAGAAAGAGTGGTCTGGTCCATAATAAAAAAAGACTGTGGCTGAATATCCTCGCTGGAGAACTGGGATATGAAGGAAGAGGAAAGAGGCCATAGAGCTTTTCTAGGCTTCATTTGAGAAAAGCAGGAGAGGGCTGGGGCAGGTAGAGCACCTGCACTGCATCAGCATATTCCAGCAGCAGAGGGTGAGGCCAGGATTGCTGAGTGGGCTCAGATGTTGCTTTAAACTCCATGGAAGCTTTTCTGAAGTTTCCTTCTGGACCTCTATTCAATGATGCATTTTGCCACTAAATTCTGGTCTGTTTAATGAAGGAAGACAGTTTTGCTAGCCAAAACCAGCAGTATTTTTACCAAACAGCAGGTGCTGCTCTTAAGATGGGATAAATCTATTGCATCCACTGATCTTGCAGGGAACGGGGCACTGCACTGGAGCCAAACTCAAACAGAGGGATAGAAGTGTAACTGTTCTACCTCTGCTTCAGGAGCTGGTGTCAGTGGCTATTCTGGTAGAGCTACCTGCAGGGGAGGAGCGACCCCACGAGCAGAGATGGCAATTTGGATAGTGAGCAAGAGAAGCAGAAATACTTCTGAAGACTGAGGTAGGACTGCTGCAGGCTTATTTGTCTTTGGTTTTAGCTTACATTCCCTCTCTCCCTACCACTTGTCCCTATGCCTTCATAAGAGCCCTCATTCTTCTACTGTTCTGGTCTTCATGCAGTTGTTCCCCCTTTTACCTTCTCTGATCTCCCACCACTCTGTTCTGGATTAAGACTTCAATTCCCTGCAGCTGTGCCACTGGGAGCACAGCTTGACACCACTGTAAAGGCCAGGCAGCGCGTTTAAATGAGAAATGGAGATTGCTGTAGAGACACAGGCAAGTCTGAGAGTACCTGTGGAAGTAGGCAAGAGGCAGAAGGAATTGATTCCAGGGGCAGTTAATGAACAAGCAATCACAGAAGGCAGACTCCTGTTGTATGGCACGTAAATTTGTTATTTTTGTCCAGTGGTAACGTGGCCACCCCCTCTGTTGTACAGTAGTTTGTCTCTTTTCAGAGCAGCAGGCAGGAGAAGCAGCTGTATTTTTGTATTTGTTTTTAAGCAGCTCTGGTGAATCTGGGGGGGAGGGGGATCAGGGGCTCAGGTTGGAGTCGCTGCTGGCTGCAGAGCAGAGGGGGCTGTGGCTGCCTGGCTGCAGTGCAGTGAGCACAGCCCATGCACCTTGGGGGGAGTAGTGGAGAGCAGCCCCCTGTCCCTACCCCCAGCTCTTATTTAATGCTCAAATGACCATCGCAAACGCCTGGGAAAAGGGCTGCGTGTGAAATAATGATGTTGGAAATCTATTTTAAGAAACAAACAAACAAACCTGTAAATGTTCTTTTTATTAGATAGTGGAGCTAATTTATCCTGTATTCCCTACTGTAATGCTTTTTTATATTGAAAGGAATTTTTCTGGGGTAATATAAACCAGAACACAAGGCTGAAGCACTCTGCACGGTTTTTGTGTGCATTTCTTAAAAAAAAAAAAAAAAAAAGTAAAAAATAAAAGAAAGATATTGTGACAGTGAAGTGAAACGGCTTTAATTTTCACTATTTGCTTGGTGTTGAGTACAGTCACTTTCTTACCAAAGGAAAAAGAATCAAGTCAGTTACAGCAGCCAAAATGAGGTATAAACTCCAGTGTCCCGTTCTCCCTTTCCCCCCAAGTAAAAACCCTTGACCAGAAAGAATTGGCCAGCTTAGGACAGACAGACAGCCTCTCTTTTGTCACCAGCTCCAGTTTGCCAGGTGGTGGTTAGGCGTGAATAAGGCGATGCAGAGAGTTCTGTAAATGTAAGCTTTCTTCACCCTCAAAAGCGAGGGCTCGAGGGATGCGAGGGTTTGGGTTCTTCCCCTGGGAACAGGGTCAGTCGTGCCTGTGCCTGCTCAGAGCACAGCCCTTGGGGAGCATGGCCTGCAGCCCTGCCAGCACTACACATATGCAAGCAGGTGAATTGCAAAGGGTCTCTTGGGAGATGACATCAGTCCAAAGAGGAAACTGAGGCCAATGGAGATCTTCTCTCAGCACATCAGAGCCTGAAGTCAAAAGCCTCAGGCTTTTGATCCCAAATTATGTTCTCAGCAGCTACCTGCAGCCATGATCCCTGCCTGGGCTGCAATCCTTAGGGGTGCAGTACAAAAGCTTCAGCATTCCCTTCCCGTTCCCCCCCCCCCCAAGTCATATCACTGAAGACAAACAACCACAGATGGTTTCTGGCAGCACTGCAGAGACATCGAATGGTAAAATGAGAAGTGGCTCACTGCTCTAAGTCTTACAGAGATGGCAGGGAACTAAAGAGGAATCTGACCTCACCAGGTATAAAGCTCCATTGGAAAGCTTTCACAATGCCCCTATCTACTTTAACCATCAAGAAGTCTTTCTTAAGAAAGCTGCTCTCGCATACATGGTGCACTGACTCCTTTCTCTCACCTGCTAGTTGGCATTTCCAGGTACCCCGATCAGGCAGCCAGCCACAGCCCCAAAGTCACAACGCAACTAAGATCCTCGGTCTGCTGCCAAAGTGAAGGGGAGAGGACAGCATGACGACAGCCCTCCGCTTCCTCTTCTGTAAGACTGCTCTTGGTTTGGTCAGTTTTACTTGTGTTTCCTAGAAACTGCTATTTCCCACCCCCTAAACCCAACGATCAGTCCGTGTATACATTCATGTGACCCCAAAACACAAAGACTCACGCTTCACTTACCTACACCAACAACTGCAGCTGCAGTGCAGCACTGGGCTGCGTGCACTGTGCCACACAGGCTGCCAGTGTGCAGGATGGGAGCAGCAGCCATGGCTGTGGCCTTCCCACCAGCTTTGTGCTGCCCTCGGGGCTGCATGTCATCATTTCCTGCCTCACAGGGAGATGGCAATGTTACCCTTAAATAGAAATTTTAGTTGCCCGCTGTCCTGTTTTGGACACACTGAAAGCAACTTGGCAGGGTGGGAAGCTCCAGCATTCAGCCTGCTGCTGGATGTTGCTTCTGCCTTGGATTATGGTGTAGAAAAGAGTTACAGTTGCAGTGTTTCCTGGTTCAGCTACTCCCAGTGCTCTTACCTGACACACACTTTGCATGGCCAAGAGGTACAACACACGCAGTGTCCCAGCATTGAGGCAGCTGCTTCTAAATGCCAACAACACGAACACACCATACAGTAACTACCTGCTAGCTTCTTCTAACTCTACG
The DNA here is from genome assembly GCF_038088225.1 of Cyrtonyx montezumae. Taxonomy (NCBI): domain Eukaryota; kingdom Metazoa; phylum Chordata; class Aves; order Galliformes; family Odontophoridae; genus Cyrtonyx; species Cyrtonyx montezumae. Next base: position 36,532,803 of record NW_027071826.1, on the reverse strand, counting down.
AAGGTACCAGACAGCAAACAGCTATAGCTCCCTGTCTCACCACTGATCTGTTGGTCACACAAGCCCTGTCTGTGTAGGCATCCTTCTACTGGGACTTTGGGATGTCAGCTCAGTTCCAGGGCTCACTTTGATCCTGCCAACAGTAGCCCAGGAGTAAGTCCATATCCTGTACACAGCCCTTCTGGCTTCAGTCCCACAGAAAACAACAATGCAGCCTCCAGCTGTGGACTGGGATAATCAACAAGGAAAGCATGAGGAAGTTGGGCAGCCAATGTTGTTAAGCCCAGGGGGTGTAGGAGAAACTGGTCAGTGAACACTACAGCACATTCAGTCCTTCCCTAATTGACAACAGTGCCTTCATATGCCCCTCCATCTGTGCTGTTCTTTGTAGCAGTTTAACAGTATCCTAAGCACCCCAGCAGGACAAGCTTTGGTCCCACAAGCTCACTGCTCTCACCATAGATTCCAGTCCCCACTTAACTAAAGCCTCATCCCCTCTGCCTCACAGCCACCGCTACCAAAACTACTGCAAAGCTGCAGCTGTAGGAAGTGCTCTGGGATGAAGGAGACAGGATTCTGGCCTAGGAACATCATGAAACATCCCAAGCAAAGGGATGTCTGTGCTTAACAGGCTTTTATCCAGTAGCTGCATTTACCTCTCACCTAGTACAGCACAAGCTGTGCCACTGTTCCCAGTGCTATCCCTACACAGGGAACAAGGAAGGAATTTCTTTCACTGCCTCTCCTGCCAAGCTTCGCAAGCACTCAGTGCAAAAATAAAACCAGGGCTGGCACCTCCAGCAGCGAGGGAAGAACAGCTATCTGCAAACTCAGCAGCACTGACCCCCAGCCAGCTCCCAGCCAGGCAAGCAGTCAGCACATGCTAACAAGAACACAGGCCAGGCACACGAGGATGCATGCCAAGACGCATGTGTGAGACTCACCAAGGGGAACAGCAGAGTCCTCCACTGGACAGGGATTTGGTTTCTTTTTTTTTTTTGTGCTTTAAGGGTTTCAGAGCCTGAACCTGGCTCCTTTCCCTGAGCCCCCCCCCCATGCTCTTCACTTGCCACCTGCAGAAGGGCTGCTGGGGTCCCGCAGGATGCTGCTCTCCCCCCACATCACCTGGCAATGCCACCAGCACCGGGTTACACACTGATTCATGCCGGTAAGTGGAAAAGAAGTAAATCACTTTATAACAAAAAGGGACTAACAAAAGAAAAGTTATAATTATAATGCAAAATTACCGACACAAACCCCCCCTCCCACCCTGCCCATGACAAAAAGCCCAGAAATTAGACTTTCTTGGGACGGCGTCCAACTTGGTAATAATAATAAATGCTGATGAGGACAAAGAAGACTCGGCTGACCAGGAGGAGCACAGCACCCGTGGCTATTTGGCTGCTCTCAACCAGGGAGACTGTGGTAACTGGAAGAGAAGGAGGGAAACGAGGCAAAGATTGGTAGTGGAAAACAAACCCAGTGGCACATCACTGCTTTCTACTGCCATCTAATGTAGTTTCTTGAAGAGACCTGACGAGCATTGGGAATGCAAAAGTTTTCTGGCCTCACACGCACAGCAAACACAGATGCTTAGGTAGATTGACTTCACAGCCTTAACATTAGCTCCCATTTATAGGGGCACTTCTCTAAGGCAGCTCTGTACCGAGGCAGCCAGCCAGTCTGACACCAGGACTCAAGTGTTAAGTGTGGGATCTACTCCTAAGCTTGCTTTGTGGTTCAACCTCTTCAGTGCTGATAAATATCTGTCAAACAGAAGCACTCAGAAGAGATGCATGGTCCACTCCCTGTTTCCTGAGCATCTCTGTGTTACTAACACAATCTACTTTATAATGAAGTTAGTGACCTGCCAATGCGCATAATACAAAAAAACCTTCAGTGTTAAATATAGATATGCCCCTAAAAAACAAGCTGAGCTATGACCTTCTGTTTTGGAAGGAAGGAACTGGAACTCCCTCTTTTAATGTAGGTTACCACAGCCTCCTCTTGCCAGCCCCAGCATCTCAGCAGCCCTTCCAGGAGGTGACGTGTGCTGGCTTCGAAGGCCAGGACGTTCTAGGGTAGCAACTGGATGAACTGGCAAATAGATGAATTAGTACCTTCCCTTCACCTGGGCACCCTCCAGTGTGCAGCCCAAGGCAGAGGCTACCCTCATGGGGAAGGAAAATGGAGAGCAGCTGGTAGAGAAAGTGTCTCCAGGGGCAGGTAATCTCTGCCTTGTCTGGCAGAGCAAAAGAGACCTCTGTAATGCTGGCTAGATTCAACACAGGGACAGCTGAGCATGGGGTGCTAGGCACAATCCCTCCTGCCCACCTTGAGCTAGGGACACGGCCCACACCCTACCCCACACCTCCTCCCCTGGGCTCAGCTGCTCACCCAGGAACTGCACAGCAAAGTAGCACGCCTCTGTCAGCAGGGTCCAGCGGATGATGACTTTCTCAGCCGTGTATAGAGCATTCCACATGATGAGCGAGATGCCTGCCAAGCAACCACAGCACAGCTGTTCCAAGGGACAGGGATCACCGAGACCAGGCAGCCCACCTGCCTGCTCCAGATGAAGCATTTCAGCTCCCAGGGGGTGGTTTTTTGCAGGGCAAAAAGCACTGCCAGCAGATGCACACCCCTTTGCCCAGCGTGGCTGCTGCAATTCCAGCCATCCCCACGAGATGCTGCTGCAGCCTGCAGGATGAAGGCAGCAGCCAGCCCACCTGTGAGGGCATCCCAGCCCTGCTGCCTGCTTGCTGTCCTAGCCACGACCACAAGCACTGCTTGCCAGCACCCAGCTGCCTGTTTGCAAAAACCTCTAAAAGGAGGCTGGGTGGATGCCCAGCAGCTGCATTGCCTGGCAGTGCGGCTCAGGAGCACGTCAGTCACAGGATGCTATCATTCCCCGCCCTTGTTCCCCTCCTGCCCTCTCACCCCATCACTCCACACCCAACGCTGGCATGGCACTCACTGAGGAGGGCTCCTCCATAGAGTCGGATGGGAGTCTTGCTGCTCACCGACTCCTCGTTGAAGATGGCATCATAGAGCTGATCAGGGAAAGCCAGGGCCTGGAGGAGGCATGGGAGAGACTCAGCAGCACTTTCCCAGCACTGCTTGGGCAAGGGAAAGTGGTGCTGTGACATCGAGACCTGATGTGATCAGAGCTGTTGGCCAGGAAACTGCAAACTAAGGAGGTGTGAGAAATATCAGTGTGTCAGCTACTCGCTCTAAGGCCAGTTTCTATGAGCGAGGCTGTCGTGCCTTGTGTGGTTTATGATCCTGCTAATGAAAACAGACTCTGGAAATGGGAACAAACCGCCAAGGGCACTGTGGCAAACCCCATTGCAGAGTTACAGCAAGGGCAAAGGCCTCTCAGGAGAAAGCAGTGGCAGTTGTTGAAGGCAGAGGAAGGGGAATGAAAGGCTGAGGAGACACACTGTGGCATCCAGGAGCTGGTGGTACCCAGGCTGCCGCCCTCACTTACCATGATGGCCACCCCAGAAAACATGACGGCGGAAACCAGCTGCCAGACCCTGCATGGAAGACAGAGGACCTACGGTGAGCACAGAGGCAAATCCATCTCCCCTGCTTCGCGATACCTCCCTGCCTGTCTGCATGGTTATTAGACTTCATTCTCTGTCCTCATGCAGCTGAGGCAGCCACAGGTCTTCTGCATAAGGATGTGGGCTCCCCACACACTGCTAGATCCAGGCTCACTAGCCAGGGAGGGATGAAATCCCCCCCACCCACACATAGAGGAGGGATGGGACCCTGCAAAAAGGACAGGGAGCACCTCTGGCCCTGTACAGCCCCCACAGTTCCCAGCACCTGCCAAGAGACCAGAGCTCATGTTCTTCAAACTGCTTACAAGGGAAGAAAGCAGGGCTCTGCAGCCCCAAGAAACCTCTGCAGGGAGCAGTGAGACTATATGGCAGCAGAACTGGTGTCGGGGACAGAGCTGACTGGAAGAGTGTGGCCAGGCACTCTCTGATGGGCCAGCTTTGAGGTGAGTCTTACCTGAGCCCCAAGGGTTCCCGGACAGCAAACTTGATTTCATTTCCCAGGACTTGGCTAATCTGAAATTCAAAGAAAAGGCACAGGGTGACTGAGCAGACTTCCCCAGCCTTTAGGCAGCATCTGTCATCCCAGGGGACACATCTTAATGCCCTGCTGGGAGTTTATCTTCAAGAGGTCTGACAGGAGGACAAGCAGAAGGAATTTTTCTGTGATCCCTTAATCCCAAAACCTGCTGAAGACTGACTGCAGGTCTGCAGCCTTCACTGCTCACTCATCAGTGGGGCTGGGCCAGTGTTAACTCTTGTTTCCCACTGTCTACGTAAGTAAGGACCTGCCTCCTCTCACACATAGTCTGCAATCCTCACTGACCAGCTGCCACAGCTGTGGAGGCAGAGCTGCTTGGAAATTTCCCATAGAAAGGAGATGCAGGATGGTTCAGAGGAGGGCAAGAGCCAGGCAGCGCTCAAGAGAGCACTCGGGACATGGTTCCTGAGAGATGAGCCCTTGCTCTCCAGCTCTGGTGTTTTGCTGAAACAGACTGTGCACATTCATTTGCAGTTCGGGCCTCTTCAGAGAGGCACCACTGTGTCTCTTGAGTCACTGCTCCGATCTGCAGGGCACAGGTACCGGTATGTGATGAGCAGCGTAATTGGCTGCGCTTTGCTCCGCTGGCACTGAGCTGGATCATGGGTGTCTCGACAATAAAATTTCACTGGTGGATTAAAACAACTTAAAGGCAAAGCTCGCTTCATTACAGTGAAAAGCAGTTTCAAGCAGCTTTTGTGCATCCACCAGGCTGCACCGCCTGGCTCTGCTGGAGGGCAGCAACAGTCTTGTCACAACAACCCTTACAGGGCACAGCGGGCAGCCCTTGTTTTGCCATAGAGGCTGCAGAAGGCAGGTGTTGGGGAAAATAAAGTGACAGGCGGTTTTTATCCATATGCTGTGGTTGCCCACTGGAGGGCATTTCACAGATTTTCTGCCCACCTTCCTGCAGCAATGGCCTCCTCACTGCAGGGGACAGCACAGAGCACCCAAGGAGGCAACAGGGACATCTCTGCACCAATGGTGACTCAGACCCAGTGCCCCTCACCTTGGAGCGGTGGACCTCGCCGTCATCATCCTCACCGCCGACCCCCAGGATCTTGCGCGTCTTCAACCTGCTCACCAGGTCGGTCTGGCTGTGCTTCTTCATCAGTGGTGGGGGCTGCTTGGCCGCCATGGCGGCGTGTGGGCCGCAGGCCTCCGATCCGCAGTGGGGAGAGCTGAGGGGAGAGGCCTGAGCCACGCTGGCTGGGAGCCGGACCCCACACCTGTGGGGCAGCCCGGGGTACTATTCTCCTGCTGGCCTGGCCACAGAGGGAGAGCCACCGCCTCCGACCCACGGGGCTCACAGCTGCGAGGCCGGAGGAAACGTTTTCACATGAAACCTCACGGCGTTCAGAAAATAAAAACTAAAAAAAAAAGCAGCACAAAAATCCTCCTGCTAGAGCCAGCAGATGGCTCCTCATCGCCCTGGCGCTGAGGCAGGGGGCTGCAGGCCACCCATGCTGGCTGTGGGAAAGCGGTCCAGGTCTGCAAAGAGGGTACCAGCTGTCACCACGACCTGCCGGAGAGGAAATAAAAACAAAGAATCAGAAGTGTGGCCGCAGAAGCACCAGAAGGGCTGCCCTGCCCAGCCAGTCTCTGCCATCAGCCCTGCCAAAGGGGCAGCGGAGCTGTGTGAGCATGGGCACCATACTGTCACCTACAACGTGCCTTGTTTGCGTGCCGATGTGCTGAGCACAGCTTTGAGCTTCACCAGCACGTGCTGTGAGTTGTTTGGACCTAAAAGACCTTAATGATGGAAAAGACAACAAGGTCCACCTAGCAACCCATCACCACGTGCCCACTAAACAAGGCACACTCCAACCCATTCCAGTGAGGCAGTGTCCATGGCCCATTAGGAACATGGTACCTCTTTGCAGCTTCTCACACTAAGGCAATTAACTGCTGTTAAATACCTCCCAGATGAGAGGAACTGAAGTCATTAAATGATGCTCTGCTTTTTGTCTCTTTCTCCTCACCACGCATCACGACCCTTCAGTCGCATCTCAGGCAAAACACTGTGAAGATCTCAGATGTTTGTTTGCTTTTGCCCCAGACGCTGCAGCCCACTGTTGTGCCAGAACACATCAGCCCTATGGCTGCAAGAATCCAGAGGCAAGATCCTCTGTGAGGACATGTTGCTTCCTGGGAAACAAATATGACAGCAAACAGAGCACAAACACTGGCTAGGAAAAGAACAAGGCGGAGATAACTGACAGAAGCTGAGGTAGAAAAGACAATGTCTGAATAAGTGTGGAGGTGTCAAGAAAAATCACATCATCTACATCATCACCCAGTTGTGCAACCCAGGAAACTCTCAGTTCATGAAGTCTTTCCTCAGCTGAAAACAGAAATATACTTCCATTTGCCATTTCACCTCCCAAGAGATCTAAAGAAAGGTCCCCCACAGGCACCACAGCACCAGACACGGCTCGGCTGGTCCCAGCAAGCATGGGGCTCAAGCACAGGCAATCCCTCACTCCAGCTGCACTTTCTCATGGCTATCCCAGAAGGACAGAATTTATACTTGTGCCTGAAGAGTTCAAGTCTTCAAGGAGTCGTAAAATGAGAGGTGTCAGTTATGTTGGCATCATGTACAAAGGTGTTCTCCCACTGCCTTGCAAAGGATTTGCCTCTCAGGAAAATGTCTCTAGTGTTGTCCACTAGAGCAGTCACTTCTGCCAGCCCCAAGAGCACGCTGACATAACTCTTTGCGATGCAAACCCAACAGAACTTGCTGGGTTAATGCAAAAGCTGAATTCAGTGCTCCAGTATTTAACCAGACCCCTTCATCCATCCCAGGCAAGATGTTTTTCAGTGAGCTAGTTCAGCTACTCAGGGCTTTGCAGGTGCTTCTTTTGGACTGGCAGGGCTCCTTCTGGTCTTGTTACACTAACTAAGCACAGGCTCCTGGAAAGTCACTGCCACACACATCCAGATGTGGCAGCCAGGGTCTGGAAACACTTCAGAACTGAGAAACGGATGGAAACTGCAAGCTGCTCCCACACTGCAGAGCAAAACAAGATCATCAAAAGGCGGCTGCTGGTAGAACAGTCTGGAGGATGCACAGTGCCCTGAGTGTGCCATGCTACCAGCCTTCAGGAGTACCCCACAGCCATGAAGGACACCTTCAACTGCAGGGCTGGGGCCTCTCCCTCCCCTCACCCTTTGGTGGGCAACAAAGGGGAGAAAAAAAGAAAAGACATCTTCAGGTGTACAGAATCCTGAGGTCTTGATGTAAAGGAAGGCGGTGGGGTTGAAGAGTGGACTCACAGGCCAAGAGAGATAAATAGTTCTGGGATTACGCGGGCAGGTTTGCAATTCTGACCACAGGCAAACAGATTATAATTTGGCTTGAGTAGTTGTGTTGCCAGTTGCCTTCAGAGCGTGAGTTGGTGGAAATGATGATGTTGATAATTAGCATTGCTCTCCCACTAAGAATTTCCACTAATTTGTGGCAAACCAGTGGCCAAGAGCTGGGACTGCATAAGCTAGCTAAAAATGCCACTAAAATAATCACTGAAGGCCATTCTGATACATAAAGCCAGGCTCCCACTGTGCTAAGCACAGCTGTGGCACAGCTCTGCAGCCAATCCCACGTCTCATTATCCCCATCTTCCAGGGAAGGAGCCAGCCTAATGAATACCGAATATTAATGAATAATGAGCTAACAAATGCATTAGCACTAATTCAGTGACATTCAGATAGAAGATGCTGAGGATATGAAAAAAAATGTTACACTTAGAATGTATCCTGACACGCTGAGAGTTTAGAGGATGTTTTCTATTACCATGTGTGCTTCCAAAAGGGAACCTCCACCTCCTCCTGTCTTGGTTTCCCCCTCAATCCTCCTTTCCAGTATCCCAGTGGCTGAGTAGATTGATCAACACGCACAGGAAATTCCTATGCACACCCCCAACCATGGGCAGCACCTAGTGCAGATGGGAGAGGGCTTCTTTTCCTCCAACAGCCCTTTTCTTCACAGGCTCCAGCCACGTATTTGGTGACATTTCAGCAGCCACAGCTGCTGGATTCAGAGCTCCTAAGTCAATACGTCAGAGGCAACTCAAGGTCTTGAGCTCACTGCGGTTTGTTGGTGCCACAGTTAACCAAGAAGGTGTTACATCTGCACAGTGGACAGCTCTTTCCAGCACACCGAGAGGGAACCTACCATGCCCAAGCACCTTTACTGGCCCACCAGTGAACATGAAGATGCAGCACTGACCCTTCATAATACCACAGGTTGCCATTGTGCTCTGCAAGTTCCACACATAACCTAAAGATGTATTTCACATGCGTGGGATCTGAGCCAGGCAGGCCAAACCACACCTTCTTGTGTCAGGGATATCTATGTGGGCAAAAACAAAGCCTGGGCTCAAACACAGGGGCACAGCACTCATATAAGAGCAACACCAGTCAGAAAGACAAAGATAGCTGTCTGGTGGGAATTAATATGTGAAAAGCTGTCTCCTTTTTTAAGAGACTCATTACCAAAGTGGTGTCTCACAGCCTTGTGTCACAGCAGCCTTATGACCAAGGGACAGATAATACCTCTGCTCTGGAAACACCAGGAGATTAAGGACAGCATCTATAGAGGTACTCATCACCTTTGGTCTTGCAAACATTTGACTGTTGACTCATTAAGTAGGATGTCAGACACTCCCTCCTACACACAAAGGCGCAGTGTGTTCCAGGATATCCATGATGGAGCAGACACTTGAGGCAGAGCTCCCTGTGGCCAAGGCAATGCCTGAGGCACAGCCATCTCCATGTTGTCCTTCTGCAGCTGCAAGCCAACCTTTTGCTAGAGTTCTACCCAAAGCTGGGATGTGAAATGAGTAAGACCTCTTTGCCACTGGCCAGCTGAAGCAGAGCATCACTGTCCCCCCTTCCAAGTGGATATCCTCCATGCCAGATGCAGCACATGGTTTTGCATGTTCCAGGCTACCAGCAGTTCCTAAAACAATAACAAGATCAGTCATGTTGTCTGCTGGGAAGAATACACAGAAGCCCTTGCCCAGACTGAAGGGTATAGATCCTAGGAAAAAGAAACACCCAAGCACTTTCTGCAAGTCCTGAATCCTCTGAGACCGCACAGGGTCAGACCTGATCTAGCTGAAAATAATGGGATGCCCAGGCAGTACAGGAACTAGAACTCAACCACCAGAGCAGTGTGATGGGATTGCTGCTCCTGCCCAGCCTGGCACAGCCTATACAAGCAAAGAGGCTGCTTCACACTTCTCACCTGGAACAAGCCAGGCACGTGGGACCCCCATCCCCAGGAGGACCACGAACCAGGGCTGAGCTGTAGCATCTCAGGGGTGTGCCCTGGCTCCTTCATTGCCAATAGCTTCCAATTTCCTCTTGCAGGGAGAACAGGAAAGTTTCTTTCTGTGTCACAGGAAGTGTTATACAGCAATCTAAAGTTGCCAAGGGCTCATCTTCCCCAGCAGAAAATAAAAAAGCTGTGTTAGTTTCTCAAGAAGGAGCTATAATTAAATCCAGCAATCACAGCCCTGCTGGTCCGCTAACTACCACCTGCAGCAACACACCAATGGTGAACCCAAGCAGAAGGCTCCACCTCAGGCAAGAAATGCTGCTCTGCAGCCAACAGCAGCATACAGAGCAAGTCTGTGGCCTCAGCCTGTTCAGGCAGGAGCCCTGCACATCCACAGCCATTGTCATGCACAGCACCCACAGGAGCTGGGGACACAGATGGTTCAGACATCATTAGCTGGTGACCCCAATGATTTGAGTTCCCCAGGGCACACAGGAGCCAGGAGGATGAAGGAAGAGATGAAATGCATCAGGAACAGGAGCTGTTTTTTTGGTTTTTTTTTTAAGGGAATGAAAAAGAGAATTCCTTTTTGATTTCCCAGCTGTCTCAGACAGGTGTTCACAGAGACAGCCCCAGCAGCTCTGTGGGCCATCTGTCCTGCAGATGAGTTCTACAGGGAAACATTAGAAGGAAAAATAAAACCCTCATGCATATGCAGGAAAAACAACCCCCTCAGAAAACACATATTGAGTTTAAGCAGAGCTTTAAATTTCCTATGCCTCACACCTGAGGAACAAGAGGCTCAAAGAAACCCTGCAGAGAATAACCCTGGGGGCAGGGAGAAGCTCAGATACACACTGCCATGGCAGTGCCACAGCCACGGACTGCAGGATACACACATAGAGCTGCTTGCACTTCCACCATCAACCTCAAACCTCAGCTTTTCTCTCCATTGTGCCCACAAACTCTCCACAAAGCTGATGCCCTTTGCTCCTAACCATCACTCAGCTCTGACCCTGTCCAGAACTCAAAAGAAAATAACACAAAAATTACATTTGGGAAGGCTCAGCCCCCTCAGCCACAAGCGAGCACAATGTCCCTTCACATTTCATCATTGGGACTGTAATTTCAAAGCCATTCTTGATGGCTTCTCCCCCAAAAGATGAACTACATCTCCAGCAACACTATTTCTACATCTGCAGTCCAGTGGGTTAACTCACACAATGTAATGACTGCAATTTTGGAACGACTACAATGGCTATGAACATAGAACAGAAGATGAAATCAATACAGCTGTAGTGCTCCTGCATCCTACAAGCAGACTTTCAACCTGTGTAGCATGTGGATCTTCAGCCCCATCCTGACAGCAGCTGGTTCAGAGAATCTCCAGTACCAGCAAGGTCTTCTTTTCCTTCCAGTTTTGTAAAAAAAGAGGAAAATAATAATAAAAAAAAAACAAACACAAAGGGCTCCTCCCATCCTCTGCCACGATCTGACCAGATGTGCAGCCTAGGCATACACAAAGAGGGGGAAAGGGCAGACGAATACATTTGCATTAAACTGGGAGAGTGACTTTTGGTCTGAGCAGGATGCTTCCCGGGCCCCCTCAGCACTAGGGTCTCTCCTTGTGCAAGTGATGAGATCTGCTGCTACCACACAGAGCACCTGTAAATCACTCCTGACATGAGGTGGCCTCGATGAGCACCAGCCGACAGCTGACTTCTCATCAACCCTATGCTGCAGGGTATTTCCCATACCACACGGCTGCAACCCTCATCCTACTAATTCACATACGTGTGCTTTTACAGGCATGTAGTCTTGTGCAGCATATATGTACTTAAATATGAAAGATATGGCTTGAGCAGAGCATGGGAAGAAAGGAGGTGGTCTTTGGTCTCCTCCACTCATGTGGAGCTGCTGGACAGGCCATTGGGGCTGGCAGACCAGAGGAGCATTTTGGCATTACCTGTATCTCAGTCTCACAGGACAGGAGGGCATGGGAGCAAGCTGGATGTGGGAGGTCAGAGAGAAGCTGCCTCCTGCTCCATTCACTGCTCAGGAGGCAGACGTCAGCTTTCATCTCAGCCCCACCAACCACCCTGGGACCACGTTCCCACTTCCTCCCAAAGCAATTTGCCAGCATTAAGCCCTGCTCATTTGCACACAATTGCAGCTCCCAGTACACCATTCCCCAGCAGCTCAGAGAGGCTCAGGAGATGCTTAGCAGAAACCCAGTGGGGCTGGGCTCCCGACACAGCACATACTTCAGCTATTTGGTAGCCTACCCAAAAGTGGCAAAAATCTCCCTCTGACACCCTTCTGGTTTCTATAGCAACAGGTTAACGTTAAAGACGTTAAGATGCAGAACTCCTCAGGCTGGGCAAACAGAGAGCACCAATTTAGGAAAGGGAAACTTCTAAATAGCTGCAACATGAGAACAGAACATACACAGGGTTTGCTGCCTTGCCAGTCAGCAGTGCTGCCCCTCTGTGCAACCTCACCCGAGTTGTTTAAGTTCTCCCAACTCCATTTGTCCATTCTTCATGGAGAAAACATAACCATCGCCCAGATTCATGCCAATCGAGCTCAGCATGTGTAACTGCCAACACAGAATGGCTTCACCCATCTCCAGCAGAACCCACAGCCTTTTCCCACAGATGCTGTTCAGCTCCTGAGAAGTAGCTCACACGAGCCTGACTTTGCTTTTCTTTAGCTGCTAAGTCAGGGGAAAGCACTCTGTGCATGCACGCGTGTGCGTGTGTGTGCACGTTTGTTTATGCATGAGCTGTCAGCTTTGAATTATGCACAGATCAACAAGACACTTTGAATTCCCCAACTGTGAAGTGCGTGACATTTAATCTCAACCTTCCTTTCAGATTTCATAATGTGCACTATCAGCAATGGGCACTCAGTACACGAGAACCCTTTAGAAAGGTTTCAACAGAAAAAGATGATAATACAAAGAACCTGCAGACTGAAAAAGAGGCAGCGCCTCAGGCGTGAGCGTTCTTCAGCTTCCACAAGAGGCCAGCTAAGTGCCCTGCAAGGAGCACAGAGACAGCTCGTTCCTGTCACAGGATAAATGCATTTCACAGGTGAAGAGAGCAGGGCTCAGAAGTGTGAAATGTGTCACGGACCCAGAGTTCTCTCCATCCCCCCATTTTTGGCTGTCTGGGAAGCAGGCAAGGGAAGCCACCCTCATAGGTGCCTACTGTAGGACAGGCTGCATCATCCTTTGGAAAGGTTCCTTCCACGCACCGAGCTACACGAGGCTTTTGGTTACTATTATATATCGGCAACATGTATAGGATCTCCTGATTTTAGAATTCAGATTCTCACTATGTGTTCCAGGCAAACACTATCTCACTTCTGCCCACTTCACAGCAGAGAGTCACGCTTCGAGATTATAAAAACCTGACAACAATCTACAAGGAAAGGGGTTCCCTTATCTTCTGCTGTGCATGGAAAAAGCAATATCCTCAGCAAAGCTGCTCCTAAGTCACAACCACTGAGGATGCACAGCAACCCAAGGAAGTAAAATTTCTCTTTTTATAGCGGAGGGGAAGTGAAGGGGTGGGCACCAGAGCACAGCATCAATAACCCCGGTGTCAGGGTGTCACTTTCAGAGACAAGGAGAACTGAGAAGTTCTCAGACTCTTGGATACGATGAGCTCCAGTAATAGCAGCAACATACATCAGCAGCAGCATGCGTTGTGTATATATGCACGTGTGCATACACTGGGCAGGGCAGGGAGGAAGTGACATATCCATTACAGGTGTCTGCTGCTCAGAAACATGCCAAGCTGCGGCCAGCACGTACTGAGACTTCAGTGCTGGCACGAAAGGCAGCTTAACTTTATTCTCAGTTACCACGTCCAAATTCAAGCCTATGACTCCTGGCAGCCTCCTGCTTTCTGAGAAAGAAAGTTTGGGCACTCTTATTGCTGCTTACTTCGGCAGTAACTTTTTTTCCCAAGACACAAGCAAAATCCAGCTGATTTCAGACAGCACACAAGCAGCTGTGCAAAGCCCCCACCATCCAGCAGCCCCTCTGCATGCAGTGCTTCTGTATTTGCATTTTCCTCTCCCTCCTTGTAGGAGGCAGCTTGTGCTTCTGTCTCTTTGAAATACAACCCCAAATGAAGTGCCAGGCAGCTAAAATTGAGTGTTCAATAAAAGGATTCAAAGGGACTTAAAAATCATGGATCTTTAAAATACTGCGATTCCCAAGAGAACACCCCGCGTTCCCAGACTTCTCCACAGTCAACAACCCAGAGTCCATTTCCATAAGCACACGGGTCCCTTCAGCTCCGTGTGGCATGGCAGCAACTAACCGGGGTTGGACTGATTTTAGGGTTTAGCAGCGAGATTCCTGAAGTGAAGGCTCAGGGCTCTCCATGGCCACGAACAACTGAAGACCAGAGGTTTGCATTTCACTCATCAGATGGAACCAGCACAAAAGAGCCCTTCTGTTGCCATCACGGGTTACTGAACGAATCTGTGCTCGGACAAAACCACTGGCTGAGTCACCCACAGGGTTTCCTGAAGATTTGTGGGTTCCCCCCCCCCTCCCCGTCTCTCTCTTGTTCAGATGCTGACACAGCCTCAGACTGTTTACTTTCTCAACCCAGGCAGGATACAGCTACCAATGAGACAGCCACAAGCCTTTGTGTGGAGCTCTGCCTGCACCTGCTTTCCCCCTGCGCCAGGGCCCACAGTTGAAGCACTGGCTGATTTTCATAAGAAAAGGAGGGATTTCTCTGCTGCAGGCAGCAGCAGGCAGCTGCAAAGGGGCTCAGAGCTCATGTCCCTGTGAAGCACAGAATCCCTTCAAACAAACAATTGGGCTTCTGCAGGCAGCATGTCCGGGTGCTCCAGCACATGCATCCCTGCTACATCACTCGTGCTGCTAATGGCACTACCCAGAAGAAACCACCAGGTCAGTGTTTGATTGATTCTTGGCTGCTCTCCCTGTGCTCTCTCAGTGCCTTTGACTTGGGTGATCTTAAATCAAATCCCTGACAGTAACTTCAGGGAAGCTCAGCAGCCACAGAGCTTGCTACCAATCTTCCTGCACAGGCTTCTGAACTCACTGGGCCAATAGCAGAAAATGAGCACAAGGTAAATGTGGATGCCAGCTTTCTGACTGCCTTCGTTTGTGGCTCTGGGCATCCCTTTGCCTCCCTGTTTGCACCCTGCCAAGGGAGCGGGTTAACACAGCATACAATCCAGCCGTGGTCTGGCAAGGATTGCCCAGGCAAACATTGACTGTGAGGTTAAGCACAGCACAGGGGAAAGCACAGCCCCGTGTAGCATCTATCCTGCAGGGCCGCACACATCCCATAGCCCCGTGTTCTCCATCTGCTCTTTGGGCATAGTGCAGCACCACAGATGGGCAGGGACATGCCTGGAGTGGCATTAGCTCCTGCACACGGCAAAGAACCTCACAAACAGAAGAAACCAAAGAAGGCCTGAGGGTCATTTATCATTCTCCTTCATGTTTGAACTACAAAGCAGTCTCTGGCTGTAGCTGGGTTTGTCTTTTTGAACATCTTTTAGCATCTCAAGCACGAACCCTTCAAACTCACAGCAGACTCATGCCATCCCATGGGCTCCAGGACAGAAGTGAGCCCACATTTTCGGAAAAGAGAGGGAATGATGTGGCAGGGAACACCTGGTGGCCTTTGAGGTCCTGCTTTTGCTGGCCTGGAGAAAGTCCCAATATATTTGGGGCAAAACATTGGGTCTCTTTCTCCCAAGACTTGTTTTCACATTCTTACATTAAAAAAAATAATTCAGAAAGTCTTTCTATAAATAATGTCCCAATAGTGCCAAGGTCACCAGGCCATTCCCCTGGCGTGAGGACAAAATCAGAACATAAACCATCTCAGCATCTTTCTGCTGCACATGGCCCTTTATTCCCCTGTGCCAAGGGAGGGCCTGGAACCCAAAGCATAGCAGCAGGAGACAGACTCCCGTGTCCTGGTCCCCCAGGTCATGGTACAGCTCACGTTGTGAGCATCTAGGGCAATGTGGTCTTTGTGTTGGGGAAGCATAGATCTCATTAGAAGTTTGGGTACGTGGATGTGGCACACATGTGGCGAGAAACAAACTGCCCTCCAAACAGGCCTTTGTGAGGTATGTGGACAGCAAATGGTACAGCCCTTTCTCAGCCCAGCCCTGCTGTTAATCAGGTCCTCTCGAGGGCTGCAGGACAAGCAACCACCAGCTGGAGATGTTCTCTGGGCATTCTGCACTCAGTGTTCATTGGAAACAGAGAAGCATTTCCCTTTGGATCAGCCTCCAGCAGCGCCAAATGCATGGAAAGCCTAAGGCAGAACATCTCCCTGCTTTATTCTTCTGCAGATCTAATGGACCCCCAAGGCGTGTCTCTGGAGATGCCCTGCTGTCCTCTCCTCTCTGCAATAAATCCTTACTACAGCTCTGTCAGCAGAAGGGACAAGCATCCCCTGAGACCACGCAGAGCTGCCATCTCTGCAGCTTCCTGCTTGGGATGAGCCACCTTCCTCTTTCTACACAAGTGTACAAACAAGTCGAGAGACATCAAACCCACCCTTCTGCACCCAGTCTTGCTGCGGGCACTGGGACACCGCTCGCTCACAGCATCCCTCCAACACTGTGCGTACACAAGGGACAACATGTGGACATGGCCAGCTGGGTACCTTCGTGCCCAGCCTCAGGAACTTGCTTATTTGCAGTTTTCACCAAGACCTACGATAACTTCCTCCAAGAGTAAGAACTCCCCTGCCTAAAGGATAACTGTTATTTATTTATTTTAAAGAAAGAAACAACACTCCTCACCCACAGGCCCCGTACGTCATTACTCAGCAGACCTTGCTTTTGTACAGATAGAGTTACCAAGCAAGTTATTTATGCCAAGTCCAGAATAGCCAGTGCTCTTGCACACTCTGTAATTTCTCATGGCTCAGCTGTACAGCTGGTGGCCCTAATGTCAACACAGCTTTGGTCACCGCTGGCGCTTCCACCTCCCAGCCAGAAGGAGATGGATTACACAGCAGCCGTGTAACCGCTGGCAGCTCAGGCTGCCGGCCCTGCCTCTGGGGCAGCTGCGATGCTGCGTGGGTAAGGGGGAGGCTTGAGGGCTTCCACGCGCTAGGCAATCGCGCCCCATCCCGCAACCCCTCGTGCCCGGCTTCATCCTGCAGCACAGCTCGTACCTCTCTCTCCATCTTCAAGGCTCCGTTTCCCGGGACCGAGCCCTCTCCGGCACTCCTGGGCACCGCGCTCCCGCCGCGACCCCACGAGCAAGCAGAGGAGGAGGCGGTGATGCGATGCGGGACCCGTGCCCTCGAGCAGCGCGGGGAGGAGCCGCCCCAAACCGCTGCCGGCCGAGGGTCCCACGTGCGCTCCCCTCGCCGAGCGGCACACGGCGGCCGTCCCCCGCATCGCTCAGCCGCGCCCCCGCTCCCCCCCACCCTCCCCCGGCACCCAGCCCGCATCTCCCGCTGCACCACGCACGGGCAGGCGGAGACGGACCCGCTGCCGGGGCCGCTTTCCTCCTCCATCCCAACCTGCGCGGCTCTGGGGCTCCCTCCGAGCTCCCGGACCCGGCGGGACCCGCGCTCCCCACCCCCGGCAGCGCTCCGGTACCGGCGCCGCCCCCTCCCTGCTCCGCTCATACTCACCGCGCTACCGCGCGTCTCGGCGGTGGCGGGGGGGGGCCGGAGCTGCTGCCCCATGGGCACAGCGATGCGGATCAGAAGAAGCAGCCCATCGCCGGCGCCGCGCTGCCCGCAGACTGAGCCCGGCCCCCGGCGCGGCGCCGCTTTACCGCGCCCCTCGCCCGCCCCGCCCGACGGGGCGGCCCCGGCCCCCCCCTCCCCCGTCACGCCCCGGCGGAGGTCACCCGTGGGCTGCGGGGAACAAAGAGCGGTGGCCGAGAGGAGCAGGCGGGGGGTGCGCGAGCCGCCAGGAAGGTTGGCGAGGTGCGGTTTTGTCCTGGCGCAGGGTTAGGTGAGGGGCTGCAGGCGTGTCCCCAGCTCCTGTAATAACGCAGTGAAGGGGAGCGAGGCCCTCGGTGGTGCTGCTCAGCCCGGAGGCCTGCTGCACAACTCCGTGCAGAAAGCCAGACAAAGGGAACCTGGGCGCGGGGCTAGCCCGCGCTTGTCCCAGTAAGCAGCCGCCAGGATGGTTCCTGCTGCTCCTCACAGGGGCTGCAGGGCAGCTCCGTGCGTCCTTCCTTGCATCCCCAGCACCCGTCCCAGTGGAGGCATGCAGGCGCTTCAGCACTTCAGTTGTCTCAGGACAGGTGAGACAGTCATGACGGGGAGTGGAAACGCGGGAAACAGGCACCAAGCACGGGGAACAAGTGGCACGTGGGGCAGTGGTAGTGGCATGTGGCTCTGTCTCTGTCCTGATGCTGCCACTCGGTTTTCTTAGCAGGGATTTTGGGATGTATGTGTGACGTGGCACGTTCCTCTGGTCCAGTATGCCCAGCTGAGGGAGCCAACAGAGGCAGAATAGGGTGAGAGCCTTGTAACTCTCTGACCCCATGGACGAACCGTAATGGGAAGCAGCCCTGAAGTGTGCAGTGCGATGAGGTCACTTCTGGCACAAGGGGTCCTTTGAGAAGCAGAAGGATCCTCTGCTGGGAACTCAGCTGAGACCTCCCAGAGGCCAAGCAATGAAGCTGTAGGAAACAGAGCAATATCTGACATTTCAGTGGCTGGGTTTGCTGAAAACATGGGAAAGAAAAGCTGAATTTTATGTTTTCAAAAAGAAATTCAAAATTCCCAAACAAATGCAGTCCTCCCTTGGAGCTGGTGAAACATCTCACTGTGCTAACGATAAAATTTTCAGCGTGATAGTGCCAAAGCACATATACAAGAGCTGAAATAGTGTCTGTGCTCCATCTGTGCTCTATGATATTGAAATATTGCAGTGTAATACAAAAGCACACAGAACAAAATGAGACAACCGTGTTTTACATTATTGAAATGAAATCACTGAGATATTGTCAAACAAGGCAAGTCAAAATATGTCGTGTTCACTTTTTTTAAAACAGAAATTTGCATGTAAAGAAATCTCTCAGATTTTTACCGAAGCCCATGAGCAGTTTGCAGGCAATAGTAATGGCTGTGGCATCGGGGTGAGCAGTTAGGAGCAAATGCCATTTTGCAGACGTGATCCAAGCATTTGTGTCACCCTATGTCACTGCTCCCTCAGTGTTCCTGACAGCGGCACAAACGTGGCCCCGTTGCCCTCATACAAGACTTGAATCCATAAACTGGAGCTCGAGGCCTTCGGCAGCGATTGCTTTGTTCGATCCAACCTCCCACCCACATGCTTCTAATTCAGAGCTCGGGTGACGCCTTTGTCCGCACCACTGAATATGCACGGGGCTCTGCTGCAGCTCTGATGTGTGCCCTGTGAGACCTGCTCCCACCCTGCTCTTTCTGAAGGGTGGAAACAATGACGAGGACTGTGCCTTAACCTGTAGATAGGCTGTGGCAAGTCGTCCTCTGGGGATGGGAAGGGGAGCACAGAGACCTGGGGTGGGCTCAGTGTCCTCAGGCTGCTCTCTTTTGAGGGTGCTGCAATCAGACGGACCCACGTTGCAGAGAAAAGTTGCTGAGAAAGTGTTGATTTCTGATATGTGAGAAGTTGAGAGGCCTAGAAAGAAGAAAAAGTAGGCTCCAGATTGTCAGAGCTTGCTGTGCTTTCTGCCCTTTTTTTTCAAGGAAATCTCAAAACCTGACATTTCAGGTCAACAAAGCATTTTGATTGAGGGTGTTCGGAATGTTGCATGTGAACCTCTGTATTTAAATGATTTTGTGCAGAAGAATTAGGTGCCCCTTGCGTGAAAACATAACAGTCTCTTCCTATTTTACCTGAAGCATCATAAGACCTCCTTGGCTTTTTTTTTTTTTCTGAAATGACTTTTTCGGGAGGGAAAAAACCCTCAAAAATCCCAAGTCAGACAGCTATTGCAAGGGTGTCATCTGAGGTCTCAATGTGTCACTGTGTGCAGGGATCGTCGGTAGGGCCCCACTAGCTGCAGGGAGCTTAATTGTCCCAGCAGGATGGGAACAAGCTCCATCAGCTGTAAGATTACATCAAGAATGTTTTCCCTCAGTTTCTTGCCCCTTCAGCAGCCTCCCACGCCCCTCTGGACTGTCATCCTTGTTTTCAAAATTTGGCCATGCTTTTTCACTGATGCTTTATAGCTGCTTTTGGCTCTGCTTACTCACCCCATCAGCTCTGAGCAGCCATGAGAGTCCTCATTGCAGCCCTTTTATGCTCTGTATATGATTGTCTTGTCCCTGCTGCACACTGAGATCTTGCTGACTTCAATTTTCACCCTTTAGATCATCATTTTCTGACACTAGAAAATATTTCCTATGGTTTCCTTTGAAAGGTGCTTCAGAAAACACACTGAGTGGTACATCTGTAAGGTGTAAGATCAGAGGAAATGATTAAACTCTCTAGTCCAAACTCTCATATCTGTCACAGCTTCTTGCTTTTCCTCTGGTTTGAGCTGCAGCTAGTGTGATAATGTGCTTCTTCCCAGTCAGGGAGGCTGCAGGGCAGGAGCCATCCCATTGTCCAGGTCCCATTGCAGCAGCTCGAAGACCACAGTGTGTCTGCAGTTGACAGCCATCTCTGCCTGGGGATGGAAACCTGGTGGGATGGGGATCAATTGCTTCCCTTGTTTCAGTGGTTGACCAGCATTGTAGAAAAGTGCCTGATTTCTCTGTAGAGTTTGCTTGCTCTCCTCCTCTGGCCATTGGTGTTTGCTGGCTGAAAGAATGTGGCGTGCCTGGAAGTAAGTGTAATGTGCTCCTCTCAACAGTGATGGAGCAAATACGCAGAGGTGCTGTGTGGGGTGCAATATGAGGTCGTGGTACTTCAGAGTTCCTCTGTCTATGTTTCCTCTCTGGACACCTTCTGATTTGTGCACCAGGTCACATTCTTAGCCTAGGGAGTGTCAGTGCTGTAGCTCCTGTTCCTAAAGGCCCTGTATTTGGTCTTCCTAAGGGGCTGCTATGGGAACATAAGTACGTTAACACAAGACCATGAGGTCTTCTGTGAATAGGTGAGGTAGCACGAGGTCACCCCCTGAGTTACCACGCTGCCTTTCTCCTGAGTGCCCCACCTGGGGCAAACCTCTTGGCGATCCTCAAGTGGAGTCAACAATTCATGTGTAGGACATCAGAGACAGACAAACCTTGTGAGCTGAGCAGGAATCCTGGTGGGATGTCCCCTGACATCTTACGTGACTATATGCAGCACTTGTAGCACTGTGCCCCTCTCTGCATGCATGACAAGGCTGTTGTAATTAATTTATAGGAGCTGTACAACCAGCCACGCTTGCACAGCGAACTGCGGATTAAATCTAACATCAAAGAGCGACTGTGAGGCTTCTTGGCATATATAGGCCATCACTTCTAATGGCTCAGCCATCTCTGCAGTTAACTGCTTCAGCCCCTGGACTCTGCCTGTGGGCTGAGGGTTTCAGCAAGAGCATGGACAGCGTGTCACACACCACTGTTTGGGATGTTTTGCCCCTATCCATGTATTTATTTCCAATACATCTGTGCTCTAGTTTGTAACTTAGAGCACTTAGAGCTTAGAGTTGATGGGAAGGTGCTGGACAATAAAAAGAAAAGGCCCTGACACTGTCTGTAATTGTTGGCCTGCCTTGAAATCAATTTGTAAACAGCCCAGCAGCAGCACCGAGGGGAAAGCTTCGTTGCAATTAAGAGCTGTGTATTTATTTAGTCTTAAGTTTGTTATTGTCATATGGAAGCAGAGAGATGAAAGAAATTCTCAGAGCAGGGGAAAGAACAGGATTTCTTCCCTGCATTTATGGAAATAAGCATGCGATCAGATTGCTCCCTGCTTGGTAAAAAATATGCCTTATCACAAAGTGGATGAGGAAGAAAACAGTGGGTACCACCCTGAAACCTGTTCCTCCAGGAGCCACAGCACTGGAGCAGAGGGAGAGCAGGGGCAGAGGAATATCTGTGCTGAGTCCTCCAGATTTACTCTCTGGTGTCCCAATCCCCTTGCTGATAGAATTTCACTATCATCTTTTCTGCATGGAAGGTATGGGAGACCCAACACTGAGTCTTTATTATTAAAGAAAAGCCATGAATCTGGCCAAGGAGGGAGGTGCTGCGTTATGCCCAGATGCTGACCTATTTGGACATGCATGTATTTATCCTGAAGCACTTGGCAGACGATGGTTGGATACTGAGGATGCCTCTCCCTCAGAGAGCAGTGCCTTGGTGACACTCTAGGGGATGGAAGCATTCCAGTGCCTTCTAGCTATGCAAATATAATGCTTGGCACCTTTACGTGTATACTTTTAATGCCTCAGATACGTTTGCCAACTCCCATATTTTCCAGCATGTTGAGCTCTGCTCTCTATATATTTTGCCAATCTACTACACATGTTTTCAGTCCTATGAAGGTAAATAGAAGGCTTTCTCCACCTGGCCTCCTCACACTTCTGGGCAGCCAGATGGCCACCCTGACTCAGAAGGGGAGCCAGCTCCCAGTCCTGCCATCACAAGGTCTGGGGAGCGAGGGGAAATGGGCCCTTAAAGGTGGGGTTTGCAGTTAGGGCTAGGTGTGGGGAGGAGGGAGCCAAAGCTAAGCTGGCCAGAGGCATCACACACATCCTGCAGTATGAGAGATGCAGACGTCTTCTTCCCGCTGCCCATCTCAGCTGCAGGGATGTGCCCTCACCCCAGAGGGTGAGCTGAGGGTGACCTCTGCTCATGCTTTTTAGTAAGATTGCAATTATATTTTTCCATTCTTTGGAAAAATACGATTTCTCTGGGGAACATGGAATTAAGTAGGGCCAGGTAGTCAAGGAGACAAATGGCGTAAAATTAAAACAAACACTGCTAGGGAAACGAGAACCTGGTTTATGGGGAATACTGGGAATACTGAGAGGAAACACAATTAGTAGGTACTGCTCCACTTTGGTGGAAAGGACATGAGGGTAAGATTGTGAAGCCCATAATTGCCCAAACTTGCTTGTCACTTGTGTTTGGAAGTATAAAGGCTGTGTACTCTCAAATGATATTGAAGTGGAAACCAGTTATCACTCAGCAGCTTTCCTAGGTTCACATCTGACAAATCTCATTCATTTTAATAGGGAAAATCCTTATCAGGATGGACGAAAACCCTTACAGTATTCACACACTTTACTCCTGAAGTCCAAAGTGATTTGCCTTGCTAACTTCAGATCGGGTTTCTGGAATTCCTTTTTAGTTATGTATTATGTTTAGAATTAGTTATGTACCCAGGGACCTGAGCCCTTTTCCAGGTCCACCCATATTTTTCTAATATTTATTCTATGTAGAGTGATCTTCTGGCTTAGAGCAGAGCTGTTTTTGATCTGCTCTCTCCTGTGAGCAGGAACATGGCAAGCCCTTGTCTTGAGGTGTGAGTAGAAGAAGTTAGGGACACTTGTACAGCCACCAGTCCATCAAGTGAGTTAACACCAGGCAGAGGCAGAACCGAGCAGCAGTTGGGGATGCCAGTAGTGGCAGCTCCTGCAGTGCATCCCTGATCCTGGCAGAGGATTTGCTGTGTATGGCAGGACATATGTGACTCCCAGAGTGCTGCCTACAGTTTTGTAATTTTGGTTTCTCCCTCTCTTTTATTGGGTTTTAATGTTACTTGCAAATGTCCCATTAGGTGAACATGTGCCAGAGAACAACCACTCTGACTGTAAAAGATGTTAGTGTGACCATCCAGAAGAACCCATAGGTGCTCTGTAGGAGAGCAATTGCCTGGGTTTTGACAACCAGCTGTCATCACAGTACTTTAAGCTAAGGCAGTGTATGCATGAAGGTAAAGGATGTGTGCTTTGAAATGGCTTGGTGGCCTTAAGCCCCACAGCGATGCAGTGTGCCTAGTGTCAGGCTGCACAGCTGCTGGCTGCCCAACTACTGTGGGTGAGTCCCCACACCGGGCCATGGGGCTGAGCGAGGCAGCCAGCAGGGGACAGAGGATGGCAGCAGTTGGGCTCGTTTCAGTGCTCCTGAAACTGAAGAAACCATCACTGTTAGCAAATCCCAGAAATTGGGTGCATCTGGTCCTGGGAAGCTTCCAGGATGCTTACTGGCAGAAAAGAAGAAAAAGACTGTTTTTCCTCAAAACAGTAGAGAGAAGTGGGAGTCAGGGAGAAAAATAAAGACCAGCTTGAATTCCAGCGGGCCCTTGACTTTCAGAAATAACGTAGGTTGCATCTGACTTTTTTTTCCTGTTATACAAGAGAAACCAATTTAATTCCACTTGTAGTGAAGCATAAGATTAGATGGGACTAAATATGTGTGTAGGTTGTTTATTAGCAAATGGAAGAGAGCAGTGAAGGAAAACAAACAAGCTTGTTTCAGGGTGGCTTTGTCACTGTATTACTGGTCACAGGAACCTCAAGGGACAGCAGGCGTGTTTCTAATTGGACTTGGGCAGCCACATTCAGCTGGGGCGGGTCCTTGCTCCAGAGTAGGAGAACTGCAGAACTCCAGTCCATTGAAAAAAATGTGCTATTTCTCCTAGTAATGGCAACCCCTGAGCTGTTTGCCAGTATTGGTCCTTTTGAGAGCTGGTTATGTGATGGTTAGTGGGTCTTGTGCGCTCAAAGCACCAGGAGGCAGCTCCATGACCACTCACCTGGATATAAAGGCAGTTTGTGTCAATCCTGAGTGGTTCCTGCATCTGGAAAAGCTTTTGCATCATCTAATTTGAGCCTCGTATGCTGCAACTGAAACCTCTCATGCCTTTTGCTTTCCACAGTAAACAAAGAAAATGGTTTATTGCTCTTCCTGCTGTTCTAATTCTCAGGGTTGTTTTCATCCTCTTTGCTGGAATAACCCCAGTTACTTCCTCATCACTCTTGTTTTCCAGATCTTGTATGACTCCTCTGGATTCTGTCCCTTTGGTTCTCAACTTTCTGGAGGAGCAGTGCCCAAAGGGAAGGCTTTTCTTGGCCAAAGCAGATTCATTTCATTTGGTTGACCAATTGTGTTCATACATCCCAATATTATTTTGATTTTTTTTCCATCAAAAGGTAACAATGTTCTAAAGCCTGCAAGTGTGATCCTTTATACTTCCAGCAAACTCACTACCCATCCAGTCAAATCCATTCTGTATTTAAGAATTTGTTTATTTCTTCCTAAGTATACCACTTTGTACTTGTCTTTATTGAAGTGCCTCCTGTTATTTTCAAACTATTTCTTCATCTTATCAAGACCATTTTGAATTCTAATCTTATCAAGTATGCCTGCAGTCTCTCCTAGATTAATGCCACCTGCAAATTTAATAAGTGTGTTCTCATTCCATCATCTAAGTCATTAATGAAAACATTGAATAACATCTGCTACAAGAAAGATCACACTGCAAAATCTCAGCTGATGAATCGTTTCAACCTGACAATTAACTGAGCAGCTTTAAGCTATCTTTATGCCCAGCCTATAGAAGCTCCCTTTGGGCCATTCTTCTCTAACTTGTTTATGAGTGTGTCATATAAGACCAGTGTCATAAACCTTGCTGAAGACACATGACATTGACTGCTCCTGCCACGTCCACAAAGCCTATTACCCTGTCAAGGAGGAAATTGGGTTGTGTTGATGTGATTTATTCTTGACATATTCCTATTAACATCAACTTTTCTCTGCTTTATCATTTAGTTGCTTAAAAAAAATGTTTGATTATTTATTCCATGATATTTTTTTTCCTAGAAATTGAACTTCAGCTCATAGCTCAATAACTCTCTGAAAGCGAGCAGTTTAATTGAATTAAAGGCTTTCTCTCTGCCTGGGGGCCGTTCTGCAAAAGCTGTCCATGGTGGCCGTTATCTCTGGGGAGTAGCTTCATGTCACTGTGTCCTTTGGGCTTTTCAAAAGTCTCTTACCCGTCTGCACAAAAGACTAAGAAAACCTGTGAGGATGCTGTTCCTGCACTGTCTTTCTACTCATCTTCATGGTATGTCAGACAGGAGGACTTCTCTCCTCAACCAAAGCACTAATTAGTGCCCATAGCTGCCAGAGGAACACAGAGGCTTTGCTGAAAGCTTGCAGGGTTCCTCTCCCACCATGCTGGGCTACCAGTGTGAATGCTGCACCTCTGCAGGCTGGCCAGCTGTGTTGGGCTCAGCAAGACTCCGTGGGGCTGGTTGTAGAGCAACCTGCTTCTTGTCAGCTTCTGCTGATGAGAGCTCTGTGGCTGAGAATTAGCAATAGGCGATGCCATCCACGTCTTTCAGAGGGACAATGGGAGAGGAATCAAAGGCACTGTGATACCGCTAAGTATTATGATGCTAATTTTTCATATAAAGGATCAGAAGCTACAGGCCTTGTAAAAGGGGCTCTGTCTGCACTTTCTCACACCACTCCCTGCTGCATTTTAACCAGCAGAGCTTCTGTGGTAGCACTGGGGAGCCTCTCTCTTCCTGTTCTGACAGGGGTCTTCCCTATCCATGGCCATTCCCTGCCCTGGCATCCTTCCTTTGTAAGCCACTCAGGTGACATCTCTCTGCTCTTGCTATTATCTGGTCCTGTGGTTGGGGCAGCAGCACCTGGACCTGCTCCTTCTGGGGACACCATGCCAGGGACACCACGCCTTCACTTCCTGCACCTGGCTGTCACCCACAGGTCTCTAAAGCAAATGTGGCATGGGAACAGAGGAGCAGTGAGGAATGCAAGCAGACAAGCCTGCTGGAGAAGTTTAAATATCTCCCAGGGAATGAGCCCCCTGTGCATGTGCATTCATCTGAGGCCCTTTCATGGACATGCCCTGAGGAAGGCGGGTTAGTGAGGCTGTGCACAATGCCTTTATGAGCCAGCACATTTAGGCCACGGGCAGCTGAGCTACTGGGTTAAGCCTGAAAGCCCCTAGCATATGGGGAGGCCGGCCTCTATTTAACCCTTCCCCAGCTGGCCTTCGTGCTGGAAGGGGTGAACTTGCCATTACTGCTGGGGAGAAGTGGATTCTTTGCACTTAGCTGCAGCCCCATTAAGCCACTCTGAATAGGATCCTCTAAGAGATCCTAAATTAATTCAGGCAGTAGCCTCTGTATGAAAAGTTCAGCTAATGAGGGCGGGCGCTGTGTCCAGGGGGTGGGAGGAGGATGAGCAGTGCCCCGCACAATGCTCCTCACTGTCATATCCTACACAGACGAGATTTGTATTTATTTTTCTCCTTTTTCTTTTGGGGATGATACAAAGGAGGAGAAAATAACTCCTTTTCTATCCCCAAACTGGAAATGAATGTTGCAGCTGTGCAAGCAGCGCCTGCCCTGATTTGTCTGAGCAAGGCCCCAGCGATGCGAGGGGAGGCTCCCAGCCGCTGGCAAATTGTATTACAGGGGAAGAAAGACTCCAGCCTCCCTTGTTTGATGCCGGCTTGTTCATGGACCGGCATTAGCCCTGCTGCATTCTGCTTTGTTGGCTGGCGGGGAGAAGGACCAGGCAGCCTCCCCAGTAGGGTGGCGGAGGCCTCATCACAGCCTTGACTCATGGGTCAGGGGTCAGCCGCAGCCTCCCAACAACCCCAACTCCACATCTGCTGTGTGGTGATGTTAACGCAGCCCTTGCGTGCCCTACATTTGTGATTAGCCTCCCTGGGGGATGGGGAGAGGGGCAGCTGAAAGGAGAAGTAGATACATTATGGGCAGTGTGAGGGTGGGAACCTCTTTCCTTTGCTGACTACACCAGTTTCCCCTAGGATCTGGCATTTACATCTTCATTTTGATTTTCTCTTGCTAGTTGAGCTATGGAGACCATTTGTCTCCTGACACTTCCCATTCTGTCTTTGTGCTATGACAGGGTAAGATGAAATGCTTCATCAGGTGATTTGGGGGGCACCGGCATTTTTGCAAAGGAAAGTGTAAACAAGGTGAGTGTTTGTGATGGGCAGGTAGCTGCCGTGGGCTGAAGGTGCAGAGAGGTGTGGCAGCCCCTGTTACCCTGTGCTAGAGGAGAGCTTCCACCTCCCACATCCCAGAAAACACAGTTGCTGGGCAAGAAGGGTTAAAGCCGAGCCGAAAATAGTAACTGCAGAAGTGCTTACAAATGAAAATAGATGAGGATGTTCTGTAGTTTAAAAAATGAATAAGAGCATTGAGAAATAAGATGTAGAAAGGTATGCATTATGGAAATAAACAGACTGAGTCAGGGTTAAAAATAGGTAAATATTGAGAGCACGCAATGTTTAACATGTACAAATTATAAGAGCAGGAAAGGATCCAGACCTAAGCAATGAAATAAGAGCATGTTAGGGAACAATTCTCCTTCCCTCGATTAAGGGTTTAACGAGAAGGTGTGGATTGGACACTGAATGGCCGGGAATCACAGAAGCAATGATGGATTGGGCGTATTTGGAATTGAACTTAATTGTTACTCGAATTAACAGACTGAATCCAACCTCCAATCAACTCTAGGTCGGACCCTAGTGCTTTTGTTTTCCATTTTCCCACCCTCAGAGAGCAGTTGCACCAGTTGGTGTAAGCGTGATAAGTTAAGTCTGGAGGCAGGCTCTGTGCTATGTTCCCCTGTCCTGCATTGCTTCTGCTCAGTGCCCTCCGGCTCCTCTGCTCTGTGAGCTGCTCAGAGCTCTGCCACTCCTCTGTGCAGATTCTGAGCTGCCACCAGAACACAAATCATAGGAATTACTGGTTGGAGATGGCAAACTCATCCTCTGTGAGAGTTAACATGTCCTTTTGGATTCAGGGGATGCAATTACAGAGCTATGTACCGCGAGGAGGGCTGGTGGTTCATGTTGAAAATGGGGCAAACCTTAATAACAGGACTGAATTCATGAAAATTGCTCTGGCTTTATTTATTTTTTTTTTTTTATGAAAGTGAAAAGAGTGTTCCTAGTCTGTTATTCACTTCAGGGATCCTGAGGCTTTTATTGTATTACGTAGTGTCTTTGAGGAATTAAAGAACTTTTCCACTATATTATTCTCCTTTAAATAGAATTGAAAAAGAAATAAAAACCCATCTGTATCCGCTCTCTCCAGAAGCAAGGGGCATGCTGAGGTGGTCTCTGCTGCTATTTACATGTACCAGTCCTGACCAAGGGAGAATGAGAGCAGTGCAAACCTGGCAGGAGAGGCTGTGGTACGTCTGCCTCTTCTCATTACTGATCCTGCAGACAAAAGGATGCTGCCATTAACCTCTACAGCCTTACAGTTCTACAGCTCCAGCTCAGGGACCGCCTTCTGGAATGAGATCTGTTGTGGAAGGACCAGCTCTGCTGGGGCCTCAGGCATGTGAGTGCCATCTCTTTTTTAAACCTAGAGAACACAGCACCTTATGGCCACTGCCTGGCATGGTGCTGGATCACCATGGAGGGACCCAGTAGTTCTCTGGCAGGAGATGAGACTAATTCTCTGACAGAAATAATATGGGAAGTTTCTTGGACAGAAGAATTCCTGCTGTGAACTCATTTGGTCACAGGATATTGTATATTTTCATGCGAGTCCCTGTCATGATGCCAGACTAGGTGTCACCACCCACCAACTGAGCAATGATCTGAGCTGCTGCAGGTATCAAGTCCCCAGTAGTACCGAATGCTTTGATAGCCACAGTCCTTCAGGGCCTGTTAGTGCATCAAAGCCATCTGTTGAAAAAGTTGAATTCCTGCACGTCTCTCTGTTCCTCTCCCAGTGCCCTTTTGATGGCATGAAGGTATCATTGCAATCCCTGTCACGTCATTGCTCTTTTTTATTCTAAGGAAATTTACATGGTGAACTAGGATCTGCCTGTGAAGATATTCATCCGCTCCTTCATCGTACAGCAGTCACCTGTGGTCACAACCCTGTGTAGAACCACAGCTGGTGGCTGCTTTGTCACAGAACAGACAATTGAAGTCTAAGCTGGAGACATAGCAGTAGGAAGAGCTGTGTTGTAAAAAGGCGGGTCCAGATTTGAGATAAATATTGCTATACATAAAACTAGCATGTCCTGAGCTGTAACATGAATTGTCCCAGGAAGCCACCCTGTGCAGGTGCTGTCTGCGATGATTCCTCATCACCTTGCAGACATGATCGTGCGTGGCCATGAGCACAGCAACCAGCCCACGCAGGGCATTGTGCCCAGTCCTGCATTTCTCCCAAAGCCACCTCTCCTGTCATTCCCCCAACAACACCTGCCCAGAGCCTGTGACAAGACAGCCTGCCTTGGAGCCAGGGGTGCAGATGAATCAAGCTTTTGCAGACATGCAAGTCTGAATCAGGATGATCTTGTATTCTACGTGCAGCTGTGAGCCAGAGTCTGGGGAGGGAGAGGAGTACTGTGGGAGTCACTCCTGCAGTGGGGAAAAGCCAGCAAGTCCTTTCAGAGAGTTGCGAGTCCAGATCCAAATCATGCTGTATATATTGATTTCTATTATTTCTGAGGCTATCAGAGGATGCCAATTAATTTCAGTGTGCTGGGATTTTTTTCTGGGGGCAGGTAAAAACTGGGAAGCTCTGACAAGCTGCCCTTTCAAGTGTCATTCAACCTGCAGCAGCACTTCATATCTGGATAGCACTACATAAACACCGCTGAGTCAAACCAGAGATTGTATTTGGTCTCTGACAAGTCTGTCTCATTTTCTAACTTTGTGACATGAGCTATGCTGATGAACAAGTGGGAAGCAAATATGGAGAGTATATAAACAAAATAGGCAGTATGAGTCAGATCCAACATTCAGTGCCTGGAAAGATGCCACATATTCTCAGGATTATGCTGTGGAGATCAGCAAGTTTTGCTGTGTTCTGTGCTGAGTTAGTGGTAAAAAGAAGAGCTGGAATCCTGCATGTTGGTCAAAAGAGCAGAAGGCACAAGCCATTATGGTCACTAGCAAAAGGCTCTGCCCTGAGTACAGAACGAAGGACAAGAAATACATCACCTTCTCAAAATTTAATAATGACTTTTACTTCTTCCTCCCACAAAATGCTCTTTGTGGGACATGCAATCACGAGTCACTCTAATTGGCTTTGTCTCGAGGACGAAGATTTCCTTTCTGGATTCAATCAGCAAATATGCTTCTGCATCTGCCTCTCTAATTTGGACAAGTGACCCTCCCCTTGTCTCCACTTATCAAAGCTATAAGTTCTTCTACACAGTCGTGAGGTTTTTAACAGCTTTTAGAGACTCTTTCTTCATAAGGAGAAGTAACATCACCGGGTATTTAAATTAATTGGAGATAATAACCCAGCGAGAGCTGAGGCTGTACTCCTTGCTGGTCTTCAGCCTGGTTAATGACCAGCCACTATCCTTCTTCATGCCTGCAGGAAGGATGTTGTAGTGTCTGGAAAATGGCACACAAGGGCCCTGACCTCATAGTGATGAGAGCATCTTTGGCAAGTCATTCTCATTTTCTTGGCTTCCTATTGCATATTGCATTTGAAACTTCTGAATCGTGTTACTAGCTGGCCAGTTCTTCTGCCTAACACTTCCTTTTCCTTTTTTTTTTTTAACGATCTTTGATTTTTTTTTCATTGTTTTCAGGAAAATGTCCTCCCTTGGCAGCTGTTACTATTGTAAGATCTACTAAGTAACAATCTTTTAGCTGAAAAGCAGATCAAGACTGGCTAACTGATGCTATTGCTGTAGCAAAATGCAAAATGTTTGCCACACCCTCACCCTTTTGAATGAGTACAGCTGGAGGTGCATAGGATTTGCTTTAGCAAGTGCACGCAAATCCAAATTTAGAGAAAACCCATTTCAGCCCTTTTTCCCTTGTTCTGTCATTACTGTCAGTCTCGATCTGTAATTTGTGCAGGGCATCATTTCAGGCATCTCCTCAATAAATGTGATAATTTTCTGTTAATGTTTTTTCTCCATATGACATAAAGTCAAAGTTTGCTATTAGACACAGACCATCAAGCTGAGTGGGTCAAAAGCGTGTACAGGAACACAGCATGTCTGAAGGGTTGCAGATGATAACAAGCACATCCAAATCCCAAGGCAGTTATGAGGCATGATTCTTGAAAGCAGGAGCATTTTACCCCCTCTTTGGCTTGAGAAATGTGACCAAAGGCAAAAAGGCATTTGAACCACAGGCTGCAGCACACCTCTGTGCCAAGAGATCCCTCTGGCTTCCTGGCTTTGGGACAGCTAATGTCACCCAAAGCCAGGAGCGGAGAAAGCAAAACTCAGCATTGCCTCTCATTTTTTTTTTTGCTTCTGAATCTCACAAAACACATTTCAAGGGGTGCACTGGGATCTCTTGCCCATCATTGCAGCCCTGGAAATGTTGCTGGACTTCATTGCAGGAGGCTTTTAGCAGACCCATTGGCTGCACCCCTCGGCTTAGCATGTAGTCCTTTCATGCTGTTCTTTTATTACTTTAAGTCTGTTCCTATCTCTCCAGGGAACAGTGCTTCTTTGATATGAAATTGATAGCAGTGACAGCTATGATTATCACTCTCTCTTCTTTTGATAATTTATATTACTTCGGTGTTTATTCACCTGTCATGGCTTACTGATAGAGAATTCACCTCCATGTTGAGTCTGCCTTCAGTCCTCTGTGATAGTCAGTCTGTCTCAAGCCAGGTTTGAAATGTAGAATGTTAGTTGCAATGGGGTTTTTTGAATACTCCTTTGAAATTGCTGTTGTCATATTGTTACACAAGATAAATAAGAAGGAAAAACAAAAACAAAAACAGCAACATTCAAACCCAGAGCTAATGCAATTCCTCCAGTAGGTGGGATCTGAAAGCTAAGCTACGAGAATAACTAACACAGATGTTGCAGGCAAAGGTCAGGTTTACTTTGCCTAGTTTAGCCCTACAGTGCAAAGGGTTCAAACCATATATTCCTCTGGAATTAAACTGGAGGAACCTCTGTATGCCCTGCAGAGCACAGCCCAGTATAGTGAGCGGAGTGGGACTGCTGCAGACAAGAGCGTTCCATGATCCTGTTCCTCTATTTTTGTCTTTCTTCACAAAAATGCACCACAAATTAAATTAAAAAATGCTAAGAAGGGCAAAGAGAAAAAAAAAATGCCTAGGCAACAAGGACTGAGGACTGATTTGAGAAGGAGTAGAGGAAGCCAGGCCTCTAAAATCTGAGTCGTGCATCTTGGAGTGCTTTCGAGGGGTGAGGGGAGAAACTCGTTGGGAGATTGTAAATACTTCACAACAGTAGCCGTGAGGGAGGGAATTAATCACACCCACATAAGACAATAAAACAACTGAAAGAGCTGGTGCTGAGGAAGGAAAACTGTGAGCAACCTTTTTGCTCTAAGAGTAGCTGATGCCTGGAGGTCAGGGCACTGATTCCTGGTGCCTGGAGGTTCAGGGCGCTGACACTACCACGCTCCTGCTTGCACCCCTTCCTCCCTGCTGCCCTGTGCTTTCAGTGGGCTGTGTCAGGGTAAGACTTGTTTTTGCGGGACAGCAAACTGCAGGACAGCTTTTCAAGGAAATGGGTGGGAAAGACAAACAAAGCAATAAACCATCCTCTGAGGTTACATCCATTTCACAGCTGTCTGCCACCAGATGTGGATTCCCCAGGAGCAGGACAGCATAAAGGGGACTGTCTCTCCCACCTGGCAGAAACATGGACACGGTGCTGCAGGCAGCTCTGCTTGCATCGCTGGCTCCAGCACTGCCTTGTACCTGTCAGTGTGGGGACAGCCTAGCTGTAAGTGCATCCTGCACCGCAGGGAAGGCTGCTTCCCTCGCAGTAAAGCTGCGTGCAGCTGAGGGCAGGCAGCATAAGTAGATTATCTGCCTACAGAGTAAACAGACCTCTCACTCAGATTCGGCAGGTGAGTTTATCTGCTTGCATTGACACCACTCAAACAATGCAGTGGTGCTCCCCAGGACATGTCCTGGTACTCTGCCTGGAGAAGCCCAGCCTGGGCATCAGTCATTG
Organism: Cyrtonyx montezumae; assembly: GCF_038088225.1. NCBI lineage: Eukaryota > Metazoa > Chordata > Aves > Galliformes > Odontophoridae > Cyrtonyx > Cyrtonyx montezumae. The sequence continues at coordinate 36,499,545 of NW_027071826.1, read as the reverse complement.
GCACTGCCATAAAGTGGAATCACCTTGGCCTGAGAGGCTTCTCGGCCATAGGCAAAGTCAGCAGTAGCCCAAGCTGTTCTCTGTGAAATGAACATGCCACAGTATCTGGGATGCATATAAACCCTACCTTCCTCTAATTAACACTTCCTGCAAAACTCCAGAGCATTTGCAGGCTGTAAAACAAATACTCAAAGCTGATTTCCTCCAACCATTTGAAGACAGAGCTCTTTCCAGAACATCAGCCTGAGCCACCCTGCAGGGGAGATGTGGATATTGCAGTGAATCTGTCTTACTATGAGGCATTTGTGTCCTCCCAAGTGCATCCGCTTTCTGTTACAGCAGAAAAATAGTAACACGGTCTAATAATGCTTTGGTATCTTCTGCAAAGCAATGCGTCTGCACATGAGGTGAGGCATGCTCATTGCCCCCAGCGAGGTTTAATTACTATTTATTGTGTATATACCTAAGGCACTGCTGAATTAATCTGAGAAAAATGGATGATGCTGTGAGGTGGTTGTGACTGGAATTAGTCACTGCTGTTTTTACTTACTTTTAAACAAATGTTTCCATGTTTTAGCATGAATATTAATGCTTTGGGTTTGATTTCATTTGCAGGAGAGAAAAGTCGCTCTGTTCTTTAGTGAGCACCAAAATCACAAATTGCTTCAAGTGAATCACCACTTTCTATACCTTTGACACATGAAAAATGCCCACAACATTCTGCGTGTCAGACATTCCCCGTGTTTTTACCCACTGTACTAGGTACCTCTGCCCTTGAAGGTGCAGGAGCTTCTTTGTGCAGCCAAGAGATCTGCCTGCTCACAGCAGAGCAGTGGCACACCTGAGCCCTGTGTGTCCCTGAATGGAAGCACTGGGCCACTCTTGGTAGCTACAAACACTTGGGAAACCTCAAAGCAAAAGTTTGTGTTATCTAATGAGTCCCAGGTGATCTTAATTGGCAGTTTTGAGATGTTGCTGCCTCAGACATGCGTCCTATTACACGCAGATAAGGCTAAGGCATTTCTTACGTATTTTCTTGCTCTTCCTTCATCATTTTTAAATGACAAGCAGTGAACGTGTGCTCAAGCTGTGTCTAATGAGACTGATCTTTGACTCATCTGGCTTCTCCCGAAGGCCCCTTCCCACCACTAGTTCTAGGTGAGAGAGGTAATGAAGCATTTACCAAACCACTCCTTAAATCTGCGCTGATTTCCACTAGACAGTCCTATTCATACTCCTGATGTTATGTATGTGTTTTTTCTCCTTTGAATTAGGGTCTGGCCTGAAGCCACATGACAATAAGCAATGGAAAATGTTCCAAGAATAGATAGCTTACTATCTCCCCTTTGTCAAACAGTGCCACATGGGGAACAGACAAGTTGAAAGTAGCAGCAAATTATGTAAAATGCTTGAACAAGAATTACAAGATGTGCCAGATAATGATATATTTTTTGTTTGCAGGCTTATTCAACTCTGCAACATTAAAATAAGCCTTCGGTGGTGCTTTATCCCCTAGGATGGGGCTTTCTCAGCATGTTAATGAGCCCAGCCCCATGGTACTTCTCCACAGGGGCTGCCACCATTCTTGCCTGATCGAACCCTGCAGTCTTGAGCAGAGCCAAAGAGGCTGGAGACTATTTTGTTTGGACCAAGAACATGCAATATGTTCACTGATTATTATTGTTATTATTATTAGTCATGTGTTAGAGGTCTGACAGGCAGATCTAATGTTATCTGCACAAAGCATAGATTTCTTTTCTAAACCAGTATGAATGAGTTTTAATCCCCGACGGATTTTGAAGTTGGCTCTATTGATACGGCATACAGGAACATTCTTGGGACAGGTGCCATTACAGTTGAATAGATAAATTTTCAGAGGGGGTAAGGGACAATGCTGATCTTGCTGTCTGCTTGTGTGCTGGTCAGGAAACAGAGCACTGTACTGCTGTACAGGGATTCAGGAAGGCAGGAAGCCCCAGTGGCATCTCCATCCTTCTGCGTACCTCCATTTTTCAGTTGTCTCTGAATTTCTGAGCTCTGTTTTCCATGGATGGGTTTTCAGTCTAAATATGGCTAAAAGAACCCACTGTCACAGTGAGACTAACTGTACCAGTTAACCTAATGCAAGACATTGCCTTCCCTCACAGTCCCTGCCTTGTTCTATTTATGACCCTCCTTCTTGTGGCTAATCGGGAGAAATGAGTACACAAATGGTGCCAGAACAGAGCAACCATTTTGCATTTCACATATATCACACAGCTTTATTTTTCTCTCACTTTTCAGCTGTTATCACAGCATTTATGAAAGGAAGGAAATGTGTGGATGATTTGTGGAGGAACAGAATGTGCCCTGAATAGATATGTTGGTTTCCAGTGATTGGGAGCTGCAAACGCCGCACGTGAAGTTGTGCAGGGCAGTTGAGTTCAAGCATTAGCACTGGGATAGGGGTGAGGAAGGCTTTGTATGCTGGCAGGGCTCCTTGAGATTTGCTTTTTAAGAGGCAATAGCTGGGATATATGGTTGGTTTTTTTTCAGACTGGAGCCTGGTTTTAAACTAAGACGGGAGATTTAGGTGTTAGCAGGAAGTTTTCACTCTGAGGGTGGTGGTGCACTGGAACAGGTTGCCCAGAGAGGCTGTGGATGCTCCGTCCCCGGAGGCATTCAAGGCAAGGCTGGATGTGGCTCTGGGCAGCCTGCTGTAGTGGGTTGAAACTCGATGATCTTTGTGGTCCTTTTCAACCCAAGCCCTTCAATGATTCTACGGAGCAGTGTGACACAATAGGCAGATTGGTGTAGGGAAGGAAAAACATCGGTGCTGAGCAGCTAAAGCGCCGATTTTGCAATGCCATTCAGCTGCCACATCTCAGCTCTAGGGACACATTCTTCCACATGTGCCAGCTTTCCTTGCCCCACAGCCAAGCCTGTTCATGGACTTCATGGGGATGCTGACGACAGTGGTGAAGAAACGGGGTGCATGACATAACATTTGGATGCTGCACTGCCTCTTGCTTTCCAAAATATTTGATGGGCTTTGGAAAGGCAAATTCATCCTGCTGGGGAAAAATGAGCAAATGATTTCCAGTCAGTGAGGATTTATTTGTTTAGTCTCTTCTCCCTTGACTGTATATTTTCATGTATTCTTTCATTTTGTTTGTTTTAAACATCAAACAGCATTCACAGCCTTCTGTTTTCAGTCTCTCTTGGGCCACTAACAACTCCCTGTAAGTCAGGCTCTGTTGCTGAGCCTGTTCGACAAAGTCACACTGCAGCAGCTTCCTGCTCCATGCTCCTGACATAAACACTTGAGTGCACAAATCTAAAGCTTCTTGTTCACAAATAGCCAGGCACGCTGCTTTGGCAGCACCATTCGTAGCCCTCCATGCCACAATAACTGTCCTGTGCCAACGTTCAGGGGAAACAAAACCCAGCAGCACAGAGCCGACAGAGCCAGGTCAAGCCAAGTTAATTTAAATGAATATTCAGGAGGTGTTTTTTGTCAGTCAAAGGTGAAAGGTTAATTGATGACAATTAGCTTCCAAAAGCAATGATTCACACTGGTTTTGCTGCTGCTTGCTTCCCCCTGCATAGCCTTATTTACACCACTTGCTTCCTTACGCACGAGCACAGCCACGCTGGTCAGAATAAAAGCCCACATAATATTGTAAACCTCCCAGTAACCTACAACTGGAGTTCAGGGCGTGCATAGCAAACAGGGGAGGCACAAGAGTGAGCTTTCTGTACTGTTTGCACTTAAATTGTGGAGACCTCTGGTACTAGAAGTTGAACCCAATTAATTGTGTTTTGCCATTAACAGATCTTTTCTCAGTTAATATGCTTGTATCTTTAAAATCATTTCTACTTTTGATCAGAATGGTGTCCTGTGACAATGAGTATTGCAGTTGTTACGGTACAGTATTAGTGCATTTTTTCTCATCACCTATGACTATGTAATTGCAGTCCTTTTTGCTGTCTCATCCAGTTCCCTGCTGAGAGCAGGCCAACCTGAATCAAGGTGCCTGGGGCTGACAATCTTTAAACAGCCCCTGGGATGAGGATTGTTTCAAAGAGTTCCCACAGAACAGAGCTACAGCTTCCCTCTGTAGAAACCATGGCAATTCCTCTCCTCCACACCATTTACATCTAATGACATGGCCAACAGAAGTACTGGCTTATGGTTTCTCACATCACCTCTTGACTTCTGGCTTTGAAAATGGTGCCATGGATCCCCTTTGCAGTTCTTCTGGCTTAGAGACCAATTTAGGAAGCAGGTTATGTCCCAGAATACTTAGTTCAGCAGTATTATATTTACATACATTATAGGGTCTGGGTAAAGTCTGGTCTTGCTGATTTGTAACTGTTCCTTTTCATTCGTTTGTTCTACAAGTTCCTCTGCATCTGAATCTGAGCAGGTTCTGCTCAGTCCCTGCAATAAAATATCTGCTGTAGAAACCTCCCTGAGCTCCTCTACCAAACACTGATGAAAATCATTTATTTGGGTTTCTTCAGTTGTTTCTCCCCTGAAGTGCCCCTTTGGCACCTCAGTCATCTGCAGGAGATGGCAGCTCTCCAGCAGGCTGGCAAGCTCTGGCAGATCTCAGCCAGGGGTTCTTTAGAGGCAGAACTATTTTTCACTGTGCATCTGATAAGATCTAGCATGAGGGATCTCATCCGAGGCTGAGGCTCCTGACATTACTGTTAGAGCCAACTGCTGTTATCTCCATCTAGATTTTGGAGTTGTTTCTTAATAAACAAACAGGCAGACAAAACCAACAGTAAAACTCTCCAGGTCTGATGCCTTGCGGGTGCCGGATTTGTTCACAGCTGCTTCTGGGGGCTGTGTCCATCTAAGAAGTATTTCTCAGCACTGACTGCAGCAGGGAAATGGCTGTGGGCTGCCTCTCACAGGTATCATTTTCTTCTCTGTGAAAACAGATGGAAGCAATGCATCTGCAAGCACAAAGAGCTTTTTGTGTAAGTCTCTGAATGAGCACATGCATTAGAGGAATGTGATGACAATAAACTTGCTATCATCTGCCCACACAGTCCCAGTCCTGCCCTGCACGCCCCAGAGCTCACAGCCATGCCCCTTTGGCAGCAGTGACACTGAGCTGCAGACGTGATGCCAAATGCAGCAATGGGACAGCATGGGATGCAGGACACGGTGCCAGCTGGGCTGGGAAGAATTGCTCTTGCCACAAATGCTGCAGAAAAGTTTTGGTGTCACTGGGTCAGCTGTAGCTGTCAACACACCTCTGTGAAAGCAACGCCATCCCATTCACAGCTTCAGAGGCAGCCTCATAAATCACTGTGCTCAGCTCATCAAGTTATGGGTGTTACTGATGGACTTCCAATGAGGGATCTTCTGGAAATGCATCAGACTGAGTTGGACCCACTATCAGAGCAGTCCATCGAGGACAGAAAGTGCTGCCCCCCAACATCAAATAAACAGCACCTGCACAACCTTTCAGATTCACAGATGAGTCAATTCAAGGAAATCTGAATTTGACAGTTTAAGAACTAATTTAATGTTGTTGTGCATGATCATCTAGCAATGGAGGTTAAAACAAGACTGGAAACATATGATAACATTAGCAAGGGAATGCTGAAATCTCATAGATTTTGCAAGACCAGAGAAGAAACACAGTAATAAGTCTTCAGAAGGCTGACAGGAGAATAAACAGTTTTTTGGGGTTTTTTTATGTCTTCACAAGAAAGTAAATAGATAATTTACAAAATGGAGGGTATGGAAAAGCATATCTAGACTGCTGTCAGACCAAAACCAAGGTTTAACCTTTAATATCACAATGTAAAAGTGTACTTTGGCAGTAAAGTCACCTCTGTCAGGTTACACAGTGCAAAGCAACATGTACGTCTTCAGCGCAGCACACAAGAAAAGAATGTGCAGAGTCAGTGCCAGGTTTCTGAGCAGTGAGTGCCATGTGGTGCTGCCAGAAGGGCCCCACCAACATCACGTGTTGAAGGCATACACACTGAGGACTGGATAACTGGGAAAGAATGAGAGAATTGGGATAATTGCTAGCTTTCATGAGACAGATTATATTTCAGAAAGGATAAAGGGGAAAAAAAAAAGACGTTTAACTAAAGCTAGTCATTTTTTTCCTGGACTTTGGGCAAGCATACAAGTATGCACCGTGCCCCATAGATCATAACCTCTTTTATTATTAATAATGCATTCCAAATTTGTTTATAAGGACTTTACTGAGCTTATGTATACATAAGAGATAAGTTAGATACCAGGAATGGATTGTCATAGAGATACTATGTCATACTGTGCAAAAATAATTAGTCTAGAGCATGAACCCTTGTTTCTGTCAGCTCGATGGATGTGACATGAGCAGGGTGTTGGATAGCTCCATACTATTCATCACTGCTGGGCAATGTCGCACATTTTACTTTTCAGATTTTTACATTCACACTTCCTCATGTGTGGTGGTGCAGTGTCAGTACAGAAAGAGGAGTTTGGGTTACCCTATAACTGATCTGAGCACCAGAGGAAATAGGACGTGCTGCTAGGACAGCATCATCAAAGCGCACCTGACAGCCGGATGCATTGCCTTCAAAAGATAGCTATCCCCAAGTGGTTTTATTTTTCATACTTTCATTTAATCAGTCTTGGCTGATTATCCCTAAGTGCTGGAGAGAAACCTATCTCACATTTTCATGCATGAAATTCGCTTTGGCAGGGCAGACAAAATCAGAAGCAGCTATTTCCCTTCCTCCAGAGGTGCAGCGGCTGTGCTGAATGGAGAGCTGAGATCATCACTTTGGGGCTGAGCAGGTGAGGTGACCTGTCACAGCGGGGTAGCCACTCCCTGGCTCATGCCCCCATGTGCCCAGAACTCCAACAGTCATCCAGCAATGTCAGGCTGGCAGCGAGGAGGCAGGCGTGGATGCTGTGAGAGCTGGAGCTGCAGAACTGTGCTGAGATGGCTCGGGGCCCAGAGCTGTTTTCTCCTGAGCTGAAGAGCAGAGAAATCTGACAGCCCTGCCAGTGACTGAGAACTTCAGGATGGGAGAGGATTTGGGAAACTGCCCTGAAAAAGTCTGCCTTCCAGTGCCTTGCCACTTTTTCTTAGTATCCAATCTGAACCTCCTGTGGTGAAACTTTAGGCCATTAACCACTTGTCCTATTGCTGATACCTGGGAGAAGAGGCCAACCTCCACCTCACAACAACACAATTCAGGGCAACCCAAGAGGGTTGCCCAAGAGGGTCTCAGCTGTCCCATTTCTCTTGTGAAAAGGGCCACTTACAGTCACCACAGTGAAGAGTTGTGTCTTCTCCTCCCACATATTTCATAGATATGATAAAACTTGGGTGAGAATATGAGCTATTGGGCACAGAGAGCTGCAAATGAGCATGAAGCCAGCTAGAGGTCCAGGGCAGGAGGCACAGACCTGTGTAATCTGGTGTGAGATCATCTGTATTCAGTGGTGACAGCTCTCACAGAGGCTTGCCTGAGAAAGTGTAACATTCAACCCACAAAATACTGGATTTTCAGTAACGCACTGAAACATGTTGCTATGCTGATTAGTGGTGGTATATGATGATCTGATTGCATTCAAAATGATTTCCGTCTTGCCTCTAAAAGATCAGAAAAACAGCCACAGGGCCAGTTCTGTGTCTGTGGAAACATTCCCCACTATGGCTTGCCCCATGTGAGAAGTCACCATTATAATTAATGTGGAGGAAGAATTGCTAGTTGTCATCACTGACAAAGATAGACAACCACCAAAGCTTGTGTCAAATAGCATCAGTTGTTAATAACATGGTTGTTTTTTTCTGAGATGATGAGTAGCAGAAGTATAATGTTTGACTAAGATTCATCTAATAGAACTGTACATGTTGTGAACAGCCTGCGTGAAGCTTTAGAGCTTTCACGCACAAAAATCAAATGGTATCCATTTGATTTTCTAAAAGCTAAAGTTAAACAGGAATTAATAATACACTTGCTGCCATCACAGATGAATGATAGAAGTCAAACAGGGCTATGGCATAGGTTCAGAGATCCTAGAACCTGGTTCCGGAGCAGCATGTGGCAGGAGGTCAGATGTGCAGTCTGGACACCTCTCTTGGGTGTGCATGTACAGCAGGATAGGGCTGTGCAGGAGCTGCACACATTCAATGCTGCTTTGCTTCCAAGGGAAAGCATGAAGCCTGCCTGGCCCTGCATCTGGGGTCCTTGGGGTATTCCCTGCTGTACAACACACTCTGCTTCCTCAGGTCCTGCTGAGCTCCTGAGTCAGGTACTGCTGAATTTCATGCACTGACTGCATGCTGTGTAAAAATTGTATTTTCCAAGGTTTTGCATATATCAGTTTCACTAAATGTCTTTCTGCTAGGAGGAAGCATTGAGGATTTACTGTTGCTATCCTGTTCGTGCTTCATACAGTTGCATCACATCCTTCTTACTCATTTGCTTTGTAAAATAGACGTTTCTGTTTCTTTGGTGTCTTTCTATAGAAGTCTCCCCATACCTTTACCATTTTTTGTTTTCTTTCTATACCCACTGCATTAATCTACATCACAGCAGAAAGACACCTGCTCCTAGTTAAGGCTGAGAGGGTTTTTTCTGCTTTGTAGCTGATTTTTTTTCAAGTGTGTGAAGTACACACACTTACTTGCATAACTTGGAGTCTTGTCATGAATCACAGAGATACAGGATGGTGCTGAGATCCAAATGAATGATCACTAGAGAGAAGGGCTGTAAGATCTAGCTTCTCTCAGAAAAATAAAAAATCTTTCTGCTTTCCTAGTTAAAAAGTCTTATCTCTTATCCTATCCTCCAGAAATGTCAGGAATTCAAGATATAGGCTAGGTAATCCCCCAGGCACATAGCCCTTGATGAATGCACCTGTGCTCTGATGCTGACAAGGATCAGGATGCTTGGTGCCGGAGGGAAAGGGCACCAGCTGCCCCAGGAGGAGAGAACATGGGCTGGGGACACAGCTGGTGTCACTCAGACTGCAGCAGTGGCTGCATGTAGCTGCTGCTGGTCACAGTGAGGGGCTGTGGCCAGGTAGCCAGTGTGTGTCTCAGCCCCCCACATTGGTATGGGGCTGCAATGTGATGTTCTCATTCATGCCATGAAGCCATTCACGTGGGCATGGATCTGAGATTTGCTGCTGAGAATGCCAGCTGACCTGGGGGGCTGCATCCCTCTGCCACTGGCATCACAGAGAGCAAGGCAGCCTGTCCTGTAGGCTTCATGACATGTTTCGCTCTTCTGCTAGTTAAACCGTTACACAAGTCTTTTCTTGCTAGCTTTCTTGGAAATGAAGAGTTGGAAACCAGAGCTGCCTTCCTGTGCATTAAACAAATCTTGAGGACTAATGTTAGAAAATGTTTTGCTGACACATATATATTCTTAGCTTAATAACTTAAGAGAGGTGGTTGCAGATGCTTGTGTGAGAACATGGAGTTTAAGAGATGTTGGAGTAGGAGTGAGGAGGTGCTGGGGTCTGTAGGCTGTACTTATCCATGTAGAAATGAAGTCATCCCAGTAAGACAGAAAAGAAGACGTTTAACTCTAGTTTCTTTTTGTCTTTGTTAAAACACAAAATTTCTCCTTGCTCCAGTTTGAGATTATTTGTTTTCTGTGACATGAGATTCCTGCTCAGATTTGTTTTAACAAAGTATGTTTGTAGCAGAAATGCTAAGTCATGGCCTGAAGCAGTGATTGAGCACCTGGTGGGAAGGCAGGGCCAACCCAGGGGAGCTCAGCTGCATGCAATGTACCTGAGTGACCGGAAAGGTGGAGCCAGGATCCACCCCTTCCCAGACCTCATTTAAGAGATATCAGTGGAGATAAGGGTATTTTGCTTGAGCTCCTTGCTTACCTGAGGTCTTCTAAAGGTAGGCAAATGGTTTTTTTTTCTTTGTTTCTGTGCTTGTGGCTGCTGTGTTTAGGTTTATCCTCAATTGCTGTGGTCTGGGACTTTGCTATCGTTGCTCTGCTTTCTGTAGTGTTACAGCGTTACAAGTGCTCGTTAATCCTTTCTGGCTAAATGCTGCTTGCAGAGGAAGGGTTCCTTGCTTTTTTTTTGTTTTGTTTTGTTTTGTTTGTTTTTTCTAAGCAGTGGGAGAAGAAAGGTGAATGCTCTCCCCTTGCTTTCAGCTGTGGTAGTGACAAATCTCAACATGCTGGGAGACTCCTTAAGGCCTGTTCTGCTGACGTTTCTGTTTGCTTCCCTTCTTAGGGAGGAAGGCTTTCATTTAGAAAAAATGTCATATAGTGGCCCTGAGTAAAGAGCTTCTCATGTGTGCCCTTTGTAGCAGTAGTTCCTCTGGGATGTTTTAGTGTACGTTTTCTCAGAAAATATTTTCAGGAGCAGACCTTTGCCTTAGATCTCCTGGTGGAATGAGAAGGTGTCTGAGAGACAATCTCAGTCCTTAGCAGCTCCTGTGCTTTTTCAGCTGATAGGGATCTCCATGAGAAAAGTTGTTGTAGGTGTGGTGTGTGTGGACATTGAGGATGTGTGGTGGAGGTCCAAGAGAACAGGACTTTGCAAGCATGGCCATTGCAGCTTACTCCCTTACAGGGTAATGATAGCACTATGGGAATACCTTTCTCCATATGTCCCTTGTCACCCTCAACCCAAGTTTCTGTGTGCCTGACTCTTGGAGATCCTCTATGAAACCCCAATGTGGGGTGCCGTGTAGGTACACAAGTGTGTAAGAACTGAGTAACGAGAGCTTGTTGTATCTTACTGTGAATTGGAAGGAGTTTTTGTACAAGTGTCACTTTTGGCTGTCACTATTGAAAAAGAATGTCAAAGCAACATGTTAACAAAGTTTATAAATTTCTGTGGAGTTTCTCCATATGGCTCCAAGGCAGGTGCTCTCTGCTACTGGTTGTTTATCCAGTGAAAGGGGCAAGTTTGCTGCTGTTCTTTACGAATTGGTGTGAGCTAGTCTTCTCCTGGGTACAAGAATATATGCTCTGTCACAGGGAGCTGCGCTTCAGGAAGCCTGAGTAGAGTGGCCTATTTGGGAGTACGTGGGCTTCCATGTGACCCTGGTGCCCTGCGTTCCATGTCCAGCAATAGGCTGCCTGGCTGTGTGAATCTGTGAGTCATTTCATCTCCTGTCCTGTGTACTATGCAGTTATACTGCTAGATGTGTAGATCAAGGCCTGCCATTTCCTACTCTTGCACAGAATATCTGGGATGCATGCAGTCAAAATGGTACTTATGAGGAAACAGAATTCTTCCCAAGCCAAGCAGAAGTTGAGAATTGTGAGAAGGGGTCATGGATGTAACTGGTTCTCTTCTAGGGATTAGATGACTCCACCTTTGTGTGGATCTACATCCCTGGTGTTTAGAAGTTATTCTTGCTTTCTACATGTGGTACTCGTAAACTGTTTCCCCTCCACATAAGCTGGTGTGGCTGCAGATTTGGACAGATCAGCTGTGGGCCTGTGGCCCTCTCCAGCTGTGCCCACTCACACGGGGCTGTTTCTCCCCTTTGCTCCAGAGAACCTTTCCCATTCTTCTCCTCCAGCATCTGCTGCCTATTTTCATCAAGCTGAGCCTGCCTTTTCCTTTTCCTTTAATTGTGTTGAAGAAATGCAAAGCATTTGGCTGGGAAGTGTTTCCTCAGAAAAGCAAAAACATGTTCATAAGCAGTGCTCAGCTTTCAGCTTCCTACACAAAGTGGGACAAGATCCTTTCCTCTTCTCCCAGTCATCCTCAGAGGTGATCTGAGGGCAAGCTGCTGTGAGTGATCGATCAGAAAGGGAGCTATCAACTTTCCCTAGGAACTGATTTACACCAAGAATTTGAGAAGTGATCATTTTGCTCGGCGTGTCTATGCAATGTATCATCACTAGATAGGATTAATTCTTCCATGTTTCATGCCTTCAAAAATATTTTTTTTTCCACAGACAGCAGGAAAATGCAGAGAGGTTAATTAAAGTTGTCTCTTCTGGACATTTTCAGGTGGCTACATGAAGATCAAGAAAAGATATCTTGTTTTCTTTGTTTGCCTTCCAATGTTTTGCTTTTCCATTGTTCGTTTTTGAGAATGTTTTGCTGGTGAACTTACGTCATAACATTGCTATTGTAGGCCTTGATGACTAACTTGCCCAGCACTAAAGATGGAGCTATGTCACCGAGGTCACTGGCTTTGCTCCAGGCTCTGTGCTGTCTCTCCTTGCCCCAGTGGGACTATCCCTCTCCTCCAAATGCCCTCACTAGTGCAGCCCCGTGTCTCATGGGGGCCACCTGTGTCCTTCCTTTCCTGATCCTAAAACTCAGCACCACCTCAAGGTCTCTCCCTGCAGGCTGGGAGCGTGTCCTGCTGCAGCACATTACAACACTTTCCCAAAACACTGATGCTGGGCTACACTTCTCTAATGGTGTCAGAAGGTGAAAAACAGCTGGAAGCTGGATGTGAGTCAAATCTACAGAGAAGAGGTATGAGGAGAAACCTGCATACTTTTCCTTGATCCTTGTGCTCCTGGTCATCTTTGTCTCAAGAGCTGTTTCTCATTGCTTTGATTACTGTCCAGAAAATGCCTCTGTCATGCTTTCTGCCCAGCCAGCTGGGTGGCAGCAGCGGTACCTGTCAGGTGATGGGATCTACTGGGAAAATGCTTTTGCATGTGCAAAAGGGAACAAACAGAAACATGTGACAAATCTTACTGAAATGGAAATGAGTTGCAGAAGGTAACCCAGGAGATCAGGCTAACCTGCCCAGGAACCCAGTGTTACAAGAGCAAAACCTGGGCAGGATGACAGCTGCACAGTGAGAACAAGGAGTGAGTTGTTGTCCTCCTGCTGCCTTTGGGTGGCTTGAGACTGTCCAGGCCAGGGGAGCTGGGGACATGAGGCTCTCAGGCTGATGTCTCCTTGGTCAGTGCAGTGGGAGTGATGTGCAGGAGGAGGCAGTGCTGTGCCAGGGTGATGTATATCAAGGGTACATCCCCGACAGTGGATTCCCTAAGGGCTTTGCAAACCCGTTGGTTACATTACACTGGGTAGATGTGCGTGATAAAATGTGACTTCCTCAAAGCTTCAGAAGAGAAAAAGGAAAAGGAGTATCAGAGAGATTTCCTGGTTATGAAACTGATGAGGTGGAAATCAAACGTGGTTCTGTGCTGTCCTGCGTGTGGATGCCCTCACCTGGGAGTGCTTATCAGAAGGATGTTGCTTGCTTTTCCTTGTCATATGCAACCTTTGGGTTATATTTTGCCTTTGAATTCAGTGACATAACGTATGAAACATCTTGTTGGTGCAGCCAGCTTCCCCTGATGTGTCTGAGGATTTCCTGCTGGCTGAGACTGTATTTCCCTGTTTTGTTTATTCTGTATATGCATGTGCTTTTGCAGTGCAGGGTTATTTCAGGCAGAACGAGACTTCTCTTGAGGGTGGCATTTGTGGCTGTCATTTGAGAAGACTGGTGTGATTGTTCATTAGGGCTCACGACATGCTTTAAAGCCAGACAGGTCATCATATCAGTTGATGCTGCTCTTGGATATTCCTCTCCCTTCCCTACACTGGTCCCTGCCTTATGCTCACACAAAGTTTGTACAAACTGTATTCCCATCTGTTTGGCTTTGTGGTTGTGGATCTGATTCCTTTCCTGTGTTGTTACAGCAGCTCTCCACTGAGCCTGTACCCACATCCTACCCCTTCCTTCTCCATAATCTGGCTGAATAACAGTGGGTTTTGATTTGTTGTTGCTCTCATAAATATTTTACAGTTTTGCTTGGAAACAATGCCTTGCAATTTACAAATGCTTTCAGCAAATCCGAAAGTCCCTACACAAATATTTCTTCTACATAGAGATTATGATAAGAGTATATCTGATGTTACCAAATCAGGAAATTGCATGATGGGTAATTTAGCTTCTCTCTGTCCTCTGCAGTTTACAGGTGAAGGAACCCAAAGGAGGGTGAGAGCCTGGGGCGTGTGTTTGTTCCCTCTTAGTTGGTAGCTATTTGACTGGCTCTGCTTCTCTGCTCCTTCCTTGGGAGCTGCCCTGCAGGGTGCTGAGAAAGCTCATCTGTTTGAGTGATCCAGACATCTCTGCTGGCAGGACACCCATCTCCCAGCAAGGCTATTCAAGTCAAGCAAAAATCACCGTGCAAAGTAAATGACCTATGGGTTTGTACTGAGGGATAAGTGGACAAGATATTCAGACCAAGTACTGTGCTTTGTGAGAGCAGAGCCCAGACTCAGTCATACAGGGTGCTAAACAGTACATCCAGGATTACTTCTTCCTGATCTGACCCAAAAAAGCCCAATGCTGATGTCAGGGCATTAGTTTTATGCGCAGATGCATTATGAGTTTACCATATGAAGTGTGAAGCCACCTGCCACCTCTTGCTCTGGGAATGAAATCATTAGAATGGGGGGGGGGTGGAGGGAGAGAGGAAAAGTACATTTCCTGCCAAGATAGCCTTGCCTTTCTTTCAGGCTGTGGCTAATAAAATGCTTCTCAACAGGCACATGCTCCCCTGGGTGTGATTCCCAGCTGCATGGGCAGAGTGACCCTAGCCCCCCTTCCTGCTCTGGTACATGGTCTCCTCCAGAGAAATGTCCCAGCCTTGGCTGCCCTCTCATTCACTGCTTCTACTCACAGTCTTCTGATGTGCTCAGAGTGGCATTTAGGTATTCCCTCCCCAGTCCCAACAGTGTGTGATCGGTAGGATGCTGAAGACCTGCAAGGCTTCAATTAGCTCTGCACTGCTGTCCCAGAGCATGGCATGGCCTCAATGCACCATCCCCACTGTCCCCCTCCTGTGTTGGCTGCCACCACAGCAGTGCCACCCTGATGTGAGCTGGGGCCAGGCTGTTTGGCTTGGGAACTGACTGGTAAGAAAGGACCACAGTGGTTTTTTCCATCGTCAGCATAAGTGGAAAATATTCAAATGTGAAGAAAACCCCAAACCACAGTGAAAGCTGAAAGGAAACAACACGATCAACAGAGTAGGGTTTTTTTTCTTTTAGAATTCAAAAACTGCACAAATGTAAAAGCTGTTCTCATATACGGACATCTTTTTTCTGTCTAATCTGGTTAAAGCAGCTGACAAGCCTTTGGATGTGAGTTATGTTTTCCTGCTTTTTCCTTTATGCTGGATTAGACTACATCCACATGCCAGTGCTGTGCATTAGCTCTCATCTGGCAGGATGGGAAATGCCACTATGATGCTGTTTAAGTGGGGTCTTAACTCATGTGCAGCAGGAAGCCCCCTAAAGGGTATGCATGCTATCAAACCAACGCTCCTGCCAAGACTGTGGTGACACGAGGGCTGTGACCTGTCTGTATCTTGTCATAAGATAATTATGCACAGGATATGTTACCATTTTGACCTTAGGATTTTGCCTACCGATTCCCTCATGATTTGAGATTTTGACCTCTTATAAGTTTTAAACATTGTGTAGGTAGGTGGTGCTGATTTAACAGCCTGTTTGTCTACTTAAACTCAAGTAATGTAGCAATAGCATCAGCAGTCTGGTTGCCCGGGACCAGAAATGTTGAAATCCCTTGAGGCTCACAGTTCACCAGTTGGCACACAGAACAGATGCTGGTGTCCAGAGCAATGGACATGGCTGGGGCTGTGACTTGTCACAGCAGCAGAGAGGTCCCTGGCAAGCACTGTTTGTGCTGGTTTTCTCTCCACCTGTATCTTTCTGGCTCAGATACTGGTACTGTCAGCTCAGTTTAAGTTCAAACCACCTCTCTGCTTCCTTTAATTGAGGATCACGTGTGCTACAGACTGCTGAGCTGAAAATAACTGCATGAACATTTAAAGCACCCTGGGCAGGGAAGGGTGCAGAAGGGGAACCATGATGGACTCTGTCAAAGTGACAGAGACTTCCTGAGTGCCTCTGTCTCCTGCAGAGGGTGAGAGACTAAAAGGAGAAGGAGGAATAAGCAGATGAGCCAGTGAGAGCATGGACCCTTGAACTTGAAGGTGGTGAAAGCACAGTGCAAATTAAGTGTCTTATCTTAATCTCCCAGTCTCTGTCTCTAACACACTGGGGAAACTTGGTGTTTTTCTTCTCCTGTACCGGTAGAGCTATAGAAGCCTATGGGCGGCCAATCATTTCCTTTAGGTGTCATCTGGGCTTCTATCTATGTGACGTTTTCCTAGTCAGATCTTCTCTGTGGACAAAATGTGTTAGTAATCATCAATTTTCTTTCGTAACAGAGACTGGCAACACTGCTTGTATATCAGCTGGGAAGGTGGAGATGTAAGGAATGACAGCAGCTTGTTTCTCATCAAGTGTATGAAGTCATGAACTGGAATTTTGGAGTTTCTCCCAGGTGGAAACCTTCCTCAGAAGGGGGAATGATGGCAAATACTCTAGTTCCCGGCCTGGTAAGTCAAACATGTCTGGATTTGGATGTGTTCTAGAAGTGGATGAATGTATGAATCAATGCATGACATATGTCAAAGCAGGGTGAGTAATGCACCAGGTTTGTAGGCATGAGTTGTGGTTGCAGGGTACCCATGGGCTAAATTTCCAAGGTGAAGCTATGAATATGAATGAGTGAACGTCATTGAACCTCATGGACCTTTCCTTTAATGGAAAAAGACACAAGTGACCTTACTAGCAGGAAGGACAAAGTGTTCTGACTGCCATTCTAGTGTCTGCTCTTCTGGTGTGAAGCACAGACTGCTGGAAAGCTGGCAGAAGCATTCCCATGTGGTTTCTCCCTGACTCTCTTTCAAACTCAGGAAACTTGAAATAAAGATAATATCTACTCTCTGCACTGTCAAGGATCAAAGTCTAATGTGTTCCAACAAGCTTCTCTAATCTTCATACAGCTGTGGTATCAAAGATGCTTGTCTAGACAAAATAACTGAATGGTGTGTAGTGCTACCTGAGATCTGATGGGGAAAAGGGAGAAAATACACATTATTAATTTGTTTTCTAATTTACATGACATTTAATGAGGGAGTGAAACTCATTTTCTCCAAAGGTATTAGATCTGGGAAATACAGCTGGCAATTTAAGCCAGTAGGAAAATAAAATTGGTGTATTAGAGGCAAGGTAGGGAAGTTTTGACAAACTGATGTCCTTATCTGGTATGGCAGCAGCTGAGATACATAACTACTAACCATAAGTCTGATCTTGTGGGCAGATGCTTCCTTCTGAGACATTTTGGAGTTAAGTTTACCACTCCTTCAAGACTGTGTATTGCAGCCCAATGGAGGTAGTACGTACCATGGATTTTAACATAAGTACATCAATTAGAGCTAACTACCTGCAGTTTTGTCCTTTCTCACCTGTTTCACAAATAGCTTACAAGTTTTGTCATTCATTAATCACGTTACTTCCCCTCTACATCACTGCGGTGTACTCCTGCTGCAATGTATCATGTAGTAAGTGTATGTGTATTCTACATATTCCAGAACAGTGAATTTCTGTGGCCCACATATGATTCCTTCTGCTTCAGCAAGTGTCAGTGACATGTTGTTTAAGATCTGTCAGCTATACTATATTTAGCTTTTTTTTCTTAAATCAAGATTTGTCACAGAAGAAGAAATTGTCATTCACTAGGATAATCTCTCCCACAAGGAGACACTTTGAACAATGGAAATACTGTGAATGCTGTAATTATGTAAATGGCAAACAATCAAATCACATTATTAGCTAAAACAATTCATGCTAAATGACAGAGGTACAGCTGCATATACCTCAGCACCTACTGAAAATATGCTGTTTGCAGTTGTCTGATGTATTTGCTTCTCGATGCATACACTGTAATTTTTTGTTGCTTTGACTCCCAGAGTCAACCCTAAATTAACCCTTCAAGAATCCTCCAGGATGAGGACCAACACAAGCTGACTGCACAGAGATTTTATTGCTACTGGAAATTTGGAGTGGATAATTACATAATTTCAATTGAACTGTATTTCAGTTGAATTATTATTTCAAGCCAGAGGAAGTGTCTCAATACATGCCAATTCCATGCCTTGACTCTGCATTTTAGTGTTATCTTCAACTCCAGTTTGCTCTTTCAAGGAACTTTTGTTCCCCATTAGCCTCAGATGTGTCACCATGTCTGTTAGCCACGGGGATCTCCTTAGCCCTCACATACATGTTTGTTTCCCTAGGAGTCTGATAAATTCTAAGAAGCAAGCAACAGAAGTTCTAGCTTATTTAGAGTTACTAAATTTGGTGGTACCCATCTGCTTGCTGGGAAGCAGCAGGTTTTGTGGGCTATTTACAGCCTGTAGGTAGGTAAGACTTGGTGAGATCTACCCACCTGGGACAGGTGTTATTTTTACCTGAAAATGGTGAAACTGTGTCAGGCAGAGTCCCACCAAAAGAGCAAGTCCCACCAAAAGCTCCTCTTGTCAGGACCAGGAGCTACAGCAAGTCCCAGTTTTGGGAATAAGCTCAGCAGAAAGCCTGCAGGATAATGCTCAGAGATTTCATGCTGTACAAATAGAGTTTTAGGGAGGGCATGGAACTGGAAGAAGCTTGGTGCAGGATTAGGACTCATCTTCTGGAAGAAAAAGACTCTATTCTGAGGATTTTTCAGTTTGAGTAACTAAGTGAGGTGGAGAAGTGCCTTGCAGGGAGACCTGAGTCAGAGGAGCCTGTCTCTAAAATGCCAACAATTTCATTAGGTCATGTATTGCAGTAAAGTCAATGTGATTTTCCACTTAATGCTTGTCTATTGCTATGAGTGGTTTGTGGATCTGGAAAACCATAATCTTACCTTTCTGCTGGGAGCAATAGGCTCAGACAGGGTAATGCTGCACACCCTGTGCAAGATAGGCTATCCCCAGCAGCCTGCAGGCTACTCTTCTGTTATCAGTGAGCCTACCTTTAGAGGCTGAAATTAGAGCAGAGAATGTGAATTTGATTAAAGCCCTCTCCCAGTGGGGAGTAAGTGCTTGGATTAGGATTAGAGCTAGGTTTAGGGAGTCCGCACTGGCCCTACTCCTACACCTGCAATCAATGCAGAGGCAGGTACTGGACAGAGGCTGGGTTTTCTCTGAAGAGTTAGCACTCAGGACATGAACAAGGATTTTGAAAGTCTGGATCTGATTTTCTGCACAACCATAAACTTCCTAGGAGATGTTGGGTAAATCCTGCAGCTTCCCTGCAGCCTCTCTGCTGCCAGTGAAAGAGTGCTTTTATACTTCAAAGCAATGTGAGGGCAACAATAAAAAGAGGTCAAAGCATATACTGCTGTAAGGAGGGACACAACAATAAATGTAATAGAAGGTTCATTAATCATAATTGCTTGATGATGTCGTAGGAATAAAGGAAACACATATCTAAGGAAAATAATTCAGATTACATAATCATGAAGTAGAGAAGATGGAGATTTACAAAGGATGCCATAGAAAAACAATGGAAACAGGCTGGAATGAAAGAGCTATTGCTGTTGTGATACTATTACGCAGCTTTATGCTTTCCTAATGCATAAAACCCACGGTAAAGTAATCTTCAAGCATTGCTGAGCTGGGACTGTAAAGCAAGCAGTTTCCAGTACAGAGGATGATCGAGTTGCCTTCTAGAACCCCAGGGTACTCTCTGGGGTTGCTACCCCCCTTAGAGCTTCTCTGGGGTTTGAATACATCTTTCATTCTTATGCACAATGATGACAGCTGTTTTCAGGCTTTCTTCCTCTCCTTTGTCCATATGAAATTATCATTCTCCCCGAAGATTTGCAGTGAGGAAGAAAAGTGGCAAATTTAGGCTCCTTTCATTCTTTATAACCCCTATATAAAAATAGCTTCCATCACTCCTGCTGCACTATAGTGCTTCTCCTTAATGTGCCTCCTTGGAGGTGTGTTGGTCCTTTTGGAAGGGATACAAGTCCTTAAAAAGGAAAAGCAGCATAGCAATGACCTTCAGACAGAGTAGATTTATTTGCATGAGCATATACTCACAAAAATATCACACATAAGATACAAATGAATGAGCATAGCACCATTGGGAAAGATTACTTTCTCCACAGTTTTTAAAGCCACTCAAAACACCTTCTGCCTTGAGGAAAACATTTCAAAGCAGGAGAGTAGGTCATGCCCACTGTCACAAGACCACTCTGCAATGCCTGTGCTGTTCTAACAAAACAGCAAGTCCCTGCAGTTCAAGCAGGTCCAGTCAGGTCCAGCTGCTGGCTACAGACTGTTCTCACGTGGGCTCACGTGGGTCTACGACGCAGTAATTTATTTCTACTGTTTATCCTGGATTGATTTTGAATGAAATCTCTCTATATTAAAATAAATAGATAAATAAATAAAAGGCTTTGTACTGTGGGGCATCTCTACTGCTTTTCTTTAAAACCAAGCCAGGAAATACACTGGACTGAATAGTACTCAATCTCACTTTAGCTTTGTCTAAAGAAACAAATCTGCAAGGGCTAGGGCTAGGAAAAAAAAAAAAAAAAAAAAAAAGGTTTCCCAGCCTGCTTCTCTCTCTCCTGCCATCTGGACAACATTTAGCTTTTTCTCTGGTCATGGATATCCCAATGCAGGGTTATTTTTTTTTCTGTCAATTCACATACTTTGCATTTAACTCAAAGCTGAGTATGCTCAGTGCTGCCTACTGGGCGTGTTCCCGGACCCCCTCGTGTATGAATCCTCTCCTTTACTGAGCATGAGCTCCAGGCAGAACTGAGAGTTTCATACAGCCTAAGATCCAACAGGGGAATCATCAAGGAAGAGAACATGAGTACCTACAGACTGTTAGTGCTCACTGCTTTAAAATACCACATTTCAGGAAGGAAGCGAGTTTGCTTATTTTTTTGTTTCCCATATAAATACCAAACATGTTTAAAAGTTAATTCTAATGTTTTTATCAGTCCCCATAAAAATTCCTTGACTGTAGACAGAAGGTCACCATCAATTCTTTTGGAGAGCACCTTCCACCTCTGCTCCCTCCTCCACCAGTGGGGACCTAGGAGATCACCTGGGGTGACTTCAACAGGAGACTTTAAGCTGTAGTCTACCAAAGACTGATGGTATTTCTACCCAGATTTTCATCTTTGGGTTTCTTTATTTCACCTCTCAATGACACTAGAAAGAGAGCGATGGGGAAAATAACACATGAGGAAAAATAGGTGTCCCCAAAATATCCTGGATAATTCTGTCCAAAGACACCAGAATGGATGAGAACTGTCAAAAATTAGTGGTAGAATGAATATTTGTCCTCTGGGAAGGCCCTGCCTGGACAAGAATGGTATACAGGGTACCTATGGTGTGTTTCGTGCTAGTCCTGTGCATAAGCTGGCAGCTGGCAGCCATCTGCTTGATGCCCACTTCCTACCTCTGTGGCATTCAGCTTTCTCCTCTGATACATCCCATAGCCCCTTTTCTGTTCTCTAGGCACCTCCTGGCTTATGGCTAAGTAGCTGAAGTTCACCTCCTGAACAGGTTGTTTGGAGAAGATGGTTTCTTAAATCCATTGCGTGGGCAAATGAGACCAGTGGAAGCTGAAACCACCACACTGCCTGATTGCACTGCGCTGTGCTGCTTCAGCAGGAAATTATAGACCCTGTCACTAACTCAGATTTTTAAAAAGATTTTTTTTTTTTTTTTTTTTTGTATGGATGGGATTTGCATGTGAAATGATACTTATTAGGAAATAATTGCAAGATAAGGCCATCATTGTGCTTCCAGGCAAGGCTGATTGTCATCTGCGTCAGAAAGAATGCCTTCCCTCTCCTGGAAACACTGCTGACAAAGCTGTGCATTTGCTATTGGTCACTGAGTCAGGGAAATGCCTGAGCCAGCAGGACCCTTCACCTGTCCTTAGAAACATAGAATGGCTTGGGTGGAAAGGGACCTCAAAAATCATCTGATTCCAACCACCTTCCTTGAGTAAGGTTGCCAAGCTTGTGGAGGGGCCCAACTTTAGTGCCTTGGCACAAATGCATGGAGCATGGAAAATGAGCAAGGGGAACCTTAGTGAGGAGTTAGTCACATCTGTGAGGGACCCTGCACTGCACCCATCTGGACCAGATGCTGCCCATCAAGTGGCAGATGCCTCGCCTGCAGCCTTCATCTCCTTTGAGCTCCTGAGCAGTGTGAGGTGCTCTGCAGTACCTGGGCTTTTCCCACCAGAGCTCTTGCTGCCCACTGTTCTAAAAGCTTCTGAGCACTTCTTGCACCAGTCATGCATCAGTGGGGCCTGGAGACAGGGACAGGGATGCAGGGAGCTCAAATGAATTTGTTCTTTCATCACACCCAAAACCCTTTGATTTTTCCACCAAGAGAAACAAGGTATAGCTGGAAAGGCGTGGCTATTTATTACATTTAGAAGCGGCAAAGACCTTCTCTATGAGAGATGGACATTGACATGCAATTGAACCTACTGTGAAGAGCACTAGAGTTCTGCTATCTTGCTTGTACACTGAGCTCCTGCAGGATGTGAGGAGAAGGCTCTAAATAAAAGAAGCAATTCTGGTAGTGTCTCAGCTGAAGAGTAACAACGCAGAAATACTACAGCTAGAATTTAGACAGAGAGATACAGCCTCCTGTAGGTGCAATGGCACGAAACATATGAAGTGGCACCACCACCCCAGAGCATTTGGAAATGATGGAGAAACAAAACAAATAGTTTCTCATTCAACAGCACTTTGAGCAGCATTATTGGCAGCGTGCAGGCCTCGGGGCAAAGACATGGAGGGGCTGTAGATTCCCCTGCTCTCCTCCTGCAAAAATGTTCTGCGCCTTTTCAGCAAGGTGCAATTTAGGTGTAAAACGTTTTGCCTCTCCCATGGGTGGTAATACGAGAAGCAGACTCATATGGAATTTGGCCCAGAGAATTCATTCAGTAATAAATAATGGATCACTTTTCATTTGAAATAGCCACATTACCATGACAATGCAGCAACAAGAGAGAAGTGCAGAAAGAGCTTACCAATGCAGAAATTATCTGTCTCTCGAGTGTGGAGACGTTGGACTATGTGGATGTGCAACAAACATGCAGCTACCCAAAAGTCTTGGTCACTCATCACCTGCAGCATGATCAGCACTTCCTCTAGGTACCATCCTTCCTCTTCTTATCACCTCCTTCAGATGAAGAGCTGGGAGACAAATGGGATGAGGCCAGAGAAAGCTAGGGTGCTCTTTAAGGAGGATAGCAGAAACAGGGGCTTATGTCCTGAAGGGAGCTAACGTGCAGTGCTGGGGACAAGGAGCCATGTGTGACTTTTGCACATATTTGAGATTTTCCTGTTGATGGGGCCTTGCCGACAGCCTAAGGAAAAGTTAAACGGCTAGGACATCCCTGAGAAAGAAGCAGATCACAACTTGGCACAAAGCTGCTTCTGTTGGTAGTGCATAACTGATGTGAAACATATTACAACCCCCCCCCCCCCCCAAAAAAAAAAAAAAAGAAAGAGAGAAAGAGAGAAAGAAAGAGAGAGAGAAAGAGAGAGAGAAAGAGAGAGAGAAAGAGAGAAAGAAAGAGAAAGAGAAAGGAAGAGAGAAAGGAAGAGAGAAAGGAAGAGAGGAAGAGAGGAAGAGAGGAAGAGAGGAAGAGAGGAAGAGAGGAAGAGAGGAAGAAAGAAAGAAAGAAAGAAAGAAAGAAAGAAAGAAAGAAAGAAAGAAAGAAAGAAAGAAAGAAAGAAAGAAAGAAAGAAAGAAAGAAAGAAAGAAAGAAAGAAAGAAAGAAAGAAAGAGAAAGAAAAGAAAGAAAAAGAAAGAAAGAAAGAAAGAAAGAAAGAAAGAAAGAAAGAAAGAAAGAAAGAAAGAAAGAGAAAGAAAAGAAAGAAAAAGAAAGAAAGAAAGAAAGAAAGAAAGAAAGAAAGAAAGAAAGAAAGAAAGAAAGAAAGAAAGAAAGAAAGAAAGAAAAAAGAAAGAAAGAAAGAAAGAAAGAAAGAAAGAAAGAAAAGAGAAAGAAAGGAAGAAAGGAAGAAAGGAAGAAAGGAAGAAAGGAAGGAAGAAAGGAAGAAAGGAAGAAAGGAAGAAAGGAAGAAAGGAAGAAAGGAAGAAAGGAAGAAAGGAAGAAAGGAAGGAAGAAAGGAAGAAAGGAAGAAAGGAAGAAAGGAAGAAAGGAAGAAAGAAAGAAAAGAAAGAAAGAAAGAGAGGAAGAAAGAGAGGAAGAAAGAGAGGAAGAAAGAGAGGAAGGAAGAAAGAAAGAAAGGAAAGGAAGAAAGGAAGAAAGGAAGAGAAAGAAAGAAAGAGAGAGAGAGAGAGAGATCTGCTTCTTCTTTAGGGCACTGCCGCTAATGGGGGTTGATCACTTTCTATTTCTGGCTGAATTATTCTGAGTGTGAAGCATGACAGATTGAATTGCTGCCCAGCATCTTATTAGGTTTATTTACTTAAAGGCAAAAAGCACAGGAAGTCAAGATGATGATATCCAAATTCTGCCTCCCCTCCCCACCATCACCCTTACCTGCCAGTGCAGCAGCACACCAATCATTTTATTAGGGATCCTCAGCAACACAGGCAGCAATGAGAAGCAGGGACCCTCATACATCAGGATGTGTCCCTCCAGAATATCTGCGAGCTGCCCTGCTGCTGTACCCAAGGCTGAGGCTTCCCTCAGAGATGCAGTGGGAGGCAGCTTGTACCCTGTGGGGGCATGCAGGAGAGTGCAGCCAGGATGCTGATGCTCTGCCTCGTTCATTGAAGCCCATGCAGTCACCTGGGGGGATCAGGGAGTGGGAAGGGAGCTCAGATGTGGCCACCTTTTCTATTCTTTATCATCTCTGAGAGTGAATCCAGAATGAATCCTTACAGATAGGAGGATGCTTTGCTCTGTTCTCAGCCAGAAAGTCCCCAGGCACTTCAGATGCATCCTCACAGCCCCACTCAGTGGATAAAATTACGTCTGTACACAAACTCAGAGCTCCTGAAATGAGTGGATTATTAAAAACATATTTATTACTTCATAATTTTTAAAGAGTCCTCAAGCACCATTATTATTCACCTGTAATATTGCTGTTTGCTCCCCTTTGCCTGTAGTGCTCTTTCAGAAGTCTGAAAAGAACATTTCTTTCCCCATCAATTTTCTCCTCTGGCTTTGCTAAACACTAATGGTTCGTAGCGGTGCTGTTTGCAGCTGTGTTATTTTTGAGGAACCTGGCAGTGTGACAGGAACGGCACTTGTACAAGCTCTCAGGAGACGCTTTTGCAGAATTTCATTCCAGGCTGTCCCTAGGTGAGGTTCCCAGCCTGCACAGAGGGAAAGGCGTTCTCATGACACTGAGCGCAGCTTCTCTACATGCCAGCAGGAAGGTCCTAGGGACAGCTCCTGGCAAGGAAGGCCACCTGGCCGTGCTGCAGTCCGGATGCATTGCACAGGGTGTGTGTCACGTGGGAGTGAGCTGCCCCACGTCTCAGCTGTCCCCAGCAGAGATGGGCACAAAGCAGGGCCTGTGCATCCTTGCAGCCACAAGAAGAGAGAAGGGAAATGGTGGGCAAAACTGTGACCCAAAGGAAAAATTGAAGACCCTTGCTGTTAAAATACAAAACTGTGTTTTAAAATGTTTCATTTCCACTCCAGACTTGCACCCTGTGCTGTTTGGAAAAGATTCCCAATTTTGTGTAGCTAATGAAATTCTGTCTATAAGCATGTGCTCATTTTGGGAGACAAATGCATTACCAGCATAACTGAGTTTTGTGCAGTTCTGTGGCTTACGGGCTCAGATCTGTCATTTCATTCGGGATTCAAGTGTGTGTTTTTGGGTGAAGGCTACAAAACAAAGCCAGCGTTTTCTTCCACATGTCCTTCAGATTCTGATCCTGGAACAGAAATCTCAGGTTGCACACAGTCTTTTATATATCAAATATTTAACATTGCCCATCTAATGAATCAGAAGGAGCAAAGATCCTAACTCTGGCTTGCCCATGCCTGGGATGAATGTTGTAAGCACTGGATATTTCTCTAGGATTTACAATTCCTGCCTGTGGGTTGTGTGTTTGCAGGAGAGGCTGCTGTTAATTAGTTTTATTTCTTTTCTTTTCTTCTTCTTCTTCTTCTTCTTTTTTTTTTAATAATCTTTAAACAGCTCTGTGCTTGATCCCATGTGAGACAAACAGATTTCAAAATGACAAAAATATCTTCTTGTGCAAAAGCAGGTCTAGTGGGTAAATTAGATTTCTTCACTATTAAGTTACAGGAGAAACAAAACAAAACAAAACAAAAAGTGAATCAAATGAAAGGCAAAGTGAGCAATAATGCTTTTAAAAGAGAAAACAGATCACTTATGTCAGTGGCTTGGGAAGTTTGGTGATTTTTATTTGCCTGAAGGTTAGGAACATATCTTTAGGTGCCCATGTGTGCTTTGGGAATATTCATAGCTCAGTGTATAATCAAAGGACTTTTTTAGGTTGGATAGCACCTCCAGAGATCACCCAGAGCTTAGGTCTGGTTTCTTGAACTTTGTCAGCCTCGCAGCTCTAAGGGATACAACCTATTTGGGAACAGGAAGCAGTCCTTGGTGGTTTTTTTCTCTGCTTTGAACTTCCATGGGTTTCTAAACTGAGTCTACTCTCCAGCTGGAAGTACAGGAACCCCTAGAGGTAGTCTAGCAGTCATATATATCTATGTATTCTTCCTAACTTAATGGAACAGAGTGTTTAAAGAGATATTTAGACAGGGGGGTTGGAACTAGATGATCTTTAATGTTCCTTCCAACCCAAGCCATTATTTGACTCTATGATTCTATGACTTTGGAGCATTCTAGTGTCTCTGTTAATGCAACCACTTCTACGTATGTAGTTATTGCCATACAGCCTTGTGTGTGAGAATTAGAGAGGCAAATTTGAAATAATTTTTAAAAGTTTTTTTGGTTTTGCCTTGAAATTACATTTCTATTGCATTTCAGTCTACTCATACGGTGTGTGATGTATCTCAAGTTTTTTTTAAATGCCAGCACATAGGCTTTGGGTTGCTTTCCAAGCCTAAGAAATGGCTGAGAGGTTGTGTAGAAGCAGCCAGTGAAATTTCTCTAGGCAGGATCTGCAGTGGATTTTCCTGTGCTGTTTGTGAGCCTGGATGATTGTCCTCCTCCCAGAACAGCTGTAATTTCATACAGTGGGAAACTTTTCGTAGTAATTTATCTCAGTTAATACAGCTTTTATAATAATTGGAAGCTATGGCATAGATATCTACCTGAAAATTATGTTCACTGTGGGTCCACCATTATATGAGCCAATTCCTCATTAAAGGAATGAATTAAAGAAAAGCAAGCATCAGTGGTTGGTGATTGTAAGCAGTCAGAGCATATTGTAAGAAAGCAATGTTTGTAATTAAGGTGCCAGCCCGCACAGCTGGGGAAAGATTGCTGCCACTGCAGACAAATAGCATTAGTAAAATCTCATTTCATACAATGCAGAGAAAAGTGCTAGTGACAGAGAAGAAAATACAGTTGAAGCCTATGCTCACTTTGTCCTCTACAAGCTATCAATAGCACAGGTCCTGGTCCTCACTGTGTCCTTATACCCTACACTGGGTGTATTGACCTTGTCAGAGAACTGGATTTACCTCTGGCTAAAATTAACAATTTGGATCCACTCAGTTCATTGGAGGTGACCAAGATTTCACACCATGTCTCTAAGACTTTCATACACGTCCCTGTACGTTCTCATTGTTGCAGTGGATCTGTCTTTCAGAAACTTCAGTGATTCAATTCTTCCAATGGATCTCAAAGAGGTGTTTGGTGATTGGAAACTGAAATTGTTGGCTAAGACTGTGTGGTCAGCCTGCTTAAGCAGGTGGTCAGGCTGAATTGCCATGTTCCTTCTGGCTTTAAAAGCTTGGAGTCTATAAATATGGAAGAGAAAATGGTGTATGAATTATTTCAAAAACACATCATAAAATTAATTATCCTTGAAGCAGAGCAATACGCTGCATATCTTATCTGCCACAGTCTAATTAGATTACTTGCATAAGAAACTGAGCAGTAAAATGGCACAGGCAAGCAGAGCCTTTTGCAGAACTGGATGCATTCAGGGGGATGCTAGAGCTAGAGCCAATCGCCCAGATTATAATGCTGCTTTAACTGTTGCTGAGCTTAAGAACAGTTCTGGCTCCAAGAAAATTGAGTATATTGGAGTTTGTTTGCACCAAGGTAGGGGACTACTTTGAGCTCAACTGGTCCATTTTCTGTAACGAGTGCCAGCTGACTCCAGGCAGATTTCCCTTGACTGGGTTTGGTTCTGTCTTCACTGGTTACCTTGGTGCCCTTAGAGAAATCACCCTGGGGAAGTATTTTCTGCTTTGTCCCCCAAACCAGCTTATGCTGTGGTCCTCCATTTACTCATTGTGCCCCTCTGGCCGCTGTGCTCTCCCTCCTCCTTCCTTATGCTCTGTGAACTTGGTATGGCATATTTATCCCTCTTCTGCCCTCAAAGTCAATTAGTCCAAGTTAAAGTATTTTGTTGATTTCCATGTCCTTTCAACTTGCCCAGTGTTCTCTAACATTACAAGTTGCTGTGAAGTTTATTCTCTGTTTTAAACCAAGAAATAATTTTTCATAAAAAATGTAAAAATGATAAAAAATGTTTGATTTAAGAGTCTTCCAGAATCTAGACCCAGGCACAATATTTACCTCATTGCCTGATCAGGTTTCAGGTTTCAAGCTATTAAATCTTAATCTGAATCTTAACCTCTTTAAGATTAGATGAGAAATTTCTATATTTGCATTAAATAACAGTTCCTTGACCAGGAACTGTCTTCTTTATGGCTATTAATAACCACATTAACAGTTTTTTCTTTCCAAATATATAGCCCTGAGCACTTGGTGCTGAAGAAGCCTTCCATTTGCAACCAAATGGATCTTTTTTCTTTCTTCTGCTGCCAATGTTTGTACTCAAGAGCTCTCACACACCATGGTGACAGGGAGAGGAAAATAATGCTAAGAAAACACTGCTCCTTAGTGGTAACATGCAGGAAAGGTGCAGGGAGCCCTTCCTTTCTCACTTCTGCAAATGCAAGACCTCTAATTATTTTATTCACATTAAATACAGTACTTGCTGAGCATAAAGCCTATCTAGAGGCTGCAGTGACTGTCCAGTGCTGGGGTGCTGCTGAGCTTTCCAGCTGAAGCAAGGCCAGTGTTGGGCTCCTCCAGGTCAATGGGCTCCTGCCCAGCCAGTGTCCCTCCAGCATGGGTGGCAGTCATGCTCTGCTCTGCACAGATGTAGTACTCCTCCAGTGCTTCTGAAATCTCCTGGGGCCGAGTCAGACAGTGTCAAGGATCTCCACCATACAGGGTGTAAAAAATCAACCCTAAGCCACTCCAATAAATTGCCCCTGGGAGGACACAGGAGAGCTGGGCCATAAAACATGGTGCACTTCTTTCTTTTCAAGGAGGTACTGGCTAACATTTGTCAGTGGGAAGGCAGCCTCCCAAAGCCCAGCTGGGTGGTTTCCCTTTTCTGCAGATTTCTTTAGCACATGGGTATTTTTTAACCACTATCATCAGTGTTTGGCAAATGACAGATCTGCTGAAGTACTTTGCAGACGGCTTTGATTCACTCAGCTCCCAGCTCCGTTTCCTTGAATCATAGTTGCTGGGGACAGAAAACACCATTTCCTCCATCTGTGAGGCACAGAAGGGCCTCTTTTCCACTCAAGAATATATTTTTCCAACATTTGATTTCTCTGTTTTATAAGCCCAAAGTGAGGTGGCTGTCCCTGTTCTGCTGTGCTCTGCTACCAGCACTTTGGACTTGTTTGGTTTGGACCTAACATTTCTTACCTGGGAGAAGTTCCTCAGGCACATGTGCCCCTTTGGCCAGTGCTGCCCTCACCAGCTGCACTGCTAGCACCTCTAAGTGGTATCTCACCAATTCTTACGCAACAAGTACGATCTGGTTTTTGCACTTAGTACAAGGTGTTGCTGAGTCTGATACAAAAAGGCCAGAAGAGTAGTATCCTTCCCCTCTTCCAGAAAAAATTTCTTCTCCATGTCCCACCTCCATTCCAAGGAAGATGAGGATCAAAAGCCCTGTCCTGTAGGTGAGAAAGCTGACACAAGGACACCGGAATTATTTTTGTGAAATCACACAGCCAAGGCCAAAAGCAGACCAGGCCCTTTGAATTCTTTGGCTGTGCTCTGTTCCTCCAGTCCCTCCCCAATCCTCATGGACCTGCTCATCCCTTGTGCTAAGCCATGATACTCTTCTGTTAGCTTCGTCTGTGATGAATATTGCTGATCTCTGGTGCTACCTTTGCCCATGTCACACACAGATTTGTCCCAGTACCAAGCCTGCTGTTTGCACAGGCCATTCATTAGGGATAAGTAGAGCAGGGAGCAATGAATGCGACTAATTGCATATAATTACAGATCCCAATTCTCTTCTTATGCTGTATGAGTGTGTCTGTTTATAGAGCAATTACACAGTAAATAGGATGCAATTAGAGTGATC
Organism: Cyrtonyx montezumae; assembly: GCF_038088225.1. NCBI lineage: Eukaryota > Metazoa > Chordata > Aves > Galliformes > Odontophoridae > Cyrtonyx > Cyrtonyx montezumae. Next base: position 36,469,218 of record NW_027071826.1, on the reverse strand, counting down.
TATGCTGAAGGGCTGCACTTGTATCTCTGAGTGATAAACTGGACGGTCTCCAAATGGGAATGCCATTGCCCTTCACTGGAGTTTCTCCAGAATCAAGATCTTGTTATGTTCTTCAGTTTCAGCCTGTACCCTTCAAGGTGATTCTCACAACCATTTGTTGTTTTGCTACTCCTGCCCCAAACAGATGTATCAATAAACACTTTCACCACTAACTTCTCTCATCTCTTAGTTTTACTTTTCCTGATGTTCCTTTTCTTTAGGTTTAGCACACGTTCTGCTTGGAAACATGCCATGGCTTGAGGTCAGGGTCCTGCTAATACAGGATTTTGATGAGAGCCTACCTGTGTGGTAAGTGACTCGCTGATTCCAGATGTTCGCACTCTTCCCCATGCAAAATGAGGTTGCAGGTCTTGGTGTGGACAGTAAAATCCATCACATGTAGCTGCAATTACATCAGGACTCCGAGAGATTCTTTGCACTCCTGGGCCTGTTTGCTAGAATGGAAGAGGTCATCTATCTTTAGAGTACTTAGCAGAGGGCATGTAATTTAGTTGGAGCTCCTGAACACTGCTTTGCTATAAACGCCACGTAGTAAGCATAGAGCTGGCAGAGAGGGAAGGAAGCATTCCTTGTGCTGTGTTTTGTCTCTGTTCAGTGGAGAAACAAACCTTCAGTTCCCTCAGTTGTCAGTCCAGAACTTTTTACCAGAACTAATATGTTAAGCAGTACAGTTGATGTTAAGACAGTAGTCTCTGCTAATAATTGCTATACAAACATTGCTTCAGGCCCTCTACATCACTTACCTATGAACTTCTCACATCTGATCTACAGAGGTTGCTCAGACAGGCATGATGTTTAATGCAACCTTATTTTAGTCTAGGCAAGAAAGGAAAACCTGAATTCAAGCTGGACCTTGGATGCATCAGAAAAATTTGTCAAGTGAACCCAGTGAAGACACCCTGGGTGTAGCTGAGGTTGGAGTAGCTGTTGTACATTCTGATGCTTTTGTGTTTTCCACCTTGATGTTTTAAAGTACAAATCAGTACCTCCGTTTTAGTTTCTATCACAGAAGAAAAACTGCTGACAAATGAATGGCATTGAGATTTGGAAAACCAGCCAGGAGAGAAAATTCTTAGAGATCAGATTTCAGTATTTCTATGCCACAGGCCACTTGTTTCACAGAGAGGTTTCAGAATTGCTCAGTGCAGTCTGTCTGGGGCTGCTTGGCACAACCGACTACGTCATAGCCCCCAGGAAAGGGATCTGGAGGAGGAGCCCCCTGTTCTTAAGAACCCTTGAATCCAGTCAAAGCCCAGGAGGTTGCTCAAAGGAAAAATCAGAGGCTAAAAGGCCTTCAAGCAGGCCTATCCCTCATGACCTTGCAAGGATTTTCAGTGAAGGTGGAATTCACACCAACACAGGCCAAAGCATGGGGGAAATGCAGGTTTTGCTGCTTCTCAGGTACGTTCATGGTCATCAGATAAAAAGAGTTTTTATTTTCAAGCTGCTCAGCTACCTATCCTTAAATGTTGGAGGCATATATCCATACATTCTTGGACTTCTTACCATGCATGAAAGCTCCATTTTCAAGCAGCTCTTATGTGCTCACTGGAACTGACAACGGGGATGTGCCTTGCCCACCTCTCCATGTTGAACTTCTGAAGACTTCCATCTTTACATCCCTGCCCATTGGAACTTGGGAAGAAGACGAGCCCCAGAGTTACGTGCCCTGGCAATGCTGTTAGACTGGTCTGCTTTTGCTCTGACGATAAAGTAAAATGAAAATGCTTAGTGGGTAAAATGAAAATCCACAGTCACAGGAGAATTCAGGACTGAGAGAATAAAGCTTTTCTTTTGGATGTGTGAATGGACTCCACCTCCTCTGGAAAAAATGCCTGAAAGATGGAGCCCTGTCCAAGTCCGCTTAAAACTCAGAGATCAGCTTCTAACTTAGGTCATAGCTGGGTACATCCAGGCTCAGCCACTTCATCTCTGGAAAAGGGCTGTAATGAAGCATAACACCCATCAGGCAAAAATTCAACATTTGATCATGCATGTGTAGGAGCTCAAGCTGGACAAGACTAGCACCATGTATTTTAATTGGCTCAAGCAATTTCACTCAGCTTCTGGGAATGAAAAATAGAGGTTTTCTTTCAGTAGGCTGCAGCTCTGTGCGTAGATAATTGCTTAACAGTAATGTGCCCTGTTTAGGGATGTTTCTCTGCCTCCCCAGTGATTGCTTTCTGATGGAGCAGAAAAAAAAGAGCCTGGCTCAGATAGGCAGCCAGGAAGAATAACCCTCGTGTATTAGGAGAATCACAGCAGCCTGAGGTACTGTGTAGCCCTGCCACAGAGCCCACAGGGTGGGAGACTTGATTTGCTTACTGTGGGGGGAAAAAACAGAACAAAAGGATGTGAAATTAAAAGGGCACTATGGCATCAGGATGGTACATGCAAAAGACCTTGTCAGACTAGCTAGAGATTGAAGTGTTAAAAACTAACTATAATTCACACCAAACTGCATAGCCTCTGCATTAAAAAGCCCAAATCTCTTAGACTTCAGAAAGGTCAGAATGTTACTCTTTGTATGTCAGGACTGATTTATTATTTTTTAAATCGCTTCATAACAACTCCTGAAATGAAGGAATTACACAATCAGAGGCTTCATAGTGGCTGTACAGACTTGTGCAGAATCCTTCATGGGTTAATTCCTGCCACATTCACAGCCAGGATATGGCTGCTCCCTACATACCTGTTACTTCTAAGTTGAGGAGATCAAAAGGCATTGGTGTCTCTGGATACTCTGTAAGCCTCATATTTGAACATTTGAAAACCCAGCACTACTTTGAAACTTCATGAGCTCTGAACCACCTGTGCTGTAGTGACCTCAAGATGTACATGAGCCCAACTCGAGTGAAGTCTGGCACAGCAGATTGTCATCTTAATTTATGACCTTCTCAGTGTGTTCTGTCCTGTTCCCCTTTGAGACAGACTTGCTGATATCTATCCACCCACTCTAGATGGCTCAGCATGTCTGGAAACTTCTACAAGACCTGCCATCTCAATCGAAACTGCCTGACAAAGAGATTACCTGTGAAACTGCTTTTTTGTCAACTAAATGGCAAACCACTTCTTGCCTGACTGAAAGATGATGCCTCACTTTCCTCAGGGAAGATTTCTTTCTTTCATAAGCTCTTGATAATCCTTCAAAGATTTGCATAGCTGGAGAGAGGAAGAAAGGTCATAAAATACTGTATTAGCCAAGAAACTGAGAAAACCTTACAAAAGAGAGCATGAGAGGATTCAAAGAGGGGCTTTAATGGGAGGTCCTCTGCAGCTTTTGTTGAAGTGTATCAAGCACAGAAAATGGATTGCTGCCACAAGTTATACCATTTTTCCCTTGAAGCTCCCTTGACTGGAAGTTTTCTATCCCCAATTCGGTAGAACTTCTTCCTCTTCAAGGAATTTTTTCAATCATCGTAAAGGGACCCTGAAGAAAACACCTTTCTTGTCCCATCTGTTGTGTCCATGCTGACATGATTTTAGTGTTCCAAGCACTCATCCTCTATTACAGTGATGCCTTCCCTCTTGCTTCAGAGACAGCAAACGATTATCTGATCAAAACAACTGTCACATCTCATCAAGACTGGGAACTGCAATCTGGAAATGAAAGAATTTATTGCTTGTGCCTGGCAGCACTACTTTTAGTCCTGGTGTGTATTTCAAAAGTGCCTAAATTCGTAAGTGAGCAGGGCAGACCACAGCAGAGAAGAGCAGTGAAAAGCTACAGTAACTCTGAGATGACATTTTCCCATGAGTGAATTCCCTGTCCTGCCTTTCCAGGTCCCTTTTATTTCCCATGAATATTTGAAGAAAGCACATAAAGGAAAGCATCCATAGGGAAAATCTCATGCATTGATTTTTGTAGGGCACATTCTCACAGCTATCCCAAAATACTGAAGGGTAGAGAGGGGAGAGACTTGTTGAAGGATGTGGGTATCATGCTTTCCTGGGAAGAAAAACAGTTGTACACCCACATTCCCACAGAGCAAGTATTTGAAAGTCATGAGTCGGCACAGTTAGAGACTGTCCATGATGAGATCATCCATGCTGATGTGTTCACAGACCCCATTTGGCAAGCATTTCAAAAAAAAGAAGAAATAAATATATGATTTTCAGTGTTTCACAGATTCAAAAGGAAATAAAATCCTGCCAATAAATGATAAGCCTGGGTTTAATGTGCCAGGTCAGAAAAATACATAAGAATATCTATTTTGGATAGATCTTTCAGGAGGCCTAAAAGCAGCAGACTGTAGCCTCCTATTATAGAGGAAAATGTTTATAACCGTGAGGCACAGAAGAACATTGTATGAATGTAACAAGTAGCCTAGTGTGAATGAGAAACAGCAACAGACATTTTATGGCACCTTTGCTTTGTTAAGCTAAATGGAATCTAGGTGATGGACAAACGCTGAAGGTGAGAGACACAGATGAGTCAGTACGTTCCACAAGAAAAAGGTCAAACAAGCCAGCTGCCTGGCAAGTGTCAGAAGACATACTTTTTACATTACTTAGGCTAAGGTAAGACACTAGGAACATTATCACCTCATCTCAGGTTCAGTATTCTGTGTTATTGATTAAGATAATAAAAACTGGGTCTTGCATCAAGACTGAGTTCCTCTGTTATTGCACCCACCTTCCTGAACAGGTCCTCATCTGTAGTAGCTGAACCCTTCCTAAAACCTGATCTCTGAGCTTCAGTGGGGGAAGGCTTTCTTAGCAAGCAATCCATACTACTCCCCTGAATTAAATTTACTTTCTATTACTTTTACATTTCTTTCTGGTTTAATTTTGTAGCCATAACATCTCTATTTGTATCAATTCCCAGCAGACCTGCACATGCACTGCAGATGCGACACAGAGTTCATCACTGTCTGCTACTCACAGCATGGCCAGATCATCAGGTTATCTTCTACTCGACAATTTCCATGAAAATCATCTCTCTTTGAGATGGCTTACTTCAACTTCTGTAGCTTTCCAGATCACATCTGAGGGTTAACACACCACTTCCATTGAGTGTCACCTTCCTGGAGGTAGGAGTTTCTAAACCCTAGAGCCTGAGATGAGCAAATCTATAATTGTACAAATGTGGCTGCCTGTCAGATACAGATGAGATATTTATTCCTATGTCTGCCTGAGGAATTATAGGAAGTGTCTACATAAGCAGTGTCCTGCAGTTCATGGGCTAGCTTGTGTTCATATTCTCTTTAAAATGTTTGTTTCTGGTAGCTTCCCATAGGGTGATTCTGTACCCAGAGCAGTTATGTGTGCAGATTAGAGCTAACAGTTAATTATGAATAATAACGTTGTTGAAGGGAAGAACTCTGCACTCTGTCCTTTTGGCATTAAGCAATTACCACCCAACTCATTTCAGAGCTTTATGTTTTCTTTTCATTTAGGACTGCCTGGCTAATTTCTCCCTGTGTGGAGCATCACAAACCACCAGCACTCACCTTTAGCTCCTTCTGATACCTATCTTCAATAAATGTTTAGATTCTGGAAGAACTTTATACTCTGTGCACTTAATCTCTTAAAATCATGTTGCTGTCGGAATGCCCCTCCCATGAAGTGCTGGTTGTAAAGTGCCTTATCTCCTCTGAAAGCTTTTTTGACTCCCAGCTGTACTCTCTCTTGTGTTTTTAGCCAGGCTTTCAAAATGAAATACAAACAACCAGCTGCTAGATATTTATGTGGAACATTAGCCTTGCAATTAAAGGGAAAGAAAAAGAAAGCTCTACTTTGGGGTCCTTCGGAGTTTCATTATAGCCTGTTCTGCTCCATTACTGCATTTCTTTGGAAAGTGAGCTGCATTAGGGGGCCCAGCTGCAAGCAGGTCCCATTGATCACCATCTGCCAAAGGAATTATCCACACTCAGCCAAACAAATAAAATCACACTGAAAGTTACAAGTGACACCCCAGCCCTATCTTCCCTCTGGCCAAATGAACATGTGAAGAAAGGTCCCCTGCTGGAGGTGCAGCACATTAAGAATCTTGTGATAAGTGTATTTACTGCGGTGCTGCAGCAACAGCTGAGGGATCAGGAGTGAACATGTGTCCCCAGCAGTGGTGCATATTCTGATGTCAGAGAGAGCTACTGGGACAGAGAGCTACTGCCTTGCTCTGTGCATTGTTAGGGAGAGCTGGGGAGGAAAACGGGTTAGCAGAAAGGCCCAACCTGGTGCTGTGCATCTGGCGTGCAGAAATGATTCTCCCATCTCTCATCAAAGGATGCTTGGGCAGCCCTGTGGCTGGCAGGAATTTCTGGCACCCATTAAGTCAGAAATGAAAACAACATGTTTCTGCAGGACAAGAGAGCCTGTTGTCAGTAAAGAAGGGGAGCCAATGCAAAGCTGAGCATGAGGAGGGAAATGTTTTCCCTGTGGCCTTTCAGACCATTCCATCACCAAAAACCCATGTTATTCCTGTGGTAGCTTTTATTATTTACATTTCACAAAGGAGGAAAATCACAGACTCATAGAATCATCAAGATTGGAAAAGACTTCTAAGATAATCTAGTAAAACCATCCACATGCTATCAATACTGTCCACTAAACCCTGTCCCTAAGTACCACATGTACATATTTCTTGAACACCTCCAGGGACAGTGACTCCACCACCTCCCTGGGCAGCCTGTTTCAGTGCCTCACCATTCTTTCAGACAATAAATTTTTCCTAATACCCAACCTGAACGTCCCCTGGTGCAACTTCAGGCCATTACCTCTCATCCTATTAAAATGAATGACAAAACAAATGGGATAGTAACAGGCAGAGTGAAAAAGAAGTTTCCTGTTTTCTATTTCAATTGCTACTTCTGGCCATTTGTGTGACCTCCAGACTAGACACTTTTACTAATCAATAGCACTTCTCTCCAAAATAGGAGCAAAAGAAGAGTTGCACTTGAAGGGAAATTGTGAATATTCCCTTCACTGTGTTTAAAGCATTACTTGATTAGTTTTGAACAGCTCTGTATATATAGAAATAATTTAATCACTACGAATTTATGCTTTGTAAGCAGAGTTCACCTGGCAAATCAGTGCAGCTGGCAGTCCCTCATCTGCTCTCAGGATCTTAGCCCCTGGATGTACTGCTATATGCCTACACCGCAACGCAGAGGGTGTCAGGATTCCAAGAGCTTTGCTACCTGTCAGATTTAATTAAAATCAGCTTCCACGCATTGTGATGCTTCCATGCCCATGGCCTACCAGCCACTTAGCTGGGGCACAAATGCACAGGCTCCAAAGCAGTCTTCAGGAAAAAGCTGAACAAATTTTTAGCAAGTGTGTTTCAGGGCAGAAATTGTTCAGTCTGGATTCCTTTTGCTTTCTTTCAGAGTCATTATCTCCAATTTGTGTGTGGAAGGCAAAGCTTCTAATTATACACTGCAGCAAGTGCATTTTTTTTTATAAATAGCACCAATTGTTCTGCAGGGACATTTGAATCTGAATCAGCTCCTCTTCGTTTTCGCAGTCTCTGTCTCCCATATGCAGGAATATTTTTACTAAGGAAACTCAAGTGGATCATGTGTGACACAAAGGTTGAGAGGCACTACAGTGAGATTTGGAAGTCTGGAATCTGCTGTAGGACACGGTGGTTTCACCTGCTGTGTAAGCAGAGGCCACCTCGCTCCCTGTCATCCCTGAGTCCTTGGTACAAAGCTCTCTAGATGAGGGTTATTCTTGCTACAGTGTCCAGCCTCATTGTACATTGAAACATCACTGTAATAAGAGGTAGAAGGATAAAAGGTAGAAGAATAAGGGAAAGCAAGTCTATCCAGAACTAATCTGTGAGATACTTCAAAGCCAGATGACAGAAGTCTTCATGCTTACATTTTGTGTTAGCATCTTCCCTGCCTATCTTTGTTTTATCTGGCTGCATCCTCTGCTCTCCTCTGCTTTCTGTAGAAATGCCTCATGGCCTCACACAGGAAAGGGGGGTTCTGAACACCTACCAGATTGCACAGAGGTTCTTATCAGAGGTCTTAATGTCCCCAAGGATCCTTCTTAGCCTCTGCCTGTAGGCAAACACCCTGGCTGTGTCCTGATGCTAAATGGAGGTACTGTGCCGTGGAAAGAAAATAATGTCTCAGCCACAATTGAAGGGGGTATAGATGCCTGGTTTCATAGCAGGGACTGCTGTCATCCTGTTAGAGGGCTTTCCTCCTTCTCTCATCTCTTCTCTGTCCACTACAGGCCTCTGGCCAGCAGTTGGCTGTCAGGTAGCGCCCATCCCTGCAGCTGGTGGCACAGGTGGGACTTGCTGATACCTAGCTATGGTGGAGGCCATGTGCACAGAAGAAGGCCCATTTGTAGAGCCAGGAGTTGGACACAATGACCCCTACAGGTTCCTTCCAACTCAGGATTATCTATGTTTCTATGTCAGAGGGCACTTGCCTGGACTAGGGCCATGCCACTTCACTCCAGAAGGTTCGCTGCCATGGCTCTGCCTGTCCTTGCCATAAAGCCAACCCATCTCTGGTGCAGTCCAGGGAATAGTGGTGTTGGAGGCTATGTTTGTATGGCAGTGGATATGTCAAGGAGATGAAATATCAGGGTGAGTGATTCACAGGCTGCTCAGTTCATAAGCACAGCTCAGCCAGGAGTGTGTGTTTAACTGCTTGCTGTCCTCTAACACCCAGGGCTTCCTTGCATTATCCACTTGCCCCAGCACTGGAGCTGCCACCTTTTCAAAACACTCATTTCACGAAATGAATTTCCTTTCTACAATTATCTTTTTATGAAATTAATATTTTCTCAGCAAATCACAAATCAGTCTGCCTCCTCAATATCTAAAGCAATTAATGAGCCCCAGCTGGCAGCCACGGCTGAATGAGTCACTCTGCTGGAGGAAAAGATATTGCTGTTGCATATTGTCTCCTGTCATCTGCTGATTAAAGGTACTTGTCTGTTGTTCTCAGGACAAAGCTGGGTCCCCAGACCTGGCTGACCCTATGTGTCTTGGTTTGTATGTCACAGGCGTGTTTCAGTGCATTACTCTGTCCTCCTTCTCTCATGCCCTGCCACAGCCAGCTTTTCTGAAAGAGGTCAGAAAGTCCTTTTTTGAACTGTCTGCAGTGATGCATTGCTATTTTCCCTAGCTGACAGAGGTAACATGGAAGTTTTTATACTGTACAAGCAGTTGAAGAGCCTTCCTGCATTGAGCCTTTACAAAAATTAATGAAAAAGACATTTAATTTATTTTGTTGCCATTTACCAGTCAGATCCTACATGAAGTTGCTTCAAGTTCCCTTTGATCTTCATAACTTAAAGAGACAGCTTTGTCATCAGTGTATTGTTTGGTCTTTCTGTTCATTTACTGTCTTTCCAAAGAGCAGGAATATGATTTGTAATGGAATGTCTGAAGGAAGTAAAGGCTCCTGGCTTAGCTCAGGAAAGCAATTGTGTATACAATTCAAGAAGCAGACAAGCAGAGGTTAGGCTGGTATCAACAGCAAGAAGAGACAGCCCATTACACGATAGCTACTGATGAGTGGGACAGACAGGAGTTCTGGAGATAAGGATGGAGATGGGAACTTTAAATGATGCAAAAGGAGTCTGTAGCAGGGAGTGTGAAGCACAGTCAGGGCTGAAGAGGAGACTCAGCATGGCTGGAGAGCTTGTGGAGAAACACTGTGTAGGTGTTAGGAAAGATGAGAGAATGAAAGCCAGACAGAAGAACAGATTTCTTGGATGACAATTTAGCTAGGAAACTGAGGAATATCCAGTGCATGCAGTGTACCTGAGTGACTGGAAGGGATGCAGCCAGGATCCATTCCTTCCCAGACCTCGTTTAAAGGTTGGCAGGGAAGGTAAGGGCCTACCTGGGGCCTTCTAAGTGTAAGAAGCTTGTTCCCTTTGTTTCTGTGTCTACAGCTGCTGCATTTGGGCTTATCCTCGCTTGCTGCAGCCTACAACTTTGCTACCTCATTATTATTGCTGTGCTTTCCATTGCATTATAGCAAAGTATCCTCACAATCTACTGAGTCAAATCATTACAGTTTAGAGCTTTGATTTCAGTTATGGGAAGATCCAGGTGTACCTAATACTTGTGTGATATTTTGTCTGAAGCTGCTAGCTGTGCTTTTAGGTAGCGAGCAAAAGAAAAAATCCCTCTGGATAGTTTGTGTATTATTCTTCTACATGGGATTAGTGGTGAGCCCAGTGATATTATGATTTCTTTCACTGTAGAAATTCTGTAGGTCATCTTTTTGCCCTGTACAAAGTGGGGTTTGTGAAGCCTTGTAATGCCATTCTGTAGCTGTATTTATCAGTGCTTTTTCACTGGGGAGACTCAGACTGTGTGTTAGCTTCCTGCTTTCCCCAGCTTTGAAGAAGATCCAGCAGAATAAGACAGACTTCTACTACCCACGTGGCCCTTCCAGTTAATGTTTCTTCTGGGAGGGGTGGGTCAGCCCACCATTATTATTTATTAACAGCTACTTCATGCCAGATCTGCATTTCTGACCTACATTTTGCTTGAGCAAAGCCTTCATTGAAGGAGAATTTTGCCTGGAGTAAGGGCTTCAAGTTTAGGTCTATTAATTATTAATTGCTATATTTATTTATTAAAAGCCAGTGGTGAAATGGGAATATGGGAATATCCTTCCTTATGAACTCATTCTCTTTTCTGGTCTCATCTGACTTTGCACATGCTCTTCCTCAAAGAAGCAAGTCAAGAAGTGTGTGCATTTGTAGAGGGAGAGGGTCAGATTTTTTGGCAGGCAGGTCAGGATACAGTCACGTTTATTTTCTCACATGCTAATCTGTGGAACAACAGGCTGGCAGATAAAAATGAAGTATTAGCTTCATTTCCTGCAGTTCTTACTGGGGACAAAAACAGCCAGAGATAGAAGAGGGCGAATTTAGAACAACAAAAACCAAAGCTGCAGAGACTCTGCCAGAGAAAACCTTTCACTGCAGTGATTTAATCATTTGGAAGGTACTGTAGAAGACATCTTTCCATTGAGTGCTCACTCCTGTGCTCATTTGATTATTCAAGGTTTGGAGGACATTTGTGCCAATCAGTGATGTTCTTAGGTTTTCCCAGCAGCTGCTGCCTCCAGTGTACTTTCAGCTTAATCCAGAAAAGGGAGACAAGACTCTGGTGTCCTGATCTAGGTCTGTGCCATTATATCTTAACCCAAAGCAGATGGATAAAACATGGATGTTGCATACATCTCTCAGCTTAAGAATAACTGCACTCTGGCTGAATGTTGGGCTGAGCAATTTTCAGCCCATCATTTCTTTTCAGGTGGTTTTGCCTCCATGCATCATGGTTTGTGCCTGAGGATATGCAGTTGGTCAGTACACATTGTTTCTTTCTCTGATTGTAGTCCTCAAGTTTCTAAACTGAAGAATGATGACTAGCAGAAAGTGAATATTGTATCACATGGCTCTGGTATCAACTTCCAGGAGAATAATAACTCATCTTTGGTATAATGAATCTCTAAGAGCTTCTGAGTACTTTTACTATGTTATGCTTGAAGATAGGACTGCTTTTGGTCTGTAGGGTGGTTTTTTTATTTTGTTTTTGTTTCTAGTTGATTTTGCTTCTCTTTTCTCTTTTGGCCCCCAGGCATCAGGAAAGAAGACAAGATCACTGATGCACACAAGGTAAGTGCCCTGTTCCCTAGCCTGCCCTTAGGAAAGAGTGGCAGGTTGCTGGTTTAAGGGCCAGCATCTATTATATTGCAAGTGTTGGCAGGGAGTGGAAAAATTATCTATCTACCCCACGGGAAGCCTACTGCATCAGTGTACAATCCTCCTGTTTCAGGGAGTGAGAATTAAACATCCCTAGTTGGTCTCTTCTGGGCCATTTCCCTGAGACAGGGAAAGAGTCTCTCTTCCAGTTTCTTTTTTTTCTAACACTTTTTCACTTTTTTAGTCTTACTGAAATTTGGCTTCCCACCTTATCCCTGTGGTGCTATCTCATAGCACACACTCAGAGCCCATGTGCTGCTTCCTAAATCTTCCTTGCCTGTAATTCCTGACTGGAGTGCTGTTGTGTCCAGCCAGAGATTCCATGGACTTGCCTGCTCGTGTGCAACACCATAAGATCCTGCAGAAGGAGCATGTGATCTCTGAAGTATGTGAACCTTGAGGAAGGTTCATGCTGGTATTTCTTGGATGAACCAAGGCTGACATTTTCAAAGGTAGCTAGGAATGTGGCCATGCTTCTCTCATGCAGCAGTTTAAATGTGGATAAATCTCCTGTGCTTCTTTGAACCCCTCAAGACAGATCTCGAACAATGAGTCAAAGGGATGTCTGTATTTCCAAGAAGATCTATTGTCATGAGACAATTCCAGGTCAAGAAAAGTTATTTTGCTTCTACCTCTCACTTCAGCTGCATGCAAAACCTAACACATGCTGTTGGGTATGGTATTCTAATCTCTGTGGGCTGCTTCCACATCTCCTTACCGCCCTTGAAAGCAGGTCTCGTCCTACAAAGACAGTCTTCCCTCTGCCGCTGAGAAGGGGTCACCCAACAGTCTGGCTCCTCTCGTGTTTAAAGCTACCAAGAAGGGCACATTTTCCCCTGTTTTCAATGCAGTGCTTTGTAGCTTTCCACCAGTATTCTGTGGGGGATGCCAAGTTTCTTCAGCCACATGGGCAGACAGGTAGTATCACAGAGACCTCAGGTAGGGCCTTGGCTCAGTTTTCCTTTTGTTCCTTTCCTGGGTCCCATGGGAACAGCCCATGGGCCTGCAGACCCGAGGCAGAAAGTTAAACCAGCAGATGATGCTCTGCTCCTGTTCTAGCAAAGCTTTTGTAAAGCTTCTCCAAGCCTCTGTTCCACAGAGAGCCAAAAACTGTAAAGGCCAAAATTTGGTTCCATTTTAATCAGATCATATTCCGGTAGATGCCTGTGAAGCAGAAAAGAGCAGCTCTCTTCCCATTATAGAGAGCTGAATAATTCAGATACCTTCTCTAGGCCTCCCCCTCTCTTCCAAGATAATAACCGTCCCACATTTTAGTGCTGTAATGAAGCCAGCCACCCAGGACTTCACTGTGCTCACTAGGCTTTGTACTGACAGGAGGAGAAAATGCAGAAAAGAGAATTTTATTTAGTTACTGAAACATGAGTCCTGGGACATCACTGCATGTCTCTGGTTCCCTCAGAGGCTGGGCAGTGTGGGTCCCACATGTATGTATATGTGCCCACACGGGAGCGTGTTGAGGAGGATGTTTATGCAGCCCAAGATTGTGGATTTGGGCTACATGGGAGAAATCTTGCTGCAAAGTTTCCCTGTGGTTTTGACCATATCACTCAGTCTGTGATATGGCTGTGACTCATTCCTCCACATTCCCAGCTTGTGCTGATGGGCACGGCTGGGTTCAGCCAAGCAAGCAGTAGTTCCTGTGCCATCAGATTATACCAATATATTAGATATAAGCAAAACCAGAGTAACTTTGTAGTGGTCATACAGACTACAGTCCTTACCTGACATTGTAGAAGCAGACCATGCCTCCAAGATAAAGTAATTAAAAGAAAAACTGGCTGCAAACAAATCTTCCCTACATATTACAAAAGTTACCATAGTTTTTCAGTAACTAAAAATATTTGTTCTTTGAAAAATATCCAAATTGAGGAGAGCTCTGCAGACAGGCAATTTGAATAACAAGTGTATAGGCTGCCTGTGAGTGCTCCTGCAAATGCACCCCAAAGAGGGGAAGAACAGGCTGTAGTGGGAGCTAGAAGGATCACTGGCAAATCTATGACTCAACAGTACTGAGGTGGATAATGGAATGAAAATGTTCTGAGAACAAAGGAAATCCTGAAATTGTTATAGATCTTTTATCATATGAGGTTGTCTTCTGTATATCTTATATTCCTGCAGTTGGGAAAAAAGATGACAGCAGTACCTGCTAAATCTTTATCCTCAGTTTTCTTACAGAAATTAAGGAGCATATTAGAATTCTGTGAGATTAATAAGTGACTCTACATTATTTTATGTTAACAACAAAAGCTGTTGAATATCATTTTCTAGCATTATTCCTAAGTCAGGACAGCCAGAGGTTTCTAAAAGCTCCATGAAGGCTTCTCCAGAGAGTTAATGCCAACGTTTAATAAAATTTGGGAAGATTGGCTGCAACCTTGTTAGCTCTTGTGAAGCGTGAGCAGGACAACAAAGGCACCTGTAAAACTCCTAACCAAAACCAAATTCTAAACAAAGCAATGAACAATACAACACAGGATGTGGTGAGTGCAAAATTAACCAGTGGGAGTTTCAGAGCATGTACTTAGAGTAATGCTGATACCAAAACAATCATTGTCGAGGTGTGGGTGGCAGGGCATATTTGCATGGGTAAATTTTGTTACAGTGACAGAGATAAGGCTGCACCCAGGAACATCTCATTTCTGAGCAGCGCTGCGGGAACACAAGCACAGACAGAGCAACAGCTATGGGTTGCCAAGTGCTGCTAAGGCCAGAAGGAGAATGTAGACTTTGATATGCAGATGTGGTCCTTTTGAGCTTATGCCCTGGCTGGATCATCCTGCATACCACTGTGTGAGATGCTGACCTGACCTGTGCTTACTGGCAATATGGGCAGCTAAAAAGCCAGTGATTTTTCTGCAAGAGCAGGTCTTCAGAAAAGCTCTTCTTGTTTTCAAGATATTCCTGGGTGCTGAATTTGGGTAAGGTAGATCTTCCCAAACAGCACACAGCTGAGCAGTGGAAGTGCAGGCTGCATCCCAGGAAGGGCACAGTGAGCAGGTGGACCTTGAGTTCTCTGTCACTTGGTAAAGCCTGTGTGTTGTATCTGTGGGTAATAGGGATTCTGGCACTGAGGTCAGACATTAAGACATGAGAGAGAAGATGACCCTTCCTTTATTTTTCCACGGTGCTGGGAGCAGCTTTGGCTAATGGAGGAGGACCTGGGCACTTGAAAAGACTGCACATAGAGGTACACTAACACACTTGTACAGAGGAGTGGAAATCTCGAGTTACTCAGGCACTGGGAAATGTATGAGGAATCATCTGTGAGCATTTGTGTGTGAGGTACAGGCAAAGACACATTGCTTTCCTTCGGGTGTTTGAACACCTGCTATTTCTTTCAATACTTGCTCATTTTCAGCTTTTTCCCCTTTGCCTGCAGACTCCCTGCTTCCTTCTGGGCATAAAAGCTGACTTATCTACTCACTGCATCAGTTTCTCCAGGCAGACAGGTAAACACAGGCCCCAGGAAAAAGCTTTGTCAGCTTTTGACAGGAAGATTAAATGCAGGCGGTTACTAAACGTGAAGCAGAGCTGGTTCCCAACACATGATCCTCAGCAAACACCACAAAACTCTCTTTTTTAGAGGCTGTAGCAGAGCAAGAAATGCTTCCCACTTGTCTGTGAGAACCGATCTGAGTCTCAGGGAGCTGCAGCTCAGTAAGACACACTGCTCCTTATTCTCTTGTTGTGAGCACTGTTTATTGACCCTACATCAACAAACCAGGCACAGCAGTTAGGGCTTCTGACAGTGCAGCGGAGAGATACTGGGACCTTGCAGTTCCTCCATAAACCCACAGCTGCAATCACTCATATGCTGTGCACCTCTGTGGAGGGCACTAAGAAGGGGAAAGCATCACTCAGGGCTTTCACAGTGTTCACTGGTAGCCCTAGATTGTGGCTTCTTTGAGGCTGCAGAGGTTGGCTGGTTGCTCAGAGTACAGAAAAATGTGTCATACTGTAGTATGAGCATCTGTGAGATTGTGTTGCAAGACACACTAACAGGATGTGACATTATGCTATTACAAATACTGGTAGAGATTTGATATGTATTAACAGTAATGATAAGCAAATACATAATTTGCCTATCTCTTCCAAATATATCTATCTCTGAATGTCCTCCTGACCCAAACTGGTGTAAACGATACCATGGGGGAAACATCAGCAGCCTGCATCTTGAGCATTTATTTGATTCAGCCCTTCAAGGTGGCCAAGGCATGCAGAAACGTGCGGAAGCTGGACTTGAAGAAGTAGATTTGCAAAAAATGTCCTATAGTGAGGTGGTTTCAGGCTTCAGATGAAGATCTTCCCTGCCCCTTGCTGGAGAAACTGTGTAACAACAGAGCTACAACCAAAATATAGTTGTACAGAAAACCATAGAATCGTAGAAAGGCTTGGGTTGGAAGGGACCTCCAAGCCTATCCAGTCTCAAGCCCCTGCCATTGGCAGGGCTGCTACCCACCAGCTCAGGCTGTCCAGGGCCCCATCCAACCTGGCCTTGAATGTCTCCAGGGTTGGGGCATCCACAGCTCTCTTGGCAGCCTGTGCCTCAACACTCTCTCAGAAAAACTTGTGCCTGATATCTAATCTGAATCTCCCCTCCTTTAGCTTAAAGAGTATCATGGATGGTTCATAATAATAATAGTAATAGTAATAATGATAAAGCCAAGGCCATCATGGATCCATATTTCTCTGGATAAAGCGGTCTTCTGAAACACTTTTCCAGGAGTAAAAAGTAGCAAAGAAAACTATACAATTTATGATGTAGTATATGTAAAAGCTGAGGGCTCTCTGCTTGGCTGGTCCTAGTGCTGCAACTGCAGCACAGGCACGTCCATGCTGAGGCTGCAGTTCTGCCTGCATGCTCTTCAGGAAGCTTGAAGAAAGCTCAGTTTGCCCTGAAATATCCTAATATCCTTTATTATTCACTTTTAAAATATATATATTTACCAAACATGATTGTGGCTGCTTGCTATTTAATGTGTTCCTAATGGAGCATAAAGTGAGTGGACTCATCTTTTAACATTTCATTTCCTCCTTTCCGCTTTGCCTCTCAGTAGTGATAGTAACCAAGCAGCCCGGAGGGAAATGGTAATGAAATTGCTATAGCAGCCCTAAACAAAAACATTTTTAATCTTGGTCTGTAAAAACAAATGCCTAATTTTCTGATATCCTTTGTTTTCATTTTTAATCTTCCAAATTAAGAAATGTGCATAGCCTCAGATTTCTGAAAATCGAAAGGGAGGGAAAGAACTTTACTCTCAAAAGAAATCTCTGTGTTCCATGGGAAACTCTCAAATTTTCTCATTTTATCAAATAATTAAAAAAAATCAATGAGGAAGTACAGAATGAAAAACTGTGTCTGTAAGATTGCTGTCAAACAGGAGGCTGGAAAGGAGAAAACATGGTTGAAAATGGCACCGCAAACCAGCCAGAAACAAAGGCAACAAACAAGAAGGAAATGCTTAGGAATAGACAGAGATGTCTCCCACAGAAGTTGTTCTAAGCTCTGTACATTAACCATGAGAGAGGGAGATACTTTTCCATACCACAGTGGAACCCAGCCCAAAGCCTCCTCTGGCAGCACAACATGACCGAATCTCATCTATAGTATCTGAGTTCTTCACCAGCTCCATCCCAGGTGCATAGCAACAGAAGCTATAATATGACTACATCTGCTTTTTGCAAAAGCCAAAACCAGGCTGGATATTTTGATTTTAAATTCTCAAACCAGTCTTCCCAATACAGTTTGAAATGCACCTTAAGGATGAAGCTCATGCTCTAAGATAAGGAGGGTAAAGAAAAAGAGAAAAAAATGTTCAGGTGTTTTTTGAAATCCCTTGCAGTGCAACACCTAGATGTCTACAAAAACATGATTTTCAGCCCAGTGGGACATTAATGAAGCTCCTCCTCTTAAACAGGATTTGTACTATTAGTGCTCTTTCTTCAGAGAATGTCAGTTCTTTGGCTTTAAAATACCACACATCATAGTCATTAATAGTAGCAGTATTAATGTACAATTTAGAGACTGTAAGAAGCTCCCAGTGCTGCACCTGCAAATAACAAATAGAAGGTGGTTTTCATCCCAAACACACTGCAGGAGTGCTGGGAGCACGGAGGGATCAGACAGAATACAGCCAACAGCTACACAGCCAGAATGAGCTTTAAAATGATGATATTTAAAGTACAAAAAGGCGATTGCCTTTTAATTACTTCTGGCTTGGGAAACTTTAAATATTTTGTGCATTAGCTTGGGCTTTCTGCCACCTCCTAGTCAGAGGACAAGAAAGCACTATTTTTAAAATGAAAGCTGAGAAACCCATGTCATCAGAACCTTTAAGGAAAATACCAAGTGCCATGCATGAGGGCAAAACTGTGGTTCTGTGCCACAGTTTTTTTGTTTGTTTGTTTTCAGATCCAGAGTTTAATACAAAATCGAGGCTATTTTCCCCTTACACTCTTCAGTACTCTAGATAAGGGCAATGTCTTGCCCTTTAAGCAAACATTTTTTAAAAAGCAATTTCATTATCTTCATTATGCTATTATCAGCAGCTGAGATCAGCA
Source organism: Cyrtonyx montezumae (assembly GCF_038088225.1). Lineage (NCBI taxonomy): Eukaryota > Metazoa > Chordata > Aves > Galliformes > Odontophoridae > Cyrtonyx > Cyrtonyx montezumae. Next base: position 36,450,879 of record NW_027071826.1, on the reverse strand, counting down.
AAAATGAAAGGTTTATAATTATATCCAATTTTCCTCTCATTACAAACAGTAAGATCTGGATGGTCATTTTCCTTTTTGTTTATAATTAGTTTCCACTTAGAATTATCTTCAGACTGTAATGCATTAGAACTACATGAAATAGTTTGAAATTACTTGCTGTAAAAATCTTTTTATTTTTTCCTCGAGGACTTCAAAACTGCACAGAAATATTTATTTGACATAGACAAATGCTTCTTATAAATAAAACTTTAATTCAAAGCTAAATTTGATCTACACATCTCTAATTTGGACGAGAGAATCCTGAAGTTTATGGATCATGTTCTCATGATGTAGTGCTGGTAATATAATACATTTGGGCAGCAGAGAACCGTGGAGGCCTCGTCTGCAAAAGTTTGCTGGAATGATTTGTGTTAGTACTCTGGTGATCCAGTGAATTAATTCCTTTAACAAAGTATCTTGTTAGAGATAGCATACAACTAATACAACTGTGGCATAGGCTGCTGCTTATAATGTGCTGTCTTAACAATTGTGGAAGCGCAACACTCCAGCCACCTCCCAGTAAAATGAAGTATTAATAAATGATGCATGCAGGAGGCATTTGGGTTGGCTGCATGTCTCAACCTGTGGGAGCTTCCTGAGCAGTGCTGTCCTGTTCCGATGCAGTTAGAGCGGAGCTGCCCCTCTCTGTTTTGAAGATGGGCTCTTAAAGGAGGGGTATTTACATCTAACCAATTTAGCATTTTAACCAGTGACCAGATAGTTAAATATAAAATTACTGCTGATAAAATTCACAAGCGATTAGCAAGCTAGGGAAGAGGCAGTGTTGTGCCATGTGATCTGGGAGTCCTTGATTTAACAAGCATAGGCCCATTCACAAAAGAGGGGTCTTGAGGGCATTGCAGTGCCAGGGGTGTGGGCAGAGCCTATCCCCACAGGGTAGTGGATCATACCCTGGGCAACAGGCTCTGAAGAGAATGAAAGGATAGATAGATCACTGGGAGTACTCAGAGTAATGACATGACAATATGCTAAGCTGACCCTGAAAGCAAAGAAGTTATTTGTAACCATAAGTATTTTGGGCTAGGTGGACCCTAACTGCGCTTTAAAGGGGAAACTGGAAAACTGAGAAGTGCTCACAGCAAAACCTGGAGATCAGTAAAGGCTACTGAAAACGTCTTCCAGTCAGAGGTGTGAAGAAATGAACTTACATATCCAGAAAGAAACACTTTGTGTTGCCTTGATAATATCTTCCCAAGAAGAAAGTACTAAGACTGTATCAAAGAATAATGGAAAGAAAGTATCATAAGAACCATTTGCTAGAATGTAGATGCACTCAAAGCCATACAAAGAATCAACGCTCATGTTCATAGTGAGGAGAGGGAGTGCAGAGGGGGATAAATTCTTTGTCTCTTGATTCCTCCAGATCAGAACTTGATGCCTTTCCTACACTGTTTTTTTAAGTAATGAACAGAAGTTCTCTGGCTCAGACTGAGTAACTGCTTGTGATATGCAGAAATGGACATTCCTATGGACTGCTGAAATATGACACGGATGCCCAGAAACAACACTGAGTTTTTATGAGCTTGTGAGCAGACATTCCTCACTCATCAGTCTCTGGGGTGCTACAGAGAGAACACTGCATACAGTAAAGTGATTTTGATCATTCATTAAGAATACAACACCATCAATTTTGAAAAATGCACTATTTGCATGTTCCTCACCTAGCCTAAAGGTTCCAGGACTGGTCTTGGGCAGGTCACCTCCTCACTGGGACTCTGGCCATGGTTTAGCACTTGCTCCTGATACAATCCCTGCAGCCCTATTCTAAGACTGTGCTGAGACCAGGTCCCACTGCTGATCTGGATAAATGCAGTCTGCATGTACACACCGATACTATGCCCCTTCCCTGGATACTTTCAAGGCGAGGCTGGATCAAGCCCTGGGCAACCTGATCTAGCTATGCATGTCCCTGTTCATTGCAGGGCAGCTGGACTAGACGACCTTTAAAGGTCCCTTCCAATGCTAAGGATTCCACGATTCTATGATTCTATAGCTAAGTAGCTTTTTAGTGCGTGTGTTTGAATTACTTTAACCCCATCCACCTCAGTGCTCCTGCTGATAGCCTGCAAACAGCCCTGTCAGCACCTCTGAGCTGGGCAGAGCAGGAAGTCCTACAGCCTGTGGTGGGAACACAGATGCCGAGGCCAATCTGAGGGACCCACCACCTCCTCCCTGCTGCTGGTAGCACTCACCTATCCCCTTCTGTTACACAGCCACCAGGTGAGCAGGCTCTGGTAGGCCCTGAAGGTGGGCTCACAGACCCTGGCACATCTGCCCGGGGACAGAGAAGTAAAAAAGTTGGAGAGTGCTAATCTTGCCCACCACTCACTTGCTTTGCTATTGAACTCAGCAGTGTTTTTTGGCTTTCTTGTGGCCTGTTCATCGAGTTTAACCCAGTGACTTCCACAAAACCCTTGGAGAGCACTTCATTGCCAACACATCCATACTCTTCTGCCTTTAATGGCGAATGGCTTGTACACTGAGATGAGAAAAAAAATACAAGGCTCCCTCAGCCTACAGCATCACAGGCTCCTACAGCCACTGGAGCACAGTTGTTGGCAAGCTGGATTCTGTTTCATCCACTTCTGCACACAGTATTTTTAATGCCATTGGCCAAAAGCTCAGTGTTGGTAAAGGAACCCTTTTGTCTCTCTGGGAGAGCATCCAGCAGTTCATGGAGGAACAGATCTGACAGTCTAACACTGGAAAATGGACACCTCATTACCTCATTCCTAACTGGCAGTGCCTTTTTAACATTATTTTCTGCGAGTGCAGCAGCAGCAGCTGGAAGGGAATGGCTGTGCTGATGGAGTGAGGCTGAACTCGAGCAACTGCAGCAAGAAGTGCCAAAGCGCTCGAAGGAAAAATTAATCCTTTGGCTTCTTAATAAGGGAGGAAGTGATTTGCTGAAGAAGGGGTGCCTTTCTGAGTCTGAAGGGTAATACTTTTGTAAAGATGTGGCAAGTTTGTGCTGTTTTCCTTGTGTTTCTCAACAGAAAAGACACCAGAACATCTTTGCTGGGTTTTTATTGCCTGACTATTAAAGATGTAGGGCTCACATTAAGACAATAAGTCTCCCTCCCAATTGCCCATGTTTGCAAAGAGACATAATAGCTGTTATTTATATTGTACTTAAATATTTAATTTTCTTTGCAAATAAAAGGTTCACGCGTCCCTTTGAGCCTGCTCTTACAGCCCCAGACTACAGCAGCTATGACAAAACTATTACTTCAAATTAACTTGGCATTCAGTGCACATTTGTATTACTTCCATGATTTTTATTGTGTTTTTAATTATTATTTTTTTCTCACAGTTCATTCATCAATCATACTTACAAGCCCATTGTCAGACCGGCTGCCAGTGGAGTGTTCTCACACATTTCAGCACACAGAAACTGCAAACCAAGGCAGCTCTGCTCGGATCTCTAATATTTCTGAGGAGCCAGAAGGTGCTGACAGCTCATGGTACGCCTGTCCCGGGCAAGTGCAAGTGCCTCAGCGTCCATCTATCTGCGGTTACTGCTGAGGGGTACAATTACAGAGCACATTTACCCTCTGCGAAGGAATCCTCCCTGGAGAGGTTAGAAATGGGGAATAAACAGCACGCTGCAGCTTGGGGGTCTGGAGAACGATCTTCATGTGGCATTTTTAAGTGAGCTTCTGCCACCCCTGACCCCCTGTGACAGCAGCAGGAGCAGCTCAGCGATGGCAGAAGTGGGCCTTGGTTTTGCACTGTGCTTTGCTGTTCCATACCCTTACTTTTTTTTTGCTTAAAATGTGCACCTCAGGATGGCAAACTAAAGTTACTCCTTGGGATTTCCGAGGAGGGTGTTTCTCAGGGCTGCAGAAAGAAGCAGCTCCCAGCACCAGAGCCCGCACCCTGTCACCGCAGCCTTGCTTGCATCCAAGCCCATTGTCAACCAAAGGAACTCAAAATTTATGGCCATTTATCTACCCCCTTCTTTACCCCCCACTGCGCCTCTTTTGGCAGGGCAGCTAAGCATTTTGCATTGTTTCAAGCCTAATGCTTGCAGATGGTTTTACTCAGAATTTGTTTTATTGCTGAGACGCGCTTCCTCCGTTCATTAAATTGCGCCTACTTTTCGTCAGCCGGCAGGCAGCCCCGGGCTTCACGGCAGAGCTCGGGGTGGCACTGCTGTCTGCCGGGCTGCTGCATTACGGGGCGGTGGGCTGACAGCGGCGAAGCTCTGCGAGCACCGAACCTCGCGTCCCCCGCGGGACGCGATGACAGCAGGGCGCGGGGGCACCCACCGCCCGCCGGGGGCCGCTCCGACTCGCGTCGGGGCCGGCGGAGGAGCCCGGGGCCCGGCTCCCCGCGGCTCCCGCAGCCCTGCCCGGCGGCAGGTGCCAGCGGTGGCCGCTGCGGGAGGGCGGCGCGGGGCAGCCCCTCCGAGCCGGGCCGGGCCGAGCCCCTGGGCCGCGGGCTCCCCCCTCGCCCTGCCCGGGAGCCTCTTCAGTGCTTAAAAGCCCCCCCCCCCACTCCGAGCCCTTGCGGCTCGGCGGGGCGGCCGCAGATCGCCGCGGGCTCCGCGCGGGACTCGCTGGCTCCGGAGCAGGAGGTGGGAACCGGGGGCGGTTTGGATTTCGCTGGTGTTGTTTTTCTGCTTTGTGCGGGTTCTGTGGCGGCGTTGATTATTTTTTTTCCCCTCCCTCCTCCCGCTTCCCCGCGGGCGCCAGCACCGGGCGGGCAGTTGCAGGAAGGCGGGAGCGCGGCGGCCCCGGGGAGCCCCAGCGGGCCGGGCCGGGCGGGCCGGCGGCGCCTCCCCCCGGTTCGGGGGGTCCCCGGGCTCGGCCCCCGAACGCCCCTCTCTTCCGTTCTCCATGTCATTTCCTGTGCTAATAAGATGGTGGTCACGGCCGGGAGGGAGGGAGCCGCCGCCGCCTCCGCCGAGCCCGGCCCGGCCCCGGGACCCGTCCTCGCCTGCGACTAGCGAGCGGGGCCGGCGGGGCGGCGGGGAGGCAGCGCGCAGCCAGCCGGGCCCCCCCGGGCGGGAGCGGGTCCCCGGACGCCGAGGCGGGCCCCCCGCGCCCGCAGCGCCGAGGTGAGTCAGCCCCGCTGGTAGCCAAGGTGGCCACGAAAATGGCTGCGGAGAGCGGGCGGGGGGGGTGGGGGAAGAGAGGGAGGAGGCGAGGGGGCCGGGCGGCACGAGGGCCCCGCCCGGGGGTCGCCCCGGAGGGCTACGGGACGGGGCTGCCCGCGGCGCCCCGCGGTCGGGTGGTGCCCCCTCTCGCCCTCCCCCGGCTGGAGGCGACCGGCCCGGCCCCGCCGCGCTTCTCCCGCCCGCACCGCGGCGGCGGCTGCGCCCGCCCTCCCCCCCGCGGCGGGGAGCGGGGCCCGCGAGTGACGGAGCCGGCGGCCAATGGGCGGCGGGGGCGGGGCGGCGCGGGGCGCTCCCCGGGGGCGCGGGAGCCGGGGCCCGGCTGGGTCGGGCGGAGCGACCCGCGGGTGGGGCTGGAAGTTCTCCGCGGCGCGGGGCAAGGGCAGGGCTGGAAGTTTGAGGATGGTTTCCAGCCCCGGTCGTGTGCGCCGCACGCCCTGGCCGCGTTCTGTGCTTGCGGAAGGTCCGTCTGTCCCGTCTTTAACCTGGCACGGCTTTGCCTGGGTCCTGTGCAGTGGGAAGTGGAAAAGTTGTCATTGCGCTGCCCACCTCGACTAGTTTGTTTACTTGCATTAAAAACTTCACCTGTTCTGAGCTGCGTGTCTGTTTCAGGCACTGCTTCCTCTATTTTTCAGTTAATAAATGTTCTTGGCTTCTCCACAAACACTCCAGAAGCACCCGATGTTCAGAGGCTGCAAGGAAACTCACTTCTCCATCCACTGTGTGTCCCAGAGGGATGCCAGCTCTGCTCCCTCTGTCAGATCCCCAGCTGTGTTCACATGGCCTTGCTGGTGCCCATGGGCAAAGCTGTTGGCTTGGCACTGCTTCCTCTTCCCCACAATTAATGTCTTTCTCTAGCACCAGGAAATACAGAGCAGGCAAGGCCAGCCTGGGCATTGTTTTCTGTGCTGCAGGTAGCAAGGCCTAGCTCCAGGTGCTGTATGCTGCTTCTGGGGCTAAAGGTCCCAGTGAGGCCACCTGGTCCCGGTTTCAAACCCCTAAATTTCCCTTTGTGCAGTGGTGAGTTCTATAAGCAACAAAAGTGGAAAGGGAAATGACTATAACCTTTCTAATGCATTGTGTATAAACCCAGCAATACAAGTGCATCCCCAATAAGGACGGCTCATTTTTATTGTTGAGTGCAGATTGTGATCAGAGGAGGAAGTATGGTGTGTATCTGCTCCTCACAGGGGATGCTGTCATGAGAGATACTGCATCAGGATAGCCCTTTTGACTGCAGAGGGGCTGTGCTGGCCAAGCAGGCTTGGGGCTGGCTGGGTTCACAGGCAGGGGATTTGAGGTAGCAGCAGGAGATGTTGGAGTTTGACCTGGCACACCAAGTGCAAAGCGCAGCACTTTACTGAGCCAGCTTATGGGGAATTCCTTCTCATTGTGAGTTTTGCCAGTTGCTGGGAGGAATAACTTGATTTTAAAATGTCTCCTTGGCCACCAGAACATGCCTCTGGTTCATCAGAGTTGTGTTTTTGAAGTGGTTGTTGCTGATGTGGTGTTGGCATCGGTGTGAAGATTTGCATGGAGAAACTAAACATTGTCTCAAAGACAAAATGACTGGAGCTTTTGGTTGGTAACCAAGTAGTAACACCGAGATCCAGAGTGAAGAGAGTGGCTGCTAGAGCTTGGTCTGGGGATTCCAGGCTGGATAGCTGAGAGACAATGACTTGTTCCCTGTAGCATGAGGGGTGGTGGACTTTTCTGACACTTCTTTAGCATCGAGAATGCGTATCTGAGATCTTTGAAAAGCAAGTTTTCATAAGAGGACAAAAAAGCAAAAAATTGTCTTTATTTCTCAGTTTGGGTTGCGGCTTTCTGGTGTAAACTAGAGATGCCTCCTTTGTGAGCCCCAGGGCCGAGGCCTCCCAAGGCAGGGCTGTGCTGGTGGAGGGCAGTCCACATGTGCAGCTGCTGAGAGAAGCCTGGTGCTCCTTGAGGAGTCACTCTTGTTTTTGTGACTTCTGCAGTATTTCATCAAGTCAGATGACACGTAAGCCTTTGCCGTTATGTTTCCTGGTCAGTGCTGTGCTTGTGAGAGGGATAGCCCACATACCTGGGAGCTGTTGTTCAAAGGGCTCCTCTGCCCACAGCACAGAGAGGCAGTGCTCCAGCCTTTCATTCCCAGAACAGCTTCTCTGCTGTCAGAAGGTAAAAACATTATACGTATAATTTAAGGTTTAAACTGCAATCTGTAGGAACTGGCAGCCTCCAGAGAGGAATCAGGAATGCATACTGCAGAACAGCATTTCGGCACAGTCCCTCAGTCACAAACAGTCATCAGTGAGGGGCCCATCAGGAGGGTATTATAAGCGAAGTCATCCCATTTGGGCATGCTGACAAACTGTTTCATTTCTCTGCCCCCATCCTTCTCTCCTTAGGCTTTGGCTTTTCAGCCAGGGTAGTTTTACATCCATTATTTATGCAGAAAATCTAGTTTGGTAGCATGTAGAGCTCACCATGTCTTGTGTGCTGGTAGCTGTTCTGTAATTTTGCATTATCCCTGAGAAATACATTTAGTATGTGATAGTAAGAATTATTAGTGAAGGAATTTAGGCTGGTGCAATGTTAGAATGGAGGATAAATTTTAGAAAAGACATGGCTGAGGCTGATGGAGAAAGGATTTCCAAATTTCAGTGCCTCTGTCAGAAGCCAGGTCTCGTGGTGCTGCAGGAAGGGTTCACTGATGTAGGGACAGAAATAAGCGTCAGTGACAAGGCTGAGCTCAGGACTGCCAGCAGCATCCTACCATGCTCCAGGATCCCGTGTGTATGCACGTCCCAGGTGAGCTCTGCCCAGCCCTTAGGAGTGCGAGTCAGAGTGCTGTGGACATGCAGCATGTGCTGGCACCCACTGACCTCTGTTTTCATACGTATCACGTTGAAGGCCAGTAATTGGAGCTAACAATGGTCTGGGACATCAACTGTTTCCAAACTTGAAACATTTGTCCAGTGCAATCCCTCTCAGTACAATGACGCTTTATTTTGAAAATGTGTTGTTTATAAACTATATATTAATAAGCTGAGTGGACTAAACTGCAGTCCTACGATTGTAAAGCTGAACAGTTGGGTTGTATGTACCATCATCCTTGAAGGACATCTTAATTTTTGCCCGGGGTTACTTTTTCTCTCCTAGTACAATGCTCTTCACACCTTTCATTCAGATAACCCTCGGCATCCCCGTGTCGCTGTACTTCAGGGTCTTTGGTAGGTTTTTGTTCTCATGTTTTTTTCTTTCCAAAGCTGCTGGAGAGCACTTCATGTGGTCTCCTGCTTTCCTTAAATTCTCCAATTTTCCAAACATGTTGTTTGGAAAGACTACTGCAGATGTTAAACATGCCACAGTTTGCAGAGTCCAGTCTTTTCCTCCATTCAGTGGGAATTAATGAAAACACTTGGAAACTATCTGAAGGAAGAATCACTACTGATGACATACTTTTGTGAACAATAAAATACATTCTGGAGTTGTCATGTACTCGTCTAGGCGTGCAGTGTTTGTTTTTGGGTTTTCTGAGCCCATAATGAGGTCAGTCAGCTTCTGAAGAATAGAAACTTCTCTGTTACTGGTTTTATTTTTTTAACTCCCTTTATGATTGCACAGAAAAGTTTCATGTGTACAGCATATAGATAAGTTGCTTTGTTCCTTAACAAATTTCTCCTATGGTGTGTAGAGAAGGACTGGCTGATGGGTGCAACAGGACCTGGCTTCTTGCAGGACCTTGCCAACCAGCACTGTGTTGCCATTGCAATGACAGCACCTCCAGAAAGGTGGATCCACTTACTGCGTGCATCTCCTAGATGTGTTGAGAGCTAGCACCAACTAAATCAGAGGCTAACGTGCTCCTCAGGTCTGATGGACTTAGCTGTCAGTTCTGTTTCTCTTTAACCAAGTCTCATGCTGCAGTCAAGTGTTGAAATGTTGCCCTTGAGTTCTCTTGGGGGTAGTGAGTGAATTTTTGTAGTCTCCCTGACTTGCAGTTTGCTCCCTCTTATTCTTGGCCTGGAGCTGAATGAGTTCCTCTGTGCTTCCACTAAACCAGTGTTTTAGAAATGCCCGCAGCGTAAAGGATTAGCTGTTTCTGTGCAACCCAACACCTTTACGTCGAAGACGCGTTTGATGAGGGGGTGTTGAAGGGATGGACCAGAGGTGCTTAGCCTGTGATGGAAAGTTTTTTGCTGCATTAGGGTATGTGGGGTTTGAACACCCCTCTCTGTATGGAAGGGAATGTGCAGATCAAGTGATGGTGGTGGTGAATTCAGCACAGGGATATCTGATTTCTTGGCAGATCTGACACCAGGAGTATCTGGACTCCTGCCTGCACCAAGAAAAGGGGTCGGGGTGACCCATGCTTGGCCAAGCCGTGTAATATGAGCCCCTAACCTGCAGACAGATTTACCAGCCCTGAATAATGTCTGTTGTGCTGTGAGATCTTATCTCCCTAATAGCCTGCAAGAGGGTACAAACAAAAAGAAAGAAATACGGTTCTTGCATTTGCTTTCCCTGCCTTTGTAGAACAGTTGATTTGTTCTCATTCTGCCTGCTGTGTTCCTTAGTGCTTTTCAAGGAGTGAGCTAGTTTGTTGGAACTTCAGAAACAGTTGAAAGTATGATTTACTCCTACTTTCTCATCTTCCACCCACATGACTTGGGGGGTGTAGGAGAAGGGAGGAGGGAAGGTAGAATCTGTAGGAAAAAAGGAGCCGCTTGCCTTGTCCTATAGCTCAGGTGTTGCAAAACATCTATGACAGACACGGAGGAGCTATTGTGTTGTCATTCAACAGAAATGAACAGGCACCAACTGAACAAACGGCACCAAGTTTTCGTGTTGATGTTGCTTCTGCACCCATCTGTCCCAGTGAATGGCTGTTCTCATTGACTGCTTGCCTGGAGGGGTCAGTGTGGTCTGCTTCAGAGGCTTTGACACCTGGTTCCGAAGCCTGGTGTTGGGATGCTGGGAAGGGGTCCCCCTGTAAGGCCTGAGGATGGATGGAGAACTGAGGGTGTCCCACCTGCCTTCAGGGTAACGAGCTGGTGTGTTTTGTTGGTAATGCACTCTGCTCAAAAAATCCAGTGTCATGTGGCTGTATCAAGGATGAATTTGTGGTTTGTGCTTTTATATGATAAAATTTAGGAGAAGTTTTTCAAATAACGGTATATATAAAGACAGAGCTGTTCTTGGGTGTTGCTGCTGAGTGCCTTTCTGGCTTTGTGCAGGAAAAGGGCACTCTGGTGAAGCATGCTGAGCTTATGGACTTGGTTGGGCAGTTTGAATTTCGTGCACTGCTTGACCACGTGTGTGCCAGCCTTTCCATGCTGCCCGTCTATCCCATCCACCACCACAAAACATTCACCAGTACCAGAGTACTGCAGGTAGCAGGGGGAAAAAAAACAACAACCTTGAACTTCTCTAGAGGTGTTAAGTGAAAGGCTGTGTAACTGTAAGATGCATGCACTCTACGGAGGGGATAATTTAGACACTAAGGAAGTATATGTGAGGCTGATCGCTGGCCTGATGCCAGTCACTGAAGGGCACCGGAGGCTGAAATGCCAGGCAGCACTGGTAGTGCTGGCACTTCAGCCCGTGACGGTTGGGTTGCACGAATTATCTCTCTGCCTTCCAGCTAATTTTATCCTGTTGATTTTTCATGAATCATTTCCCATCTCTGTGGGTTAGAAATTAAAGTGGAAGTATGCTAGCCAGAATAGCCACATCTGCTATTTAGAAAGCAGCGTCTGGGGTTTGCTTCCTGCCCACCCCCACACCTTCCCTTCCCTTTCCCTTTTTACCTCTAGTGTTAAATGTAGTGAAGCACCAGCGTAGCCAGCCCACAGAGGGCATGAGCTGGCTGGAGCAGCTGACCTCCAGCAGGGTCCCAGGCTGCCAGAGCCTGGCAGAGTGGCTTAGGTTTCCTCTGTGTGCCTTGTGGAATGTTGATGGACCTCTTATGGGGGTCTGTTCCCTCTCCCAGCATAGAGCTGTGGTCCCGTTTGAGGCTTCTTGTCTTTCCACAGGTGAGAGTAGTAGAAGGTCATCTGAGCACATTCCTCTGTAGCAAAGAAAGCATTAGATTAATGAGAGAGTATCTGGAGCTTGTTGATATTCCTTTTTCTCTATGTATCACAGGAAGTCCCAAGAGGCTGGAAGAGTGATCTTGTTGGGACAGTCCTGAAAATGACTGTGGGGTTGGCCAAGGAAATGATGGTTTGGACGGCACACCATCAGGCCTGCATAAACTTAGAGTGATTACTGCTTGAATCTCAGTGTTATGGAAAGTGTCTTATACTTCTCAAACAGTATTCTGTTCCTTGTGAACCTTACAGTTGATTTAAAGAAAGTTATGTAGGTGTGATATACTTAGATTTTACATGACAGTTAACTCACTGTTTGAGAACCCAATTAATATCTATTGCTGAAGTAAACCAGTGAAATACATGTGGCTTAGGAGCTAAAGGTAGTGACTGACAGGGAGTCAGCATCCAGTAAGTAAACTGATGTGGTAGTGTAAGCAGTGAGGAGGGTCAAGGATGCTCTGAGCTAAAGGACGGTATTAACACATGAACAAATCAGCTGCATGCGGATTGAGTGTAGAAAGTGGTTTTTCACCACTGAAAGATCAAGTCTTTGGCATTGCCATGTTAGATGAGGGGAGCATATAATCGAGCTATTTTAAGCTAGAGCTTGATCATTACAGAAGAGTCTCTGCAATATGATATGCAGAGCCTGCATTTTTAAAGAAGTAGACTTGATGACCCTTCCTTTCAAGTGAGGGTGAGAGAGAAGCCAGTTCTGTGTGGCACCTATTCAGTGATGTATTGGTGAAATGTGTTGCTGAGATGTGTTTGGTGAGCTGTAACTGTTTGCGGGGACAGGACAGCTATGCAATTAGTTTTGGTAGATGGATCTGCTGAGATAACTCCAGTTGTGAAAATGGTTTTATGAACTTGGAGGGGGGTGGCCTGAACCTAATCTATGAGACTGTCACTTACAAGAGCATAGAGGTCAGAATGAACAGGCAGCTCTCTGAAGCTTTCTGTGCCAAGTTATAGCAGAAAAAGTCTGCTGTGAGTGTGGACACTGACTGAAATGTAACGAGTAGGGTCAAGGAGAAAGTTTTATGTCTGTAGTCTTCATGTTTATTACAGATTCAACCTTACATCAGCGTAGCTTTCTGATGCCAGTGTGTTAAAATAATGTAGGAAAAATTGGAACAGTGACACAGAAGGATCAACATGCTGGAAAGCTGCAAAGGTACTGCATGGGGATATATCCAGGGCTCAGTTCTGTATATTTCTGTTCAGCAGTGCTGTCACCATCCAAACACCTTTCTGTAGTGCCTTAAGGAACAGCACTTACGTCTGTCACTTGATGGAGTTCTTGTTCTGCCCTTGGGGAGAAAAATGCTGGTGGAATGGCATCTTGTTTTAGTACTGGATTTTTGTTCCTGTTTAACTTCATGCATGTAGGTGTGTATTTATGTTGAGGAAGCCAAAGGCAGAGGAGTGCAACTGGCTGTCCTGACCAAAGATGGTGAGGTTTCTTACGGCCATTAAGTCCGAAAAGTAATTCTTTACATTTGCTTAAAGCAGCCTCTCAGTGTGTGAGTGCTTCAGTCAATTCCACAGGGTTGTAGGGCACTTTAAAATAACTGCTGACTGGTGCCCAAAACTGAAGAGATTCATGCATAACTTGTCAGTGACAGCAATTAGCAATTGAAATGAAGTTCTCTTGGCTTCTCTTCCCCTTCCTTGCTAGACTCAGAGATTTTGTATAGGCTTTATAGGCGAAAGGTAAGGGCATGTGACTTGCAAGGGATCAGTCAGGTTGACCTAATTCTCTCTCCTGCCCTTAAACTACGAATCTGGGAGATCCGTGCTGAGATCCAAATACCAAAAATGAGAAGTTTCCAGTTTAAGAGTTATTTTTAATGTCTTTAAAAAAAAAAACAACAAAAAAAAAAAACACACAAGTCTTGCAAATTCTTCTAGTTGCAGTGAGCAGCTGTCTTTGCTCCACAGCACGCTGCACTGTTTCAGATGCTTGATTTGCATGGGAGCTTTACTTTGTCAGCATCCTGCTGAGCAAATGTATCCTTATGCAACACTTAATGTATAGAAGTTGCACCAAGTCATCCAGTTTGCAGAGCCTTCTGTTGATCCATAATGCTTTATACTCTTAAGTCAACAAATGCTCTGGACTGACTGTAATATATAATTTGGTGTCAAATACTGTAAATTCAGCAGTGCATTCTCCTCTTTGACTAGAAGTCACCATGAAGTTCAGTAAGATAAACTAATTGAGACTAATTCAAGGATTAGTTCAGAAGTTCTTTTTTGTCTTCCTCCTCTGAAATAGGTCTATCCTGAGGTAGATTGTGGCAGGTTTCTGTAGTATGTTTTGCTAACAAACCATGGAAAAACAGGAGTGAGAAAGTATCTTGCAACTACTTGAAATGAAAGGAGGAGATCAGGAATTTCTGTGTTCCCTGGCTCCCTGCAGCGAGAATAACGCTGGGAAATCAGTGTCACAGCACCCAGTGTTGTTATCTCAATTGCTGGTCTTGAGCTGCTCGTTGAAACCCTTACAGCTCACAGCCTTCCCTGCTGTAAAACAGGTTTAAATCCCGTGGTTTTAAAGGATGTTCTCAAAACTTCTTCTGAAAACTCTAGCAAAACTGGTGGTGTTTCCTGTTATTTTGTTGTCCTGATCTTACTCAGTGTTTCAGGAATTCAAAACTGAAAGAAATTCTCACGCTTTTGCTGAGTTTATGGCTACTGATTGCAGTGGCAGTGATAAAACCATGTCCTGTTTTCAGCCCACACTGCTCAAATCCAGCATCACCCCTGCCCTATAATTTTTATTAGTGAAGTTTGAATTTGTGAGTGTTGTTGCTTGCATCCCACCACACAAGATTGCATTCAGCCCTACTTTGCAGCTGTGAGGGAAGAGCCCAGCACTCACCAGCTGGCCCTGAAGCAAGCAGGGGGCAGGCCACCATTTTATAACTATTTTGGAGCACTGCTTTGCCATGCCACAGAACAGCTTCACACATTGTACTTTGGTAGAGGAACATTAAGTCTGTGATAATGGCTGACCAGGAACTCATCTCCCCATCATAGTGAGGGGTTAGGCACCCTGTAGACAGGGTCCTCCTCAGAACAGTCTGCTTCTCACTGTCATTTGGTGGGATCTCTTGGGGCGTTCTGGCTGTGGCCATGGGCTGTGTGGCCAGCTGATACTTCAAGTTCCCTGAAATGGTTGGCATGACCAGAGACCTTGTTAAGTGGATGCATCTAGAGGAGTCTCCATGGGTTGTTGGTATCTGTTGGGGGGCAGCTCAGAGCCTTGAATGCAGTGCTTTATTTCCTGTCTTGGCTCATCAGTAGCTGAGTGTTCTGGATTACTATTTCTGATAATATGCAACTGTAGAAAGAGTATGAATTAAAGTCCATCTTAACGCACGGGCCTGCTCTTCAGAATATTCTACAAGCTGTGCAAGACCTTAGAAGAAGAGACATTGACCTCTAGAAGGCCAGCAGTGAGAAATAGAAGGGATAAGCTGTGTACTAAGGAGGGGATGGATTCCTATATGGCTATTTCACATGCAAGAATGTCCAAATCTGGGAAACGTGCCAGTGAAATGCAAAATTAAAGCTCTGTTTTGGAGCCTGATCCATACAGATAAGAGTCTGTGGCTGTTAACTAATAACTACAAGAGGGGCAGTGATAGAGGCGGCATTCTTGAGGACAGGAATTAACAGGTTTGTTCATGCCAGAACCCATTTGGATTTTTTTTTTCCATGCGTTTGAGATTAACGTGTCAGATGCGCTTGTGTTTTCTGTTTCCTTCATTGTTGGCGACATGATAATGCCACTGGAGGTATGTTGTGTAACAACGATACAGATTCTTGCCTTCTTTGTAACGAGAATGGGTGAGACAATGTGGCACTGCTTGTGCCTGTTGGGATTTGCAGCAGCTAGGCAGGTGTCCCTCGAGTGATGTTGTGCCTCTTACCATGACTACCTTTTCTGGCCAGAAGGGTTGCTGCTATGTGCTAACAGCACGTGGATCCTCACAGTAGTCTTCAGACCTAGGGATTGATCTCCATGACATGCTACTGGGATTTTGCAGTAGGCTGCGTGCACGCTGGCATCAGGGGAACTGAGTATCTTGGTGGCCACAGGGGTGTGTGTGCCCTGGGAATGGCTTCAGCAGCTAACCAAAGCAGCTTGCTCTGCTTATGCTCACGTGCTGCTTCTCTGTTATCTGAAGTCTTCAGGGGAACTTCATCTTTAGGTATAAAAACACAAACAGCTAAAATGACTGCCCAAATAATGAAGTGGAGGAAGGATGTGAAATGCGTGTAGAGTGTGGCTTAGAATCTTCTAGTTGTGGAAAACTAGGGGAAAAGGGCAAGAAGGAGGAAACAATAGACAGTAAAATTAAGAAAAAATAAAAATAGCTTTACATGCATCAGGAACTAGAAGAGTCTTGAGTTTAGGATCATCTACATGCACCAAGAACTGGAGAAAATGGGAACTATTTCTTCCCCCGAGAATGAGTATTATCACCCAATTAACTCACCCAGTTACTGCAGCAGTGTAACGCTCTCTGTTGTAACAGTAGCTTGGGAAGTAACTGAACAACAAGGGCTACTGAAGCAGAACATTTTTAAGTTAGCTGTTTTGGCTAGCTTGAATTAAGGGATGTTGAAATGCTGTCTGAGCAGTTCTCTGTGGGCCATAAATGCTAAACACTTTTTTGTTTTAATATATTCATAATGAGTTAGACTGAAAAAAATGTTCTGTGCTAGCGATGAAATCATAAATAAGCAAGCTAATACCAAATTTACTTGGCCAGAATGGGATATTAGGTTACCTTCTATCTGATGTAGGCTTCCTGTTGTTGGAGCAAGACACCTGTAAAACAATATAATGATAGGGTTTTGGTTGTCATTAAAGAGGACATCAATTGTAATGATATATCTGTACAGGTTTTTGGAGAATAGGTATTTTCAAACACAGTGTGGTGTGTGTGTGAATGTATGTGTGTGTGAGACATTGCTGTGGTTTTGCTCAGTAAAGGTAAAAGCTTTGGTATGCCTTATGTCTTTAGCGTGTGGAAATTGTACCGTGGGTTGTTGGAATAACTGGCTAGAATGATCCACCATGTCACACTGGATAAGTGAAAACTCAGCTAAATGAAAGGTTGCAGGGTGACAGCACGACAAGAAGAGGACTATGCTTGTTCAGGTGCATCTCTAGCACTATCTGCAGTGATTCATTTTTTTGATTCAATGTTAATCAACAAGTTTATTGGTGTCCTGGAGAAAAACCCAAAGTTAATTTTGTTTATTTTTGTGGTCTTGGACACAAAGATGTAAATCTTGAGCAGGGAGGGCTGTGTCTCAGTGCAAGGTACTGCTTCAGCCTGTGCAGGAAAACTGCTGTCAGGAATGTAGCTGATAAGGTGGAGTGAGTTCAGGGAGGACCATGAGAATGAAAGCGTGAAAAGTATGCTGTACAGTGGAATGGGAACCTCCAATTATAAAACCAACACTAGATTTATTTTTTTTTTCCCTGCTCATCTTGGAGGTATGCTGTAGTTTAACCAGGAATTTACTCCAGGAAGTGCCCCAGCCTGTACTGTGCAGGAGGTCAGACTGCACAGCCCTGGGGTCCCTCTTGCTTTATAATGCAGGAATCCCTTGAGGAAGAGGAAGCCATTGTCTGTTTACAGGGACATATGTCTGCAGCTCTTCCTACTTTAAGAGCCTCGGGCTTTGTGGGCATATAAGTTCCAGATGCCCTGTCCTCCAAGCTTTTATTCCAACAGTGTTCACTGCAGAAGGTCTACACCACTGCCATCATCTGCCTTTCCCATGCCAGCACAGCCCCCACAGTTACCAGCTGTGGGGCAGCATCCATATCTTTTTGTTCTTTAAGCAGCACTCCACACACACAGCTGCTGCTTTTCTGCAGACTTCTCAGGAAGATTGTTGCTTTTCCTCGAGGAAAGTAGCCTCTGCCTGTAGCTCCAGTGGAAACAGAACCATAAGGCCTGGTTCCTGTTCTGGAGGATGCAGGTGAGGAGCTCACCCTGCTGAAAAGCTGAGGCGTGCTCACTGTTTTTCTTCTGACTGTGTATAGTAATTCTAAAAGAAAATATATCTTGTGTTGGACATCACGTAAAATGGTCTCTTAAAAGTGCATGTGTTTGCATCTCTCTGGTTATGCTTTCCTTGAGGTGTTGCTTTCAGAGTACTGTATGAATGTTAACTGGTGCTCCCTTGATACATGTGTGATAAAGGAATAAATGATTAATTTTTCCAGTCCAACTTCTCACATGCCAACCAGCAGTCTGTGCCAACCAGTTGGCATGTGAGAAGTTGGACTGGAAAAATTAATCATTTATTCCCCTGGCACAGAGAAGAACTGCAAAAGCTGGGAGTAGACTTCCTTCTTGTGCAAGCGCAGACCAGATTTCCATGGTCTCAGTCCTTCACAAACGTGTGGCATGAGAGAATTCCTGTCTTCAGGGATTTGTGGCCCCTGAACACAACTTTTAAGAGTATCCAGAGCCAAGTCATAATGAAGATGGGCTCTTCCACTGGTTTTGTTGACAGAAGGTGGCAGCTCAGTTGCTGCAGTCCCTCCTTTGGATGCTGCACATGCGCAGCAAAAGGAGAAAAAGGGGGGTCTTAGGGACTTCTGAGGAACAGCTGCAAAGCTGTCCAATTTGGTATCAGGCCTGAGAACAGCCAGTTCATGTGCTTTGGTGGAGGTCTTAAGATGAATGGAATGAGGAGACAAGCAGCTCTCACTCAGCCTTACTCCTTGTCTCAAGCTGTGATGCTCTGATTTCTATGGGCCCTGCAAAAAAATCTTAGCTAAGCTAATTCTGAATTTTATCACCTTCCATATCGGTATTTTCTCTTTAGCAGCACCCTGTGGCAAGAAGTGTGGGGGACTAACAGTTTGAAGCTTTCTGCCTTACATAATTAAGAGGTTCCTATCTCTTCTGGAGAGCTAAGGGAAAAGCATTTTTGCTACAGCAGCCTGTGTTCTACAAGGATGATGGTGATCACTCAGCTTCATTCATTGCAAGGGATGGGAAGACTGAGAACATGACCTATGCAATCACTTTGGGGTCCTGTAGTGGGCTGTTTATTACCTGTCAGAGGTATCCAGAGTACACCTGTCTTCAGAGCTGTGATAACTTTCTCTGCTCCCAAAAGGAGACTGGCTTATGTTAGATTTGTAGACAGGGCCTGATTCACCTCGCCATTTGAATTCCTCTTCTTGGCAGTCTGTCTGCAAAGACTTGCTCCAAAATAGTCATGCTCAGCATTTCAGTAACACAACCATCCGTAAGTCTTAAATTCCGTGTGTAACATTTTCTGTAGGGCATACTTTGCATTCCCTGTGCCTCAGGTTGCTCCACGGTGTCTCACATTCTTCACCTGACCTGCGACTGACCTGCTGTTTCCTTCTTGCAGCAGGAAGGATTTTCTACCTATGTGTTCATGAAGATGCCTTGGTGTTGGCCTGATGGCTGTTCTTGGTGCTGTGGGGAAGCCTGCTGTTTGGATCCTCATCTGGAGGGGGAAAGTTGTGATTTCCTGGCTGCTCACTTTCCCCCCCCCCCTTCTTTCTTTTTCAGAACATGAGTGAAAACTTGAAGGACTGCTTGAACCAGACCCAGGCTTCCTTAGGAGAGATGGTAACAATAAAAACTGAGGCCTGTTCTCCACACCGGGACCAGGAGTATGGACAGCCTTGGTAGGCAGCTGAGCTTTAGTAAGATGGGCTCTCCCCTGTTCTGTCTTCCTCCTCTTGGGATATATTTGAACCTCACAAAATTCCTAAAACTCTGACTAGTGACAGCTTCCTTCAGGTGCATGGCAGGGATGGTCACTCTCTCATGTGCTAGGCATGTGCCTGCTGCATGCTCTAGGTCACATCCAGCCTTGTAGTGCTGGCTTGTTTGAAGAGCCATGCCTTGTGTTTGGACAATGCATTCTGGGGCTGTAGTGGATCAAATCAGCCTTTCTGTGGTGGGAGTCTCTACTGATATCTAGTGGGTAGGATGGGTCAGCTGCATGTCATTCGTGAAAGTGTTCTAGCTGAAACCACAAACTCCTGTAGTCTTCAGCCATAGGGCATCTCAAGTATTGGCTTTTGTCATCTTAGGTGACAATTGGAATAACTTCTCTGCTGCAGGTGTAAGGACTGAGAATTATTCATCCCCCATAGCCTTGTTTTCTCTTTTCCTCTCTTTGGTTTCCCAGGTTTTGTTAGATGAAAGTTGTCTTTCTGTTGTTTTCTCCCCAGTTCTGGAAGGCCTGATCCACAGTCCATGGATGTGGAACCCAAGAAACTAAAAGGGAAACGTGATTTGATCATGACGAAGAGTTTCCAGCAAGTGGATTTCTGGTGTAAGTGTATTGTTAGTGCGAGAACAGTAGTGCCTCTGTTTTTGAAGAGTTCACGCTTCCCTAATTGGCAGCCTGTTGTCTTGGGGCAGGAAGCAGAGGAGTAAAAAGCCAGGGACAAATGTGCCCGCTCTGTGAAGAAGACGTGTTTGATTAGGGATGCCATCTCCTGTTTCTAAAGCAGGATGAACCACATAGCATAAGAGTATTTTTCTTCAGGGACATTGTTTTTCATTCCCCTCTGGTGTGTGATCAGCGAGAGCTTTCCTGCTCTGTCTTTGCAGACAGTGAATGGTTTTCACTGTACATGGAACCATTAATGGTAAAGCATTTACCTTTGGTGCTTGTCTGAGGAAAGAGTTGTTTTTTTGTTAGGGCATGCAGGTTTGGGATGGACAGGTATGAGCTGGGGCAGAGCAATTGCTGAGGGGGATATGATGGAACATGTGGCGAGTCTATGTGGTGACTGGGATTACAGCTCTGAAGTAGGGGTCCATCCCCTCCTGCCACTGTGACCTTGGCTGAGCTGTGGGTAGAATGCAAAGCTGAGGTGAGCTGACCTCAGTACCATGTATTGCACAAGCCAGAGTGGACACTGCGTCTGCCCGACCTAACCCCTGTTCCCTTCCCTCCTGCAGTCTGTGAGTCCTGCCAGGAGTACTTTGTGGATGAATGCCCCAACCACGGCCCCCCTGTGTTTGTCTCTGACACACCAGTGCCTGTTGGCATCCCTGACCGGGCAGCACTGACCATCCCTCCTGGCATAGAGGTGGTGAAAGAGCCCAGTGGGGAGAACGACGTGCGCTGCATGAACGAGGTGATCCCCAAAGGTCATATCTTCGGGCCGTACGAGGGGCAGATCTCTAGCCAGGACAAGTCTGCAGGATTCTTCTCGTGGCTGGTAAGTGAGCTGTCTCTTTAACAAAAAAAAAAAAAAAAGGGGTGACTTTCTGGCTCAGAGCTGGGACTTAGTGGCTCATAGAGCTTGGACTTAGTGGCTCATTGAGCCACAACTTAGCCATCCTCCTTCCCTGAAGCTCCTGTGCTGACCCATGTGGGGCAATAGGCAAAGATCAACCTGCCATAATGATTTTTGGCATCAGGTATAGATAAGCAAAAGGAGATCAGATGTCATACTACTAATGTCATGACAACAGCTGTAGGAAGCAGATATGGCTTCTTCTCTCCTTCTTGCTGTGTTCTTCCATCCCCACTCAATCTCAAGGCTTCATCTGGTATGACCTTCACTCTTATCATAAGTTTGAGTATAGAGGAAAGGCCACATGACAAGTTTGCAGAACTCTCTCTTGAGCCTCCAGCATCCCTCCCATTCGGCATGAGCAAGGCCCAAGGGGGCAGGAAAGAGTAGATGCAGCCCTCCCATCTGTCAGAAACTGATCTGCATGCACCAAACACCATCTTTTTTACTGTAGTACTACGGACCTCTGTTAGCCTGTGAGTTAGAGATATCACATATATCTCTAGAGACAGGGACTAATTATTTTTGGAAATAAGATGTGGGACTTGAATTTGAGGTGGGGAAAAAACGCTGCTCACACTCTTCTGTCTGTAAAATAAACATGTATGTCAGCTCTGCCCTGAAGAGGAGGTGAATCTTTTCTATCTGAGGACTAAACCGTTTTGTCAGCTGCATCCATAGTGCCATGTTACTGATATTTGTAATGGAAAGAAGTCTCTTAGTTCATAGTAGCTTCCACACAAGTATCCAGTGCAGCAGATCATAGGACTAGGCAAATTTAGATTCATGGCATCGTTTCACGATCTGAATTGAGGCTGAAAGTGAAGCAGATCTGAAAGTCAAAGACTTCCTCCTGTTGGAACCAGACAGTTTATGTGCTGCATCTATTCTGTTCTGCAGATAGTTGACAAGAACAACCGCTACAAATCCATCGATGGGACAGATGAAACCAAAGCAAACTGGATGAGGTGAGTCCAGTTCTTTTCTCTCTACCTTTCTGGGGCTTTGTGTTCCAGAGAGATGCTATCAAACACTCCTTGATTTGTGTGACAGAAAAACAAACTGGAACAACACTGCCACTTCCACAGAGACTTTGCTTATGGTCTTTCAGTTTGGAGTCAGTTTCAATGACAGGAACTAAAACAAAGGTGTGTGTAGAGGATGTGTAAAGACAAGCCTATTTATCCACCCTTACAAATGCTGGCAGACCTTACTCCATTTTTTTTCCCCTTACTTTGCGTTCAAATATTTGCAAAATGCTTTGCATAATCCTCGAAGTAATTTATTCTGTTTGGAGTTTTTGTCATTTCCTGTTTGACAGACATTGAAAGAGGTACTTTTTTTTTCCCATTCTGAGCTTCACTTGGAACAGTTGTCTGTGGTGACTAATCATTGGTAGTGTTATGAGAAACATGGAGCGAGTTGCTACAGCTCCTAATGCAGGAATCACGAGTGTGCTTCTGCTCCCTCTGCTGGTCCAGGGACGTGAGAAAGCAGAGCCCAAATAACACTATTGAAACAAGAGTGCAGCTGGCTCTGATTTGTTGACTGCAGCAGTAAGAGAAAATGTCTGAAAAACAATGCAAAACAATGCAGTGTTTCAAATACCTGCATGTGTAGGTCACTTCTGCAGCCTCTTGAGACAGAGGCAAAGCTCTGAAGTGTCCTTGTGCATGTGGTGAGTCACCGGACTGGGACGTTGTTGCATACTGTGGCCCATCCTACGTTTGGACCAATCCTGCTTTCAGGCATTGAATTTTGGAAACAGCTGTTTTCAAGAAGGCATTTTTTTACAAGATTAAGTTAGTGTGGGAGTTAACTCGTTTGTTGGCCCAGATGCCTGAGAATTTCAGTTGTCAGTCATTATGGGCATGAAAGATAGATGCAAGATCAATGTAGCTGATGAAAGCTGGTTGCACCAATTCTTGCTCCATTTGAATCTGTGCACTGGTAGCAGCTGTTCTGACGGGTATGCTTGTGAGGTTTAGCAGGTGGTCTGATTTTTCTGTAAGTGCTGCAGCCGTTACAGTTTGCTACTGGATGAGTTAAACCCTTAGTCCTGTGCTGAGACTAGAGTTGTCACTCCAAAAAGAAGCAGTTGTATGGGGGTCGGTTAGGTAAGGAGAAATGTATCTTGAATTAAAGAATGTACTTCAGAAATCAGTGAGATTTTTCTTATTTGATTATATCACTTTATGTGGTCTGGATGACAGTGAAACTGGGGAAAGCAACTTTGGAAAGCAAAAATTGTTTGACTGTTCTTTCTAGTACCACCACTATCAGTTGGATATCTGGATTTATATGAGCACTACTCATGGTCCCAGCACCAAAGAACAGAATGTTCTTGTTTAAACATGTATTTGCCATGATTATGTCTTAACATGAGTGTGATGTGGGCCATTTTTTTACAGCATTGGAAAGCAAGGAGGTTGAAGTTGTGAAAAGGGTAGGGGGAGCTAAGAGGGTGTGTGCAACTCTTCTAGAGGAGTGTGTGTTGGAGGACATGTGCAGGCTATACCAACCTTAATGATCTTTCTGGTTTTACTCTTGAAAAATGCTTCTAATAGCAGTATTACTTCGAGTCTGACTGACAGTACAAGTGAAGATACCGGTCCTCAAAAATCATTGCTTTTGCATGTTACCAGCTTTCAAATAGAGATGCCCTTGATATCCTGTTCAAAGACGTTATGTGTCACGGAGATTACCCACAGAAATTGTACTTGCAGGACGCTGTAGACAGCGCTCTTTTTGTTTTTCAGATGATGCTCTTTGCCATCACTCACAGATGGAGTGCTTTGCAAAGCAGATCTACTCACCCTCTGGGTAGGTGGGTATGGCACGGGGAGGGGAGCTTGGTCTGACTCCTCTCTCTTCTTGTAGATCTGGCTATTGTTTTTGTTGTTTGACTACCACATCTGAGTCCATTTTCATGTTCCCTCTGAGAACAGTTTGTACTCCACAGCACTTGCTGTTTTAAGTTCACCAAGGGCAGTGGAAGGAGGGAAGGAGTACGAAGCATAGCAGATGGTGTGGCAGTGGTAACGTCCTTTTGCCCTTTCCCTCTTCAGTCTGTCAGTTGAGAGGCTCCTGATGCTAAGAGCATGTTCTAATCTGGCCACTGGCACTAGAATAATCCTTTGTCTAGTGTAAAGCACTGCCATTTCTACTACTATACAAAACTCCATGGCTTTGAGCTGCAGGGTTGCGTGTAAACCTCTTCCTCTGTTGTTTTGTTTCTGGGGACTCAATGACCAAACACCACAAATGGTGGCAAACCTCAGACAGAATTATTGCTTTCTTGGACATGAACCACCAGCTGTTCCTCCTGGTTGCTTTTGAGGAAATTCTGTTACTTGGTTGATGGGTATATTACTTCAGGAAAAAAAAAAAATCTGATTAGAAACTGAAAGACACTAAGAAAAGAAAATCCAGGGAATACTCACCCCTGTATTTGTATCACTTTGCCCAGGCTGATGTCCAGGACAGGAAGCATCTGCCAACTGGTAGCCCCTAAACGAATTGTTGGAGTGCTGTGCCTCATATGGAGTTTCCAGGGTGATTTTGGTATATATATAGTCTCTCCATTTGTTGTGGTTTTGATGCTGGCATTCCACATCAGAGCATCACGCAGCAGTGAAGGAGTTAATGCTGTGGGAGCAGCAGAGGGGCGGAGCTCCGCACCGGATGCAGGCGGCGCTCGGTCTGGGCGCGTTGCTCTGGGCTGCCGTGGAGGTTCAGCACGTGTGCTTCCCCTGCAGTTCCTCCTTAACGTAAGCTCGCGGCTTTTAGTTTGGAAATTTTATCTCAATTGTTCAATTTTATTAGATTTAGTAAAGTTACCGTTCCTTCTCAGATCGTGCCGTTGTTTTCTTGTAGACCCATCTCCTCCCGCTGTATCCCCCTCCCCTCGGAGCGGCTCTGCTCGGGCGGCCGCGTGGCCACTGACGCAGTTTTTTTTTCTTTTTTTCCTCTCCTCAATCCCTTCTTTCTTTCCCTTGGGTCACTGTCACGGATAACACCGTGACACCATTCTTACATGTGACTATCTCAGTTCTCAGGTTTCTGGCACAGTTCAAATTCATCCTCTCTCTCAGCCCCTGTGAAAAGGTTAGTGCAAGACTTCATCTCTTTGTCCAAACACAGTGATGGAAAGGCCGTGGAGAACAAGGTTGTTTTGTTTATCTTCCTCCACCTCCATGTAACGGAGGCATTTGCATGTTGATCTACATTAGCCTGCTCAAAACAGAGCCAGCTTGGATCAATAGATTCTTAGACAATGAGCTGCTCTCTTGATTTTACAAAACCTCTTCAAAAAACACGTGTTTTGTATACATGTGTGTACTTACACATATTGAGGTCACTGTGGCTGTCTGTGTTCAGGAGGAACAAAAGCCTATACATGAGTCAGTTTGTTGAGGTTCATATACTGTTCTCTCTTAATTTTCTCTACTTGATAGAAGGTTCTTAAGTGTTAGAGTCTGAAAGTTAATGCAGTGCAAATGGATCCTAAAGCACTGCAGGATGTAATTGCTGTGGACTTCTTTTCCCAGGGCTCTGAAGAAATTATGTGCTTTCTTCTTAGAGGCCAAAAAAAAGTAGTATTGTTTAATGTTTTTTGTAGAGTGATCAAGTGCCTGCTGTTCATGCACTTTACAATTTCACTTTTGGTTTGTTAGTTGTACAGTCTTGCACTTTTGGATTGACTTGGGCTGAGGTGTAAATTCACAGCCCCATAGAGGTGCCTGCTGCTAACAGTGACTGAATTTGGTGATAACTTACATGCTAGGGGAAGTGCACGAAGGGACAAAGATTACTGAGGGAAGGCAGTAATACTGTCTGCGTTTTTAGGAGGAGAAGGTTAATATTCCCACTGGGAAGCTAACATTAATTGAATTCACGATTAAAAGTAGCTAGAACTCTTTGTGTGGCTAGTTTGCTATTGCAGTACTTGCATTGTCTTAAATAGTTTTGACCAAAGTCCTGCTGCACCAAATGAGGGGAAGCCCTGAAATCCAAATAGCTGAGTCTTCCCCAGGTTGTGCTGATTGCATTTGATGGGTTACCCTGTCTGGGCAGAGCAAAAAGGGGTGAAAATTCCCCATTGGTGCAGCTGTGCTGGTGACAGCAGCCATGGATTCAGCAGAGTAGAGAGCACAGATTTCCTGATCTCATTAGAAGGGTCTGAGCAACTGAGTGAATTATTTTCTACAGGCTCTTCTTTACCAAGGGACACTTTCACAAAATATTGTTACTCCTTTTCACCAGAACAGTTTTGTCAGTGAGGGATTGTTTCTCCTGCATGAAGTGTTAACAGTTCTATGGGTACTTGCAGGGAATACATATGAAGCCTAGTTTTACTGATTATGGCAAAAAACAAACAGTAAATGTGCCCCTGCTCAGTATTTCACATAGTCTTTTCCCCCTCTTGCAGTGTTCAGCTGGGATAACTCCCTTTTCCTAAGCTTTGCTGGCTTGCTGTTGGTTAGTTACCATCTTTCCTAAATGCTCCTTCTGTCCTTAAATAAAAGAAGTTCCACCAAAGTGAAGATCTGTCCTGGAGTTTGGGCATTATTTCCTTCTGTTTGAGCTTTGACCAAGGTTAGTAGCTTCTGATCACAGAACAGTGAGTCATTAAACTCTGGCATGGAGGAGAAACACAGATGATGGCTGACAGGAGCTGCTTTGCCTTTCAGTAGATTTTCCTTAGTCTACAAGCGTGCCTTTCACACATGTGCACCACACCACTGCTTTTCTACTGAGCCGTGGCAGTGCTGAAAGGCAGGAGGTTCGTGTAGGGCCATCACCATTGTGGGGCAAGTGGGAAAACTGTTGAGGCCTTTGGCTTGTACCAGCTCCTCAGAAAGTATTTTGGGGTTGCTAAAGCCTGACTGTGAGAGGCAGGACATCCAGCCGAAATTTTAGGATTATCTGTAATTTCTTGGAAGAGGAGGTCCTGAGCTGTCCTAGTGGGAATTTTTTCCCCTACAATGACAGTAATACTAACAGCAGCATCATTGCTTTTATTTAATTTGGGACCATAAAGAGAAACATTAGTTTTCTAGGTTTGTAGTAACAACTTTTGGGAGTGATTTATATTAACACTGAAGTGTTTTACCTCAAATTTGTTGTGTTCTCAACCAGAAGTCCATGATTTCTGAGAGCTTCCTTTTAAAATTCTAAGAATTGCATTGCATGAACACTGAAATAGTTGACCTCATTAAAAAAAAATCATACTCTCTTTTAACTGATTGAAGACATGTAAAGCAGCCCTTTCTAAAGCACATTTTGCCCTCTTATTTTGCTCAGCTGAAATTCAAATGAAGGCATGTGCTAAGATTTCTCCATGGCCACGCTTGTCCATGGCTGCTTGATCTCTTCAGTGCTGCACTGCATACTTATACACAGGTTTCCATTGCCCAAGCTGTGTATTACTCCTCTGTCCATGATCCCATTTTGTTTATAATAATCTGTTTTCTCCTTCTATAGGGAATAGATCTGCTCTTCTCCCCTTCCTGCCCTCAATAAAAGGCAATATTTAGGACTAAAACTTAGGTGATTATTTATTTTTAATTTTTTTATGCCTGTGACTGGAAAAATTAACACTGCTCAACCCCATCCTCCCCCCCCCCAAATAAAAGAAATTACTAATTCTCAGAATGGCTGCTTTTTCTTCTCAATGGACTTGGGCTGCACATTGTTCTCTTAAAGCACCAGAAGCTAGGCACAGGCTCCTCTCAGCAGCAATGACAGCAAAGCCTGACCAAGAAAAGCAAGTGGGTGGCCTCATTCCTTTTGAGAACAATAGGAAATGGCAACCTTTTCTGGTAAAAATAAAAGCTCGCTGCGAAGCAGACAAATGTTGGAAGCTCAGTACCCAGTACTGAAGAAGAGGCTTTTTCTTAGGAAGAACAAATGACAGAAATTGCCCTTGAATCTGCGGAAGATCTCTCTACCCTGTTAAAAACAAATCCAATTTAGTGTAGCCTCTGCATGAGATTCTGTGAGTTTTAATAGAAAGGGTGGTGTAAGTTTGCCTTGCATTTTCTGCCAGGCAGAACAGTAAGGTGTGTTGCAAACCTTTACATTTCTTCAGGAACCTGTTTTCAAATAACATTGTCTTAGAAGGTAATTCATGAATTCAATTGAGAGTCCTCTTGCTTTTTCTTTCCTGTACACAAACTGTGGCAAGTAATAATGAGGCAGTACTGAAATCCTCATACGTATGCTACAGCATCAGGCTAAGTGTAAATTTTTTTTTTAACTGTAAAGCTAGGAAGGCTCTTTCACAATAGTCTCGCTTGGTGTTTGCTTTTTGTTGTTGTTTGTTTTGGGGTGGTTTTTTTTTTTAAGCTTGAACGTCGCTTCTTAAAAACAAAGCGGTTACTTTTCTGTGATACGATTGAGAGAAAACTGAGGTTGTTGCAGGTGGGGGGGGGAGCTGGATCCCACCAAACTCCTCTGCCCAAGTGCAGCACTGGTCAAGCTGTTGGATGGAGGGGGATGCTTTGTGCTGATTTCCTTTTACCCAATTGTGCTTTGTGGGATGTTCAACTCAAGGAACATGGCTGAACGAAAGAGGAAGCCCAAGTTTTCCAAGGAAGAACTGGACATTCTGGTCACAGAGGTGACCCGAAATGAAGCCACCCTGTTTGGGAGGGAGACAGTGCGTCTGTCCCATGCTGACAGGGACAAGATCTGGGAAGACATAGCCAGGCAGATCACATCAGTCAGCCAGGTCCCCAGGTCTGTAAAAGACATTAAACACAGATGGGACGACATGAAGAGAAGGACCAAGGACAAACTGGCATTCATGCAGAGATCCCTTTCTAGCCCCAGCAGCAAGGGGCGGCCCTCAGCCATCGTCCTGACTGCCCATGAGAGAGCTATTGAGTCAACGCTGCATTCACCACACCATGTGCACAGCTTTCGGAGAGCGGATCTAGATGTGGTTGACAGCCCGTCAACAAGCTGTAAGTATCATTGCCTTAACACCTCTTTGTCTTATGCTTGCCTATCTCAGTTTGACACTGGAAGAGCACTGTGTGTTTCGTGAGGTGCTGGGTTGCCCATCAAGCCAGGTTGTGCTGCAGTGTTTTTTTCAAGTCAGCCTTGCCTTCTCTGGTGATCATGGGGTGATGAGATGGATTGAAGGAAAGCTGAGATCATCTTTATCTAATTATCTAGTTCTTTTTCATTCTGTCTTCTAAGGGTAGATATTGGATTCCACTTTCTTAACAGGTCATAAGCCTGAACTAATCCTGCAAGTCAGAGAACGGTAGTTGAAGAGCAACTGTCTCCAGTCTGTGAAAGAGTATTTGTGAAGGATTAGGATTTCTTCATCTCACGTGTACCACTTAAAATAGCAGTGCTCTCAGGCTGTGAGCCCTTGGCTGTCACTAGTGGATCACTGCAGCTATCTTCCAGGAGGGCTTTTTGAGGTAGCTCAGTGATCATCAACATTCATGTTATGAAGCCAGGCCACTAATGGCTTCGTACTAGTGGTATGAAGGCTCAGTGGAAGTGCTTCTGAAAAAAGTAGATGATGATGGCTCCCTTCTTGACAATTTTTTTTAAAGAAACGACTGTCCCTGCTTTCTAAATTAAATCTTCTTACACCACAACTCTTGGATACCTTCCAGCGCTGAACCACAAACTGAATTTTGAGTCTTTCCCCTGTTGCATACATATGGTTTTCTAGTTTGGAAGTAGAATTTCTTGGTCTGTGAGCTTTTAGAGATACACAGGAGAGAAGGAGTGGATAACTTGTTGGAAGTAAGGCAATTAGTACTTTGTGGATGGCACTGTCCTACCACATTAGATCTTAACTTACATCTGACAACAATGTTAGTAGGAATGCAAGGACAACACCTTACATCTGATCTAACAATGTTAGTAGGAATGCCAGGAGAAAAATCTTTCAGGTAGTAACAAGTGATACTTGGTCATTCTTTTCATCTATCTTGGAAGCCAGTTGCTCTATTTCAGAGGTAAAATTAACACACCTTGAGCAAGCAGGTAGAGTGCTGTTGCAACAAGAGAAATGTCATCTTTTCTTACGCTTGGCATGGTTTCTTACACAAACTGGCAAATCGCTAACTATTTATCAGTCTAATGAGAAATTTCCAGTGATATTTTGCTTTGGTTTTCATTTTTCATCGAGTACTTGCCTGGTTGCTTCTATGCCTGTCTGTCTGGTTACTTTACTCGGTGGTGGCAAGCCACATAGGTGCCTTGCAGTACAGATTTTGTGAGCAGTGGGTTCTATGTCAGTGTCTTCTTGGTGATGAGGATGTAAGAAATAGTATGAGCGCAGTGTCAGGGATGTTTTGGGGCTGGACTAATGGCCAGGAACTGTTGTCTCTCCAAAATACTGAAGTGTTCTAGCTAGTTGTGGTTTTGGGGAAAGTGAGTCATTGCTACTGTCTGAAATTGACTTATCTTCTAGTAATGAGTAATGTTATACACAGGATACCATGGCAGCTTGGGTTCCTTCTCTGTTGGCTGAGCTTGCCTGTTCTTCAGGCTTCTTGTGACTAGGCTTGTCAACTAGCTGCTAACATTGCAGCAAGTGCATGTTGAGTTACTCACCACAAGCTACAGGCTGCAGGGATGGGGGGGAACAGTTTTTTCACGTGCTTTGTGATATCTTGAAACAGAAGTCAGAGTTCTGAGGGAATTCACATTAATGATTCATGCTTCCTCTTCTGTTTAAGCTGATGAAGATGAGGAGATGCCAGGCACTTCTCGGGAGCACCACTCCTCATCGCTGCAGAGGGCCAGTGTAGAAATCAGCCATCTCTCCGGGCCCTCCTTCCTCCACACCTCTTCCTCGTCGGAGCACTCAGAAGCTGTCAGCCAAAGACAGGAACTGCACCATCCTTCACCACGCACCTCGTCGTCCTGCAGATCCCCACGTCCTCGGACAAGGAGCCCGCCTCTTTCCAGCTTTGATCGCCAGCTTCTTCATTCCCACCTACAACAAACAGACCTGTTCAGGCAGTTCTGCCAGGAGCTGGTGGCTATTCACAGGGACATGGCAGAAAGCATGCATGTCATTGGTCAGAAGATGGCCGATCTCACCAGTCAGGTTGGCCAAATGTGCCAGACCCTATCGGAAATCCGTGATGGGGTCCAGAGTTTTCATAGGACACAGAACCCTAGTGTCACATGGGGGCCTCTTCTGCAAGCAGGTTGCTCCAAACCACCCCCTGAGCCCAGTGCAGAGCCTAAACAGCTGCCTCCAAAACAGACTGCTCCTGCACGGACTACCAGGTCACGAAAGAGAAAACACCATATTTAGTCTGCTTCATATAAAATAAAGAAGGTTGCCCTGTCCAGCGCTGCTGCATGCTCACATGGTCTCTCCATGTGTATTAGAACTATGTGGGGAAGGTTAACAGCTAACCCCAACCTGTCCCCCTGCTAATATATAACAAAGCACTGTGAATTACAACAGCTGAACCGTATGGCTGTCCTTCTGCACTGACAAAGAGGAATTTCAGACCTTACAGAGATTGGGATGTAGGGTGTCTTCCTATTCTTAGAGACTAGAAGGTTTTACTGTTTTCCCCATGCTTTAAGTGCTTTGTAAGCTAAGAGATGCAGTAGGAGTCATTATCTTGATCTCTCTTTGTGCCTGCAAAACAGTATTTACTGTGACAGTGTCTTAGACAACTCCCTTTGCTATCAGCCCTCAGACTGACCCTACTCCTGCCTTCCCATCATCTTCCTGCAAATTACCGTATGCACAGTGCAGAGTCTTAACTAATGGATGCATCCTTTACAGCTTTAAAATTTTCTTGTTCATTATTTTTATCCTGTGCTCAGCAGTAATGGGCAATTCAGGGCTTATTGTGACTGTTAGGCATAGATTTGGGGAAAGATACGTAAAAGCAGAGCATATGCAGGGAAGGGAATCAAGCACAATGCTGAGAGATCTTTCTGCCATCAGAATGGCAGGAGAAAAGATCCAAGCTCCTTGTGGCATTAGACTGCTGAGAAGGGCTGCTCTGGCATGTGCTTGCATGCTGTAGTACCACATGCATTGAAATAAAGGAATTTAATCTTTTTCTCCTCCAGTCTATGTCAAACTTCCATCCACATTTCACAATTGAAGTTAAAATACAATTATGCTGTAGTGTGATGGCTCTTAAACAGAATTATATCATATTATTTTCTCTCATGTTGTAATCTTCAGTTTTGAACCATCTATCCCTTCACAGAATGTAAGAGACTGCATAGAAATAAGGGAAGATACAGGGCTTTTTTCTGCCCTCAAGAACAGTTTGTTTGTGTCACTGTAACATTGTTGACCTCAGTACAGTTGCTTTGGACTTGTTCAGTATTACTTGGGATGGAATCTGTGCTGTGGTCTCTTATTCTGAAAAGTTAACATCTAAATTCCAGGGTATATAGTTTAAGGTTTTGAACGTGTTGGCTTTGTACTGCTTTCTATCCCCATACGTATGCAAGAAAGAACTGTTAAAACATTTTCGTTGCTTTAGTGCTGCATGATGTTTCCATGTACAATCCAAATTCTGGAAGCAGGCTTTAATAATGTCTCCTCAGGTGTGGGGATCATGTATTTGGCAGCTCTTTTTACAGCATGACTGTTCTCTGCTTGATTTACACATCTGCACCTTCTGTGCTGCCCCATCTCTGAATAAGTCCTGGACCATTATCACATCGTGCCCCAGCAAGGAAGAGGTCCAGGTGGTACCTACACACAGTTAGCACACAGCTCTCTGTGCTGTCCCATTGTGGGTACAGATGGGTTGTGGAAAACTATTCAGGCCAGTGTGAGTGCCCACTATCGTTCTGCATGTGAGCTATAGGCTTGACCAGAAAGCTGTTGTCACCAGTTTGCAGGACAGTTTGACCTGGTACCGTGATAATTGAGGCAGGGGACCCACGGGCCCACACCCCGGGGAAGGGGAAAAGGGAAAAAGGAGAAGGGAGATGGGCCTAGGAACAAAACAGTGGCAACGATCTGAGGAGGAAAGCTAATTTACTAAATAAGATATCAGAAAGGAAAATAACACAATATAATACAATATAATTGGAATTGAGGCTAATGAACCAAATAAAATGAGCAAGAGAGAGAGTGTGCAATAAACCGAAGGCCTTACGCTAACGCTGAAGGCGGACGGCTGCAACAAACACCCACTGCTGAGCTCTATCCCAAAGGGAAGAGAGAGTCCCGTGACCACAGACAGTTTTTATCTTTCCCTCTGGGCAGAAATATGTAAAAATGCAAAGCATCGCAAAGTCCTCTGGGGAATGTAGTTCTTTTCTTCTGAGACAGGTACACACAGAACTATTGATGATCCACAGAGCTGGAGCATTAACTCTTTAACTACCAATACACCACATAATGTCATGATGTGGAATATCAACAATACAACAAAAATCATAAAACCATAACATTCCACCCCTTATTCAACATCATTACATCATGCTTCATATATATATATAAATATATATATATATATACATACACATAAAGAAACAATGATTAACAAGCATTAAATATAAACACAACATACATATATACATACTAATAGAATTCCTGAGGGCGCTCTCCCCACGTCAAATTCCCTTGTGGTACACACTGAACATCCCCATTCTTCTGCATCACCCACCAGGTAGACCCAGGACCCTGAGCAAAAACAGTTCCATGGAGAGGTTTGCCCTCTCCAGAAGCTGGAAGGACCCAAACCGCTTTTCCCAACATGTTCTTCACATGTACTACAGGGACCTTATCTCCCTCTACAGTAGGTAGAGAGCTGGATTGGGCAGGACCATCGTGATTGATTGATCCTCGAGTGTTGACCAACCAGGTGGCTTCTGACAAATTCTTCTCCCAGTGCTTAAGTGTTCCGCCACCCATTGCTTTCAACATTGTTTTTAACAACCCATTGTACCTTTCAATTTTACCAGAAGCTGGCACATGATAGGGGATATGATAAATCCACTCGATGCCATGATCTTCGGCCCAAGTATTTACAAGAGAATTTTTGAAATGAGTCCCATTATCAGACTCAATTCTTTCTGGAGTGCCGTGTCGCCATAGGACTTGTTTCTCGAGCCCTAAGATGGTGTTTTGGGCAGTAGCATGGGGTACTGCATATGTCTCAAGCCACCCAGTAGTTGCCTCTACCATGGTGAGCATATAACGCTTACCACTGCGAGATCGTGGCAAGGTGATATAATGAACCTGCCACGCCTCCCCATATTTATACTTTTGCCATCGCCCTTCCTCCCAAAGTGGTTTCATCCTCTTGGCTTGTTTAATTGTGGCACATGTATCACAGTCATGTATAACCCGTGCAATAGCATCCATAGTTAAGTCCACCCCTCGGTCTCTAGCCCACTTATATGTTGCATCTCTTCCTTGATGGCCCGAGTTCTCATGGGCCCACCGAGCTAGAAATAATTCACTCTTGTGTTGCCAGTCCAAGTCTGCTTGAGCCACCTTAACTTTGGCAGCTCGATCTACCTGATGGTTAGTTTGTTGTTCTTCAGTTGCCCGGCTCTTAGGAACATGAGCATCTACATGGCACACCTTTACAACCATATTCTTTATTCGGGCAGCAATATCTCTCCACAGTTCAGCAGCCCAAATAGGTTTACCCCTCCGTTGCCAACTATTTTGTTCCCACTGCTGTAACCACCCCCATAAAGCATTTGCCACCATCCATGAGTCAGTGTAAAGATAAAGCACTGGCCACCTCTCTCATTCAGCAATATCTAAGGCCAGCTGGACAGCCTTTACCTCTGCAAACTGACTTGATTCTCCTTTTCCTTCAGTGGCCTCTGCAACTCGTCATGTGGGGCTCCACACAGCAGATTTCCATCTGTGGTGCTTACCCACAATGCGACACGATCCATCTGTGAACAGGGCATATCTCTTTTCGTTGTCTGGTAGTTCATTATATGGTTGGACTTCTTTAGCACGTGACACCTCCTCTGCTGTCGTTGTTCCAAACTTTTTACCTTCAGGCCAGTCCATGATCACCTCCAGGATTCCTGGACGGCTCGCTGTGTAATCAGTGCAGTCTATTTACTCCAAGTGGCATCAGTAGCATGATGGGTAAAGGGAGTTGTCCCTTTGAACATCCAGCTCAGCACTGGCAGAAAATAACACAATATAATATAATATAATTGGAATTGAGGCAAATGGATCAAATAAAATGAGCAAGAGTGTGTCCGATAAACCGAAGGCCTTACGCTAACGCTGAAGGTGGACGGCTGCAGCAAACACCCACTGCCGAGCTCAGTCCCGAAGGGAAGAGAGAGTCCCATGACCGCAGACAGTTTTTATCTTTCCCTCTGGGCAGAAATATGTAAAAATGCAAAGCATCGCACAGTCCTCTGGGGAATGTAGTTCTTCTCTTCTGAGACAGGTACACCCAGAACTATTGACGATCCACAGAGCTGGAGCATTAACTCTCCAACTCCCAATACACCACATGATGTCATGATGTGGAATATCAACAATTCAACAAAAATCATAAAACCGTAACAGCTGTATACATTTCAGCAGGAATTGAGCATAGGCAGCACAGGATAGCAGGAAGATGTCATAAGTCTTCTTGGAGGATCTTCTTCATTAGTCTGTTTGGCCTGTCCTTTGAAAGCATAGTGCACTAGCTCCTCTGGTGACTGTATGCCTCCTGTGTCAGACATTCCTGATGTGCTTTTCCTTTTTTTCTTTTTAATTGTTCTGTAGTTCTAATTCAAGTAATTTATTTTTAGTGGTGTGGTAAAAGGCCCTTGCTCAAGGAAGTAGAGCTCTTGTAAAGAGAAAACTCTCTTGTGAGGAGTGGCCCAGTTTGGTTTTGTACAGAGGAAGTGCCTTGTAGTGCTGGTGCCAGAGCAGGGTACTTACCTTGCTGTGAGGACATCCTTTTACTTCTCTTGTACTGTTCGTATTCTGCAAACATGATCACTTGAAGGGAACATTGGGCAAAATGCTGGAAGTGGATCTAATAATATGAATCACAGAGAACTGAAAAATGGTGGTATGTATTAAAGGCTTTCTGAGTCATTACAGTGCTGCTGCTATATATCAGAGATAGTATTTTATATTTTTATAATAATTGGTCCCTTCTGATGTTTTCCCATGAATATACTTGATACGGTTAGCTCCTTTGACGTTGTCTGGGGGGATCCCATGCAGGAACACTCCAGTCAGCAGAGGAGGAGGCTCCTTGCAGTGCTCAGCACTGAGGGGAGTTAGGGGTGTTGTTGGTATCATTGCTGCCATCAGTTTGCCTGCACAAATGCCTGTTGTCTTGGCACAGGAACTCTGGTTGTCGGTACAGCCCCCCCAGAGTTGGGGATTATAGATCATTCTCCCCCAGTTTCCTTTTGACTGGTACAAATTGGCCTAGACCTGGAGACCTATTGCCTGCCCTGTGTAGACTCCTCGGTGGAGTGGCTTTTATGTACTGGCTTGCAAAGGATACTTACACCTGCACACGGCATGTTAACTGGCTGTTGAAGTAAGTGCTTGTGTCAAAGCAAACTGCTGTGCTCAGTCCCACTATCCTCATGCCTTGTTCATGCTAAAAAATTCTCAAAATATTTTTGTTAAGGTTGCAATAAAGATATAACACTTTTAACACAGCTCCTGTTGAGTCGTTTGTTTCTCTCACCAAATTTTGGTCTGAACGTGCATCAAATCGCTCTGGATTGTACCCGTCACAGCTGATGAATCTCCTCAGGAGTGCTCAGCATCAGAGAGACAAGGTGGGGTGTTGTGGTAGCACTCTGTGGGCCTCTAGCAGCTCTCCTGCAGCACCTTCCTCTGCAGAGGTGCTCCCCACCTCCATTTTGGAAAGGCCTGCAGCCTTTTCCTGGTGGTGTTCTGTGCTGGCAAGGGAAGGGGAAGGCATGGTGTAAATCCTAGGGAGAGGGTTAGAGGCCTGAGCCCCTGACTGTAGGGGGGGTCTCCCACTGCTCTTCACCATCTCTCCTGGCTGTTCCTATTCCCTTGCTGCAGCTGGGGATAAATGTGCCCTGTTGGCTAGAATACGCTTGGATGATTTTTTTGAGTGTGCTCACTGGACTAACCCAAAATTTGGCAAATTGGTTTCCTGAGAGAGCCACGGATTAGAGAAAAGTGATGAGCTAGAGTGGCTGCAGGAAGAGTCATCCTGCGGAGCAAGGAACCGTGGGTTTAGTCCAAGCTTTGCAGCAGCAAGCAGAAGCTTATAGCTGCTCTCCTGTGGTGCCAGGACTGTCATGGCTTCTTCTGAGCAGCCTAGGCAGAATCTGCATTACTCTCAAGCCGTGCCCTGAGCTTGGTCCATCCCAGTGCTGGGAGGTCTGTGCCTCAGGGCAGACAAAGTGACCTGCTGGCAGATCTGGGTGGCAGGGCCTGCCCTAGCAGTGGTCCCATCTGGCTTCTGTAGGGCTCAGGCTCTCTCATGACACTCTCTGTCCTAGAAGTGCCATGCCTCTCTCGCGTGTCTGAACCAAGGTGGCTTTTTGCCCCAGTGCTGTGAGCGTTGGGCTGGGACTCTCCTCAGCAGGCAGCTTGTGTCCCTGTCTTGCTGAGCAGACTCTGGGTTTTGGATTGGTTTCCTCTGTCCAGAAGAACACCTCAAACCCATGACGTGCAGCAGCACTGTGCAGCATTTTAGCCTGACAGGTGGCATTTGGATTTGTCGTAAACCTTCCTAACCTGTGGGGCTAAGTCAGGGCTGGGCAGCATTGGCAGGAAAGTTGTTCTTTTATGTGGATGATCTCATCCTCATTCATGTTACCTCAGGAAAACACTGCAGATACAAACCTTCCTGTTTCAAAACCAGTTCTTAGCTGCCAGCAGCACTGAAGAAATGCAGTAAAGGCCAGATTATTCAGCAGCTGTCAGTTAAGGGCTCTCTCATGGTGAGGCTTCCAAGTGCCAGTGGCAGGAGGTTGGAGTGCATGGCTGTGTGGCACGCTGCCAGCAGGCAGTGGGGGCTGCAGGAGGTGGGCAGCAGGGAGATGTGGAGCAGCTGCAAGGTCTCTCCTTGGCTGTCACTAGAAAGCAGCCTGGCATTTTCCTGATGCTGGGGAGAGCGTCTTTGAGGATCACCTATGTGGCAGAGCATCAAACTGACTGTGGCAAATGGCTGCATCTCATAAGTACTGTGGTAGGGCCATCTGAATGCCCAGCACAGCTTTAGCAGAGTAATGAAAAACAGCAGAAGTGCCAGCCTGGCACAGCAGCTGAGCACCATGGTAGGACATCCTTTCCACCACACTGCTCCTGTTCCTTCTTAAATGTACAAACTGGTGGTCTTTGGTTTTGTGATTTAAAAAAAAAAAAGTTAATAAAAGTCAATGTTTGGCCTATTTTGACAGTGTCTGAGCTGGCTGCTTAAATAACTGCTGGAGATTGCAGAGCATCCTGATAACAAACATGAGAAAAACACAACTGATTTCAGGCACGTGCATAGTTGTTTAGCATTACGACTGGAACTGCTTGAGCCTTTGGCAGTCTGAGACACTGCCAGAGCACTTTCTGTGTTTTGCAGGAAGTTCGACTGAGCTTATGACCTTATGTGTGAGTTAGTATAGTCTCATACACAAGGGCTAGTGCCTTTGTCTATGCACACTTGTGGCCAAAAAAGGAGAGAGCATTCAAGGAGAAATTGACAGCTTCCTTCAACCAAAGAAATACTCAATAGCTAGAAGGGACTTTTTGGACAAGAACTAGTAACAGCATAGTGCTCGTCTCCATTAGTGTCACTGCAGCAGGAAGCGATAAATAAATGAGTCAAGTGGCATAAGAGAGGAAATGGACTTCAGCTGTGAACCAGTCAGACCTGCTAGATCTTCTAGTCCCAGGCAATTGTTATCAGCCTGTACATGGCAGCAGCTGAAGCCATTATTACCAAGCCTTTTCATTTCCATTAACAAGAAAACAAGGAGTGAAAGGTCCTGCTTGTCCTTGTTTGTCTTACCAAGGTACACAGAAGAAAAGAGCTGAAACTTTGTTGATTTAAATCAGGAAAACAAATCCCATGCTCAGAAAGAGATCTTTTTGTCATCACTGCTGGGAGATCCCACAGTGTAGTGCTTTGTTTCAGGCAGTTAGGATTTCCCCAGACTTGCAGGATTGAATGTCCAAGTAAAAAATCTTCCAGTACTGATACTTCCTTCATCTCCTTTTGGACTACCAGTAAATAGCATTGTGAACATTGGATGTGTGTCCTTCTCTTGAGTATCTCAGTTTTGCTTGTCCAAGAGGAGAGAAGCAAGGAAATAGGTATTCTCTTAGAAAGGAAGACAATGCCTGGGGAAGAGACTGGCAGAAAAACTCTGCCATATTCAGGATGTCTCTGAGAACAAGGGAGGCCTCGGATATGAAGTGATGATAGGGAATCCAGAAGTCCTTGCTTCCATCACTAAAAAGAAGCTTCTGCCACTGAGAGGCTGTATCTCTATGACTGGCAGAGGTGCTCCTTCAGGTTGGATGTACGTTGTTGTAGTCCCTTTCCCACAGAAATGGACTCACTGGATTGGTGTTCCCTAGGTGTCCATGCTCGTTGTCCTGTATCTTTGGCAGTTTGCACATCATTACTTATAACTCCATGCTTTCCAGTCTGGCTGTGTCGATGGCTCTTTCTTAAGGCCATTCTGGTATCATCGTGGTTATCATCCTGGTGCAAGGGGGGCTGTAGGAGGGAAGTTCGTGCTTCATACCTGCCTTGTCACCTCATACTCAGGTACGTGATCATCTCCCGGGAGGAGAGGGAGCAGAACCTGATGGCCTTCCAGCACAGTGAGAGGATTTACTTCCGTGCCTGTCGTGACATCCGGCCTGGGGAGAAGCTGCGGGTCTGGTACAGCGAGGATTACATGAAGCGGCTGCATAGTATGTCCCAGGAGACCATCAACAGAAATCTAACAAGAGGTGAGTCCCTCTTCTTCTGCCCTCTCCCCAGTCCCTGTTGCCCATCACCCTTGTTGCACCAGATGTAGTAGATAAAGTAGGTGATGCCTAGGCTGTGCAGGGAGAGTTGTGTTTCTACAAGCAGCTCATGTCTTGGCAAGAGCCTCCAGTTGTGCAATGGATGAGTGTACAAGAAGAATGATGTTAACACTGTTTTGGAGATCGTGAAATAATTATTTGTGTTGTGTCATGTTGTGTTGTGCCGTGTTGTGCTGTGTTGTATCATCTTTGTGCTACTAGGGCCTCATACAGTTCCCAGGGAACACAGAGCTCCTCTGTCACAAGACGGAATTGCCAAGCTGGTGGTCCCACAGTCTGGCACTGGGTTTTTCTTTGACCATGATGCTTTTTCTGGCTCTTGTGAGGGAGCTCTGGCTGGTTTTGTGTGTATGCCTAAGAGAGATTTCCTTGGTATGTTTGTATGTTGATTTTCCTGGCTTAATTTATCTCCTCTTTCTTCAGAAAGATAATTTGGGATCAGCGCGACATCAGCTAGAGACTCCTTAGTCTCACAACCTTAGTGTGCTTGTACAAAGTACAGGAGGCTTTGTACTTGCCAGCCTGATTCTTCCCTGGATGAAAATCATTATCTTATCTTAGCAATAGTCATGCTGGAATAAACCCAGCGGTCCTTTAGGTCAATGTAATGTGAGCAACACAGGAAGCTTTAGAGGAAGGCAAAAATTCTTAATGCATCTGTTCATCTGTACAATGCTAAGAACTGAAGTTAATTAAGGGCATTTCTTTCCAGGCCTAGCCACAGAACAGCAGGGCCTCAGAGGGGCAGCCACACTAAATATAACTTTCTAATTAAGATTCCCATGTATATTATTACACAGCTGCTGTTGCTGCCTTGACTTGGTAAAAGGTGTCTCCTCGTTAAGCATGGGGTGGACAAGTTGTCCTGAAAAAGCTGGTTGTCCTCCATCACCTTGGAGTTCTTATGCACTTGCAGTGTTACATCTTGATGGCTGTTCTTGGGCAATTCCCACATCTGAGTGTGTGTTTTTGTGTTAATGATCTTATCAATCACTGAGTGGTTAGGTACACATCCCACGAAGATGTTAGCTGTCCAGGTGACTTAATACTTTCTGAAAGTACTGCAGAAGACAGACTGTGTCCTCAGAACAGCTGTGTTGCAGAAGTAGTCTGGAGGGGCACCAAGGCTGGAAGCAAGGATCCTGTCCTACCACACTTGCCTTTAGTAACAGTTAATCATGGTGTCATGGTTTGCATGAGCTGAAGTGATAAGTCACAGCCTGCTAAGCTGCTCTGAGTATGTAGAGATCTGCCTGTGTACTCCCGAGGACTCGCCATATCCTACCACACACTCAGGTGGAAGCTCAGGTGGCTGCAAAGGCCCTCTTGGAAACACCTGACATCTCCAGGAGCTTATCTTCTATCCAGCTGGGCTCTGGGCTGCATTTGGTGAAGGAGTGCAGAGGTGTTCTTTAAAGCAAGCATTATGCAGGGCTGCTGCTAGGCTGGAGAAGCATTGCAGCCACAGCCAGGTGGGCACTGGGAGTTGATTAGGGAAGGGCATACAAATCTGTTTGTCTGCTTTATGTTTAAAAGACTCCAAATTCCCTGCAGTTGAGCCTGTCAAGTGAAGTGGCAAGCTTTACTAACTCAAAAAAAAGTAACGTGGTCCCCAGGTTTTGTCTCTGTTGGTGGTTTCTGACCAGCCTCATCAATGGAGTTAAAAACAGTGATACAAGGGATCGCTGTGTGATCTCTAGCTTTCCCATAGGGCCAAATCATTCGGTTGGCTAGGGGAAGAAATCATGGAGAAAGAAGAAGGATCCATTCTCTAAATCCCTCCCTCTTCTAATAGTTGTTACAGTCCATAACAAGGAAAATGTTAGAACAGAGACCCAAAGCTCTGCCCATAGAAAATCTCCCAACAGGATGCGTTGCAAACCAGGTCCGTTGTTACGAATTCACTCAAGAAGTGGATGAGATTCCCAGCTGGCATCAAAACCCAGTACAAGACCCCTGCCATCCAGGCCAGCCATTTTTGTGGTGCCTTACTCTAACTGTTTTGAGTCTTGCATCTTTTCTGCATTCTTAGAATTTCTCTTCTTAGAGGGGAATAGTAGCTTTTGCTCCATAACTCTTATGAAAGCATGAATATTCTTTAAAAGCAAACAAAAGCAAAAACAGCATAAAGCAGCGTCTTGTTTGGGAAGCCATCAATGCTTGAAGTTATTTACAAGATAGAAGAATGATGGAAATTGAGCCAAACCTATCGTCTTTTGAATTTCCAGGTAAGGAAATCTGGCTATTCCCTTTATTTTAAGCAAATAATGATTTGTATGAGGTTGCTTTTATTATTATTTTTTAATCACTGAATGGCCATGCTCTTAGACTTCGCTGGCACAAGCTAGATGCCCCATCCTTGGAAGGCAGACACCCGTTATAGCTCAGTTGACAATACATACCTTGGGACTTAAGTGTGCAAGTCATTTTTACTCCTTTGCCTTTGGATTTCTGGAGCAGCCTCCAAACTGAAGGAGAGTAAAATGGTTTGCGATCTTTGTGCTATGCCATACATTGATGCTGGGGTTCTCGTGAAACAGTCTGAATCTCTTGCTGCACTGCTGTACATTTGATACCTTTTACCAAGTCAAAACAGGCACAGGTCTTCTAGCCAGCCAAAATGGCATTGGGCTCTGGGTGTTCGGTTCCACTGTGATTAGTGACTGCTGTCTAGGCTCCTTCCAGCACAGATTGGTTGTACCACTAGGTTAAACAAGCTGCCTGTAGTTTCTCTTCTCTTAAAAGTGTGTGGGTCCTACTCTGCTGTGGCTACCCAGGACTGTCTCTGTTTTTATAGACATGCCCATTAGTAGAGCTCTTCTTCTTGCGAGCCTTGGTTTCCGCTGAGTTGTTTCAGTTCCCTGGCTTGTAACACAACCTGCAGACCTGCAGGGATTCAGTCTGCCTTTTTGGTTTTGGTTTTTTTTTTTCATTTGAGTTTTAGATTGAGAGATGCTGGTCGGTTCCTGGTGATAATCCCCACCACTCATTTTCCTTTCTAGGAGACAAAAAGTTACAGAGGGAAAAGTCAGAAAAGAATGAAGAAAATCAAGAGGACACAAGGGGTCCACTCCACCTCACCACGTTAAAGCAAGGGAAGAGCCCCTACAAACGCAGCTACGATGAGGGGGAATCTCACCCCCAAACAAAGAAAAAAAAGATTGACCTCATTTTCAAAGATGTCCTGGAGGCTTCTTTGGAGTCTGCCAAATTCGAAGAGAAACAGTTAGCAACAAGTACACCACTTTCCGTAAGAACAGCATCTAAATACCAGGCTGAAGAGATCTTTGAGAGATGTGGCAGTGCTATGCAGCATGGCTCCCTAAACCTCAGCAGAAACCGGAGTGAAGAGGAGTGGAAGGTCCCTCGTGGGTCCTCTTTCAGTTCTGCCAAAGAAGTGGGAGTCCTTGAAGATGAGGAAGAAGAGCCTCTATCTCTGAAAGCAGACAGCCCTACTGAGCTGTCACTGGCCTCTGCAGAAGGCAACTCTCACGAAATTCCTACCACCTCCTTCTGCCCCAATTGCATCCGTCTGAAGAGGAAAATCCGAGAACTACAAGCTGAGTTAGACATGCTGAGATCTGGGAAGTTACCTGAGCCACCTGCACTACCACCCCAGGTACCTGAGCTCCAAGAGTTCTCAGACCCTACAGGTAAGCCTTGCCGAGTATCAGCCTTCTCCAAATCCTGCCTAAGGAAAGTTTTGAGATGCCTGTGTGCAGTGTACCCATCTAAAGCATTTTGCTCTGAGTATTCAGGTGAACAAGTGTTTCCGTGGAAGGTTCATTGTCAGGTTTTGTGAACGAATGGGACAGCTGACGTTGTGGGCACTGTGGAAGTCTGTGAAGTATGGGAAAGACTCTGTACGACAACTTGCTCTATTTGTTGCCGTTGTAATCAATCATGCACTGCCAATAAAAAAGACATTCCATTGCAGACAGTTTGTTTGCTGTATTTTTGATGCATTCTTTTTCAGCGGAAGCTCATCCACAGTGTCTTACATACTACCAGGAAACACTGCTTGAAAGTCTGAACGACTCAGTGGTTAACACTGGAATGTGTGCTCTTTGTGTATGAAATGATGTCCCACTGTGTTCCTCATTGGAAAGCACTCTGTTTTCTCCACTGCCTTAACACAAACGTGTCCCTTTCTGAAGATGCTTCATTTCTTCCAGGAACAATCTATTGAGCAGCAGGAGCCTTCACCAAAGGAACATTTGGGTCACACCATGCATTGTGCAAGTAGCCAGGATGTAATATCATTTCTTTCTGTCTGTTGTGGCATGGTGGAGACTAAGTTCATAAGGAGAAACATCGATTTGTATTTCCTTAAAAGCTGTTATTCAAATTCTAGCCATTGAGGTTGTGGGCAGGGTGTGGCCAGCTCATCAGGCAGCATTCTACCATCTCTTGTAGGATGCTTCTCTAACTCAGTCTTGGTAAATGCTTTATTATACCTTTCCCCCCCCCCCCTTCTCTTTTTTTTTTCCAGCTTCAGAAAGTATCATCTCTGTTCCCACCATCATGGAGGATGATGACCAGGAGGTGGATTCTGCTGATGAATCTGTTTCCAATGAAATGATTGCTGCTACAGACGAGCCTTCCAAGATGTCTTCTGCAACGGGACGGAGAATACGGCGGTTTAAGCAAGAGTGGCTTAAAAAGTTTTGGTTTCTGCGGTACTCCCCAACATTGAATGAAATGTGGTGCCATGTCTGTAGGCAATACACAGTGCAATCCTCTCGGACTTCAGCCTTCATCATTGGCTCAAAGCAGTTCAAGATACACACAATAAAACTTCATAGCCAGAGCAACCTCCACAAGAAGTGCCTGCAGCTTTACAAGCTCAGAATGCACCCAGAGAAGACAGAAGAGATGTGCCGAAATATGACTTTGCTCTTCAATACAGCCTACCACTTGGCACTGGAGGGCAGGCCCTACTATGACTTTCGGCCTCTGGCAGAACTATTGAGAAAGTGTGAACTCAAGGTGGTGGATCAATACATGAATGAAGGAGACTGCCAAATCTTAATCCACCATATTGCCCGGGCTCTTCGGGAGGACCTGGTTGAACGCATCCGACAGTCTCCCTTCCTCAGCATCATTTTGGATGGGCAGAGTGATGATGTGCTTGCTGACACAGTTGCAGTATATGTACAGTACACAAGCAGTGAT
Source organism: Cyrtonyx montezumae (assembly GCF_038088225.1). Taxonomy (NCBI): domain Eukaryota; kingdom Metazoa; phylum Chordata; class Aves; order Galliformes; family Odontophoridae; genus Cyrtonyx; species Cyrtonyx montezumae. The sequence goes on along the minus strand of NW_027071826.1, from coordinate 36,406,117 downwards.
GGGCCTCCAGCAACTGAATTCCTGTCTCTTCAGGAACTGGGCTTTTCTACAACAGACAGTTACCTCCAAGCATTAGACAGGGCCTTTTCCAGCCTGGGAATTCGGTTGCAGGATGAGAAGCCAACTATTGGCTTGGGAGTCGATGGTGCTAACATTACTGCCAGCCTGAGAGCAAACTTGTTCATGACAATCAGAAAGACTTTGCCATGGCTTCTCTGCTTGCCCTTTATGGTACACAGACCCCATTTGGAGATTTTGGATGCAATCAGTGGGAAAGAACTGCCGTGCCTGGAGGAGCTGGAAAACAATCTGAAACAGCTGCTCAGTTTCTATCGTTACTCACCCCGACTCATGTGTGAGTTGAGGGTCACTGCTTCCACTCTCTGTGAGGAGACTGAGTTCTTGGGTGACATTCGAGCAGTGAAGTGGATAATTGGGGAGCAGAATGTGCTCAATGCTCTCATCAAGGATTACCTTGAGGTTGTGGCCCATCTCAAAGATGTTAGTGGCCAGACCCAAAGGGCAGATGCTTCTGCAATTGCCTTGGCTCTCCTGCAGTTCCTGATGGACTACCAGTCAATTAAACTTATCTACTTCCTGCTGGATGTGATCGCCGTACTTTCACGCCTTGCCTACGTCTTCCAAGGGGAGTACCTTCTTGTGTCTCAAGTGGATGATAAAATAGAGGAAGCTATTCAGGAGATCAGTCGGCTAGCAGACTCACCTGGGGAGTACCTGCAGGAATTTGAGGAAAACTTCCGTGAAAGCTTTAATGGCATTGCTGTGAAAAACCTACGGGTGGCTGAAGCCAAATTCCAGTCCATCAGAGAAAAGATCTGCCAGAAGACCCAGGTGATCCTAGCCCAAAGGTTCGATTCCCGTAGCCGGACATTTGTGAAAGCCTGTCAGGTATTTGACCTTGCAGCTTGGCCCAGAAGCACTGATGAGCTCATGAGCTATGGGAAGGAGGATATGGTACAAATATTTGAACACCTGGAGACAGTTCCATCATTTTCCAGAGAGGTTTGCAGAGAGGGAATGGACACCCAAGGGAGTTTGCTGATGGAGTGGCGAGAACTCAAGGTGGATTATTATACCAAAAATGGTTTTAAAGACTTACTCAGTCACATTTGTAAATACAAACAGAGATTCCCTCTCTTAAATAAAATAGTTCAGATCCTCAAAGTCCTTCCCACCTCATCGGCCTGCTGTGAGAAGGGGCGCAACGCCCTGCAGAGAGTGCGCAAAAATAACCGCTCTCGGCTCACACTGGAGCAGCTCAGTGACCTGTTGACAATTGCCGTCAATGGGCCGCCCATTGCCAACTTTGATTGCAAGCGGGCACTAGATAGTTGGTTCGAGGAAAAGTCGGGCAATAGTTACGCGCTGTCAGCTGAAATGCTGAGCAGGATGTCATCTCTGGATCAGAAGCCAATGTTGCAGAGCGTGGACCATGGCTCTGAGTTTTACCCCGATATTTAGGAAGGAATGCCTCAGATCAGAAAGCTGTTGAATATTTTTTTGTTAATCTATACTCTAAACTTTGATATATTATATAAAGTATATATATATATTATATATATTAAGGAAAAACCCACACGGAAAAATTTAAAATTAAGACGATGTGCGTCTGATAGAAGCTAAGCAGAATTTTAAAGATTGAGACAATGTTTAGAAGTCTACTGGTGTCTCCAACCATGGCAGCTGCAGTGTAGGTGGCAACATTTCAATCTTTAGAAGCATGTGCTGGGGCCATACTCTACATGTTCGAACCTAACGATCTATAAGCTAGATGACTGGTCTTGGTCAGCCTCCTCCTCCCGGCGGTTTCCTTTATTTGTGTGTTGTCAGTTTGTTGGGTCAGTTTCTGTGTTGTTGTTTTCAGTTTCAATCTCTGCCTCTCTTTTCGTTGTTCAGTTCACTTATTGAGCCATTTGAACCTTTCGTTGACGACCGTCAGATTTCTGATTTTCGACAGAGCATCCTGTGTGTTTATGTTGTCCCTGGATCTTCCAGCTCCACCTGGTTCTCTCTGTTGGAGTGGGAGCTGTCTGCACTCACAGTGGTTTCCGGGAGGAAGGAAAGGCTGGGGCCAGGATTTTGTTTTTTTCTGATTCAGAAACACATGCCTCCACTAAACTGTGATACCCCTTTCTGAGTTCTCCCTACTTTTGGGCTGTAGAGTAATACTTGGCTTTCAGCTCCTTTTACGATAACCGTAGTATCAGTCTATCATATGTATATTATAACATGATGTCATGTGCACACTATAAAATAGCAAAGTAGAGAAGGCAGGGGGAAATTTTTGCATTTATATTTTTATATTGTAGGAAATATATATATATATACATATATATATATATATATATATATACACAACTATTCATTCAAAACCAGGGCTGCTGTGGAAGCTAGACAGCCAATGAGTCAAGAGCCATCTCTGGGCAGAGATTCAAAGGCTTAAAAAATTATATTCTAATTTACATTATTTATACTGTCTTTATAATCCTAGATTGTTGTGGGGTTTTTGTTTTGTTTTGTTTGGAATAACTGAAAGAAAAACCTGCTGCAGTTTGGTGGCAGGGGCTATCAATGCAAGATTATCTTGGATTATAAACATGTGATGATGTCCTGTTAAGGTTCATGTATTCTCTTGTGACCAAGGTAACATGTTCCACAGCACAGCAGACTGATGACAGCAGGAAGAAGGGATGCTCTGCTTCTTCCTGTGAAATATTTCTTCCTTTTCTGAAGGGATGCGGAGTCCAGCCAAAATGTTAACAGGGGACTTGCACCTTCTATCACAAAGGAGATTGTTCTGTGTGGGCTTGGGGTTCTTTGTCATTTTATTCTTTTAAAGTAAATGAGCTCCACTCGTTCACACAATATCATTTCAGGTTAGAAAAGCAAAAAAAAAAAAAAAAAAAAAATTAAGAAACTAAAACGGTGCAAAAACTCCACAGATGCTAGTGCCTTGCCCCGCTGATGTGGCATGGACAGCACCAACCTGACCAGACCATCATGGGAGTGAGAAGTTGTTGTCCAGAAGGTCTCTTGAGCTGACAAGTTCTCACTTCCCAGAGGGATGAGCTTTGTGCCAAGCTGTGTTGTTTGGAAACATGATGGTGGTATCAGCAACACTGAACCTGTCCTTTCTCCTGTTACCCCCCTGCCCTTGGTCTTGGTGCTAAGATATCTCTAGAACCATTGCTGCTAGTTGATAGCTTTTCATTTATATAAATATATATATATATATATAATATTATTTTATTTTTTAAACTTTTTTGTTTGTTTTCAATGGAGATGTAGCATGTTTGGAACCGATCTCTTTCAGAGTCACTTTCACTGCCAGGGTTCACACACTGTCTTCCCCGGGAAAACACGCACCTCTACCTAGATCTCACTCACCTCCCACTAACCTGTTTGCCCTCAGTAGACCTGCACAGTGGACACTGGTATGCAGCAAAGCCACTGCCCACCATATCAGCTCTCACACTCAAGGACACGACTCAGCTGCTGTTTGTCAGAGCTTTGGAAATGCTTCCCCTCTATCCCTGTGGTGAGGAGGAGAGGTGGAGCCTGCTTGGAGTGCTCGTAGGATGAACCCTTCCGTCCCCTGCCCTGGCAGAACAGCCCCTGCTAGGCTGGTGGGCTGCAATCCATAGCACTTACTCCCTTTCCCCCCTGCGGTACCTCAGATGACATGTGCTGCCCACTTCTGGCTCATTGGGACAGTCAGAGCTAATGTGCCAGGGCCCCTGGATTGTCTCCTGCAGCCCTCAGGCATGTCACAAGCTAGGCCAGGGCATTGTGCCTGGGCATCAGTATGGAACGCCTAGCAAGCAAAAAAATGGTTTTATTTGCATAAAGTGTTTTATTTACATTTTTTCCCTGTCTTTCCTGATAAATTATGTGATCAAATTGACCCATTTATCTAAAGGAGCAAGAGTTAAGTGGAAATGCTCTGGCACAGTAAGCAAGGCAGCTCTTTGTGTGGCCACATCACAGGGATCTCTGTACAAGATGTCTATGGCTTTCCTGATGGTATTGCCTTAATTGTTTGGGTTTTTTTTTTTGCCAGACTGTTTTCTTCCAGGGAGCTGGCAGGTCCTCCCATTAGTTATGATTTAAGAAGATGTAAAAAGCAAAAAGTGAGTCCCTGTGGAAGAATTGTTGCTCCATAAGTCCCTGGCCTGGAGATGAGCAAGGTAAACTTAGATGTTTAGAGACAGGCAGATGGGGGAAGAGTACTTCTGCTCAGGTGTGCACACATGCCTCAGAAACTGGGACAGCAGGAGCACAGATAACAAAAAGAGACTTTCTGTGAGCTGCACTGGGTGCTATGGAGGCTGGCAGGGCAGTTTCCCTCCTCTGTTTTTTTAATTTACTTTTTGTTTTTGCTCAACTCTGTACCTCTTTGTGGGGGAGAAAAAGAAATGACCTGCCTTTCTGTTTGCAGCACTGAAAGCTCCTTGGCATGTGGCTTTTTTTCATGGAGGCAATCAAATGGCCTGGCCTATGTGAGGGAAGGGACATTTGGCAACAGTCTCCAGGCACCTCTGTAAGCAGGGGCAATGTCCCAGTACTTGTTCTGAGCCACCTAAACTGCCTGTGTGCAGCCTCCACTCTGAGCACCTCTGTTGTTTTGCCGCTGGGGATCAAAAGGTGCCCTGCCTTGATCAGCAAGGTAGAAGCCACTGGAGGCTTGTTGAGAAATGATTCCTCTCATTTGTCACTCCTTCCTGTTGGCTGCTTTGCAAACCCCATTCTCATCAGTGACATCTTTCACCCAGGTGCTTATTCCCAGTAGCAGTGGGTGGCTTTTGCTCCAGGCAGCCAGCTGGAAAAGGGAAAGCATTTGTTTCTTTTGCAATAACTCTGCATGCATTTGTGAGCAGCGGTGTCCGTGGGAAGAGCATTTCCCCATGACTGGACATTGGAGATAACTGTGAGCAGGAAAGGTCAGAGATCCCTTGCATTGGTTATGGGGGGAAATGAGTGCTCAGTGCAGCAGCAATAATGCAAACAACTCCCCATCATCCCCCATCAGAAAATAGATGCAGCCTTTGTACTAGACAAGCACAGGTGCTTTGCAAGCTTTCCCTCCAGGTTTATCCGCCTATCTCAGATCTGTAGCTATTACTCACATGGATAGTCCTGTGGATGGAAACGTGACTGCCGGCACGAGTAAGGCTGCGGGAGGGGGAGAGGAATAACAATGCAAAGCGCCCTCGGCTTTTCAGTGCCCTGCCTGGCCAGCCTTGCCTGAGAGCAGGTGCCTTTTGGTGCCCTGTGTGCATCCAGCTCCAGGCTGTGAGGCAGGGAGAGTACTGGGAGGGCAGAGAGAGGCCGACCCAAATGGGAGGTTACGGTACATCAGCTTTAATCAGTGCCTTCCTGCTGCTCTGAACCAAGGGGAAGCTGTTTTGTATGTGTTGCTCACAGTGTCATGAGCAGTTGCAGCAGCAGAGAGGGTTTTGTTTTTTCTCAGATGAGCTCTTTATCTTCTCCTCCCCCCCCCTTCCTAGCAAGGGCATCTAACTGTGAATAATACGCACTTCTCCAGACCCCAAAGCTTTTATTTCTAGCCTTTGGGCTATTGGGTTGCCAGTTTCCCCTACCCACTTCTTGCTCAGGCTCCTTGACTCTTATCACCTGCTGCAAAGCAGAACCCATGAAGCACATGCAGACGTGTCCCTCTGCAGGGCTCACCGGTGGCTGGAGAAGCCAGTGCCCTCCGACCACAAGACTGAACTCAACAGGGATAATCCTCATGGAACAAGAGACCAAAGCTCTTCCCATACCAGCAGCAGCACGCGGAAGCCGCGGGACGAGCGGTGGAGGGCAGGGTGCCCACATGTCTTCTGCGCTGGGGCTTGCGCTGACCCTAGCTGTGTCCCACGTGCTGGTTGAGCTTTTGCTGATAGGAATCCTCAGACATGATTCAGGCTCCATCTATCTCTTTCTCATAGCACAAACTCAACCAGGTGGCCTGCAGGGTCTTCGGTGTCCCCTTTCCTTCTTATCTTATCCGTATTGCTGTTTGTTTGACCAATAGGTAAAACAACTGAAACAGCCGGCTTGCAAATAAGCAGCAACACGCTCTGCTTTTGCAGATTCCCCTCTTGGCCCTGTCAAAAGAGCTCTTAAAAGCAGAGAAATGGTACGTTGCTCCCCCAGCCATTGTATTCAATGCAGTAATGCCTATGCAATTCCTGTCTCCCTTGGAGACATGTATGATGTGTGTGCATGTAAGCTAGTGTATGTATACAGTGCATATGCATACCATCTATATATTGTATATACGCACATCCCAGTACATATACACACCATACAGAAGATAAAATCACATGCTTATATATCTATAAATAAAATCCTATATATTTATATATTTCTATGTTTTCAATAGATATAAAGATATAATATAGAGATGATAGAATCAACCACCCTTGTGTAAGGCTGGCCCTGTGTTCTGTCACAAGGCACGTGACACTGAAGATGTTGGACTTTGGAATGGTTTTAGCCATACACTGAGGCCTACATTTAAAGATATAGCACTCTGCAGAGAGAGGCTTTGCTGTGGTTAGGGCAGGGGGCTCCTTGTTGGCATGTTAACCAAGTAAGGTTTGTCTAATGGGAATGTCTCAGTGTGGGAACACGCTCGAGTATCCTTGTCTTCTGAGTAAGCCTTTGTAAGGTCCAGCGTGCTCACACCTGGACAGACACATATCCCACCGTCATATGCACTTTTCTGTCTCTGCACGGATGTGGTTGGCAGCTGAGCATACCCATGTTGCAAAAACGTGGCTCTGCTTTTCCCGTCTGCCATCGCTAGCACAGCACGGAACAACCATATGTTTGTGCCATGTTTCACATGCGGCTATTGGTCAGAAACGCAGCGATGGAGCTGGAATAGGGCAAGGAAAGCCAATGCGTTATGCATGAGGGACGGTCTCAGGATCAGAGCTGGCAGGGCACTGTGCTGAGCCCAGCAGCCAATGAGAAGTGGCTGTGGCAGGTCGGCCATGCTGTGTCTGTGCCCCTCTCCTCAGAGGCCCAGCTGCACGGCGGGCTGCTGGGGACAGGCATGCTGGGCTGGCAGGCTCTGTCTGGGCCTGGCAGCCCCTCACTGCTCTCTCCGTTGTCATTTTCACCTTCTGCTGGGAGGAGGGTGGGCGTTATCCTGACCGTCGGTTACACTGGTTTCGCACTGTGCAAACTCCCCCAAACTCCACACCCCCAGGCTTCTTGCCTCCACACAACTGGTAATCCACCTCAGCCGTGTCCCGCCTCGGCCGCGGGCAGCTCCCGGCCCCACTCCTCACCAACCTCATGGGGGGTCTCCTCACCCCAGCCCCCTCCTCCGGATGCCACTGATACTCGTGCAGGCCTGGCAAGCAGGCACACTGCTGCTAGGCCACAGACTCTGATGCACTGCACCTCACGTCAAATAAGCTCGCTGTGCCGGGTGGGGGAACGCATCTCCTATGCTGTAATGCCCTAGATGCTATGGGAGGGCTGCAGAGCTTTCTGCTGGTGTGGGATCCTCACTCTCCGACTGTTGGCGAGATGTGTTTTTGCTTCTTGCTTCCAGAAAGCAGTAAGTTTTGTCCCAGACCTCTCTGTACCCCCACCCAAGCACAGCCCTGCTGAACTGTTTCAAGCTGTCTCTCACTCATTCACCATACACACACACACACACACACACACAATGAGAGAAAAATATCTAGAAGTCTATTACTACGTATGTATTAATATGTTAATATCACTCTTTTGGAGAACATTAAAATGTTATTACTTTACAGACTATGCTTTATAGTACCTGTGTGAAAGGACCTAGGACACTGGATACGAATAGAGCTATGTTGATATATCATAGTATGTACACGAGAAACTTCCTTTTGTCATATTATCCTTGTAATGTAAAATGATTGTTAATAAAAAAAAAAGCATTTAAATTTATCAAGTTGGGTTGCTAATTGTTTATAGTGTGATTGGAGATTAACTTAAAGGTCTGTATGGATCTTCAGTTTTCCAGTTGATTCTGGAAGTGGATGCCAGTGGATAACCAGTGTTACATGATATAGGCAGGTTATTTAGCCTGATGGCAAACTTCTGATGCAATCAAAGAATTGTTGAAGACTTGGGTTGGAAGGGACCTTAAACATCATCTAGTCTCAACACCTTGCTCTGGGCTGATTGCCACCCACCAGCTCAGGCTGCCCAGGGCCCTATCCAACCCAGCCTTAAATGCCTCCAAGGATGGGGCATCCACAGCTTCTCTGGACAGCTTGTTCCAGTGCTTCACCACCCTCTGAGTAAAGAATTTCTTCCTGACATCTAACCTAAATCTTCCCTATTTTAGTTTAAAGCCATTCCCCCTTGTCCTGTCACTATCAGCTGTGTCAAGTGTCCGTTCCCCTCCTGCTTCTAAGCTCCCTTCAAGTATTGGAAGACCACAGTGAGGTCTCCATCAGATATGTATGGTATAAGAGTTTGTTTCTGCTTTGAGGATTTAAACTGGCGATGTGCTGTGCCCACTCATGTTTGCTCAGCTTACAGCACATTGGTGCTGGGAAATTTGTTGTTCCCAAATGAAAGTGAATACAAATTCTAGCCTTGGAGGAGGTTTGGGCTTAGTGAGCTCATGAGCTGAGGAGAGAGGTGGACCTTGGGGGAAAGCGTGCACTCAGGAGTATAAATGCTTTTGAGAGAACAGTTGTGCATTGGTTTCAGGACTGAATGCCCCACAGTTTTAGCCAAAAACAACAGCCATGGGGACAGGAAGCAAAAGGCGATTTCCAGGCACAGAAATGAAAATAGCAAAAAATTAGTGTTCATTTAGAAAAGGTTTTTTAGTGACTACCTTGAAGTGATGGAGCAATCCAAGTATTACAAATAACGTGCCATTTTCTATCAGCTTTTGCTGCAGTGATTAAACTCTGTTTCTGAGCAGTAAGTAAACCCAACAAAACCTGGCAGCAGCCAGGGCTTAGCTCCAGCTCAGCAGGTGCAGGGTTTTCTGGGCACTTGGTAGTCAGTGATGGAAAACTCATCCCTGGGGTTTTGGCTTTGCTCATCAATCGGCAGCACACAAAGCAGGTCAGTGCTTCACTTTCAGCAGATCAACGGTGTGTGAAGAGTAGGAATAGCAGTCAAAATTCACTACTGATTTGTAATTAACTTCTTAGAAGTGGTTTTGTGCTGTGGACACTTGACCACTGCTCTCAGCAGTGACTATCTCCTTGGTGATAGCTTCAGACCAAGAGTCTGAAGAGTCAAGAGTCCTTTATGCAAAGTGTGTGACCTGAGTCACTGTGAGGAAAGGAAGCTTGTACAAATGTATCTGATCTAGGACTTAAGTTTGCCCTTTGTTTTTAGGACCACTGATTCTCATGTCAATATGAGCGAAAGGGAAATTGAAAAATTCCTCTGTGACGGTTGTCATAGCATTAACACCTAGCACACTCTTCCCTAGCTCTGCTAGTATCCTGGACATGCTCTATGGGGATGGTTGTGGTTAGCAGCTGGCTCTCAGAAATTAATTTGGCAAATAAACAAAGGTGCAGTTCCTTCCTGGAAACGGGAGGTCTTTTGGGGAAAAGGGTCTGTGCTGTGGGGCTGGCCCCATGGCAGCACAGGGCAGCAGGCACAGGGAAACATTGCTGCGTGCAGAACTGCTGCCACACAAACAGCCAGAGCTCGTTTATAGGGGCTCTAAAAATACCCAGCAATCAAAGGCTCCTGCAGAACAGCATCTGCACTAACTAGGTTTTTCAGCTCTCTGAAGTCCCTCGTTTGAAGTTGTTTTGATCCAAGGGGAAAAACAATTTTTTTGCCTGCACTGCAGTCAGCCATTGCAGTTTCTGGGGGGATGGTGTGGGGTGGGCAAGTAGTGTGGAGGACATGGGAGGCACAGGGGGTGCAGCCCTCTTTGTGGGGCTGGCAGCAGCTTGCGGCCCCCAGATTCGCTTTGTGGTTTCTCATTGTGCTTTAACACTGACTGTGATGGGTGACAGAGTGCCCCCAAACTGTCAATGAGGTAAATATCTCCCACTCCTGCCCCCAAAATCTCTTTCCTCTTACTTTTATGTACAGCTTTTGATCTCTGTGCTTTGTTAGGAACCAGTGATGGTATTAGGTCAGCTAGGCGGGAATTTTTTTATAGGTACACGGTTTGCAGAGTATTGTCCCTTGAAAATACAAAGATCAGCAACAAGGCTGAATCCAAATTCACTTCTTAGCTTGTTTTCAGAGATGATGCCAATGTCTGGGAGGGAGCTGATCGCCGGATCCCATTCCCTAACCTCTTTGCAGCTGCAGGAGATCCTTTATAGCTTTGCTGAAAGCAAACAGCTTTCCTGTGCTTTGGCCAGAACAGGACTCCCCTCCTAGCTGCTCCCTTCTCATCACACACCCACCCCTTGGTGGGACTGCACGCAGGACCTGATGTTGCCTCATTGCAATGTTTTGCCCCTCAGCTTGTGAGCTGCAGCACCGGGGCCTTACCCTGCAGTAAACAAACAGACACAATGTGGACACAGTTTGGAATTATTTACTTGCAGTGATTTACATTTTGTGCTCTAACGATAGACACAAAGGCTGAATCTCATGCTCTGTGTTTGTGCTTTGGACTGTGCGTACAATATCGCTTTGACAAACAATATCTGCTCTGTGCAATACACACATTTGGACACCGAAGGACTGAGTAAGCAGAAAAGCCTTCTCATGCTGGAGGGCCATGAAGCACTATTTCACTTTGCTACTATTGGACAGTTTGATATTACCAACGGAAGAAACAATATAAAGTGTCAAATATTAGTTTTTGCTCATCATGCTTATTGTTCAGCAAATGAACCAAATTTACCTTGAGACTTAGTTACACGTGAAAATACATAGAAGATGCTGCCAAAATTCTGCCCATCAATCCCATCAGACTTCAAACTGACTTCCTAAAGAGTGTAATTTTGTAGTTGTTTTTATCTCCGCAGCTTGTTTGCTTCCAGCCTTAATGTTTCTGCATGTTAACGGATTAATAGTAGGCAGAAGGATCAGTGCAACTGCTGAATTGCCATTGGGGAATCTACTGACCTCGCTTCTTGGTCAAAAACATAGTTTAAGAACATTAATTGTCATAACTTATTGCCATTTGATATAGAATCATAAAATCTTAGAATCATTAAGGTTGGGAAAGACTGCTAAAATCCATAAGTGATGACACTGAGAATTTCCTGATACTTTTTGTTTTTATATATAATGCTGCCATTTCCCACAGTAGCTCTGCAGTTTATCTGCTTGGACCAATTTAGTTCCTACAGCCCATGGAGTGCTGGGACTCAGGGCATGCAAGCACAGCGAAATGTGATGCAAGCAGTTTCGTGGCATAAAGGCAGGGCACTGCACAGGCGCAGGAATTTGATGACAAACAGCTCCTATTAACAAAGTTCAAAAGGGCCAGGGTTGGGCGTCCCTGCCCCTCCAGTACCACACGTAGACAACATTCCTTCTGTTCATGGGAGCCAGCACCCTTAACTGCATTGCCTTTCAGTCCCCAGAACTGCTCTTGCCTCATTAAATCAACACCTGGCAAGCTCTTAAGACTGAGCTGAATGCATAAAGCATTCTTCCCAGGCTGAAATGCCAGACAATAAGAAAGATCCAGTCAGGAAAGATGCATACATTTGTTCCCCGTTTCAATTGCATACTGCAGAGGAAGGAACAACAGCAGCCTTTGACTCTGTTGACACCACTTTTTGCCTTAAGACTGTTTTGTCTTTAAGTGTGTACACATATCTTTCTCTGCTATAAAAGAGGACTTTTTTTTCTTTTTTTTCTCCACAAGAAAATTAGATTTCAAGGGGATATTTCTTAGGTGCTGTAGGATTGCTATCTAATTACAGGGTGTGCCAAGATCACCAGGGGCAGAGGCAGATAATGCTGTTTACAGTCAGTCACCAAGATGTTATAAAAGGTTCATTAAAGTAAGCAGGCGGCAGAACTAGAGAAATCTCTTGGCAGCAAGACAAATATTTGGCCCTTCAGGCTTTTCACTGCCAGCCAAATAGCATCATACCATGAAGTTGTTCTTATCATTATACTAAAAGGAAGGAAGAATTGCATTGCTGCCAGGAACTATAGGAAGAATAGGCCAACATGACAATGAATTTTGCACTTAAATGGAAATGATTATTCCTAATCTATAGGCATATCTACGGACAACAGAACACAGAACATAGAAACTATTAAGGATTCTGTATCAACTAAATTTCTGCTACATCTAGTTTAGTCACAGCATCCTACAGCTCTTTCTTAATAAACAAAAACCCATAGAACAAAACATGAAATCAATTTTCTTTCTAATTATACCTCTCCTTGCCAGTGGAGCAATAGCAGAGATTAAACCATTAGGCATAATATTCAATCACATGTTTTTTGCCTACTTGTTTGTTTGCTTGTACAAAGCTGTTTTTATCTATTTCTTCAAAGTGACCACATAACTTACTGCTATACCACCTGTAAGGAGAGTAGCAATTTAAAGATGTTTTTCACTGTTCATTGACATTGTTGATCTGTTCAGAGTCACAGCATCTCTGAGAGTGGAAAGGAACTCTGGAGATCAACTTGTCCAGCCTCAATTCTGTTCAGAATAGGATAAACTACAGCAGATTGTCCAACACCATGTCCAGTCAGATTCTGAGTGTCTCCAAGGATCAACAACCTCTCTTGGAAACTTGATCCAGTCTTTAATCATCTTCACATGAAAAAAAAAAAGTTTCTTTCTTTCTTTCTTTCTTTCTTTCTTTCTTTCTTTCTTTCTTTCTTTCTTTCTTTCTTTCTTTCTTTCTTTCTTTCTTTCTTTCTTTCTTTCTTTCTTTCTTTCTTTCTTTCTTTCTTTCTTTCTTTCTTTCTTTCTTTCTTTCTTTCTTTCTTTCTTTCTTTCTTTCTTTCTTTCTTTCTTTCTTTCTCTCCTTTCTTTCTTTCTCTCTCTTTCTTTCTTTCTTTCTTTCTTTCTTTCTTTCTTTCTTTCTTTCTTTCTTTCTTTCTTTCTTTCTTTCTTTCTTTCTTTCTTTCTTTCTTTCTTTCTTTCTTTCTTTCTTTCTTTCTTTCTTTCTTTCTTTCTTTCTTTCTTTCTCTCCTTTCTTTCTTTCTTTCTTTCTTTCTTTCTTTCTTTCTTTCTTTCTTTCTTTCTTTCTTTCTTTCTTTCTTTCTGTCTTTCTTTCTGTCTTTCTTTCTGTCTTTCTTTCTGTCTTTCTTTCTGTCTTTCTTTCTGTCTTTCTGTCTTTCTGTCTTTCTGTCTTTCTGTCTTTCTTTCTCTTTTCTCTTTCTCTCTTTTCTCTCTTTTCTCTCTTTTCTCTCTTCTCTTTCTCTCCTCTTCTCTTCTCTCTCTCTTCTCTTCTCTTCTCTCTCTTCTCTTCTCTTCTCTTCTCTTCTCTTCTCTTCTCTTCTCTTCTCTTCTCTTCTCTTCTCTTCTCTTCTCTTCTCTTCTCTTCTCTTCTCTTCTCTTCTCTTCTCTCTTCTCTTCTCTTCTCTTCTCTTCTCTCTTCTCTTCTCTTCTCTTCTCTTCTCTTCTCTTCTCTTCTCTTCTCTTCTCTTCTCTTCTCTTCTCTTCTCTTCTCTTCTCTTCTCTTCTCTTCTCTTCTCTTCTCTTCTCTTCTCTTCTCTTCTCTTCTCTTCTCTTCTCTTCTCTTCTCTTCTCTTCTCTTTTTCCCTTTTCTCTCATTCACTTACAGTTCCATGTAATGTGATTTTTGCCCATTACCTCTTATGCTGTCACTAGTCACTACTGAGAAAAGTCCGTCTCCATCTTCTTTCCTCCTCTCCCAGATCAGGTACTTAACACACACTAAGAATCCCCTTGAGCCTTCTCCAGGCTGGACAGTGTCAGCTCTCAGCCTTTCCTCATACAGAAAATGCTTTTCTCCTTTAATCATCTTCATGGTCCATTGCTTCAATTGCTCCAGTAAATCCAAATCTTTCTTACTTCGGAAGCCAAGAACAGGACACAGCACTCCAGATGTGCCCTCACCAGTGCTGAGTAGAATCACTCCCACTGACCTGCTGGCAGTGGTTTTCATAATGCAGCCAAAGGCACTGTTGTACTTCTTTGATGCAAAAGCACACTGCTGGTTTATGTTTGACTTGGTTTCCACCAGGGCCCCAGGTTCTTTGCAAAGCTGCTTTCTATATGGTTGGCCCCAGCCCTGTAGTGATACATGGAGTTGTTCCACCTCAGTTGCAGGACTTTACATCTCATTTTATTGAACATTCTTGTCAGTCCATTTCTCCAGCCTGTTCACATCCCTCTGAAAGGCAGCACAAGCACTTAATGTATCAGTAACTACACTCAGTTTTGTATCCTCTGCAAACTTGCTTAATGTGTGCTCTGTCCTGTCATCCGGGTCTTTAACAAAGATGTTAAACAGAGTTGGCCCCAATACCAGCCACAGTCACTACTAGTGAGTGTCTTCCAGCTGAACTTCATTCCTCTGTTGACAAACGTCTGTGCCTGACACTTCAGCTAGTCTTCAGAGACTGGTTCTGGTTGTTTCCCCTTTCTGGTAGCCTTCACTTGACAATTTACTAGACTTGTTTTGCTAAACCAGCAAAATGGGATGTATTCTAGATAAAGCCCAGTTTAATATTTGGAATTAAACAGAGGATCAAACTGACCCTGCAAAAAATGAAGTTCTCTGTGTTTTTCAGTGTTACAAAACCTATGATTCTGTTTTTAGACTTTTGGATGTCTTATCCCTATACAAGTCCTTCAAAGCTGTGTCTACGACTTGAAATAAAGTGGTAGAACAAATAGTGTGCTTATGAGATCATAGCATCATTGCTGGCAATGCCAGCTTTTCAGTCCATTGACACACTAAAAGAACAGTAAACAGTAACTTTTAAGCCACGTCAAATCTTGAAAGTGCACACAAAAAAGAGAGATACCTAGAGAGTATGTCTGGTCAGTGAATTTCTTCTGTCTGGAAGTAATGGAATACGTGGTCATTCAGAATAATTTTCTTCAAGTAATGCAGGTGTGAGAATTTGAGTGTGAAAGTTAACTTCAAACCAAAACCATCAATCATATACTAAGGTATGAAATGATCCCACTTCTTTTGTCTAGATGCTGCCTGGAATATGATTGCTATATTTGAAACTTTTTCAGATCAGAAATGCCAAAACAGAAAATGTCAGTTAGCAGAAGGATTTGGTCCAAGTTTCTGGAGGTAACATCAGTAATAATTTGTCCATGCTTAGGGTCTTCCTGGGTGATGTAGAAAGATAGAAAAGTAATTTGTTAAAGGATTCTGAAACTTTCATGATTTCAACAGTTTTCATGAACCCTAAAGCTAAGGTATCAGATGCTCTAATAAACAAAAGTGAAGGAAAATATTTGACTTCTTGTTTGGCAGTGTTTGCTTCAAAGACTACACTGAGTGATAGTATGACTGTCTCCCTTCTTCCTCCGTTCCTTCTCTACTTCTAGATATCCATCTAATGCATGTTCATCTATGCTTCCACTTGGCTTCTCTCTCTCTTCCACGCTACTGCTTTGGGTCAGAAGTCAGGATTAATTTTGTGATCTTCATTTCTCTCAATCTTATAAAGCATTATGAAAAACGGGAACTGGCAAAATGACTGCTGCATGGTATGGAGCCAGCCCCCCCAGGGAACTTGGGTGGAAGTGCTAGATGCCAAGGAGCAGCTCAGATTTCTGTGATCCCTCTGATCCCCTCAGCTTCCCTGCAGAAACTGAGAACTCAAAGAAATGATGGTGGGCAGGCTAACAAAAGTAATTCAAATCATCCCGACAGCCAAACCCTTTATTTGAGAGAACCACTTCGTTGGGTGAGCGATTGTCCTCTAAATACATTTTCCAGACAGTTTCCTTTGTCAATCAGAAAGGGTGGCCTAAGAATAATGTTGTGCTGGGCCACTTGGTGGATGGAAGAGTGAAAGGCGAAATGCAGCTCATTTGCCCATGCTGAGAGGCTTGGAGGAAATCTGGTTGGCAGTAGACATAGTGTGCCTACATGTGGAGCTGATGCCACATGGCAATCTGTCTTCTGGGGTTCCTTAGCATTTCTTCCCAGTGGTTCTTCTCTGTGCCTGTGACATGCAAACCCAGGCTGCATTTGCCGAGCACTTGGCTTTGCCCAGTGCCATCCTGGCTTAGCATTTCTAGCTCCACACTAGAGGCACGTAGCAGCTCATGAGGCACCTCGAACATGATCATCTCGTTCCAGACAGGGTTGATCTTGTGTTTTGCACGTTTGGTCTGCTTCTTCTTCAGTTTCAAGGACTGATGCCTCAGGGTCACCTTGACAGAAACGTCTACAGAGAATTCAGAGAGACTGTATTAACAAACATTTAATAAAATGAATGCAAGAGAACTTTTACTGATGACAACAGGCTGAGTAAGAGAATATGAGAAACACTGATCTTGGGGTTTTTAGCTTTCCCTTTTTAAAATATGTTCAAATTCTTTAGCTTTTCAATTGTTTGTTTGTTTACTTGTTTTCAGCCAACTCTGTATTTCCCATGTTCTTTCTAGATTTACTTAATAGTAGAAAAAATTATCTCAGTTTTTCTTGCTTTTCCACTCACCATTTCCAAGAAGATCTTTCATCTGCTTAGAATGGAGATTTTTAGCCTTAATAATCACCACGAGCAAGCGGTTTGCAGCTGGCAGGTAGCTGATAGAGAGCAGAACTTCCCCATGGCCTGTAGATGGCTCCTGGAAATTGAGATGCAAAAGAGTTAATTTTTATACAATCTGGGTCTAACATGAGGAAAACTAAATAACACAAGGGGATGAATTTAAGGTCAAAGGCTGACCCAACTGTCTCCCTGTCTCAGTACAGGAGACTTTTCCAGTTAAACTGGATCAGAACAAACCAGACAACATATTCAAGAGACCTCTTTCACTCACAGGGACCAGAACACATTGGTTACTCCTTTTTTTTTTTTTTTTTTTTTTGTGAACAGCTATTCCTGTTGCCCCAGTGGGATTAATCTCAGGGCAAATGCTCTGAAAAATGGAGTATTCAATTCATGGGACTGCACATATTTCATTTTTGGGTTCTTTGATTCCTTTCTTCCCATTAGCGATTGTCCTCTTATCCTGCTGACCTTTATTCCCCTCTCTCACTCGCTCTGTACAAATATCCCTGAAGGCAGAAAAAGCGGGAAATGACCCTTCACCAGCTGAGCTTGCCTTGGAAAGCAGAACCTCTGCCACATGAGGAAGGAGAGGGAGTGCCTGCTGTGCCTGCAGAGCTGCAAGCCTATGGCGAGGGACGAGAGGGATGTAGTTAATCTTTGTAAGAGCAAGACTGTGACAGAAATCTGTTTTGGTGTGAGGTTAATGACCCAGAAGAGACACAGAAAGCCAATGTCAATTCAATAGACTCCCTTTGGACTCCTTAGCGTGATCTACAAGCTTTAGGACAGACAGCTCTCCTCTAGGCCATTTCTGTTCTCTCCACTTGCAGTTCTAAGTGAGCCATAAATATTTTGAATTAAGTTTTCACCGGGTTACTTCCAACACGCAAGGACAGGCCCTCTGTATGCTCCCCATGAGGTGATTGACTCTCCAGAAAGCATGGCTGTCATCGCTGTCTGGTTTGAATGACTTATTTGTTGTGCACAACTCAGGTGGGAGGCCATTAGCAAGGAAACCTGAAATTCAATCCCAGATCAGTCTGAGTAAATCTTCCTTCATGCACTCAGGTAGCAACAAAGGGCTTGTATATGTTTCACTTAAATAAATCCTACCCTAAATGCAAGCGAATCTTAAATAAGAAACATACACACACACACACACACAAAGGCAGATTTAAATGGCTTTGTGTCCCTGACAAATACAAATATCATCTTAATGCAAAAACATGATTTTGGCAAGCTATGAACTGCTTTTGTTAGCATACCAAGCCTAACGGTGGCTCTTGGCTAGAAGCTCATTACTGTACCTCCATGCATAGGTGAATGTTAAGGCTGAGAGACTGGGTGCTGCAGTGGGCTGTAAATGCACACACGTATGTGCACATGTACTTGCTGTGCATGTACACCACATGCTGTGCTTATGGCTTTTGAACCTCTAATATTCTGACTGAGTTCTTGACTATCTTGTATCCACATGAAACCAAAACCATAATGGTTGGTTTCTGCTGGAGCTTTACATGAAGAGACTGAGCCAAAGGTTCTTTTCCTCCACCCTCTTTCTGTGCTCTGAGGATAACAGGCATCAGGGGGTCAGTGGTGAGTTACTGTGCAGGGCACCACGGAATCACAAAAGTGAAGGTGCTATGTGAGCGACTGCCATCATCTCTGTCATTAGCAAAGTGGTGGGAGGGAAGGAAGACAAGATAAGGACATCAGTCTGCAATATCTGTGATTTGCATTGCTCACAGCACTCTGTGGATTCCTGAATACTAATTACATTACCTGGCTAGCTGCATGCTCCCCTCTGAGCTCTTTCCCTTGTGTAGGAGAATTACCATGAGGATAGGAATGAAATTTCTGCAGCTCACAGCTTTTCAGGGAAATGTCAGTCTTTAAACAAAGCCCACTAACTTTGTTCCTGGATGGATGCCGTCAAAAATAGCTGCTCTTTTTTGATCAACTCTTCCTCACTGCCTCCCGCTCTGGTTCTAAATGAATGATTCAGGATCTCTATTTAAGCTATCTGTGCAAGGGTTGGCTCTCTCAGGTCCCAGATGACGCAAATTCAGCTTTCACTGCAGATCCTCAGCTCAAACTGGGGCAGTGCAGTTCAGCAGTACAGTTAATGTTAACCTTGTGCTGTCAGACTGGAGGAGTAATGAGTGCCGACCTGTTTCTTTGTGTACTCAGAGTACCCAGTACACCAGGACTCAGCCAGGTGTACATGAGTGGACACCAACCATTGCTGCGAACTGGTTAATGGTTGAGTACTGTTTACAAAGCAGATGCTACAGTAGAATGGAGAGGATGGAGGGCTCTATCTATCGTGGTTTAGGGATTTAAGTAATTATAACTTACATTAGAATAATTTCTTCTGAACAATCATTTTTTTCCAGCAGAAAAGTTCCCAGATCTTCTGCATCTCTCTCAGCTAGAGGTTTTTCTTTAGACTAGAGTAGTTTGCTCTCAAGTGCCCTGCCCACACCCATCTCTGCAGAAGAGGCACAACTTAGCAGCTGAACTTTTGCTACCACAGACCCTGCACTGTTTACACACAGAAACGCACGTAACTTCCAGACACATGCTTTGAATTGCAAATATGACTGTCAGATTATCATGTAATTGAGGGAGGAGGAAAGGGAGTTTTAACACATTTTAAATTCCAGGAGCTATACATAAAGGGGCTGGGCTGATAGGCTTTTGATTGCTCTCTGAAACGATTAGGTCAACACATTGTTCTACTATTGTCACCTTTGCCGTCACACTTCGCCTCTCCAAACCTGTGTCCAGATGCATGGATCCACCCACCCATGGACATGCAGCTGTGTGGAAGAGGGTTTCTCTTGTCCAGATAAGAACTAGAGCCTCTGGACTAGTGACAGACTGAGTCCATACCTTCTCTGGCGTCTTTAGCCTTTCCCAGTGGGCCATCCTGAAGTCTTCAATGTTAGCAAGGCTCAGTTTCAATTCTCCCACGATGCTGTGTCTGGAGAACTTGTCGCAGTTTCTCAAGGTGAGAGTCAGTGTTCCCTCTTGCATCTCCTCCTCAGTTATTGAGAACCGCAGGGCCTCCTCCCAGAGGGTGTGAAGCACCTTTTTCTTCAGCTCTGTCTGGGCTTCAGTCATGCCAGATTTGCTCACCAGTGTGCCCAGTATGTAGCAATGGCAGCCAGCATCTTGGTCAGTACTCATTTTTCCATGCATAACTGTATAGGAAAGATTGACTCTAAGAACCTCTTACAAAGGATAGCATCTTGAAGAAGTCCGAACAGAGAATGGTGAGTAGCAGATTTCTGCCCCTTACCTTCCAGAAGGGCCACACACAGCTCGGCTTTGTGTAGATCATATGTGAGGGAATAGCGCAGTTCAGGGACCTGGTTACAGCTGGCTGCCCGCTCGGGCTTCAGGTGCTCCGTGACACACACATCCTTTACCACACCTGGAACTGAAGAAACCCCATTAGCAAGAAAATCTTTGTCTTCCAAGAAGGACAAATCCACCTTGCCTTGACTCAGGTCCTCTAAATGTCTCACTATTCCAGCATTTTGTATGCAGGAATAACACTTCAGTTCCTTCTTCCCTCATCATATCTCCTTTTTGCTGTCTTCTCACACTTCCAGTTCCTTCTATTGCACTTGGACAAGCTTCCTGCTCCCTTTACCACAGTGTGTTCACAGATTTGCTCCTTCACCTTGTGCCTAAGCCAAGGTGCCTAAAATATTTGCTTGATACTATATTGTTTTGTATATATACTTTTACACACGTGGATTTATTACACACTTGTAATTTTTTTTAAATGAGAATTTGATTCTGCTTTAGAGCTACCATGCAGTTTGGCATTAACTCAGGCCTCTATAACCTTTTTAAAATTTATTTTAACACTACGGTTTTTGTCACGCAGAAGCTGATATGCCGTCTATTCCTGTAGCACTCGATGATGTTGAAGATAGTGAGCTTGGGAAGGTGTGAGGCAGTTTCTACGCATATGATTTTGAACCTGAGTACACATTTCATACTGAAACAAAGCAAGAATAAAGACTAAAAAGGAATCCACAGCTTTTTATTGTCAAAATCTATTATCTGCAAGACCAGTTCTCACTCATATAGAACATAGCAATGGAACATGCACATTTTGTCCTAAAAATCTCGGCCACAGTCCCAGCCAGTTAAATGTGGCACCTAAAGGATAAAAATCTTGCTTTATTTCAGCAGTACTTGAGCTATGAAATCAGGCACAGTAGGAAGCAGACTTGTGCCATTAGCAGTGCAGAGGGGCTCTTACACCAACACACTTATGAAGAGCTTTAGTGTACATACTGCCATCATCTTTCAGGCTCTCCACACTATGATTATCTTCCTGACACTCAAAGATGTGAGTCAGAAAGCCTTTTCCTCTAATGCAGCTGCTCCCCATGTGTAGCAGAAATGCTAAGTCATGGCTTGAAGCAGTGATTGAGCACCTGGTGGGAAGGTAGGGCCAACCCAGGAGACCTCAGGTGCATGCAGTGCACCTGAGAGACCAAAAGGAGTGGATCCTAATTTCCCAGACCTCATTTAAGGTTTGGATGTGGAGGTAAGGTTGTCTTGCTGGAGATCCCTGGCTGCCTGAGGTCTTCCAATGGTAAGCAGGCTTTCTTCTTTCATTTCTGTGTCCATCATTGCTAGGTTTGTGTTTCTTGTCTTTTGCTGCAACTTAGGATTGTGCCAACCCATTTCTGTTGCTGTACTTTCCATTGTGTTGTAACGTTACACCATAGTACTCCTTAGTTTTCTATGCTCTCAGGTAGAGGGTCTTTGGGACAATCCTCCTCCCATAAGGACAAAAATATAGTCACAGGTAGTTAACAAAAAATAGAGTGCTCAAAAGAAGTATTGACAGATGGCATTCCATCTCTGGCAAATCATCATGAAGGTTTCACTAATATGGTAACATAGTAACCAGAAGAGTCAATTATGCAATTAAAATGACAGCCATGAAGGTAAAAATCATTATGGAAGCAACCCAGACATGCTGCCAGATGTATGCAATTAAAATTGAATTTTTTCTTAGGCTCCAGGAGTCTTATATTTCAGGCTTTGGCGTGCTATCTTTTGGGCTAGCTGAAAAACAAGAATGCTGTTTGGCAAAAAATGTCTGAGGTGTTAGCTTTCAGTTTCACTGCACGTTACAACGAAGACCATCTCATGGAGCTAGTGGAATAAGGAAGTAGAGAAACTGAAGTAGAAACTTGAACTCATTCCTGTCCCCATGTTCCTGACAAGGGATGTTGCTGGACAGTTAGTAATTTTTCTGGCAGAGAAATTCTGCCTAGGTTTAATTGGGTATTCCACCTGCATTTTGGCAACAGCTCTTGGTAAGACTCCATGCTAAACACATGCTTTTCAACATCTGCTTCCAATGAGCCAGGTTTTTCAACAACAAAATGTTTAGATTAAAAAAAATACAATCAGTCATAATCATGGATTTGTTATCTAGGTTTCCTGATGTTCTCCATGATTACTTAATATTAAACATATGTATTTAAAAAAGAACTGACTATACTCATGATAAGAGAGTGGAAAGTGCCCCACATCTTAATTCCCATGTTTATTACTTTAACTACAGTCACACAATGTTCAGAAGTATTGAGATCTACACTCAGAAAAGAAATCTTTAGTCTGAAGACAAAGTGTTCCTACCGTTTTGAGGGAGAACAAACAGTTCTTCATTGACTTGAATCTTCATCCTGTTCTCATCCAAAACAGCATGTTTTACAGTAGCTGGTTCTTCTGTTGTTTTCAAGGAGTATTGTGTGTAGTTAACAATTTCGGGTGAAGTTACAACTGGTTTGGGGCCATAAATGTTAGGAAACTTCAGAAGAGCTCGAGGCTGGACTGGCTCTGCAGTTTTCTTAACATTGAACTGAAAATTAAAACAGCCTTTATTATTTTTCAATAATCCTTTTGAATCTCTCTATGTCAAATGAACTGAAACAAAGGGAAGTGAGATGGTGGCCCTGGTCAATCTTGCTGCCATTGTTCCTTGGGTTAGGGAAACCACTGTCTGCCTGTACATCAAAAGATTTTTCTTGCCAAATCTCTTAGCTGTTTATTTTGTATACATCTCTTTAATTACCATCATTTCTGATCTATACAACATTTCAAGTAAGCCTATGGTAAGCATTAAGAAAGCAAAGGTATGGGTTGCACAGAGCAAGTATCTCCATTGTGTAAAAAGACAAAGGAGATATGGTTAAGCAGACCAGCCCTCCAGTGGCATGCAAAGAATAGTAGAGTCAGTGGCTCAGTCTCTGGGATTATCTATTGGCCCTGGGGACCAGAGCCCTGCCTGACCTGTAGAAACACATTACTACTTTATTATATGGGGCCTGAAATTTTGAGTTTGTTCTTATTTCATGTTTCTGCTGAATGCAGTATCAACAGAAGAACTTAAAAAATGGCAGACTGGACAAAGGTTGACACAGATATTTCCATTGTTCTGGTAGACAATATAAAATACTTTATTGGAATGTAACAGTCTTCTTTATGTCTCAGGAAAGAATCCCATCTGCTTACAACTGAAATAATTCCTGATTGATTTATATTTGGATTCATCAACAGGAAATAACTAGCTGACTAGAAAATGAGATTGATCCTCATCAGATTTTTTTAATGTTTCCAAAACATGTAGAAGAAAAAGTGGAAGTAAGGGTTCAATTTTGTTTGATTATTTTGCACTGGGATTCTCTCCAACCTCACTGCCTGCCAACCATTCTATGTTCAGTGTAGAATGAAGGTGAGCCAAAAAGTATTAATAACTGTAATTAAAGTTTTCCATTAGTCTCATTGTTTCCTGTTAATAAAGAATGTAGATGGTGCCCTGAAGCACTTGTCTGTGTTGAGACTTAGTGGTTCCAGTTCATATCTCCTGAGGGAGATTCTCTATTCCTCAAGATGTAGAGCTGAATAGAGCATACTCTTGATCTTTAGTCAATACTCTGCTTCTGGAGATCATAGTGCTACAGTTGCATGGACTTGGTAGTGATAATGGGCTAATTAAGTCACCGACTCCGTCTTCTCAAGGCAGCTAGTGCAATGATGTTTAGGAAGTCCACTGTGTAACAGCATTTTCTCTTATCTAATTTTTAGGACACTGAAACAGGAGTGAGATGAAAAATAAATGCATCACTGTGTATAGATCCCCACCTAGCATTCAGCTGAGTTAGTCACATAGAGCTGACTTATAATAATGGTGTAGTGAGATCCCGCTTCTAGAGATGTCAGCAGGAAGCTTGAAGTAACTTTTCCAAGTCTCCTATTCTTCAGAACTAAGACAGACCTATCAACCAAGATGTTAGGAACTACTAGACAACAGCTTGACAAAACAGGATATTTTTGTTCTGCAGAGACTCTAAACACTCAAAGCATGTGCAGTGGCAACTAGTGGCTGTTGTTCTTTCTCCCTTGATCCTGCTGTATGAGACTGCTGTTCTAGCATTGACCATCATACCACAGCAGCAAGCCTGGGTTGCTATGTACATCTCATGTATGAAGCACTTTGGAATCCCTTGAGATGAAAAACACCATAGCAACTTGAGGTATTAGTACAGTCTTTTCCTCCACTTGCTAAAAGGAAGACATTTAGTCAGGAAATCCATCATCACACAGCAACTAAGAGCTCTACTGGGTCAAAATATTCTTCTAGTCTGTCTGTTCTGCAGAATTAGAGATGAGACATATGCAAGCACAGTGGGACTAGCCCACCCCCTCTTCCAACTGCATCTGCCTCTTTTTATTATTTTTGCTGCCAGCTCTGTTCCCAAGTGCTGTCTGCTCAGCTACTTGCAGAGCTGTGTCCTATGGAAGTTCCCTTTAAAAGCAGTAATATCTTAGAATTATATGAATTTGTTTGTATTTATGTAGAAATGGTTTGCTTTCACACAAAAATAGCCAGGAAACTTCATCTGACCCTTTGTCCCTGCCTATTGACATTCAGACAGTGCATCAGGTTGCTGCCACTGCTGGATTTGTTTAGGCGTTTTAACCTGCAGCCTTTGCTGACATTTTGCACGCTTACAGCAGTTATTAGCAGTTTTTAATTGTTCTGTAGATGAATCTTTGTGTTTGAAATCTTCCTTCTCAAGTATGCAGGGCATGTCCATGGGGAGCCTCTATCTATAGCAGATACAAGCATCAGTGTCATGGAAGGCATGTCAAGTAAATAAAATGCAGTCTTGCTTCATCTTTCTATTCTCATCTTTCTATTATCATCTCTGTTTATCAGAATCGAGGGCCCTGACAAGTTTCAGTAATTAAGTATGCCAAACACTGGCTAGGACATGCAGCATTTTAATCCAGTCAGAAAAAAGTCCCAGCAGAATGTTTTATAAACATAGATGCTGAGGAACTGAAGTACAAGCTCAGAACTTGATTTGAGATTTATTCCTTCAAGGAAAGGAGACTAATTCGGATTCAGTGGAAGCACAGGAGAATGTATATGCCTAGCAATGTAACTACTTAAATTGGAAAGAATTGTTTAAATATATGGAATATGCAGTTTGTATGAACATTTTGCACTTTCTGTATCAATGTTCATTTGGCTGCAATAACTTGGCCAGATTACTTGGAAAAAAGGTCTATAATGCTGAAAACAAACTCTTGGGTAAGAGTGATACACTGAGGGTAGGCTGAATAATTTGATGTATTGGTCAAACGCTGGATTCAGTCATGGCAAAACCTGATATATGTGGAAATATTGTGAGGATTATAACCCAGGAAGTGCTGGGTATTAGTGGCTTAATTTAATCTGGGGGCTTGTTTGGATTTCATGGTGACTTAGTGGTTATTTCAGCCATGCAAAAAAGATGACACCTAGAAGGACAAGCTCCAGAGTTTATTAATACTTTCCCAAAATATTTTGCAAAAGGTTGTGTAAAATAAGATGTTAATTCTGAGGATGAAACTCAAGTAAAGATTTGAGTGTTTTGAGATTATACAAAAGGTTTGTTCTTTTTTTTAAGAGGTTGGGAATGAAATGCTATGCAAAGTGACGACTGTCAAAGTTCCATGCTTCTTATTCACTTTAACAGTAGATTTGGAAAATCTCAGAATTCTTGCACATCCTTCTATACGGAAGTTGTATGTGGTGGACGAGAAAGGAGACTGGAGAAGACTTGTTAGAACTATCAAAGAGGGCAGATAGAAGGTGAAATTCATCCAGCAAAGTACAAGTCAATACTAGAAAGTGTTGACTACTCTTGCGGAAGTATGATCAGAATTAGCAGCAATCTCTGGAGAAGTCCTAAGCTTGGTGCAGCTGTTCATTCAGTCATGGTTAGTGGAGCCTCCTCCCATTCCCCAGCAATCAGAAGCTATTGTAGCATATGCTATAGAATAGCATTACAATACATAGATATGGTCTTCTTTTCTCAGAACAATCTGCAACAGGAGCATGAATGAAGCTCTTCACTGAGAGATGAAGAGCAGTACCCAGAGAAAGACTGAATATGTAATTATACACATTACAGGGAAATTCAGTTAAGACTCCTGCTACTCTCCTTACCACAAAAATAATAGGAACTTCAGATAATTGAAAGACAAAGACTTCTATACAATGGATCACTAGCCTTTTGGCTCTGGCTGCTGAACAGCCAGATGGAAGTGATATGGGTTTAGGTGCATATGATCCTCAAGAGCAACAGCCAACAGTCTTCCAGAGACTGATGGGTTGCTGTAGCTCATGCTGAAGACTGTAGTCAATAAGAGGAATCAGTCAAATACTTCTCCTTTGAAGGAGAGCTTTCCATTAATGTCTGAACTTGAGGGGTCCTATAATTCCCATTCCTCTCTCTTGCACTGCTCTCAGGAATAAATCAGGGGATGTTCTGGATTCTAACAAGAAGGAAGGATTGTGCAAGGATGCCTGGTGTTACCAGTATGTCACGCTGCTCTTACAGTGACTAAAAAAAACAATCCACAGCATGCTGTGGTTGTCTAGTCATCACAACCCAGATTCTCACTAGTATTTTTATTATCATTTCAATGCCTTGTTTTAACTTCATGAGTAATAAATCCCCCTAGGCAGAGGGAAGAAGAGGGATATTTTTCCACAAGAAACCAGCAGTTGAGAGGGAATTATCCTGCAGGAACCATAAGATACTGTGACTAGAGCTAAATAAGTGGTACAGGAGATCCCAGCAGGAGCCTTTTCTTTACAAGGCTGTGTGCCACCTGGTAAAGTCTAGTCTTCTGCCATTGTTAGCAGATTGCCAGCTGAGCAGCATTTTCAGACCTTCTCCCCTGTTTTTACCATTAGCAGCTTTCTCTGTCAATGTGGCAGCTGTCTGCTGCCCTGGTAATTCTGTGGGTCACCTCTCTCTCCCATCTCTGTTCCCCTCAGACCTCCTCCCAGTAACACCATGTTACATCCTGAACACAGTAAGCAGCTAAATAAGCAGCATAAGCCACACGCTGAGCAGCCTAACAGAAGTTGTATTCCCCCCCCACACCCCCCCGCTTTTAAAGAAAAATCATATAGTGAGAGATGGAGTCTTACTTGCTGGGCTGGCTGAAGCACGCTGGGCTTAGTATTTTCTGTGTCCTCATCTTGGTCCTTTTCTGAGAGTCCTTTCCCAGGTTGCTTGCATTTGCAGAAGCAGGTGAGACCACAGAGGGCAAGGATGCTAGTTGCAGTCCCTAAGGTAGCCCCAAGGGCAATAATTGGGGCAGACAAAACCATTGTACTGAGCTGCACAGGAACAAAAAGCAACAAAAACCTGTGACTCCTTCTCCTCCCTGGGAGAGCAGCTATTTTACATCCACTCCGATTTCTAGCCTGGCTTCATTCTCTTTGGAAGTCTGAAAACAATTCTGTTGTGCAGCAAAGAAAATGGACCAATCTAGAGGCAGAGATAAATCATCCCACCTTTGCTAGGCAACAAGATTCCCTTTCTATCCTGATAATAGTGTTTCTGCTCCAGGTCAGGTAGAGGAAATAGTGATTGTGGTGGCTGTAATCTCCATGTAGCTGCAAACAGGCAGTTTTCATTGAAGCCTGTTCTCCAGCTCCACTGGGAGAAGTCTGATGTGTGATAGAGAGGAAAGACGTCAGCAGAAGGGGCTGGGCCTTGCTAGCTAACTCACAGAAAGAGCATCCAAATATTTGATCAGCTCTCCAGCTGTTTTTCTGAGGGCTAGCCTGCTCATTTGCTCAAGAGGTGAGGGCTTTCTATTTTAACACAAGGGTAGTGATTGACAGAAGTGCTGGCCTGAGTCCTCTGTTTATGAGAGCACTAGTCAGAACAAGTGTCAGACAAAATGTTGAAGGTGAGAAATGAACACCTGTGAGTTAAAAATTGTCCCACACTTCACCACCTTCCCTTCAGACTACAGGTCTGCACCTTTCAGAGCTGCTTTCTCCATCGTTAGCGCAGAGCAGTATTTCTGTTCAAAAAGACAACAGAAAATCCTACCAAACAAGGCACACTGATGCATATGCTGTTTCTTCTGGAGAGAATGAGAGAGCAAACAGCATATGCTGAGTATTAGTCACACTGCTTACTACACCAGTGTCAGGCGCTGAGCCAATGAGCACAGTGAAAGAACCCACTTGAATAGATCTGAAGGGCCACACACTTCTCTCAGACTTTCTTTGACTCATTTGTTTCTGCTTTCTACCTCAGACTGCTCAGGTTGAAGGAGAGGAAAATCAATTCAATTTCTCAATGTGCTTCCTGGGGCACTTCACAAGGAGTACCCAGTGGCAAGAAAATGGTTGTAATTCTGGGTTAGTATGTAACCGGGCCAGAGTGAAACTAGTAAGCAAGATGCCAAATGTTCCTTATATGGTTCTGGAAAAAGTGACCGGTTCTACTGAGGGTTTCTTTGTCTTTCTGTTTTGGAATACAGCTTCTGTCCGTGGATCAGGAGGAAAAGTGTTCTCTACCCACAGAATTGTTTAGAAAATATATGTATATACTTAATCTTCCTGCAGCTCAAGTTTTGACGTGCATTTTTTTCTAACTTTTCTTGGTTCTACTCATTAATCATGACCACTGTGCAATTACAGATGACATGTCCAACTGCCTCTCACAAAGCTTCCCTCACACATCCAACTCACATTTTTAATTGGTTAAGGCTTCTCTTTAACACTGCATGTTCCATCATCTTGATGCCTGAAAGCTCAGCAAGGTTGTCCAAATACAAGTCTTGATCCCTGCTTTCCAAGTTCCTCAGTTCCTTTCAAGGAGAGGAACATGATGAGCTCCTTATCCAGAGACAATTCTCTGATATACTGTTGAGCCCATGGAAACAGATCTTTCCAGCTCTGCCCACAGAAGGCAAACTTAGTGTTGTCTTCTCCCTATACAAGAACATAAAAGTGATCAAAACAGGCTGGGCCGCTGATGTACATCAGTAGTGGAAAGAACACCGCATTCAGGAAGTTTGATAAACATTATCTTTGCTTCTTAGTCATTGTGGCTCAGGAGCTTCCAATGTCTTGAGCAGCATCCTCATGCTTGACTCTGCTATTCTGACCTTCATGCAACACAGGCAGACTTTTGCAGCCATTTTCTGACTTAGCAAATGCATACAACTACTTCATCTCATAGTTGAAGTGGTAGCTTTGTAATCAGAGTGCAACAAGGTCATATCCAGAAGTTGAAGAATGTCAGGTTGGATATTAGGAAAATTTTCTTCTCAGAAAGAGGTGAGGCATTGGAGCCGGCTGCCCAGGGAGGTGGTGGAGTCATTGTCCCTGGAGGTGTTCAAGAGATATGTAGATGAGGGACTGAGGGATGTGGTCTAGAGTGGTTACAGGCATGAGCTGGTGGTAGGACAAGGTGGTCTTACTGATCTTTCCAACCTTAAAGATTGTATGGTTCTATGATTCTGTGAATGTGCCGTGTTGTCAGACTCTTTCATCACTGTTGAAAGGAGGTAGGAGAGGGGAAAATCCAGAAGAGGACAAAAAGGTCAGGACGCAGTGTTTATATTGCCTTGGTTTCCTCCACAGAATGCATGCTTTCTGAAGGTGATAATGAAATTTGAGACAGCCAAACCAGTGGTCTCTGAGATTTGGAAAACATGCAGAAAGGAAGATGACTTTGTTAAGGGTAGAACATGCTGACAGAAATCTGGAGTGAAGGTATCTAGTTCATCCATGAGATGCAATTTTCATGTGTTTGCTACAAGCTGTTCTGAGAATTACATAAAAACTGCTTTACAACAGGCTGTGAGAAGAAGGCCAGATAAAAATGTCTGCAAGAAGTAGTTTAGTAATATATTTCCAAAATGTTTTCTAGTGGTTCATATAATAAGGCTAAGTTTCCATTACCAGAAATTGCCTATACTATGAAATTTAAAATGTATGGAAGATACCATATTTTAATAATTATAACAATGCATCAGCCTTTTGCTGGGAAAACAAAACAACTCATGAGAAATGCTGAGCGTTACCAGTATGTGAGCTTTTACAGGCAACAGGCCAAAGACTTCAGAATTTTCTGGATGTACTGATGCATATAACTGGTACAGGTACATAATTCAGTTAGCTTTGGTGTACTCAGTCACTGCATTTATCTATAAAGGTTGTTGATTTTCAGCACATCCTGTTCTATAAAAATAGAAGTGGTCCATCAACATATTTCAAAGTCAAGTTTACACTTTGCTTCTTGTTTCAATATCAAGTAATTCTCTCCTTTTTCTTTAAGGCAGTCATACACTAAAGGGAGGCCATGGTAACAATCTTCCTAACTGGACAGTCACCTTGTGGTTGTGCAGAATCACATGGATTTTTTTTAGGTCTGTCTTATCTGCCTTTGGTAAGAGACTTACCAATGTGGAAAGATGAAAATCTGTATTTGCAAGCTAAAAATTATGGGAAGTTTCAGGCCTGAAAACATATTTCACTGTCTCTCTAACCATGTATTTTCTGGTACAGGAATACATGTAAGAATGACAGAAGCATATATATGATTATAAGATGGACTCCAGCATATGACACATTTCTACTGCTAAGATTTGCCCTGTCTAGCTTTATTAGTACTACCAAAGAGATGTGAGACAAGGAAGAAAAGAAAGTGCAAGCCTTGTACAATGGTCTGCAGCTTCATAGACAAAGCAAAGAAAGATGTAGTTTTTGTTAATAGAGACATCATTCCATTTCATCTCCTCTGGGCACTGAAAGAGTGTAGCAGGATTGGCAGGTCCCACCTTCTACCCTGAGCTCTACAGTATTTCCACTGCTCTCTTTGCTGGCAGATGTTGGGAGTCCTTTCAGCTCTGTGATTGTGTTGTGAGATCACTAGTTTTGCTGATTTTTACAACCTCATATAACGTCCAGAACCAATTGAGAGGTAAACTGTCTAATGACAACCCTGCTCAAGAGTCTGAGTTTCTGTGCTGAGCTTATATTAGAAGAAAACACAATTGATTTCCTCAGGCTGAAAATAGTGCCAACATAAGAGGAAAAAAAATGAAGCTGAGTATACCTCATCCTCTTCAGTTGTTAAATGTCTCTTTAGTATGATTTTCAGCTTCGAATACTTCAGATATGAATATTCTGTGGTGACAAAATGTAAGGTACTGGCCAATCTGTGGTGCATATATTTTCTCTATTTCTTCTTTGAGATTTTTCCACTAATATTTTGGTGCTTTCTGTTCATCTGCTGTGTAAAAAAGGCTTTCTGTGAATGAAGAATTATTAGCACAAATCACATGGAGAATTAGAAGGGCTTCTGTTCTGCCTGGTGGTAGTTCATACTTTGCCACCACAAAAAAAAAACTCTATAATGAAACTACTAGCAATTAAAATATTATATCGGGGGTTGCAGCTTTTATTCTATCAGTAGAAAACAAAATAAATTTCCAGGATCTTTCCCTATCATAAGGGGAAGCTACATACATCTGAATGAATGATGATGGTTGCAGACATTTTTCCCTGAGTCAACCTACTCTGTCAGGGCTGGTATGTGGCAGAAATACTCCAAGTGATTCTTACTGAGGCATTTCACCAGGCAGAAATGTGAGTTAACAGAAAGAAATGGGAAAGAGAAATGCTTGTATCAGCCAGATTAGCTTGAAGGTGTAAGCTCATGTTTTCTCTTGTATTGACTTGTTATGAGGGTCTGAAATCCTGTCCTACAGAAATGGGACAGTTTGAGTGGGTTGGTGGTCTAAAATAGCTTGTCCAATAATAGGCACTGAAGTTGTCCTATGATGGCACAGGACCACATATGGCTATCATACATCTCTTCAGAAAATGAAGCACAGCAAAAACAAAAGTGAAGGTAAAAGACTAATGCTTAAGATGACCATATCTCCCTCCTCAAGCTTTTTTATGCTGTGGTATCAGGTTATAAGTGCTTTAAGAAAGGGATTGTCTTTCTCTAAGTGTAAATACTTCAACAGGTGGTGTGTATTACAGACAACTGAAAGAATCTTTTGCAGTCCCATTAAGACAAAAGCAGTTGTCCCAACATTATTAAAAGCAAAAAATAATAAAAAACATTTGTGAGAGAAAGATGGGTTTTGCTTATCCATCACTGTCACTGAAACAGACCTGTATGTACAAATCAAGTAAATAGACAAAAACAAAGAATTATTTTCTAAACAGGAGATGCACAGTGCTCAGCC
The DNA here is from genome assembly GCF_038088225.1 of Cyrtonyx montezumae. Taxonomy (NCBI): domain Eukaryota; kingdom Metazoa; phylum Chordata; class Aves; order Galliformes; family Odontophoridae; genus Cyrtonyx; species Cyrtonyx montezumae. The sequence continues at coordinate 36,373,843 of NW_027071826.1, read as the reverse complement.
TTAATAAGAATTAGTTTCAAGCTGTGGTGCTTCAGCTGGTGTAAATGGGAACAATGCTCTAAGTGGCTCCCATAATCACTATCCACTGTAAATCTGGCTGTGGTACAGCACTTCTATCCCTTGTGGCATCAGAGGTTCCATACTTGGGAAGCAGTTTAAAACCCTGCAGCACTGTTTTAATTATAGAATTAAATGATACCAGATAGCTGGCATATGCTGTCTATGTTTAAAGCTATTGAAATGAGCAAGTTCAAAAACAAAACTATTAGAGTAAACACCACCAAGTAGTGTGTTCCATAGGAGATTAAAAGGAAAAACTAAGCAGAATTTGGAAGGGCAGGTAACACCTGAGTTTGGCACTGGCAGGACTGCACCCCACTCTGCAGGGCAGAGTACAAACTCATTGGACAGTTTGGAAAGGGATCATAAAGAGCTGTGTGGACACTGGAGTCCTGGAGGGCAGTGAATTATTGTGACTCAAGGTCAGTGCAAAGGCTAAAGGTTTGCTCAGTCAGAATCCATAAATGCCCATCTGGGTATAAATCTCTTTATAATAGAGGTCCTCCTTTGTCAAGCAAAATGTTAACGAGAGCTAATGTCCAGAAGCTGATGTTGGAAAAACTTAGGCTAGTAATGTGCTGCAGATTTCTAACAGTGGGAACAATTTCTGTGGAAGTTTTTTCCTAAGGATTGTGAAGGGCTCTCCACACTGGGTAGTTTTGAAATCAAGGCTGATAGTGTGCAACTTGCTTTTAAAGGATCTATTTTCATTCAATCAGGATTTAATGGCCAGCTTGGATGGTGCTCGTGGCAACCTGATCTAGTGCTCGATTTAGTGGCTGGCAACCCTACCCACAGCAGGGGGTTGGAACTAGATGATCTTTGAGGTCCCTTCCAACACAAGCCATTCTATGATTAAACTGAAGAACAGAATGGTACATGAGCAGTACAGAGCCTCAGACCAGAGGACCACAATGAGTCCTCATGGACTTTTAAATTACAAACCTATGCATTTATTTAACATAACCACAATAAGAACCTTCCTGTTTACATCTCAGCCATCTTATTCCCACATTAAAATATATCCAAGCTGGTTATTGTACCAACTCACGAAAAACCAAAGCAAGTAATTGTGAGGAGCTCTTTTTCTTAACTAGGTTACCAAACTGTACTGTGGGAACTATTCATGTTGCTGAGCTGATCAGAGAATAAATTAGCAAATTTTTTTTTACCTCAATCGTAGAGTCGAGGATGTAGCCAACTCACTGTTATGAAAGCTTCCTAGTTTCTGACACATCCAAAAGGTCCAAGCCATAAACTGGTGTGGCCTTCTCTGTTCACATAGGGCCACTAGGGATGTTAAAGAGTACTAATGTGAGGTAGATTAAAAAAAGAAAGTGACACAGCTCTTCTGAGAGCATCAAGGGGCCATAATGAGAAAGAAAGACAGTTGTACTTCAGAAAGTCACATTACACCACTACGCCCAGCACTAAAGCAAGGTCTGCACTTTTCCAGGTGTACTGCTTTAGCATGAGATCTCAGCATCTTAGCAATAGTGGTCCTGAAAGAAAGTGCTATCTTCAGCTCAAATCAGAGCTGTGTGAATAAAAGAAAATCAAATAACTGCTAGTGCAGCTGAAGGACCAAGTTCAGGAAATTGGCACACGCAAGCTTATGTTTGTGCCCTGTTAACAGCTGAGATTAAGCAAATGAGTAAATGTTTTCCTATGTATGGGAGGGTATCCTGCTGAGAGTCGATTAAACAAGCCAAATATTCAGCTTCTCCATCAAATTCTTCTAACTCATTATAGAAAACCTAGGAGAACAGGAATGCAAGGAACGCTTTTGTGCCTGACTTTCTCTGTTTTATCTAAGAATTGGATCTGGCTGGAGAAGCAGAGCTCATTTTTTACACATACATCTCCATTGCAAGTGTAAATGTTTGCTACTTTTCTGCTATATATTTATTAATAATCACAGGAGGTTTTAAAATCTTGAGGTGTCAAAACACTAAATTATATGTTGTGTATTTGCAATAAAATGCTGCCTCCTAGAGGCAACAATATTTTTCTTACAATTCTAAGAGTTGGTTTTTACAGTACAATTCTCATGTTATTGTTATATGCTATTTTATTTTCTAGTGATCTCTGAATAGTTTTCTGGTTAAGTTCTGTAAATGAATCAGTGTTATGTACTGATAGAAGTTGACTTTTATGTTTCCTTCCCTCTCAGTGAAGATGCTGATGAAGAAAAACAATTACAAATACAAACTGATGTTACAGTTTATGCAGCTGAAAATATGCATAATCATTACTTAATTCTCATTTCCAGTACACTCAATCTGATAACTTGTGGTCTCTCTTACTGAAGAGCTGAGCTCTGCAGCAAAATGTCGTGGAAGCCATGTCTGAGGTCATTGATATTTTTTTTTACAAACTTTAAACATATTCTCAAGTCCCTTTACCAAAACAGAAGGCAAGGCTGCATGCTTTTTGCTGTTTGCAGGACTGTGTTTAGCCAATGTGTCAAAATGTGCAAAGTTATTTGCCATCACTTGAATCAGCAGTGCACTGCCCCCTCCCCGTGCCCTAGTTTCAACCCAGATGGTGCCAATCACACATTGCTGTTTGATTGTAGTGAGCAATGGATGCGTGCCCAGGGCTGGGCCGTGTCAGTTGGCAGGGCAGAGCTGTTGCTGTGATGGTGCAGGGCAAGGGGTGGCTGCATGATGGGCTGGGACAGGCCATGTGCTGCCCATGGGCCATGAGTTAGACATCCCTGATCTAGAGATTAAGTTCCTAATTTCACTGTAAGTATCACAGTGAAGATTGGTGTAGGATTCAGATTTGAAACAAAGATGAAATATTGTATGTGCTTCCCTGTTCCTATGTGTGTTTCTAAGCAGCGGCTTTGGGTTCCTGTCAGAAGGAGGACAATGGTTCAGAGGCCAATGGTCTAATCCTGGGTGGCTATTATAAGAGAAACCACATACTATACACATTCATTTTTTTCCTATATTTTTTTTAGGTAAAACCCTGTAAAAAACAGGTTCTATTCTGTGAGAGTTTATTTGAATCACTGGCTCTTGCAAAGTGACAGTTTGGCAGCAGCTATTGACCTCTTATTCTGTCTTTCCATATTTCCATTTTTGTCAAAATTTAATCTTGTTTCATATGTCTGTCAGAAAAGCACTGCTAAGAAATTACACAGGACAGACTGTGAGCCAGTCTCTAGTCATTCAGTATGTTGGGGTCTTTTGCTGGGTATTCCCATCAGCACGAGCTACCAGTACCTAGGATGTGATAGTTCTTAGTTCCAAATGGTGAATCAGTTTGAAGTAATTTTTGTAATATTATTAATATCAAGAACACCACAGTATCTGTTTTACATAAGACAAGTTGCCCGATCCTGCTTGTTGACATAGAGATGGGGGGAAAAAAATCAGGAAAATATTATAGATGCGAGAGTCTCAGTTTCTAGTTCTCGAGTTCAAAAATGATGTTTCTTTTCATGTTCACCCCTAGGGTTTGCATGTGACCCACATGTTTTCTTCTGGTTTTGGAACATTTTCTACAACACCTTTGTTAGACCAATTTCAGTCAACACTTCAATAGAAATAGTTGGTATGCATGATCATGTACCCAGACATTCCAGTCAAGGGACAAACAGATCTTACCAGTGCTTTCTACAAAAAGTCTTTTCATAAAACAGCCTGCAGCTGTCAGGATAGCTACCGTCTCTCAAGATGATTGACAATGAGTTAAGTGTGAAGAGTGGCATGAGTCCATTTTTTTATCCTTCCTGTTCCACTGCCATGACCCACCTGATCTCCATGCCTTTGTTTGAAATAGTTGCAACTGGGAATTGCTTTTGTTGTCTACAGAAATATATGCTGTTTTGAAGATTTCAAATTGAGATCACAGTGCGGATCTGTCATTGTCCCAGTCAAGTCTGACAGGTAGTTGTTAGTCAGAATCAATGTTGTCCTGAGTGAAATAGAGCAATAAGTCTTTCACACTTCATGCTCCATCCAGCACCATTATTGACAGCCTTGCAGACAGTTCTAATCTAAATGATCTCGAGATAACCACCAGCTCCAGGATTTAGCCACTTCTGCTGTGGTGGAAAGCACAAGATCCTGCCTGTGGTTGCCCAGAGGGCTGTACTTGCTCTGCACACAGCTATCAATTTCCATATTAGAAATGGCAGAACCTTCTTCTCAAATGAGACTAAAAAGGTGAAATCCGAATCTGAGAGAGCGTCTCCCATGAGTACTCCTTTCAGTTAGCTCTGGGCAATTGTTTCCTTCGTTTCCAGCTTCAAAACTGGAAAGTTGGTTAGAGGTTTCTCAATAGATAAAGCATGAGGAAATCTGATGGAGATATGGCCAAGAGTAAAACCCATATTGCAAATACCCTTTCTCAGTTGTTTCTACTCTGGAATCCACATTCTGTATTCCATTTCTTTGCTCTGCTTTGCCATCTCACTCCATCATTTTCTCCTGGACATATTTGTGACCTCTGAAACTCGTTTATACCCTTCCTCTACCCTCATAAATTTTCTTTCAACTTTTCCTTCTTCCATCTTCAATTTGTTCATTTTTTTTGTCTTCCTCTCCTGCCTTTACAGCATGAGTATCTGTTATTTTTTTTAAGACAGAAGTCTGTTTCATCTATACTTTATTTGTATCTGATCAGTTCCCACTGTTCTATTTTATAGTTCACAGATTCCAGTTCCAATCCTCCTGCTGTGGGCAAGGACACCTTCCACTAGATCAGGTTACTGGAAGTCCTATCCCACATGGCTTTCAGCACCTCCAGGAACGTCGTCTTTTTCATTATCTGTTGCTAGTCTTCCTCAGTTGGTACAATCATGTACAGAGAGACTTAATCTCTGTCATCTAATCTGGGCAGCCTCAGAGGTGTTCCTATACTCTGTATAAAGCTTGTAAGACAATCTGTAGTTTCACTGCAGACATTTTTCATACTTTGAGTTCAATCAGTCTTCTTACAGCGTACAATCTCACACTGATATCGATGTCTTCTCCTCATGGAGCTCATATGAATTCAGGTTTAACATGATCATACTGAATATCCTGGTTTTTCCATCCAGTTTACCTTCACCATTCAGATTCTGTAACGACATCAGTTACATACTGAGAGCTCTCATCACTGAAAGATCTCCCCCAGCATGCCATGTACATGTCGCATCAGCAACAATTTACATCTTCTTGGACAATGCCAGGCTCTTCTTGCTGTCCATATAGGACTAACATCTCCAAGGTACCAATTCCACTATGAACGTTTTGTGAGGTTATCAAATTTAAGTTTGGAACTGAAGCTATGTCTTAGGAGCGCAAGGTTGATTGTTACAACAAAGTTAAACTTTTGCCTTTCACCTCAATTGTGGCAAAATATGTGAATTCTGTGTCAAAATTTCTGCTCAAAGTTGAGACACGCTTGGTACCAGACAGTAAGAGGAAAAGGTCAGCCATTGTCTGTAGAACAAGAACAGTTGTGTAATCTTAAACAGCTGCATGGCAAGGTAGATTGGAGAGGCTTCTCCCTAGAACTTCTTTTCCTAGTTTGGCTAGCTCTGCGCAGATCAAGACACAGAAATGATGGACCACATAAGCCACACTATGATAAGATTCAGAGGCTACTTTATTTAAAACAGCAGTGTAGATTGCCAAATAGCCACAAAATCTTATGAGTTGTTAAGCCATGGTGAAATTGATGGTTCTCCTGCACAGTTCAGTTAATTGGGTAAAAAGAATGACTTGATCACGTGATACACATTTTTTTCCTTTTTTGCATTTTATTTATTTAATTAGTTATTTAGTTATTTCTTCACAAAACAAAGCACCATAGCGGTGTGATACTTTTCTTCCTCAAACCTCAAGTTATCAGATTTGCAATGGTTCAAGGTTGTAAAAATTCATTTAATAGCAGGCAACAGAAGCTGCCTCTAAGGCCCTCATAAATTCTTGGAGAAGCGAACACTTTTTTAAAGTTTATTGTCAATGGATTGTTCCAATGTTAATATTTAATTACTTTTTTGAAAACAAGACAGGGGTTGTGAAGGTTGAACTTTAACTTTCCTCTAAGTACATTTCTGGGGATCCAGATAAAGTCAGACACAGAGGAAGTGTCCAAACTCACCTGCCCAGAAGGCATGAGAGGAACGACAAATTGCCCTTCCAGGAGAGGAAGCAAAGCTATAAGCTTACGTGGTAAATGGGTGCAATTCCCAGGCAGGCTCACCCTGCAAAGAGAATCTGCATTCAGAAAAACCCAGTGAGTCTAAAACTGCCATCTCAAGATTCTCTCTGTAGACAGGGCAGTCCGAAAGCCAGCAAGTGAAAATTGAGCAAAAGTATTAAGACAGATGGTACAAGCAGTCTTTCTGCTGGGACAAAAAGCAAAACAAAATAAATCAGGCGAGTGCAGCTTGCTGATGCAGATGATCATGCATAGGAGTGTATTTGTCCCTGAGTGATAATGAGTAGGGTTACCAATGGACTCAGTCAGTTAGATCTATGCACAGTAAGACAGAGATTTGTGCTTCTCACTGATGGCATACGTTGTCTGCTCCCATATACTTGTCTGAGAAGTAGGCATGAGACAACGTCTCAATTTCCAAATTCAAAACGTCAAATAAATGTTTACAACAGTAACTTTCGCAGCACAGTTAGTGAGATTGAAAGCTATCAGACTGTAAGAAAATTCCCTTTTTCAGAGGAGATGAACCCAAGCAAGGAAGCTGGCTGGCATTACACAACCCCATCTCAAGGAGACCCGGGCAGGAGGAGGCTTTCCCAGTGTACAGCTTGGGCAGCACTGTGTGATGGCAATGTGTCCCTGCAGGGGGCAGAGACCAAAGATAACCGCAGGCAACACTCCAACAGCTCTCACCTTACCTCATCACAAGGATTCCTTTGCAATCAGCCTGACATTGTTCTGCAGGCTGGAAACATTGTTCTGCAAAACCTTTGATCTGTCCATTCCTCACCTAAGGGCAACAGACAAATCAGATCTCTCGATAAAAGAAAGGAATTTTTTTTTCCAAGACAAACAGAAGTTCATTACTAGAGTGGTTCAAATTAAAGTTCCAGTTTCAAAACCTCCATTCCCCTTCCCCACCTTAAATAATCTTTGGATCATGCATTATGTTAAGTGCTAACTTAATTGTGGAATTGTGCTATGCTAGATTTGACCTTGAAATGTGATTTTTGAAATGAAAACCTGTTTTGCTCATGCGTTTATTTTAAAAGTTATGATGCTTTGACTTTTTCAATTTGCTTCTTATAGATAGATATTCTTTTATATTTATGAATGTTTTTCTTTTGTCAAGAACATCACATCATCAAAAAAGTCTTTTTCTTCATTGTCCCTTGTTTTCTGGCTCATTGAATAGAGAAGTGGCAAGCAAAAGTTCATCTCTTAGATTCAAGCCTTGTCGTTCAAGCCTTTTCAGAGAAGCACTGCTAAGGCCAGGACTAAAAATGGAGTTGGCCATCAATATTAATGGAGGATATGTAGGTGCACTGCTAAGGAACCTGCAGACAATGCTCCTTCTGCTTCTGCAGATGGTTTTAGTGGGGCTATGGAACTCCCTCTGAAACTGGTAGCGTGACAAAGTGGAATAGGAAATGCGTTGAAGAACTGCAGGTCCTTTCTGGTAGTTGAGATCTGAGGAAGGACTATGGAGAGGGACATGAAGGACAGCTGAATATTCTGATTCAAGAAGTATGTTCCTGGGTGTGGGAAAACAGTTTCTGAGTGTACTTTGTCTTACCTAGAGTTGATTATTATGACACATATCAGTCTTATTCTGGACAAGGACTTGATGTCTATGTTGGCTACCTATGAAACACTCAGAAGGTTCAATACCAGCAAAATTCTGTACTCACAGGTGCTAAGTGAGCCAAAATTATTCAACCCCTAATCACTTCATTACCAAAAGGGTCTAAGCAATTTGGAAGGAATTCAAAGGCTATCAAATGTGATGAAACAAGAAGATTTGAACTAGAAGAAAAAAGGTCAGAAAGTCCTTCAAGCAAACCTAAAAAAAAAAAAAAAAAAAAAAAAAAAAAGCTTGTGTGGGGACTGATTTATGGCTGAAAAGTGTCTAAGCTGAAAGATTATAAAAGACAGCAAAGAAAATGAAGCGTGATAGAGTGTTACAATTGCTAGAAGTAGCGAGAAAGAAATTAAAAGGCATGAAGTAGAAGAACTGCAAAAGGAGCAGTCTTCCTGACCAGAGGATTTGGGTTCAGAACAAATGAGCCCAGAACTGAGCTGAAATGGGAATTCCTGTTCCAAAAAAAGAGTTCAGAATACTGAAATATTCCACAACAGACATTCCTGAAAAAGTGGTATTGAGCTGTTCTGTCTAAAGTAAGTCTTCACAAAAAAAAATATATATATTGTCACTAACCCTGAAATGTAGATATAATTTTGTGGTGTTTATTTACATGCATAGCTTATATGCCTAAAGGGTATATGACTGAGCAAAATCTGAAGGATGTCTACAGACATGTAACTTCTACATACCTGCTGTTTTGATTTTTGGCTATCTACAGTTCAGAGTGAACTCTCAACGTGCGTCGTAAATTTCTTTCATTTCTATATCTGCAGTCTTTTCTTGCTTATGCATACAGGTTTCTGCAGGTCTACATGTGTCCTCAGGAATAAGTAACTCCAAGTTTTGTAGTGTTCTCTCAGAAGTAGTGGTCTGCTTTGGTGATGGACGTCTTGCATATAATGACACTTCCTAAGTAACCCTTAAAATTTTACTGTTGGTTTTGGGCTGCCACCCACCAGTTCATGCTGCCCAAGGCCCCATCTATCCTGGCTTTGAATGCCTCCAGAGATGAGGTGTCTCTGGACAGTCTGTACCAGTGCCTCACCACCCTTTGGATAAAGAATTTCTTCCTGATGTCTAATCTAATTCTCCCCTTTTAGTTTAAAGCCATTCCCCTTTGTTACTGTCCCTACTGTCCACCAGAAACTGGGATATATGTGCAGGAGAACTCAAGTCCTGATAAAATTTCCTATATGCATTCCTTTCATACAAGCAAGGACAGGCTCCTCTTTATGTCCTGCCTTGACTCCTAAAGGGTTAAAGACCATTTGGCATCTTTTCTGGCAGAGGCACTAGCTTTTCTGGACACAATAAAACTCTGCCTTATTTTTTTTGCAATATTTTGACAAAGTAGGTTTTTTTTGTCTAGTGGAAACATGGCTGTTGATAATTCCTCCCCCATGAATACTACATTTATGAAAACATTGAAATATTGAATCCAAACCACGTGGACAAACCAATGCTGATAGGATCTCTGGGATAGACAGCAGGCACAATGTGTCACTCAGCATTCCCCCTTGCTCTGTTGTGCATGCTTTGCCAGTTGTAGCATTTACATCCACATTCTTCTTCCTATCGACAATCTCCCTCATCATCACTAGTGTTAGCATATGGAAAAGGTGGCAATCCATCTGACAAAGTGCTTAATATGTCAAGCGTTAGCACATCCAGCACAGCACGTGCAACATCTCTTGCCAGTCTCATTCCTTCACTCCCTCCTGAGCACAAGCAGTTAATTAATCAGTCACTGGGGAGGTTGTAGCATTTTCCCAGCAACGAGCTACAAAGATGCTAAGTTTACTAATCTTCCCAAGTTTAACCCCTTGTTTTATTCCCTAGTATCTCTGATCTCTCTTTTTGTTCCTGGACTGGTTTTCCCTGAGGGCTGTCTGACCTTTACATTTTTTCCCTTAAATTCTAATGCAGGCAAGCAGATTATAAACAAGTCCCATTTTGTGTTTGTTTCTCTCTTTTTTTTTTTAATACTTTTTGGCATACTAAAGCATGTGGAAATGAGGGCATCTACTTTGCCCTTGGATTGAGGTAGAAGCATGGAGGACCACAGACCAGATCTGCACAGGTTTGCTTCAGTGCAAGGCAGATTATCATCACTATCCTGACCAAGTATAAAGAAAGGCATTTAGTACTGCTTAGTACAAATATTTATCCACACAGTGGGACTGAAGACTGCCTGTGTAGGCACAATTAGCATGGTGACAGTGCCTGCTTAATCTTTGTTCTTTCATGGTGACAAGGGCCTTGCACTGCCCTGCTTCTGGTGTCCAGGGCATACTGTACTGCAGCCAGGGAGGCAAAAGCAGTATTCTCCTGTGCTGCCTCCCTGTGGGGTAACAATAATTTACCCCTAGGTTTTGTCTTCTAAAATAGACAATGGTGTGTGATTGTGAACTTCCATCAAGCAACTCATAGTAATCCCTGACCATGCAATTTAGATGATGTTTCCCTGTGACTTCTACTCTTCACTGGGTTTCTTCTTGTGCAGAATGGGTGGAAAACTCTCTCCCACTGTGTTGTTTCAAGTTTCTTTCTTGGTTCATTTTTACAAGCATGGGTAACTCATTCTCCATGCATGGAAAATATACAGACACAAAACAAGGATGTATCAGAGAGCAGATAATTCTCCAGGTAGAGCAACTTCAGCAAACATTTCACCAAGTTTTGCTGCAATAAAGAGGCTGTCATAAGGTATTGCTGTGAAAGGAGTCCTCCTCTAAGCATTTATTGCCAGGTCTGCTTGTTGATTCCTACATGCAGTTCTGGAGAAGCAAACTCAGTAAGTAGTGATCTGTTAATCATTCTCTAGATGGGGGAATGGAAAACGCTGCTTATGCTGCTCAGGATATCTGCTCAGAGAAGATGCAGACGTGACCCCACTGAATAGTGATTTTTCACATGTTCCAAAGTAGCACAGTACTGTCACAACCTTCTGTGCTTGTCATGGCATAAAGTCTCCCACCATCTGAAATCCAACCAATACAATACTCTGGAAATCTCTCCAATCACAAGAGCTTCCCAGGTGTAGTCAAATTGAGTACTTTAGGAAATATCCTCTAAGAAAAATAGAAAGTGTATGGCAGCACAACATGAGACTGATCCAGGTTCAGAGAGCAGTGTGAGTGGCAGTGAGGAGACAGGGGATGCTATAGATCACAGTGACAGCAGCAGTGTGGCACTGGAAGATGCCCTGAGGCTAAATTGGCTGTTGAGGCCACAAAAGAAACTTGCTTCCTGCTTGGATCCCCATTGGCTGGGGGTGATATTTTGAGTCCTGTCAGGGCAGGCTCTGCTGGTATATCTAGCAGCAGCACTCCTGAACTGGTAGAGATTAGGACAGGCACTGAAGGTCTTTCAGGGCTGGAGAATGGATCTGAAAATGCTCCTGGTCTTCACTGTATTTCTTCTTCCTACTATGCTGGGCTTCCCTGTTCAGGTGAGAGCAATTCCAGGCAGCCCTGCTCTTTCTTCCACTTGACCAGTTCTTCCTACAGCTTAGCTGTGGAGACACACTTTGATGAATTTCTGACAAGTAAAATACCAGTAATATAATAAGATATGAAGTTTACCTATTTCTTTTGTCCCTCTTCCATTTTAAACTGATTTTGATGCTATTGTTGCTGCCTTCGTGAGCTAAGAAAAATTAACATCTTTTACCTATTGATTTTGCAGGACAACAATGAAAACAGCACAGCAAGTAAGTAGAAATTTCTACTGATTTTTAAAGATAAGTGTTTATTCTTGATTTTGTATCAAATAAATTACATAACAGCAATTTTAGATCATAGTCGTTGCCTGATGCAAGTAATGTTGTTTTGGTGATAACTCCAGATACACAGTTTTTACAAGCTTGAAGTGTAGCTACAGTCATTATTCTGGCAAGAATAACCACGCCACTAATCTGCGTGTATAAGGGATTTAGTGAGAGTATAGTTTTCTTTTTGCCTACTTACTAAGATACATATTTTCAAGAGAGTTATTACCAAGTGTACGGCTTCCCAGTGTGTTCATGGAATGAACAAATAAATAACAGCTGAAATGAGGAGAAAATAAGATGTGTTCAAAGCAGAGCTTCCACTGTGTAGGAAAAGTTTAGGCTGTCAGATTTCAGTGGCTCTAGAAGTTGTGCCCAGATAGAAGGGTCTTTCTGGGTGCAGCAGAACAGGCTACGAAGGATGAAGATCTACACTTCTCTTGCTTAGTGAGGAACAGAGGAAAGGAGGTAAAATCTGCACTGTGGAGAGAACCACATGTCCTGCAGGTGCAGTTCTATGCAGTGTAGTAGGTTCTGCAATGAACGACAGTCTGTGTTGTGGTGCTGCTGGCTTTGTGGTTACGCATAACTGTATGCTATGAGCTGCTGAAACATGGGGCTGGCAAAGAGGCCACAGGAAGGGGGAACAAAAGCTGCAGCGGTGAAAGTATCCAAATGTCATCAGTGATGTGCATGTTGTGGTAGACAAAACTGTTGACAAACTGATTTTACTGATAGCAGAGACAGATGAAAATTTTGAGTCAGAGAAGATTCAAAGCTGTGTCTGAGTGCTTCCTTCTGTATTCCTCAGTTGCACTGGATTGAATGGAAGCTTTGACTTCACTGTGTCAAAACACATAAAAACGGAAAAGTTGTCAGAAGGGTATAAAAGGTATCTAAGTTTAAATTTCTTCAATGCGTGGTAAATACAGGTGAACACGTAGGACAAATTTGCTGATGAGTGACAGCTTTAGAGCGTATAAATGCAATAACATTCATGTTCCTAATTTACTTCTGGGCTGAATGCAAATGATTTCCAACAAATGAGCTTTATGCTTACTTTCTGGATGTGGTTTGTTAGGTTAATTTCGATTTGATTTTACAAGATTGAAAATTCTATTTGAATGTCACGTTTTGATTTCTTTCCTTCAAATGGAGCACTAGGAAAAGACTCAGCTATTCATTTACCTCCTTGCCTGCCTTGGTGCAGCAGTAGAAGAAAGGGACATCATGTGCCAAAGAAAGCTTTGCATTGTACTGTAACAGAAAAAAAAATAGTATGGGCTTCACAGAACAGCTTTTGTCAATTTGCAAAATAAAATAGGGTCATTGCAGATTCACAGAGAAGGTCAATAGAAATAAACTTGTAGGTAGACCTTAATAGCAGCAAGAAACTGTCAGGTCCAGGAGTAATACGTAGTGAAAGGAATAATTGCTTGACATATTCAGAAGAAGGAAATGTCTAATGAAAACTGACCAATGCTTCTTTTGAGATGTCATTTATGGAATGGAAGAAAAGGGATGTAAATTCACTGTCAGTAAATTTGGAGCCAATATAATGACATGCTATCTGGAACTCAAATTTGCAGGGTTACTGGGCCAAGTTTTAATTGACCATTGTTACTACTTTTTGTGCCTTTTGAGACATCTTTCAGCATTTACATTGCAGGGTAAACTTGAACTGTATCATTTCAAAATCTGTATCATATCAGATATTAATTTGATCAGACACATGGTAGAGACCTTCTGTATTTTCTCATTCAAGCTCTAGAAAGGTGTCCCGGACTTTATGTTCCTAGAAATCTGAAAGAAAATTTCCAATGACTTTGACTTTAGTCACCACTGACCTATTTGATTTGAGTCGACTAAACTTAAATATAACAAACAAAAGTAACCACAGTGAAAGTTTCTTTAGCATGCCTCTGAAGTAGCATCTGGAAAAGCAAACTGAAGATTTTCTGGCTGAATTGAACCAATTCTACTGGTTCTAGATCTATTCTGAATAGGAGAAACCCCCAAATACATTTGGGCAATAACCACCTAGGTCAATGTAAGCTGTGAAAAGGGAAAGGTGCTTCAAGTTGTGATGGATTCTGATAGCCTCCATATTATCTGTTGAAAACATATGATCAAAAAGTCAAGCAATATGGATGGGCTTGGAAATATGCAAATTGTTTGCATAAGTGTGGTATTGGATGGGATAAAAATAATGGCTTTAAAATTAGGAAGACTATATTAAAAACATGGAAGAGATACTAGAAAGACTTGAGGCATGTCCATCATACTTAAGAACAGGTCAAGCAAACAGTGATCAGGAGTAACATAGATAAAACTGCTTCTGCCTTAGGGAAAGTAGTCAAACTGGATGACCTTCAGAGAATGGTTTTGTTTCTATACTTTAGCAATGCTGTAAGAATGAAGTTTCTTCTCAGAAATCTGTATAACAGATTTTCCTTTCTGTGTTGGTATCTAGAAACTAAATTTTAGCAGAAATTAAAAGTTGCCACACTAGAAAATTGTCTTATAAATAAGGATGGTTCCAAGGTGCTGTCAGATACATAATGAAGTCAGGATTATTTGCCTGACACTAAATGATAGCCTTCATCCAATTTCATATTTTTATTCTTTTCCTCTCTGAAAAGGAGAGGACTTCTGAGCTGTTATCCTGCACCTTTTCCAGTGAAATCTGGGGAAAAACCATGTTTTTGTTCCAAGTTTCCTTTCTTGTTTTCCAAGCTGAAACTGATATAAGGCTTTGTTGATTTCTTAGATGGTAAATAATCAGGATTCTGTCCTGCTAAGAAGTTTCATAGGTGTTTGACTAAACCTCAATTGAATTTCTGTGCATATATTTATCAGTTTGTGCACCCCCTCACTCCTTCAAGCAAGGGCACCTGCCAAAGGCATTCTGATTTCTGGGGAGCCTGTACTATTGAAGTTGCATTCAGAATCTAATTTGTCCCTTTTTCTTGTCTTTTTCTTCCTTGCTTTTTGCAGCAACAGAATCTACTCAGGTAAGGACAGATAAATCAGTTTTGTTCACTTTGGTGTCCAGTATTGACTTTGGGACTCATCTATTCCATCTGTATCTCCATTTGAGCAGGAAAGTCTTTCCAGATAAAAAATACCTGCGTGCTCAGTTTCCATCCCTATCCCATTCGTTGTTTCACAGTGTCCAAATGGAGGTAAAATTCCAGGAAGATATCTCTTCCTCTGGAATCATAGAAAAAATTCAAACGTGCTTTAAATTCCTACAAGAAAATGGAAACATAGCAATTTGTTTTGCTAGCAAATGACCTCCCCAAGATAGGCACCAGCCCTACAGTCCCCTACAAGCAGTAGATGCTATGGCCTATCAACAAAATTGTGAGACATTACTATGAGGATATCATTAGAGAATTCACCAATTCTTGCACTCTTACTAGCTGGGAGATGAATTAAGCTGCAGTGGTGAAAGATACTTAAAGTAGTACCCCTTACACTCCTTTGCATCTTACTTGTTTCTTTCATGTTTACGTTATGATATCAACTGTGAGATAAAACTAATGTATTGTACTTGTAGGTTACTACAGAAGAGGATATATATGGTATGTATTACTACATCTGTATGTAAGTACTTGCTAGTGTATACCAGTTGTTAACTACAGAAAATAGCACACGTTTAACAAAGTCTTAGGGAAGGAGATTTAAAAGAGTGCGCTCACCAGATAATTTCAAGCGAAGAAGGGTCTTTTGGTGTGGCGAATTTTTGTAGGTTAGCTAAAAAACTAAGCTGTTAATTTTGTTGAAAATGTCTCTGCATAGATAATGACTTAAATCACTTCTGAAGGTAACAGCAACCACATAGACCATTGATGTATAGACTCAAAGCAGACACTCAGATTCAGTTGATTTTATTCACTGCAGGGTCCACAAGTCCCTGATGCTGTGCTTATGTGGAGACCACAGTCTCGTTCATGGAGTGGGAATGCAGTTCTGACTTAACTGATTTCTAGGGTTTTTCAAGAGTGTACCCAGCAGTAAGGAGCAGGACAACTCCCCATCCATATTTGATCCAGATACATTAATAAGTTGTGTGTGGAGTGTGCATGTAGGACAGCTGTGCTTACTGTGCAAGGAAGAAGACATGTAGACAAGGAAAATTGCCAACTACCTTCCTAAACACAATAAAACAGGCCTATAAAGAGCCAAAGAACAAGTATTTAAAATACAATGACTAAATAACAAAGGTAGAGAGAAAAATTGAAAGGAAATGGCTCTTGGGACTAGGTTAATGCCAAAAGAACCACAGCTGTTGGGAGGTTCACAAGACTGTGTCACTGAGCAAAGATATATGTGACTGAACACTGTGCCAACACATAGATAGGCTCAGTGAGTTTCCGTGCATGGCTGTAATCAAGACCAGAGTAAAGGGAGTTCCTGGAAACTCATCAGATTAAAAACCAGGATTCAGATTTCCCTTGAGTAAGAAAGTGATACTCTGTATTTTCTACACAGACTCTCCATCGCCCATAGAGACAGATTCTGAAGATGAAGTTATTTTTAACAGAATTTTGGAAGTTAACAAAGGTAATGCCATCAAAGTTCTGCTTATACTGGGCCTTTCTGCTGATTTTGGGGGGCAGGAGGGGAAGTGCAATGTCTTAGCACAGTCAGTGCAAACATTTCTTGTGTCTTACACATACACATGTATGAAACCCTGAGAGCACCTTGTGTGGGTGATCTGCTGAAGGCCCTTGGTACCTCAAATGTCTTGTCAATACTGAAGATGATACCTGGTGCAAAGATGACTGAGCTACATAATCACCTTCTTCATCTTTAGTCCCTGACATCTTGGCCTTTCTATGTAGACAAAAAGAGAAGTTGAATATTTGGATGTTTTATTTAACCGAATTTTGCTGAGTGCAAGCATTACTTGCATTCTGTCATCATTTGGCTTTGCAGTACAGACACATACATAAGCAATGGTCAGTTCCAAGCCTCCTGCTCTAGATATTATTCACCACTATCAGTTTCGCTTCTTCACACTTTCCCTTTCAGAGAAGACAAAATGTTGTCATTCTTGAAACTTCACTCTTGCCTATAGAAAAAGACACAAACCTTTCCTATAATTTTCTACAGGTATCACTCCTTTCAGTTTGTCCCTCCATACTCTTGCCTTCCTAGCCTTCCTATATTTCCTTCCTGGTCACTCTGCCATTGTACAGAACAATTCTTAGGCAGATGTTCAATGGTATTCACTCAGTGTAATGTGGTGAGTGAAGTACCAAAGTGCAGCATTTCTCTCACTATTTCAGCTACTTTCAATCCTTCATGTCTTGTGTGAAATCTTGTCCAACAGAGTTGAAGCATCCCATCTGTCCTCTTAGCTAAGGACACTGCAGCAAAAGTAGGGAAAAAGGTAACATCCATCTAGCTCAATAGTCCATTCATTTCCAATGCGGAATAGGAACAGATGCTTAGGGAAAAATATGAAGGAGCACAAGTAGAATGATACTTTTCCAAATATGCCCTAGAGAGCTCCCAGCAATCTATGGCTCGGGTATTTCCATTCTTTCTTTTTTACCACAGACAGCTCTCTGTACTTGCAAGAAGGTGACATAGTCCCACGAAGGAGCCGCAG
Organism: Cyrtonyx montezumae; assembly: GCF_038088225.1. Taxonomy (NCBI): domain Eukaryota; kingdom Metazoa; phylum Chordata; class Aves; order Galliformes; family Odontophoridae; genus Cyrtonyx; species Cyrtonyx montezumae. The sequence goes on along the minus strand of NW_027071826.1, from coordinate 36,356,584 downwards.
TGCCATCAACTGTCGCAATTGCTATTGGCCTCAGTCCAGGGATGGAATTGTTCGTATTCCCTATGTCTTGGATCCTACTTATGGTGGGTATAAATGTCATTTTCCTTTCTTATCTTTCCATTTTCTTGTTTGTTTGTTTTTTGGAATGGATTTTATCTGATAACCTTCAGATAGAAACCTACTTCCAGTGGCCACGTAAACAGTCAATGAAATCTATACTAAGGATTTATTTCTGCAATGCAAGTATGAACTAATTGTAAATTACAAAACATCAACAGATTAAATTTCCTCGAGGAGTTTCCATCCTTAATCTTTTGGGTCCAATCTCTTAGAGACAACACTGACCATATTCTCCAACAGTACCTCCAGAATACCACCTTCATCAGATTCATGATATTTGCAATGTGGTTTGAATGGCCTAGTTTTTATAAGCAAAATAGCTTCCCACATCTGCCTCCAAATGAACAATCAGCAATTGAAACAATGAGCATCTCTACAGTTTAAAACAAGAAGTTAGGAAAAAAATGCTCTCATTTGAAACCTTTTTGACACTAGACTGGACAAGGAGAATCTGGTGCCATGCTAACATCTTAAATGAAATAAATTACTGAGCAAGAAGCAAGCAAGAGACTAGGTTAATACTTCTGAACCTCATCTACCACGTTTTTGTGCACCCATGATATTTTCATCGCACTTGTTACTGTTGAGTGACTCCCCAAATTAACCTTTTCTTCTCCAGAGGAGAACCACATAAAAGGGATTCATGAAGCCATGGCAGAATTTGAAACACTGACTTGTATTAATTTTGTGAAGCGCAGTACAGAACGTGACTACCTCATCATTAGATCTGCTGATGGGTGAGTTGAAAGATAAATGAGCAAGTTATTTATACGTAGCTTTTTGATTTTTCACTATTCACATCTTGTGTGACCTTAAAGAGGAATAAGGTGTGGATTTAGAGAAGAATCTTTGTTTTTTCAACAGTGCAAGCTATCCTGCACTTTCAAGACCCAACTGTTATATCTGACTCAGAAGTGACTCTCATGATACAAAAAAAAAGAAAAAGAAAAAAAGAAACCCTTAAGGTGGAGACAATATCTTAGTTTATGTTTTCTGGGTGGTGTAATATGTACATATAACATATACTTGAGCACAGCATATGACAGTTTATAACAGTAGTCCTTACTTGCATGGATAAGATCATAGAATCATAGAGTGGCGTGGGTTGAAAAGGACCTCAAAATCACCAAGTTTCAACCTCACTGCTGTGGGCAGGGTTGCCAACCACTAGAGCAGGCTGCCCAGAGCCACATCCAGCCTGGCCTTGAATGCCTCCAGGGATGGGGCATCCACAGCCTCTCTGGGAAACCTGTTCCAGTGTGTCACCACCTTCTGAGTGAAAAACTTCCTCCTAACATCTAACCTAAATCTCCCCTGTCTAAGTTTAAAACAATAAGATCAATTGCAGCTTACAAAATTAAGAGTTATCTGAATCACAGTTGGTCGTTAGGGTAAGAATTTGATTGTGTGAGAGAATTGTTCATCATATGCCAGCTTTAAAGTGCTATTCATCTTAGCACTAGTTCTGATACAGGATTCAGTCATTCGGATAAAAATGTTTATACTTAGGCAGTTGAAATCAGTATGTACAGAAAGCTAGCATGCAGGAGCCTCTTCACTAATGGAAGTATTCCAGGACACCTTAGTGATGACCATAAATAGTTGTCATTTTCTGCATCATGGCCAGTTTTGCCTTTTTGTAGACACTATCCCAGGGGCAGAATGCAGTCCTTCCATTCCCACATCACATGAGGCAAGGTTCATATGAAGCAAGGTTCTCTGTACTGTCCCTTTTCCTATCTGACAATAAAAATCCTATAAGTCTTCTGCTGGTGTTCAATCTCAGATGCTGGTCCAACTATGGAAAAGTAGGAGGTGGACAGACGGTCTCTGTGATGAAAGGAGGCTGCATGTGGAAAGGCATTATTCAACATGAACTGGACCACGCTTTGGGGTTTTTGCATGAACATTCTCGAAGTGACAGGGATAGATATGTAAGGATCATGTGGGAGTACATCAGCCCAGGTAAGTACTTTTGAATTCCTCAATGGAGACAGTGGAGTAGATATATCATCCTGTTCCCAGCTCTTCTTTGCTCCCTGGAGTGAGTGAATAAGAAGCAAACACTAAATACGGTATCTTATATTACAGCTGACAGACCAGACTTCAAGAAATTTGAAAACTCCAACAATCTGGGTCTTCCCTATGACTACTCTTCCATAATGCACTATGGCCCGTAAGTAACATTATAGCACTGTTTTTGTTGGAACTCAAATCTTGCATTAGAACTAGTTCAACACTATGAGTACAACACTATGAGATTTAACTAAGGTTAAATCATTATCTTTTAGTTTTCTTTAAGGAGTCATTAATAGGTGAGATTGGGGCTGAAGAAGGGCATCAGCTTACTGATGGACATCTTAATCAAGCCTAATAGAATAGCTGCTAGAGCTAAGCAAAAATCAAGGAGAAAGCATCAGAATAGATGTCCTTCCCTTTGTCTTTTGGAAAAAAAAAAAAAAAAAAAAAGGATTAGATAGCTAAGAAGACTGCCTGTTAGCCATCAATCACAGACAGGCATGTGAGGGAGAACTGTCTTTTTCCTCTGATTCGTACAATTTATATTTCTCCTCTAAAGCATATAGATAGTGCTATTAAACTCTGAAAAACGCTATTTTACTTGGAGAACAAATTTTGTCATGTTTATTATTTATTTTTTTCAGACACACATTCACTAATACCACTGGAAAAGCAACAATTGTACCAGTTCCTGATGGATCAGTACATATTGGACAGAGGCTGGGGCTGAGCAACTTGGATGTGGCCAAAATCAACAGGCTCTACAATTGCAGTAAGTTCCTCAAAGTTGTCCTTTTTTTCTGAGGATACTCAACTCCTTGATGGAGGTATATGAGTGATCTACAGTGGTAGTAGTTTATCATCAAATACTATGAGATTACTCTCTTAAGTTCATGGTACCTATATGGTCACTCTGGGAGAGAATATAAAGGTCAAGCTGGAGGAATGTTGTGATTAGTGAGATAGCATTTTCTACCTCAAAAATAAATCAAACAAAATCACTGTTGCAATGTTGTAGCTCTTAACTGCATATCTTGTAAGCCTCATGGAGTTTTTTAGGGTTTTTTAGGGCTCAAGAGACAGCTATAAACCCCACAAAAAGTCAGGCATCACTTTCACTCATTGCAGTTTGTATTTAAAACCTGAGTCAAACTTAAAGAGCTGTAGCTCCTCTGAACTGAAAGAGTTTCATATCTTGTGCACCTTTTAGCCTAATAGTTATCAAATATTTAATCTGTCATTCTAAATGTGTATCTATTTTCCACTCCTTAATTTTAACCTCTGCTTGAATAAATTCTATACAATCAGAGAAGTGTGAACACAATGAATGAAATACTGTTCCTTGCATAGAAGAAAGCCCAAGTCCTCCTCCTAAGTTTAGAACGTAAGTGTTGTGGAGACACCAAAGGTTTCTTGATTCTTCCAATATCACATAACTTCCCAATTCCAAAGGAAGACCATGTGATCAAAGACTGCAAAATGAAACCTCTGACATTTTTTATAGAGGTGCAGAAAGGATAATTCACCCTGAGATCCCTTGCTACACTGTGGAGCTCATCAATAACAATTAATATGTTTTTCCACATATAACCTCACTTCTTATTTTGATACAGACACATATGCGTTATATGAAAATGAGGACATGATTTTTCATTTTAATCAAGATGTACTGAAACCTTGAACTGAATGCTGCTGTATCAGAAAATCATGGCCTTTACATTTTGAAGATACTGTAATTTTAAATGAATGGAACTTTCTGCAACTCTGGCACTGAGATAAATGTTTCTCCCTCAGGTCGCTGCAGCACTATTATTGATGCAGCATTTGGATCTCTGAAATCTGCCAACTACCCAGGAAACTATTCAGATAATACCAACTGTGTCTGGCTTATCCGAACCCGATCCAGAAAGGTAATAATAAGTTAATAATGGTCTCAGTATATGGCCAAAATTCTGTCTTTCTTTGTAAAGCATTTTGCTTCTTTTTCCACATACCTCTTGCCATATAATGTATTTTTTTTCATTAGAGAGACTTCAAACTAGTCTCTACTTTTCATGTCCTTAAGGCAGGTATGGGAAAAACAACTGCAGAGTTGTGATTTTGGAAAACCTCCAAGTATTGGGCTTCAGGTTTGCAAAATCAAGACAAAGCAGTCTGAGCATGGGAACATTCAGTCACAGGCTCATTAGATCTGAGTCCAGCATCTTCAGGGGATGAAAGGCAAGTAGGGGCAATCAGTTCCAGTTTGGGTTTGGCCACAGTTTGGATTCTGTCTCATTTAAAGGACATTCAAACAAAGAGGTCACGTGTGTATGTAACACTTGTTTTTGATTGCCTTCCAGATTTCCCTGCACTTTCGTGCCTTTGAGCTGAGGACAACGGCAGGCTGTCAGGGTGATTACGTTAAAGTTTATGATGGATCCAGCAAGTATTCTACAGTTTTAATGAATAAAACTTGTGGATCACAGATACCCACTGATGTAGTTGCTTCTAGCAATCTCATGCTGATAGAGTTTGTCACAGATGGTGCTGATACAGCTTCTGGTTTCCAAGCCACCTTTACTTCTGGTAGGTCTGAGAAAATGGAAAATGGCAGAGAAAAAAAAAAAAAAAAAAAAGTCAAATCAATAGAGGCTCTATCTTCTTCTTTGGTTGTCATCCGGGAAAACAGTGAGGAAATGGTGTCTACAAAATACTGTCTACGTGAACCACCATTTCCTGACTTATTTTTTACCTTATTGATCAGTACTAGACTGATAACATTTATTCATGTAGGAAGACTGGGGCTGTGATCAGGGCAAGTTGTCAGCCAGGTGATTTCCATATTCCACAATTTCCCAAGTCTTCCAGATACACACTCTACCAAAGCATGCAACATTAAGGGTATGATCACTTTAAAATTACTTAAAAGGTTACTAGCCCAGTAGAATGAGAATAAATCATAATGTGGAATTTAATTACATTGCTCTTCTGAAAAAGATGCAGTTTTTAATCAAGCAGTTTTTAAGGCAAGAAAGACTTGATGAACCAAGTCACACAGCCCAATGGCAAGAGGAGAATCAGTATTTCCACGGCCAGTATCTATGAAATGTATCCACCTGAAACACATTCTTTTCAGTCCCATCTAATTAATAACTGTAGCTACAACTACACAATTCAATTGCTGCAGGCTGTCACATTAGTATGTGTCAGCTGGAATAAAGAAATGTTACTGTGCATTTCTGTAGCGAATAGTAAACCGTACATTCAGTAATGCAGCTTGGCTTTGTTAGTTGAAGGAAAGCTCAGCAAGCTCATGAACTCAGATTTGTCATGGGCTGAGAACATCTATACAAAGCTTTTGTGTAAATCCACAGAAAAGCAGCAGTAATTTAAGAGTATACCCAAACCAGAACAGCAGTATTGCCTGAGTAGTATCTGTTTCTGTCAATTGTAGCTATAGATGGAAAGAGAAACAAGAAAACCCCACACCACTTTTATGTGTCATCTGCTACAAAATAATCTCAGTGTTTGGATAAAATGTGATTTAACTTTTACATGATATAGATATTTTACTGTCCGTTCAGAGTGCTCTGAAAGCTAACTATTCCTTCATTTCACTTACAGTAAGGATGCAAAGAAGATTTAACACCCACAACTGATTTAATGGAGAAGAATCTATTCTGTGAATATTGAAATTATGGATTTCCAACTTTGTTCCTATCTTGGCTTGGATCAGTATGCAATTTAATTCTATTAAGAATCAAATTCTTCATCTTCTTGGGAAAGTTTATTCCCCAAGCCATATAAACGTATGAATTCTATACATCCTGGTGTATTACCCCTTTTGTCTGCACAATTAATTTATTACCTCTTTCTATTTAACAATTTAATTAAAAGCTTCATAAAAAATAAAAGCTGTTTCCATTTTTATTTTCCAATAGTCCCTCAAACCATGCACAATATCACTGCTATCTTTCTTCTTAGATGCCTTCATTCAGCCACACTTACACATCCTTCACTGATTATTGTCATGGTTTAGACATTTGGCTGGATGGAACAGCTCCAACTTTACAAATACAGTTCCTGTTCTCCACAGTCTTCAGCATGAAAAAAAGTTTTAGTTACTGCCTCTTTTCCCAGCCTAAAACTCGAGCTTACAAAAATGACATCTCTCTTAAATGATCCTGTTATATTCTTAAATCAAAGAAACATGGACATGACAAAATTGTTGCCATAAATGATTGTTACATCATACTACAATTTTCCTTAAACTGTTCTGGTAGACAGTGGCCATCTAAAGGGAGCTTTTTTATTCATAAGTTGATTTTTAGTCCACAGACACATTTAAGCTCACAGGACAAGAGGTGAACTAGACGATGCTGCCAGAGTTCATGTACATCACTATTTCTTCAGTGAATAAACCTTCTGTGAGGCAAGAAACTAAGCTCTCCTTTTCTGATCTTTCAAGGAAGACAGGCAGCTGTAGTGAATGGCTGAGCTCCTGGAAAGCTCGTTTTTTAGAGTTTGCTTGTAATCTCGCTTTCTTGACTGAGAAATTCCTGTCTTTTTCCAGTAGATCTGAGAGCAAAATATGCCAACATTTCATTCTTGTATAATAGACATTTAAAATATGGCCAACCCTAATATTTAATACTTGCATATTTAGGACTAGAAAAAAATAAATAAAAACAAGCAAGAAATGGCTGTGCAAAAGGCTTTGAAGACTGCAATTTTGAGTTTGTTTTAGAACTGGTGATTCTTCAGAGATTGCAACACAGATTCAACTTCTAGTTGTTCCAGTTAATATTCAAGTGCTGCTATCAACACATCAAATAAAGAGTAGTCCTTCTGAAATACTGTAAAAAACATAGAGAATAAATATTTAACTCAGAAATAAGATTTCTGAGCCCCTACAAAACTAAATGGAGAAAATACTGCAAGACCTTCTGCTGGGTAAGCGAGGACAAATTTTATTAATTTTTATGTAGATAATGAGGACCGTATATACAAATATTTTAAGATATTGAATTGTTACGTATTTCAGTTGGGAGTATAACCTTCTAAAAGTAGCAGTTTTTGTCAATATTTTTAAAATTTGACACTTGCCTTTTAAGATTTGTTTTATTCTGAGATTTCAGTATGAGCCTCTATAATTCTTTTTTTTTTTTTTTTCAGTGACATATTTATACATAGCTTTACAGTATTTTTTCATGGCTTCAATAGGATCTGGCAGCAAACTTCTGAGAACAGAATGCCAGAAAAGAGGTCATCTGCTTAAAGAAATCCTAGTAGATGAAGGAGTTTAGAGAGCTTCCAAGGAAAAGCACCCACTTACTGGTTTATTAGCTTTTATGCAAACTTCACAGAGCAAAATCTCTTTCTTCTGTCAGGAATGACCACCACCTTCACTGAGTGTGGACATTTATAACTTGCGAGCAGGTAGCATGTTATTTACCCCTCCAGATTTAATGGTGGTGGAATTTCAATGGCTTTCAAAGAGGCCCGGCTTGTTTGTGGAGGTATTCACCATAAGGAAACAAAGATGTTTTCCTAAGGTTTATGAGCACAACAATATGCTCTCCAGGTTCCCTCATTTATTTGAGGAATTAAAACTTTTGCAACTTGTGGACTGCTGGAAGAAGTTCAGAATATTTGTCTCTTACCTAACCCCAAACTGCAGGTAGAAACCATCTTGTTCAAAAGGATAATTCCAACAATTACTACCTAGCACTAGAGGTACTGCATGACTCTCCTGATTTCTAGTTCTGGGGTGTTGATTCATAGGAAGCAGCTGGTGATTATTCAAGTTCTAGCCAGTGATCAAAGCTAATTTGTGTATATAGAAGCCTCCACATACACCTTACCCACCAGGGATGGCAAATACCTCTTTTAGGACTCCAGCTCTTCTCCCAAATTACATCCATAGCAATCCAGCCAGGCCAGTCTTTGCATAGAGATTCTTAACAGAAATACAAAGATTGGTAGGAATGCTGTAGGGATGGAAATGTGCACGTGTGAGAAAACCTGAAAGAAGCAGCAGAACAAGGGTTACAAGAACAGCCTGTATTGATAACGAAGGACACCATTCCCATGATGCTGCTCCCATGACATTGTACCCGGGAGGATCATGGAGGAATGCATTGTTTCTGGCATCACCAAGGGACCTATCCTCTGTTCAGCCAGAGGGAGATCCCACACCCTTATGCCAGCAGCCTTGCAGCCACTAGCTGTGCAATTCCTTTTCCTGTTACCCCAGAAGGAAGAAAGGCAAATCCTTCCTGTAGTTATAAACAGATTATTTGGACAATACTGAGTCTTCTGTAGGGCACTACAGGGCTGTAACTCCTGTGCTAATTTCAGTGGTCTGAACTCCTCTTCGCTATGCATTTTGCAGACATGGGACAAATGTACTGTCAGCTTGAAGGTCAGGTCCCCCATACTGGGGTTTTTGTGCGTAGTCCTGGGGCTCCTACAGGCTGCCTGTGCCACTCAGCGGCTTGTCACACCGTCTATGCTGGCAGGGATGATGCAGTGTGCTGGCTTCTTCACCTACACCCTCTTCTTCTCTCTGTCCTGGAGTTCTTTCCCTATCACTTTGCATATCCTCATTCCCCTCCCACTTAGCTCACAGTGATATAGAGAGGGAAAAGACATGCATTTCTCTGTTTTATATCTCATTCTGGAAAGCTGTAAAATGAGTACCAGAAGTAATACTCTTCCCCCCACCCCTCTCACCTTTTTTTTTTTCCTCTTGATAATTATCATGCTTTCTTTCCTTGTACGCAGAGGAACCCCATATATTTTATTCTTTTTATTTCTACATATTTTAATCTTAGTTAAAATGAAATAAATCCATTTCACTTGACATAATATATTAAACATTTTATTCTAGTCATATATTTTCATAGACTGTTGTTTCTGAAGTATGGAACTTGGTAAATTTATCATTCAGAAACAATGACAGCTACTACTGTGTGAACAAGAAGTGCTTCAACACCAACAATGTACAAGCCACAGCTGAAAAGTATTGTATCAGGATAGATTTCATATGTATATATAACCACCTGGAGCAAGCCTGAGAAAAATTATATGCTGCCCTATTTTAATTATTATTGCATTTTAGAATGTATTAAATATACTACTTAATCAAGGTTCTGCAATTTTACATTATCTTGACTGAACTGCAGCTCAATTTTCAAAAAGCAATCAATCTCAGTGAAATGAGCAGTTGTGAGGATCCCTCTCCTATAAACAGAAAATGATCATTCTGCAAAGGAAAGAATGTTTTGGAGAATTTTATTTCTTTTTTAATAAATTGAAAACTTTGCTTCTGGCTATTACAAATTCAATGGATAAAATTTTAAACCCTTTTTCTGTTTTTTTTTTTTTTTTTTTTGGAGGGTATGCAGGTGATAATAAAAGGGAAGATGGAGTAATACACGTCCTGAAGATGCTGTCTTGAACTGTAGAATTGTATAAAGTGTTACTTATAGAGAGTAACACTGTATATAGATAAATTTTCCTAAAAAGCTATAAATGAAAATTAACCAGCTACAGACGTTCAAAACAATACTCAAACAAGGTATCCACACTAAATTTTTGCACATCAAACTGAGGAAAAAGCATGATCCATTCAGATGGGTTTTAGGATAGGCCTGAATATAGACATCATCTCCTTTTTTTCCATCACTCCATACTGATGCTACACTGGGTGATGCTTGCCCAAGGTTTCTGCTTTGTAGAAGTGTTGTGTTCTCTGCACTGGGCTGCATTAGAGGGCTCCACTTTCCCCCCTCACACTGTGGTTACAGTAACATCCACCTTGAGAGCAACATAATTTCACTTTTGGCCCAGGTTTCTGGTTCAGGCCTGCTACAACATTAACCACGTGGTGACCAAACTTAGTGCCGCCGGCGTCCCGCACCTGAGCCGGGGACAGCTGGAATGGGAATACAGGCGGAGCACCGTGCCTCCTCCCCGCGGCTCTAATAATAAACGCCTCGAGGACGCGCGGCCGGCTCGCGCTCACTTTAGGCGCGAGGACATCGTCCTGTCACTGCGCTGAGGGCGGGAGGGATGGCGGCTGTCACAGGCAGTGAGAGCCTAGAGGAAAGGTGCTGGTTAGGGCAGCGTAGCAATAACGCTCCTCTTGTGCTGCAGGAGTTGTCCTGCTCGCGTTTCCACTCAGACCAATCCTATGCATGAGATGTCGATGCTCTGCCCTGTGAGTCGTCTTGCTAGCTCAGTCAGTACCTGCAAAATGGGGGGATTTTTCTGGAGGGTAGTTTATTCAGCATGTTCTTCCTTTCCTCTGTTCACAAAGTGCTCAGAAAGCTTTCAAATTTAATGCCCGAGTCTGTGAACTTGCTTAGGAAATACTGTATCTGCACGAATGTTTTATGAATGTTTATTGTGTATGTTCATAATTTAAACTGGAACATGAATTTGGCATTGGTTAGGTGCCTAAATAGTACTGTTTCTTCACCATAATTGACTGACTTGTTTAGTTCACCAACACGTTGTCCATTTGAAGTGTGAACAATTCCATTCAAGTGTATATTTTGAGTCTACTTAAGTTTTCGCATTCAAATTTATTCTTGCAAGCTAATATAAAAATGTTTGTTTTTTAACAATTTTAATGAATATTATCAGACATTTTTTCTGTTGCTTACTCAGCTCTGGCAATAGCATTTTGGTGACCTCTGTTTTCCTTTCAGTTTTGGCTGAGTAAAGCAGTCTTTTTCTTCCTCTTCTAGACTATTCTGAAGAGATCCTGTGAGCTGAGAAGCATTTGTCACAGTATGCTGTGGAGAATTCTGTTCATGGAGTTGAAGCCTTTTGGGATTCTTTGATGAAAGGTATCTCAAGATGTATGGTTTCATTCATATTCTTTCTAAAGATCATGAATATTCACTGCTATTAACCCTAGAATATATTGCTTAAAACTATGCATTTATATATGTGTACATTTGAATAGAAATAATTTTTCAAAGCTGTAGATACCTGTGTCATTTAAAGTCAGTTACAGATGCATACATATGAAGGGCTAATCAAATAAGTGGAAAAACAAATTGTGATATTCAGGCATTTAGATTTAGCATGACTGTGTCTTCTGGCTCCCTAGTTGTAATTTCTATACATTCTTCACCGCTAGGAGTGCAAAGCAAACTTTGTAAAACTAGCCATGGGCAGAAGCTGTATCACAGAAAACAACATATTTTCACAGCTTTTTTTATAAGCTGCAGTTAAATTTCCACATTGGTAGTGTCCAAAAATACATATGTTCTTGGTGGTTATAGATGGAACACATACAATATCAGGGAAGATTTTTCATTGAAGTTATGGCAAAACAATGGACTATGTAGGTGTAGTGGGACTGCCAGGTCACAGCCTGAAACAATGGTCGAGCAACAGGTGAGCAGACGTGGCTAATCCAAGGAGCTCAGGTGTAAGCAATGTACCCAAGTGATTGGAAAGGGTGGAGCTTGGGTCCACCCCTCACCCTCATTTAAGGGTTAGCAGCTGAGGGAGCAGCCATTCTTTGCAAAGAGATTGTACTTGTTTCAAGCTATTACTGGTTGTCAGAAAAGGTGAGTCAATTTTCTTTCCTTATTACCTGCTATTGCTCCATATTGTCTATATCCTATTTGAAGGTCATAACCTTTTGCCACACAGTAGGGGAAAATCTTGCTTCCTAGGTAACTGATTTCCTTATTGTTGGCTGCCCTTGTTAGTTTAATCTGTCTCTGTGTATTAAAGGAGTGTATGTTTTCAGCATGGGAATCAGATGCTATCAAGGACTTGCAGTCCTAAGTTAGCTACTGTGAGGAGGGCAGAACACAGGCACAAGTTCTAAAAGAGGTTATGGAGGTGTTCAGAAACTGTCTGGAGATGGTCCTGGGCAACAGGGTGTAGGTGACCTGGCTTGAATGGGAGGCTGGACCATTATGACCTCCAGAGGTGCCTCTAAGTCAACTATTCTGTGGGTGTAGGGGTGGGAATAATGTGGTGAAGTATGGGAAGAACCTGTTGGCTGTACTTTAAACAGAAGGTTATAGTGGAGCGTAACTGGGAGAGAAAAATAATTGAGTTTGGGAATTGAGAATAGGCCTCATATATGTTGGGCATAAAGCAGTGTTCAGTAACTGAAAATGAGGTTTTTTCCTGTCTGTATTATTTGCAGTTATTGATTACTGCTCATCTGAAATTTTGTCAGGTAAAGCATCAGAGTATTATCAACACTGTATTAGAATAGCCAAACACTTCCTTATCTCTGATCAAAATAACTTATTCCCTTGATGTTCTTGATTGATATGTTCACTATTATTCTCGTTTGAGAGGATTATGCCATTTTGATGACAGACCCATTTGTGACTCTCACATATTTACAGTGTAGCGGGACATATTGCTGAGTTTCTTTTGTTGTCTACACACAAATGCACAGTTGCACTTCTTTCAGATGGCTTATTATTTCATGACTGTAGGAGCAGTTTCTTTATGTAATGTGTTCTGTATGTACAGGAGGTGGTATGAACAACTTTTTCCTGATGAGATCTGCCTCTCCCTTTTTCAGGGACAGAATGATTCATACTAAAAGTGGATTGTTATTTATTTTGGGAAGAAGAGCTGCTTGCTCAAACTTGGGCAAAACTGAAGTGCTATCTAAAATTATTGTTCTTCCTTTTTGTCTTGGTCCAAAAACCCAGCCTCTGAGGTTATTTCACTCCACAACTTTGAAGGGCAGTAATCTTTATCATTTTAATCCTTATCATCTGTATGGCTGTGTCTCAGATATTTTCTCCTCTATCAGAATATTGGTGTATCAGTGGAATTGCTGAGCTCACTTTAAAATATATGGTGCAGAGCTTCAAGTAGAAGAAGCAAGGCAAACAATGAAAGGTGCAAAGGGGAACTTAAAAAGAAAAGTGAAAGTAATAAGATACACGTGCTACTTTTCTCCTTTCATTTATGCAAAAGCACAGAGGAAGTTATACAACATACAGAACACCGATCAAGAGTTTTACATCTTGTCTTTTAGTGATTGATGCAGTTCTAAACAACAACAACAAAAAAACATAACCCAGAAAATTGGTATTTTACAAATTTTAAGAAAAGATTATTTTTCCACAGTTTAAACTCCTACTATTTTAATCAAAATACTCTTAGGTTATTTGACAATGTTTTACTGCCTGTAAAACATTTCTTAAATGGCAATTTGTACAGTTACTGAGGCTTGTTATGATTTGTAGAGGATTCATAGGAATTGTGCATGCTCATGGAACAGGAGAGTAGACCACCAGCTGTTGGCACTGAAATAGAAGCAAAAAAATCTTCATGGGTTGTTATCTCTACAGATTACACTGATTCATTTAATAGATCTTAATTCTATTCCCTGGGCCCATAGCATCATATGCACAGCAAATGCAAAACCATTTTCATTTCATCCTCTGGAAATGGCACTCATTGTGGAGTTCAGTTCTATGTGGTGGGAGGGATAAAGCCTTGTATGTAGGTGTGACATCAGGCATGCACAGATGCAGCACAGAAATACAGTAATGCAAATCAACCCAGTGAAGCTGCTGTACCGGGGACTAGATGAGTCAGCAAATCTTCTGCAGAAAGAATAGCAGGCACAGCTGTTGCTAAGATACCATGAATGCAACACAGAAAAAAGTAATACAGAGTGAATTTCCACATTAATAACTTGCTGCAGCTTGTGTGTTATAGCAGCAGCAAGCAGGAAAAGAAAACAAAAAACTATGGGCATCCTACTCATACAGCTAGTTTGGTTTAAAAATGGTGTAGAGTGCAGCCATAACTGGAAGATCTGAGGCTCCTTCTGTTGGAGAACTTGGGTAGGAGTATCCAAGTTAATAAAGAGTTATTCATATGCTTATTTTTTTTTTTACTGTGAATGTGGCTGATGGAGTTATTTTGAATTTTGCTGAAAAAATTAGTTATCAGGTACAATACCAGAATGTTAATATGTACATACTGGAAACCATCTTAAGCTCATTAATTCATGCCTATAACTTGCATACATAATTGAATTTCCTGATGAGGTGCTCGTTCTAGCTGATGGGAAAGTGACTAAAGCTAACTTTTAGCTGCAGACATTGTCATTTGCATTTGAAAATGATGTTGTATATAACACTACTTTATGAGACTGTGTGTGGTATTACTTAAGCTATTGAAAAGCTGGGAAATCTGCCTAATATCTTCAAGCTTGAAATTGGTTGGTAGTGGTTTTTGCGTGGTTTTTCCAGAGTTCAGAGAGAAAATTTTTTTGTTGATTGCTAGTACAGACAATATGCATAGTAAAAATATGGCTTGCTTTTTAAGAAGAAAATAAGTACATAGTCTGAGGTCTTGAAAAACAGAACTCTGATTCTCCAGATGTTTGGATTCTCTGACCTGACTTGCGCTGTTCTTATGTTGATTCTTTTGTCCTGTTTGGCACTATTTTTATAAGTGTTTTTATCCAGACAAACCACCTAACATTTTGAGGTTTTCTGGATGGTTGGCTTGCAAAATGGATGGTGTTTCATTACTGCACAATGTTTAAAGAATATAACAAACGTCTTAAACAAGTTCTATGGAGTAGAAGTGAGATACTTGCCCTGCAACATTAAATCTCAGTGGTCTCTAATAAGTTTGAATGTGCTGGATCAGGGCAAAGAGTAGTGTGGAATACAGTAAAGAAAACATAGAAGAACTGAGGTTCTGGGAAAAGGAATGTGGATATGGGAACAATCTGAGCATCCTCGGACTAGTAGTGCAGTTATATATGGTGAGTTTCCTATTAACTGTGCTGTGGATTCAGAGACACCACTGCAGGCACAGGTCTCAGGAATTTGCTAGCTTGGATGCATTATAATGTGAACATGGCTGTGGAATGACCATGGTTAGCTCACTAGATGATGAAAATTTTCTAAGAGTGTATTTTTCCCCACGTTCAATCTATAAAAGCTTGCTGAGATTTGCTACTATTCCTTACAGTTACATTCAGGGAAACAAAGCTTGTGGTATGCCCTTGGTAACACACTGTGTTACTATGAATATTTGTCAGCCACCAACTGCTGTTAATGCTGTTTATGAAATTTAGCCTTTTAGGCTTTTTTGAGATGCAAACCAAATTGAGAGGCAATTACCAAATAAATGAAATTGGAAGGTGATAATGGCTTTCTAACTTCACTTTCAGCTCATGTAGAGAGAAATCATTTCTGCTTGCCCTAAATAGGTAAATATATACTTTTTTGGTTTTTGCTAGTGATCTCATGCTGAATATAGGGTACAGAGAGGGCTGTTTTTTTTTTTAAGAGAGAAATCAACCTGAAGCTGAACTATCAAAGAGAAAAACAACTCAATCTGTTAGATACCAAAGAAAAGTCAAAACTCTGATCTGATCAAGTCAGTCATTTATCTGCATCTTCAGAGCTGTTGTTCAGGCTAGGAGAAGCAGGACTTCAGCAACTAGCACTTCTACATGAAAGAAAGGCTAGAAGTTTTTACTGCTTCGCTGATGTAGGAGCTTGCTTGCCCTGACTATTTTATTTTCATCTTAAAATTGAAATGTAGAGGAATGACATCAGAAACACATATTCATCCTGATATTTGAATGTAATATTTTTAAAGAAGAAATTCTCTGGAATACCTCAGTCAACAGAACATAATGATCCCTGAAATCATAAGGTCTGGGGAACCTCCTGACAATTCATCTAGTGTCTCTAGCTCATGGAGCTACATTTATATTTTGGAGTTTTTACCAACCGATTTTTTCCTAGCGGCCTGTGTCTTTGGCAGTAGGATAATACTTTGTCTTGTAGTATCCTATGGACTTAGATGTAAATCCTTAAATAATTTACACATAGCACTAGCATTAAATAATCTATACTCCCCAGTTGCTCAGCCCATTTGTCATTCTACTTTTATCTGTTTCTGTTATTTCCCTCTGCTTTCACATAATCACATCCTTAACTTTCTTCAGCCGATATTTCTCGTGTTTTCTTGGTGGATATAGATCCATATTCCATCAATGACTGAAGGAGAGTGGGTCACTTAACCTGTATCTGCACCAAATACTAAACTGTCTTTGTTCTTTTTTTCTCTCTTCCCCAACTCAGGTTCTAGATAATAAGAGTTACTTTTTTACTAAAAAAAAAAATAAATTATCAGGGTTTCAAAATTTTATAATAGACCAGTAGTCAATTTTGTAGTCCTAGATATAAGCTTACAAGAAGGGCAGTTGTGAAATAACCACGCTTATACACAGTTTACCTTTGAATAGTTTGATGCTTCATCTAGTTTAGCCTTTTTTTGCACCAAGTGAGGGTGGTGCAAATAGAAGAGTAATCGTGATGATGCACACAACATGCTGGCCCCACTATGATAATGTATGAAGAAGTTTCCAGAGAATGTTTTCCACAAGCTTATCCAGTTCAAGAAGATACGTAGGATAAACCCCTGCAGATGGCAGCAGTGCTTTATAGTTGGACATTGCAGCATAGTACTTGGTGTAGTCTGAGCCAGAGTATCATAGTGAAGAATTTTTTTTTAATATTGTTGCAGTTAACATGTTTTTTTATTTTAGTCAGCATGTCACTGATGAGGTGTTTTTATTAAAGTTTAAACAGGGTAGTTGTAATACTTGTCAGAAAAAGAGTGTTTTTGTGCCTTGTAGAAACCTTCTAGTTCCTAATGAAAACATCTCCTGCCTTGATGTTTATGATATTGTAGTTGCAAGGTGTGTGTGTGGGTTGGTTTTTTTTTTTTTTAATTCCCCAAAACATTGTGTCCTTCAAGCTTGCAGCAGTAATTTCAGCCAGCTGACCTTGACTAGCACAGAATGCTAATGTTAATGTCAATGTTCAGTTTTATTAAGCTAGAAAAAAATCTTGGGCGTTCCTACTTCCTTTATTTACTGCATGTACAGCATAAGAGAACATGGTAAAGGGGAAGGGAGGAGATGTTGAAAGAAATCTGACATTGTGTAACTGAACTATGTAGTCAATGGGTTATTAGTCTCACATCTGCTTTAGACAACAAATAAAAAGTACAGCCTTCTAAGCTTTGAAGTATATGTTATAATCTCATTTTGTGTGCTAGTCCAGATTGACACTGTCTGATTTTATTCCAGGGTGCTGAGGAGTGCCAAGGGAAAATAAAATGGTAGGAAGCAAGGAGCTATATTTGACCTCTTAGGATGATTTTACAGCTGGCTGCTAAATTACAGTCCCCAGCTGAGTGTAGTACAGGGGCTGTTCAGAAAGTAATACATTGTTTTATTATGTTGACCCACAACATCAAGTGGATTTTGGTGGCATGGCAGTAGAGGTTGAACTTTCCAGCCAGTATTCTGTTACGTGCAGTTGCTGTGTGACAGATGACAGTAGAGGGGCAGTCTGACAAAGTGGAGTCTGACATGGAAGTGCATATGAAGCAAAGCTGTGGAATTTAATTCCTCTCTGAAGAATACATTTCATTCATCAGTGTTCACTGATGCTTGCTGAACATTTCTGGAGATCAAACGCTGATATGAACACAGTGAGGGGGTGCATTACAGCAGGGGTGACAGCAACAGTGGTCTACCACTGCTGGTGTAGATTTTTACATGTCCAGCATGCATGTTCTAGTTTATCACTGGTGAAAATGCATAGCTAAGCCATTGTTCTCACTGATATATTCTTAGTTTTGCTTCAGGAAATGCATGATTTGAATTAACGTTATAAAGAATGAGAGAAAAGGATTGATAATTTTATCACTTCAGATTCTGGGAACTCAGAGTTGTACAGAACTGAGCAGACCTATGATCAGGGTGCAGCACTCTGCTCGCATCTCAGCCATGGAGAGGTTATCCAGCATTTTCTTCTTTGAGTTTTCACAGGATTTGCTTAAAAGAAAGCAACTTTATTAATCACTTGTACTCTTTCCTGTGAGAAATTGTTGTTGCTGTTTTTTTAGATAAAGGAAAGGTCACGCTGCTTGTGTAGTCATTGCTATGAAGCATGAGCTGTCTCAGTGCTCCTCTGTTACTTTTAGTCCGCTATTTTCTGTGAGGCCCAAGAATATGCACAACATTATCCTGAAGGCAAATCTGTAAGTGCAACGTAGCACAGCACAGATTTGCGCCTATTTGGATTAATTGTAAAGAGTATCTTTAATGTGCAATGGTGTTCTGGTTCTGATCATTACACTTAAGATAATTCAGAGAACAGCTAATTATATACTTCCATCCCTCTCTAATAAATCTAATTTTCAGGGACTTAGCTATTATGAGAAATGTTCACATTTATTTTCCTTTGCTAAATTAGATTTTAGAGCAATTGTGGTAGGCAGGCTTGTGAAGGATTAATTCCAGATTTTACAATGTATGTGATGTAAATCTGTACAAAATGTTTAAAATTATAGTTGGTTTAGGAAATCTTCCAGTATGGATAGATTCTAAAGATGTAGCAGAGTTATTGTAATACTGAACCATAGTAATTAATCCTAGTCAAGAATGTGATATGGCCCTCAGAAAAACTAGCACCAAATACAGGTTCATGCAACTGCTGTAGAAGATATTTTTTCTGAAAACTTGTCTGGATTAGCCCCACCTTATTATATATTTATTATTATATATTATTATTATTTATTATTATATATATTATATAATATAATTTTAATGTATGCTGATCTACAAAGATTTCTCTCCTTTTGCTTCCTCAATCACACCTAGTGAAAAGGAAATGCTGCCAAAGCGAAATACAAAAATTTAAAACTTATTGTTCATTTCAGATGTGGTGATAAGACAGTAATTGTTTTAGAAACAAGTTGTGGAATGCTCAAATGCCATCAGAGGCTAATTACGAAGTCCGGGCCTAAGATGAGTTTACTGCTCTCAACATAATTTCTAATTGTGATCTAATGACACCTGGTCTTTTTTTTTCTGCCAAAAATTACATGCATGGAGCAAAACTAACCTTTCAGAATAAAAACACAATGCAAAATGCTTGGAAATTCCAGTTTTGTTTCCTACCTGCTCGTTTCCCAATATTTTTTCTTTAAATCTGACTTCTTCAGCATTTCTCACCATTGTAAATCCTTCATTCTCCCCTAACAGTACTCGCACATTCCCATTTCTGACTTAAAAGTTTTGAATTTTTGATATTTTTACCTACTTATCTGACCATGTGTTTTGATGAAAATTAAGCTGTTCATTTTTACAACAGTTCTTTGGTGTCTTCCTCCTTGCTAGGTGGCAAAGACATCTCAGTGCCTTTTCATTGCCCAGATGCACTAGATAAGCCCTTCATGCTCTTTTCCTGTTTTTTTTTTTTTTTGCCTGTTGGTCCTTTAAATCTTTCTAATAAACAGACTGAGAAATTATTGTTCAAGTTTATACTACTGTCCCTCCCCTATCGGTAATGTATGTATTTAAATATTTAATTGCTCAAGTATTCTTTAGGCTGGAAAAGGGAATGCTCAATGAGTATCTTATCAGCTTATATAAACTTCTGATTGGAGGGATTAAAAAAGATGTGCCTAGACTCCTAGCGACGTCCAATGGCCTGACAAGAGTTAATGAGCAAAAACTGAAAGACAAGAAAAGTACGTTTTATTTTATTGTGGTTGAACATTTACACTGTTTGCACAGAAAGGCTGACTTCACTTGAGCAGGAGGACTGGACTGAATCTCCATAGGTCTCTTTCAACTTCAATGTTACTGTGATTCTGTGAAAAATAGTCCTACTTATCTCTGAAGAAAACAGTAGAGGTTCAGGAACTTGAAAAAGTATTTGCAAATAGGATGTGAACAAACAAACAGAATTACCTGCTCTTTCAACAACACCTCTGATGACAGAGAGACTTGTCTAGAAGATGTGTTCTTAATTGTTCTTTTACACATTTCTGTATTGTTAATATCTTCAGCTGGAAGAAAGATTCTACACAACCTTGTACGTCTTGAGCAGTATCAGTTTGTTTTTTGTGTGTTAACTTCAAGTATTCCCAAAGCTCCTCTAAATATTTCTCAGCTAAACCCGGAGACCTGAACCTCCATTGTCCTACCTGACCTGTGTTTTGTATCATGAATATTTATTTGGGTCTTTAATTTCAAAACATCGCAATTCCTGATAGGCTTTTATGAATAGTTTGATTAAAATAAGTTTGTCCTAGTAGAATAGGAACAAAAGGAGAAACTTTTGCTACCTAGTAGGTAGGCAAAGTAGCAAGAAGATACATGGAAGGTGGGAATACAAAGGAAGGATGGTTTGTTTGAGAAGTCCATGAAACAAACACAAGAATTCTCAAAAAGAATATGTGCTATGGGAAGCATTTATCAGTTGCATTCTGATACAGGTGGAGTGCCATTAAAGGTCTAGTGGACAGGAGAATCTGATTGTGTTACCTCATACTATATGTACACATGTAACTTCTTGAGGAGCCCTACTTCCCCAAATACTTCACTAGTGGATAACAGAGCACAACCTGTTATTTATAAGTAACGTCAACTGAAATGTCTGTATTTATGATAACATTACGAAAAGTGTTACTGGATTTTGTGCCAATAATGAGCTTATCAAGTATATGACACATGCACCTTCAAATATGATGCGTAACACAAGTGCATTGTTTCCTTTCAGTTCCAAAATGTCAAGGGTTTTTCACAGAATGCAATCTGTGCAAGTCTTATGATGGGAACAGATTGTAGCAAAAGTAAATTCTACACTGAGAGTGTATTTTTTCCACAAAGTGAACCTGGAGGATCACTCTGCCACTCTATTTGTCCTGAGAAAAAGATTCACTGGTTCCTATATTTAAAGGAAAAAATTACACTCCTTAAAAAATTACACTTCTTGGCTTTGTTGTTCATCATTAATAATGCCAAAGTTATTCTTGAAAACATTATAATCATTATTGCTTATTCTTATACATCTATCATGCATTTCTTGTTCACTGAAAGACATGATCTCTTTGGCAGCTTGGGTAAATATTCTTCCATTTACGAGGGCTGCTTTGAAAGAAGTGCACTCTATTTTATTATGTTGGCCCACAATACCAGAGGCAGATGTTGGTGGTATGGCAGTAGAGATTAAGCATTTTCACCAATATTCCAATATATTTTGTTGCTGTGTGACAAATGGCAGCAGATGGGCAGTCTGACAAAATGGTGTCTGACATGAGGCAAAATGTGGCTCTGTACTCCTCCATGCAGGAAAAAATTGTTCATCACTGTTGTAAGTGCACAGTTAATAATGATGACTATGTTGAAAGATAGTGATTTGTAGCTGAAAATGTGCTCTCAAATAGTGTCCTTGTGCTTGTTTGTTTCCACAGAAATTACAACAAGGGGGTGTAACTTTTGGGGTGACTTACATAAAAAATGTCCAGCATATTGCCTTAGGGGTTGGAGAGGCTTCTGATAGGAAGTAATTAAGCATCATGTTGGCTTTCTGTGATTTTTTTTTTTTTCTTTAGCTGACCTCTTAAGAGGATTCTCTGTTTGAGATTCTGTTATATTTTTTGTGTTTCTACTGGCTTTCTTATGGTGTATGGTGGGCATCAGTAACAGCTGTTTGGAAAACATCAGAGAGGGTCAAATATATTGTTCTTAGCTCAGCAGATAGTTCAGTATGTGTTGGTGAAACACTCATGGTCCTGTTACACTGATGTGTCATCTCAAAATCTGAGGGATGAGAGCAGGAGAGAGACTGAAAAGAATGAGCTGGGGGAAGATATTGGTTTTTCCTACCCAACATTCTCAGAGTAGCCTGCTTTAAGGCTATTCTGTAAAGTAGGAATTGTTGCCAAGAGGAATCATTGAAAATACAAGGATAGTTAGAAGAAAATAAACTATCAACTCCAGAAGAGAATACAGTATCTCCAATTTCTAGGGAATGGCCCTGAACTGTAATTTATGAAGATATTCTTTCTCGAGGATTTGTTCCCTATGATGGCAAATTTTACCATAGAAACTAGGGAAAAGTGAGACTTAGCTACTGAACTGGTTCGCTCTTAGTTAATGAAGGATCCAACATAATTTCCACTGTTTTTTATTCACTGTTTATTTTGATTTAATTTTTTTTTAATGAGGGAGTATTCCATTCCCACAGATTAAGAGTTGAAGGAAAAATGGACTCTGAATGTTTTAGCATAAAGGTCATCATGACATCACTATAAGCAGGAACTTTTTGTAATAAAATTGTATAGGGGCTCAGGACTACGACTATATTGTTGGAGGAAATAATGTTCAACATAACTATATAACTATATAATATAATATATAATATATATAATATAATAATATATATATTATATTATATATATTATATTTATAATATATATATTATATATTATAATATATATATTATTATTATATTATATATATAATAATATATAATATAATAATATAAATAATATAATATATATATAATATATAACTATATAACTATCTTAATGCCTGAAATTTTCTTCTCCAGTATTTTACTTCCAAAAAAGGTAACAAAATTGCAAGGATGTGTAGGATTAGGCACTGAAGACTGGTGAGGAAAGCATACTGCTGTTTCTTGGATGTAGCAAGAAATGTCTTATGTTTGTGTCAGTTACCTTATTTTAGCTATTGATCATTAGAATTGTTTTTTGACAGTTTTTCTTCATCTGAGTGACCATTCAGAATGTTGGCTAAGGAATATGAAGTGCCTTTGCATCACCAATGAAAGAACAGTCCAGAGCAGCAGCTCCTTGCTGTGCCTTTGAAGGGATTTACGTAAAGCAGACAGAATCTGAAATGCCCTTTTTCAGATTTAGTAAGCAGTTGAGCATTTCTTGTAAGAATTTTCCTAAAGTGCTAAGAACAAACACAGGAGGAATGTTCTATAAAGTTGCACTATTTTCCTCTGTTTTTAAATGCTTATATAGCAATTTTTCAAACTTAAAAATCAGAATGACGTCATTTTAGATACTGATGCATGCTCCCAAAATTTCTGTATAGAAATAAAATTCTATACAATAAAATAACAATAAATTTTGTATAGAAATATCAAATGCCAGGGTTCATAGCGTGGATATTGTGCTCTTGATGTATTTAAATAGCTCAAGTCATCTTCTAAATGTGTGTTCACTGCACTAGAGACCTTCAATAGAGTCCTAGTCATTGAAAGAGTAATATTTTGGGTGTAAGTGCATTGCAGAGTGGCAGTGTTCTCTTTCCAGACTTGCAAATTGGCTTCAAAAACTGAGAATTTCTTGGTCCTTAATTTGATGAATTGTTTGTATATCTGTATTATTTTATACATCCACCTTTTGATTCTTCAGCATTAAGTTCTAAAAAATCATTTTAAAATAATCTTAAAGTTTCAAAGTCAAGTCCTCTTATATTAGAAACCTTTTTTTAACATTGGATATGAGATCTTGATTTATCATCAGTGCATACACACCATGATATGCACAATATATTCTGTGATTTATTTTTACAGAGCTTTTGCCTCGTTATAACTGATGGAAAGTAACAACTAAAAAGAAAAAAAGACAGACATAAGAGAGCATGATGATAGAAGAAAATGCAAGGGAATATGCAGATGAAAAGGGAAAAAAGAAGTGGAGCTTAAAGAAAACATGTTTTTCTTTAATGCTGAGTTACAATATGTGCAAAAAACAGTGCAAAGTTTTAGTAGTATAGGAAAGTTAGCTTTGTTCTTGCTCTTTGATTCTAAGAGAGATTGGAAAATGTAGTAATTTGTTGATGTAGACTGCAACATCCTTAATATGAATATTGGGTGAAACCAAGGTTACCCTCTGGATAATATCCCTGCTCTTGATAAAGAGAAATTCAAAAGAGGTCACTATCAAGATATGAACTGTGTACATCTGATCGGTTATGTTAATGAGCTTCTAGAGTTACTAAGGCCTATTATGCCATCTATATAGAAGAATCCTTTGTTTATTAGACAAGAATCCCTCTGCCCACCATTGTTCTAATGAGATCATATATACACTAAGTACCTACCCTAATTTTACTGCTGTGTGTTGTAGTATATGATCTTTGTTTGCTAAACTGTTACTCTTTTGATGTTATCAATAGAAGTACTGGTAGTAAAACATCAAAACACATCTTCTGTAACCCTGTGGTAAGGGGAATTTACAGCATTGTGTACTTATGATTAAAATGATAATAAATCATAGATCTTCCAACAGGTTTATCTAGGCAACTATCCTTTGACCAAAGGAGCAGGACAAGAGAAAAAGAGAATAAGTACCTTTTTGCAATTCATCACTATTGGGTTTTTTTCCTATTAATTCTAGTAACGATTTTTACTCATTCTAATAAATTTATCTTTCTTACCCCATGAATATTTCTTCTCCTCCTTATCTATTTACCTTTCTGCCCTCTCTTCATTTTCTTAGTGAAAAAATGCAGTATAATTACCTTGATGGTCAATGTTAATTTTCACCCTTCAGTTCATTTGTTCTGAGTTAGGAATTATTAAATAACCAAGAATCTACCTATAAAAGTACACTATTTAATTAACAAAGAAGGATGAAAAATTCTAACTGTGACAGGAAAAGACAACAGAAGGTGATTAAAAATGGGAAAGAAAAATATCAGACGTTAGCAATTACTCCACAACTTGTGAAATGCCAACTTGTGGTCATATTACTACCATAACTGTAGTTCATTCGAGTCAGAAGGGCCACTATAAAATTAAAACCTAAACACTTCTATTTTTTCTTTTTTAACTAGATTAGAGTGATTGACAGTTTAGAATGTAATATTTTTAAATCAGATCCAGATTACAAAGACAACTGTCATTAGTTAAAAAGTTGGAAAACTTTTCAGTTTATATTTTGATTAATGAAAAACAATATTATATTTTCATTTTTACCCTAAATATTTGATGCTATTGCAGGGGTATAAAGTAAACGTTTATGCAAATTACATATCACCAATGCTGAATTCCAGCTTCTTTGAAGCTGTTGTATCCCAGACTTTGTCTTATATGCTTTCTGGACCCAGACAACACATAAAACATTTTTTCTAAAGCATAAATACCTGATCTCATTAGTAAGTTATTATTATACATATTTTTTCATTATCTCCTTTTTTTGCTTTAATACTAGAGTTGTTAGATACTTTCAGCCTTAAGATGACAAGGAGTACATACTTAATTGCTTATTTAGTTCAAATTGTGCACTGGACAAGTCCTATTGCACCTTTATCAGACAGCTAAAGGGCTTGGAAACTTGTCAAGATTTTACCCATTATATTTTTATTGTTGCTCACTGATTTTTCTCAGTAACTTTAGTGGGTGATGTAATCTAAGTTATCTGAAGTCACATGATTCTGTTAACAGAACTGAATGTGTTTGTACATATGTAATCTTCCAAAGCTATGTCTAATATAGTGGTTTTCTAAGTGTGAACAGTGTGCTTGTGGAAACAGTGTTAAGACTGGTTTGATTGCTCAAATATTTACCAGGCATTTGGGTTGTTTTTATAGCCTCCACTTAGATGTATGATATCAGAACTAGACTGTTAGGAGTGCTCCAGCTAACTTAGATAAGATTAAGTTGAGAGTATCTTCAATTTACAATAGTAGTAACTGCAAGTAAGGGTTCTGAAAGACATTCTTGTTCTGTTTGTTTGTGTGTCCTCCTTTTAATATCTTGTCTATGTTATTGAGTGGTGTCTATTCATGCAACCCAAGAAATTTCCCATTATGCTGAAAAAACATAGCTGAATAGATTGTGCATCCTTGAATGAAAGAAAATTTTTCATTTACAAAACAGGAATTACTACAAAACAGCAAAATATGGCAAACTATTAGACAATTTTTTTTACTAAGTTACGGACATGATAAAATTAGCTTTATAAGTGTTTTTGTCTCTCTTTATATATCTATATATATTCCTTTTTTCTGAGTATTACTGAAGTGGGCAGACATCATTACCTGTTACTGCAAGTAAAGCCTTGCTAGCAGATTTTCAGGGGTAAATTCAGTGACTTCTTCAGTAAAGTGTGCCATCTATTGACTGCTTTCTACAGCTTCATTGCGCTTAAGCACATATAGACCTTGAGAAATTGCCACCAATAACAGATATTTGCAAGGATTTGTCGTGGTTTATTCTTAAGGAAATTGTTATGTAGTTATATTTGATGTCTCCTCTTGATAGGCTTCAATGAATAAATGATCTGCTTTTACAAATTACCTTGCCATTTGAAAATCTTGAAGTGCACATAAGTAGAACTGTAGCATCTTTTATCTACAGCAGATCTTTACTTTCAAAAATTTCAGCCACTTGACTTCAGAAACATGGTATCCATTAAAAGTTAACGTAGGAATAGGTTGTTAATGCTGCTATTTTTTAATATTTATTGCTTTTGATCTTAGATATTATGACTGCAGAAAAACCAACAGGTGATTAGCCATGTCAAGTAAGCATTAATAGCACACTGCTCACAAAGGTAGTGTTCAGCCTCTGAATGAAATGTTAGTGATGATTTGTTCTGATTATTACTGGATATCACAGACTACAGAAGATGTTGATCATGGTGAAATTATTCTCAGTGGAAATCCTAGACAAAATATTGAGGAGAATTATAACATAGAAACCATTAGCCATATTTTTTGTCAAAGGGAGTAAGATATTTTTCAGTGATGAAAATGAGCAGACTAGCACCTATTTTGAAGTCGCTTATTCAAAACAGGTCTAAACCTCTGAGTTTGTGCAAGTTTCAGAGAAGCTAAAGGTACTGTAAGTTTTATTTACCTGGTCAGTTCTGTGCTTCCTAAACATGGAAGAACTGAATGTAAGAAAAAGCTAGAGTGAGGTAGAATCTGAAGGTATTTCTGCATGGACTGTGAGCTGAGAAGACCTTTGGATGTTCTAGAGTACTGTAAGATGATATCCTTAAATTGTAGTTCTCAATGAAAAAAGGTAGTGTAAATATTAAAGAGGTAAAATTACAGAAAAGTACTTCTAGTTTTCAGAGATTTTCATCTCTGAAGTTGACCTGCTGGCTCTGCTGACTTTTTAATCTCTAACTTCTGTATGTTTTCTTTTGTTACACTTTCTACCTCACCAAAGAAAAATGTCTTTTCAGAGAGTGAAGAAGTGTTTTCTCCAGATATTTCTTTGTTTCTAAAGGACTAAGTTCAGGCTCACATTCTTTATTTTTAACACTACTTAATGGTTGGGATATTTGGAGGGAAAAGTAGAGCTATATACTTGGACTAAGTTCTTTATAAAGTTTATACATAAAATTGTAAGTAGAGCTGTTCCTGCAGAAAAACAGTTTGGGGACATCACTAGTTACAGAAATGAAATCAAAGATCTTTTTATAGAAAGGGTACCAAAAAGAACTAGTCTCCAGCTGTGGCTATTTACCTGCAGTCTTCCCCTATTTTTTTAATGATAGGGGAAGTTAAAATGTCAATACAGACTAATTTTAGACATTCTTATAAAGTCTTTCAACTAACAGTTTCAAGTAATGTACAATGATTAATACAGTACTGTGGTTTCAGTTTGGATAAAAATAAACTTGTCATGATGCACAGTTGTTGTAAGCATGTGCAGAGCGATTCTGTGCTGCATGCATCAGTACTAACACTGGGGAAGGAGAAGGCAGAAGTTAGGGCTGATAAATCACATTTTCTCGTGTTCATAATGGGTGAGCTAGTAATCCTACTTTCTGGTGCTTAGGTGTTTCAGTTTGTAAACCCAATTTTCTGGAAACTCAGAGCTGAATAATAAGGAACATTTAATGAACATTAAGGACCACTCTGCTGCATATCTACCACTGTGTCAAAGCAATTCAGAACTTCATTTATTTTGACATGCGACATCTCATCTTGACAAAATATATTTTTCTTTTTGGAAATGATTTTAATTTTACAATTTAAATTTGGATTGTACCAGGAATTGGGCTACTGCTTGGGTCAATCTGAGCGAAACTGATAAATTAAGTTCAAAATGCAGTTGTGAAATTTTTGTTGTTGTCCTCTTGCAGATGACCCATGCAGGATGTCTCAGTGAAACAGCACTGACATCCTAAAGTCCACTTCAACCTGAATTACCTCATAACCATTGATTAATCATCCTATGATCATTTGACTTAAAAGAGGCCTCTGCAAGCTCTGGGTACTCTAAGGGCAGTAAATACAGCTTACTGTAGAATTTTAGAAATTACTAGGAAGATTTCTGTGACTTTAGTTTATAGCAGAGATTGATAGTGGCAGGTTAGGCTAGGAAGAAAATGGCAGTAGAACATGCCCATTGTGTCAATGAAGATGTGATCCAAAATACAGTTAATAATCACATTCCACTGCAGATGATTGTAGGACATAGTTGTATACATACATCTTTCTTAAAAACAAAAAACAAAAAAAAAAAAGCCAACAAAAAAACAGCAAGTGAAAGGCTGCTTAAAACTATGGAGTTGTGGTAGAACCATTTTGGGTGGGTACTGCTCAAACAGGAGGAATAGTTTTGTGAAAAAGGGAACAACCACATGGAGCATGGAAGCTGAACATAATGAAGTGGTTGTGTTTGTGAGTCAGCACTAAGGAGAGAGATTTTAAGTGTGGCTTGAAAGAGATTTAGAATTAAATGTGACAGTGACAATTCTGGTGTCTATTTGTTGATTTTTATTTTTTGCTATGAATAAAACCGTGTATTTTGACACATAAACAGAAATACATTGTGACTTGATCACCTTATCTTCTTAGGCCTGCATGCAAAAGCCCAAATTCATCAAGCTACTAATTTCAGAAGTGATAATAATTTATGTAACAACTTAAAGGAGACTTGGGCGTCTACTCAATAACAGTAGAAGCTGAACAGACTAGAATTGCATCTGAAAGGTGTTTCTAAATTTTGAGAACCATTGAAAGAAGGGATGATATGCATCTATTTAATGCATTGTTTTGAATGGCTAAATCACCCTTTGTAACTCGTATAAAAGCATATGAAACCTATCTTACAAGGTTACAACGTACAGTTTTGAGTTGAAGAAGAGAGGAGAAAAGAGGGAAATATTTGAGAATTTTTACTTTTATTTTATTTAATGAAAATGAGAAGTTGAAAGTAAATAATAGTAAATGACTCTCAGTATTAACTTTATTAGAACAAAGGAATCCATAAAAAGAGACGAGGACTTCATTAAGGGCAGATAGATGTATTGCATTTCTTTGAGCAGGGTGTTATATTCACCTGTTGTTCACTGCTTCTAAATTTTTAGGTACAGTCACCATAATAACTTAGTTTGTTACTCTTAATACTGTCTGGAGAGTGCACAGTTCTTACAGATAGCTCAATGTAGCTGTTTAGATACATCTAATAGCTAACTGAGATAATATTTTGGAAAAAACCACACAAGTCAAATGTTTTGATTTGTACAGCAGAAAGGACTTGTGACATTTTTAATGCTGATTTCCATAATCTTAATAAAGATTAAATCGAACTCCAGCTAGGGATATAGTAAAGCTGGACAAAGAAAGCATGAACTAGAATCATAGAATCATCTGAGTTGGAAGGGACCTTTAAATATCATCTGGTCATATGGCATCTGTGTTCCAAGATTTGCACTTTCTAGCTGCAGTCCCTCCAGAAATCACCCTACTTTTCTTCTCACTCCTGAAGTGTTATGATAGCATTTGTAGACTGGATACTCTACCACAGACTGAACCCCAGCAGATCTTTATCAAGTAGCTTAGTTCCACTTGACTGTTATTTGTGTATCTTCAGATAACTAAATTCCTTTCGGTTTCCTGTCTTTATAGTTGTTTCACCACACTGCATGTGTTCTTCCAAGCTTTCCCCAAAGCAGACTTCCAACCCTTGCTCTTAGTTGCAGTCTCTACCTCATTTTCATTCAAAATACCTTGCTGCTCCCACAATTAAGGCTGTCCTGTTATTTACTGTCTGACCTGTTTCTCAGGTAATATGCTTCTTCAAGGAAAAGCTATCCCCCATCTCCATGTTATAACTCATTCTGTCTGCCATATCTGCTGACAAACTGTGACTACTAATTAGAAGCTAAATCAGTCCATGAAACAATCCAGATCCATTTAGTATTACAGCGTGTTTTATGTTGCTCTTTAGTCCAAATTGCTTTTATGAACTAGACTTGAGGCAACAAGTATAAACTGTCAACAGATCTGAAGGATCAGCAGGAGGCTCTGTCAAGAAAGCAGTGTTGAGTAGATGAAGTTGTTAGCATCTAAACACAGTTTAACTGCATTCCAAACACTGTCTCAATGCAGCCTGATTCTCCGTAAGTCCTTGTCAAACACTACTGTTCCACTTTACTTTGGAAGCCTCCTGTTTGTGATCTGTGCACAATCTGCTAAGCCTTTATCTATCCCTGACACACAGTCTAGATACAGCTGCCACCAAAACTCAGCTTGATTAATAATGTGGCATTTGTACAGAGTTGTCTGATACACCTATAGAGCTGGGCTAATAGTCTTGAGTAAAGCCCTTCCAGGATTTGTAGCCCATTATGACTGGCTGAGTTTCATTTTGAAAATATAAAGAAACATCATGTTTGACAAATGTTGACACATGAAATTGTGTAGTTTTTTTTTTTTCCCAGGAAAAAGCAGTGACAGCTAGAGTATAGCATAGCCCTCAGAATTTGAAGTATCTGAACTACAATTAATTACTTACTGTGATGTTCGTTTTACATGAAATTCATTGTCTCAGTAATTGAACGCATCACTGGGGGGAGACGAAGTGATTTGCTACTGCTGACTGTACTTGGTTATGTCTAGTCCATAAAACTGAGTCAGTCACTTTCTTGGATCTGGTTTTGTTTATTTTGGGCAGAGTTTTTTCTGTCATTTCTGCTTTTCTCAGCATGGGTGCCCAGAATTTTGCATTCTGTGTTTTCAATTCAAAACTCTGTTTCTCGTTCAGCATTTTCATTGCGTTTCTGAATAATTTTATTACCCTAGTACAGAGAAAGATTTCTGATGGTTACCAGTCTAGGTTTTAAACTGCTTGTTATGTTTGGAGTCCAATCACATTGCAACAATAATTAAAGCATATTTACATTTGTGTAGCACTTCTCATGTCTCCTTTTTCATGTTAGTAAGTGTTGGCTAGTGTCTTGATCCAAGGGAAGATGTTATCAATAACATCTCTTTCAAAACAAACCATGAAACTTGCTGTTCATCAGAATATAAAATTATGCTCAATTGTTTACTTTTTTTCTTTTTGACTGTATAAACTTTGAGTAGTATGACAGCTTCTACAGGAATCAGAAAAGGGGATCTTGCCCAGCATGGCAGCTGGCGAACAATCTCATCTGAGAAACAGTACGTTCCACTACCTGGGCAGGTGTTCTAACAATGTGGATATTTTATGGAGGGCCAGCATGGCCTTCTCAAGTGTATTTTGAAAAGAAGTTACTGATGTTTTTTGAGAGGATGAGTTCCAGTTTGCTGGTATGCTCTGCCTCTGCTACCACAGTGAGTCCCAAGGATTGGGGGGATAATATATGCTTGACTAAACACTGTACTGCTCTTGCTGGTGCACTCCAGGACACATGTTGAAGTAGAATTCTAACTACTTAGGAAACTTTAAGGTTAAACAAGGAGAATAGCTAGTTAGTTTAGATGCCTCCAAGCATGGACAGCAGCTGTCTGTGGGTGTTTGGGATTGTAGCTTTGGATTTAGGATTCTCACTTCTGTTCAAGTCTTGCCTCAGGCATTGAAGTCCTCTGTTGAAGCTAGCCCCAAACCCCAGCTGGTGCACATCAGTAGAGATCAGTTATACTTAGAAGCATTATAGCACATGATCCTGCTTGCTGCTGGCAGGAATAATTTCGCTTCCTGTTCAAATGAACTGGTCTAGAACAATCAGATGAAGAAACTGCCTGACTGCAAATACACACAGGCTGACATCTGAGGTTCTTTTGCACTCTAAAAAAAGTCAAAGTTTGCAACAAAAAATAAAATAAAATCATGATTGTTTTATTCATTTGTTTTTTAGGCTTTATCTCATCAGAGTCTGCAAGAACTGTTACAATTGTTTGAGGATAACAAATTATTTTTCCCAATAACATCTCTCTTCCCAATCCCACTTCCCAAGACTCTTTATGTATACTAATACATTCTTATTTGTAGGAAATACAGCATAGAAATCATAAGCCATTGGTGGTAGCAGCTCTGGAAATGTCTCAGAATAGATAAAAAGTAATATGGTAGTAGATTAAGAAGTGTTTCTCCAGGCCTCTTGTGCTTCCCATTCCTCCTGGAATAGAGACGATAAAAGGAAGGCAGATACAGTTCTAGGTGCCTGTGATGCACTACCTTTAAGAGTTCAACTCTTCTGGGTCAGCTCTAAGCTTCCTCTCCTCCAAATCCCAGTTCCCTCAGCTGCTTCTCATAAGACTTGTGCTCCAGACCCCTCACCAACTTCACTGCCCTTCTCTGGATGTTCTCCAGGGCCTCAATGTGTGTCTTGTAGTGAGGAGCCCAAAACTGAACACAGTACTTGAGGTGCAGCCTCACCAGGGGTGAGTACAGAGGGATGATCACTTTTCTGCTCCTGCTGGCAACTCTATTTCTAGCACAAACCAGGATGCCACTGGCCTTCTTGGCCACCTGGGCTGATGTTCAGCCAAGCATTGACTAATACACCCAGGTCTGTTTTCTTCTTCAGTCTTCAAGCCACTCTTACTGGGTTAATCAAAACTTGTTAATCCTTTACAAAGTTCTTCTTGGATGGCAGCCCAGGGCAGTTTTATTTTCCAGGGCCAAGGCAAAAGTTTGAATTTATGGAGTGAAAAAATTTAATGTTCACATATTATGCTATAAATACAAAAAAAATAAATAAAATTATCAGGCTTTCAGCCAAATGCTGTAATATGCTAGAAGTTCTTATGCCACATATGCACAATAATCCTTGTTAATGCTAAATGGGTCCATTGGTACTGACCATATTTTGTTTGGAAGAGATTAGCAGTTGAGTAACTACGTTCTATGAAGTGCCTAGAGCTTGGCTTTAAGATTGTTTAATTTATCTGTCTGAATGGCAGTTAAAATTTATCAGGTTATTTTTAGGGTTTTTTTTTTTTTGGTAAAAATTATTTATAAATTAAAAAATAAAAAGCATTGGAAAATGCAGGTTTTTTTAAAAACAGTTATTTTCTCTTATCAAGCTCCATCCTCAGAACACGTGGTTTATAAGCACAATTAAATATTCTTTAGCTCACTGTAATTTAATAGCATGCTGCTAGAAATCATTGGCTAGGTTAATTACATAGGAGATGAATGCCACAGGTTCAAATATTTTGTAGTAGCTGCTGCAATCTTTACTCTATGAATAAGCACAAGAACCACTAGGCTTTATGAAACCTGAATTTTATTCTTTTCTGTTTTTCACCCCCTGCTAGTTTCCTCTCAGTAAAATTATTTTTCTGGCTCAGTCTGCTGGTAGCGGTTGCTCCTGTCACAAGAGGAAATTCTTCTGAGTCTTTATCCTCTAGTCTTTCAGTACTGGCTTCTGACCATGGATTATAGTATAAAGATATTGTGTACCTACTGAAATAGAATCAAGAAGCTGTTCCATTTGAGTATCTTGTGTGATAGTGGACTAGCAGAACTGTAATGAATGTGCATAAGCAAAGTGCATTGCCATGTGTTTAGAATCCAGTGATAGGATTTACTGCATTAACCATAGCTCAAAAAATGATGAGGAGAAAGACATTAATTCAAACTTTTTGTGTTTTCTATATGCTCTATGAGAATTTCTACAACTTAGTCTTACCTATCCCCATACCCCTATGCCCTAAGCTGCAGCAAACCCAACAATGATTTCACTGGGCTGATTTCCATCCTCAAACCCTTCAGCCCTGCTCCCAAGTGGAGTTTCCTGTGAACTGGACTTAAGGCACCTCTATGCCATGATATTTCTTTCATTTCCAGGTCTATTCCCTGCGAATCTTATACTTGAGTTTTTTCAACAGCATTACCTCTGTGGAGTTGCTTTTTTGCCTATAGTCTGGCAACACTGTAGCTCTTACACCATCAGAAAACATACCTTTTTTCCTGTGAAAATGAGTGGTATTGCTATGATGCTGATATAGCTGTATGGTCCAAGCAAACATTGTCTTGTCATCTCAGAGAATGAGGAAAAATAGGAAGGATAAATACCTCCACATCCAAGCAGCCAGATGTTTCTGCTGTGACCATGGGCTAGACTGCTGCTTTTAATCCCACTTATCTGTTATTTTGTTCCCTGTGGTTCAGTTGGAAGTCTGTCCTACTCACATGGCTTCCAGAAAAGGTGGGAGGAGTGAGAAAAAGGGGAGATGAAAACTGATGTCTTTTTTTCTCTTATTTTTCTTCACTGATTGTTTGAGGAATACTTCAATTTATTGAAATATGTTTACTAGGTAGTTCAGAAGGCAGTAGATTTGATTTTTGTATGAGTTGTGTATGATGTTGCCAGCAGATGTTAAGAAAGAAACCTTGTAAAAGGCTCAGCTGAGATCTCCTCTAGAGTACAGCCCTGGTCATTCATATAGAAGTAAGGTAATCCAAACTAGATGATGTGCAAGGAAGGACCCGTCTGTGGTAGGAAGAGAGTATACTCTACAGGAGGTTGGTAAAGGTGTGTGTACAGTACATTGCTGCACTGTACAGAGACCTGAGTAGCCATGATGGAGTTACTTCAAAATTTGAAAGCAATAGAGTGATGTCAGCATTTTGTTGCAGCTAACAGCTTGTCTGTGCTGAGCAGCTGTTTTATAATCCATACCAAAAAGCTTTTATACTTTGTAGTGTTTCATGTGTGGCTGTAAATTAAGTTGAAGAAGGGTTAATATTAATCCATCTGAGTTCAAGTTTGCTACAGAGTGCCATGAGCTAAATCCAACGGTTTTGATTCAATTTTCAAATCACGGTGTAATGATGATCTGTTTCAGGTGCAGTGTAAGCAAATGCTTGGTTATTATCCACTCATCACTTGAGAGAGGCTAGAGCACAGAAAAGAGAAATTCTGTTAATCATTTTTTCTAGCAGCTGAATTTGTGTTTCAAGAAGAAAAGAAAAACGGCTGCATAACCAATTATTTATCTTTTCACGACCAAAGATTACTGTAAAGGAATTAAATCGTGCACTTTTGTTTTATTTTATTTTTCTTCAGCAAAACTAGTACCTGGAATATATATGCTTTTTGGGACAGTGATATTTCAGAAACATTCTGCTGTTTTGTCCCCAGCCACCTTTCTGATGAAGAGAGGCAAAACAAAATAAGTCCATAAGTCTTGAAGAAGTGTGTGTGTGTGTGTGTGTGTGTGTGTGTGTGTGTGTATATATATATATATATATATACACACAAGTGTTGGTGTTAGGTCTATGGATACTGATTTGACCATGCTTTATAAGAAGAAAATCTAGATTTCAAAAACATAGTTCTCTGCCACAAGCAATGTGAAATTTTTCAATACAAAACAAACAGTGCATAAATCTTTATGAATACTTTGGTAAGAGTATCTAAGAAATTCAAAGTGAAAGTAGTGCTACAATACAAAAGAAAGTCATTTTTCAGAAAGTTTATAAACAGAACTGATACAATGTAAGTCACTAAGCAAGTGAGAGTGCCTTCAAATTTGCACATTGCATTTGTGAGACGAATGGGTGGAATTTAAACACCTGTTTATCTGCAGTTGGTTATAGATCATTAGAGGTCTAGTTTAAACTCTGGTCTTTCTTTTTAGATGTGAAAATGATCAGACTTATTTAAAGACATTCATTAAGAAATCTATTTGTGGAACGTAGAATATCTTTTTAAAACCTTACCAGTACCTAACCAGAAGAGGAAAGTAAAATGTAAGAATGATAGCAAGGTGTTTTTTTTCAAAAAGGAAATGGAATGAATGGAACAAAATGCAGTCTCTTTGGCCTCAAACCTTTCTGATTACAGAATTCCGAGTGAGGGGTAAACCAAATGGTTCTCCATTCTAATGACTCATTGACCTTCTGCCTTCATCTAAACCCCAGGAAACTTAGGAATTCCTCTGGCTTCGCTTAGTACTGCAGCAATTCAACTAAAATGATTTGTGGAAGTGAAAATGTAACAGCAGCTGAACTTTAAAAGGATTAAAAATTGCACTCAATTTAGAATTCATTGTATGAATTCTGTTCTTCCATCAGCAGTTACTGTGCACGGATTAGCCTGCTTAGTTTGCATGTATGAATGGTGGTCCTGAATAAAGTACTGTATTTACACGGCAGTGGGAAATTCAGATGACACTGCAGAATCCACAATCTGTGTTTTCCTCCATATGGCCCTGTCTGGGTGTGCATGAATTGCACATAGGTACACTTATTCTGTCTTGTTGATCATTTTAGGAAAGAAAAGTGTTGCTATCCCCCTTGTGATGTTACTTCATCTCCTCAGGCTGGCTGTGATTTATAGCTACCTACACAGAAAATAGTAGATGTTGAAGGTGAGTCAGAACAGACATCACCATGGTATTTAGTGTTGCAGTGTGTGTATACTTTCTGCTCATTATTCTCCATTGCCTGTAACTCATAATAGTGCAAAGTAGCTGTAAGATGCTAGAGAAATCAGCTTGGTCAAAAATGATGCCAGAAAATTCATAAGAGTGGAAAATCTGGTATTTTATCTTCAATTAATATCAGCACATAGAACTTGATTGTACCAGTAGAAGGAAAATATACTCTCCCTGCCCAGTGTATGAAAATAATTTCCAGAAGAATTTCATGTGTGTTTCTATTGTTGTTCTCTCCTATACAGAATGGGGAGCATTCCATTAATTTTAATTCTTCATTATTTTTCTGTAGATATCTGTTGTTGTCTTTTACAGGCCTTTTGTCTTGTACTTCATAAGGGATACCCCAGCCTTTCATGCTGAGCTATCTGCCATGGTTTCCCTCCTTGTAATTTCAGTAGTATCAAGTTGTCAAAATGAATAAAGCTTTTGTAACACCTCGATGAAAAGGTGTTTTCTGCCTTTTGTTTTTAAGCTTGAGGAAGGCTAAATCAGGTAACAGCTACAGTGAGTGAAACACTTTACAAGCTATTAACTGTTTGCTGTCATGGTAGAAGGGTGTCAGTTGGCTCCACATTATTCTTTTAATTGATCTCAATATATACATTTACCCTCTGAGAGACTGAGAAACTTATACTTTGCTTACCATTCAGTTCTTTAATTATTGGTCTGCGAAGACTTTTTCTGAACTGATTCTATTATTTGCTCTTTGAGGGAATTTAGCTGAGAATGAAGGTTATGGTCTCATTAAATTCAGGGCTGGCTGGTCAGATCTAGTAGATGGCAACCCTGCTCATGTCAGTGGGTTGGAACTGGACAGTCTTTAGGATCCCTTCCAATCTAAGCTGTTCTATAGAGATGTGCCACAGAAACAGAAATATTGAAACAGGCAAAATATTAATAATGTAGCTCAGTGAACTGTGTAGTGGATTACATTACTATCGTGTGTACAAACTTGATTTTTACTGGATGCACCATCCAGCTTGCATAAACTGTCACTACTCTGACTAAAATTCAAAAATAAACCATGTATGTGCAGTTCTGAAGAAAAAGAATCACTGCGTACCTATGAATTCTTGTTGCCACATTTATAAGCGAAGTTGGGACTTTATCATTTCTGATATCAAACAAAACACACACAATTAAATTCCAGAATCACCTGCTTTCTAAAATAACCTTCTAAATGACTGTGTGCTTACATGTGTTAACTCTTGGAAATTTCTTCTTGGGACCAGTGTGTACTGATAGATTTCCCTGTGGTGCATTGATCTTTAGTAAAGTCTAAATACAGTCCTAAGCTTTTCTTTTGGGTATGCCCCACAGACAAGTCTCAAATGCTCACAGCTTCTCAGACACTCAAATCAAAGTAATCATTTTCTTTGCTTCATTGGTAATTAGTTCCATGTCATATTGCACATCTGACCTACATTTTTACTTCAATTGCCTATCCTGAAACACAGAATTATTCTTTTTTAAATGGTAAAAAGAAACCCCACATCTTTATTTCCTATCTTTTCACCTTAGCTTAGTTTAAAAAAAAAGAACAATTATAAAGTATGTATGGCATCATATTTATGAACATGTTATTTGAATAGTTTGGTCAGTTGAGTATGGCATGTCACATCCTGGAGCAGGAGAGAAGCCATTGGTTTGCTGGGAATCTATGATTTGGAAGTGCTGTGTTTAGAGTGCATGAGAGAGGATCATATGGGAGGGTCTCACAGTCAGCACCTGGGGTATGACAAGTTTCTGCAACACATGACTGATCCTGGGAAATGTGAAAGACTTGTAGCATATGCCAAGAGTGTGATCTGGTTGTCTTTGAAGCATTGGTTTAGAAAGCATTGTCAGCTCATGGTGGTCTAGCTTAAGATTATACTACCCTTGCTTACCTTATATTAGAAGATAGTTAACCTATCCCAAGAAGTTTTTTTCTAGTTGTGACCTGACTGAAAAAATCAGTCCTGATAAGGTGTCACTGAAAAAAAATAAAATAAAAGGTAAAAATAATAAATGAAGTTTTCTTTCACAAACCCACTGATTTCTGTATTATATTTTATACTATTTACAATTTTGTCTCAAGACATGATGTAAAAGTACATTCATTTTCATTGTTAGTGATGTGTAAAATTTGCAGCTATCACTCTTATTACAAGACATTTTTATTATAGAAAACAGAAGGTAATTGGTACCTTAGGCAGGCCACAAATTTTTCCTGGCAACACTGTATCACTCACAGTATATTTATTGCAAAAATTATTTAATTCAAGATGAATATTATATTCCTTGAGTCCTGGTGTAAATCTCTCAAAGTTCTACATGAATTATTGCCATAAAGTAAAAAAGATGAATTTCTATCAGCCTACTTGACTATGTGTGCTCCTGATTTAGATGATAATCATTCTATCACCTCTTCTAAAAATGATGTATATTGCCTATTAAGTCCACCAGAGGAGACTTTAATTGGCGGAATTCAATAATACTGGGGTAAACTGTTACATTTATTTATATTCTTAGAACTGTAAATCCTCAACTACATGGTGTTTCCTACTTCATTATCTTTGTGAATGAAAACTAATGAGAGTATAATCCTTATGCATCGATGGTATTCTTCTGTCTTTCTATACATCTGAAATGCTCTTAATTGTTAGTATTAAAGAAATGAGGTTCAAAATTCTTCTAGCAATAAATATTTTCAACATTCTGAGTGCATCTGGATTTGATACAATGATTTCCCATTCCAACTTGTCTTTATAAGCTTATACAAATTTTTTGTACTTAAAGAATAGTGAATTCCCATCATTCTTCTTACATATGTGAGCTTCAGGGAAAAGATAATACCAAAAAAACAATTTTTTTGCAGACAAATTAGAACATCTTTTTCATTCTCTTCCATGCTGAGAAATCAGTTTGAGGTATTGATTATGGCGCCCCAGAACTTTAGATGATCTTTGCAGCTCAGAGAAGGTCTGTTCATGGTTTCTGGGGCTGAATGCCTTGATTTTGTCTGTTTATATCTGGGGTTTGCAGCAACAAATATTTTCTATCCTCCTCTTTTGGCAGAAGAATTGAGTTACTTGTAATTGATGGAGACAGTTTGCTCTGAAAGAAGCATAAACTTTATGTGAACCTGTCCCTACTGTGGTGGTTTGTATTAAGGAGTTGTGTGACTTTTACTTTAGGCTTTGCCTTAACAGAATCCTGCTAAGGATCCTACTATTTACATCTAGTATATATATACAAATCTCAGTAGGAAATTTCATTCTGTAGAAGTGACATGGACAATGCTATTTGCAGTCAAATCTGAATTATGTTAGAACATTGGGAAAATGTATTTTCAGGAGAAGTAATAGTTTTGCACATGAATAAAAGTCATTGTGAAAATAAACCACCACAGCTGGCAAAATTCAAAATTTACCTTCTACACAGAGTCATAAAATGTTTTGTTCTGTTTTGGTTTGGTTTTGGTACCAAAATTTTTATCATTGCATTTGGATTGAGAGAAAAAGAACAGAGAGTAAGCTACACATAAGTAGTGTCTCTAATCTCCTGCTACAGAGTGACCAAGCATCTGTATGTTTCACTTAAAAGAACTTCCATTCAAGACCTGTTTCTTGCTAGCACAGGAAGTGGAAGTACACACATCATTGCAAAAACTTCCAACTAGGAAGGTGCACCTATGAACACTAAAGCTGGAAGTAAGAATTTCAGCATCTCCTGACAGGACATATATTTGAAAGTAAATGTGCAGGAAAATTCATGAGACGATTCTTTGCTGTGATTTTTTTTTTCTATTGAAAAAAGGTGTGGAAAAACTGTTAAGGTTTTATGATCGGTATTCCACCTCATAACATCATGCAGTAGATTGGGAGTTAAAGAGATAATGCTCCAGTTCTGTGGATTGTTAATAGTTCTGGGTAAATCTTTCTCAGAAGAGAATAAAAACTACAAATTCCAGAAGACTTCACTGTTTGATTTCCTTTTTCTTTTTAGAGGGAAGGATAAAATTGATTGGGAATTACAAGACTGCTCTCATTTTTCTGCTTGTCTCTATCTGCTTGTTTCAGCTCCTTAGATTACATAGAATAAGATGTATAATTCATTAAGACATAGCATACTGGAAGACAGAAGGTTAGAGAAACTGTAGTAAATATAAAAAATATTTTGCAGGACTTTAGGAGCCTTTTTAAAATGAACAGAATAAAAGAGGAAAAGCCTGTGATTCATGCCCTTTGGAAAATTAAAATCTCTGGAATTTTCAGAACTAGGATGTGATCATTACATTGTTACATAAAAGTGCTGAAACAGATGCACAAAAATCATCAGGGGATCAAAAAGTGAATGGAAGAGCACCAACACATAGAAATCTTTGAAGACTCATCACCTGGAGGAATAAAAGAGGAATTCAGCAAAATGTCCATACTGATAACACAAGAAAAACATGCCTTTGAGGCAGAACAGGTTCAAAAGGAAACTGTTTTCATCTGTGAAATAACCTTTGCAGAATGTACTACAATTAAGCAGCGTTTACACGTATTCAGTTTCTAGAGATTATGCAATTCAAGCAATAAAATTATACAATTATACAATTCAGTGATAATTTACTTGGCAGTGAGGTTAAGCATTCTGCAATTATATTTGCATATAAATGCATTACTAATAGTCTACATTACCACCAGTCCAATTATTTGATGGAAGATGATGTCTAAGTATTAGGTACAATGTATATTCACAAAGAATTTCCAGGCTGAGGTGGCTGAACTGCAGGACATACCTCTGCTAAAATGGTCCTTGTTGCTAATCTGACTGTTGTCACCATTTAGAAATCTGGAGGTTCATTTAGTGTACAATACCCCAGGTATTTTTGGATCTTCACTGGTTCCTAGAATTTTTTTATAAATTGAGAATTTAATGTACATTAAGTTTATACTGATTAATATTAGAATCAATTGCAAGCAGAATTTGGGCAGATGACCCAAGAAAGATGCTCATGAAAGAGTCAAGCTTAGCATGTGGAAACATGATCCTTATTGGCTTCCAACGCCGGCAACTAAAATAGCAGTCCTTAACATTGTGCAGATTCCTCTAGCGATGACAAATATCACGTGAAACTAAGGTGATAGGTTTTTTTTACTTGTTGTCTTTGTATGACAAAAAGATCCCTACTTGCTTATAATCTTAGAAAGTATAGACTGAGAAGCCTCTTAATTCATATGATCTATTTATGCAGAGAACATAAATTACTGTCTGATAGGAATATTGTGTGCTAGGTTCAATTTTTATTGTTTAATGCAAGCTTTTTAATGTTTTACATCCTTGAGAGACAGTTCCATTCTGTTAATTCCACCACTCAAAATATTTGCTACTATCCAGAATAAATTCCAGCTGCTTAATCCGTTTCATCTTTGTGTTCTACCCCTTTGCTCTTGAAGTCTGTAGCAGTATTTTCAACTCTTTACTGTAACTTGATTAGATGCTGTTAATACTGAGCATAAAGCCTGCAAGAAATAGCAGCCTCTGTGCTTCTTCAGATGTAGACTGTGTTTCAGATTCCTCAGGGCAGTGGAGGGACAGTTGATTTCAATAGCACTGTCAGATGCCTTTCTCTCAATGCTTTAAGGCTTCCCCTGTTTTGTGGTTGTGGCTCAGTCAAGTGAGAGGAATACCTTCTCCAACACACAGAGTTTTCCAGTGGTTCAGATGAAGCCAATGAACAAACATGCACTGCAGGGTAAACTGTGTCTTCACAGATATATGTCAGGTTTTGTTTTCTTTCATGTGCAAATGCAAAAGATGAAGTGACAGACTGGCTAGATATTCAAAATGTGCTAATTTTCTCTGCAACCTGGAACACTCAAAAAAGGCAGGAGGAATACTGCAGTCAGTTGTAACAGAAAAACTACAGAACTAAAGCTTGTGGTGTGTTTATTCATACACCTTATTTAATGTTGTGCATCATAAAGCATATTGAACTTTGTGATGTGTTGTTTTCTATAAGGGTCAAAAATATTTTGTGTTTGTGAACAATATCAAAAACAAACCCAAGCTTTCTGAGGTGAGAGACAGGAGCTGTTTAAGGCAGGTAGTGAAGGAAACTGCTAAATTTAGGTAAAATTGAAGGTTTCTTTGGTACTTATAAACTTTTATACAGTATTGAATGTGTTCAGGTGCAGTAGAAATCCAACTTAATGGAGGGCACATTTTAGTTTTAAAGAAAATTGTTGATCAAGGCCAAAAAGAAATTG
This sequence comes from Cyrtonyx montezumae, assembly GCF_038088225.1. NCBI lineage: Eukaryota > Metazoa > Chordata > Aves > Galliformes > Odontophoridae > Cyrtonyx > Cyrtonyx montezumae. The sequence goes on along the minus strand of NW_027071826.1, from coordinate 36,313,714 downwards.
ATTAGGAGGTTCCCAGAGCATCAGTAGACTGTAATGACTTCTTGGCAAATGTCAGGCTTCTTCCCTAAAACCAGTTAGAACCAATGCTAGGAATAAAATAATCACAGAATTACGGAATTGCAGGGGTTGGAAAGGACCTCTAGAGATCATCTAGCCCTGACAAAGAAGGCTTCCTGGACCAGGTTGGACATAAATAACAGCAGAAGGAAGCAAAACAAAAAGCAAACAAACAAAAAGCTTCAAAGCTGATGGTCCTTCAACTATTACAGCTTTCCTGTTGAAATTAGAAAAATGAAAATACAGTTTAAATCCTACTCACACTGGATAGTTGAGTTGACACTTTGAATATTTTTCATTAACTTAGTTATTCAGGTAGAATACTATATCAGAAGTGTATCAACTTCAATTAACCCTAGAGACACTACTTATTGCCTCACTGAAGATGGTAAATATTGAGTCCTGATTTCTAGCTTCCTGACCCATATCTATTCCACTTCCAGCCCCCGTGACCAATATAGATGGACAAGACATTATAAGGAGCATCTAATGGAGGTTCAGCAAATGTGATAGCAATAACAACACATCAAGGACTGCATTTCTATACTGACAGAGCAGGAGCAATCAGGTAGGAAGAGTTCTGAATTTCATCTCTTCTATGAAAGTATTTCAGTAGTTTCTGCAAAATGTGTTGAAATAATTTTTTGTATTTGGAGGGAACTGGATTGTATTTGAAACTTTTTTGTAGTGGTTGATTCTTCTACTTGATTTAATAGAAAGAGCTAGCTCTGCTTCATATTTTGAACTATGTTATCTTGGCTGTTTGTCCTTTAAATATGCAGATAAGAAGTTTGTCATGGAAAGGAGTTCATGCTTGATGTTGTAGAGTACTGGTTAGGAGGGCAGACTGCCTGAACTTGGGCCTAGAGAAGTTTTACTAGTATAAGTAGACTGAAAATTTGATCGCCTATGTTGTTTAAACAATGAATGTGGATTAGACTCCATGTTAACCTTGCTAGTGCCTAAAGACTGCTTAATTTCTTTGTAAATGTGATTGTGTTCACAATCAATCTATTGTCCAGTCTCCTTACCTATTTAATGTTTGGTATTATGTTTATTCTTCTTTATTTTTTGTACATTTTATTAAAAAAAAAAGTAAGTAATTTTAACAATAATAGCAAGTATTTTGGAAGTTTGCATCTAGAAAGCCTTTGCTGAAAGTCTAGCACTCTGTTATGGAAAGAAAAAAAAATCTTCAGAAGTTTTAAAAATCCTTTATTCTAGAATCTAGTTAAAATACTTTCATTATGATATAGACGACAGTGTCACTATTTTTGGTGCAGTATGGACTGAGAAACCAAGTTAGCATGCTGTGATTGTTAATAGAATTAAAATGCTGGAAAAGACCTCTAAGATCATCTAATCCAGCTATCTACCTACCACCAATATTTCCCCCCTGTATATCCCTTAGTACAACATCTAAACACTTTTTGAACAACTCCAGAAATGGTGTCATGGTGACTCAACTGCCCATTCCAGTGCTACTAGATTTCAAGATATGTTTTTTAGATGCATAGCTTTTTTCTCCCCACTTGCTTTCCTCTGTTTCCATATTAGGACCTTTGTGTGTCCACTCTAATTTTGCTGTTTTGCACATGGTGAATGCAGTTCATTAATTTCTCTCTGCTCAAAGTACAGGGCTCAGACAGACTATCTCAAAAGCCTTTTGAAAAGGAGCAAGTTGAATGTTGCCCTCCTATACTGTACTCTGCTAGAGTACAGTAGACAAACATTTATGTATGATTGCTATGGTTTACTAAGATCTATGACTTTTGTCATAGTTTGTTCTTCCTCTTTTAATCTTTTGGTATAGCCCTCTGATAAGATCCTTCTTCACTCCTGTATCTAGGTAGCAATTTATCTAACTTCTTGTGGGAAATGATTTAATATTATAATATACACATGATGATTGCCTTAATTGTTAGCTATGTCTAACCAATTTATAAACTGAAATCTCTTGTATTTTGTCTTGGTTATGTAAATACATTCACATATATTCACTATGCCAAAGGTACTTTGTATTCAGACAAATTACATAGTACCTAATAGAAAATACATTATTTGGGGCATGAAATAGAAAATGAACAACTAGCCAAGTAATACTAACGTACAGGAGAGCATAAATATCAGTAAGTTGATTCAAGAAATTGAATTATTTGCAAAGTAATATTTATTGGTCAATAGTAAGACAATTGCTGTTAACTGATTCTAGAGAAACTCTTAATACACTAAATGGTCTCAGTCTTATTTCTCCAAAACCCAGTACTGGGCAGGCCTGCTCTATGAATTTGTACATGTGACTAATGGAAAGTTCAAGTGACCACTGCAGCAGTCATAATGTCTCTTTTAGCCCTTGTAATTTGATTCCCTTTGCTCTGCTTGTGAAGCACTTTGCATCCAAGGACAAAAGGATCTGGAGCATTATTGAATGTGAGGTACAGGAATATGAAGTGTAAGACAAAGTTTTGGAAAATTTTGGTTAAATAATCCCACAACAATAAATGACAATTATTCCTTAAATCATTAACTCAGGTTTCTCCAAAGTACTTAGTTTGCTTAATATACCATCAAATGAGCAAAATCTATCAAAGTTAACTAATGAAAAATGAGGAAAACATTTAGCAGTATAAAAACTGATACGTCTTTCATATTGTTTTTTCTGACTATCTGTTACATTAATCTTGCATATGCTGTCTAATAATAAGAGTATCAGAGGAATAAAAATGTGAACGTTATTTATTTTTCAATGAATCATCAAATACTTTCTTAAATAATGCTAGTGGTTAGCTGACATCTTTTCTCTGAGGAGTTTACTTCACATCTGGAAATTCCTACTGTGAGGAAGTATCCTTGCAATACTTAACTGCAGTGTTTCCCTAAGTTTTAATGAGACCTTTATGCAAACACTTTTAATCCAGAGAAAAGCAATCGAACTGTTAGTGTGATTTCACATTGGTTAATTGCACTAACCTTTAAGGAGACTACTTGTTTATCTTCAGTTTTTATGTACGATTTGTCTCTTCTGCATGCATAATTTAGTACTCAATCATAAGTAGTAGAAAGTACATAAATTTTACTAAGAATGAAACAGTGGTTTATTATATTTTCCCTTTATCATGCACAACAGGACTATTCTGGTGCTGCAAATATTACTTGCCTCGCAAAATTCATATGAATTAAACAGTTCAATTAGTGAAAGATATTCAAGGTAAAGCCTACAGATGATCTAATTGCTCTCTGCTGCAAGAAAATGAAAAAGGTGAAACTGAAAGCAACTGTTTTCACTGCTATTATTGGGCGTTTTTTAATTTTGTCTGCTGTTCTACCACACTCTGCCAGCTGCTGAGTTTCTGTTTCAGTCACTGCTGAGATGAATGAAACGATGCTTTTTTAGCATTTGGTACAAAGTAAATAATTTAAGCAGTGCTTCACAGAAGTGTTCGTACAGATCTTAAAATGCCCAATGTACTAAGTAAGACTGGCATAAAAATACACACTTTGAATTTGAAACAGGCAGAATTAACTCTCCATGTCCATAGAGCTGTCTCAAACAACTCCATCCAGTGTGTAAGCATACAAGTGAATCTGTGATGAAAGTTTAAAAAACTATGCTAGGATTTTACTATTTATTTTCCCAAATCACGTGGTGCAGAATGTCATGTCATGTGCTGTAACAAACAATCCTGGTGATATAATCCAAAGAATAAGGTGATGTTGCTACTTTCAAATGCTTTAGTGAGAAGATTTCTGATCTCAACTTTTCTGCAGCTGTGTGCTCCTGATCTGGTTATATTTGATATGTGACAAAATTAGAATCAGGTAGGAGTTTGATAAGGCCAAAATATTGCATACTGAGACATGAGCATTGTAAGTGATGTATTCACAATGAATCAGTGCCCAGGAACTCTGATCTGCTCCCACTGTCTTTATGGTGCCACCAGTATTTCCCTTCTGCCCTTTTGACAAACCTATTATATGAGCCTGAGAGGTATTACAATATAGGATTAAAATGGCATGAACTTCATTTTGAGTTACTGACCCTAATAAAACTTAAATTGTGCAGTACTGCCAGTCTTATATCCACTCCTTACCGCGTGAAAGTATTTTTTGAGAATCACTGGGGATAAAAAAAATAAAAAAGATAATTCATTTAGAATTAGTAGACGCCCTCTCCTGGGTGAGGCTCTCTCTGTAAGGGTCGTTTGGTGTAAATATGCTTCCCTCTCCTTTTATCTACTGAACATACATTCCTGATCACTTTATGCATGCATGCATTGTCAGAACTCTGAGTAGACAAGACGGGAAATGGACCAATAAGCTGAAAAGCTTTGGGAAAAGGGAGTTTCTGATATAGATTATGGGAAATTTGTTTTTTTTTTTCTAATTTTGTTAAGATGCAGGGTGATGTCTTCATGGAGAAGAGAATTTCATTATTGCCAGTATCTTGCATAGCTATTTTCATATTGGAGCTATGGGAATAAATATATGCAATTGGGAAGAATCGGTGCTCCAATATATGTGTATATTCTGTGTTAATCACCAGAACAGATTATGTCAAGCAGAATATAATAAAGGAAGAAAATCTACATTTCAAAGGAGGAAAATTTTATCAGTCTAATTGGAGGAAATGGTGACCCATGCAAAGAAAACTGGTATCTCATTACATTCATGAATGTCAGATATAACTCGGTAGATTAATAGTTTTTAAACCAGTTTTTCTTTATTCAAGAGAGTAAATTATTTTTCAAAATAATTTGAGAAATATTCATTCAACAGTTTGGGTATTCATTACAGCATTTTGAAGAATTCAACTTACAATGTACAAGATGAGTGGAGTTCAAATGTAGCTCAACAATTCCATGTAGTGACCATACCTGTCATTAATTTTTCATTATGAATGTTTTTTTAATTTGATCTGATAAACTTCTCCAGTGTTTACACAGCACTCTCATTTACATTTAGTATGGTGTTACATATGTTCACAATTTCCAAACCTTCAGTTACTGTCTTACACACCAATGCTTTGCAAGATTATAAACATTTGAAGGCCTCAAGAGCATCTAGTAAAGATTGTTCTGAAATTCAGATGACTGCTATAAATCTTTCTTTATATTTAATGCTGATATGGTTTCTGTTTGATATTTCCACTTGAGAATGGACATCAAAAGCATGTTGAAAATGTAATTCTGAAGAAAGCTAAGGACTTGGGATTTGGGATGGAATGGAATCCTCAGTCCTTTGATTACAGCGATATTGTGTTACCTATTACTTATTCCCAGCATGTAGTGTGATGTGCTAAAGTGACACAAGCTATGTAACAGCACAGTTTTTGTAATTAATTAAATACAGCAAATGGTCTTTAGAGCTATATACTGATGATTGCTGGTGACTAGTGACTTTCTGACAATTCGTGCTAGTAATTGGTAAGGAATAACAAACAGCAATTAATCTCTGGTGTCAAGTGATGATGATTCATCTCCACAGGAGTGTGGTTAGTAATTGCTTGAAACGGATTCACAAACAAGCATTTTGTGGGAACATTCTGGGAATGTGTTTCAGTGATAGATTGTTGTTGCCATACGGTGGCTGATTACCAATGAGTGCCACTGTACCACTGCCAGGATTACTAGTGATTGCTGTTGACTTTCAGAGGTAGAAAACCAGACCAGAGAAAGGCAGCAAAACAATCATGACCCTGCTGTCTACTACTCTGTGTAGGTTTACACCAAGTATGTTTACACCAAGTGTGTTGATTTTTGATATTAGAAGCCAGGATGGTTGGGAAGGCATTAGCTGCTGGGAAGTGGAAAGGAAACATCCTCTTCTGAAATAATAAAAAACATAAAATCTCACTCTAGCTATCCTATTTTATGTTGGCAGTGAGAGCAGTGAGTTCCTTGTTGTTGAGGGTCACTTTCTGCCTCTTCCCTTTGCCCTTTCCATTGCAGGTACTCCTCATTTCAGAGTGACAAACATCAGATGTTCTTATGTTGATAAGGAGTCTTCCCCTGGGTCTGCATGGTGTAACTTAGTCACTTATAAGTAATAAGTAGGATTTAATACCAAGATTTAAGTCATCAGTTTTCTTTCTGTTTAGGGAGGTGATCAAGCTAGTTTTTGATTTTCAGGATAAACACAAAAAACTTATAGGGACAGATTTAAAGAAGAATTGAGGAACTGACTCTTGGTTGTTCCTATAGTCAGTGCTTCTTGAAGTATGCTTTTGTCATGGATAGGTGTTGCAACCTGACAGGCTTTTCAAGCTTTCTACATATGATTGTGTCCTTTAAAACAAAAACAAAACCGATTCTGTGAATGGAGAATGAGAACAAAAGGGAGTTCAGGACAGATAAGTCCCACATCAGTGGCAGTAACTTCCAGTGAAAACCTACCAGGGCAGTGATATTAGAAATTTCAGGTGCAAGACCTGAAGAAAAATAGCGTTGTGGTACAAGGGCTGCCCCAGCAGCCTACGTGAAATGCTTTACAGTTGTGAGTGGCAAGCCTACAGAACTAGAAATAAATAAAGCTTATCATCATAAAAGCCAAGAAATCTAAGGCACTGTGAAAAGAAGTAAGTTTTAGATTTTAAGATTCTTATTTTGTGAATTCTTATTACCTCTTTCTGAGCAGTGAGAAACCACTTGACCATCCAGCATTTGAGGACAACATACCATGGAAATTATTCTTTGCCCTTGACTGCTTGAGTTCATATTCATAGTTCTTTGGTCTGAGATTTGCGGGTTTTTTTTTCTTTTTTTCCCCAGCTGTTCTGAACTTGTTTGACAGCAGGGAAAGTATTTGGAAAGGAATAGGAAGTATATCCAGAATTCAAAATATCCAAATATATCCAAAATTATTATTGTACAGGTAGATAATAGATGAAGTTAAAAATAAACAACAAACACTCAGTCTCTAATATTTGTGAATATCTGTCAAGCCATCTAGAGATTAAAATACTTTCAGACTTGAATGCTGGCATGTCTTGGGCTGAAATCCAGGAATATCTGAAAGTAAGATAACCAGAAAAGATATACCTTAAGACCCTTTTTAAATGGAACATGGGATATCAAAGTGCTGAACTAAAAATAGAATTTGCAGTTTATGAATTTAGAAATTTTATAATTCAGCTTCAAGCAACTCATTCTTTGAAGATAGCTCATATAAGAGATGGTAGCCAAAGTTATATTTGTGTGCAAACATTTATGTTTCTCAATTCAACGAAGCAATAGAAGCTCTTCCAATGTGCCACATTATCATATTTATCAAAATTATTGCACTACTTGATAGAAGATTACTCTATGAGGAGTTGTGAACTCTGAATTGTTTTAAGGGTACCATAATCTGAATGTCTTACCTGAGGAAATTCTCCTGGAAGAGAAGTCAGAGAAATCAGATGTGGACAGATACTGAGTTAAAAAATATTTATTCTAAAAATCTATCTATGGTTTATTTCAGGCAAAATGTGAGAGCTGGAAGACTGTAGGCAGAAGTTACACTGCTAGGCAGTGGTAAACAGAATATTAGGAATAATTAATATTCTTTATTTTAATAAGGGGCTGGCATATTTCAACCTTCATTACCATTGCCATTTTGTCGTTGTTGTCATCTCATTTTGTCACTGTTGTCTTAAATGTTTTCACACTGTCTATTTCTTTTACTCAGCCTGAATTGCACATGATTAAAACTAGTGAGGAAAGTTTATGGAAGTTAAACATGAATAGGAAAGTAAGTTTCAAAGGGTGTGATAGATAAAGGTTCAGAGATAAGTCATTGTGGTCCTTTGTAGGATCAAATGGCAGAGAAGTAAAACAGTGAAACCTCGTGCAGGATAGGAAATTAAGTAGCTCATTATCAGTTTAGTTTACTGTGGGTATGTTACATTTGGACTGAGAACCTAGTAAGAGTGTCATTCTTATGTGCTACATCCCTGTGCTTAAGCAGTTTCAGACCTCCATTGAATCAAATGTCATCTCTATTCAAGAAATAGTAATTATCTCCCTCCAGAGACCGAATCCCACGAGATCACTGAGTTGCAAACTACTGAAAGGCAGTGGGGATTTTTCCTTTTAGACCCCTCAGCTGCCTTAGTACTCAAGCATCTAATTAGAATCTTATTAACGTTCCAAATATCATGAATATCAACAGGTATTCTGATCTTGTCCTAGTCACCTCTGTCTTTCCTCAGTCCCTTTCACAGTTAGTTTTAACTATTATTTTGGAGCAAATACTGGCTATTGTTTCTTTCTCATATAGTTGCTGATTGTCTTTATTTATATTTCTAAGATCTTCTATACAATAATGCCAATAGGAAATAACCAGAGAAATACAGGTAAAACAAAAGCTTTGCTTTTTTTCCCCTTTCATCTTTAACAGCATACCTACTTTTAGTAGAAGGCTCCTTCTTTTGTGTCTTTCCAGTAAAAACCTGATGCCATAAATTGTCTCTGATGCATAATTGCTATTTTAGTTAACTTTTTTTTCTTCCTCCATGTTCTTCTTCCAGATAACTAAATTATTTTTTGACCATGATTTGTGTGAATTTTGCATTTTACAATATCTGGAATTTATCATTAGCTTTTTAAGGCTTTCACCTTTTCTCATTTCCTGAATATTCATGGTTGGTTTTTTTTTTGTTTGTTTGTTTTTTTTTAAGAACTCTTTTGCTCATATTTTCTCTCCTTATCAGGGAGTATCTTCTGCAACTGAATCAATCAAATATTTTTTGATAATTCATTGTCTATTCTACATCAGCATGATTGGATATTAATTAAGTATATTAAAATATGCTAGCTAGAGCCTCTAATCTGTATTGCCACTTATTTATTTTTTAAGATAGTAAACCCATAGGAAAATAATTTTGAGCATTTTGATTAATATAAACCAAGCAGAGTGATTTACAAAACAATCTCTGGAGGTACATAAGTAAAACTTAATAATCATAACCACAGCAGACTACAAAATTCGATTACAAATATTTACACTTCTGTCACAGACACTTATCTGATCCATGCCAAATACTGACAGATTTTAAAGACAATCACATTAAGTATTAATCAAGCTTGAAGGATGCAGCCGAGAAACTGCATACTAAAGAGATACCCATCTCCAAAGACAACTGCACGCTCTGAATATTCAGCCTTCTATTGCCCTGAAAAATGTTTAAGATCTGTTTCAGTCCCATGCTGTTTCCTTTTTTTACATCTTTTTTTTCTTTCTGATGTATTTTCCCAAAGCTTCATATATCCCACCCTCCATGCAATGATTAAATACACAGAACAAGGCTTCTCTCTCAATGCTTTTGCTTTGCTTAAGAAGAACACTAGCAGAGTAAACGTGAAGGAAGTGTTTTATTTAAACATTTTTCTGCCCCTGTGTACGACACTGATCATATTTCCATTAATCCTTGGTGCCAAGTTTTTTTTTCTTTTTCTTTTTTTTTCTTCTTGTGCTTCCATAGTGTCTCTTCTCTATTCTTGGATATGTGGTGGTTCTCCATGGCATCTGTTAGACTGGGGACAACCTTATGTAAGCTGATATGCAAGCTCTTTGTATTTCCTGTTTAGCATTTTTCCATGCCCTCCCACGTTATCTCCAGTGATTTAACTCAAACCCTTGTTGAATCTTTAACATTGCCTTTTGCCTTTTCCAGGAGTAGTGCTGTCTCCTTGGCGATCAGCAGGTGCTATTTTATTCCATTACCAGCTGTGTTATCTCAATCGCTACATCTGTTCTGCTCTATCAGACTGTTACTGAAGATTGTACTAGTGTTAGCCTTCTGTCATGCTCCCTCAGGCTCTGTCTAGGCTTGTATCCCATAAGCATTGGTTACCAGCACCCATTCTGACAGTTTTTAGCCTGCCTAAGTGTCTTCATGGTTCAGAATGGCTCTTCTGCTTTGCAAAGCTGAGGTCTGAGTACACTGACATCCCCTGCACACTCTTGCAGTAATTTCCTTGCAGCTGATTGAATGTTCAGCTATTTCCTTTGAAAGACCATACAAATTTAAAGCTGTGGCATAAGCCACTAGTTAGGATTTTGTGTGACTGTAGGTCAAGGACAATTCAATCAGGAGACAAAATATATTATAAACTTTTAACAGGGCATGACTCAAATCTTCTGTAACAAATCACTTTTCCTCAGATAGCATGCAAGCAAATACTTACGGACTGCAAGGAAAACCTTGTTGGCCACACTGGGCACAAGACGGGGGATTCCTTGTTTTCATCTATTATTAAGTACTCTGAAACATCACAGAGGGGACTCAGCTACACACTAACAGGGTTCTAGACAAAGAGAAAAATAAACAATATCCAGAGCAGCTTCACCATTCACAGTCCTCTAGAGAAGACCCTGGTTTAATCATATACTTATGCTAATAGCATTTAGTTCTAAATTATACCAAGCAGATTAAAAAAAATAGATGAGTAGTAATTCTGGATTGGAGTGAAAATCAAGATGAGTGTTAGCAGTATAACATCTGAGTCATGTTACGGTGTGGATGAAGATATATTCTTAGGATATTCCAAGGCAACCTATTTCTGGCTCATCTGCCTTTCTGGCAGCTGAGCCTTATTGAAAAAGCCTGTCCTTGCTACGAAGGTTTGGTCCTGCTGACCAACTGAAACACAGAATCTGGGTCAGGTTTTGCTATTGAGTTTCCTATGCCATCCTTGGGTGATTCAGTCTTTTCTGATTTGTATTTCTGCTTGTATTCTCAGTCTCTGGCCTGAACATAAAACTTCCCCTGTGAAAATCCATGCTCCATCTTGCTACTCAGCAAGGTGTAGGCATCATAAATATCATGGGGTAAGAGCATGGAGGGAGTAGCAGATGGGCAGAGAATGGATGATATTGAGCACTATGAAGAAATAGCTAGATGCTGAAAGAAGTGATTCATAGCCAAAGACCGGCTCCTGATATTATTTTTTCACCTATATGCACATCTGTCTATGAAAATCTCTTAATAGTAACATTCATGTCTGTTCAAAATTATGCAGCTGGTTGGTAGCACTCCCAGCTGGCATAAGAGGGAAGCCAAATAAACAGACAGTGCAGTCAGGGGTTGCCTAAGGAAAAAAAAAAATTAGCAGATGCAAGCCAGAATACCACAGAGAGTGTTTGAGTGCTACAGCTCTACTTGCATGCTGATCTGATTGACTTATATATTGACACGTCTGTGGGGGAGTAACTGGGCATATTGTACAGATATGTTGGTGAAAGTCTTGTGGAACAGATTATCTGAACTGATATTCTCCAGTGTAAAGCACTTTGAAGGGGGATTGTTTAAACTGCCCTGTAACTGCAGACTTTCTCAAATCTCAGATTCCCCCACCCCAGCTGAGTTTCTCCGCTATAGTGTTCTCCAGTGACACCACTGAGTGCATTGTCCTTTGCACAATGGACAGCTAGGGTACTGTCTTTGTGTATACAGTCACTGAGGTTACATTAAGTATTTTGTAAGTCAAATATGGGTACTTGCTCCATTGATTTCAGCACGACTGTTATGCAGTAAATTTATGTTTGGGCATGAGAAGTGAGTCCTTCTTAATACACTTGTCATACTTCTAATGAATTCTTAAGAATTTCAACTATTAACTGTTTATGTATTACTTTAATTCAGTACTTTGCAGAAGACGGGAGGTTGGGAATTATACTACCTGGGAAAGAAGACAGAGATAAGATCAACTGACTAAAAAATCTGCAATAGCAGATTGGATGTTGAGTGCCAGAGTTAGAAATAGGAGCACTGAATTCTTGCACAAAGTATATATTATGAACACATGAAAAGTGCAGTGCTCATTAAGCCAGATGGCTACTTCGTGCACACACAGTTGTTTTGAAGCTGCTCTTCAGTCACATGTGCTACTGCACTGTATATTTTGGAGCAGTATTTCTGTTGCAGTGAAGCTATCTTCAAAATACATCTGATGAGACACTTGTACTACCATTGTTAGTGCTGAACACTTTCCACCATAATGCTTGATTTTAATTAACAATCAGTTTAGTTCAGATTGCAATCTTTTATTTTAGTCTCTACCTTAGACCTATGCTTGTTTTTTTTGTTTAGTTTGAGCGGGGAATGTTGCAATGGATTTTTAAAAGAAAAACTTGCTGGTAGCAGCCAGTTTACTTGTGAGAATAGTTACGTGAACTTACTGGGGACTATAGTAGTGGTACGAAATGCTCTTTGATAGACTAGTGGAAATCTATTACTTTGCCCAAGTGACAACCTTTGAAAGCCAGGATGCACGCACAGAAGACAGAAAAGGCTTTAGTGCTCCGACTGCAGAGCATACGCTTTCTTAGAACATGATTTTTAATTTGATAAAATGAAACGTAAGGATGGCATAAGGTCTGAATTCACAGGAAAAAGCTGTATAAACATGTGAATAACATTTTAGTTTACAGTGTACATTAGCATCAGACAGCTAACTCATCTGTTGATTTCTGCACTTAACACAGTATCTTGCATCATGAATGGGAGAAAAAAATTAATTATTGTTCAAATTGATGCGTCAGCTTTTCTTCTCCATGACTTAAAAGGTGTACAAACTTAGGAGTTCTTGGATCATTCAGATCTCTAATGCAGAAGATTCATTTATTGTCTTAGCTACTCTGGTTTTCAGAAAGAATTCCTCAAATCTCTGTTTTTATGTGCTTTGTCCAGAATTGCTTATTCAAGCACTGTTGTACTGTCCAATTTTCATGGTTTATTTATAGAGGATAACAGCCAACTTAGTCTGACCCCCGGTGAAATACTTCACACTCGAGAAACTGTCTCTTCAGAAATCCAGTGGCAAAAGGTCTACTTCTGGGTTTTTTAAGATTCTGTATTACTTCCTACCAGGATATGATTTTACCACACAAATTATTCCTGTGCTGTATAAGCCTAAAAAACCATATTTTTCCTGGAATCAGAGTTGAGTTAAATTACAGACTTGTTGTGAAATCACAACTCATTTGAAACATTTTCAACTTCTGATTCATATGAAAATGGAAAAAGACGGTATTCAAATAATTGAAAGCCAAGAGGACATTCATTAAAATATGAGCATGATGTATTTCTGTATTGTTTTAACAGAATTAGATAGCTTGTACATTTCACTTCAAATTTTCCCAGGAGAAAGCATCAAAAGTTAGTCTAAAAATAAATAGATTAAAAAACATAATTGAAGCATATCTCGCTACATTTCCTGTCATGTGTACTCTGTGAGAGAGATCAGCATTTGCTTTAATTGCCACCACTAGGGTAATTACTCTATTTGACAAGGTCAATTCAAAATAATTTAATAACACCGCCTAATATTAAGGTGAGTAAATTGCACATGCATCAGCATCTTTAACAGATTTACCAGGATCTCTCAGCTTTTTCAGAAGGTATGTCCTAATTATAATCCTTCCTAGAAAATACAGTAACTTTTAATGTATTTGTTAGGTAAATGAAAACACAGGGAAACGATGAAAGACTGAATCAATGAACCTCATTTTAATAACTTTTGGGTCTACTCTTAAATCTAAAAGTTTAATCCAAAAAGTTTTCTTTATTTTTGCCTAAACCTGTGAAACTTCCTGCTCTTTAGAGCAAAAGCTCCCTAGGCACTTGGAACTGTGCTTCCACATGTACTAAGAACATTTATAGTCTGAGCACCTAGTGTTTGCATGTCTTGCCGAGATCCAAAAAATGAAAGAGAGAATAAATATATCTGCAGTAGACGCTGTGCTACAGATGTGATGATCTACTCCTTCAGTTTCTGAGATTCTGAAACCCATGCCTCTAGAAGGTGTGCTATTTGATGTGTTAAATCCATTCATGTGTCTGAAGGCAGGGTGCACTCCTCTTAAATTCATGCCTCTGTGCAGAGCATCATCTTAAGATTATGTGGAGCAGGAGGAAACAAGCAGGTGTGTACCTCATTGCTAGCATGATTATTCATGTAGATGGATAGCACTGCAGGGTTCCTGCTACCAAGCTTCTTTCTGTATTTTATTATTAGACAGTCACTGCATAAATAGGTGAATAGTTCTTAGGCAATGAACGAAAACACTTGTCTGTGTGGAACATATCCCAGGTATCAGTTTTAACACTGTATATCTGATATATTAAATCTTAAATTCTGTTATGCTGTGACAGCCTTCCAAAGGATGATGTATGATGTATGATGATAAAGGATGATGATGAAAAGCAAGCATTACCACCAGTAGTAGCTGAGTCTGCTGAGTAGCTCTGGCATTAGGAGATATGATGTATACATTTTAAGCTCCTCAGAATTAAGGAAAAAATAAAAATCTAGACATATCAGCTCCTGCTGAGTGGCAGGCCATTACATGAAATGCATCTGTGATCCCCTTCATTTAGAACATATCAAGCTGTGGTTGCAAAATACAGTTGCCTTGAGTCTGATCATATCGATAGACAACAGCTGTACTGGGGACATTTACTGTAGTTAGGCAGAGAAACACCTAGTTTCTTTGTTCTTAATGGCCCATCATTGTGTATTAGAAAATGAGCTGATCAATTCTGTGTGCAAAATACTAGCAGGGCTACAGCTGAGCCAGACTGAGGTTGCCATTATCTGTGCCCATCACATCTCACTCTTCTTGCTCATGGCAATTATTTACTCAGTGCAGTTGCCAACAACTTATTTTCTTCCCAGCCGAGTTCTGTGGAAATGGCCCAGATTACCTTATGCACTTATAATAGTGTTTGCCATAACCTCCTTGCTTCGCCAGAAGTAGAAATCATCCGTGGCATGTCTGAGAAGTCACATCCATATGGCAGTTTAGGTGCCTTTAGAACTGTGCCAACTGATCAGAAGTTCCTGTTATTGGATTTTTGAACATAAGCACCTGAAATTAATCATTTAATAGGCATTCCGTGTGTGTGCATGCATATTTGTTTGCTTTTAATTCTAAGCAAATATATATTTAATTCAACAATAGAGAACGGACTGGACATTACTAAATGGGACAAGAAGAACATAAATTTTGTCCACTGAATCTAAAATTCTAAATGCAAAATAGCAGTGTGCACCTTCTAATTGGTAAATACTTCACTGGTTGCATGAGCTGGAAATATATGCTTGCAGACCAGAAGGTCAGTTGTATCCTGGGTTGCATCAAGGGAAGTATGGTCAGCAGGTAGAGGGAGGTGATTCTACCCCTCTACTCTGCTCTTGTGAGACCCCACTTGGGGTACTGCATCCAGTTCTAGGGCTCCCAGCACAAGAAGGACATGCAGCTGTAGCAGTGGGTCCTGAGGAGGGCCATGAAAATGACACATGGGCTAGAGCACCGCCCTTATGGGAACACACTGAGAGAGCTGGGTCTCTTCAGTCTGGAGAACAGAAGGCTCCACCTTTTATCAGACTTCCAGCACCTGAAGGGGGGCTACAGAAAAGCTGGGGAGGAACTTTTCATAAGGGTGTGTGGCGACAGGACGAGGGCAAATGGCTTTAAACTTGTAGAGGGTAGATATAGACTAGACATCAGGAAAAGAGTACTTACTGTGAGAGTGATGAGACACTAAAACAGGTTTCCTGGAGAGGTTGTGAATGCACCCTCCGAGGCTCTGTAGCCCTGGCTGGATGGGGTTTTGTGCAACCTGGTCTAGTGGGCTATAGCAGGGAGACTGGAAATTTTAAATGTCCATTCCAACCCAAACCATTCTGTGATTCTATATGAAAGTACAGAGACATCTCAGAGACATCTGTCACTAGGGCTATGAATTAAAGCATAAATTCTACTGTCTGTATTTTATCTACTTGTAATTACGATGCTTGCTTGTCTTGGTCTGCCTTTTTCATCTAAATCTTGCTATTCATGCACTGGAACAATGAATAAGATGCTACTTAAACTTTTTGAAGTACATCTATGTCACTGACTTCAGATAAATGCATTTCTCTCCCTCCCCTTCCCATTAAAGTAAAAACTGCGCATAATGTTATTCAGTTGAAGGGATGACATTTGCCATTCAATTTCATCTGGTTCATTTGGCTCAAGGGGACACATACAATGAAAAGTGATTATCTCAATTATGTGCCTTGAAAATGAAAGGAAAGTGTGTCTTATTGTGACTGCATTTTCACTCTCTCAACTTCTGTTTTCATTCTTAATTCCAATAGTGTTTTTTTTAAATCATTAGCAATGTATTCTAATTTCCTATTATATTACAAAACATCTACACAAGGGGGGGCTGTTACGCCTGTACTGAGGCTCCTTATAGAACATCTGAACAAATCCATTTTAATAAATTCCACAAATGGGCAGCAGATGTCAGCTCTCCAACTCTAATTAAAAGATGATCCTTAAAATTGTGTCTTGCTTCAGATTTTCCCTACAGTTTTGTTTTATTGCTTTTCTGAACCAATCATTTCATTTTGCTTCCCTGAGTACCATCAGGAAAAAAAATCATAATGATAAGATATCAACAATGGGTGTTACTTGTTTATAAAAAAGGATCAGCTGTTGCAGAAGAAATCTACCAGCAAGATAGATGTGCATAATGACCAAAGGGGAAAAAATATATATATAGAAGGAAAGGCATATTAGAGGAGAGGTACAAAACGGGTCCAGGGAATGGAATGCAACTGTGAATAAGAAGTTTGGGAACTATAAAACATTATCTAACAAATGGGATCTAAATCACTCCTCTTTGCTTTTGTTTCTATAGAGTGCTAGTTCTATAGAATATTTATTTTTCATAGAGTCTTCAGGAATCTACTCATGAATTGTTAAGACTTATTTCAATTTTTTTTAATTATGCCTTTTGATGCATCAGAAACACAAGTCAGCTGAGAACCAGAGAAATATAACCAAATAGGAAAACGTCCCCGGAAATATAAGACACAGGATGTATAATCCTCAGCCCAGGCTTCTTCCTCTTTTGGTAATTATCAGCTAGTTCTGTAGCAAGAGAAAAAGCATCTGGAAATTCACCTTTTGTGGAATAAACAGAGCAGGTGGGACAAGAAGAGTAAAGATTTCCTCATTATATAATGAAAAGGGAAAATATGGAAAATAATGGGAGTAAAACTGTTGTAAGCATTTAAAGTCAGTCTGATCAAAATAGTTGCATTCTAGTTACACATTTCTAGAGGAAATCAGTGTTTTGATCTCTAGGCAGGATTGGATTAGAAAACCTGTAAAAGACAAATTTCCACAGTGTTCATCTGGGACTATGACAAGCATCTGTTGCACCACAGAAGTACTGCAATGAGGCTTATTGAACTATCAGTTCTAGCCAGTGCTTAGCATACTGGCCTTAATAACCCCAGTAAAAACAAGTATTTTGAGTTATCCTTAGTCCTCATCAGATAACTTCTAAAATAACTTCTGTAAGAATATACAGTGAATGAATGGTGCAGCCAAGAAAACCTTGGTGTGTCGTCTCTTCTTGTAACCATTGTGTCATGCACATTTGTACTTTATATATGGAAGTCTTTTGCTGACCCAATATTTGGGAATCGGACAAAGGCTAATTTCTATAGGAGACTATGGTAATTGTGTATATTAGAGTTGTGCAATGGAGAAATGCTACTCTATAGAATTCTCTGTGGTACTAAAGAAATCCTCTGCAGTTTATGCTGTTTCTGGCTAAATCCAGACTAGAGATTAGGAAATGATAATTAGGTCCCCTTTCAGTCACTGCCTTTAATCCTTACTTGAACAAGTGAGCAATTACAGTGTCATGGTGGATACCAGTAGCAGTAACACAGACTGTTCCTGTCAGTTAAAGAATATATATCGCTAAAGTACATTTCACTCTTTGCATGTAAAACACTGCATGCATCAGTTAGATGTTTGCACAAAGAAAAACCTGAAATCTTTATTTTCACAAGACAAACTGTTAGATTTCTGTAATCAAGTTATCAATGGGGACAGAGATCAGTTTTGAGAAGACCTAGCTCTCACTTCCTCATCTTTTTCTTCTCTGAAAAACATCCCTTAACCAACCTGCAAAACAGGAAATACCCAACAGAATTAGTTTGAATTAAGGACTACGATGTGCGACTCATTTCAATCCAGGCAATCAAAATCAAATTAACATAAAGCAGAATTAGGCCCCAAATGTTCTTTAAGTATTTTTGTAATTAACTCTGTCTTCATTATTTTTTTACAGCTGCTTCTATACCTTCAGGTTCTGAGTATAACTGAAGGCAAGTAGTTGAAGCAAAAAGAATAGCTGTTCTTAAATATGACAGTGTTATTTATAGTATCAAGTTCATGCGTTGAGGAACCATGGACAGACATCTGAGAAGAGTTTTGAATACCACTTTAAAACTGGGTATACTTTTCTGAGTTCAAAACTCTGTAGCATATTCATAAGTCTGTGTAGAAATCTTACATGAAAGGTTATTTTTCTAGGTATTTTTTTCCTCTAATTTTTATTTTAAATGGATTTTGACAATGGCATAATTACTCTGTGAGGAATACAGGTCAAATTTAAACTCTTAGTTGGCAAATAACACTGGGAGTTGAATGTTCTTATATTCTTCAGGTAGTTTTAACCTTTGAGACTGCTTGAAAAGAGTGCACCATTGAATTTATTTTCAAAGTTTCCCCTCATTCATGAAGAACTTCAGATTGCTTCAAAGCATAAAATAAAATATTGGGTTAAAATGAAGGATAACTACTTCTAGTTTACTTCTTTCTCATTTTAACCACAAACTTTAACAATTATTTTCAATATTTCTATACTTTCATCCTTGGAGATGCTCAGAAGACACCTGGACAAGGTCTTGCTTTGAGTGGTTAACTTGACTTCCAGAAGCTCTTTCTAATGGCAGTTGTTCTGTGGCTCCTCAAGGGTTATTCTTGAAATTAGCCTGGAAGAGGCATGTGCTTATATACAGTGAATGTTAGTGGTGTTGTTTATGTAAAACTCCTACCATTTTTCCTAATTGGAGTAGCTTCTTTACAAGGTAATGGACTGATATGCCATGAAAGCAGAAGTGAAACTTGTGGAATTTAGCTTGGAACTTTTCTGTTTGTTTTAACTACTCCTATTCTGTAATTAATCTATTACCCTATAGGATGCTCTATCTCATCCCTTTCTGCCCTGGTTCAGTTGCTCAGCAGTCTTAAAGGCTGTGTTTCCAAACTGCCAATACTGTCTTTGCCTCAGAGTAGGTAGGAGGGCACTTGAAACTTACTGAACCTACCCTGTGGTGAAAGGAAGAGATGTGTGCCAGGAATGCTTCAAAAAATTGTTGGCTAAATGCACTAGCTAAGGACATTTCAGGCTTCACATGTTTGGCCACCACATGCTTCTTGATATCAGTGTGGTCACATCTAGAAACAAGATTAAAAAAGTGATGTCAGTGTAACCTACGTTTGTGAAAGAGGGCTTGTAGATTTTTTGCAGTCCAAAAATAAAACAGTAGATTGCCCAGTCTATTTAAGCAAAATTGTGTTCTGGCCACTAGTATTGTATGTGGTACACCTATATTAGCTTCATATATATAAAGCTAAGTCCCACTGACTGCAGCTAGACTAGGCAGATTTAAACTCAGCTTAATGTCTTAGCTAGTGAATAGTTCCACCTTACTCGATGACTAATCCATGTATCCATCAGTCTTTGGGATAATAACTTCAGGAGAGGAACAATTTAATACATTACAGTGAGATGGTGTCACAGTCTTCATGTACAGTTTTTTAAAAGGTTGTCTTCATTATTCAGTCTTTAAAAGCATGGAAATTTAGGACACGGAATTTTACTTGCTCAAGATAGAAAATAAAGAGAAAATTGCATCTTCCAACATGCTTATAAAAATAATGTATGTTCTAGGCTAAAAGTAAAATCAGCCACTGAACCAATGCTTAGTGTTCATTGACTAAGGAGAAAAAAGAAAAGGTTAACTTTACTCACTTTCCAGACATAACTTATTATTTCAAAATTATGTTCTGATCAATGAAATGTTAAAAAAAAAAAAAAAACCACACCAAAAAAACCCTTGCTTTTAAATAAATATAAGCACTGTGTGGTTACGAAAACATATAGTCTGTTATGATCAATAAATACAGAAGGTAAAAATGTAAAAAAAATTCTTAGCATGACTTAAATTGTAAAGTTACTGTAGTGCATCTGTACTATGCGATGTTTCCATCCATAAAAGAATGAGGAGAGGAAGAACTGTTGTAAGATATTGAGACACTGTAGAAAAAAAAAAGTGCAAGCATTCTTAAATTAAAATCCTGGAAGCAGATGTTCATCTCCCTTATTATTGTTGTCCAGAAAATCAGAATATTGATCAGCAGAACCAACAGACTGCTTTTGTATAGCAGATAATGGATGAAAGTCCTTTATATCTAGGTCATAGTACAAATTATAAACTGGATATTTATGTTTGGTATATAAATACTTAATATGCTCTATTCATGTAACAATTTCCTCTTCCCCTGAGACAAAATAGAGGAAATACAGTGGTGCTGTTTTCATTGCTGGGAATGTCTGTTAGAAGAAGCATATTTCATTCTGTTTAGAACTACCTTGAAACCTGGATGTATTTTAATGTTGTAGCTTCCAGTTACTCCACTCTGCCATCCCATTGTTAACTGGAGAAAAACAAACAAATATACAAACAAAACCAGTTAACATTAGAGGTATTTCAAATCCCTGTAGTGCAGGAATGAATCTGAATGTAGGGAAGTGTTTGAATGGAAAAGCAAAATTCAAGGTAATATTATCATATACCTTGATGTTGAAAGTCTGTTAATGAGTTCTTATAAACAAGAAACTTCATAATATCTAAGTACATCTTGAATCTGTTGATTTTTTTTCCTCTTATTTTTGAAAGTAATACTTTGCTGGATAAACTTTTAAACAAGAGATTTGTAGTTTGTATGCAGTAACTCTGGAGGTGTAAGTGTCTGGGAACACCATCACATAATGCAATCATTATAGAACACAGTTTTCACCCTAGGATTTGAGCCAAAAATAAAAGCTAGTATTCTTCAAAAATCTGTCAGCCTTGTGAGTTTTAAAGTGATACCACATCTGAGATGTGCTTTGTGTTCTATGTCTTTGCTTTGCTGGCTTTTTAGACAGCAAACACATACAGCTACTGAAAATTGAGACTAGTCAGGTCATTTCCTTCTTGGTCTACTTTTAAGTAAGTATTGCAGGTTGATGGTGTTTTCTTATTTAGAAACCAATTGATAGTGCCTATTTAAAAACATTCAAACCCTGTTGGTTTCTTCTCCATAGGATAAAGCTATTGTGAGGAATTGAATCTTATGTAGAGTATCATCAGTCTGAAGGGTAACTAGAGGGAGTCTCCATTTCAGTGTCTCCTCCAAAAGCATCTTCAGCTGGATTCGATAAATCTCCCTGAAGTGCTATTTTAGTATTTTCTTATAATTGGCTGGCAAGTCCTAGATGTATTCAGCTTACAGTTTGTTAGTGTATAAAGCTCTCTTTGAGTCTTATGCACTGACATGTTGGAGTGACCTCATGTCCAAAACAGATTTTTTTTTTTCACACATTCATGGTAACCATTTGTTGAAATAATGACTCAAACTCTACATTACTACTGAAAGCAGTGTTCTGAGTTGATGGGATTGCATAATTGTTAATGTTATTTTGGTTCTGTAAATGCAGTATTCACTAGCTAGTGTAGTAGTAAAATCTGTTCTCAATGGCTTAGAATCCTTAGAAGAGAGACCATGACCTGTGGCTTCTGGCTGAATGTAAGTCTACTCTTGGTGCAAAGCTGCTTTCTTTGGGCTGATCATCTTCATTTGCAAGTCATTTCTGGAGCTCCCATCTAACCTTCTAATCCCAGCAGCTCTCCCACTGAGTCCTCCCTTAGCACTTGTACATGTAGCCTTTTAATATGACAACATTCATTATTTCAGTGTTAGAGTAACAGAATCCTTACTCTCATTTCTTCTTGTTAGATATTCTCATTGGTATCATTGGGAATGATGGCCCTATTCCTGTCCTATATAACATAACGCACTAGAGTAACTTTTTTATCTTATTTTGTCTGTTATTTTAAGAAAGCTTTGTCCATAAAACTACTGAGTAAATCAATTATGGATGACCGTGTATGAATTTGTTTCATAGAAGAAAGTAAGATGTAATAATGAAGTCCATCTGACCTTCTTTAAAAGGGTTCATTACTAAAATGCTCAGGTTAGTGCATATCAGTGGACAACATAGGCTCTGTATGTGATGTAAGAAGTCTTATGTAGTTTCAGCCCAAATGTCAGTATAACTCAGGAGAGGAACTTTATTTTAAAAAAAGCATTAGATAATAACTGTACTTGATATGTTCAGTTTGCTTGGATCCAGGCTGGGATCATCAGACATTTTTTCATAATCAGTCACAGAATAACAGAATTGAAGAGGTTGGAAGGAACCTCCAGATATCACCTAGTCCAACCCCTGCCAAAGCAGCTCCCTAGCCCAGGTTGCACAGGTAGGCATCCAGGCGGGTCTTGAACGTCTCCAGAGAAAGAGACTCCACCACCCCTCTGTGCAGCTGTGCCAGTGCTCCGTCACCCTCACTGTGAAGAAGTTCCCACACACATTTGTGTGGAAATTTCTGTGCATCAGTTTGTGCCCATTTCTCTTCATCCTATTGCCACACACTGCTGAGAAGAGTCTAGCCTTGTCTCTTTGCCTCCTGCTCCTTAGATACTTAGATGATGACTTATGTTCTAGGTCTAACATCTTATAACTACACTGAATATCATGTTTCTTAACCATCAGTAGAAGCAGGAATTCTAACAAAACAGAAACATTAATGGAAATGCAGTGAGTAATAACTGACATATCTGACCCTTCCATCTGTAATAATATTACATTTTAAAGTGAAATAGAAGGCAGGATTTGGTGGTAGGAAACATTTTGCTGAAGTAAGGAGACTGTTAGGGGCAGACATCTTCTATTCCTTTTATGAATTTTTAAAAACGAGGGTAATTCTTAGCTTTGGAGGAGAGTAATATTTCTGTCTCCTAGACAAATCTACACTCGTCCCATACAGCCCTTCTCTGATTTTGGACTTGTCCTGATGTGATATCAGTTGTGAATCTTATTCCTTTGCTTTCTATTTCTTTTTTTTTTTCTTTCCCAGTTCATCATATCTTCCCTTTATCTTCCCCTCCTTCATTTTAGAACATAAAGAAATGTGGCCTTGTTTCTGAATCCTTCTCTCCATTCTAATTTATTTATTTTTTTAACTTTAGCTAATTTACAACTTCCTGTATTTCCTCACCAGCTATGACTGAGAGAAATGTAGTTTTGTCATGTGTCAGCTCTGAAGTACTATACATCTTCTGCCTGTTTATACCCTGAATATAAGAAAATGGATGCATAATATTATTTTGCCTTGTAGTACATCCATTTATCAAAGAAGATGGAAAGGGAATAGAGTCTTTGAAGTCTATAGCAGGAGGATAAGAACTTTTAAGAAGTCTGGCTCATAGTATATTTTTGATTAGATATAACAGCCAGGTAGTATCCTCCCTTTTTAAATGCAATGATAAGCTTTTAATAGGAATTTAGGTCATATTTTCAGTGTATCAAAAGAGAGGGAAAAAAAAATCCATTATTCCAAGTGTCCCACTGCCCTTCTCGTGTCTTCAGTGTCTCAGTAATCATGGAACTATTGGAGAATCATACTAGTTTAGGAAAGAAAATAGTATGGACGATTTTCTGTTCCATGATGGGGTATAAGTACGATGTTCCTGTCTGGTTTCTTGATTGTAACTGCCTCCTCCACCTAAATTGAAGGGCTTCTTGCTGGAGAACTAGAGTTGAAGGGAAGAGCCCCTTCCCCTGTAGATTACAAAAATCTTTCTTAGGCTGCATACAACAGAGAAAAATCTGCTATAAGGTTGGAGATTGGTGATTAGACTGTGAGAGAACAATTACTTGACAAATATTTTTCATATAGAAAGGTCAGGATTTATCAAAATCTGTTGCATGTGCTCCTTCACCTGCAACTCAATGATACCTGTCAATATATTAAAGAAAACAAGCAGAGCTATGATGTGTGCAGTTAAAGAGTTTTTCTGCTCTTTCGTATACAACTGATAGCGATGAGATAAGGTCAGCACTGTCTTGGCTTTCAGTCACGGGAAATTTCTTGGACCTTTTAAAATAGTACCAAGCTGCTTCATCTGTGCAGATCATTTATTTGGGTAGTAATTATGCTCAAAGTTACATCAGCAGTCCACAGCCTCTGATGTCCTAAAATCTGACCAATATGATGTTTTTCAGTTAATGGTACAAGAAATTCTATAACAAGAACTCAGCTAAAAGGCAATGTGGGCTCCTCAAAGTTTCTTCATGGATCCCATCATCCTTGTCTAGCAGCAAATTAATTTGGAACATGGCATTGTATGCTTACTTTATCTTTTTTATCCTCTTTACCATATAATATATAAAAATATAAAGAGATTGATATGGTGCATCCAATGGACAATTACTGAATTTCCATTCTTGCTCTAGGGTCAATATATATAGCTATAAGCTATATTAAGCTACTTACCAAGCTAGAGGTCTACCTTCAAGCCTTTGAAATGTCAGAGGAGGAAAAAGAAGCAAAATAAGCAAACAAAAAATAACAAAACAAAATTTAAAAAGTCAACCCTGTAAATGTAGATCCAATACTGAAAAGTTTAGCAGCAGAATCCTATTCCAGGAAATAAAATGTCAACATAGAGAGCATCTATTAGTGCTTTTCCTAGCAAAATTAACAAAGTATGCTGATTCAGCATTGGCTTCAAACGCTGCTTCTGTTTTCATATTCCTCAGAATCAGGGGTATACTGCATGGCTATGAAGAGGCTCTGTTCTTGTCCAGTGGGGCTTAACAGCAATGGGAAAGCAAAGGAGTGGTAGGTCACTCTGGGATGGCTTCCTATTCTCTCATATATAGGGCAGCAGCCATTGGGACATACTGGTAAAACTTGGTGTGTTTTCAAACATGCATAGAAAATCTGATTATTTTTCCATAGTGACAATGTCAGTCTAGTGCAACGTGGTTTTGTATTTACAGTAAACTCATGTAATTAGACAAACATATTATTTTTTTCTCTGTTTTTCTCTGTTCCTGAATGAAAGTGTGGATTATTTAGTTTATGCTTCACAACTTATACACCAAACACATACTCTACAGGAAACAAAAGGTAGATTGGCCAGAACTTCGAGTACTGTTATCTGATCAGCAGTCACAAAGCCATCAGTACCTGTACCTATTCCTACCCAGTCCTTTCCTACCTCATCTTTTGCTCTCTGTGAGTTCAGAGTATTTTTTCCCAGTGTAAACAATACTCAGACTAAGACAAAAAATAGTTAGGCACTATATCAGCATGTTCAGTTGGAAATAACTTTGTGCTGGAGTGAAAAATGTGATAGCCTTCATCAGGGTGGTGGTAATACGTTCAAATGCTCTAGATATTTATAGATATTTCTAGTTATATAGATATATAGATATAGATGGCTTCTACCAGAGGATCTGTGGTAGTAGCAATTTATTATTATGTGAGAAAAAGTCACACAAATCAGATGCCCACTGCATTTCACATGTTGTGTTCAACTGTTCTAATACACCACTAGGCTGACTGGATTGAAACCAATAATCCCTGTTTAAAACAAACAATTCTGGCATTTGACTGAAAATACCTTTCAGTAATTTCTATATTTCTAGCTGTCCATTTTCTCATATGACTTTCTGTCATTCACTGTCAATCTCTGTTTGAAACCTCTTTCTGAGCATCAGTGCCATATTCTGCAATCAAAAAAGCCAAACCACTTTTATATCCCTTTCCATCTTGCATTTCAAATTAATTGTCTGAATATTTTTTTTTCAATTACCAGTGCAGTCTTAAATACTGGATGGCAGTGGGCTTTGCTCATCTAAATCTGTCATACAACACATTTAAGAAACGAGTGTATGGTCTTTACATTTCCTTTTTACAGAAGTCCTCCTCCTATTTTCTAAAGCATTATTTAATGAACTCCCACATTTTGCCATTCCCCAGAAATTTTATCTTCAGGATATACAGAAATACTCTTCCTATAATAACCAGAAGTCATCTTCATTACTGCTTCCCTAGATAATTTGACAAGCTAATCACTTTAGACAACATTCAATCCAGGACTGGTCTGCTGTAGGTTTGCAGCATTCCTTCTTTCCCTTGTCCCCTTCTTCTAATGTCTGCCTTTTCTCTGATGATTCTGTAATCATTCTCTGATGATTGTATAATCTAGATGTTATTCAGCTGGGCAACCCCTGGTATTCCAGCTCACTTCTTGTAGCTCTCCAATTTGATTCTTTCACTTGCTTTAAATAAAACAGAGTTTCATTCCTTTCCTAGTACTTTCTCTGTGATATTAAAGAGCTTCATGAATGGGTATCTTTGCAAAGCTAGCTGATGCTTTTGTATCATTGATTTTTGTAATTTGAATTTAATAATATTTTATTTCTTTTAACTGTGTGCAGGCAATTTGTAAAATCATGATTTATCTTTCCTTTCTCTTTCCACAGTGTAATGAATCCAAGAAGTACTTATACTAAATTAACACACTACCTCTTTAAACAGACAACTTTCTCTTGGAAGAAATTATCATCTGTTCTGAATGCCCATTGTCACAGAGCTCAGAATGTTAGACAAAGGGGAGCACTACTGTAGTGCTCCATGCTTTTCATATCATAATACTATGTATTTCTTATTTTGGTTGTTACACCTCATGCTTGTTGGCATTATCTCTAAGTAATTAGTGACTACTCAATACCCAGGACATTTTATTTTTTATTACCTCTTGATCCCCTCTTCAGCTATGCCCAAATCCTTTTACAAGAAAAGATTGAAAAAAAATGCTTTCAGATATTTGTACATCGTTATTCTCTTGTGATTGAAGATTGGATTTAAGCCAGGACTCCAGTAGCAAAGATCAAAAATTTTTTTTTTGATGGTCAGCATGTATTCTCATCCAATCTATTACCCTCTCTAGATACTTTAGGTTTCAGATATTGGTAGTCCAGGTCTGAGTTATATCTTTTCTAGTTTGTGCAGATGTAACATGAAGTGAAGTTTATCTTAGCTTTCTAGTACACTCTTTTTGGTGAATATTAGAGAAAGAGAAAAAAGGTATATGGTGCATTTGATTTCCAGATAACAGTACCATTAGTCTTTAGCAGGCTTGCAAGCATCAATAGACTGGAGTACTGGTTGACCATAGCCACAAACAGCTCCATGCATTGTAACACTCCTCATTTTCTCTCCATTTTACACATGCAAATTGTTTCAGTGATATTGAAGTACAAGATGATTTTTCTCACAGCTAATAAATGTTAAAAATAGATATTAAAATATATGTTTGTAATGATCAGTATTTGTATGCACTCCAACTATAGCAAAATATAGTGTATGTTGTGTTCTTATGCATACCTCTAACTTCAGAGTTAGTGAGATCTGTTCTGCCACTACCCTGCTCCTAAGGCATGTTAGTGTCTGCTGTAATTATAGATTGGTGTTGCAGCCTCTGACACAAATTAGTCATCCTTATCAAGGCCTAGCATCCTGAGGTGAGTATGAAACAGTAGAACTGTGTAAAAGAATGCACATACACACTCTTCTTTGCGTGCTGAATACTTGGCTTAGAGTAGTAATGAGATGTTGTGACAACACTTCCCTGCACTATCCTGGCTCTTTGTGGCATATGACAATGTGATGGGCATCTAAACCTTATAAACAGGAATGCTCATATCAAACATCAGACTGATCTGTTCGTAAAACTGCCCTCAGGACTAAAGGCTTTTCAGCTAGAGGGTCACTTAGTGCACAAATGAGGCAAAATGTCATAGTAGATGGATTAAACATTTTACCTATGTATATTCTACATTTTGTTCCCATTTCTGGCAAGGTGCTTGGAAATCTCTGATGTGAATTTCAGTAATTATCCATAGTACTTACTAATACACCTCAAATATTTTAGGACTTTTATTTAGGACTTATACTTAGGACTTTCAGACATCCTTTCAAACAATGCTTTAAGATCTGAGCAGGTACTGATAAGACCCGGGACCAAGCTTCAAGGTCAAGTCAAAATTTCCATGCTATGCCCAAGTGCTCAAGTTACTGGAAATACTACTTGGTTAGTGTTTTCTTCATTCCCTGAGGTTTAGCTGAACCTGTGCTTAATGACCTCCAAGGGTTACAGCAAAATCCTTCTTGCTCAGGCCTTTGCCTGAGGGGCAATTCAGTGACAGACTGAGCTGTTGTTCTGGGAATTTGGCTGGTATTGTGTCAGTTTTGCTCCACATCAGTTTAGATAACTCTAGCTTTTGATCAAGTGTCACTACAATAGGATAGATATATGATATATATGAGATGAAAACTAAATATGTAAATATATCCCGATAACTCTGGCAGTAAAATTATTAGTGTCAATTTTAAAGCTCTTTCATGTCATTAAGTATGAGTGTATGCATACTAGACTTTTTGACCCTCTACCAAAGTGTGATATATTCAGTCATATCATTTAGCACAGTTTCATTATATTTTTTTATTTGAGAGTGGAAACAATCCTAATATGAGTAAGGGTTGCAGAATATGGATATAAGGGTTATCACCTAAGATTTCTGGTAACCCTACTTCTTTTTATTTTTTACTTTACTAACCACACTCATACTTTTAAATATTTTTATACTGTGATGAGATGCAACAAGAATAAGGGAACTCTGATTTCTGAGGTTAGGTTTGTCATTAAATTTTTTTGCCAGTTAGAAGTAGGTCTGCAAAAAGTAGGTTATTCTTCAACATTAAATAATAAAATGCCCATTTTTTTTAGAGGCTCGACTGCATCCATGCCTTAGATTAAAATGTAAAACTAGGAACAAGAGTAGATTTTGTAGCAGGTTTTATCTGCTGTGAAATGTTTATCAAAGAGACCAACTTTGGCCAAATTGGGGTATTTAACCTTCTTTATTTTATAGCTAGGATATTTAGCATGCTTGATTCTTCTACAGCTCCCACTGTTGCCCAGACCACAAATTTATTGCCAAAGAAAAGGAAGGACTATGACTCATTTTGACATGTCTGTTCTAGGACTGAAATGTGTACGTAGAACCATGAAGTCACCTTCTGATTAGGTTAAAATACAGCGAAGCACTGAATTTGAGGGAAAAAATCTATGGGGAGTAGAAAAGCCAGTGGAGCTTAAGGATAATAAAGCTATTGAAATTTGTCAGATGAAATAGGTGCATATAGAAGGGAAACTTTCTGCTTAGAGTGGAAGTGGTGACTCAGCATTCTCAAATGGAAATGTGTTAGGGAAAAATATCCAGCTGGCAAAAGTGATGCTACATCCCAGCTACAAAAGGCAAAAAGTTGAAAATCTCTTCAGTTAGTCAACACTGACTAGGCAAAGAGTTGGAAAAAGAATCCAAATGGAGTAACATGGAGAAAATGTATAATGAAGAGTCTGAGGAGAAACACTAGGAGTTCGTGGGTGTGAAGAAATTGATTTATAAGGTAAACCACTTGAGAAAGGAAGAAAGGAAAGAAATTTGCTGCGAGAGCAGAATCTAGTCTCTGGGTTAGGATATTGACCAGGACCATGAAAAGTGAAAGTGCAGGAAGCAGATACAGTCTTGAAAAATATCTGTGAAACCTCTGACAAAAGGGAATTTGAGAACCTACAAAGAGAGGAAGAAGCTGCTGCTATTACTTGTTATGCAGGCTCAAGTTCTTGAGATTCATGTGGTGTCTGACATGTCCGATCCTGTTTGTGCCAGTTGATGTAATAGGCATCATTTTCTATTTTTCTGTTTAATTTAAACATTCAGGACACTGAAGATACTACAGAATTCTTTCTTTTTCTTGTAGTTTAGCATTGTAACTTAGTATATGCTTCATAAGGGGGAAAAAATATGTTCTTGCTTTTACTTGGCTACCTTACTTCCTTTCCTAAAGTTCTCAGTGATAGTTAGATTACTATACTAATTGTGTAAGTGTAGTGAACAAATACTCTTGTTGTTGTTGTTTAGTGTGTGTTACAGGCCTTATATACTGCATGTTTTGCAATCCCCTGCTGTGAAGTCAGTTACAGATTTGTTTTTCTCTTGTAATTGTTACAAACATATCTAAATGCATCATAAACGGTAATGCATTTATTTTCCCGGGATGAAGAGTTTCTATTATTATTTCCAGTTGACTCAGCCTACTTACAGAGACTAAGGCTAAGAGTGCCACATATTTATAGGTGTCCACTATGATGCATCTGTGCTATTTTTTAAGAGCTCTCTTCATTATATAGCCAATTATCTGTTAGTATCTGCACAATTCAGTTGTAACTGGAAATGCTCATCTACTACACTGAGCAGACCTGGTATCTCAAAGCAGGCATCCAGAAAATAAGGCAAAGAATATAGTCAGTGCTCAGCTGTGAAATGTTCAGTCCAAGTCATTTGCCTGATTCTGCCCAAGCATTCTGTAGCAGAGATGGAGGAAAATCCTGATTATCTAGGAAAGTGTTCTATTATATTAAACTGAGAACAGTTCCTTCTCCTGCAGTCATACATTTTTTAACAGATTTATTTCTAATCCATGTTCTTTTCTGCTTGTGCAACTCCTCTCTTTTCCACTATGCAAGCTTGTTTTTCAGTGAGGGGCCCTCTTTTCATTATTTGTCACGTTTGGCAAAATGTGACTTTCACTACACTGGAAACTGACCAGAATAGGAGACTGAAATATTAAAAAAAAAAAAAAGAATTACAGTACTAAATTCTTGGAGAACAACTACAATAGATTATAAATATAACTAAGTGCATTATAACCATTGCCCATAATACCATTCTAAAGTAAAAGGAAATACTGTTAGGTGAGAACGACACCAAAAATGTGAGCTGTCAATTATGCCAATGATTTGTCAGTTCAATTCTCATTAGCTCTGCAGAAGTGCCATAAGGGAGTTTTATGCCTCCAGAGAACAGTAAAAGTGTGTGCATATTTCATGTTACATCCTAAATGCCTATTAGCTCTCCAACCATGTAACTAATATTTAGAAACCTCAAGAAAGAGAAAAGGACAGTTTAAGGAGGTGGAAAAAATTATGTGATGGGCTACTACCCATTATCTTGTTTCAATTTCCTCCTCTGTTTTTTCTTTACTTTCTCCTTTTCCTTACTCCCTTTCAAAGACTTAAAACAATATTGCTTATGATTGAAATACAGAAGGTATAAGAACTTTGTTTTGTGACAGTCATGCTCAGAATCTTGTCTCACGAGCAGAGGAGAACCATGTGGGCTATTACACATTTAATATAAATAAGTCTGTATATACAATAATATAATAATATATACACAAGCGTATTGTGTATATGTTACACAATACTTCATTGCTTTTTAAAGCTACAAAATTATTCCTAATATAAAGGAAAGCTTGTCCATCCAATCAAAGAATAACTATTAGTAAATCATTACAAGAAAAAAAATACAGAATAATATAGTTAAGATTCTTACAAGTGTATTTATAATTTTCTGCCCCTTTTTCACTCTTCTTCTGCTCCTTTGAGTCCTAACATCAGTTGTTTAATTTCATTCTGTAATGGATAATGCAGTGAGTCGGCAGTATGTGGAGTTCTACAATGGGAAGCAGATAATGTTCATGCTTATAGTTTCTTCTTCCTCTCTCCAGGATTTTATAAGGGTAATTTTTGGTTGTTAACACACTTCTATGCTTTAGATCTTTCTTTATTGATCTGTAACTCCACAATATGTGTTAATTTACTTTATTCACTGCAATTTGTGTTTTGAATATTTCTTCATTCTCTCTGCTAGCCCTAACAAGAATTTTGTCCATCTCCAGGTCTGCTTTAAGTGACCACTGATGCACTGTTTATAGCTGTATGGCATTGCTGTTACATCTAAATCAAGTAAAACAAAGCCTAATAAGTTGTAGTTCTGTGGACTTGCAAACAAAATTTGTTGTCTGTTAGCAATAGTGTATTATAGCACAGAGCTATAGAGCAATGTTACATTACTGATGTTGATATTGCTGGACAATACTGGTCAGGTAATTATTCCTGACCAAAAGTGAAGCTAATATATACATTACCAGTAGTGTTCTGGAGAGCTGAGATTAACCAGTATCACTTCATTTTTAGAATGATACAGGTTTCCATATCCTTTGTTTATAATGTTCTCAACAAAGAAAAAAGAATTACACTACATTTTGGATTAAGAATTGCATTAAGGAATGAGTCATCATCCATCTGCCTTGGCTAAGAGCCAACACCAGATGCCTAGAGAGAAGCATAAGAAACCCCAAGGTGGGCAATTACAGAATAAGTTGCCCATATGGAAGACTTCTTCTAAATTCTCAACAGTTAAAATCGTGCTTGCTTCTTGACACATTAAGTCTTACAAACATTTTAAGCTATTTTTTCTGCTGTTGCTTTTTTCTTTAAACATGATATTACTGTGGATGCTTTCATTATTCATATAAATGTAAAGTCCTTCTTGGAGTCCTGAGTGTTTTTTGTCAGAGATTTCTCTGATAAAAAAACTGCAGTGTGACTAAAAAGTAAAATCTTTTATTAGGTTCATTTTAGTTTGTCCTTGATGCATTTCAATTTTATTGACTGTCCCATTGCTCTTGTTTCATTAGTATTCCTCAGTCACTTACAGAAATTTTTGAAAAACACATATGAAAGATTAGACTCAGTAGTTAAGTATCAACCTGAACATCTTTTTATTTTATTTATTTTTTTCCCTCCAGCAGTGAAAGTCTTTGGTTTCTCAGTACTATATATATCTTCACTATTCTGTTTCATGTATTGCTGCCCAAATGGCCAGCCCAGTAAAAATGGTGCTATTCTTTTCCATATAATGGGTATTTGGAAGCTCATCTACTAGAGAGTTACTGTGAATGCTACTGCATTGTGGATTATTTTCTTCTCCTATTATACTGAATCTTAATAATCTAGCAGCACATAACACCTCTGTTTAATTGTAGCTAAAATTCAAGGAACCATTTTCCCTTATTTTGAGGTGTTTGTTTCCTGACTTATACTTATGTGAAATAATGAAGTTCTCTAAGTAGTTTGTGATTGTCTGCTACTGGAACCCATCTCAATTAAAGGCAATGAGTAGGTAAGTCTCTGGTTTCAGTCACTTTCTTGCATATACCATGTTTGCTGACTGATGAGGAAAACCGCTTTAAAGGTAGTGTTGAATAAACTCCAAGAGTGACTACTCAAAGATTGTTTACATGGGACTTTTGCACGCTGAGAGCATCCTATTCATTGAGTTACATTAATCTGTTAGGTCCAAACTACTTTAATGCTGTTGACTTGCAGTTTTGTTATAGCTAAGATTGTAGAAAATACCCATTTGTTCATTGCTTTACTGTTAAGTTTTCTGGTGCTGAGGTAAGGGATACTAATGTCTCAGAGATCTTGAAGTGCTTCACTGCATAGCAGTGCTGCTGGTAATAATCTAGATTTTCACCTCCATCCACCAGATAGCCCATGTTTACCCTAGTGGGACAGATTTCCTGTCAGATCCATCATTCAGATTTTGGATCATCACCACATAAATCACCTGAGTAAATCAGATCAAGCCAAAATCAAATCCAGTGTAGCCATTAATGGCAGATATCATATCATAAAATGTATAATATGTCAAAGTTGAGAAAAGAATATAGCCCATCTATTTACTAAATGTAATAAATCAAGAGATAAAAGGATAAAACATGAATCTCTGCTATCTTTAAGGGAGCAAAGGTGACTCAAATAGAAGACACTAAGCATAGAAGAGCTCCAGTGCTTTGCCCTGGTGATCCCTAACTGCCACACAAGCAACTTCTGGCAGCATCATCAAGTTATAGCCGCCTCAGCATCCTCCAGTCATGGCTCCAGTGCTCTGAGCTCAGCTCTGGCTACTGACTATTTATTTATTTTGAACTGCCTCTTTTTCTGCTGACAGGATTGAGTACATGACAGCATGCGCTTACAGCACAACATGTGCACCTACAGTTGTGTTTGCCAAGTTGCCACCACTCTGGATGTACTTAATCTGTTCATTGCTAAAAACACCCAAAAAGTACTTCATCCTATTTGAAAGACACTGTCTAAAATAGAGTTTGGGGCAGAAAGCAAATGGTAGACAATACTTAGAGGTTTGTGTTTTTTGCTTTTTTGCTTGTATAAACATATTTTGAAATAAATGAACTTCTGGAAATGCACCACTTTATTTTGTAGAATAAGGGAATTATAGCCAAACTCTGACCAGTTACAAATAGAATCAGACACAGATTCAGTTTGTTCCCCATTTTGATTTGAAACAGAGGTATTCTGAAATCTGCTATATAAAAATTGGAGAGTTAGTGCTGTGGCAACAAATAATCAAGAGGAGGTTGTCAGGGTGTAAGAAAAAGGGCTAGAAAAGGAGTGCTAATTAGTTCTACTCCTGGGTAAAAACCTAGAAGTTTCTGCTGGGAAACTACTTCAATAAAATGACAAACTGGAACATACCCAGTAAGGATAGCAGAGAAGAAAATTGTAGAAGGAAATTGTAGAAGGATAGTGAGGATAAGTTTAATTTGTTAAGTTATTTTGGTGCGGCCTGTATTAAGTGATAAACAGTATTGGATCTTTTCTAGCCTACTCTATATGGGTACAGTCTGTGAGAAGATTGGGGGATTGGGGTACATGCTCTGCCTGGTTATGAATGAGTGGAATGTTAGTATGTATTGAATAAAAAAATGTATAGATGGAGTTCACTTTGTGTGTTCTCTGTGGAGAGACAGTTACAATTTTCCTAATTAATAGTATATTTTTGTTTAGGAACCCCAAATCTCCTTCAGTGACTAATCTGATTTCTGAGAGCCACTGCTGTCTGAAATGTAAAAGGATTTTGAGTAAAAATACACAACAGATATACATACATACATACATATATATATATATATATATATTTTTTTTTTTTTTAAGGAACAAAATGCTATCCTACTGTCCCAGTAAAGTCAGAATAAGTGGATGTCAAATTGCTCTGATGATTACTTATCCTGTGGAGCCATTACAGACAGTAGCCAGGATTGGACTTTCAGCTGAGACACTGCTTCTAAGAATCTGAAAATGAGGGATTATTTAGGTGAAAAGATGCTGTCTGAAAATGCATGATGAAACCTCAGAGTCAGAGGAAATATCCAGGGCTGGAGAGAAAGCACTCAGTAGTTTAAAGGAGAATTATTAAGATAAAAATGGCATAGTAAAAAAAAAAATCTGCATATTACTTAAAATATGTGCAACTATTTATTAAAATTGAATGTCTCTCAGAAATCTAATTTATTACTCCGCTCTCTCATTTTCATTTTAAGGACAGGAGACTGTGTAAATAGGTTATAACTGTTAAATTTAAACTTCACGATTTAAGAGAAAAAAAAATATTTCCTTGTTATGAACTAAGTATACAAGATGATACGTACTGCCAGTTTTTCTAGGTGTCTTTGTTACTGTGAATGGAAAGTGAGGATATGATCAGCCTAGCAGATGATTTAAGGAAGGAATTCTTAAAGTTAAAAGAACAACAAAAAACAACAAACAAATGAAAATCTTCAGTAAGTTCTGTATGGGTAAAATGATTATTTTACCTGGCATAGACAAATGAGTTAGGTCAGTGTATCTTAAGCAGTGGCTAAAATATCTCTGTAATAAAATGTAAGGTAATGATGTTTCCCTTGCTGTTTTGACTATCCAAATAGCAAATCCCCTTAATGCATCCATTTCTCCTTCTATTTCGACTTCATCACATTGCCAGATCATGTCAGTATTATAGTTTTCAGGTTCTGAGAGACTCAGGGCCAACCTGACTCTACTTCCCCAAGAATTACCATTCTGAGGATTTTCCACTGATTATTTCTGAAG
Organism: Cyrtonyx montezumae; assembly: GCF_038088225.1. NCBI lineage: Eukaryota > Metazoa > Chordata > Aves > Galliformes > Odontophoridae > Cyrtonyx > Cyrtonyx montezumae. The sequence continues at coordinate 36,277,774 of NW_027071826.1, read as the reverse complement.
AGACCTCCTTTATACTTAGTAGCAGGGTAATAAAGACCTTACAGTTTAGTTCTTTTCCTAGTGCTTAAAGAAATCATCTTTCTTGCACTGAACTGCATTCCAAATTATTCTTCATGGCATTTATTTATAGCTAAGAAGCTTTAATAGCATCAACTTTTTTGTTACCTGAAACTCACTTCTTATTATATTCCCTTTCTTTCCTACTGTTTCTCACCTGCTCATGAGTTACATGAATTCACAGGTAAAAATTAATTCATTCTAGTGCAAAGAGCCCCTTTTTATGGAATGTCTATAAATCTGAAATTCTTCATAAATTAAGTATGCACATGGAATACCTTGGTGACATTTTTCACTTTGCATTCTACTGGTTGCAAGCAGAGGCCCTTCTGCTTTAGGCACTTCTGGACCGTATGCTTGAAGTTGCATGTAATTCCGGTTTACCATTTACATGCATTTTGCAGTGAAATCTCTGTGCTTTGGAGAGTAGACACTAATGCTGTACCAAGGAATATTTGTGTTCTGGATGTTTTCCACCAAGTTTTGTTAAGCCTCATGTTCCCATCTCAGAATTTAGAGGGTATTCTTACTACTTAATTCTATACAAAGCATAAAACAGTGTTTGATACCTTGTTGCAGATCTCTTAAATATGATGCTGTCAACCTGGAATATCTGCTTTTCTTTTACTTTTCTGTCCTGGCCTCCCACACAAATAAATGAATAGAATTAGAGGAATAATTGCTGGCTTTTTGCTGCTTTTTTGGGTAGGCTGGAATTATTAATACTTCTTAACTGATGATCACCAATACTACATTGCTACAACATCCAGTCTGTTTGTGTTGGCCTCAGGAAACAGCATCTTCCTTCATTCTGGTCTGTTTTGCACTAGTAGCTGAAGGGATCATAATTATCTCAGATTACTTTGTTTCTCAGTTTGGGTGAATACTTTGAGGTCACCCTGATCCTTATGGAATGGGTACAAAATGAAATAAAAATACATAATCCTGGGTAATGCTGAAGAATCTACAGAGTTGTTTTATTTTCTAAGTGCTCCTGCATCTCTCAAAACTGGCCATGAATATTCATCTATGCAGCCAGTCACGATTATTTCATTATGGCAATATTGAACAAATATTATTTACGTGTATTTGTACTCTACTGAATATCAACAGTGAGTTATGATGACATAGAAATGAATTCTACAGGAGGCCAAAATCTAGCAAATGAAGAGTAGTCGTTGTCCCATGTTGTAACACACTGGGTAACAACATAAAGATTCATGAAAAAAAATCACTTTAGCCTTGAATGAGGTTTGTGGAGGACAGTGTAACATATTCCACAACAAAATAGGATTTGGTGAACCACAGGTGTCTTTATAAGCCATAAAGGAGACAGCAAAGAGGCAATTTCACTGAAGTATGTAGACATAATGGTATCGGTAATGTCAGTGTGAATTGTTAGAGATATTCTGGACCTGATGGTAGTGCAGAAGTTAGAGGGCAGAACGTGAAAGAAAGAATGTTATATGAATTAAAAAAAGATCATAGTTCACAGAAAGATCATAATTCACAGTGAAACAGATGAAGTTCTTCCATGTGAAAATGCTAATCCAGTATCAAAACATCTGCTGGAGTCCTTCAAAAAAACGTAATTATCAATTAAAAACAAGAACAAAATGGTGGTTTGGGATCAGAAAAGCTGCTTTCAGAACAGGAAATAAAAGCCTTCCAAGGATGGTGGTGGATTTAACAGTCTGTGTTAAATTGTCAGATTTTCTTCCTCTGCAAATCCTGGAAACAAGAATTGTACTTGGGCACATTTCTGAGAGATCAGTATGCTAAGCTCAACACTTCTGATACTGAGGTCAATACTATTTTCTATATCTCTTTTATAGATGAGGCAAAAGATGCAAAGTAAAGTGACTTGCTCAGGACCCAGAGAAATCAGTGGCAGTGCTAGGAATAGATATCGTGTTGGGGAATCAGAAGTTGCTGGCTTTAATCTTTGAGTAAAGGTTTGAAAACAAATTTATATTGGTAGGTGCTTGGACCGTGCACGTAAGAAATAGTCTTCCAGCATTTATACTTGGTCTTACCTCCTTAAAAAGGAAAGTACTCTGCCCATCTGTGTAACTGGATTATCAAGATATACAAGCTGCAGGTTTTCCTTTGTTCATAGTTGGAAGGAATTTCATGCTGACAGCGAGCAGCTGGGATTTTTTCATCCCCTGAAGAAGAAAAAGTTCTTGTAGTGTCACTGTGTGAGCCTTGAGTTTTCACCACAGATGATACCCAACCTACTTAGCATTGCATAGTCAATCTGTCCCCTCTATATAGTGTGTATGAACAATATGCTAGGAAATATTTGTTACATGACTGTGATACAAAAATCCACTAAGCAGTTTTACTTTATTTTACTTCATAACTTACTGGATATTCCAGCATTGTGATTAGGCTGCTGTTAAGGAGGGAGATAGTCGTGTCTAGATTTTACGACTTTAATATTAAATGTACTTTCTTTTTTAATCAAGAAAAAGGAAAAGCATGTGATATGATTCTTCAAGCTTTAAATTAATGACTAGAATGCGCTGAGAAGTGTCAGATTGTTAGATGTAAAGAGAGGATGACAATATTGCAAAGTATATTTTGAAAGCAATGATTTGCAGAAATATTTAACTGGGAAATGGAGAGCTAGAACAGCAATGGTTTGTGTACTCTTTTTAACTTCAGGTGTCAGAGCAGAAAAATAAAGGAAAAAAGAAAAATGTATATGTAGATTGTTCTTGTATTTTTTCCCCCTTTTCTGTCAGTGAGATGCAGCTGAAACATTACATATAACATTACATATCTGTTTCTGCCCTACCATGCCCACAGTCTTATCCATGATAATGGAAGATGTGATAAACTCTAAGAACTTACTGTGGAAGAGTATCATGACTGTGTATGCTGGTTTTGCACTAACTTCCTGATATAAATACATCATTTTAGAAACAAAAATTACACATTTGAAACTGTCAGAGTGAAATTTGAACTTATAAAAGAATTTAGACTTCAGAAAAATAGTATTATTTCTTTGGTTTTAAGCTGTATGCTAAACAAATAACTGTGGTTCTGTCCAGTAGAAGACAATTGTATACCTATACTTTAGACACTTAAGTTTGGGAAAGAAGAGGGGTCTATGGAGTTAGAAACCAAGAGCAGAAGGACATGTAGGAGGGGAATGGAGTAAGGAGAAGCATGTGGCTCAAGCTGATGCATACTTATAGGGAAAACTGTATAATTATATTGGGGGTGGGGGTGTTTCTTTCTGCATGTGTAACCGTAGCATATAAATGGGATCTGATTATGCTGCCAAATCATTTTTCTGAAGGATTCTTTGATATGTTTCACAAGAGGAGAAAAGAGCAGAAATTAAGAAGAGGAGAACTACACAAATGATGTGAACGCTATTAAATATTGGAAAATTTCAACATAATGTCTAAGGTGAAAAACACTTCACACCTGAATTTAATATTTTAATAAAAAATACTATTTAGCTACTTAGTAAAGAGAGGCTGATTGTTAGTTTTGTTGATTTTTGCTCCTACCTCAAAGGAAATAAAATAGAATCCCTGTATTTTTCTGGCAAGACATCATAGTTTGCTTTTATCAATTTGATTGTAAGTTTTGAAAAAACTCTTCTTAAAAAAAAAAAGAAAGAAAAGGCTTTTTACTGAAGAAAATATCAAGGAAGGATTTTTTTTTTAATTTGAAAAATATTTGATTTTTCAGACTATAATTTTATTGAAGATAGAAAATATGAAGGTTGCTTTGAAATTAACACCACCTATTTTATGATGTTAGCCCACAGTGTCACATCCAGCGAAGGTGTACATTTCTGGAGGCCAAACAGTGGATGTGAGCACAGTGAGGTGGTGGGTGGTGCACTTCAGCAGTGATGATAGTGATAGTGTGTCAACTCTGCTGTTGATGGTGCAGATTTTTACAAGTGTGGCATGTAGGGGCCTGTTCATTGCTGTTAAAAAAGCATAGCTAATGTTGAAAAACAGTGATTTGTAGCTGAGTATTTGGCTCAATCAGTGGTTTTTTTTCCTCTTTGTTGTAGTTTCCATGGAAATAAACAGGAGGCATCACTTTCAGTGCAAACTACGTAATAGATACTTAGAAAATAACAATCTAAGATGTGTAGAATTTGCTAACCAACCACATATCTAACATTTTTAGGAAAAAATATTACTATTTATTTATTTATTTCATCTTTTTCAGTTTCATTTGATAGCTGGTGGACAGAACGTGCTCTCATGTCCAAATACCAGTTGGCAGATCTGATATGTGCCCATGGAGTCTACTAATTTTTAGAGCCAGACAACGTAACCCTTTGACAGCATTAGCAATGACTTCATTTTTAACCCCCTAGTGTATACAAATCTTTGTAGTTGCGATTTCTTTAAGAGGCTTTTTTGTCTGCTCAGTTCTATAATTTTAGCAGTACTAAAGAAAATTCAGTAGGTATATGTATGTCATATTGCACTCTGATTTATAAACTATTACAGTATTGCACTGTAATACAGAGGTATTCGCTACTGTTTTAATGAGATACATTAGATACATTACTGCAGCGCACCACAGCTCAGTAAATTAACACATACAGAGCTCTGTCTCATGTGGTTAGACTCCAGTCCAGTGCAAATGCAATAAAAAGAATCACAATTGAAGGCACTAAATCACAGAAGGCAAAAGCTATATGGGATAAACACTGCAGCTCTTCATTCTGTAGGTATTAGTGGATGGTGAGTGGTATTAATAGCAAAATACTTGCTAGGATGATCATGATGATGTTACTGCAGGAATAATAATTACTTCTATTAGAGATACAACAGCACTGCTGTTTGCATATGCAGTAGAATAGGTTGCACAAGAATGCTGTTTGAGAATGGATGTAAGTTCAGAAATAAGAATGCTTTGAAGGAGATTTCATATTCAAGCTGAGTTGGTTGAACTGCTGTTAGATTGAATGAGCTGGACTGTGATGACTACACCAGCATGGTGAAAGCAGTAGTAATGTTGTGGTGAGCATTAGCAATGGTGCTGCTTGTAGCACTGGTGTGTGGAGGATATTATGCTTAGAAATGCCATGGCTATTTTTCTGTAAATTTTTGCTGCACTGTCCTCCACCTGCCCGCTACATCACTAAAAGAGATTATACATTTCTCATTAATCACTTCTGCTGTGCACTTGGCTTCTTATCTCTGAGAATAGCTTTCGAATGGGATGCACCAACTCCTGCTTGCAGGAGATTTCAAAGTATATTCACCAAATATCTTTCAGATAAGAGACAATATTGACAGTCTAAAAATGTAACATTCTTTCTTTGCCACTGGAGGCCTGTAATCTCCATAGCAGAGAAATATTTAAAACTTCTAATAATCAGTGTGATCCTCCTTTTATCATCTTCTAAGATTCTCATCAAAATACTTAACTTCTGGTAAAGAAAAATAATTATAACAACAACTTTTCTTGCATCATGTAAGAAACATTTCTCTTAAAGATATTTTTGATGAAGGCCAACAACCTGTTGCCTCCTTGTGCATTTTAGAATACCAAAATAACCATTTCCTGAAAATATGAACACCCTTACTAAAGATTTATTTTGTGTACATATACCTCAACTTTTCTTGTCAAAAGTGTTTGTGAGATTTGACCTCACATGGATTAACTGAAATGAAGACCACATGTCCAACACTGAAGTACTTGTATTTTAATGACATTGAACTTTAAAATTTTGAAATTGTGTTCTTGACAATTTGTTCTAAGTTCAGTTAAAGGAAAAAAATACTGATTCAGTAGCAGGAATTGAAACAACATTGATCTCTGTAGTATTAGTAAGGGAAGAATCCCAGAAATTTCTGTGGACAATCACAAGCAGTGTTAGAGTCTTGAGGTAATTTTACCTTAAAGCCACAGTTTCTGGAGACTTGTTACTTCTGTAATAATGCTGGTCAGGAATTTTCTAGAACTATATTTCCAGTCTTGACGAGTTTGAAAATTCAGATATTAGAAAGAAATTAAAAACATTAGTATTTTCATTTACTGTGAACATAAATTGTAGGACTTAAATTTGTAGCATTTCAAAGAAATTGAAAATTGTAGAGAACTGTATTTTATTTCAAAAATTTGTCAGACTCAAGATTCAGATATTGCATGCTATGACTTTTGTAAGCAAATTTAAAAAACCAGTACGCTACACAGCTTGATTTTTTTAAGTACTTTAACAATTAATGTTGCATAAATACCAAGTTTATGGCATATAGATGAAAACATGAAAAGTCTGTAACGTGAAGTTAGAAGCCTAGGAAGTGGTCAGGTGGAAAGATTTCTGGGCAAAGGTAGCTTGTTTTGCACAAGCGTACAGAATAGTGGGGATATTGTACCCCCTCAGTACATTCTGACTGATAAAGTATCTCAACAACAGAACACCAGCAAACAAACCAAAACTACTGAACAAAAAATTCTGTAGGTGCTATTAAAGGACTCAATCTAATTATGGAGCCAGCTGTGCTGGCAGCGCTAGGAAGTTATACTTCATGAGAAAAATACAGGAAGAAAAATAACATTCCTTCACCTGAGCAGAACACAGAACTTCCCAGAGAACCCTTGCTTTTTGGCTATCTTTCAGGTCCCATTCTCTATCCTTTATTGTTCTGGCCTTAGCCTGCACATCAAGAACAGAGAATGAAGCTCGGTAGCTGTAAGCTAACAGGCAGAAGCAATTTCAATTGATTTTTCCATCTCTTTGCAATATTCCTCTGAAAGCATTTCCAGGGCACAATACTAATTGTTTCCCCTTCACTTTGGGACCTCTGGATTAAAGGCATTATATAACTCTAATTTCTCCATCATTAATAAAGTAATATTGTGATGAATTTCACAGTCAAACAGTCCTTGGCTCTGACTACAGGAGGGAAAAGAATTATTCCTGTTTGAAATTGAAATGAGGTTCTCTAACCTCATCTGAAAGTATGAAATGATATTGTTTAATGGGACAGCATCAATACTTACAGCTTCTCCAGGTACTCTGCCACTAGTCTGAGCAGGACTTTTAGTCTTCCAGTCACTGTGAGGCTTCAAAATAGAGCTAGCAGAAAAACAGATATCAGTAGATAGTTCTAAACCAGACTTTAAGAGTTTTATTTTTCATTATTGAATCTAGTGTGAGTGCTTTCTATCTACTTTTTTTTTTTTTTTATGGTGATGAAGAGCTCCGAGCAATGCACACAAATATTTGGACTGTAGGAAATTCAGGAGAGATGAGTTCAAATTGCACAGAAATCTCATCTCTCCTTGGAGCAGGCCCAACTCATACTTGTCATGGAATTAAGTACAGATAGCAAACCAGGGATATTTGTGCAGAGAACTTGCAGCTGTCTCCAACCACACAGCAGGTAAACGAATCCTTGGTGAGCCTTAGAAAAGTCTGCACCTAGAGTTTGCCACTAAAGACAGCCCAGGGAGTGTACCGGCAAGTGTGTGATACAGAGTTGGTGTATTCGGCCACTCCTATCTGGAACTGAAGACCCAAAAACCCCATTTCATTTCTCCCCACACCTACAGCATGGCAGTGAATGGTTGTGACCAGCTGGTCTTAGTTCAAATAAGAAATCATACACAGTAGAAGTTATTCTTCTATTTATTACTGTGTTTTCCCAGTGCAGAATTATCAGTCTTGCACTTGAGCAAGATGATTTCTGTGCCCTTTATATAAAGTTGCAGTGTCATGGAAAATAGATGCCTTGCCCACTCTGCAGAGGTGGCAGAATAATTTGTGAAATAGAACGAAACAGTTCTAGAATGACATTTATGTCTGTGCTATTTCTGAAGACTCGTTAATTAGATCTGAGTTCATGCATATATCTGCTGAGGCAAAGAGTATTAACTATCCCATGTGTAGATGCTGGAATGAGATGAAATGCAGTTTGTATTAGAATGTAATCAATGGGGAATCCTAAGTTTTACAGTCAAAACATGTCTGAAAAGGTTTTTTTTTTTTTTTTTTAATCTTGTATTTGAAAATGAATTTGGTGCTAGTCTGCCAGCCTTAGATACAAAAGCTCTCTGTTTATCTCCTGAATGGGTATTACTTGGCTTGACAGCTTGACAGTTTCAGCCCTTGCCAATATGCCTCAATTTCTATGAGAGGAGAAGAGATCACATCTGGTCACGGGGTGGATGAAGGATGTGTTAAAAGCTGTTCTGTCTCTGGCTTCTGGGTTATTTTGTTCAGGTTTATGTGTCCATATGATGAAAGTATACATAATGTGGCCAAAGAATGGAAAACTCCTTGCATAGAATAATCAACTGTGAGTGGAGGTTATTCCTTAAAGTATTTATGCAAATGAACAGTGGCCAGCCTACTTCCTGTTTCCAACTGGAAAAATTAAGAGCTTCCCTATCTCACTCCAAAAGCAAGCCTGGGTGGGGATTTCTTTAAACATTAAATATTAAATATTAACACTTCATATTTCTTAAACATTTACATTTCATTTTCATGTTTTCTGCAAATTACTGTTTATTGTCAATTAAGTTAAAATTACACAGCTCAAATTTGTACAAAGGCAACTTAAATTAAGACGAATTCCAAGACAGGAGTATAGGAACGGAAAGGGTTCCTTAGTAGCCGTCTTTTTATGGGCTAGTTACTTTATTCAGGATCCTTCAGTCTGACACTAAAAACGACTTTCCCCTTCTTTGTTTTAAAGCTGCCTTGTCATGCTTTATTCCCTGAGCACCTCACTATAAGTGATTTTTCCATATTTACCCACATGCTCAACAAAACTGTAAAATGTAAAATACGTAGAAGGATTTTCGAAAGCAACCTTCTGAGTAAACAGCACAGAAAAAAATGGGACATTTTAAAGAATATTCAAATGTATTCAGAGCAAGACATTGGGAAGTCCAGAAGTAAATAAGCAGTTTATGTGTTCTGCTACAACTTTACATCAGGCACAAGGCAATACTATGAAATTAAAACCAATTCAGGAACTTTCTACCATTTTGAAAGATTCCTAGTTAGCCACAAGGGTGGAATATCAGAAGAATACCATAAATACTGGCATTTTTATTCTGTATCATGTATGGCACTTTTGATTTGAATAGTGAACAACTCTTAATCTTTGTGTAGCGGTTCTTGTTGCCAAAGAAAAGAAAGTCACTGTGACCAGTTCTGATGCTTGAAATCACTCTCTTTAGAGCATTCACCAGGTTTTTGAACTCTTTCTTTACCATCTGTATGATACAGATAGTCATTATCTGTCTCTTACTTCATTTTCTGAGGCTGGAATTTGTGGTTCTGTAACTTCAGAAACCATACTAAGCCTTCTGAGAATGGGTACTGTAAAAGGGCAGTGTGTATTAACAAGCCTGATGTATTTATCCTCGTATATACTGGCTAAATCTGCATGATGTTCAAACTTAGCCTTAAATTTTGGTTTGGTTTGGTGATGGGGACAGTTGGACTCGATGATCTTGTAGATCTTTTCCAGCCTTGGTGATTCTACGATTCTATGAAGTGTATGGTGACTGAAAGGAAGTAACTACTGATTTCATTAGCATTACATCTCCTAAAATGTCTCGCAAGTGCAGGGAGGCTAAGGCGTTCTCTCTCCAAATCATGCCAGGATGTCAGTGAGTGCTCCTGTACCTCTATGGGCTGCTGTACAAAAAGATAAGACTTTAAAGGATTAAACTTTTATAATCAGTATTTCATATCAGTCTCTCCTTCAGTCTCTGTTTCTGGCCTTTTTGTTTCCTCCTTTTAATGTCTGTTGGTTTTCTTTTATTTTTTATCATCTGATAATGTGAGATGTTTTTTTACTTAGTCCTTGAAATACTGCTTCAGGGTAGCCTTATGACCTTTCCTGACAAAGAATCTGTGAGACTGACATGCACTCTGGGAAGATGTGCATATCACAGATGAAATTCTTATGAGGTTATGTAAGGGGGTGTATGAAAACTGGGGCAGGGATGTCAGAGCACTATTGAAATGGGAGCCTGGTGTGTAGAAATGCATTTACACAACACTGCAGCAGAACTTAATGCTGTTATGAAGAAAAATGCTTAATTAAGAGAGGGAATATGGAATAGTAGCTGCTTTCCTGTCATACCTGCAATCTAGTCTCTCAGCGTACCTTTTCCCAATTTACTTCTTAAAAAAATCAAAAGTAGCTTTGTCTTTGAATGTTTTGCCAGATCCTATCTATAATGACAGCTGAATAGTTTATTAAAATTGGCAATTCTCCTACTAGTGAGAGTGGTAGCTGATTGAAAGATTTTTCTTGAAGTTTCTTCTCCTTTTCATTTCTCTAATCCACGTAGCATACTTCCTTAGGCATAAGAAGCATTTTCTTCTTTCAGAGGTCAGAGTTCTTCTTCCTGTTTTTTTTCCTCATGCTGTGACCTGGTTATCACTTGTTGCAACTACACTGATTAAGATTTATGTCCTTTTCAATTATTTTTTTTTTCTTTAAGTAAAAGGTGGTACACTATCTTCTGGGTTTGAATGGGCAGATGTATAAATATGTATAGTTTCACAGGTAATCCAAAACTGTTACTGTATGGTACACGTGTTCAGAAAAATGTCCTGGCAAATTCCCTTATGTTAATTTTTTTCTTTTCTTACATTCACCTTATAAGCCTAATTTTTACCTTTATTGAAGAATTGGTTGTATTTATATGTATTCAATATATATAGGTCAACTTATCATATACTTCCATCACTAACCTAGTTTTCCAGAAATCCCAGATCGGCAGCTTTTGGGTTTTTCACTTAATAGTGTAAAAATGACATTTTTCTCTCTGTCACATGCATCTGAGTCTCTCTAAAATTTAACTGTGATTAGAACACTTCTTATTCAGTATAGCCCATTTTTGGTATGAGTTTGTTTCTAGATCATTTGTATGAGGTATTCAAGTACTATTCTATTTTTGAATTTTATTTCCTCTACTGATAATTACAATCTAGATTATCTTTTCTAAAGGGAGCAAGGGTGCAGGGGCAAGCAAAGTGTGATTTCACACAACACTGAAAGAAGTGACAGCTGAATCTAAAAGAAACAAAAACACAATTGCTGTTGAACAGAATTTCTGAACTTCCTTTTGTGTATGAACTTCCAATGTCAAGTAAAGATGGTACAAGGCAATTACACTAGTCCTTTACTTAAACCTGTAATAAATATATTAACTGGTCAGTTAATATATTAACTGGTCAGTCCTCCTTAGAAGATCAGGATTGTGTAAAAGCACTATGAGGCAGAATATAGGCTACAATTTAAAGTATATCTAGTAAAAAAAAGTATACTAATTAGTACTGTGAAGTTAAAATTTAGAGAAACCATAGCAGGTAACTATGTGACATTCTTTTTACTGTCAGAGGAAAGACATCAAACTATAAGCAGTAGCAGATATTATTATAAACAGGTATTTAAGCACCAGTGAATATAGATCTTTTACTGTGATTATCTCACATGCTCATCCCTATCATCAGTTCTGTCTTCACAATGGCTTACCTTCCATTCCTACCAAGGACATCACTGCTGATCAAGGAAGATCAGGCAGAAAGTTGTGTCAGCTGGTACTGCAGCTGCTCTTACTTACAGGTCCTGCCTGGGCATTACTGGCCAAGGTTCTTTTGTGCCTCATTCCAGAAATGCTTATTTTTGGAAACTGCCAAGGCACAGAAGTACAAATGTTGTTTTCTTTCATGTCATTATTAATTTGAAGATTTTCAGTGTACCACTTCCAGCTGTTATAAAAACATACAACCCTCTTGTATCAGTTGCATCTACTAGGTTATAAACATCTGCTAGACTGAACATTTTTGGGCATTCACCCCCACGTGCATGCAATAAGTTATCTGTGGCCTGCAATTTACATATTTTTTGCCTACAACATTCACCGACTCATGAAATGTTCAGATGGTGCCACTGTATTATAACACTCTATGCAGTGTTATTTGTTGCCTAAAGTACCAGAAAGAAGTAGTTAAAGCCAGTAGTGAAAAGATTATTATATATCTGCCAGAGAAGCTTTAGATGTGTGTGGGTTAAAACTCCTTCCAGGGAGTAAAATAGTACTTATAAATTTTCTGGGCAAAAAAGTCCATGCAGATATGTTCTGCATCTGATCTTCTGGAACTTATCACAACAGTATAGCGACAACAGTAATAGCAGAAGCTAGACATACAAATCCTTCCTCATACAATGAAAATGCTCCTTTGGGAGATCATATGTAAGGTCAGACTTTTCTTTGTTTAGTTCTTTCAGCTGAGATGACTGAAATGTTAAGTCAGAAAGGACTGAGTTCAGATAACTGGGAAGATGGATTACATGCTTGAAGGATAAGGATAAAAATATTATTTGGAATGAAAAGATAAGTGCCAAAGACTAAGGTATAAAAATCTTCACTTATATAGATGTATTTTCAACAAGCAGAAGGTGATTATAATGTACTTGAAATAGCAGATTAAGTGACTTTTCACAGCACAAAATAAACATTAATAGAGAGTCTCTCTGAGACACAGCATAGTGGAGTAAGGATGGAAGGCAGTCAGCAAGTGACATACTGCACCAGAAAAGAACAAAGCCAAGAGAGTCCTGACTCCACATGTCCTGCTTTGCTGAAACTCCCAATATCAAGTGACCTTTAGAACAGCAAGTGAGAAATTTCCCCCCTTAAAACAAGCAAAACAAATCTAAGTAAAGAGACCATTGTTTTATTGTTTTGCTTTCTACTTTTTCTTTGATGATCAAGTGAGAAGGGAGACTTCCATGTCCATGAATGATTCAAAACTGTTTGGTTTATTTTTCCCACTCTATTTCCTCTAAAATTAATTGTTTCGCCTTTAGTGTTTTCCCTTCATCTTCTATGACTTTGATTCATCTGACCACTATTGCCTCCTTAGTTCTCTTCATTCCTAATGTACTTGATCCTGTTTGTAGTGTTATTATCTCCTCTTTTTACAATTGATTTTGTATTCCTTTTTTCACCCTCAATATCCTAATCAACATTTTAAAATTATTTAATCTTTCTTTATCTGTCTTGCTCTTTTCTAGTTTTTCACCCTTTCACACTACTTCCCTCTCTCTAACCTCTGGCATTTGTATCACACATTTTCTCACAAATTCTCATTTTTTTTCAGATCACCACTTACTTTCTTAATCCCATCTTGTCATTTTATTGTTGACTGAGATGTAAGTGAACTTTCAGCTCACCATCATCATAAAGTGTTTTGCCCTAGGGCCTGAGTTCATAGCAAATGCTATCCAAGGCAGAGAAATGGCTGTTGTAATAGCACTTTCCAGCACAGCAGATCTTCCCTTTTTTCATATGTTAATGTTAGCAGTAAGAATATGCTTTTTTGGCCAATTATGTCCTTTACTAGTCAGTAGTAACAGAGGGAATGAAGGAAGGACCTTACTATGACTTTTAATTCAGACTGGCTTGGTGAAGGAAGCAGATTATTAATCTTTTAACTGCAGAATGAGTACATCTGGAGTCAAAGAATCATGATAAACGAAGTCTACAGTGGTGTTCTTACACTTTCAACATAGAGAGTAATTTAATTACTGCTGCACCACTCTTTCTACAGAGAGTGTCTGTTTCTTATTTCTGAAGTAGCTGTTGCTGTTGTGCTAGCTGGAATTGAAGAACAGGTTGCTCTATGGGCCATTAGAGGGCAGCTGTGATATTGGACCCTGCTAAGAGAGTGTATCTTTTGAAAAGCATACATTAGTAAAATACAACTAGAAGCAGAGGAGAACTGATTTCTGTGGCCCTTATATCAACCCTCCAGATCACGGAAGAAATTGCAAAGTTAATGATAAAGATGACTAGTAAGATGACAGAACAGTAGAGAATGTGAAAATAATTTCAACAATCTCAAAGCGGAATACCTCATGCAGGAAAACAAAACTGTTATGAGATGCATATTTTGAATTATCCCTAAGAAGATGAATAGATTTTAATTTCTTATGAGAACTGCTAATGGATCCCTGCAGAACGATGTCCTGCTTTTGGACAGTTCTGATAGAATGCTGTCCTTTTCTGTAGTCAATAACACAAAGGGAATGTTTTTTTTTAATTATTCTGGAGGAAGATGGTTGTTCCAGATCCTGGATCCTGTTTGAAAATGGTCCTATGGGTAAATTACAGCAGATCTGATTCTGGACAATTCAGCCTGGTTGCTCACACTTACCACAGCTTTACATTAATCAGTATGTACATGGTACTGTCCATGTACACAAAAGGTCCAAAGTCTGTAGCATGCTTAGAGTGGCCCAGCAGAAATACCTCAAAAGGCAGCACAGCATAAACTGAACAAAAATAGAACATGTAAGTATCTGGCTGGTGGTACTGCCAGTGTCAGGTGACATGTATTGATTTTAGACTTTATGCATATAGATCCTTTTTAGACTTCATGTATATAGAAGTCAGACTTTTTGTATACATAAGCTAACTAAGTTAGGATGCCTTCATTATGTGTATATCCATTCTTGTTCTACTATACTTTATTTGGAGTAACTGCAACAGGCTGTATTTATTTGCAATATTTCATTTTATTTTTGAATGTTGTGTCTCACTCTTTTTGTTTTCAATATCTTGATTTTAGCTTTCATTGCTTCGAGTTTGGACATCTCTAAATGTTTTTATTAATCACCAAAATAAATTATCTTCCTGCCCTGAACTTCATTTATGTGGACAAAAATAACCTTGGCACAGAGTGCTCCAAGGTTTATTGATTACTGTAGTTGTGCTTCAGGCCATTAGCAACTTCAAGCCAATTACTAATGCCCTGCATGTCAACAATTATTGGAAAAGCAATGAAAGCATTTGCTGTGCACTCCAAAATAGTAAGGTGCTGGCAACAGCAGCTAGCTAAATTACGAAGTCAGGGGGCCAGGTTCTAGGTGGGTAAGCTACCTTTCTGGGCCACATGAAGAGAAAGGTGTCTTGGACTTTCACTCGTAAGGTTAAGCCACAATAAAGTACAGAATAGCAACTTGTTTTGTGAACCACAAAGCTAATGGAGGTTGATTTCTTGCAGGTGTGTTTGCAGTGCTTCTTTAAACACGCTATAATGATATTTTCAGTTGCGTTCTCTCAACAATTCTACATCCTCTGCCTCTTCACATGGGATAGTGGCAGCATGTGCTGCGGATGGATTAGATACATATGCTGTTGGGCTACTGCTACAGAAACCTGTTTGATTCCTTTCCTATCTATATTAAGCCATATTCTGGTAAATTTTCTCTGTTTGTTAATTTCATCCTAAAAGATGATATGAAATTAATAGCTCAGTGATCAGCTGAATACACGGAACAACTGTGAGAAATGTCATTTCTTAGAAAGGCTAACCAAAGGAGAAAAAAAAATTAACTTATGTAACTGCTGGAGGCACCTATCTATGGTCCTGTCAAAGTCAGAAATTAAAACAGTGAGGTTCTTTGCTTGTAAATGCCAGAAGTTGGCAAATAAATGGCCTGGTGTTTTGAATGAGGAGAAAAGGAATCTCTGCGGGCACTTTGTACAGCTCTGCTGAACTTTAATGTGGCTGTGATATGGGAGCAAAAGCAGCTATAGAGTACTGCCCATTGTGTGCCTGTTCCACATACAGCCTGTTATTTCTCTGTTGGTATTCTCCAGACATTACAGTCCGAACAGCAGTAATAGGCTCCCTAGTTCAGAGGTTACAATTCCCTGCAAGCTGCTGCTGAAGAGATAAGAGAACAAGTAAGGGGAGTGAAAGTATGGCTGCAAGACCCCCCAGACCTGGATTCCCTGGAGGACCACTTGTCTGGATGGTGTGCTTCCACTGCTCAAGTACTTTAAAACAAAAATGGTATACATTATTTAGGCATGGCAGCACTGCCCAGAGCCATAATATGACTTGCATACAAAATCTGACTTCAGGCTTATAACACTCTAGTGATAAGAGCTCATCTTAGAGATGCTCACAGCCACCCAGATCAACTGATTTGAGAAAACAAGTGGAGTTTCAGTCAATTTCTTCATTTTAATTTTTTTCTCAAATTATTTATTGATGAGAACTGGTAGGTGCTGAGAGAACTCCACTGCTCCTCTAAGGACAACGTTTGATGGCATTGAAACTTAGTGTTCTTTGTCTTCTAGCAATTTTTTCAATCCAGTCTCTGCCTTTTTTTGAGACCTGGTGGCAGGAGCTTGTATTAATTAACCAGAGATGTATGAAAGTTAGAATATTCTTAGCAATTCCTGATTATGCACTTTAATACAATAAATGCCTGTATTTAAAATCCTTCATTGTGGACCTGCTTCAGAAATCCTGAGGTAGAAGTTGTAGAATTGTAATGTATGGTCCAGATACCTACTGAAGAAACAATAGATTCATTAAAATGGGTGATATAACTTATCAGTCTGGGTGCATTGCTAGGTATTTATCACAAATGCTTACAGAATGTGTAAAGAGGAAAGGTAACCTGCTATGTGCATCTATAGGAAGGAACATGCCATCACCTTTGATAGTGTGAGGCTTTAAATGTATGAAAATTAATTGTTGCTGCAGTAAATCTAAGGCAAGTTAGACAGTTCAAGCCCCTTCTTCCTAGCTTCTATATGCAACTATTAATTCCTGGATTCATTTGTGTAGATTCCTGCACTTCCCCCTGTTCCTGGCTTTATATGGATGCATAATGCTGACACTCTCTCCTTGTACTCACCTGTGTGATGACCAGTAAAAGTAAAGTAGCAGTTACTACTGTCTTTTGGGAAACAGCCTTTTCAGCCT
This sequence comes from Cyrtonyx montezumae, assembly GCF_038088225.1. Classification (NCBI taxonomy): domain Eukaryota; kingdom Metazoa; phylum Chordata; class Aves; order Galliformes; family Odontophoridae; genus Cyrtonyx; species Cyrtonyx montezumae. The sequence goes on along the minus strand of NW_027071826.1, from coordinate 36,260,961 downwards.
GAATATGAATGGAGGGGAGAAAGCAAGCAATTGGCTATAGTTTTTGTTTTCTATCAAATGTAAAATGAGAAAACAAAAAATTCAGAAACCAAACCATACTACACATGTGCAAGCCAAATTTATACTTTCTGGAAAAGGCAGGTTTCCTATATATGCATCATGTAGCTAGATTTCTTGATTGTCCTGAAATCACACATGGACAGTGTTGTTATGTCTTAAAACAGTAAGATTTCTGGGACCAGTATGCACTTGTGCAGAGCTCAGACAGTCTCAGGTACTGTGAACCTGAGCATGCTCTTTGCCACTCTCATTCAGACACAGGATAAAACTGCAGCACAAATAGTTCTTATTTGGTGTATTACTTGCCTGCACAAAGACAGTTAACTATTATAGAACTGTGAACTTACTGCCCTCTCATTAATTAATGGAAATGCAAATGAAAGACTAAATTACAAGTGAGAGAGTCTGTTCCTAGTCTCTGCTTCAAAACTGTCCCAAGGGTAATAAAATAAAGTGGTCTGAGCAGAGTACATTCATTCCAAAGGCAACTTGAAGTTGAAGAGTGTTAGTGGAGATAAGAGAAACAGAAGTAGCTGCCTGAAGTCATTTTGCTCTCAGGTATAAAATTGGAACTGTGTTCCTGCCTCAAAAAACATTGTCACAAACTGAAGAAGTTCTTAACTATTTGGCTTTAGGAAGCCAATCATTGTTCTGAAATTGTCTATTGTATAGACAGCATGAATCTCTCTTCTCCTACATTTTATCACATGGGTTTTGGGGGATGTAGCTAATAATTTAAGGAAAACTTTGCCATTGCTTTAATTCAGTCATTCATAGCAGTGTTAGTGTTATGGTTTTATGATTTTTATAGTATTATTGATATTCCACATCATAACATCATGTGGTGTATTGGGAGTTAGAGTCAATGCTCCAGCTCTGTGATCATCGATAGTTCTGGGTGTACCTGTCTCAGAAGAGAAGAAGAACTACATTCCCCAGAGGACTGTGCAATGCTTTGCATTTTACGTATTTACACTCAGAGGGAAAGACAAAAACTGTCTGCGGTCACGGGACTCTCTCTTCCCTTCGGGATGGAGCTCAGCAGTGGGTGTTTGTTGCAGCCGTCCGCCTTCAGCGTTAGCGTAAGGCCTTTGGTTTATCGGACACTCTCTCTCTCCTTTGCTCATTGTATTTGTTTCATTAGCCTCTCTTTAACTCCCAATACACCACGTGATGTTATGATGTGGAATATCAATAATACAACAAAAATAATAAAACCATAACAATTAGCCACAGCATCTGCAGAAGTACTTTTCTCCTCTGTGACTTTTATGTATTTGACTAATTATAAAAGAGCTGTCTCATATGCAGACATCTATCCAGAAGATACAAGAGACAAATAGCAGCCTAAGAGGAAAGGAACGTAGTCAGTGGCCTCTCAAAGTTATGAAGTTGGAGGAGAAGAAAGAATCCTTCCTCATCCTTGACAAACTAGGCACTGCATACTCCACTAAATTACAGCAAAGATATTCCAACTCAATATTCATGGTACATAATGCATGGCATTCACTGGGGCGGTGAAAACCCTCTGCTAATTATGCTTACAAGGGATAGCGTAGGTACAGAGAATTTCCCCTGCCTTACTATGCATTTTCTTCTAGCACTTACTGTTTTATTGGTTGCAGAAGTACATCCAAAATGTTTGTAGGACATGTTGGATGGGTACAGAGTCTTTACCAGGATGACCTCAGTAGAAATTGTTATATTATTACATATGAGGCATTTGATTTGTCTAAGCCAGTTTCTTCACTGAGGCACTAAGTAAAGATTAATGATGACAGTAGATATATTATTCATTTTTATCCTGATCCCGAATCATGATTCAAGAGTTGTGCCTGTTTAAGAATTGATATACTACATGCCACTGTTCAGTTTGCTCACAGCTCTGTATATTTCTCATTGTTTCAAGCTCATAAACATATCTCATTCTTTTTATCTTTTCATTATTTTTTTAGTGCTTTGTCCAACAATATATAAAAATACATACACATGGCCAGCACTTTGCAAAAGGCAGCAGAAGATACGTTGAAGTTGCACTTAATGGATATTTTCTCTAGTTGCAGGATCAATTAGAGCATCCTCTACAATTTAACTATGCATTAAACTAAGACTTTACCTTCATCAACTTATAAGCAGTTATTCCCTCACCCTCTACTTCACCCTTTTCAGTAAAATATAGGAAAAAGTATATTCAAAGCTCCAAATTACTCCATATCAATTGATATTTTAAAGATTCTGATATTTGTATTTTTTTTTAATCAGAATTCTGATTTATGCTATAAAGCTGGGATCTTTGAGTGTCATCAGTGTGATTAAATAATACCTCCAGGTTTCTTATAGAAGATCTTTGTGGTTACAAACTTGGAAGAACAGACTTTAAACAGTGATCCTGATTTATTTCAAAATCTGCCCAGAAGAGAGAGAATGACTATAAGAAGGGTAATGCATCACATTTTGATGTTAAACCATGGGTGAGAATGGTTTGGGTTTTTAACAAATCCCAGGCAGCAAAGTAGTTTTCATCAGATAATATGAAGTCATGAACATCAAAAACTTTTATAGGATTTATACAAAACTATTTTAAACAAAAGCATATTTAACAATTTAAACAAGCTGCAAACAGGAAAATAGTTTCCAGAATTTCTGAGAGTCTCAACATGATCCCCCTTATTATTTTTCTTCATTATATATTTCTCTCTTTCCACCTGGCTTTTCCCAATCTTCCTTCAAAGCAAATATCTTAGTAGTTTGGCAATGTGAGAAACAGCTCCAAATCTGCAGTATGTTTTTATCCCAAATATCAGAGAAGTACATGGGCTGTAGATTTCTGTCATTACTTTTCTTTGTGCTATTCAACTCATGTGAACAACTAAGTATTATTTGGGACAAAAACCTAATTGTAAAAAGAAATAATGAAAAATTGATAAAGCCAAAGAAAGCTTCAGATTGGAAGGAATATTTAAAGTTCAGATATTTAAAGTTCAGCAATCCTAAATGACTGCTGAAAGTGAAGCAATTCTGTCTTCAAAGACAGAACAAGTTGCTGAGATTGTTGTCCTATTCTGTTTTGAATGTGTCTGTTCATAGACATTCTCCCACTTCTCTAGGAAGTGTTTTGTTGTTTGTTTCTTTCTTTCTTTTTGGTATATATTTTCTAAAATTTTCAATACACTTTGCACCTCTGACAAGTACAGCACTGTCTTATCTGTTATCTTATTTACATATCAAGACAGCAATTAGATTTATTCCTTTCCCAAAGATTTCTCACCATCAGTAGCTGAACAAATCTGGATCCTTGAGCCCATATTCACATACTGTGTGCTCCTACCCCTTGACCAGTTTCTTGGTCTTCCTCTGAACTCTGTTTCTTGTTTCTTCAGCCTCTACTCAGGGGACCCAAACCAGAGACATCACTGCACTTGAAGCTTCAATGTTGCTGGGTAAAGGTGTTTAGTTATTTCCCAGCAAGCATAGAAACAAAACACATATACAAGGATACAGAGGGACAACCTGCCAGCTCCCAGCTCCTAGGAATTTTCTTAACTGAAGGGTAAACCCACACAAACTTTAATAGCCCTCATTAGAGCTTTCTACTGTGAGTTTGCCCAATACTAGTTTCCAGTTTGAAAACTGCTTGTAATTCAGCATGAAAAATATCCTGTACTCCATGGTTTAATTCTGTGTAACAATGAAAAGTAGATCCTTTTCCTTGCCACAATCTGCCACCAGATAATTTCATTTGGTGCCATCTTGTTCTTTTATTATGAAAAACTCCAATGAACCATTTATTTAATTATTTTCTATAGCATTGTTTTTCACATTCAGCAGAAGAGTTTATTCTAAGAAATCTTGTCTTTTTTTTTTCATGTGTGAGGTGTCCCATATCACTGATCCTACTTTCCCTTCTGCATGTACCTTCTTGTTCCACTTGTACCATTTCTGATTTGGGAGGACAGAATTTACAAATCAAATAGATATACATCTTTGCACATGTTCATGAATAGAGACTTTCTGTTTTCTGTCTTTTGTTCTTCTCTTCTTCTGAAACATCCTTATATTTGTCTTTATGACTACTGCTGAGTGTGAAGTCCATATTTGTAGTGTACTATTCACATGAACACTGATACCTTTTTTTATAGTAGGGCAAAATTGAATGCAGAATATACATTTTATACGTATGAATAATATTTTTCCCCATTACTTAATTACATTTTATTTATTATATTTAATGTAGTCTGGGATTTTGTGGTCTACTCACTCATCATAATCATATCATTCTTTCATTCTTTGCATTCAGTTTTGTTTATAACTAGATAATCTGGCATCAATAAATATTATCAGTTGTTATTCAGTCTATCCCTGGAAAATTTTCAAACAAGTGAAAACAGATCTCAGTGCAGACCCCTAAAGGTTTTAAATAAGTTCCTTCCAATGTTTAGAAATGCAAAGAAAATGTTGTTCTTGTATTTCTGACCTGTGGGAATTCATGGCATGTAACAGTCAAACAATCTGCATGGAGGTTAATTAAGAAGCTGGATTTTAAATGCTTATGCATCATCTGAGATTTGTTTGTCCTGAGTACATGAAAAAAAGAAAAGAAAAAGAAGTTATCTTTACAATGAAATTGGTAAGAATCACAGATCACTGTTTTGCAGACAGATGAAGAAGCTAAAATTCTGTTTTTTATTTTATTTTGTTTTTTTTTTCACAGTGTTTTGTTTGGCTTCACTGTTTTTTGACTTCTTTAGGTCTTGTTTACTCTGTGATTCATATCAGGAATTTAAGGATATAAATTAAGGCAAGGGATGCTATCTAAATCCCAGCAAAATTTAGTGGAATTTGCTCTCTACTGATATGTTTTTCTGGTTTGAAATCATTGAAGTTGAAATCATTAGACTCCAACAGGTATCTAAAGGTTTTCATTCAAATTCATAAATTCAGGAAAGATTATTTATAACTCAGCTTTAGTTTTATGTCAAAAAGTGGGCCAAGATTTTCTAGAAATTTGTACACAACAGAAAAGAAGACTCTGACCACTACAGGCATCTTTCATCTTAAAATAGCTTCAGATCTGAGGCAATAAAGAATACCATATATCATGGTGTAATTTGAAGCACATTAATATAGAAAACAAGATTAATTTAGATTTGTTATCCCTTCTCTACTTAATGAACTCATCCTCTATGTGCCTTTAAGACATCCCATTTGGATCCTTAACCAAACTTTCTCAAAGAATGATTAATCACCTTATCGTCTTAAAAACATCTGGATATTTTCCCTTGATAAAAAGCAAGTCTTCAAAGCCTTGCTTACTCATATTGTACTGAATGCATTGATGGACTTACTGATTAGAAAGGATTCAGGGAAAAGTAGGGATACTGTGATACAGAGGAATGCAAGTTCAGAGTAATAACCAAATTGCTTCCATTGCTTTGTATTTGCAAGGTAATTCAAGGACTAGTTTAGCTTCTTTTTAATCAAGATAATGAATCTTTAAGTACTGAATGAGATAGAAACAGCATATATCAAACTTTCAGAGAGGTGAGTCAGATTTTGAAGCAAGAATGCACCATTATGCATAAAATGCTCTTTCAGTTACAAAATTGTGCTGCTTAAATCCTGAATTACTCTGAAACTTCTGATTGAACTGAAGAATCTTTCTTGGTCATATAATCAAATTCATTTACTGGATTTAGATGCCACCTAAACTGAACTGTCAATGCTTAGATATTTACCATTGAAACAAAACTTAAAATTGAGTAAAAAATGCTACAAACTCCTCCAATTTTTTGCACAGATTTCTTGTCCAGCTCTGGATATACCTGTAAAATGCATATATAAACACACCCTGTAAGATTAATTACCTGTATAAGGCACGCACACCCCTTAACTAAGCAAATTTGAGCTTCAGAAGACATTCACTCTAAATACATTTTCCTGTCCAAATCATCCTTGTGAAGGGAAGTGAAGAATGAGAGCACTTTACATTTCCAGAACTCTGGCTACTGTCAGGCCTGGGGTTTTCTAAATAATTCCTGGATATTGCCTACAGAAACTGAGCCTTTTGAAGAAGCAGATGGAAGAACTGTTGCATTTTTGAACCTGTTTCAAGGACTCTGCAAATGCCTAGGAGCAAAAACTTGGGCAGTTTAATAGTGGGAGGATAAAAGACTTAGGTAGTTGTTTGAATTCTAGCTTCTGTAAGTCTATTCCGTATTGCCTGTTGATAGTGTTTTCAACCAAAAGGCAATACTGGATTTGTTTGTGTGAAAACTGGACAACTATAACCTTAACTATAGTTTAACTATTTATATATAATATTTAACTATATATTACTATATATTACTAAATATATATTATAATATTTAACTATAATATATATATTGAAGATCGTTTAGTCCAACTACCACTTCAGGGTGAACAAAAAGTTAAGGCAGATTGGAGAGGGGATTGTCCAAACTTATCTTAACACTTACAGGCATGGGGATTAAGCCACCTCTTTAAGAAGCCCCTTCCAGTGTCTTGCATGCCTATGTGATAAGGAAATTTTTACTTTTCTAATTTGAATTGTGTCCTGTGAAGTAATGACTCATTCTTGCATTTGTTTTTGCAGCTTAAGTTGTCAATTTGTTTCTTTTTCTGTGTCCCAGGGAGTTTCTGACTGGTATTCACCATATTCTGATATTCATACTAAGTCATGTTTCTAAATGTGTAGGATTTCACATGTTTTAGACCCAGTTTGTCTACTAACTCCCCTGTAAGTAGAGATGTGTTGATACAAGGTTTTCCATCCTATATCTAACAAGTTTCAATTTGATACTCCTAAAAGTCCTCTCCTGTATTGCTCAGTTTGTTAGAGGAACCTGCCAGTGACCAGTCTGTGGCAGGGCATTTGTGCTGAAATAAGTGAGTATGGAGTTATTGTAACCAGTGCTCTGTGGTCATTAGTAGTAGAAACTGGTCATAGTGAAATAGTTGGACTGATGTGATACACAACAATAGCACGACTACTAGATCTACCAAATGTAAATTAACTTTGGAATCTATAATTTCTGATCTGTTTTTAATCAGTGATGTGATTTGAGATATTTAATTTTATAGGTGTTTCCCAGAGAATAGTTTTATTAGTTTTATTTAAGGCACAATTCAATAGTGAAATCTTTCTACACAAGAAGATACAGTGATAGTAGTACTAATTGCATTTTATAGTACTCTTATACATTAATCTCAGATAGAATGGCCTTCAACTTTTCTTCTAAGGCTTGAATGCCGGTACTGTGCATGTTAGTGAAAAAAAAAAAGCTGTTTTTTGTTCTGCTTGAGCTTGGTATGGGTAAGTTGCTAGTCACAGCCTTGTCATATACACAGTGAAACCATCCTAACCATTTTTTTATTTAATGCATAGAATACGAGGTTTTAGGGCTTAAATGTCACTGTCTTTGGCAAGCCTGCAGCCACCTGCTTAGTGGTAACCAATAGCCAGAATATAAATAAGAAGGAATGAAGAAAAACAAAAAACAAACAAACAAAAAAACCCAGAAAATAAACATATATTTATCTAATTTGTAATCTTCATCAGCCTCTATTCACCATGTCAGTACTCTTCGTCCTCTAAATGCATAATACTGGAACTCTGCTTGTTCAAAAACCAGAAAAAAAATGCAATTAGAAGTTATACCTAAATTTTCATCAGTTCAAGTACCTGTTTCTGATTAGTTATTTATACTGGCTAATCAGTTTTGAGTATGGATCAAAACTAGTATTTGATGAGAGTGTTTCACATTTACAGGCAGATTGGCTGAAATCAAGAAATAAGCAGTCTCTTTGAATGACAATTAACTATATTCTTTTCTAGCAACTGAATCCGTTCATTGCTTATTAAAAAAAGGAGGGGAATTGAAAAACATTCTTCTTTTCCAACTTTGATTTTTACAGCTGATATTAGGCTTGTACTCTGCTGCTGAAAAGGTGCTACAAGTCCAAGATAGATGCAGAGGCATGCAGGGCAGTTCTTGAAGCTGTACTAAATGCCATACAGGAAACCTGGCTGGATATCTTTCAACAGAAAAACTTTTTGCTTAAGAACACCTTTATAAAAATGCATTCTTGAAATTGATCATGTTAAAATGATTGAAATAATGTTCCCAATCATTTAGATAGTATGCTTTGATACATTTGAACTGAGGCATGTTTTGTAACAGCCAAAGATCATGGATATTGATATGTAATGCATTTTTGAATGTTTTTTTTTTAATTTTCTTTTTGTTTTTTAAACATAGTTTTATAATCTTCAAAGGAAAAAGAGCAGTTTCCAATCTACCCTGCTGCATAGATTATTCAATAGTTGTTCCTTTTTTGGTTTCCTTCATTAGCAGTAGTTGAAGTTAGATTTGTTTCTTCAGTCACACAACTTTAGGAGGCTTCTGAAAAGCCAGTGAAAGTCAGTAGCCATCTGAAATTCCAATTTTGGCACTAAATGTTTTTCTAGCAGCATTACAGAGCTGAGTATTATTCAGCATTTTCTTAATGTATAGTGAAATTTAAAATAAGTTTCAGTCTAAAAATCTGACTACAATGGGTTAGGTTTTTTTTTCAAGTCAGCTCTCACTGGCTTGTGAATATTCTTTGGAACCAGTGCTTCCCCATGGTATGCATTTCTTCTGGAAACATGACAGTCTTTTCAATTGTGTTCCTAAAAACCATAAAGAAAAGAGCCTTATTCCCTCGTGTTTGATTTTAAACACGCTGCAGTTCTAGTTGCAGAACTTAAAATATCATTTCCAAAGAAAGCTGCCTTCACTGTTGCTACTGTTCTGTGAACATGTCACAGCTTGAAAGAGCAGATTGTATACAAAGTTTCCTTGCAGTTTGAGTTTGAAAGTACAGTCTGCATCTTCTGATTTAAATAATTCTCGCCTACAAGTAGTTCAGTGCAAGCTCCATTAACTATGAAATACAGGCATTGTTTTAGGGCAATTTTTTTCTTATTTCCAGTTGTCTCTTAGGAAACTAGCACTCAGTCTACACAAGCTAAATCCTAACTTATGCCATTCATTTGCAATGTGTTTTCCACAGTTGTGTTTTTATACAGACTTTTAGTTAATTAGTTTAAATTAATAATACCTTGGTGGAGAGATGCATGCTGTTCCCAAGTGAAATTTCTGCTCTGCCAGTTTCTTGTAATGCTTCTCTTTGTCTCCATTTGCAGTGATCAATGTTTTTTCTTTAAACCAGTTTAATAAGATGATTACTTCTGGCTTCCAGAGGTTATATCAGATTTTGCATTGTGAAAGTGCAGTTTGAGAATGACTTCTTTGGATGTCATGAAAGAAATATCTCATAGGATATTTTCATTAAAAGCTAATTCAGTCTAATAATAAAAACCCAAATGATAGACGAAGAAATCTCAAAATCCTATCTGCCCTAGGCTTAAGGCCTCACATGGGTGCTGAGGAAATTAGACCCAATTTCTCATAGATTAATTATATAAAAGTTCATTGGTGCTTCAATTTAGACTCTTAAAATGATTTTATACCTAGATTTCTATATTATTATGGGCATCATTGTGTCATTCATTGAAATGTGGAGGCAAAGAATATAGAGCAGAATTTGATGTCATCAGTATCTGTTTACATTATTTAAAAACTGAAGTATCACTAATATTTCAGTATAGACTGGTCTCATGCAGTCAAAAAGCTATCCTGAACTTCTATCTATTAACTAAGCTTAATAATTGCAGTTTTGTGGTTTATCATCATCACTAATCATTAAAAGCAGATCTTTTTAGGGTCTATACTGCTCAAGAAACAGATGATAGGCTCCTCACTCTGCATTATTGGATTTTGTTTAGCCCAGATTCTTTCTTATGAAAATGTGTTCATCTTCTGATAATTAATTACTTTGTTTAAAATCTAATGCAAGGCTCGTCTACTCTAGTCTAACCTAGTTGATCACGTGTAGTTCTGAAGGGAAAGGTCTTTTTCCAATTTCTAATGCACAAGTTGCCACTGTGACTGATGCAAAGAAATACTCCTGCCTTGCTTGTAGGCTCTGGAAACAGATGTTGAGTTGAATGGACTCAGTTAAAAGTCAAGACAAGGGAAAGAAAATAATGGGAAAACTCTTAAACAGTTACCCAAAAATTCAAATGTACACACCCCCTGCATGCCCATCGTAAAAGAGAAACTGTATGTTTTTATCCATTTTCCTTGCAAAATGCTAAGTGATGGGAGTAACTTTGTAGTTGTTTTTTTTATATTTACACACAATCAACCATTGAAGTAGCTAAGTATAATTCATCTGGGCTCCAGCTACAAGTGGTGATGAATAGCTCTCCCTTGGCCTGGCATGTCTAACCATACTATAAAATGGGCATAAGGCTGGCTGAGCTGAAATTGTTTAATTAGTCTGGCAGAAACCAAATCTGAGTGGCTGCTGAGGAAAGCTGTTTAAAGAGTATGTAACTGAAGTGCAATCTCCTTTGGATACTCACAGTTGCTCAGTTACACCTTACTTTACAAACTGAATGAACTATTGCGAATTGCTCAGCTGTTAAGGAGATGTGCTGTGCAAAGCAGAGAGATGAAATGCCTGCAGAGAACATTAAAGTACGGTTCCCTCTGATTCCCTCCAATTAAAGCACTTCCTGTCATGCTGGATCATGTTATTTCACATTTCTCAGTAATGAAATGTAATGACACCTGTTGTTCATGGAAAGTCTATGTTACAACACTGACAAGAGCTTCTGTGGGGTTTATTGCTGGTAGGTGATCCAGCCAAAATGTGTTCTTTTACTAGCTTTATAATTAATTCTGACTCTTGCGGCTTATTTGCCTCTCAGAGACTAAATCTCAAACTGAATCTGAAAGGCCTTATTAAGGATTAATTAAAACATGCATATTTGGTTTGTTTAATGAATTAACATTTTCCAGACAGGAATATTTCACTAAAAAGTTACAAAGCTAACTTTCTGGCTTTTTTCTTACATTCCTTCTAGAGAGCCACAAAAGAAGATCAGCATTTTAACTTCAAAGATTACTGAAATATGGAACAAAATGCCACTACATAACATATTCATAGTATGGTAGAACAAGCAGAAGTGTTCAAAATGGAATTACATGAAGCAACCAATAAGTCAAATATACTCTGGCCAATAATTTCCTTGTTTTCTTGTTTCTAGACACAACCAGGTGCTAGTTCCAATTGAGATTAAACATTTCTTTGATGGTACAATGCTATAGATAATATGTTTGGAAGAGTCCTTGGCAATGTGAAAACTTCTTTCCATGACTATTTTCTTCTCAATTCCTATGACCTATAGCCTCTTTGCATGCCCATTTCTTTTCTGTATCTATCTGGGACCTTGACATCACCCTAGTCATCAGTGCTGTCCAGTTACCTCATGATACTCACATTGACAGTTTTATGTAGGAATCATCAATATCAGATCAAGACACAGTTTAATCTTCCTTCCATTCTTGTCTATAGTTGTGGCCAAATCCTGTTGTTTCAGACAGTCAGTTTCTAGTGAAAATATTCTTCCCTAATTTATGACACTGTACATGGAAGACTGATTACTTGGAATGAATTATGATCTTTTCAGTACTTGCAGTGATCTACTTATGCTTATCAGTACACCAAATAGTAAATAAACTTGGTGACATACACATAGTATCACAATTCAGTTTTCATCTTCCTCCATACTTAGATATCTGATTCTGAATGATACAGTGTTACAGACTGAAACTAAACTGTGTGATGATTTTTTGTTGCCTTGTTCTAAGTAGACCTCCTCTTTCTTTTTAGACAACATTTAATTCCTTTTCACAGGACAGGATGCCAAAATGAAGCGATCCTTTCTAAGTCCATTATTCACTCAGATATACTTACTAGTAAACCCGGAATTTTTTCACAGCATTAAGTTTGACACACCTCCAGAAAAGGTGACAATACATTGAAATGTTTAGTCAGGCGAAAGACAAACAAAAAAACAAAATTCCAGGAAAAATCGAACTGAAACACTTTAGGATTACCAAAATAATTATTAAAATTTTTCACTTTTATTAATAACGAAAATAAGAGCTATTTCTTAAAATGTATTTTAGGCTTCTTTATATTAGCTCAAGTCATTGCTTAGTTTTTTTTTTTTTTTTTTTGTGTGTGGGGGTGGGGAGGGGGAGTGGAGTTTGGTACTGTTTTCACACTAGGCTTAGAATTAATAAATAATGCAGAAAACTTGTGTAAATGATGGTACTTCTTCTGCCCCTTTAGTTAACTTTCACACACAGAAGAGCTGAGTTCAAATGTCCTCTTTCTGATTTAAAGGAGGGATGTCAGCTATATCCATGAAATATACTTACTTTCATCTTGTTCAGTTTCTCTGATGGATTATTGTTTGTTTCTTAATAAAATGGAGCACAGCTTCAGCCTATTTGCTACACATTCCTGGTATCTATACTGACCACTGATAACTCAAGCTATTTTCATTCTCACTCATTCTTACAATGAACGTGCTGTTATTCAATGAAGAAGAATCATTTTTACACCATTCAGTGGAAAATTCTGAGAAATACCAATGTGTTGCATGGACAAGAAGCTTCACTAGTAAATGGGAAGCCTCGACTGAAACTCTTTCAGCTCTTCTAGACAAAGGGGGAAATTAAGACTAAGTTTTTGCAGTGATTTCAGCCAGATGGGCAGCAAAATACCACACCCCTCTCACTCCCCATTTTAAAAGTAACAGGGGAGAAAATACACAGAAAAAGGATTTCGGGATTGAGATAACCAGAGGGGCATCACTCACAAATTACCATGATGAGAAAAACAGACTCAGTGTATAGGAAATTAATATAATTTATTACCTATCACTAGCAGACTAGTGAAGAGAAGCTACAAGCAAACTAAAAACAGCTCCCCCTTACCCATTCTCTTCCAACTCTTCCCCCTCAGTGGGGGAATGGGTGCTGTGGTCAGTCCATAATATTTCAGCTCTGCCTCTCCTTGGTCACTCTCTGCCCCAGCTCATGTGTGGAGTACCTCCATAGGATGCTATCCTTCAAGAACTCTTCCAGAACAGGTCCCCATGGCAGCAGCTTCGCCAGACCTGCTCCACTGCATTCTACTCTCCATGAGCTGTTTTTCTGGGCAGTGGTCTGTATCTGTGGAGGTACTCCATAGACTGCGACCTCCTTTAGGCCACGTCCAAGGTCTCTGCTGTACCAAGGTCTCTGCTGTGGGCTGCACACGGAGATCTGCTCCATGTAGTGCCCTTGGGCTGCAGGGAGGCTGCCTGCCCCACTCTGGGCCTCTCCTGGGCTGCAGAGAACTGCTGTTCTGTGCCTGGAGCACCTCCTTCCTCCTGCTGCACTGACTTTCATACCTACGGGGCTGTTTCTCCCTCATTTTCTTACTTTTCCCTCCCAGCTGCTGTTGAATAGGGTTGTTTTTTTTTATTCCTTTCTTAAATCTGCTCTCCCAGAGGCACTATCAGCTCAGCTCTGACCAGCAGCATGTTCCTTTTGGAGCCAGATGGAGCTGACTCTTAACTCATATGGGACAGCTTCTGGGCTCTGCTCACAGCAGCCAACCTTGCAGCTCCCCCCCTCTCCCCAGCCCCACCACCTTGCCACTTAAACCTAGTACAGTTTCTGTAATAGGTTCCCACTGACACTTTGAACTGGAGTGGTTCCTCGTGGTTTATTGTGAGTATGTAGGCTCTCTAATTTAATACCTCTTATTTTTACGATATCCAGAAGGGAAAATAGCCATCTTGGTGTGAATGAAATATTCGGTTACACTGAAAATAAGCTTTTTTCAAAAATTCTACTTTCAACTGAACATGAACCTGTATTTGTTTGAATTCTTCTTCTAAATGAGTTTGATAACACCAGTTACTTAAATTAAAAAAGAAGCACATAAAATTTCTTCAAATGTACTTTTATTTTTACATGCAAGTATTCCTCTTTCTGTCCAGTACAGGTGCAAAAACTTGAAAAAGTTTTATCTTTTCATATTTTCTTGTTTTGAATTGACCCTCACTTAAATAATTTTCTTTTGTGGCATGTTACTTGTGGAGAAGCCTCTGCAATTCCCTGCATGTATTGGTGGTTTGTAACACAAAAATACAAACATTGGTACTTTTTCCTCCCATGCATGACTACAGTACAGATACAGTTATTGCATACTCTCCTCAACTCAGTATGTCTTTTGTATACAGTTCCGTGTATAGCTCAAATATATGTTTATTGCAAATAAGTTATTTCAAACTTTTATGAAAAATTGCTAACGATTTGAAAAAATCAGCTGTTACTGTCACTTATAGAAGGTACTACTGATGCTTGTGCTCTTGCTCTTTTCTGTCTCCTTATGCTTCTAGTGTACTTTTCATTCACTTGTACAAATCTGGTCAAACCTAAACCAACTTTTCTTTCTAATACTGTATCTCAAGTTTGTTTCATGTGTCCTATTATGGTATCCATTTCTAGATCTAATATTGACAGAACTGTGTTACATCGTGAAAGTTTATTTATTTACAGTTTACTGCATGATGTTTTTAAGCACTGCTAACAGTCAAAACGCTCTCCCAGCCTTAGCTTTTACTTCTATTAGGTGCTTCTTGCAGGCTAAGATGCAGCCTTATCTAAGATGAAATATAAAGAATTCTATGCATTATTCTGCTGTCATAATTTGAAAACACCAGTTTCAAGGAACTCTAAAATGTGTTGCTGCCAATACCTACCACCTAATCACATTAACATGCCATCAAAAATTCTGGTTCCAGTTTGCTTGCTTCTAATTAGAGAAGAAACTTGGAATAGGCAGTATTCTCCCTCCTCCTCCCCCTTCCCCCCCATCTCCTCAATATATGAATTACTGCAGGCATTAGCAATACGCTCGTGTTTTATCAGCTGGCTGTAGCCAGTGCAATCTGTTAGTAATCTATGGCACTGCAAGCTTGCACTACACCCTATACACCCTGCTGTCTGGCCATGCAGGTGTACTGTTGCTAGCAAATCGTAATGTGGAACAACTTTCCAACTGTTAGTTCACTTTTGGGCTGCCTAGGCTGAGTAGTTATAAACAAATCCTTAAATAAGCACAAGGTTGAAGGCATAATGTATGTAGGCAACGTGTAGTTTCGTATCAATATGTGTGCATAGTGCAGAGAGTGGAAAGTAGCCAGAATGACTATTTCACTGTTTGACACAGAATCTGCTGAGTCAGAACCTCACTGATCCTTCTCTTGTTTCAAGTAATGTCTTTATTCCTCCATTTCTCACTTTGCTCCAGTACATAGTGATCTATATTGTCTCTGTCCCTCTCCCCCCCACCCCAGTCTGTGATAGTTGAAGCTTACCATTTAGACCTGGTCCTCTCTTCAACAATTCCATTACAAACTGTACTTGTGACACAAGCTGTCAGGTTAGTTCTCATTCTGCACTACTGAACAAACAACACCGACATAAATTCCTACACGTGAAGATGTTGTAAGCATAGAGACAAGAAAACAGTTGGCAGAAAGCTATTCCCTGATTTCATGTGGAAGTCATTATATAGAGAGATGGTGCTGATAGCACATTGAGGCAACACTTCATTTAATGCATCAGTGCCTCAAATACACATGACCCACAGCCTTGCTCCCACAGAGATGTTTTAAGATTTTTAATAGAGTTGACACTCACTATCTAGTACTGCTACTCTGAAGAAGCAAATTAGTTCTAGGCTGTATTCATCAATCTGTTCTTTTACCAATGTGTTCATGCCTGTGTGCTTCATGTCTACTATCATCTCAAACAAAGAAGTGTAAGAAACCTCCAGCTTCATAGTCTGCTGATACTGACTCATGGGTGATGCGCAAATTGCATTTCAATTTTGTGCTTCAAATGTAACATTTGCAGATTCTATATGTTATGGGAAGACTTTCCTCTTTGAAGAGGGAATGACTAGTCTAGGCCAAAAGAAAAGTTCTGACATATAATGAGCAGCATGTGATTCATTGTGCGTTTTAACTTTTTTTCTCTTTGTTTCCTGTCTGTACAGCTAGGTGTAGGTTAAGAAAATTTAAGCTTCTTCACATGCACCACTCTCATTCTGTAGCTGTATGTTTTTTAGCAGCTGTCCTGTCTAAATTCACTATTTATAAAAACATCTATCTTCCCCCCCCCAAAAAAAAAAAAAAAAATCCACAAGCACTTAATACAGCAGCTTTAAGCGAGAATAGGAAATAAAAAATTGTAAATGAAATTGGAAAAACATGTTGCAGCTTATTACACATCCTGACAACTCCTCTGTGTTCTAGATTACTTCACAGAAGTAAGTATCTGTATGACAAACACTAACATGTAGGAGAGAGATTTCTACAAAATAAATGAAGACAAATTAGTAAAATGTTTAACTATAATTTCATATAACTCCGCTTGTTTTGGATATTCTGAAATAAATTCTGATTTTGAATTCTAAGATTTGCCCACATAGAGTGGCCTAATAATGCACTTATGTCCTGATCAAAATCTTTTTTCTTGGATTTCTTCTTCAAAGCAAGGCTCAGGACCAGAAGAGTACAAATTGTAACACCTTTATAGACAGTGACAGAAAAAACTTGACAACTGCAGTGCGTTTCAGTGCCATGGAACTGGACATCCTTGAAAGGATGCCCTGGCCAGCAGAACGTGTCAGTGGGAAGAGAGGAACATCTCTCAAGGTGAATAATGGGGTGGACTGTAAGCACCCTGCAGGACTCCTCATAATGTTCTCTTCATTTACCAAGCCATTAAACCAGAGCTGATTTTATTATCGTAATTTTTTCACTGGCATCTGAAGGAGTTTTATAGCATTCAGTAAAGACTTCTCTCTACTCAGAATCTTGTTTTATTTTTATTATAACATTTTCTAGTGAGATTTATGCTCTTGTGTTGCTTAAGATTCCCATTTTATTATAGCCATAAAAAGTTAAATTTGCTTATTTCTGGGAATCCTATTTTGTTAATTATCAGGCACTACATGGCAAATCATTTAATTTGGCTTCTACTATACAGTGTTCGCTATTTATTTTCTTGGCTTATTTCACAATGGGGAGAAGGAACATGTAAATGAGAATACAGCTGGGAATCTTTGCATAAGAAAGGAGCCCATGCCCATAACAGGAATGGTTCTTTGGACAAAGTAAGGAGCCCCTCTCAAACTGGTCATTTCAATTTGGAGTGAATACTGCTATTCCAGCCATTGTTAAAGTTAACTTCGTGGCTTCTTGGTTTTCAAATTTCATTTTATTCTTCCAGCCTATAGAATGATGTATCATATTCTTCTACCACTATAGATTTTAAAAGCTTTGGTAGTCCTAGAGTTTTTCTTTCAAGCTTGCACTTTTGATTGTTTGAAGTTCAAAGTTCCTAACTGACTGTAAGACTGAATTAAATTCTTGATAATTGAAATACATATTAATTTGCATGTGTTTTTCCTAATGGAACATGACATTATATTTTTTGTCTTACTGGCTCCTATATTTAAGTCCTAGATTCTTGGTGTCCTAAAATCGATAAAACCTAAGCAAGAGCTCCATGCTACAAAAATATTTTTTGTTTCTTTTTACTGTAAAGTAGATGCAATGTTTATTTTCATCAATAGTAACCACTGTTGACATCTACCATTGTCACTGGACAAGTTTTAACTAAGGTAGATATGAACTGATCCTTCATGATCCTTCTGTGTTCAGCACTGAGTCAGACTCTGACTGACTGAAAGTGCGCTGAGACTTGGGTATTCCCCAGCCTCAGAATACTTCAACTCCTCACTAGAAATATCTCTGGATGTTTTTCATTACTTCAGAAAGCTTACAGGATGCTTTCATAGAATAATAGTCTTTTATATTAACCAAATGAGATAATGGAGATAAATTATGCATCCAAGATAATCAGGAATCAAAAAACAGATTTGACAAGGCTGAAGATTTTGCTCACAAAATAGATGACCAACCAGGCTCAGACAGAAACCAGAGAAAAATCTTCTCTCTGTACAGTATGATGCTGGTGGCTGAAGTCTGTCACCTTTTTGTTGATATTCTTCTTAGATTCAAAAACTTAGTTTATAAATAATCAATTTGTTAATTCCTGAAAGAAGTGTAACATTAATATAGACATTTAATTTATCTTTTAAATGTATGACATTCCAGTCTTTGTCAGCTCCACAATACTTGTGGCAGCAGAGAACATACAGACATACAGCAAATGAAACTTCTTTAATCTGAGATCATTTTCAGCACAGTTGGAAATAGATCTGTGCAAATTTTTTATTAAAAAAAATCCCAACTCTGTTAAACTTTTACATTATGGTTATCTATGATTACTTTCTAAAAATTAAATTGGAATTCTAACTATTTGACAAAATGGATATTCATTTATTAAATATGTCAGGTCACCCAAGTCTACTTGGGTATGAAACAAGATTCAGTTCAAAAGACTCATGTTGCTCTATTACAATTCATTTTATATTGACTCTTAGTATGAGTTTCATCCTCCTCAAAAAGTGGTGGCAATAAATATTGTCCCCTTGTGAGAAATTACTAGTGCCTTCAAATTATTGAGATCATGAATGGAAAGTTCTGTAACTGCAATATAACTATGTACAGAAAGTGGAATAATCGACCAGAATGGAGCATTAACCCAATCTGATTTATCATCATAGCTCTGACCTATGTCACAGTGTCCCTGCGGAGACCAAATTATCCTAAGGAATAAAATATACAACAGACAATATTGCAACAGGTGGTAAGCACTGAATGTCTGATGAATGTGCTTTGACAACTTGATTCTAACACCTGTTTTTACAAGCATCACAGTGGCATACTATAATCCTGATCATTCCCAGAGCACCGAAGAATTATGGTTTCCTCTTTCTCTTCAATATAAAATTCATGATATACATAACATATTTCAGTTTTCTCAAGATCTCTAGAAATATCAGGAAGATGTAGAAAAAAATATCTCCCATAAAGCATTAGACCACAATCACAGCTGCAGCTCTTCAGTATTCGTTAAATGGCTCTTGAAGTGAAGCTTTTGAAGTGGCACTAGTACATGATGAAGTTCTCGTCCAGGTTTAGTTAATAATACATTATACAAATGGATAAACTAAGTATTTAGAGTGAAGTGATTAATCCAACTCAATGATCAAGTCAGATGCAGGATTCTTACTAAACCATTTTATTTCTGATTCTTAATACCCAGCTCCTACTATATTGTACATTGTGCTTTGTTAGAAATAAATGCCTACAGCAGATGGGGAAAATAACAAATTGGAAATAGTATGCACAAAGAAGTGGAGTACTTCTCAAGCAGTTGTATTGATGGCATCTGCACAAGATCTTTTTTTCCATTTTCTTACTTATGTCTCAATTTGTGTCATACTATTAATTATAATAATGTCATTAAAATTTAAAATTATGTTGATGTCTAGAGATTTCAGTCATGCAGACAGTCTAGACATTAAAATACATATTTTAACTTTTCTTTTTTTCAATAAATGACTGTGTCTAATCCAAAAAGTTTCAGGTCCAGTTCTCAGAAGTAATTAGTGTCTAGCTCCTGTTGAAATCAGTTGTATGCCTTCAGGCCAGATGGAGAATGAGAGCTGTAGATTCTAGAGAACATGGTATAGTAAAATAACAAGACAAACTTAAGCATAGGAAAAGCCTTACTTCTTTCATTCTTGTTTTTAATTTTCCTTCAGAACTTATCTTAGCTCATTTAATGTCACTTTGGTCTTTTGCAGTGCTGATTTTAGCTGTCCATGTATGATATTAAGGGCTAGTCTTAATGGCTCTTTGCTGACATACACAAACTAGCAAAATTTATAGTAGCAATAGTTACTCAAAAAATTAAGTCAGTGGATATTTATTGGAACTGAAATGATGTCTAACAGAGAAAAAATAATGCTTTATGGCTGGTAGTATATCAGAAATGAGCAGGCAGGTGATACTTTTTTTTGTCATGTGACAGAGTGTTTTAGAACTGCCAAGTACCACCTGTAATGGGAGGGAAGGAGTGTGGTCCTTCACAAGAGTTTAATGACTAACATATCTGTTTATTGATAGCACCCAATTATTTTACACATTTGATACTTGGTATGCAAGGGAAACTAAAATGTTCATTAATTCCAAATTCCCTCCACCTCAAAAGAGATTTGCAAACACCTGAAGGAAGGAAGATGCAATAAATAAATAGATAGATAAATAAACAGATGAATGAATGAATGAATGAATGAATAATCCAGGTAACCCTTAAAGCTTGGGATGTTAAGAAGAAGTTGGCAATGTTTGTAATATTAATACATGCTGTGAACTGATAAAATTTCCGGACTTTGCAGTACTATGGATGACTACAGAGTATTGGACAAAAAGTAAAAATTTCAAAAGTGTCCAATTCTCAGTTTTAAATGTGACCTGGACATCTAGATTCCTAAATGCCACAGAAAATCAAAGTGACTCAGGGATTTAAAGGGATTCTTCAAAGCATTTTTACACTGTTGTCCTTGAATGCTTTGTTGTGGATTGTTGGGGGGGAGGGAAGATGGAATGGGGGGAATATGGAGATACACACAAGACTGATCATTTGGAAGAGCGTATTAAATATTTTTAGATGAAACTTGCTATTACATCAAGTATTTTGTCTTTATTTTATATATTTAGCTTGTGCTGTATGTCAGACTAAAGAATTAATGGATGAATTAATTCACAATACTATATGCAGTTAAATTAATAGCTAAGTCAAAGCAAGGTTACTGCTATAAAAGTTTGTCTCTGCAAGCTATGAGTTTTGCCAGGGTTTGTATGAATTGCATTTCCCAAACGGATGCAATAATAAGCTGTAAGTGACCCAATGCGTGTCACCACTAAAATGCATACGTAGGCATATCAAGTTCAGTTCTAAATTTAAGAAGTTAATGGGCACATATCCATTGACTTAATCAGAAATTGGGCCTGTTCCAAAGACAGAAAGCAGAATGAAAAGGGTTGATCTGAATATGAAAAGAGCGTTTTTACTTTGTTTCGCCAGCAGCCACAGAAAGCAGGCAGCACTAAACCAAAGAGTATATTATTTATTGTGATGATTGTACTTGCCACAAGATATTTTTTAGATATCCAGAGTACATGATTTTTGTATCAGCAAGTCCTCTGAAATACAGTAGTTAACTCCAGCACAGAGGAAGTGCTCTCCTGCTCATGGCTTTTGTTTGTTTATAAAAATGTAGTGGCATGTTATTGAAAAAGAATCCTTCTCTTGGGCATATAGCTTTGAATATCTCTCTTCATTGCTAAAATCTAACATTCTTCTATTAGGAGTGAGAAAAAAGAATTCCTTTCAGTATTTAAGAAAACTCATTCCAATAATGAATGACATTTTGTCAAAAGAGAACAAAGATAAACTAGAAATAATGGAAATTAATTTTAAATGATATAGCAAAAGTCATTCACATTTTGACTTAGAGGTCCTGTATAAATAATGATGGAATGGGATCAATGTCTTCATCATTTATAAGAGGTGATTCATCTCTTCACAAAGAATGTGAATTGCCATTGCAATATTCTGTTAAAGACTGGACTGTTACATATTAAGACTGTTTTGTTTTTCATAGAAGGTAGCTTTGTCTTAATTCCTAATATACCATTTATTCCTTCTGAGACTGAAGTCATAGATTTTATTCAGATTAAGTACCAAAACTCAATGTGTTATTTGTTCTATATAGTGATAATAAACCAAAAAGAAAATATACAGAAAGTTTTCAAAAGCAGCATTAATGGGGCTTTTTTTTCCTACTAAATATTTCACTGTATTAATTTTCAACAGATATTAAGCATCATATAAAGTCAATTGAAAGGATCTGTTAGAAGGATAATTATGCATATGGAATAGCATTCAGAATCTGCTGCTCTACAACAATCCTTACATTGGGGGCAGGTTTAATTTCATATTTCTTTCTTTTGATTATTTAGCTGTTTACCAAACAGTGTGCTCTAACTGGTCAGTAAGGACTGCCACCAGGAAGAACTTCAATCTACAAGCAGTCTTAGATCTGTGTAAAGCAGATGAATATTAAGTGCCTTAATTTCAATTAGAAGTGATTCATTCTTGTTTGTAGAGGGAGACAAGTGTAAATAGTAAAAGCTTTAACACAGTATCAAGGGACATGGTTAAAAATGAGGCAACAGCCACTTATTTGACTATCAATGAGGAGGCCATTTAATATGCAGAGGCAGGAAGAGTGAAAAAGGAAGATGGCAAGCAGGGGAAGTAGCTGGGAGTGTAACTATTGAGTAGAATAAGAGAGGTAGAGGATCTTCTAGCATAGATCTTGTCAAAGGGACAAACTCGGATGTCAGACTGTGACATAATGTGATCCAGATGGTGATGCTTATTCATTCTGCATCCAGAGTTACAAGATTTTCTCTCTTTATTTGAAAATAAACATATGGCATGACAGAAGTATCTCTCCTGCTAACATCAGACCACTATGTTAGCAGAGGTTTTGATTGAATGAGCAGCAGTGCACTTTGAATAATGTAAGGCACTTAGAGCTGGGAATTCGCTATAAGGAGCCTCTGAAATAGAAACAAGATACAAAGCAAAATGCAGTGTATAAAGTTGACGGGGTGTTTCAGTTGCTAATACCCCTGCAGCTTCTGAAAGAAACACCTTTCTCTGTTTCTTGTAAACTCTGTCGTCCTAATGCTTCCAATGTGTGGTGCTCGTGTTTCGATTCTAGGACCTAGAGAAGTGGGAAATTAATGTTGTATCACAGAAGTACATCTGCCACCCCTGTCTAGGGGCAGTGTAGATTATCCTCCATATACTCATCCTTAGCTTCTTCAGAAAAAGAAGGGTCTCTTGCAGCACTTTCACCTATCTAGAACAGACTCCTAGTTAAATGGGTTTTGAATACTGTTCAGTGCTATGCTTGATTAGGCAACTCCAGTTATTTTCATAACAGCTTACGAATGATTGTCAGCTACGTAAAATCTCTGATTGAAGACATGATGCTGGTTTGAGAAATGACCCTTCTCAGAAGTGTCTGTTTGGAGTTTAAATGTATCAATATGGCCTATAAAGCCTGTGTTGCTTTTTGTCTACTTTCAGTCTTTGGGTACTGATGACTAATGAAATAGATTAGTATATCTTATACAGCCTGCTGCTTAACAAGGTGAAGATCTAACTCCATCTTCTGTTCTTTAGGAACTCACACATACAGGCAGCAAGCACACTAGAACTGTACCAAAGAATGACTAGATTTAAATATTTCACCTATCCAATCAATCACACAGAAACTTGATTTTGTAGTACAGTAATGTGAGCCATAACATTATAGTTAAGTCTTTACTGAGGTTTGCACTTAAACAAGATTCAGATCCCTCTGCTCTACACTTTCAGAAAATCCTCTAAAAATGAATTAGATATCCAAATGGGGCACAATAATTCTCTAGTAGATATTTGAAATATCTGTGTAGTTTTCTAGTTGAAAAATTTCTATAGCAAGAAAACATTTTAAATATCTTAATAATATATGTTCTGAAGTGGCTTATCTGCTTTTTTCTTTGATCTTTGTGTTAACTTTTAAAACAGAAACTATGGTTTAGTCCATTACTTTCTATGTAACTCAACTCATCTGTACTTCAAGAAAAGCCTATAATGATACTGTATGTGTCAGAAATGTATTACTGCTGCTTCTTCCTTATAAATCTGTAATGAGTACACTATGGGGATTTTAATCCCCAGTTCAATACATTTTTCCTCTTTGAGTGCCCAAAGATTATTTTGAGGAAACAAAGAATTGCCTCATGGTGTTGTTGCAGAAGATTTTGTTTAAAGCAACTACTTTTCCAGCAACATTTAATTATTTAGCAAAGTATGTCTTCAGTGGAATGCCCTTTATGTAATCTTAATGACCAGCGATGCATGTTCATCCTCTCTGAGAAGCAAAATGTATTTAGCTACTTTAAAGGCATACCAAAAGCTGAAGAAACTCAAGAGGAAAAGGTTAAAAGAATTAAGTGTGCATAAAATAACTACGAACTGAAGAAGCAGAAGTAGGAAATCTTCCTGTAGATGCTGGAAGGGCAATATTAAAAAGATGAAAAGTATTGCTTATGAATACAGCAAGGGAAGTATCTATTAAACAAAGAAGTGGGAAACTAAGGCTGAAAAGCTAGAATTATTTCCCAGATAGAAAGACTAATTATAGTGTTATCAAACTCTTAGGGGAAGCATTAGAAAATCCCTTCATTAGAGCTGTTCAAATTTAGGCTTTGGCAAAGCATCAGAGGATGTTCTGTGAAAAACAATTCTTCTCCAGTGAGGTGAATAGGCTGGAGAGAAGCTGATAAAGTGACAGTATTAACACTGTGCACAGATGGGTGGGAAATACATAGTAAATGCTGAAATCAAAAGTAAGCAGTTTTGTTTGAAAAGGGCACAAGCAATTACCGGTGCTTGAATTTAGAAAGTCTTGCTGATGTTAAGCACAGTTATAGAAACTTCTAAATCTTTCCTGCATTACCTCTGGAGCAGCCTATTTTGGTCCATTATGAGCAAATGATTTAATACTTCATCTTTCTGAATGGCTACAGTTTGTAAGCATTACAAAGGACAGCACTCCACAGCTTAGAAAATTCATTCCATACAATTAAAAATGCTATTTATGCAAAAATTAGTACTCCATATAGTAGGATGTGATGAGTTGCTTCTTCTCACAATACTCTGTATAGAACTTGTGGATTTAAAGATTTAAGGAAATTAATAAAACTGTTGGTCTTCCTGAGTCTCTCTTGTAGCTCTGTTGTAAGTACATAGCCAAAACTATTTTTTCTTACTTACCTTGTCCTGCCTCTCCCTCTGCTGTTAATGATTTCATTCAAGATTCTGTAGTCATTTGAGGATATCACTTTGCATTAAAGACAGAAAGTTAAAGTTGCACTGTATTGTTTTATTATCCATTCTTTCTTTATTAATTTTTCTGTCTAACACAACTTGTCAAGTTTTAGCTAGTACTATACATATCTCATTTACTTTCAGTTTTACAGTTTTCAAAATAACAAGTGTTTTTAATTGGTAGGATAATAGTAACTTAACTATTTCAGCTAGTCAACCTCTCAGATAATGTTGTGTTTGTGTAAAATAGAATAGAAAGTACATAAATAAAAATGAGAGTATTTTGTACTGTGCAATTTCTCCCTTTGTGTATGTGGAGATGATCAATACCAATTTTCTGCATGGCTACAGTACTTCAGAATCAATTCCTTGTTATACAGAATGTGAAAAGATTTAGGCATTCATTGGAAAACTAGAGATGAAAGATTTTGTGCAGGCATTTTAGGAAAAGTACAAAACAGAATGAATGAACCTGCCAAAGATGGGAGCAACTATTTTATAATTATTTTAAACACTAACTCATCCCTTCAGTATAACCTGACACCAAACTATAGTCCAGGTATTTATGAGAGTGTCATCAAGACTACAAAAGTAGAGGCAAACATTTCAAACCTCATATCTTAGGAAGGTTGGATAACCTACCATCTGCAGTTGTTGGACTATTTATATGTAAATGATTTACATAAGAAAAAAGATTATAGTTCATATAATAATAACATGTAACTGAACCGCTGAGAATGTGAAGTGGTTATTTTGTGGGAAAATAAAAAGAAAACCATCTTAAAATAAACCTGGAAAAGCATAATGCCAAAATCCCCTACTTCAAAAGAAGTACTTCATACTGGTAGTAAAATAAGCATGGGTGGAGTTTGTAACTTCCTTTTATTATTCTAACAATGTTACTCATGGCAATCTCCCATTTTTTAGGAGTATACTTGACTTTAGTGGAGCTATTTGAAAAGGAAAAGAATAAACAAGAAAAAATAAATGTAGTAGAGTATCTCAGTTATCAGCCAAGAGACAGAGGCAAACTTGCTTCACTGCTGTTTAAGCCTTCTTGACTTGTTAGGATTACTGTTAGGATGGAAATACTGAATCCATGTTACACATCAGGCTGAGCATACCATGGCAGCAGAACTGGCAATAGCCCATCTCAGTAATAGATGCTTCTTTGGACTACATCCTGCTCCAGGGTGTCCACCCCACACATAAACCGAGATTACCCTAATGTATTCTGTGTGACAGTGGTGCAATTTCTCCTTTGTACTGACTACCTAGTCCTAGTGCCTCTTGATGCTACAGGTGCTGCTATTAGTGATACAGGGGACAGAAGAGACCATGGAATGGCACCTCATGGTGTTACACATTCTGTAAGGTGGTCCCTAATAGGATAAAGATTAGGATCATAGATGCACAACACAAACATTCCATACATTGTGGAAAGGCAAGATTGTCCCAAAGGGATGCTGCTCCTCACTTTCCCACCAAATATAGATTAACCTTGTCTATTAAGTATGATTCTGCATGTGTTTGTGCCATATACACTGAGCAGATGTCACCTACCTCAGAAGAAAGTACCCCAGCTCTGGAAATGTTTAGTTCGTCTAGGAGACAATCCTAAACTGGAAATAATATACAGACACAAGAATGATCAGGGAATTACTCCATCACAAAACATCTAACTGTACTCTCTCAGTCCCAGTTCTCACATAAGAGAATGAGAAATGATAAGGTGTATTTTCAGTTGTTCTGAAATCCGTTCAGCTAATCTGATGTACTCCCACGGAACTAAGCTGTTACTTCTCATCAGCCTAATGCCTCATGACCTCAATTTCCCTCATCTCTTTGAAGCTAGATACTATGCCCTGACTGAGGTGCAGTCAGAGACTTCGCTTCTGATCTCAGCAAACCTCTGCCATTAGTATTATTTTTATCTCTAAACACCTGCTGCTTTCGAACTCAAGCATTTTTAAGCAGCAGCAGACCATTGGATAAAAGTGAAAAACTACTACTTTCCTAAATACTAGCCTTTCCAGAGAAGCCAGTTGAATTTTTAACATCAGTAGACATCCATGAACACATATGTAGACAGAGTTATAGATGTACTCTGAAATAGTAGCATTTGCTGAACCAGCATATGTTAAATTTCAGGGTGTCAGTGATGACGCTAGACACCCCGTAACCAGTGGGGATACATTAAATGAACTGTGGAGAATAAAGTGGGATTAAAAGTTCTGAAGACATGTCCCTAGTGCCAAGATCAAATGAAGTACTATGAAGTGCAGTTAGGAGTCACTTGAGCATACTAACTTGAGAATCTTAGGATGTGGTTTTAATCTGCTCTACAGCTTAGACTGTCACTGCTATCAGAAAAAATAAAAAATAATAAAATAAAATAAAAGCCAATGTGAATGCTGCCATTCTAAATTGGTAGCCTTTTATATTCTCTTTGCCTATATTTTGTAGAAATGGAAATGACTTCAGAAATTGTATCAACAGAAAATATAGATAAAGAATGTCAGTTTAAACCACAAAAATTACGCTGAAAAAAATAAACATACCACCAAACTTTGAACCTGAGAAGAGGTAGCTGAAATGGGAAATCTGCAGTTAAAATCAATTCATAATTTATTAAAATATATGTAGAGTTTAGACTGCTAGGGTAAGGGAAGCAAACTAGATATCTAGTCATTCAGAGATTTTCATTTACCAAGGGCTTTTCTTAACAGTTTATGGTTTCAAAGGTTATTGTGGTAGTCTACTTAGCTCATGTGAGAACCTGTGACTGGGTAACCAGCATTGTTACCTAAGAAAAATAGTAACTAAAGTTGAAACTTCATCCTAAAATAGTAGTCTTAATATTCAGAGTCTTCTATGCCTTTTGGAGATTTTGGATATTGAAACTGAGTGCTTTTTTGAGCCTATCTGATGTACAAAAAAACAAAAACAAAAACAAAAAAACCTGCCCACAAACAGTTTCACAGTATGCTTGATTCCACAGTATATGTGTGTTGTACAAGTGAGCTGTTAGAGTAATCTTCACTTCCAATGAAGATTTCCATGGGCAATTTACAAAGTTATTAAGTGACATGCATATTGTGTAAGTATGCATGGAAGCTTGGCACAACTATAACCTGACCAGTTCAGCACACTCATAAACCCAATTCTGTCCACCCATTTCACCCTTTGGTATTTTTTCTCTTGCAGCATCTTCAAATAAGTAAATAAAGATATGAGAAAACGCAGAACTTACTTCCACCTTAGTGATTTTTGTGTGGACTGTAAAAGAAATGGAGCAGGCAAGCAATCTGTCAGTAAGAAACCTAAAGATCAGAAAGTAAATACATGTGGATATGTAAACGCACATGTGTACATTCTTTTGAGTACTAAGTCACATATCTCACTGTATAAAATAATTACATGGGCATCTCCAGCACCTCTCCTGTAGCAAGTGAAGACAAATTTCCGTGAAATACTGTGTGGACTCTCCCTCCCTGCTCTTATTAGAGTCAGCCTCAGGAAATAAATCCTGAAATAAATCTTCTCTTTCATTTTTGGAGGTTTCCAACTTCACTGAAAAATGTAAAACAATCTGTAGTAATTTGAGAAATAGAAAAGTGTTTCAGAATGATAAAATCCACATGTAAATATGTAAAGCACATACACAGATGTATTTATTTACTTATTTAATCAGAAAAAAAAAAGACCAAATAAATGCAGTCAGTGTCTCATGTAATGCCTTTCTGCCAGAAATGAAAAGATTCAGCTATTGGCCTGTTTTCTTCAGTTATTTTTGCCAGACTTCAGCATACTGTATACCATTCCATCTCTTCTTCTTTTCCTGAAAAATCCTAGAATCTCCTCATGGGAAAGTGATTACAGATATAAACAGAATCAATGCAAGATCAAACATTCACATACCTGCAGATTTTCTCCCAGAACTGAGATTATTTTAAACCCTGACATTAAATTACAAAGTGAAAAGAAGCAACAGAAACAAAAGCAACACCAGTGTGATTGCTGTCCAGACAGATCTATTCACATATAGTCTTTTTCTCTCCTTGTTCTCATTTGGCCTGATTCCCACTGGGCCCAGTTCTCCCTGATGCAATTGCATACAGAGAGAAATAGGGAGTTTGGCACACAGGAGGTCATGCAGAAAGGAAACATTTCCAGTTTTTCTTCTGAAACTACCTAAAGGTGTTTACACATACAGACACACTATATGTGCTAAACTTTGTCTACCACAAAAGTGTGATTCAGAGATACAGAATCAGTATTATTCACCTCCCTTGTGGCTACCTTCTAAATTTGAAAACTATGAGGCTTACTGTGAAACCATGTCACTTTTTATCCTTCAATAGAGATTTGAGGTCAAATGCATGTGCAGACAATAAAATGTAACTGCAGTGCAGAGTATCTAACTGATTGTTTACTCAAAGAGGAAACAACAGTTTTGGACATTCGAACTCTGAGATTTTCTTATTTCCATTCTCCAGGCACGTTTTACTCACACACATTACTGTGGCCTTTGGCTTAAATATAATGCTTAGAGAAAACTGCCACAAACCTGTTTAAATCAGGGGCAGACTGCAGGCAGCACTGAGAAGATTTTCAATCACCAGCCACTCAAAAGGAAATTCTGCATGAGTGAAAGAGGAGATGTGAAAGAAAATAATTATTTGTTTTGACTCATTCTATAATAGGAATTTACAAGAGGCAGTAAATGGTCAGGACAAGTTTTGATCGTTCGTCTCTCATAGCTGTGCTCATAGCTGCGTACAGCTTACAATTCTATGTGCATGAGAATCCTTTGGGACAATAACTTAGCTTAAATACCCATATGCTGAAATATAGTCCTTTACACTTCATACCACATGCTGAGCTAGAAGTTAAGAGAAATAAATGAACCTCAGAGAAATCATACATGAGTATTTACCTGGTTCTGCTACCTAGCAAGGTCCACCTTGTCTCATACTTGTGGGCCCACTGCAGAGTACAGCTGATAAATGCATACTTCTGTCTCAGTCTTTATTCTCAGAAGTAAAATGATAATATGGCACCATCCTCAGAGATTGGCCTTGGGGTTCGGCAATAGCAACAGAGTGGATATGGAGCTTCAACACTGATCATTGGTGAGACCAGTTTATACTTTCACAAAGGAAGGATTGCCTGCACATACTTGCTGTGTCAGCATATCTGCATTCCCCTCTTTGGTTGTGATGCTACTCCTTGAGCACAGGCATAGAAGGTCCAAGGCTGTCTCACCGGAGTGCTGCCACCATGTGTACCCCACATTTTCAGAACAAACAACGCTAACTGCACAAAGCAGCATGGTATAAATTTGCCTTTAATTTCCTTAATGATTAGTTTAATTATATTAATTGTTAATGTACATACACTGACACATTTATAAAATATCTCTATTATCATCTTTCCAGTCAGCGTAACAAAGTGAAGAGATGTTTACTGTTACAGCTCTAGTAATCTAGTGCATCTAGTATTGAGGGTGTCAGCTCAGCAGAGTTGTCACAGATAGGGAAAGAAGTAACTAGAAACATGGATTCTTTCTAATTTCTATTGGAAGTCTTTAGAAATGTCTTAGTAGATATACATTGTACCTGGTATCAGTGAATTGAGTGGGCAAAATAAAAACAAATAAGAAACAGCTGCTATCATTTGACTAATTGTTCTGGAGGACTCATTAAGTGAATCAGAGCATGTCTATGTTGAAGCACAGTGCCAATTAGCTGTGGTGATCCAGGACATTAGGTAACTCCTTTCTTCACAGTCAGCAGAGGTGTTCACAAAATCGTAGAAAATGTGTGGAAAAGTAAACTCTGTTCTCTGTCCTCTCGTGTCACTCTGCAATCATATCTGCTTTCCACCTAATGTCCTTGGAGACAAATAAGAATGTTTGCTTTCTAACAAATGTCCTTTTAAGGGAGACAAAAAGGGAGATGAGAGGGAGAAAAGATGTTTACATTCTAATTAGGGGTCTTAACTTATCAAAAGCTTTTTCTGCAAATACATTTCTTCCTCAGGGCCTTTGTCATAGCAAGTCTACAATTTTTCTTTAACAAAACTCTCTCTTTACTATCTGAGAAAAGGTACAGCCCTCCTCATCTGGAACTCCCTAGGTAGTGGTGTGCTCTCTCCCTTTCCACCCATGCTTTCCCATAAATCCCACTTAAGTCTTTCTGCTGTTCAAATTTTCTTGGGACGCATGGAATTCCTAACACAACAGACTTAGGTATTCTGTCAATGGGTAGTTGTATATTGAGCATACATCCTTTCTCGGTTGAGAAAGTCTTTCTCGGTATCCTTATTGATTCACAATAGCAGTTTGAGTAGCACACAGAATTTTGATCTGGTCTATTGGAAATCTGAAGTAAGTAGATTTTATAGTGTCTGCTAGAGACTTGGCAGTGGAAAGCATTAACCAGAATCATACACTACTGCAATAAGCAAGCACAGAGAAATGTGAGATGAGATCGGTTAATCATTCCCCTAGCTCCTCCATGTCCAGTGCATCTGGGCTTTCAGGATTTGTCATTTATGTGCAGATTTTGAAAACTCCATGAGTTTCCTCACACTATCTAGAAGCCTAAATCACAACTTTTATTTCTATGTTTAAAAACTTGAGTCTTTAAGAGTGAAACTAAATTTTCCGAAGGGAAACTAAACCTTTTTTCTTGCTCTCAGCTTTTTGTCTTTGTTACTCAAGATTTTTAAAGCTACATTTTGATCAGAAGTGGAGTGTTCTCAGGCCTTAGAAAGACTGAATCAATTGCTCTTAGAAGCCCTGCTATATCTTCCACAGCAAGTCCTGGAATGGGCACGATGCACAAAGTTTCTTGGCTTCTCACTGCTAAGAATGAACAAACTGTTGTTTTCCTGCTATTCCCAAACAGCTCATTCTGTGATGATAATGGGGAAAAAATCCAGTCCGGGGTGAGAAAAGGGTACTTCTGACATTTTGTGAATTCTTTTTTGAGGGTTACTGCTGCTTTGTCAGAAAGGAAAATATTTCATCCTTGATGCTCTCCAGCATGATTCTCTCTGGATTTCAAAGGCAAGATTTCTTTGTTTATTAAGAATTTGTTTTGATTGGCATGTGAGATTCTCAGAGCATCCAAGGTCCCTGTTAGCTGTGAAAAACCAAAAGAAGCCAAGTGAATCAGCCTATAACCTTAAGCAGCTGTGGGACAGACTTCAAATGAGCCGGGCTATCTTTTTTTTTTTTTTTTTTCTTTTCCATCTCTGATTCATTGGAATAACTTTCCAAGCAATGCAATAATAATCTGTGTGAGTTGAGATTTTGGGCTTCTGATACTTACACGTTTTAAGAGGACCCAGAGGTATTTTTGAAGAACAAGAATGACAGAATGTTCTCATTTCAAGGTTTGTGTGTGTGCACTAAATGGAAAAGTACCATTCATTTAGAATCCAGATGGGTTGGTTTTGTTTCTGTTGTTTACCCATATTTTTCACAAATTCCAGAAGCATCATTGTCTACCTATCTTGTAGATATTTATGTGACCCTTGTGACTTTGAAGCTAACGTGCAGACTGCTTAGATTCATCACCATAGGAGAGAAAAAAATGTAGCACAGCTGCGTGGCATAGTGGGTAGCATGTACTGCTCAGGAGCAAGACAAGGTCAAATTCAAATTTCTGAGCTGTTGCTGAACTTTCATTTGGAGTTTTAAACTAACGCTTCTTTGATGTAAAGTACAGAAACTTCTTTGAGAACAGGGAGCTGAAAGACATTCTCACTGAGATGTTTACTGAAGATGTTCTAAAAAACAATTTGCATGAACTTTATCTGTGACACAGCAGTACATAAAAATTAGTGATGTTATTTATATTTGCTGTTCTGGGGAAATCATTCTTTTTAAATTTATAATTTCTAAGGAGTACATTACAGTATTTGTGATGTTACTTAAAAGTAATAGTAATGTGAAAACTGAACAAGTACTTTAATTTTGATTCATGCAGATTTCTATTGCCTCAGTATTTACCATCAATATTGTCCTCATGTGATAACTAAATATTTACACAGGGGAATCATACCATAAAGTCACAGAGAAAATGAAACAATTTTACTGCAAAGCCAACATAAAGTAATATTCCTAGAATTACATAACACAGTGAGCTTCTTAGTGTCTTCAGAAACTTGGTTTTTCATTTTGTTTAATATCAAAGAGGTTAGTTCACTAGCTTCCTTCTAAGGAATTCACTCAGAATTGACTCTAGAGATCATGAGGTCTTACCATCGTTTTCCATATTGATTCAGTTTTCTGGAAGTGCTTTCCTAAACACATAAATGACTGGGCCAAATCCTGTGATTCTCACAGAACTTTAGCACTTGTAGGTATTCCAGAATAACTTTGGAAAAGCAGGACAACTTTTATTTGTCCTAGGAATGCAATATTATTACATGTAGTGTTACCAAAATGAGAGCAGTGACCACATTGACCACATTTCTTCTATATCACATTCTTCTTTTTCTATCCTCAATCTGTTTATTAGTTTTAGCATCAACCTTTTTAAATAAAACTCTTAAAAAAAAGGACTAAATCTGTGCATGTGCTTCAACAGCACATCATACACTGTACCGTGGGTAAATAGAAGCAAGAATAGCAACACTTGCAGTTCCTTAAAATTCACCCTTTAAAATACATTCATCCTCTAAGAACTACCAAATGTAAGTTATTGTTTTGTAAGGACAGTTTGAAGAAATCAGGCCTTTTGATCCAAGATGTTATGTTTTCCCCAGATTGTCAAGACAAAGAGATATGGTTCACAGCTGAATGGAACTCATTAATGTCATAGAAAATCTGAAGTCAAACGTCATTGTCACTCCATATAAATATTCAGAATGTGTGCAGTTTCTCTCAGGCAAGCTTTCTCATTGTTTCATGGCACTGGTTTGTCTTAAATTTCTTAATGTAAAGGCAAAAATTTAAAGGAAATAAATGTAAAGAAACTAGATAAACAACTTCGAAAATTCCAGAGTGTATCTGTGTTCTGTGAACCATAAGTGCACATCTCCAGATGCCTTTGCATTGAGGAGACTTGCTGTTTGAAAACCAAACAGTTTCTATTATTTTTGACTAGTAACAATTCCCTTTGTTTTGCTCTAGTTCCTCCAGGAATTCATTGATTTTTTCTCCAATATTGATGAACATCACTGCATTTAGTGGACCTCATGGCCTGTTGTTTTGGGCAGTAACTTTCTGGATCTCTACGTGTCTATCTGCTCCTGTGGTAATGACTGGATATCCCAAATTGTAGGACAAATTGCTGCTACCTGTATGTATGGAGATGTTTTGTTCACAGTCAGAAAATCCAGCACTGAAATAGCCTTTATTGTCTCATTTGAGTCTTGTCTGTAGTGGCCAGATTATATCTAACAAGGACATAAGAGTTTGCTCCTGAAACCATGTTGGTGAGGAATATGGTATACTGGCCGTTAGAAATGTCCCTTTTGTTAGGAGTTCTATTTAGTTCTATGCTAAAGGAGCAGGAGAAAAGGAGAGAAAAATGAAAGCAATCCAATGAGAAGAGGATGCAAGTAAATTTCTCATTCCCCTTTACTTGTAGTTTTCTATATTGTCTTCATCATTGGCGTGTAAATTAACCCAACTTTTGTTAAACATGTTTAAAAGGCTACAGATTGAAAGTCTCTCTCCCCAGCTGCATTCTTAACTAGTCAATCAAATGGAAGAAAATTTTTGTGTTTTCTTGTCCAGACTTCAATTGCATTTTATATTTCCACCATAAGATGGCATTGTCCATTCCTAAATTTGCTCCACTGCCCTGGAGTGATCTGGAGAATACACTATTGCTGTACTTGTTCATAAACCAGTGGTGTATGTCATCACCTACCCCACCAAACATTT
The DNA here is from genome assembly GCF_038088225.1 of Cyrtonyx montezumae. Taxonomy (NCBI): domain Eukaryota; kingdom Metazoa; phylum Chordata; class Aves; order Galliformes; family Odontophoridae; genus Cyrtonyx; species Cyrtonyx montezumae. Next base: position 36,226,080 of record NW_027071826.1, on the reverse strand, counting down.
GTGTATCTGCTGGCATCACTAGAAGAGGAAGTGCAGTGTATCTATAGAAAGAGACAAATTTTGTAAACCTTCTCTGAGCAAGTGTCAAGAATAAAAATATGTTCTTCAATGATAAATGTAAAGGTCAAACAAAAAATTTCTGCTCCCAGAGAGACTGCTCCTTTGAAAATGATACCAAAGGCAGTATTAGTTTAAAGTACTTAACAATATGCAAAAAAACAAAGTGAAAATTTGACATTTTAAAAGGGCAAAGGCAAGGTATTTTTCATGTTCCTCAAGGTGATGGTCCTTATCCTCCATTATAGCTGAGAAGTGGTCAAGGTGACTATGAACTGGGTGCTGATTCATGAAGGACTCTATTCTGAGTTGATGTCCAAAAACAAATTAGAACAACCCTGGCACCACCATGTCCTAAATAGATGGTTCTGAGAGAGAGCTCCCTGTGCTAATCCAAGGTCATTTCATCGATATCCCAGCCACGTCTCCTATTTTATCTGCCAACTGCAAAATGGTTGAGTATAAGGCCCTAGACTATGGAGACACTATTAAGCTCTGGAGTATGAGTTACTTACAGAAAAAAAGGATCTAACCACAAGTTTATTAAAAGTGCACTGTGCTTCCAGATCATTGAGTGGTCTCAGAGTAAAGGAACAAAAACTCTATGTCCTAACTATTGCACAAGCTGCTGGAATTCTAATGTTGACTATCTCCATCTCCTGTGTTATCTGCTCTGACTCATCTTTGTCTCACCTCATGTCAAGGTTACTATTTCCATTCTTCTTTTTTACTTTTCACATTTGTAGCTTAACATCAGGCTCCCTGTTGAACAGCCTTCTGTTTTTAGCAGAGATATTTATGCTGGTATGCTTTGTGACAATAGCACAGGCCAGTTTACTGATCCCAATGGGAGCATTCACTTGATTAAGGTCATTCATTTGCTTACATATTTGGCAGAATTGATGTTTCTCAGCATTTCATTCATTTCAACTATGTGCAGAAAGTTGAGCATACATTCTTGTTTTTATCAGTTTAATCAACTAGCTGATATGATTGCTTTCCTCTGTTGTCTCAGCCCCTACACCTGAAAAAAGATTCACTTGGGAATGTTTCTGAGACATGGCAATATTCTGTACAGGTCTGGAATAGAACAGTTAGCACAAAAAGACACCAGTATCTACATTCCTGGCAACTTACAGAATTAACATTTATTTCATAGCATCAAGAACTGAGCAAGTTAAGAACAAATATGCTTATGTCACTACACTCTGACCCATACTCTTTTCTAAGAATTTTTTTTTCATTCTGCCTTGGCTGATTAACCAGCGATAGAGATATGAAAAAAGCAAACACACTTGTAATGGTTTTCCTGTCCTTCCCTTCCTAATACTCAGACACAGAACAATTGACAGACAATCTTCATCTTAGATAACATGGTGAAATTTTCTAGTAGGAAGATGGGCACAAACTCACACACAGGCTGAACATGGCATTGCCCCAGCAGAGAATATGTCTGTTCAGTCAGCCATTGCTTCTTCCTCCCTGACTTCTAATCCCCAGGTCTCCTCCCCAGAGCCAATTTTCTTGCTTTGTACATGGAAGACCCACCTCCTCATTTGTGCAAATGCCAATTAATTGCTGGACATTCAATAACAGAGCTGAAGAAGGTAGTGGGAACCTTTTAAAATGGTGACAAAAGAGCAAGCCATTTGCCACTCGTGAATTAACAGTCTAATCAGAAATAAAATGTCATTTCTTACATTGATTTTGACAATTAAATACACTTGTTTCCTGCAAAATAAAGTTTCAGTACAATTCACAGAGGTACTTTAAGTAGTCAGATTGTACTTTTTTTTAGTTTACCTTCATTTCATATAGCACCCTACTTTGATTAGCCTTCAGGGTTTCCAGAGGAAGGTCTGGAATGCAATTTCAGTATTTTATCCAATCTTTTAGGTTTGAAATTAATTTGTTAAAATACTTGAGTGTAGTATTTTGAGTTTCAGAGTACATATTTCCAGCTACATTTCCATCTATTACATCATCTCCAATGAGTGTGGTAGAGATTCCTCATGGATGTCACCTTCCATAAATTGAATGATATAGATGATCGATGCACACTAAGAGAATATGTCTACTGTTGTTCTTAAATTTTGACAGATAGATCTAGGAATATACCAGTTTAAAACACTTTCTTCTTCCTACTGATTCTTTTATATTCATTAGACTTTGTTGTAGGCTTTGAAATACAGCTGCAAGATATTTTCTGAGTCTACTTTTTTGAAGAGGCAGACAAATTCTCCCTCATTACCCCAGAATGGACCAGCTTGTGTGCTAATTCTCTTTTCTGGTCTTCTGGAGAAGTGTTAAGACATTGGGAAAACCATTTGTTTATTCTATATTTGAATTAATTCATCAACATAATTGAATATTTCACACTAAAGAGAAGAGCTTAGAAGACACAGCACTCAAATATTTTTATGGTGGCAGCATGAGAATGAAGAGGTAGGCAGATCACTCTTCTTTCACTTTTTATTCAGTGCCTGACAGAAGAGTTCAGGACTACAATGGATGGCAAAACTTTCAGCAGCATTTTATTTAAATCTTTATTGGGTATAAAATGTTTCAAATAAAACATTTTGACTGGTGTTCCACTAGCATGAGAACACCCTCGATTCCTAGCAGGCTGCTGATATCCCATTGGTACACAGTCCATATGCACCAGGACTCAGCTTGGCTTTTGAAGCTTTTTGAACATATTTGAATGTGTTGGAAGAGTATTCCAGGGCCTGAAAGCTTTAAGGCACGCAGACAAGCTGGAAGCAGAGCAGTAAATTATTTGCAAGATTAATTAAGAGTGTGGATTTTAGAAGATCTATGTTCCTCCAAGAGGTGGGCAACAGTCTGATGTTTGCCTTAGAGCTAGAGAACCTGGGAGCTCCAGTCAGTCATTTTCCTACTAAGGTGACAAAAGCAAAAACAAAAAACAAACAAACAAATGAACAAACAAAAATGATACCTTAATTTGGAAAAAGATTTTCCAGTATTTTTAAAAACACATCCTCATTCCAAGCCCATATCTCTTTATTGTAAGAAATAAAGAATATTGCTTTCAGTCTTATATTAAAAGGGAATTCTGAATCTCTACGGTTCTCTTCAGAATGCTGGATTATATTAACTTCTGTCAAGGTGGGGCACTAAGTCTGTAATTAATCTCTAATAGTTTAAATTTATTTTATATGATTATTAACTGTTGACATCTTGCAATATGAGCTCGTAAGTGAACAACAGTCAAACAACAGTCTCATTTAGTCATGTTTTCCAGCACTGCTTTCTGATAAAGTATCAGAGGATTGTAATAACTTTATCCAACAAGCAGCCATGTCACTTAAATCACAGAATGATAGGTGTTGAAAGGGACCTCAGGAGATCACCTAGTCCAATCTCTCAAAGCAGATTCCCTGCAGTAGATTGCACAAGAAAACATCCAGGCAGGTTTTGAGTATCTACAGGGTAAGAGACTCCACAACATCTCTGGGCAGCCTGTTCCAGTTCTTCTTCACGTTCATATATAATGTTATATGTTCCAGTTTGTGCCCATTGTCACTAAGCACTGGCCCTGCCCTTTTGGTGTTTGCCTGCACCCATTTGGCTCCCACCCTTTAGATATTTTATAGCATTGGTACTTCTAAGCATTAGTCTTCTCTTCAAGTCTCTCAGTCTTTTCTCGAGGGAGGTGCTTCAGGCTCCCACATCTTTTTTGTTCCCTGCTGGACTCTATCCAGTAGCTACCTGTGTTTTTTTGAACTGGATGGCCCAGAACTGGACATAGTATAGCAGTTTATTCCTCATGTTTTTACACGTTTGCCTCCCTGTGCAAGGGTTTGATTGACCTACTCCTCTCAAGTCAATCTCAAAGACAGAGTGGGATGAGTAGAGTAAAACCTCTTATGACATTAGGAAACATCAGTTGCTTTCCAGCACTATTGTTGAGTCTTCATCTGCAGAAATTGACTGGCACAACATAAAGCTCCTGTAACAGTGTTTAAACGCATTGCTGCTTGGCTGAGGTCAGAGAAAATCACACTGAGGGTAAGGCTATGCATTTTGTTTATCCATATACAATCACTTCTGCTGATGTATTCTGTCTTTGACTTGCTTTCAGTGAACAGCCAAGCAGGGCTGAGGAAAATGTATGCATAACAGTTTTCAGTGAATTATTTTCTTAACTTCTACTGATCTAAAAAGAATTTGTTTCAAGCTAGGAACAAGACATAGAAATGTGATTCTTTACATGCAATGTCTAAGACATTTTTCACTTCTACAGTTTGAAGTGTTTAATCCTAAATTTAACTAGTGCCGTTTCTTTTACAATAACTGTAACTTCAGTTACAGTCTTTCCCCAAACACCCAGCATGTAGCCTTTGTGTACAGGCACGGTCTGGTTACAAACTCTCTATATACCACTTCACATAACTGTCCTTGTGAGTCAATACATCTTGTGCAGACTGCACTCATGTTAGTGAGCTGAACCATGAGAGCACTGTGAACATTACACTGTGGTGATCTTAAGCATCAAATATTGATAAATGCATGTAACTCAGCTTTACCTGAATTATTCAAAATCAACAGTCCAAAAGAGAAAACCAGGTAAATGAGATCTCTTTTCAAAGGACACTTGAATTTCTTTTATAACTTAGGAAGTTAAAGAAAGTAGCTTGATGCTTATTATTTCAATCCAAGTCCCTCTCTTCTTACCTCCAAATTAAGAATTAGGATTTTCACCCATCTTTCCATAGCTGTGATATTCTTCTTCTTATTTCAATAATTTTATCATATAACATACAGGGTAAAATACTGTGTGTACATATAGAATACAGAAGTTCTTTCAAATCCTTTTAGTTTTTTTGAAACACAGGAACTATCTTGTAAAGAGACAGCAAATTTAATTTCAAATGAGATCATAAAAGTAAATGTTTCTCTTCAAATAGTGATTTCAAAAGACAAAGAATACTTTTTTTTTCTTTTGTTTTTTTTAGAAAGTTTACCTAACAAACTGTTGCCTTAACTGGTTAATTGTAGGAAGTATATTTGTTCTGACAATGAAGCTCAGAAGAGTTTTAATAAAGTCTTGGAAAACCCCTAGATCATGGTATCCCAGATATAAGGATGCTGGATTTCCTATAGCTTCATACCCTGTGGTAAATTAAGTTTCAACTTTAAGAGGCTGTGAGAAGCCACTACTGGGGGACTTAATGAAGTTTCTGTCCTAGGTGGATTGCCTAGTATCTAATAAGAGGCCACTTTATAGCTTTGCTGTCAGTCATAGATACTTTTATGACATTTTTAGAATCCTAATGAACTTTCAGTCATCTAAGCTTTTAAATTTGGTTGAAAACAGCAAGTGGATTCCAAAGTCGTTAGGCAAAGTCCCCCCATAACCTGATGGCATAAGCTTTTCTCTTCAGGAAAAAAAGACTGAAAAATCCTGCCTTCATGTCACTGTTTGAGGGAGCAGCACTTTGCCACCACACCCTTTCAGCTATATTTGTGGCTAAAACAGAATACCTCGCAGTGATACGCCAAGCTCAGCCTGGTTGAACGCTATTGAGCTGCAGTCTACTATACAGAGATTAAAAGTTAAGTGGTTTTTTTTGTTTGTTTGTTTTTTGCATTAGTGGTTGAACAGGCGCTGATAGACTCTCCCAGGAAAGGCAAATGGTGCAGGTGCCTCAGTAGTAGAGAAGAACACATGTGTTGCATATTAGTTAATCAGAAACAAACACGAAGTAGAAACAGGTTTTACAACAAACTTCTATTTGTGCTCAGTGAAATCAAATTTTTAGCTTGGATGAGGAATGTTGTGAAGTTCTTCTTTCCTTTTTTTGAGTTCTGGACAAAGGAAGCCTATGTGAGCACGTCCTGAAGCATGAAACTGTGAGTTATTTTTTCATTACCTTCCTTTCCTAAGCTTGTATGAGTGAGTAGTAATCCAATATGTAGCATGCAGGCTATGGATAATTCAGAGTGATTTTGTACTGAAAATTGCTTGTTGCTTCTCACATGGTTTTGTCAATTGCTCAGAAAAAAAAAATATAGGTTCAACCAGAAAACTGCTTTGTAAAATGTTCCCTAGTTGGATTATTATCCAATCAGATGTTATGAAGTCTAGGATATTCTTCAATAAACACGTTATGATTATGCTTAATGTAGAGCAGTTGTGCTGTAGGTAAAATGCTCATATGTTAGCTGAAAATGCCTTAGTTTTTCCCTGGAAAGTAAAGAATTATGTGTAGCTAGCCTAATGGGAGTCCGAATGCTCTTGTTGTCTGTTTGTCTTGTAGCAATAGTTGAAAGCTGTCATAAAGATTATTGTTCCACTAATCGCTGTACGGCTCCAAATTAAGGAATATCTCATGCCTGAAGAAATTGGGGTCTGACAATGAGATGAGAAAGTGGATTTGGCTACAGCAGAAAGGGGGCTGAGGGGAAGAGTTGTCTACAAATTATAAAATGTACAAATTCATTCTATATTTGGTAGTTACTAGCCTTCTAATAAACACACAAAATTATGCCAATGGCCATTTCCAGCTTAGTTGAAGGGTGTCTGACTTCTTTTTGTGTGAGTATATGCATATCTATATACACACACAAACTTAACAACTAACAAAGTGTTTTTCCAAGAAAAGAGGAGTATAGTTCTTCAGCAAATGATAATTTTTTTTATCTCGCTTTTGATATCTACCCCTCAGACAGAATGATTTGAAAAGAAACAAAAAATCCCCAGTGAGTGGTAGTGATGACCCAGATCATACAACATCTTCCCCTGTTTACCATAAAAACATCAGAGCAGAAGCCATTTCCTAATTCAACAGAAAAGCTTCACTATGTCGAGTGAATATAAGGTATGCTTTAAGGTGAAAAGAAGTTAAGCTATGGAGGAATATGGTTGAAGGATATCTTATGATTGTGGCTTTTCTTGCGGTTACTTTTGATGAACTATCTGACCTTTCCCCAAGCCTACTGTGGTCCGAAGAATGTCTAGCACAGGCAATAGTAGACCAAGTCTTCAAAGGGAAGTTTGTCCTTAGAACTACCTACACCTAAATATAGTTCAGAAAAAAGTATGAAGTATCAGGAAATGCATGGCACATTCTGATTTTCGAAAGATGAAGAAAACAGCCTCATATGTGCTGTAAATGGATTTAATTACACAGCATTTTTAATGCAACTGATATGGGATTTATCCTGTCCTATTTTTGGAAATCTTTAAAGGTCAGCTTGTGGTTAAGGTGGTTAAGAAATCCAGTGGAAGCACTGGACAACTATATATCTATTCACAAACTCCACTTGTGATTATGAGTGTTGAGTTAATTTATGAATGACGCTGTATCCTGGCTTCTCTTTGGACATTTCTCCCTGCTGAACTGTATGGTGCTAGCTAAAATGTGGAGTCTGGTCTCCTGGCCTTAACTAGCAAGCCAGCGGCAGCCAGGGAATAGTTAGGATTTTAGGTGGCCTGCTGCCAAGCAAAAATATTGACTGACGAGCTGGAACTTCAACGGAAGGGCAACTTCAATGACAGGCATTTAAGATAAATTAGAAAGATAGCACAGGAGAATGAAGAAAGTTCAAAAAGAGTGGAAGGACTGACTACAGAGTAGAAGCTGAAGGTTACAGTTGACTATTTTCATAACTTGGATTGCATCTTGTGTGGTGTCTAAGAGTGAAAAAATATTTATTTTAGGAGTCTCCTTGAGAATATACGCCAGAATATTCTCATTGTAGCTGCTGCATCATTTTAAATTGCTGAGAAGCTAAGCACCCAAATCTGGAATTTTAGGGAGTGTGAAGTTACTCCTGAAAAGGCTCTGGGAGAATTGCACTGCTACATGGATATGGGCTGTCAGATTGTAGAGTTCTAGTTTTCAAGAAGGAATAAAAATGAGAATACCTGAATATCAAAAGCCTGATTAGAAGTGCAGAGCTTGTAGAATAGAGTTGGAATCTGGTCATTCCTCACAGTACAAGGGCCTGAGATATCCAGAGAACTGAGCTTGACAGGGTTGTAGAAATTGTGTTGCTGGGTTTCATTGGTGCGATGTTGTCTCTTAACTTTGTTCTCCATAAGCAAGGATTGTTTGTACATCTAAATAAGCAAATACTCCGTTTACATGTGTGCATAGAATGCGTTTTCTTACAGTTCTGGTAATATACTTAATAATGCTTAAAAAGTAACTTCCTATGGCATCTTTATTGCATGTATAAAGGAAGGGATTATAGAAAGTAAGGCTTGTGTGAAGGCTGCGTTTACACGTGCTGTCCCTCTTCGAGACTGAGCAGCCATTTCCACTCTTTAGAATAAAGTACTGATGGCAGCCAGCTGCTGCAGCTTGGGTGCAAACTGTGATGGTACTAAAACATTTTCCTTTGTCTGTATATAGTTATTGATCAACTCCTATTTACTACTTATTAAATAACTATAATTATTAAAATTCAGTCAGTAACATTAGCAGTTTTTTCTTACCTTTCTTCTTTATCTGTAAGTAAAAATGTAAGAAGAGATGAAGACCTGAAGTATAAGGTTAAGTTTCTGGAATTCATGAGTTCTCAGTCTTGCAAATAACACCAGAACCTTTCAAAATAGCCACTGATTTGATTTTTTTTTTGTTTTGATTATTTGTCTGTATTTCTGGCTTATGAATTTATCTGAGATACTTATACCTGAAAATTATAACTGCCAATTTGAAATTTTCTTTATAGATTATGAACGTTTTGTATGTGGAATGTAAAGATTGGCTTAGAATCCCAGTGCTTATTACAACATAAGCAGCAGATTAACTGTTGTTGCTGTTGTTGATTCAGCGTGTAAGAATATGATATTCTCATTTCCATGAAAGAAGCACTGGAGGAAAGAGATTGAGCTTTTACTTTGTTTCTTTGCCTCTGCTTGATTATTTGGGAAAGCTTTCTCTAAACCACTGACATTGACGGGAGCCATTTGAGAAGTTCCCTTTAGCCAAGCCAAGTCTGAGCTCACAAGCACAATTGCATTATTTCAGCTGGATTTTATTACTGCAAGCAGCTTAACCAGCTGCATAGAAGGAATGTTTAACCAGGAACAAGACAAACTTCCATAAGCTGCTTAATTCTGACTTGGGACTGTTCCTCCAAATCAATTGATATTGAAATAATTACTTCTCAGAATCTGTAGAGAAAAAGGACATAAAAAGAAAATTAAAATCTAATGAAATGGGTAAAAGCAGTGTCTGAGTAGACATATCTTAAGCCTTAGCAAATTTTCAAAGGTTATGTTATCCTTTTTTTCTCTGGAAATCTCTCTTTACACTTTTTCCCCCCCCTCTTGTACTCACCATTAGTTTTTAAGTAACAGGAGAAGGTTAAAAACTTCTGTCTCTGTCTCACTCTATATATCTTGTATATCTGTATGTAATTCATCCATATATTTTTCCTTCATATATATGTACATAGGTGCAAACAGGTTTTTAATGCATATAAAGAAAACTTGATCACACATAATTTGTGTTACTCTGGAAGAGTCGATGTCTAGAATAGGAGAAGAACATTACTGTTGTTTTTACAAATCTGGGGTATTTATTTTAGTGTCTGTAGACAAATTAAATCATGTACAACTGTTCTCCTTCCTCTAAGTTGCTCTTTATAAAGGGTGTAGCTGTTCTTGTCTTCAGTACTCGACTGCAGGATTGCATTTCAAATGTGGTAGATGGAATAAGTCCTGTTTAGTAGGAGCTAAGCTCTCTTCTCCATTTCAGTAATTTTATACTACTTTAAATGCTAACTTTGATGGAATTATAATGTTAGAATTTATTATATTATTAATGGGGAATTATAATATTCAGGGAACTGAATTCCTGATATGGCAGGGAACAGCAAGAAATAGGCCCTGCTGAGAGTATACATCTGTAATGTGAATATAAAAATGCTTACAATACTTAGTTTTGCTTTATCTTAGGGATGAGCAGTAGGGTTGGTATCTGAAAAAAATGGGAATATTGAAACTTACCTTTTGCATTTGTTAGGTGTCTAGATTGAAGGCACTCACTGAAACTCGTGGAATGGGAAATAAAGCTCTAACCACTCCTGGGTGAAGTAAAGAGAGAGAGGAGGGCTTTATGTTTTGGTCAGTGTGTCCAAAAGCACTTTTCTAAAGTGAAAATGTTTATCGCTAAAACAACAAAAAGGAACACTGAGATATATCTAAGAAAGAGCGAAAACAGGTTAAGCATGTATAGACCTAAATGAATGCATGGTGGGTGGGTTGGTTGGTTGGTTTGTTTTTAATGTTTCAGAAGATTTCCTAGTTGTATTGAGGTTTATGTCTGGTCACGCCCCGTGGATCTCTTTTCTCTGAGAGTTTACTACTTCTTTTCTTTAACTCACGTAAACATTTTTGCATTCAGAACTTCCTTAAGCAGCGTATTTCAGAGTCAGCCTATTCTGCATCTTTCTTTTTGTATTGAAAAAGGTTCCCTCTTGCTCTGTTTACTGGATTTTCTTTGAGAGGACCATCTGCCCGTATTCACCCATTCCATATCACTCACAATTCTGTAGACTTGGCCCAAACTGTATGAATCCCTGCCACATGCTGAAATGCTTTGCCTACTTTTGTTCCTCATCAGGATTTCCATGCTTTTGATCATCTCTGTGCCCTATAAAAGGAAGAACCCCTCTACTGTCAGGGTGGTCAATGCTGGAACAGGCTTCCTAGATGCCCCATGCCTAACAGTGTTCAAGACACATTTGGACAATACCTTTACCAGTGTGCTTTAACTTTTGGTTAGCTCTGAAGTAGTGAGGCAGTTGGACTTTTATTTTGTTTGAGGATCCCTTACAACTGAACTATTCTACTCTGAATGCTTCTGTTTTTCTGATAGCAGATTGACGTCAAGACAAGACATTCAGGAATGCACAGTACTCAAAGTACAGCAGATTTATATAGTGACACAATGCTGTGTTCTGCTCTCCATTCTTTTCCTAATTCCAAATACCTTTCTTGTGTTTGTTTTGGCTTATTGCTTTTATTTGTCTTGTTTTTTAACTGTTGCTGAGAACTGTATTTGTGGAACCAACTAATGGTAATATCCAGCTCAGAGTAATTATTTCATGTTTAAATCTAGGAATTCTTTTTCCTTCATACTCATTGCTTGACATTTATTTCTGCTTTGTTTCACCTGCTATTTTATTGAGTAATATTCTAAGGATCCATAGTAGCTTTTCCCAGACCAATCTTATCCTTATTCCCTTGAACATACCTTGTATCCCAAGTGAACATACGCTGTATCACTGGCAAACATGCTTGCCTTACTGCATGCACCTTTTGCAGCAGCTGAAGCTCATTAGATTTTACAACTTAGTTCCCTCTATTACAAGTGCTCACCATTTACCCAAGCCCTCATCTCCTCTGCCTTCAATCTTTTAGCCGATTGTTTACTCATTCCTGGAAGTTCCCTCTTAACCCATTGCTGATTAGCTTTCTTAGAAGCCTTTGGTGTGGGAGTTTGTCAGAAAAACATTTGAATATATAAACTACTTTTCTATTTGTTCTGGTTTCTTCAAACAATTTGAAGGGCAAGACTTCCTTGTGCAGTCTCTACGCTGTTATTTGATACACAGACGTAAGCAAGTTGCATTTTTATAGTCGCTTTCCAATTCTATTTCTTATTTGATTTTCAGCCTCTGGCTTGTCATTTACATGTAATTAAAGAACGTTCATATTTGAATACCATAAATCATTATTCTAAACTGTGTTCACACTCGCGTGTTGTTTTTGTTTTTTTTTTGTTGTTGTTGCCCATCTATCTAAAGTTTCACTCACAATCCTTATTTAAAGAGCCAGCATCTTACACCCCTTAAAGCTCAGATGAAGTCATCTATCTTGTGCAAGCTTTTTCCAGATGTAAAAAATTTAGGTATGCAAGTCAAAGATAATAGAATTTTGGAGCTTTGTGCTTGAGGTATTGCAATCTGTTTTGAATAGGCATGTCCTGGAAAAAGTCACAATTTAATCAGAGGTTTCTGGAAGAGATGTTTTCTGTAGTGTTAGGAAGAGAAAAACTCGTCACAGTTGAAAACATTTGAAATTGAAGTTTCTGTTTAATGTTTTGCTGAAGAGTTCTCATACTGCAAAAACATCTTCAAATCTATCAATTGTATGGGGAAAGCATCAGATTATTTTGTCACTAAAATAGGACTACCAACAAATTCTTCCAATTTTTGCTTCTGAATATTCAAAATATTAATGACTGTGTTGAGCTGGTGATGGGGTTAGAATTCCATTGTGATAAAAGTCAAAATCTCATATAGTCCTGCTTCCTTCATATAGCTCTTATGGAGAAGGCTGTATTATAGGTAACTTAGATAATCTGCAGGGTAACTAAAGCAGTGACTGTGAAGGTGAATGTGGCGTGGCATCCCCCTAGGCCATGGAGTACTCCATTAGCTGCAATAGCTCCTAACTGCAATTTAATGGGCAGCTAGCAGAAAATAAAATTACTTCCATCAGTTGAGAATCTTATTCTGTATTATTAATGTTTCCAGTCTGGGGTGAAGAATAGGATAAACTAACCCTATTTCTACTTGGGGGAGAAAAGTTAAGATGAAAGGAAAAGGTCTTCTAACGAGGTTTCTTTTGCAGGTGGGATGCATTGACTGGGTTAGAGTTTTATTGTGGGCAGGAAGGGGATTAGTGTTGGTGGTAGGTGCAGGTAGTATGTAGAACATCTGTAGCTGATTCTGGACACACCATTTTATGCTACCCACAAGTGCCTTCTTGATCAAGATAATGATCCCTGGTTTGCAGGAACTCAGGGACTTAAGGATAGTAAAAGTCACATTGTAAGGGAATACTTCAAATCCTGGAAGCTAGCTGAGTTCACCACAGCGTGCTGATGTCCTCGAGAGGGATGAGAACAGATTGTCTATGCAATGTTAATGGATTAACAGGGTAGGTTTCCAAGGAGGAAATCTGAACATGGCACAGAGTTTAGTTGGAGACCTGTAACAAGCTGTGTACTGCAGGGGTAGGTACTGGATCTGATTTTTGTTTAACGTCTTTGACAGTGACCTGGACTAAGGAATAGAGTCCGCCCTCAGCAAGTTTGCTGGTAATACAAAGCTGAAAGGAGTGGCTGTGCTGCCACTGAACAGGACCTGAATTGACCGGAGAGTTGGGCAGAGGGGAACCTGATGAGGTTCAACAAGAGCAAGCATTGAGTCTTGCACCTGGAAAGGAATAACCGTATGCATCAGTACAGGTTAGGGGTTGACCTGATAGAAAGAAGCTTTGCAGACAATGACCTAGGTGTCCTGGTGTACAGCAGGTTATCTATGAGCCAGCAGTGTAGCCCTGTGGCCAAAAAGGCCAATGATGTACCTGGGGTACATTAGAAAAGGTGGGGCCAGCAGGTTGAGGGAAGTGATCTTCCCCTCTACTTTGCTCTGTGGAGACCGCATTTGGAGTACCATGCTCATTTTGAAAAACACAGGAATGTCATAGAGTCCAGCAGAGAGACAGAAAGGTTATTAAGGGCCGAGGGCACCTTGCATATGTGGAAAGGCTGAGAGACCTGGGTCTGATCAGTCTGGAGAAGACTGAGGGGATTTTGTAACTGTTGATGAGTACCTAAAGTGCAGAAGTCAAATGCATGGGGTCAGGTTCTTTTCAGTGGCATGCAGTGACAGGACAAAGTGTAATGGGCAAGAACTGGAATGCTGTCAGTTCTTCCATATACACATGCAAGAGAGCTTCTTTAATATGAGGGTGACAGAGCATTTGAACAGGCTGCCCGGGAATGCTGTGGAGTCTCTTTCTCAGGAGATATTCATGACCTGTCTGGCCACTTTCCTGCTCAAACTACTGTAGGGAACCTGCTGTAAGTTGAACTCAGTGATCTCTGAAGGTCCCTTCCAACCATGACTCTATGATTCTTTCAAATTCTTGATTTTGTAGTGTGGTGTCTTTTGTCCTTTTTGTGTGTGTATCTGTGTATTGTTTTGTGTTAGTATAAAGAAGCTAAAATAAGCCAGTTTTAGTATGTTGAGATCATGAAATTCTATTAGTCAGTATAAATTGGATCCAGATGAGCTTGTTGATCTGGGAATCCGTGTGCCAGTTTATGCCTAAACTTTCAGCAGACATACGTGCTACTGTTGAATATGACAGCAAGAGGAAAAAATAAAACAGTGATGTATAAAAGATACAGGAGCCTAGAAGGGCTGTGGATGTAGTCCAGCAGGAAAGCTTTTCTTCCGTATTCCCAACATACTCACCACTCCACTAGCCCTGGAGAAGACTTTCACCTCTAATAAGGATTTCCCAAAATGGCGTCGTCTGTGAGTTCACTGTCCTTAGGATACAGATAAGGATGCTTTGGAACTTATATTGTTTTCAGCAGGATGGTATGGTGATCTTGCCTCTGGTAACTTCTTCCTTCCAACTCAAACTCACTGCCAGTTCTCCTCTCAGTGTGCCGCCTGCTCTTCTGTAGGCTGGATGCTACACATGCAAAGTATATGTCGTATACATCTTTCTGGAAATCTCTTCCAAGTTGTATGTGGCTCTCTCTCCTTACACCTACTAGTTCTTGACTTGACATGAGTAATAGACTGTGTGACTTTTTCAAAAGAAAGCAGTGTTTCTGAACATGTGAACAAGGGAGTTAACTGGTTAGTGCTCTAGTTTAACAGGTGGGTAAACTCTAAAATCCTGATCCAATGTTTCTGTTTCTTCCCTAGACTAATAACACACTGAAATTATTGAGGCAAAGGAGGAGGAGGTCTGTTTGTTTCACGCAAAAAAGCACAAATTTTTCATAGCAGATGTGATCCTAAACAGACCTCAAAATTTTACTAAATCAATGTAAAATCTCTGGAGCTATTATTGATCATTCTGTCAGGATTGAATCTATAGCAAGTAATTGCACTGTGCAATTAAGTTTTATGTGATGAATTTTCATTCTAAATAAAGTGGATTGAGTGGGTGTGTGTGAACGTTGAAATTCCATTAGCAGATGAGAGTTGGAAAACTTCTGAAATGGAGGTTAGTAGAAAATCAAAAACAAACTTATGTTGTGAGTGTTGAAAAGCAACACGCAGCAAACTGTAATTTCTGTTAGTATTCCTAGGGATTTATAGCTTGTCTATGAGGATGTAGGAAGGGGAAGATGAGAAGAACTTTATATCCAAATGCTATCAGTAGAAAATAACTTGAAGACAAGTGAGATGGCAAATACATATTGTGATGAGAATTTTTTTGGTTTCTCAATTATTTGCTTCTAAAATATAGTATGTCCATAAGCAATGAATATCTAAGAAATGTCTGACTCTGTAGCAATAACAATAACTAGCAACCTTTTGTCTAACCAATTTCCATTTGAATAATTCCCTTTGGTGCACTAGCTGCAGTACACCATGCTATTCTGCAATACCTTATCTGTTGCCATAGTTAAAATATATTTCTGTATGTAGTTGGAATGAGACAGGCTCTATGTCATACCTTTCGATATTGGTGGATTTTCTTAGTTGATGGTACTTCAATTCTTCTGTTTAGAGAAGACTACTACTCTTTTTCTTGGAGAACTGAAATAACTTTAGTAGAATTCTGCAACATAATTTCATTTCTTAACTAGTGTTGCCTTCTAATGATGATCTTCACATTCAGTTATATTTTCTCCCTTCTGCGTCCTAAACACTGTACTGTGATGTACTGTATGACCAGTCAGATAAAGGCCAGCTGAGGATTCTCTGAACTAAAACAAAAGAAGTACACGTAGCAAATGATGGTTCAATAAGAAATTAATTTACTTTCTGCTGATAAGGCTTATCTCATACTTTTACTCCAGGGAAAATATAGATCCCTGGTGATACTGATGCTACTGTCTATCAGTTTGCTGTGAATGCATAGAACTGAATGCCAGTGAACACAGTGGTTGTACACACACTAACCGTTCTGTATCTCTAATTTACTATGAGAATAAGGAGGCAGCACAGTACTTCACAATATCTCACAGAGGGAATTCATGTATGGCATCCTAACCTGAGATGGCACTACAGATGTGGTCTTACCAGCACTGATTAGAGGTTGATCTTCATCAACCTGCTGGCAAGGTTACATGAAATGCAGTCCAGGATACTATTTCATCTTCTTGCAGTTGAACAAATTTAACTTCTCATCTTCTAAACAACAGATGCTTGAATATGAAATAGAAAAAAGATTTTCAGTATGGATTAATAGAAGAAGAATACTTAAGCTGCTGTGTAATCACCATGTCAGTAATGCTTAACAAGACGTGACTTCTGGAATGTCACATTTCCTATTCTGTGCTGAAATCTTTAGCTAAAAGAAAAAAAGTGACAAAATATGCTAGAAGGACATTTTATTCATTTGATCTAAACAATGAAAAAATATCATTTGTGGGAGGAAATATTGGGGATTTTTGTCTAAACATACTTGATTTTAATAAACTAAGAACTTTGACATCATTAGGTTATTGCTCTTCTGACTGACAAGAAAAACACCAGATGAGACCTTCAGCATTGGTTATTTAGAAACTAAGAGCGAGGTCTGTGGTTACCAAGGCCCTGTTCACTAGTACTGGCTGAGGAGATATGCACTCACCGGATCCTTTTATAAGCAATGCTGCAGATGGCCTGCATTTTCTTATTCTGGGAAAGTGTTGTGGCAGAACATTGTCATGTCAGCAGTGGAGTAGGCATGAAATTGTGGATAGAGCAGTTCTAAAACTTACAGTTGTCCATCCCAGGACAGAACTTACACTGTGCATGCATAACCTCATATACACAGTACTCCTCAGAATCTCACAAAGAGAACTCCAGTAAATTTGGCTGGAATTTTCTTCTTCTGCCAGTCAAAACATGAAAACCCTTCCCTGAAGGGCTGGTAGAAATAGCAGACAGTCTCCAATATCTTTGTTATCTCAGAAGTACATGTTCTCCTTGGATTCTTTGTGGGATGCCCCAAAATGAAAAATCACACTGTTTTCCCTTGTTTCTAGCCTACATTAGGACTTACCTTGAGGACAGCAGGGTTGTTGGGCCACTACTATGCTGTTACTACAACTGCTAGTCATAGTACAGGCTCAGAAGGTATATGCCAATGTACAAAATTCAAGTACATAGAAGCAAGAAATATAGTCAGTTACTGAAGTGTAGTGTTTAAGGTTTGAGTGCGAGCTTTATTTTTGTTGTTTAAATCATACCTAAGAACAGCTGTCCTGAGGCACAATTTCCTTCTGTGATAGGGCTGCCAACTCTTTTACTGTCTGCAGTACGGGATGTGCAGTATCCTTGTTAGTAATGACAGTGCTGTTTTTACTATATGATCATATGGGAAAATTATGCAGGAACAATTTGAAGCAGACAGTATCTTGGTACAATGCTGCACCGCTACTTCAGTCTCTTAAGCTCTTCCATATGAAATATTATCACTGTATCAACAAAAACAGCTGAGCAAATTTCTTTAAAATGTTATCCTCTAAAAGAGGCTTTCTGAGGGCAGTTAATAGCCAGGAGACTTTGGCTCGATGGTCTGTTACTTTGAGGCAGCATGCAGTGACTAATCCACTGGGCTTTATGGATCTATTTAAATTAGATATATGCAGGCAGTACATTATTTATAACCAAAAGCATGAATAATTCAACATGCCCACTCCTAGCAGGTATCCAGCTTGTGCCAGAAGACAGCAGTAAATGCTTGCTTTCAGAATTATGAAGACGCTATCAGATAACAGTCAGTTTCGCCTGTATGCTCCACTTTGCTCGTTCTCCTCTGCCTTTTGTATCTTTCTAGCCCAGCTCTGCCTTCTGTCTGGGGAAGAAGAACAAATGATGTATTCTCTGCATTATTCTCTTCATCTGGAGATGGCATGCTATGTTTAAAAGAAATTATGTAAATCCACTTAGGCTCAAAGCATTAATTTCATTTCTGTATCACTGTGGATGGAGACAGATACAAAGTCAAGAGAAAGGCCTTAAAGGCAGCACAGCAAGGGGACAGTTTGGGCTCTGCTGTGCCCTAAGAACAGATGTGGTGACACAGCCCTGCTGAAAAGTGTGTGTGGTAGCTTCCATGAGCCCATGTATTCTGTCTACATAGCTTAGTTTGTATCCAAGTCTGAGAATTTGGACATCTGGTGGAAAAGCAGGCTGTGCGTGCAATGGATGCAGGCTACTCACTGAATGTTGCCAACAAAATATTCTGGTGTTTAGGACGTTGAGTTCTGTAGGAATACAAGGTAATTTTCAAAGACTGACTCAAAGCCAGTTTCACTGGGACATGGAGGTTCAATTGCTTCTAACTCAAGTTAGTCCTCTGCTGATTATTTATTTATTTATTTTCTTTCCCATCTTAGTGATACATAAAAGCCAAAGCCACAAAGGAAGAATTAAAACTACCTCTGGCTGTCTGTCATCCCCTCAGTAGTCTGAGCTAGGGCCTTCTAGCAAGAGGTTTCCTGCCACTTTCTATTCTCTGAAGTTTGGACACCAGGAGACTTGTGAATGTTTTTTTTTTTTTAATTATTTTATTTTATTTTCCTGTTTGGAGTCCAGTGCAAGCTATACAGTAGGCTAACTTTGTAACCCCATTCTGAATCAGAGTTTCTCAAATACCATTACTTGTTTCTGCCTAATCCCAAAAGTAACGAGTTAATTGCAATTCTATTTGCAAACACTAGATACTGTGAACAATTTTGGGAAGTAGTAACAATTCTTGAGAATATATGCCAAATTATCTCACACAAAGAAAAATTCAGATGAGATCTTCAAGTTCCCTGCAGACAAAAATTTATAAAATCCTTAGTTGACTATCAATAGATCATGAAAATATTGCTGGGGTGCTTTCCTCCCTGTCTGCGTAGCAACAGATAATTCATGGTTTTGTGTCCCAATCTGTACATTTGAATCACAGAATCATGAGTTGTAGGTGTTGGAATGGACCTCTAGAGATCATCTAGTCCAACCTCCCTGCAACGTAGGCTAGACCAGGTTGCATACGTAGGTCGACACCTCCAGAGAAGGAGACTCCACAGCCTCTCTGGACAACCTGTTCCAGTGCTCTGTCACCCTTACTGTGAAGAAGTTCCCACATACATTTGTGCACAACTTCCTATGCTTCAGTTTGTGGCTATTTCCCCTCATCCTATCACCACACACTGTTGAAAAGAGTCCAGCCTCATCCCTTTGCCTCCCGCTTCTTAGATATTTACAGACGTGGATCAGATCCCCTCTGAGTCTTCTTTTTTTCAAAGCTGAGCAGACCCAGGTCTCTCAGCCTTTCCTCGTAAGTGAGGTGTTCCATATCCCTTATCTTCATAGCCCTCTGCTAGCCTATGTCATAGAGTCATAGGGGTTGGAAGGGACCTCAAGAGATCATTGAGTCCAAACCCCCTGCCAAAGCAGGTTTTCTACACCAGGTCACACAGGTAGGCGTCCAGGCGGGTCTTGAATATCTCCAGAGAAAGAGACTCCACAACCCCCCTGTGCAGCTGTGCCAGTGCTCTGTCACCCTCGCCGTAAAGAAGTTCTTGCATACATTCATGCAGAACCTCCTGTGCTGCAGTTTCTGTCCGTTCCCCCTTGTCCTGTCTCTACACACAGCTGAAAAGAGTCTGGCCTCACCACTTTGTCCCCCACACCTCAGATATTTATAAACCTGGATCAGGTCCCCTCTCAGTCTTCTTTTCTCAAGGCTAAAGAGACCCAGTTCACTTAGCCCTTCTTCATAGCGGAGATCCTCCAGGCCCTTCACACTCTTGGTGGCCCTGTGCTGGACTCTTTCCAAGAGATCCCTGTCTTTTTTTATACGGGGGAGCCCAGAACTGGACACGAAACTCCAAGTGAGGCCTCACCACAGCTGAGTAGAGGGAGAGGATCACCTCTCTTCACCTGCTGGCCAGGCTCTTTTTAATGCACCCCAGGATCCTATTGGCCTTCTTGGCCACAAGGGCACACTGCTGGCTCATGGTCAACCTGTCATCTACCAGGACGCTCAGGTCCCTCTCCTCAGAGCTCCTCCCCAGCAGGTATAATAATAACATCTTATATAATAACATCTTCCTAATCAAAGCAGTAATTTGAGGGGAAAAAAATGCACCAAAGATAGTAAGGCTCTTGGGTATCATGGTCTGGATGGCAACTGTAGTTAACTAAACGTGATAGATAGCAGTACTTTTCATGCAATAGCTCCAGAGTGATCATTTCCGTAGCCACTGAAAAGCAGCAATAGGGAAGAACAGTCAATTTATAATAGCACATGACAACATTACACAAATTTAGATACAAATTAGAACTAAAAATCCTGAGAAGTTACTGCATGGAGTTGGTAAACCAGATTATTCTAATAGTTCTAGATGGAAAATTGCAGGCATTCAAGATCTTGAGTTGTGTCATAGCCCTTAGCAACATACGATCTTAGCAAACTGACTAAGTAGTGCTCTTGTGTATTGCTTCAAGACTGAGGAAAAGCAAAAACATGCTGTGTTCAGTCATTCATATGTCTCTAGTTGTCTCTTGACTTTTTTCACTCCACTTCCCTCCTTCTGGAGATCTCGTATCAAAACACTGATCTTAGCTAACACAGCTTAACAGGAGAAACCAATCAGGATCATAGAGGAGTAGAAAATCCATATATAAAGTAAGGTGTTCTTGGGAAAAATGGTGGTATCTTTAATAGTGTATAAGCAGAGAAATCCAGATAAACTAGTGTGTGGTTTTTTAATGCTATATTTTTCCTGTTTTGTCATCCTAATGACTGCTTATAATTCCCGAGTGCATATGCAGTCAGTCAATGACAGAATCCTTTCACCATTTTCCCATTGTTTGTCTCCATCAGAAGAGACAGCTTCAGGGCTCCAACATAAGGATTAAGCTCACTGTGACAAGAGATGAGATTTGTGGAGTTGTGGTATGATCTCTAGATAAAGTGTCTTCCTTAATGATGGTGTTGGGCTCAGAAGGGAAAATTCCTTTCATGTACAGCAAACGATCAAAGACTTAATGTCACCTCATAATGTGATATCTGAAGCTGAAGTGGAACATACGTATAATATGTACATGATGGGGATAGAACTGAACAGGAGATCATGGTGCCCAGTCAGAGCTGAAACATCTATATCAGATTCTTTGCCCATACATAGTGCTGACTGATGAGCTCTGGAAGTAAAATCTCAAGTAACTCCAAAATTAGCTTCCATCTGTTGCTTGATACATTTCAAGGTACTCCTCAAAAATACAAAATATAAGTCATACCCAAGTGATTAAGGAATATGGAGCCTAACTCCTCTACTTTGTTGCTATTCCCCATCAGCTTTGTACTCTCCATCATAGCTAGTGCCTATCATCACCAACTCTTAGGGAAGGGAGAGAGAGCTTTTCTCAGAGTTGTACTGGTAAGGAATTTACTGCTTAGAACTCCTATTCTTTATAGGTGCTTGGACCCCAGTAGCATGGTGTGAAGGATTTGTATGTCAATATCACCACCATAAATCCAGAATAATGTTTTGTAAAGAAGTTGAGAAGGAAAGAAATGTATGATGGAAATACATGTATTTTGTTTGGCTCAGGTTATGCATATCTAGCACCCTCCAATGACTACAGGATGTAAGTAGTTTTTAAATAACAACACATCTATTCTCTTAAAACCCTGCCTGCAAAACTGAGGTAATGCTTCTCTGGGGAACTAATGCATGGCAAGATTAATGCAAGATTTCTTTAGATATGAAGAGCCTGTTTTTTTTTTTTTTTTTTAGCATATTTCCAGGTCAGACTTCTTAGAATATGAAGCATCTGTAAGGCACTGCAGGGAGAGGTCTGTATTAAGCCTAGTAAAAAATCTGCCCACTCTACCTGCAATTTCTGCCATGCATAACTGGTTAGGTTACATGTGGAAGTGAGCAAGTTGGAGATGTGTATTGAAAGAGAAAGGTGTATTTAGATGACTAAGGATTTCAAATGAATGTGCTCCATGGTTTGGCGGGCGGTGCCGGTAACAAGCACTGTTGATCTGAGAATAGCTCAAACTGAAGGAAGAGACATGACAAAACTCTCCAAAAGGGCTACTGTCAGTAAGGAGTAGCACCCTGTGCAACATTAACTCTTGTCCAGGAAGTTGCTACATGTCTTCCACCTGAAGAGAAGGCATGCATAAGCTATTTTTGTATGTGACCCTTGGCTTTCCTCAGGGTTTGTATGAGCTCTACTTTTTTCATTGCATATGTTGCTTCCTACATCTGACATTTCCACCTCGAAGGAAAAAGGTCTCCCAATATACATTTTTGCATGCTGTGTAGCATGGTTGTCACAGATATTTCCCTATTCAGGACTCAGAAAATGGAGTGAAGTAGAGGAAGAATTTTCATTCCTTGGATGCAACAGCTGAGGAATTGCAGTTTGCAGGAACACATCATGCATTCTGCACTTTGACTTAAAAATCTAGTGTTGGAATGAAGGCAGAAGTTGCTTCTTCTGGTTGAGAGCCAGAGGAGGGCCAGTGTGAACTCTGGTGATGCACCAGAGAGGCTTCCCCTAACAGTCTGCACTTGGATTGATTAGCAGTTAAGTTAAAGCTCATTCCTGCCTGATAGGTCTTCAGGGGATTTAGGAAATTCCATTCAATTTCCAGTGAAGAAAATCCTCAAAAACAAAAAGCAGGCTTAATAGATGTTTTGTTGGTAAACGCTGAAAAGAATTGGAGATAGAGGCCTCAGTCTTGAACTCCTCTAGCCCTAGATATCCCCCATTAGGCCCTACAAAGAGGTGTAGGAAATCTGCAAGAACGCTGTTTCTGGCACGCCTACCTCTGGGATAAATCAAGGGCTTCATTTCTCAGGGCTACCAGCTTGGCAACTTTTTATGCAGCACTAAATTTACTGAAGGTTGAAGAAAATCGCTAAGTATAATATTTGGATTTATGGACTCTTTCTCGTAAGATGTCCCCTCTAGAATATCATTCACACTAGGAAGTAAGTTACATGAAAATGTTGTAATCCTGAAGTATGTCTAGCATGATTGTGTAGTGTGGTACAAGGTCTTCCTTTACTAAACAGGGTACAGACCAAAATAGCACTTACCTTGGACAATGACACAGAGCTTCCCCTTAAACTTTCTTTCATGTGTTCTTCTGATTTCAATCCCTCTACCACCACTCTCCCAGTATATATTTGCTCCTCTTATTCCATGTTTGTTTGTTTGTTTTTCACCTAACCATTGCTTTTCACTCATTATACTTAAAGACTGGTTTTTCAAGTTGTCTCCATTAAACCATGGCAATGATTTCCTCAGTCTTTCTTTCATCAGTCAAATTTTACCTTTGTGTTTGTGCACACATGTGCAGATCTTTCAACAGAGCAAAGTGATTCAACAAAGCTGCTGGGGCTGATATCTTTACTGACAAGCAGAACTGGGTTGAATACTGTGGGATGAGAAAGCCGAAGATTTGAGATATTCCTGTATCAATCTGAGACTTTGTCTTGTTTGAAGTTTTTGTGTTAAAAGCATACAGCAATGTATCAGCTACAGATGCCAAGTATTTTATTTAAGGTTAACTGCTTCAGTTTCAGAGCAGTCACTCTCCAACAAAGAATGAGGATTCCTCATTCTTGAAGACATGAAAACAGTTTTTAGATAACTGAATTTTTTTCAGGATGCAAACTGTATGAGAGGAAAAAAAAAAAAAAAGGGTTAACTCAGCCTTTCCCACAGGGAAAACTCTTGAGTCAGTAGGTAACTTGAAAAGTTGTACAGAAATGCTTTCTGACCAATGTTAAGTTTTTAGCTGTTGTCATTGTCTGTGGAGCCTAGTCCTGGACTGAAATAACCATTTTAGATTGTTATGCCTGGTTTATGATTCCATTCTTCATTCTTCAACTTTGTAGCTGAAACGTGTTGGTTACATTGAAAGCACAGCAAGGCGTGAAGCAGAGCTGCCTGTGCTAGATAGCTATCAGCAGCACAGCTGGGTTTGTTGCTACACTTGCACTGTTAGATGGCTTCCGGTAGAATCATAGAATGGTTTGGGTTAGAAAAGACCTTCAAGACCACCTACTTACAAAACCCCTGCTATAGGCAGGGACATCTCCCTCTAGACCAAGTTTCTCAAAGCCCTATCCAGCCCGGCCTTGAATAGCTCCAGGGACAGGGTGTCCAAAACCTCTCTGGGCATCTCGTTCCAGTATCTCACCACCTTCACAATAAAGATTTCCTTCCTAACGTGTAGTCCAAATCTACCCTCTTTCTGTTTAAGGCCATTTCCCTGCATCCTGTCGCTACCCACCCTTAAGAAAAGTTTCTCCTTAGCTTTACTGTAGGCAGTCTTCAAGTACTGGAAGGCCTCTATAGGAACACCCCAACACATTATCTCATCCATGCTGAAGAACCCCATCTCTTAGCCTGTCCCTGTATAGGAGGTGCTCTAACCCTCTCATCATCTTTGTGGCCCTCCTCTGCACTGACTCCAACAGCTCCATGTCCTTGTGTTGGGAGCCCCACAATGGCATCTCAGCTAGGTTCTCACTTCTCCTGGCTCTATTAACTACTGGATTGCCCTGTGTCAGTAGATCCTTTGCACAGTGGAACACAGTTGAACTGTAGCTTTGTTTGGTTGCAGGTATGAGGAAAATCTGAACTGAAATGAAGTGCAGCTCTGGCTTTTCAACTGTTATTGTTTTCGTCCTACTTCGAATTTCTTGTTCTGTGCCAGACAGAACAGGCAATTCTCTTTCTTGTACTGCAAAGTACTTGGTATGCTCACAATACAATACCAATCACTCTTCGTGAGATCAACACCATTTTAAATGGAGAATTATTGTCTCACACTTTGCAGTAAGTGCTGAGGAATGCACCTATGAGACAGCAGGGACCAACTCAGAAAGGCTTACAAACAGCTAGTGAGAAATTAGTCTTTTGCTAAAGATGAAGAGACATATAGAAGTATTTGTCATCAATGAGTCCTTCAACTAGCAAAATGTAGGAGAGTGGCCACTTCCAGTAGGGTTTGTCCTGTCAGAATTAATGAGAGTTAGCCTGCTGAAGAACATGTTTCTGCTGTGAGTTGGATATACGCCAGAGTCCTGAAGTATGGTGTTTTCACATACTTATTTAAAACAGATTCTTACTACTAGTAAGTAAGCATTGCACAGTGGGCTCAGTGAATGTTTGTGAAGACTGAACTGTGGACGTTAGCTCAGTGAGGCGATGGGTGGTGTGTTTCAGCAATAACAACAGTGTGCGGATTTTTCAGGGCAGTATGCAGGCTCTTGTTCATCACTGGCAAAAACGCATAACTGATGGTGGTGAATATGTTCAAAAATAGTGTTACTGTCCTTTTTGTATCTGTTGCAGTTTCCATGGGAATAAATAGGAGGAATCATTTTTAGAATGGCCTGTGTAGTTATGATGCCTATTACTTTGCAGTAAGAGCACTTCTATGAGTGTCTGTGGGGTTGTAGGGATTTTTTTTCTCTTTTTTTCTCTTTCTTTTAAAAAACTATGACATCCATGAACTTCTGGCTATGCACACTGAGCTGTCTGGCGGAATCTGTATTCTGGCATTATGTTTCTCTACAAGAAAAAATGTGGGAGGATAAGGCTAAAGGAAGAAAAATAACATTAAAACCATTTGGGAGCTGATGTACAAATTCTAGGTCATGTTTTGGTAATTCCCTTTCTCTTCAGTCCTTCCATTTCACCCGTGTTCTGGCCTACTGCTAAAAAGGCACACTGATATAAAATCAAAATGGACCAAACCAAGGCTTTCCAGTTTGTAACCCAAGCCTCTTGGCTTTAAGAGATTTTTGATATAAAGAAGTTGGCTCTTGCCCTTAAAGCCCTTGAGATAATCTGAATACCTGCAGCTCACTAATACCTAATACAGCTGTTCCACTGAAGTAAGTGTTTCATATATCGAGACAGATAACACAACAGCTTGTGCTCAGTGGGGTATCAGGTGATCAGCATCTTGTAGGTTAGTAAGTGCTGGTTACTGACACTGGGTTGAAATGACTGAAGATTGGTGTTGACAGGGTTTTTAACTCAGAAGCATATAGCATGTGTCTCTCTGGTAGTACACCTCACTTTGACCAAGATCTGTAGAGAAATAGCTGATGGAGAGGGTAGGGTAAAGCAAGAAAGGGTGAAGATGAGGAAAATGATTGGCTTTGTCTTTTGTTTGTTTGTGATTGTTTGTTTGTTTGTTTCCTGTCCTTTTCCTTGTTTCCCAGGCTTTATTCTTGTTACTGTAGAGAATATGAAAAACTCCACATAAAGACTTTATGTAACAAGCGTGATTAAAGAAATTTGATAAGGAAAGCGTTTTAACCCATAGCTCATAGTGAGCCGAAGTGCTGTTCTGTTGGTATGATCTGTCAATTTTCTCGTGGCTTTCTGTACCAATGCTATATACTGTACCTTTGTCCTTCTCAAATTTAAGCCCTGGTAACAGTGATGATGGAAATGGCAGTACTGCCCCAATACGTCACTTCACATCGGTCTCCTGAGTTGAGAAGCCCACTTGTTTCTAGAAAGGCAAAATAATTTGTGTCAGCTAGTTAAACTGGCATACTGCTGATTCAGGCATTGAGCATTAAAGGGGCACTTTGTCCCAGCTCTGTAATGGCCTGTCTCTTGTCATCCCAAGGGGACAACTGGGATAATTTCCTGGAGGAAAAGGTCAGAGAACTCAGGGAGATTATTATCATCAGTTTGAATCAAAATTGATGCTGGAAATATATGATCTGAATACAGCTTTCAGTAACTGGAGGGGAAGAAAGCACCTACCTTAGTATAGAGATGGATAAAAAATAAAATTGCTTCAAATCAAGGTTATGCTCTACGTTGGGGAGGAATATCAAGATTTTGGCTGTTTTATTATTTATTTCTGCTATTGCTTGCATGGGTGGGGTACGGATAGGAGAGTGGGCACGAAACTTAGTTCACACAGTTTTATCATCAGAACATTGTTTGGTAACCTGTATGTCATTTTGTGATGACTGTGGGGGTTTCTTTTTTTGTTAAGAAAAGCCTATTAATTGCTCTGGCAACTTTTCAAAGTATTGCATAGGAAGTCAGAACACTAATAGAATCCACTAATACACAAACCAGAAAATTCACCAGGTGGGGTGCAGGGAAGCTTTCTAAGAAAGTTTTCTTGAAGTATTCTTTCAAGACCTGGTCACCTATCTATCCTAAGGGTTAAGAGAAATAACCCATCTGGCTTCACAGCTGTGAACTTCCTTTCCAAATTAGTTTTATAAATCTGGTCAATTAGATTTCCTCAAAAGAAAGAAAAATGGGCAACAGTGCCTCACTTATCCTCAACAACCAATACTAGGATCCACGTATGATTAGTAGAAGGCCAAAACTGAAATTCTTTTACTGCTTAATTTCATACAAAGATAGATGTGTAGATCAGTAGATGGTATCCTGTTCAAAACCATCTCATGTTCAGAGTTCACGAGATGCAGAATATTACTTTCTAGGGTGGTCATTGGAAATCTTGTTGGGAAGATCTTGTTTTGGTATTTTATGACAAGTGAAAGAACTTCTAAAGGAGATATTTAGACACCACTGAATCTTGGTATTTTGAGAACATAAGAAGTGAATCGAATTCATACCTTACTTGGGACTGGGCAGGTTTGAATATCTGTTGCCTATAATACAGAAAGAAAATGTTCTATTTCAACACTGAGTTGAAGGTGGGGCATCTTATTTTCTAATCTGTCTGCAGTGAGAAGACGTGCTCTGAAAATGCCAAAGCTTGCAGGGAAGTGAGACATAATTTGCACTCTTGCCAGAACCATAGCAGTAAGATGCAAGGCTCTGGAGTCCTGCTGTGTGGCAACTAGCAAAAAGAATGAAATGGGGACATGGAGGATTGGTGGGGAGGAAAAAAAAAAAACACAGAAAATTATAGTGGTGTCCAATGTAACAGCTTGCCTTCTTTGCAACCATACTACTTCGTGCCTTTCCTCTGTGCTCTTCCTTTTCTGGGCATATCTACAAAGGGATGTTTCAGTTGAATTTTAAATAATAGGGTGCAGCCTGTACTGCAAGCTGCTGCCAGCATGGTGTTTTGTTGGTTGAAAATCAGTGATGTGGTGTGCAACTGACAGCTGTGTCAGTCATGAATTCCTAATGCTTCTGTTTTTAAATGGGGGGAAGAAAAAAGACCCTGAGTTACTTGTTCTTCACTTGAAATTTAGTAACAATCCCAAGGCTGTAATGTATACATACGTACACATACGTTACAAGCTGTACTTTTATATATACATATGTGGATATAGCATACTGGCAAATGCAGCATTACAGCTAGACTGAATTTATCTAATTGAACTACAGAAGACTTATTTATAAAGGGTTATCTGCAGCGGGGCTCTAATATGTTTTAAATGTAAAGACTCGGGAATTCAGATTAGCTCTCTCCTGAGTGTCCTCACACAAAAGCAGTCTCAGTTACAGTGTGTTAACGTGCTCAGTAAGAAGGGGCACCTTGTTTCAAGTTGGCTCTGAGGCAGTTACTATAATTAATGGTACTAAAAGAGTAGGCAGTGGAGGTCTGGACTCCTGAGCCTGCTGTGCTAATCAGAGGTCCACGCTCCTTTCCCAGTCACATCAGTGTTTCGTGGATGATGTGCTTTGTGGGCAAATTTACCATGACATGCACATTTTAAGCAGAAAACAAATGCATCCAGGATTGGTGTACTCCATGGGATTGGTTTCCCAAATAACTCCTGTAGAACTGCTCTTGCTGAGAGCTGCTATGGCATGGAGCAAATTTACAGTTATGGCAGAAATGTGTACTGTGTGTCTGGGAGCAAGAATATGGCTGTGTGAATGCAATCTGATTTGAGATTTCATTTAGTTATGATTCAGTTGTGCAACTTAATTACTGAATTTTGAGGTCTTCTGTAATAAATGTGTTTTCTTAACCTACAGTCTCTAAGCTACTAGAATAAGAATTGTGTTATAGCTGAAAAAGTATTTGGGAATACTTCAATCATTTTTTGAAGTAAAAACAGAATAGCGTACTAAGAAGGCAATTTGTTCAAAATCAGAAGGGCAGGTCACACTATCTTAGACTGTCAATGTGCTTTCAGTAAGTTTGTGCCTTTTTTGTTAGAATTGGGGTGGGGAAGTTGATTGTTTTATTTTTTGAATAGACTACAGCTTTTGAGCAGTCTCATCTGAATGTCAGCTGCTCCATTCAGAAGTGGATTTCAAGCACATGAGGTACATGACAACTATTAATAAAGAATTCAGCATTATCTAAGCATTAAGATAATGTAGGCATCATGATATGGCGTTGGCTGTGTCTTCTAAAATTAAAAAAAACTTGGAAAATCAGTTTGTGTGCCCTTGGGATAAGATTTCACTTCTCTTGTCTGAAAACATAGGTTTGAGAAAGGCATTTGAGCATGTAAACATTGTTGGTTTTTTTTTTTTCTTCCTGTTTTCAGTTCACACACTTCTGAACAATGTATAAAATTAAGTACTGTTATGGATATCAAAATAGAAACATTTTTCCTTTGTTAAACAATGAAATCCATGTAAATACAATTTAGACTGTAAAAACAATTATTTTCTTAATAATTACAAGGAAATAAAATTCCTACCTGGGGAAACTCATAAAGTTGACATTTATAGTAAGTTGTGTGAAATGCATTACAGCTACAGTATGTCTGATGAGGCACATTAACTACACTATAATAATATCCATATTTAATAAGACTAGGCACAAACTGAATATTTTCAGTTGTATACAATTTGACAGACTTTTAGGATGCAAATCACTGAGCAGGTAATTTTCACACTTACCTTTTGAAGCCAAGTAATGAAATGAATCCCTACTCCAAAGCATTATAAGAGTCTTTTGTTTTAGTAAGAATAAAATGTTAGTGTTTTCATTTCCTGCCTACAAAGTGGGATAGAGTTGCCTCCATGGTATACAAACATGTGCCATGTTTAATTGCGTGGGACACTTACTTCTGCTGAAATTTCTGTAATATTTTCAAAACAAAGTAAGGTAGATTACATTTAATGAATTCCATAGATACCGAATAGTATCAGGGCTTTGTCTTCTGTAGCTCAAGATTTTACATTCATTTAAGCATTCCCAACTCTAAGCAAATCTCAGAAGCTTTGTCTTGATTTAATGTGGGGGAATATGGTAAAGGATCCTCTTCCACAGTCGTGTGTGTGCATCCCAAGTAGCTTAAAAATTAAATATCTTGATGAAGAGACAGTTTTTGAAGATGCTTCAAGCAATTCTGATTTTTCTTCTATGTTCTCAGTGTGCAGGCTCAGTGCAAATTTAGGTGTGTTACCCTCCTGTTTTCTTTCTTACCTGTCACTACGTCATTGTTAAGCAGTTGTGGTGGGTCCTCGCTGAATTTAATGGATAATTAAAAAAATAAATAAATAACTGATAAATACCACAGTGATGGACATACCTAGGAGAAGGAGAACATCATGGCCAGCATGTGTTTTTTCAAATGTCAAAGATACCTGGAATATTCTAACCGTCATTCTTTCTGTCATTCCTCAAGCTAGAAGAAGTGCTGAGTGTAGCAGATGTCCTGGTGCTAGACACCATGCAATGCAATCACCACCAGGGCTTCAACTGTGCTGTGCTGTGTGTGCCTAATGGCTAAACGCTAAGTTATTTCCAGAGCAAAACCAAGCAAGGGAGCTTGGGAGACTGATCGGTGGGTTTGTGTGCAAAGCGGTACTCAAATGACTGCACCCCTGTTTGAATCCAGCTAATAGTGCACAAGAAACTTTGAAAATGTAAACATTGCATTACATGAGCCTTAAAAGTTCAGTATTTTATATAAATACTCCTTCTAACTAGAATACTTTTATATATTAAGAAGGTAGAGAAATGAAGAATGTGTGAAGATTTCTTTTTCCTTCTTAAATTAACTGATCTTCTATTCCTTTATTTATAGCAAATGAACAAAAACTTAGCATAAGCTTATTTTCATAAGTTTCTATACTTGTGTGATTTTTACATTCATTTTGCTGTGCTTTAATCAGACATGTTCTATGCATGCAGTGAAAAGACAGATTGTATTGGCACTAGAACGTCCAACCGAGCTCTGGAAATCTGGCTGTCCAGCTGGCTGTAACTCACTCATTCCAACAAATAAAAATGCCTCAAATCTAAAATCTAATTGACTCTGTCTAATGCATGCAAGAGAGCAGGCTTTCCACTTTTCTTCTTTTGTATCTGTAATCTTCTGCTCACCTGTACTAGACAAACTGTTTTTTCTTTTTGATAGAAAAAGAGTCTGACTGGATAGAAAAGTTGTGGAATGGGAAAGACCTTCTAAAGTAGTCCAGGGCATATT
Source organism: Cyrtonyx montezumae (assembly GCF_038088225.1). Classification (NCBI taxonomy): domain Eukaryota; kingdom Metazoa; phylum Chordata; class Aves; order Galliformes; family Odontophoridae; genus Cyrtonyx; species Cyrtonyx montezumae. Next base: position 36,194,683 of record NW_027071826.1, on the reverse strand, counting down.
CAGTAATTCTGAGATGTCTGAATTTGACCAGAAAATAAAAAAATATATTAGTACCTGAAAGATTAAAGAAGTAAGGATTTAAACAATAGACACTTGTACATACTCATTTGTAGGACACTTCTGATAAATGTTGAAATGATGTTTTGTATTAATTTATATTGTGACTGGAGGTTTTTGAATTGGCAATCTAATCTCAGAAAAGCAGCAGCTTCTGTAATAAAAGGAATGTGGATGAACAGCACTTTTTTTGTTTAGTTGGAAGTTTTATTACTTCTAAAAGATAAATTTTCTTATGTATCTGAAAACAGGTTAAAAAAAGTGTTTTAGTTGTGCTGTAGAATGAAATTCATGAAGGAAAATTGAGGTCTTGGACAACTCAAGTTCTTTCCATTTTAATTAAAATCAGAATACGTCAATGTAATTTGACTTCTCATGGATTTTATGGTAATGACAGCGGAGTGATTTCCAGGAAGGGGAGGCAGTGCTTTCTCTGCCCTCTGCATCTTGCCTGCTCTCTTTCTTGTACTTAATGTAAGTTCACGGTGGGAGGGGCAGTGTGTAGCAGGCTTCAAGAGATTAAATACATGTGCATGGCCTTATAATGACACTTCATGTTTTCTATACAACAGCTATTGCAGAATCATAAACTAATTGAGGATGGAGTGAAAATCCAGAGATCATCAAGTTCAACCACTCCTCCTGAAAGAGGGTTAGAGAAGGCTGCCCAGGACTCTGTCATTGGATTTTGAATATCCCCAAGAACAGAGACTCCACAGCTTCTCTGCACTACCTGTCTTATCTCTCATCCTCCCACTGGATACCACTGAGAAGAGCCTGGCTGTGCTGTCTTTGCATCTTCCCATCAGGTATTTATATGTAGTAATAAGATCTCCCTGAGCCTTGTCTTTCAGTGTAACTGGTACCAGCTTTCTCAGCCTCTTTATGCAACAGATGTGTTTTACTTACAGATTTGAATTTGTTTGGAACCAAAGTTAGAATGAGAAATTGAGGCAGAATGTTTAAGGAAACTGTTCCTACTGTGAGGATAGAAGCTCAAAAAAGCTGTACAAGTACTTTTATAAACACACCTTAAGTGTGAAGCTTATTCTGCAGAGAAAGAATGATGTATGAATTTACAAATTTAATAAGATATGCACATTATGTTTCAAATTGTATTTTAGTAAATTGTTGAAATCTGCAGAATTTTGAAACTGAGAAGAAAGCCCCAAGATAGTTATAGCCAAGATGGTATGTTTAAATAATACAATGTTGGTGCATTTCTAAATTAAAATCAATACCAAGACTCTTCAAGTAAGGAAACAGCTCACTTTGATGTTGAAGAATCTGCCTGTGAGGTAGTAGCATACAAGTAAATCCAAGTGAAAGACAGTCTCTGGCTGATACGGGCCGGACAGTACAAGAACAGCTTGCAATGTCAGAATATGCCCACGTTATTTGTATCAGAGGGATGTAGCATTCATCCTTGTGTGATACCTTGTGCTGACCACATTCCATGTGTGGCAAATGACTAAATAATTTGTAGGCTTATTTCCTGTACTTCTCAGAAGATTTATTTTTTAGGTGTGTGTACGTGCCAGTATAACACTGCCAGCTTAGTTTGAGCTGTTTTTGATGTATTAGAACAAGGAGAGATTTTTATTCTGATCTGAGGGTACTGATAAAATCATTGACAGTTCTATAATAGGAACAAATTATTCCCTCTAATAACTTATCCAAATTCAGTCACTGTGCTGTTACTATTATGATGGTTAAATTAAACTTGTGATTAAGACTGGATCACTAATAACTCGTGGTAAAGATTATCATTAGTAGTATTATTTTCTTCCATTTCTGAGGGTCCCTACCAATCATCAGCTACTAAAAAAGAACATATTTGAGATGGCCTGAACTTGGCCTTAAGTTCAACTAATTCTCTCTGGAGGCAATGTACACACAGAACCTGTCAATAGACGATTGTTAGCTTTAGGACATCTGTAATCCAAGCAGGCAATTATATGCAGCTGGATCATACCTAATTGCCTCAGACAACATATCCATTTGTAAGTGTAGGCAATTTACCCCAAAACCTGGTTTGGCCAATGTCTTTATTTTGAAATTGATAACCAAACTTATCCTGGTGAGCAGTGTGGTACTGTATTTGAAAATCAGTGATGATATTGATAAATTCAAGAAATTACCCTAGGTGAGATTGGATCAAAAGATGGCATTGCATGGTATCACAGAAGAGTGAAAAAATGACTGATCAGGAGCACAGTTACGTTTCATGATGTAGCTCTGCCACAGTGTCACATATGTGATCCTTGTCTCTAACCACAGCACTTTTAACTTCAAGGGTGATGGCTCTGGTCTCCTCTTCCCCTGCACTGACTCCTTTTTTTGTTTGTTTGTTTCTAGATTGATTTGTTTGTGTGTGTGTGTGTGTGTGTTGTTTTTTTTTTTAAGCGACTAAGCTTCTAATTTGAATCAACAGTGGGAGAAGAGAGGATTGAAGGTAAAGTAGTGCATTTTATTATTCATGTTGCCATTAATTGCTGTTTTCAGTTCAGAACATTTTAATGAAATATTCACACAATCAGGCCAGTTGTAATTCAATCAAAAACCCATCCAACAACCCTGAGGAATCCCACGTGGCAAGGAAGAATTCTAATTAGAAATTTGAAATACGCTTTCCCCCAGTTTTGCCAGGAACAAAATGAGCTGGTGCTTAGTGCCTCCAGACGGAGAAATAAAGCCTTTTCAAAGATCAGCATTTAAAGGAGCAACTAGGATGTAAGATTGTGATAAATGAGTCTATATTTGTACTTTCTAGTAAGACTTAAGAAACAATCTGACTGTTTTGCCAACCACCACTTCAGCTATATCAGTACTCTATAAAAAGTTCATTCTTATACTACAAAATGACGAATTTGAGTCTTACTCAAAGCTATCTTTGAAAGTGTAGCTAATAAAAAAAAAAGTAGGAAGAAATAAGAAAGTAATTTGAATGGAAAAAATAACCACCACTATTTAGGCTTTTAAAATGAGTCACATGGTCCTAGCTTGATGTTTGAAGAATTTCTGTAAGAAGCCTGCTTCAGCCTTGGGGCAACAAGGGCAGCAATAGGGCCAGTTCCCATCATTCAGAATCCATCGTTCCTAAACCAGTCACTAATTTCTGTGAAGGGGAATACAATTCAGCTACCAAACTGGAATAGGATGGTAGGGGAAAAATCTTAACAGGGAAAATCTGCATTTAGTTCTTCTAGAGTAGCAAATAGTGTTTTCTACTCTTTTTAGGAGCTGTGACACCTGGGAACTGTTTGAATGAAAACAACTCTGATACTTGTGCAGCATTTGGTGTCTACTGTAAATGTGAGTACAGCACAAAGGTCGACCCAATTTGCTTTACAGTAGCATCTAGTAACCCACTCCTAAACCAGAGTTCTGTGAGATGCTACATGAGTAACAAGATGGTGAGTCTGGAGTGGTAAGGTAGTTTTTAGTGTGGTGTTCGTGGGGGTTTTGTTTGTTTAAGCTGTTAAAACTAAAACAAGACTTGGAGGGAAATAATCAGCTTCCTCACTTAGATCGCTCCTACTTTTGCCTCCTGCCCTGTTTATACCCATGGCTTGTTTTCTTTCTGCTAATCTTACATAAAAACTCCTTGCAAAGAAAACAGAGTGGAACACAGAAAACTTTCAGTCACCTTAAAATACAGTGGCTTAAAGGCACTTGCAGACCACTGCCCAGCTTATTTGGTCATATTTTTTTCCTAGCTTTGATGCCGGGAAGTGCTTTGTGCCTATCCCATTTGCTTATTACTCTTATTAAAAACACGGTAGGATGCCAATGTGGAGAGCACCCCAAGGCACGTGCTCAAGGCCATGCAGTTTGTCAGTGAGATACAGTACCTGAACATCACAGGTACTGGAATGTCACAGTTTTAAGCAGCAGAACGGACAATTGCTCCAAGTATTCCTGAAAGACTTGGGGAAGAGAAAATACAGAAAGATGTAAAAGAGGAATGAGTATGTATCCAAACTTCTCCATAGACAGGATGGCCTACAGCTTGATATATCATAGTGGAAGTGGATATACCATATTAACTGTATCTAGGATGGATCAGAAAATCCCTTTCAACCTCCATTTTTCCTTTCCAGCTGGTAAACCTGCCTGAAGAAATCTGTACAGAAAAGATGAAATTTTTAACTTAATCTGCAGTGGCTCCACTGACTGCACTGCTAATGGCCTGTCCTAACCAGAAATATGCAGATTTACAGCCACACCTCTAAGAAGAGTAAGTATCTTCCTCCATGCTGTTCAGCATATAAAAATCAAGCTTCTACTTTTAACATTTTACTTCTGTTTCTTGTGATCCTTAGACTTCAACAAGGGTTAAGGTGAGGCTGAGAATACAGCTAAAGCCAGAGGCATTTCTGTAATTTGGCTCAGTATAAAAGCTTGACAGTAAGCTGGACTGGTTTTGTTTTGTTTTTCCCCCATACCTTGTAAGCCATACTGGTACACAAGCACTCGCTCACTTAATAATATGTTAGCAATAAAGTTTTGTGTTAAAGCATAAGTTACAGTCAGAGTCATCTTGCTTCTGTGTTCCAGAAAGCAGACTTCCTAGACAGGGAACTCTTTTAAGTGCTATGTGTTACATAAAATGAGGGTTGTTTCTTCTCTCTGACCAGGGGCATTTTTGTTCTTTAAGGATTGTGCAGCTTGGTTTTGCACAGAACAGTATTACCTAGAAAGTTAATTTCTTGACAGGCAAAATTAATGTATTTGTATGGCAGCCACAGCTATTAACGGAATAAACTTTCCTTCAGGGCTACTTGAATGAAATGTGGAATTCTAAAGTCAGTTAAGTTCTTTAGAGTATGGTATCTCAAGAGTTGAGAAAATGAGTTCCTACCATCTTAGTTATTGTCTATTTTGCAGAAGTTACTGCAAAATGTTTTGCAAATTGGGCTTAAAAATGTTCTCCCCACATTTAAACTGTAGTTAAATTATAACATTCTATATAATAATTTGAACTGCTGTAGGTGTCCCAGTTCAGTATGCAGAGAAGACAGTGGGGTTGTAATCACTATTATACTCCAAAGGCTGGTTTTAATTAACAAGAGCAAAGTGATTTTAATGGAAAGGGGAAAGTTTGTTTAAACAAAAGCTATTAATCTAAAAAGGGTTCAGATATTATAATCCCAATAGCGTTCTTTAAAATTTTTAAGGAAATAATGAAGGGAAGAACAAAAGGCTGAGAGTTTAAAGAAATCTATTCAAAGTTAGCACCCAGAAGAACAAAATAAGCTGCAACTCTGAAATGAAAGTTCTCTACCTGTCCTCCCTTGAAATGAGGCCTCTCTTGCAGTCCCGTGTTCCAAAAGTTTCATTTTTCTGCAGGGGCTCTTTAGATTATATAGATTTAATTATCACAGACTATTGCAGTGGTCAATCTCTGTCAATTATAATAGCAACTTTTAGAAATAAAACAATCTCAAGAAACCCTGTCTAGGAGAAATGAAATACTTAGCTAGCTGTCAGTTTTCATTGTTTTGTCTAACTAAATCCAGAGTTTGCCTCTTTTCCATAATCTTTTCTAAAATAAGCAGTATAAAATGGTAGCAAAATTGCTGTAACTGTTGTAAGACATTGGATCTGTATTTTTTCCAATTCTTAGACATCAGTAGCTTTCCACTGTTACAAAAGGGATAAAGTCAAAGTTTCACCTGTAAATGAAGCTACAGTTGATCACTGCTTATTTTCAGAGAATATAATGGAGCAAATGAATTTTTTTACAGGCAGAGAAAATGCACTTTAGTCTCTCTATTGGTATAATAATTCTGGACTTGACACTAGCTGCAGTAGCAAAAACCCTTTTTAAGGCTGAATATGAAATGTTTTCCTCTTGTCTGCTTAAGAAACTTTAATCTATTCCCTAGCTGTCAGTTCACACTTGCCTCGTTAAATATAAAACAACAATAGTGATATGCCTAGAGATTATCATGCAGAGTTTCTTTGATAGCAGGGAACAGCTGCATTACAAGCAAAGAAAGTACAAATGCAAGGCTGAATACCTAGAGCAATGTACATCTGTGTTCTCTGGAAAAAAATATTTCTCCTGCTACTTCCCATTGCTCAGCTTATCCTGCATGTCTCAAGCCATGTCTAATTAAGATTTCTACCTTTCACTCATACCAAAGAGGCACAATTACATCGGACAAAACATGCATTCTATTTCTGCATTATTGATAGACTATTACTTCTACCCTTCCATCTGAGCTCTTAACAGATCTATTTCCACACCTATATCTCACTTGACTCGCAGCTTTGCATGTGCATGCACATTTCTAGCTCACTGAAGTGCTTCTGATGCTTTCTTATGACACTTGAGGAATACATTCATTATTTACGGTTATTTTCTAGCTACCTTGTTACCTTTCCTATCCTTTTTTTATTTCCTCCTGTCACCAGAATGGAAACACCTTAGGCATCAAAACCTGACCTTATCCTTTTTTCTCAGAACCATGCTATTCAAGTGTGACTTTAGTAGATGTAGACAAAAGATTTATGAAATGGGAAATGCATATTTTGTACTCACTCTGAAGCATAATTTATTTTTTTTCCAGCTATGTTTTACTCTGTTGAACCTATTTCTCTTCGCAAAAGAGTACACCTGAGTTTTCAAAGATATTTGTTTCAGAACTATGGAAGACAAGGACCTTCGGTGTTTGGGAATGTGGACAAAAAACAATACAGTTGTGCAGTGTTCTTTACAGACTCTGTGTTACTTCGTATGAGTGGAATATATACACCAGACAGGACAACGTTTGCATGCTGCTTTGAATAACTCTCCATGCTGCCTGCGTCATCACTCCTGACTTGAAGTGAACAGACCTGAGACACCTCACATAAAAGAAAGGTGTGTAAAGCTCTGGCATTGTTTTTGAAAAAGGAATTACTATTATTTACTGTTTTCCTTCCAAATTCCTGAAGTGCTCTCAGTACTTAGTAGTTATAGCTAGGAGAAAAGTCAGTGAGGAAGAACAAGAAACAGGAGTTAAAAATCATTTTATGATTCCAAAATGCCACTGGCACTGTAAGAATTCTGCTCTGTCTTACTAGTGGAAGGTTGATCTATAATGCATTTAAAAAAAAAAAAAAATAGAAAGAACTCCAGCTTGCCCTGGGTACACCAAAGGGTTGGAAGCAAGGATCAAAAACTCAGTATCAAGTATACAAAGCTGTATCCTCTGTATCTAGTTTATGATTTCACAAAAATGCAACAGATAAGAGCTGAATCTGAAGTCTTTGTTTTCCTACCAAATAATTATTTCAACAATGGCACTTAATGCCATATGTACCAAGAGACATTTTGATCTTAGGCAAAACCAGCTTCAATTGATGCTCATACCTCCAAAGTCACCTTGTGCAATTTCAGTTTCTTAAGCTGAAGGTCTATGCTAAGCTCTTAAGCGTCCCTTTAATCTATGAAGCGAGAGATACACCTCTAGCACTGAGACACTTCTTTCAGGAGAGGTTATCAACCAACTTAATACAGACTCAGACCCCTCTGCCTGTATGCTAAGTGGCATAGCTACGGACTGCAGTCCTAAATGCTTACATGTATTTAGGATGGTATCAGAGGATGAGCAGTTTCAGAAGTGTACCACCCACCCAAAAAATATCAAGAAAGGGTGGATACTCTTGCTAATTTCTGGCATACTCTTGCTAATTTCTAGCATAATGTTAATACAGTTCAACATTGTTACTGAATTGTTAGAATGCTTTGTTACAAAGAAAGTAAAGCTGGTGCAGGCCAGTATCTTAGGTAGGACAGCTTTAGCTCAGCAGACATTCACTTTCTAAATTATTGCAAAACCATAATCTTCTGTATTTCTTGGTAGCCATATTAGCAACATCTAAGGTTTGGGTTTGCTGCTCACTGTATCAATAAGTTACATGAACTGTATGTCTACTCTTTCAGTACAATTTTGCAGTCTTTTCCTAAAACACTCTGCGAGATAGAAACTGTCTTGTCAGGGAAGGAATGTGAACTGTTCTCTGACTACAAAGTTTTTAGGAAATTCTGTCTACGTACACTTATAACTTACCTCCATAGTTCAGGAAGTGTTTTGAAATGATCTAGTGGATGACAAGTAGTTGTTTCAACACCAGTGAGAAGGAAACTATTTCAGGGATGATAGCTGCTTGACCTCCTTCTGTTGCTGTTCATCAAGTTGTAGCTGTTTTCAACAAGGACAGTATTAGCTGACCTCTAACCCCTTGAAAGGAAAAAGAAAAAAGAGAGAGAGGAAGGTAAGTAGACTTGTTTCTTAAATGGATGTATGTATACCACTATCTCTGCCCGAATAACATAATAATACTTTAAGATATAAAGTAGAAACCTAAGCATATTTTGGTAGTCCCTAGCTAAAGCCATTAAGTTATATTTAAAAACAAAGATGAGGATTATCAAGACAAGGAGTCCTCTATTTGGTAGGTGCTGTAAGATTACATGTGTGCAGGTTCCTGCTTTTCACTAAACATGCATAACATCATATAGGCTTTCTGTGGATATAGAGAAACAAGTCAGAAAACTCTCAGGGGTGGTGCTGAGCAGACAGGGCATTAAGCATATGACCTGAGATTGGTGGGATTTATTCATTTTTGCTGGGCAGACTACTTAGCTGTTACTGACGTTGGTACATAGTAACAGAAGTTATACCATGAATTTTATTCTTGAGTTATGAATTGGCAATACAGACACCTCAATTTCATTATTCAAACAGCAAAGTAACAATCTAGTCTTGGCCCTCTCCTTACCAGAGTCCTAAATGTTTCAACAACAAGTGACAGGAGACAGGGCCAGCAGAGAAGATTAATGAGCTAAAAAACAGTACAATATCTAAAGAAAATATAGGCATATTAGAGTTATTTTCCTAAACCCAAGCATAAACGGGACACGGGTTTTTTTTTGTTTTGTTTGTTTGGTTTTTTTACCTGGTAGCACACTTTCTCTCATCTCCAAAATGGAAGTGGGCCTGGAAGGGTTACGTTCAACAAAAACAAACCTGTCTTTATTTTCTAATTTTGTAGCCACTAGTTATATACAAAAATTCAGAGTTACTCCTAGGAACCCAGTTGTTCTAGTTGTTCTAGAAACGATAACTCACAAAGATTTATTTAAATATCGTTTACAACTGGAATAGCCTAGAACTAAAATTCTTAGTGGATTTAGTTCTGCTATTCTTTAACCAATAGTTAAATAAACTTATCGGTTCTTTACGTTTTTAGATCCATGTTTATTTATTTATTTATTTCCCCCCCCCCCCCCGTATACATATTTACAGTTACAGACTCAGAGATGTTGGTTACCACATCATGGATATGCATTCATGAGCATATCCAAAAATCAATTTTTCCCTTTCAGTCAAAATAAGTACAGCAGCATGCAAGAAAAGCTGGGAAAAGCAGTGCCAAAACAGAAGCCTCTTCAAAAAAAAAAAAAAAAGAATTTTTTCAAGCACAGTCCCAGTCCTTAATGCTGCCTACTTGATGAAGCTCAGTAAATGTTGATCTGACAGAAATCTTAGAAAATAAGGTACACGTGTTTGAAAAAGATTTCAGTGTTAAATAATCTTGAGTCTGGAAGAGACTTAACTGTAAGTACAACATTCTATGATTTTATCAGTTGGATAGGAGAAGTACAAAGAACAAACAAGTATTATTAAGAGTGACTTCTGGTCTTTGCATGCATACACTTAACAAGTAAACTAAATGAAACCTAAAGGAAAAGCTAACTTATTTTAATTCTTATTCATTATTATGAATTCTTAATTCTTATTTTAGAATATAGTAACCAATTTTTTTTTTAAAGTTCCAATTTGCATATAGTTCTACAGCAAAATGTGAGCTCATGTACAAGATGTTTAAGTGCCAAGAGAGTAAAAATCCTAGAGACACATATTGGATATGAATTTTGGATAAGAATACACAATACATCTCAATTTTCTAACAATACACTTGGTCTATTCCAACACTTGTCTTCAGGCCCTGTCTCAATTTATTAGTTTTTTTCCCCTCACAGCTGAAATGAGAAATTCTTGAGCCAAACAGCTGTCTTTAAATAATTATCTTCAGATTTAGACTTAAGTCCTTACTGAATTTTATATATTAAAAACAGAGGAACAACAAAAATACAACCAAAACCCCAAGATTTAAGGAAACGCACTCCATTTTTTTCAGTTGAAACTTGCTAAGACAAGTAATACTATATATAATTCCCCCCCCTCAGGCCCCTGATTGTTAAATAGGTGCAAGCAACTTTGCTAGGCATTCAACAACGTTGTTTGGATCTTTCCCCATATTAGGAAGATGCATCCGCTGCACTGTGAGAGGGAGTCAATTACAAAAGGAAATTAGAAGCTGACACAAAGGTCAGAGAGTAGGTGAACAAGGGAAAAGAAGTTCTGAAATTACACAGCTATTGCAATTAAGGTCTGATGGTCCTTCTTCTATGGGTCATGGGAGCTGTGGCAGCTTTGATAAATGGTTTTACTTTTATAACAGACCTATCAAGGATAGCAATGGCAAAGGAAAGAGTTCTCTTTACAAAATCACTTACGAGAAATGAGTCGGAGTTTCTTCTCATTTAATCTGGATAATTCAACTGCCACTCTCACTTTCAAAGTTCTTGTTCTAGGAAAACTTAAGATATTTGCCATACCACCTACTAAATCTATATACTGCCACGTTTTCCGTAAGATTTAAAGTTTCAATTCTCAGCATGAGTAACTCCTCACTTAAGATGCAAAAATTATGAAATCATACATCACAATACATTTCATCTGGGACAACGAAAAATGTCAAATCCCACTGAAATTCCAAGTACAGATCATATTCCAAATCCCCACGTTTCAGTAGCATGCTTCATGAAACACTCTCTGTGCTCAAAGCAAAGAACAAATTTTGTTCTCTTTAGGAGTAGGTAAAACAATACCAAAAGTGAATGCTGTTATGCTGCTAAACAAAGCACTGAGACCAAACAAACAGAACTCTAGTTAAAAACATTAGTTTGTAAAACATTGCCTTGTAGCTAAACAGAACAGTCTGTACACTTCTATAATAGCTGTATTCCCTTCTGCACTATTGATGCATGGAAGCTCACCTCCTGAAGGCATCAGGCAAATGCTAATATAGCAGAACCCAGGGCTGTGTTAGGTAGAAGTCATTTTCCTAGTGAAAAAGGAAAGCCTGTCCAGATAAAGCATAGAACATGCTGCAAGACAAACTACTAAGAGAAAGATCTTGATTAAAATGACAGATATGCTGCATGGTTGCAGAAGTATATTTGCAATCTACATGGGAATTCTTTTATTGCTAATCAGAAGGCAGAGGGGAAAAAAAACAACAAAGAAATAAGTTTACTGAACTTATAGACTTCTCCATGCACCCAGACAACCTAAATGCAATGATTTTTTTTCTAAGAGTCCTTCAGACTTATCATTTGAATTCTGGAATTTGGTTGGAGTCAGTCTGATCCTAAAAAGATGACTGAGAGTTTGTTTTTCCCTTTTTTTTTTTTATGTTTGCTTATAAATAGCACTCTCTACTGGGAAGTAGTAGACCTGAGCCGATTAAGCCTGAGTGCCCTAATTTCTTGAAGCTAAGAGTACTGCTTATTCCCCTCATACCTTCCAGTGTTCTGTGTGAACACTAATAGACACAGGAAGACAGCGTGCTCATTGTCAAGTGAAACTGCCATCTTTAACACCAATGCACAGAAGAGCTAAAAAGCACTTCACAGCTCATTCAAACGTTCAGCTGTCACATCCATGGGGACCTTTCCTGCTTATTCTATCTTGTTGTTTTTCTTCTTTGACAGAGTATATAACATATCTTAAAACCTTCTTTTTCTCTCCCCAGCAGTCTAGCATGTCTTTCCCTAAAGCCCTTTCTTCCCAGGAAGACGGCAGCAGCTTGCATAAGCCCTCAAACCATATCAGGGAGGTGGGAGATTAAATACACCCTGTGCATGACAAAACCAGGGGCAGAAGAAGGCACTTACTGTCAGTAGAGCCTGCAAAGTGTCCAAATAAGAATTGAAACAGGAAAAAATAAGAAACAAACCTTCATATTTTTCAGTTTTGCTGAGACTTCTGAATGTATTATAAACTGAGAACATTTTAAAGCAGGAGGCACAGCAGAGGTAGCATTTGCTGTAAAGGTTAAATTGAGCTCCAGAGGACAGATGAAAATATTAGCTAAATCCACGAAAGTCAAGGTGGGATATGCTTCACAGGACAGACTCACTCTGAAGAGACATGTGCTCCTACAGAGATATCTGATCTGCTTAAGCAGTGAAAAGTTAGAGGAGAGTTTCAGAACCAGAAAAGGGATGGTTAGAAGGGTACTATCCTACACACTCCAGCTGCAGACAGATAGCAGTTCCCATTATAATAGCAAGGTAGGGATAAGCGAGATGGAGACACACAGGCACAGCTGGAACTACAACAACTAACCAGGTTAGAATTCCAGAAAGTTCATGCAGCAGTTTTCCTTCAGAGCTTAATTAGAAGTTGAGTTCTTGCGTAAAGGCTTGGTCCCATGTTTTACTCCTCATCTTGGCCACAGCAACTCAGCCACCAAATCTGTCAACAAAAATTAAATGCAGCACCAATTCTATACCAGGAAACGATAGTGTGTTTCAATAGATAGATGGCAGGAAGCTGCAGAAAGTACTTTCTACTTTGACACCTTTCATTCAGGGATTAAATTCATAGATCCTCCTATCTCCAAGAGTTAACTCTGAGTATTAATATGCAGCCAAGAGAAATGAGAATTTAAATGAAAAGCATGTTATGATGGGCACATATACGGACACACACAGACCCTAAATAATTCCAAGTGTTGGACCCCCACCACCCTTCCCTCTCCTTTACCTGTGGTTAACTAATGCTGAAGTGTGACCATCTTGCATCAAAGCTGAAAGCGCTGATCCTATCACTCAGAATTGGATAAATAATGCTGGACCAGGACCAGAGTTATTTCTCGTCCCCACAGACTAGCACAATTCATCAGCTCTCTGATTTCAAGTAAGATTTGCAGATATTAATGACAACAGGAACAGGACAGGGGCGAAAAGCTATTCAAAACTAAACTACTACATGGAAGCCTCTTAACCAAACTCTAAATATACCTGGTCTCACATAAAAGTGTTACATTTACTGAGAAAATGAATCCTTAGATATCTAGCCCTAACTTCTAATTCAACAAATGCTGCTCTTAGGGCCAAGTACTGGAAATGATTTCTTCCTTTCTAAATTCTGCAGAGGTGGGAATCCTGATGACGTCTGTCTAAAGCACTTTGCCTTACCAGGTCCCAGCCTCTTTTTGTTCTGTGCCACTGGCTGTCCTCCGATGTCAGGAGGGAGCAGAAGGATATTTTTCTCAAAAACCAGAAATTTAAAATCAAGAAAAAACCCACACACTTCAACATGACTACTGTACAGTAGCAATAAAGTTTTCTGTCAGACAGAAGAAGATGATGACTTCTATGTTGAATGAAACATGTCAGAAAAGACAAAGGAAAGCAGTAATTTTCTGTTCTCTGGTTAAAACCAAGATCATCATGCATTCAAGTATTCATAATGTGGGAAAGCACCATAACAAACAATTGCAGATGAGACAACTGTAATATTTGATTAATTCTGTAACTCCAGCTCCAGATAAAGGAGACAATAAAAAGGATTGAATTATTCTCAATGGAGCAGTAGACAAAATTAATGAATACTAGGAACCTATAATTTGTACATTTTGAAGTATTCATAGACATCACAAATTTGTGACACTAAATGTTACAGAACTCATTCTGTGTTACAAAACAAACAAGAACAACTCAACAACTCAGACACATCCAACTGAACGTAAAGAACCTTGTTCCTAGGACAGACATCTGGCATTTCATGAAAAGCACAGGAGCAGACCAAGACACTGAAGTCATTTTTAAGTAGCTCACCCCCAAAATAATGCCTCCTATTTATTTTTATGGAAACTACAACAGGTACAAAGAGCAAAATAACACTGCTAGAGCAAATGCTCAACTATTTTTCACCACAGTCACCACCATTAGCTGTGCATTTTCACCAACAACGAATGAGATCTTTCATGCCGTGCTCATAAAATAGACAACCTAAAGGGAATGAGATGCAAAACATGGTTCTTTTTGAGTGCATGTAACTATTTCCCTGTAGCAGTCAAAGCTGTAGGTGACAACACAAACCTACCACCAGTAGAACACAATACTCAAAAAACAAACAAAAAAAAACCCCCAACATAACAGTAGACTTAAGCCACTACTTGAGAAGCATATCAAAATAGCAGTCCAATAATACTATTAGATAAGAACAACCCGATTGCACTGGGGAATTGACTGGGGAATGAGATGATACTTAAGCAAGATTTACAGAACTCCATATTCTTTCAGTTGGGGCTGATAATAACAAACAGCTAAAAGGATTTTGGCACATAGTGTATTCTGAACAGCAGCTCTTTGCAATTTCATTTAGCAGAGAGCTTATGAACAGCACTGGTTTTATACTGTGTGCCATAGGCATTTCAATAGAAACTGTACAAGCAATCAGCCTGCATGTAGCAGAGCAATTACAGGTAAACTCCCATTACTGAAAGAACCAGAAGTAGTAACTATTAAAGAGAACGAACATGATATGCAGTTACTGACAACATCAACAACAAAAACATAGAAGATCTAGAAACGTTTCCAAACAAACCCACTGGGGGTAAAAAATATCACTTGCTGTGACAATTCTGAATTTCCTAAAAGCTGAAAGTTAAATGGGTAAAACCAACTAAACTGCTCCTTTAGCAAGTCTGGGTCAGCTGCTACCCTTCGAGAGATACTACATCTGTAAACAGATGCCATATTGAAGAATCAAAAAAGAGCAAATAACTTGTGCATTCCACACTAGACAAAAAAAAATTAGTTTTTGAAACAATTGGCAAATAACAGCCTCTCTGCAAGAGACAGCAAGGTTACAACAAGGCTTTAGGGAAAAAAAAAAAAAAAGGAATTGCACAAATACTTCAGCGCTAAAATCTGAAATGGTATAACCCAGAGAAAAGGCTACTCTTTAAATGGGACGTAACACAGAAAGGAGTCGAAACACTATTAACACAATCATAGTGTCTGCTGGCATCTACTATCTGTGTTACGCGAGATAAAGTTATAAATTATTAATCAGAGTGAAAACCTGCATAAAATGAAAAAAAGGACTAAATGTAGCACTATTGTTAAACACACTTAAACTGAAATTTAAGGCTCAATAAAAAAAAAGCAAACTATTAGATAAGAGGATGAAAAAAGCCTCTCTGTAGAGGCTCTAAAGAACATGAATTCAATGCTATTGTATAGATAATAAAAAGCAGAGACCAATACTGATTAAGCAATAACATTATTGGCCAGTTATTTCCTATACCTGGTCAAGCTTTTGGTTTATCTAGCTCAGTAGCCTGTAGCCAAGAGACAGAAATGCCAAACATTTAAAGGAAAATAAAATAATTCTGGTCTTAGTAATCAGCCATACGGTTGGTCTCTGATGCAAGTGACAGTCTTCTCCCTAAAACTGACTGACTCACTACAGCATCTCACTGGTTGCCAACCACCAATTACAGCAGTAGAAACTTACATTTGAGTCAAAGTATTTTGCCTTCACCCTACTAGATTTTTATTTTCAGTCACAGCATGAAAACTTTCTTGAAGTGATGTGTTTTTTATTTTGTTCCTACAATAAATACCAATAGAAGGTCACAGATCATACTGCCATTGAACACACACAAAGCTGAAAAAAAACCATTTGCCTCTATTATCACAAATGTCTATGCTCCACATCTGCATGGCTCTGAAAATATCATCAGCATCCTCCACACAAACCACATAAAGGCTGTACCCGTAGATGTTTATCCATTTTGACCACGACCTTCATACAACATTGAATACTTTCTCTTCTTGCCCATGAAAATGCCCCAGGTAGCATCAAAACCATGACAATGCTCTGGATACATCATTAGCTCTTAGAACCACCGTATAATAAAATATTGTTTATATAAGCCACACCACACAAAGACAGGCAACAGAAGATCAGGTAAGGTTATTTATGAAATCTAGACCACATTTTGCACAGTTTTTGACAGTTTGTCCAGTAATCTCAAATATCTATCCAGATTTGCTAGAATAAACTTTTATAAAGATTTCCATATGCAATCAGTGCATAATGTTTTGGGGGATGGCAAGATGTCTGCACAGGGTGGTTTATTTTGTTGTTTGTTGGTGGCTTTTTTTAAGGAATAAGCTATCTACAAAATTTAAGACACATTCTTTCACATCAGTTAGACTTGGATTTTGGAGATAGACTTCTGAGATCTTCCTGCTCTCTGTCTTTCCTTACTGTTCCCTATCAAAGTCATAGAGGCCTAACTTCTGTAAATAAAAGTGTTGGATACTCCTCACTGTGAACTATTGGACAATTTTGCTGTAGTACAAAGTATGAAAGTTTTCTTGTTTTACTTCATAGCATAAAAGAGAGAATGCAAGTCATCAAGGAGTTAAAGAACTTTATCTGATGAAATCACAAACCTCTATTCAAAATTTTAAATCAGCAAAATGAAGGAAGAAAGTACAAAGGCAGAGACAGTAATTACCAAAAGAAGAATAATTTAAATAGGCCTGAGACTGCTTGAAGCAAACATATATACATTGGTCACAACGGGTCCATTAGGGCAGATTCCTGCTAATAGAAGTTAATTAATTCATGTTCTTTTCAGGAGAGCCTAGGAGAAAAGCTCAGCACTGACAATGAAAAATCTGATATGGAAGTGAATGGTATTGAAGGGACAGGAGTACAGTGAAACTGGTTTATGAGCATGAAGACAGCTGCAGCTAAGACTCAGCATCTGGCCTAACTATAGCTAGGTCCTCAGTCCCAGGCCCGTTTAGCAACTGACACTCACCTGAATCACAATACAGAGCATGATAAAAATATTTAATTTCCTACAGTGGGCCATTCACCTCACAGGTATTTTAGGTGATTGATTCCTGTACAGAGCAGGGACACAGGCTCTGTCCATCATTTCACCCTAGAGACTCATGCTGGGACTTCCAGTTGTGTCATCTGGCTACATAAAATTCCTGCCATTAAATGGGAGAATTAAAAAGAAACAGTGAGTGAACTAGTAAAAAAATAAGTCACAGGTTGCACAGGATTTCCAAAAAGTAGCTTTGCTGAATTTTTTTTCTCCTGTCTGCACTCAGTACTGACTTGACTGGGGGTGCATAGAGACACACACACAAAGCATAGGCAGGCAGCATATAGTAGAGTGCTCATTTCAGGCCTTCTGGAACAAGAAGTTAAGAAGAAGCAAAAACACATTCCAGAAGTCTTAGTTTACATGGTATCTTGTACTGTTGATGCCTCAGTTTCACCATCAAGAAATTAAAAGATAACCTTTGATCAGCCTAGCAAAACAGCAATAAACCCAGTAACATTTCCAAGGTGAAGAGATTCTACAAGGACACAGGCTCAGCTTCAGATGCACTTTGTTTATGTGTCAGCTTTTAGGCTTATTGATTTTAGTGCAGAAAGAGGCTACCACTCACTTTTTCAGAGCAGATACAGCTAAGGGAAGTAAACCTGAATCAACACAGTGAAGTGACACTGGTGTACCACTGGAGTCACTTTTTCTAGGCAAAATATTTATTCAGCTCTTTTTAAATCTCTAATGTATTAATGGCAATATGATGTTGTTTGTTTGTTTGTTTTTCATTTGGTTTGTCTTTTTTTGTTTGCTTTACAAAGAAGAAAAACTCAACACTGAGCAACCAATGGTTTTATCTCAGCTAGCTAAAACACCAGAATTGCTAATCCTCACTCTTGCTTCAAGGTAAATAATCGTTAGGTGAAGCTAGGAGGAAAAGAAAGAAAAAAAAAACCCACACAAATCCTGTTCAGCCAAGGTAGATTTAGCTTTAAAGGGTATAAATCTAGGGCAATATGCCTTTGTAACAGGTGAAAGCTAAAGAAAAAGTTCAGCTTGAACATTCAAAAAAACAGCAGGAAAAGAAGCCTTATTTTACTTCTAAACTGAACACATTTCTTTGAGAAACCACAGACATGGAAACTTAAAAGCCTTTCTATTTTATTTTCAGAACACAGCCAAACTTTAAAGTCTTATTCAGAGACAAGAGAGGTACAAAGCAGCCCAGGGTGGCAAATCACCCTGTTTTGCCCCTATGGCTATGGGAATCTTCTCTGACTACCCCCAGTGGACTCTTGCCTGCACAGTTTGCCAAGGGGTGTTTTAAGGCAGCATAGCTGCTTCCATCTCTGCAGCCTCATCCTGAACACAAACAGAAGAAAGCTGAGTTCTCTGGGACCCTCCTGCAGAACTTCACAGCTCTGTTGCTTCACATAATCACTCCTTGTTGGAGAGAGCAGAGGGGGATAAAGAAGTGTCTAGGAGGAGAGGCCCCATAGAACTTCACATACCTTCCCCAAATTTGCGTGACTCCTCATCACCATCCAGGTCTAGCTATTATTATTAAACATTTTGATTTATGAATAACTTTGACAAACCCTAACAACCCCTCCCAGCCCCATACCCACCTGACAGGGCACACGGAAGCAAGTGCATGCAGTCTAGCATACAGAACAGAGTAGGCCAGAAGACACAAAAGAAGGAATAAAAGAACAACTCTAAAGCCAATAAGAAAGCAGGGAAAGGCATCCTGTAGGTAACCTATTTGCTCACAATAAAAATGCTATTTCTGTGTAACATTCACTTTGAAAGAATAGAGATTAATTATCCCAATTCCCTTTTTAGCAGTTCCTACTTTTCTTGAATTCTAACAGTCTTCTGCTTTCTCTAATTGAAATTTCAAACCTGCAAAGACAACTAAATGCTACGTCCAACAGGTTTTGGTGTACATTACTATCAATGTCATAAAACAAAAGCAATACTTTGCAGGGTCATAGTACCTCCAAGTCCAAATATTTGCAAGTCTCTAGAGCACTGTAAAGGTGTTGTGCCAGGAACAGGAAGATTCGTTCCTAAGAATCAGAGAGGTCTGAATATGACTGTCCCAGCTAAATACAATGCCACTGTGAGGCTTTCCCAAAAGTTCTTGAGGGAACATAGTCGAGGCCTGGAAATTCAACAGAGGTTTTTTCCACACCCTCACACACCTCCATCCACACCTACAAACATTTTTTTCCACTGTTCTCACCCATTACAACACCCTTTCCCATGATTTCCGTATTTACTACTGGTAAATTAATTTTATCTCTACATCCTTTCATGGAGAGGTTGCCACTAATAAAATACTTGCTGCATTAAAGAGAAAAAAAAATTAAGGTTACTAAACATTTATGTAACTAAAAATTATTAAGGTCATTATCAAAATATTGTTGTAAAAAACAGAACTAGAATTTACGTGAAATTATATTGTTTATTCTACAGAGGTGCAATAAAAAAAATCTAAACTTTGGATTCTCATTCCTGTATTTTCTTCTTCGAATTTGGTTTCTATCACCCTTCTTCACCTTCTTATTCCTAGTTTCTAGTGGAATAGTTTCTAGAAACTATTCTAGTTTCTACCCTACAGATGAATTCAGCTGTGTTGGGTATATGTTCTTTTTATATGAAGGAACAACAGGATGCAAAGTTAATATCAAGTATTTCATACTCACTCGCTGCTGTCTCCTTTATCTGCTCTGGTCCTGTTTTTACAGGACAGGGAACAAATCAGAAGGAAGGGTTGGAGGCGTTCAGCTTCTCTTCTTTTTCATGTTGTACTGTAATTGTTGTACTTTCACGCTGTACTTAAACCCTAAAGCCTTTGGGCACTTTACCCACTTTGTCATGGCTCTGCAAGACTCAAAGAATGGTCCTTGAAAAGTCTGAAGTAGGATCAGAGATCGTACTATAAAACCCTTCTCTCTTTAAAGCAGGTGATCTTCCACTCTCAAACAATGTTAGGTAAGGATACAGGTATTAATAAACAAACCAACCCCAGTAAATGTCACCGTGATATTTACTGAAGAATTGTGCAAATATTATTTATTGTGCCAAATGCACTTCCAAAGAAGATGCCTTGTATTACCTGTTTATTCATCCACATAAAAATAAAACAGTTACACTTTCAACCATCCAGGCAACACTATCATTCACTGGTCTCCATAAGGCCAGTTCATTCCTGCACCGGAAAAACAACTCAGCTTGTTTCTCAGTGATGCCCTTCAGCCTTAATTGGGCTGTATGGACACATCTGCTCCATGACAACGCTATACAATAGTAACTAGCCCTTGGGGGAGACATCCCAACCTACTGGCTCAGCCTCTGTGACTGCCCACTCTGCTGCTGCTAGGCAAATCTTAAAGAGTTCAGGTTTTGGTTCAAGCCCCAAAAGTTTTGGTATCCAATGCATAGACTGTTTTGATTATCCAGTGCAAAGTTTTGGTTGACAACACAACCTGAAACTTCAGAGAACTGAAATTTATCTGACAAAGACACGCCAGACAACTAACATTATTTCATTGCAAGTGATACTTGTAGTCTCTACCCCTTATTTATATGTTCTACGTATCCTATTCATGTGTTTAGAGCTTAGGATTAAAAACATTCAGACACCATAGCTCTTAGGACAGGGATTTGTGCAACTGGTATATTTTTTACAGGGCCCTGAAAGACGCTAGGCTTGAGTGACGGAAACATTTCTCAGTAGAAAATCCCATTATTTCAGGGAAATCTTCTGGGGAAACATTTTGAAAGGAAAAAAGACCTACAACTTCCTTTTTGTAAAGCCTAAACAAAATACCACAATCTGAGCCAAGATGATGCAAAACGAAAGCACTTTTTTTTTTTCCAAGTACATTCAGCTATTAAGTTTTAAACAAGTGCAACATTAATCTACACTTGTTTGACCACGTTGCCTCAGTGACAAATGACCTCAGCTGTCAGAGTCCTGTTTCTCCTTTGCTGCACAGACACTGTGCACAGTAGCTCCTACTCCCCCTCCATCCTGAGCAAGGGCAAGATAGAAGGAAGATTCCACCATCATGAGGCACCTTGTAAGAGCTGAGCTATAACTACTGAATACAAACCACCGATACCTCGAAGTCCACATTTCAAGTTTGAAAGATTTATTTATGGATCAAAAACCATAAATCTTATTTAAATTATTTTTATTTTTACTGCTCCCCAGGAAAGCAAGTCAACTTTAATCTAGTTTTATTTAATAGCAACAAAGCTATAGGATCTCACTCATCAAAACACATCACTGTCACTTACACCAATAATACATTACAGCCTCTGAACTTGTAAAGGCAACTAGATTTCAGTCAAGGCAGACATCTATGTAAACAGAACCAGATTATCCATGAAAGGAAGATCAGACAGCATCATCAATAACAGGAAGAAGCTCATTTGTACACAGCTTACTAAGGAACTTCAACACATTTCATTCACAAGATTCTGAACTGAACTGTACACCACTCAATAAACCTTTAATCTGAATAAAAGTCCTCATGGCCGCTGTCAGCATGAAGGCAGGCACCATTACAACTCTAGAGAGTGTGAGTGCACAAGAAAGTTGTTGTTTCGTTGTCTTTGCCAAAGCAAAAGAACCACTTTGATCTACAATGTTGAGAGGCAGTAGAGAAGCTGTCATGCATGTACTGTTCTCCTTCCTGAGGGTGATCTCTGTGACCTATTGACAAAGATCAGAAGTTTCTTTGTCTCTTCTCACTGTGCTCTGGACAATAGCAACTCCTGCACAGAACACTGAAGTGCCAATGCAGCAAAGCACAGCATTTTCTCACTAACTGTACACAACGTGGGCTCCAAAGATTCTTTCAATCTGATTAAACAGTTTTTCATTCTTTTTTCGACAAATGAATCCTCTTAATCTTGATATTATTCCCTTCAGTTTGGGTCTAGCCTGTAAGCTTAAGACTTCAGTTTCCAAAACACGTATTATATCCTGACTCCAGAGGCTTGAGCCCTCGGTTTAAGAGTCCAAACTACACAGCTGTGTAACACTCACATCTGACTTCACACTCATACCAGGACTGAGCTGCTGTTGCTGTTGTAGAGGGCAAGAGGAAAGAAGAAGGGAATGAATGTTATTTCTAAGGGGAGTTCAGCAGAACTCTACTTTTTTTTTGTTTGATTAGCTGTTTCTTTTCATTGCTGTTTTGGTTTTTTGTAAGTTTTGTGTGTGTGTGTGTGTGTGTGTGTGTGTGTGTTTTCAAATATGCAGAGGTATTTATTATCAATTAGCAGAGAAGAAACGATTAGGCTGGATGCATTTTTGAGGCTGCAACTGCAACAATGAGATAGCTGAAGGGCTAGCCAGGGGCAAACCTAAAATATGGCTTTGTCTTCTGGATATCCATCGCAAGATGAAAGCACTTGGAGGATATTTAAAGCAGCCAAAGAGATCCTACAGATCTACTGTTAGCTGTTTTTACAAAACTCAGATTTGAATAATTTTGCTAAGGCTGAACACATTCCCCTCAGCGTGCCACAGGGCAAGGCTAAGATCAGCAGGACCAAAACCAGATTGAGTAGATACTAATACACAACCCTGCACAAAGATTTGTAACAAGAAGCTTTACTAAATAAAGATTACCTATAATAAAGTGTTTCTTCATTCAACAGGTTAAAAGAATATTAGAATAGTCCAGTTCACTCATGCTTTCATAAAGCAGGTAAAGTGAAAGCATAACATGTTTTTATCAAAGTAATCCAGACATGGTGGAAATGCTGATGCTCCTCACTGCACTGTTTCCAAATTGGATCAACTATGATTACAACAAAGGCATGCAGAGGTAAGCAGTTCTCCTTAGGAGTTTTCAGGTCAGATCAGGTATAGCATACGTAGGCAACCAGGTATGGTCTGAAGCAGCAGTCTCCAGGCAGTAGCTAAGACAACAATACCAGTATATGCCAAAAAGTAAAAACTATTCTTTGCCTTATGAGAGTTCCAGCATGCCTTCCTTCAGTACTGAGGCTACCTTGAAGCTCTTCCTGAACTTCACTGACTTAATTAGTTGATGATGAATCATTAAGAACCATGATAAATGGTTTCTGTTCAGTCACATCAATGACAATAACCAAAGATGGATACGAGATAATTAAATGAAGAGGAAAAATGTTCCATTTACCTAGCAAGATAAAGGTAATGGCCTGCAAATGAGGTAATGGCCTTAATTTGTGCCAGGGGAGATTTAGGTAGGGTATTAGGAAAAAAAAAAATCTAAGAAGTGGCAATGCATCAGAACAGGCTGCCCAGGGAGGTGGAGAAGTCACCATCCCTGGAGGTGTTCAAGAAACATGTGGATGGGGCACTGAGGGACACTGTCAGTGGGTATGGTGGGGACAGGTTGAGAGCTGGGCTGGACGACCCTAGTGGGCTCTTCCAATCTTAGCGATTCTAAGTGTCCTACTGGCAAGAATTTAACACTACTGAGCACAGATCTGATCTTCTAGACAAAACTCTTCAGTGTTATTCTCAGCTTTTCACTACAGCAGCCATGTTTCTGGATGTCAGAAGCATCACTGAGAAGTCTTACACGTTTATCAGAGAGAATTTTAACCTTTATATTACCTGAATCCAGTCAGGCTTGATATCTGAGAAATACCACAAATGAGGCAGCAAAACAACTTTTAAATTATTCTTCATTTTTCCCTGTCACCA
Source organism: Cyrtonyx montezumae (assembly GCF_038088225.1). Classification (NCBI taxonomy): domain Eukaryota; kingdom Metazoa; phylum Chordata; class Aves; order Galliformes; family Odontophoridae; genus Cyrtonyx; species Cyrtonyx montezumae. The sequence continues at coordinate 36,170,904 of NW_027071826.1, read as the reverse complement.
TTTTCAAAACTTAAATCTTATTCCTCTTGACACTGATCATGACAAAATAATAAGGCAATATCTTTCTCTAGAAGCTTATTGCTCTCTCAGTAATGAGTCTGACAGCAACAAGGCTTCAACAGTGCCCAGCCACTTTCAAAAACTATCCAGAACCTTGAACAGATAGTCCATTTCACTTAATGAGGTACAATACAAATGGGACACCACAACTCTTGGAAAACATTTTATGGAAGTCCATTTCCTCTGCCACCTTTCAGTAAATAATCACTTAGAACACATCAGAAGGTTTTACCACAGAATAAAGTATTGCAGGAATTCTTGTAAATTCTCGATGAGGAGTTGAGAACCACAATGCACCCCCTGTATGGCCTGTCAACACAAACCCAGAAACAGTGTTCACTGTAAAACTGTAGGAAACAGCTGACAGAAGGCACTGCTTTGTACATGAAATATTCATTAGAATTACTGAGCCTTTGAGTCAGACATTAGTTTCTACGGTAGTAAAATGCTTTTCAAAATACTGGGAAGCAGATACTGGACATACCTTATGTGTTTATACTGACCATCTAAGTACTTAACTTTTATTTTCTACTAGATGAACTCAATCTATTTCAGCCATTTTTGAAGTACTTTAGTCAAAATGCCCCTCATATTTATTTCAATGCTGATAAGAATGTAGTCAGCTTACACGGAAGATCCCAAAAGAATAAAACCAACGTACACACAAACCCTTATAGTGCAAGGATGGCAATTCACTAAGCAAGCTATTTTCTTGAACACTAAAGTAGATTCCCACTGTGCACAGTTTCTGACCTCCTTTATTCAGAAAAGGTATTTAGGCTTTCTCTGGGAAAATAATGATATTATCCTGACAAAATCTGCCTGAACCTCCGCAAAGACACTTGAACTACATACAGCTTTATTATAGGTGAGGTATAGTCTAGCTAATTATAAAATTATTTAAGTCTTCCTGTTTCTTCTAATCACCAGATTCCAACTACCTGGCTTGAAGTATTTTTCCCCCTCTCAAACTGAATTATTTTGGAAAGCTACAACCACATTGTTTTACCCATTACTGAAAACAAGATCTGTGAAAAAATCTGTTCTGTGCCTGTTAAAATCCAAGGTGAGATAGGAGTGCAAATTCCTGCTTTTCTCTATCACAGTGGAAACAGCCTGCAAGACACATGAAACTGTATTTTTGTTGCCCTGAGCACTACTGATAAAGCCTCATCTGGAATATCACCAGTGAGCTGGGGGAAGGCACTTCAGGAGTGATAAAATCTAGTCAAAGAATATTCAGGTGAGAGAAATGAAAATGAGAGTTAAAACACATCTCTTGCAAAAAAGCAGGCTGGACAGATAAGCACAGTGTAGCCCTAGAAGACTGAGGGAAGTGAAAATTCACTATGTACAAGATAACCCTTATCGTTGTTATCACTAATATACTCTCAACATTAGCTTAACCCTGCTTTTCTTTCTTGTCCTACACATTACTGCAAGAAGAATGATCCAGTTAAAACTCTTGACATTTTTTTTATTATTATTATTTTTAAAAACAGATAAATGCTGCAATAGGTTGCTTATGCTGTTTGAAGGATCTGGAGAACAAATTAAACAACCATCTCCACAGCTGATAAAGGCACAGTCTGTGCTACCACATGGCACAATACAGAGTAGATGCTCATCTTCCTACAACTCTTTGATTATTTATCTGCATATTGTTCACTCAGATTCTAGATGCATCTCTCAATAGATTGTACTTTTGCGAGTCAGAACCTGGGTTTCATAATTTTCTAGGTGCCTAAAACGTATACAAAACTATTGATCACTTCTGAAAGGCACGGTCTACCTGAAAGGCTTGGTATGACATATAGACAGCAGCTGAATGTCCTGGTAGTTACCTAAAACACTTTCTGTACAACCTTATACTATATATGCTCTGCTTGCTTGCTATAACAACCAGCATTTATTATACTCCCAATCCATCCCTATATTAGATACCTGTTGTGCATAGGCTAATGCAACACTGTACAAGGGAACAATGTTACAATTAATATAATTAAAGATTACATTGAGAAGAATGCACTCTTACAGGTCAAGTAAAGTTGCACAGCTACTCTTCATTATGGAATTACCTGTCAAGGTTTTGGCCACACGACTTGAACAGCATTCTTTAACAAGACTGTTGCTACATATTTGTGGTACAGAACGTTGTTATCATGCAGCAAGTTCACAGTTTCTACCTGTAAATGTTTAACTCCAGGTGAAAAAGACAGAAATTCATCTACTTCCTGACACTGGGATTATTTACCTGGAAGGTAATCTGGCCTCTCTGGTGGCCTGTCTTTACTGCAGAGCACAGATGATACCCAGACTGTCTTGGCAGCTCTCATTGGTTTATAGGATTCTGCAAGATTATGTAGAGTGTTTCCCATTTGAGTAAACTTACTGAATTCTCCCCCTTCTCCACAGAGGGATTTGAAAAAGCAACTTCTAAAACTACTAACGCTAAGCTTCTCCGTTTTTGTGGACGTTGTTTACTTAAGAGAGATTAAATGCCTGCCTCAGAAACCAGATGCAAAGCAAAGCAACCGTGTGCATATCAATGACACACAAAGAAGAAGAGCTGGGACTGCAGATTTTTCTGATAAGCAAGTGATGCACCTCAGCATTCACTTATGTAGTACTTCACAAAGCCTTGCAAACAGAAGGGGGAAGCGGGGGAGAAAAAACACAAAATAAAGGAAAGATCAAAGAGAGAGAAATTATGCACAAAGGGAGGACACCAGCAAAAGGAGTTAGCTACAGTGGGGAGCCGCAGTAGTTGGGTAGAACTAAAAACAGGCTGAGGGTTAAACAGAAACCAGTTTTCAGTTATATCTGCATAAAAGCAAAGACAAAAAAAAAAAGCACACAAGCTCAAGACATGCCCCTGAGGTAGCATTACAGCGGCACACTTATACCATTAGTTGTCAAAAATGGGCTCTACTACAATTTTCCAAAGTAGATTCCTCTTTAACGGGCACCTTACAGCAGTAAAAAATAGGAAACAATACATTTAGCTCTCTATTTGACTGCTCCCACTGGACAAAGCAAGCTTTAACTGCAAGTCCTCTGCACTGTAGGATTTATTTTTAATCAAGTATTTGAGTTGCTATTTGCAATTTATTAAGAGCAAGAATGATTGGTTTCTAATGGTGGGAGCAGCCACTCTGCTTGTCTCGCAGTTCACAGCGCACAGACCACATTGCCACACACGGCAGCAGTTCTCTCTGGTTATAACAAAGCCAAGAGCAGATGTCACCGGCTAGGGAGCCATTACATAGCTTTAAAAGCACCCATGAACATAAAATACAGAATGCAGAGATTAATTATCACTTAATGGTAATCATACAGGACTCCTAGTTACAAATATTTCAGTCCCCAACTGCCAGAGCAGTTAAGGGTTTCCAACACTCAACACCAGCAATAAGGTTCTAAGTATCAGGCTTCCATCCAGCATAGTGTTATTAATATTGTGCTGTCTAGATAAAAATGAACACAAACTAACTGAGAAAGCAAAAACGAGCACATTTTTAATTCTGCTGTGGTAGCACACAGGCTTGTATTTGCTTTGTTCCTGCAGAGGGCTACATGAGGAAGGGTATTTGAGAAGACAGCTGCATATGATTAAAGGATAAGGTAAAAGAAAAAGAGTACCCATACTCCTATTATCTGAGGAATATTTTCTGAAAGCATTAAATAGAACTTGATGCAGGATTTGTCTGGAAAATTCAGTGGAATCTCACAGTAACAAATAACTAAAACTTATGTTCATTCCAAAACAAGCAAACAAAAAGCCAAAGTAAAAAACAAACAAACCACAAAGCCCACAAAGAATAACATCACAACAGTTCATGGTTCAGAATTCCCATCTCCTCAGACTGCATCCACTCATTTGTCCCATTAAGTTTACAGTAAGCAATATGAAAAGATAATCTGAACTGACAGCAACTACATTGCATAAATTGATGATGTACTTCAGAGTGGAACATGTATACATCTGAAAAGCATATGCAGAAGACTGAAGTTTCTTCAGCTCAACACTCAATAGTTATATGAATGCACAGTGGCAGTTTTGATCTATTTACTGTACTAATAAATACAAATCTCAAGACTGAATGATTGCCTGTGGATGCGGTAAAGAAACTGCTGGTTTGTCAATCACATGACCCTGTTTAACCATTGAGGCAATACTGAATGGCTGAAGGATATACTGATACCAACTCCCGCGTGTTGCTAGATTATCCACGTGTCCTCAATGCCCTCCATTTTGGTAGAAATATCTGCACGACCATAATAATAATCATCACCACCATTCCACTCTTTGGCACAGCTCCTTTCACCACATGATGTCATTCTTAAATACAGCAATTTCATCACACTGGCTTTGCTTCTGTCTGAAATATTCACATATCTAGGCACCAATTAAAAAAAATTATCAGAATCCTTTCATTTCTGGATACTTTTAGTGGTAATACTGGAATATGGTAGGTCCTGGTGCAATACTTTTTATTTGATAGCATGCAATCGATTTTAAAAAAGGATGTGAATCTACTGAGTGCACCAGTTAAGTTTAAAAATAGTAGAGTGTAAAATGGCACTGATTCTGCACATATTTTTATGTCAATGACTGTCATAATTTATAATAAAAACAAAAAATATTGAAACTAGAATGTAATATGAACATCAGGAAAACCACTGCAAGAATAGCATTCAGTTGTATAAATCCTTTCTAAGAGCTGTACTGAAATTGTCCATCTCTTGGCCTCTATAATAACAGGTTGGATAAGCTCAGGAGAAGTCAATATAGGAGGGCAGGGGGATCCTGAAACAGACCCTGGGAGTGGGCTGACAGGATCTGCCTATACCAATCTTTTCTATTGTTCATGGAAGTAGTTGTACGATGATCCCATTAAAAGCAAAATTACTGGTGTAAGCATATTGTTGGTACAGCATTTAATGCATAGAGAGTGAGCTCTGATATTTCTTCTCATCTAAGCGTAAGTTTCAGACAGGCTGCTTCCCTGCAACATTTGGCAGATGAATCCATCTTGATCAGAAGGTAATTTATTGCACGGTGGAGTTCAGCAGGTGTGATCACTGAAAGTGACAGCTGACAATAATTTGGGGAAATAATAGAAACATCAACATATTTATAATTACGCATAAAAGTGACATCTAATATAAATATTTGCAAGTGGGTTTTGTTTGTTTGACCTTAATAAAAGCACAAATCCTAGTGACTGATAAACTGAACGTCCAACCATAACAACTACAATGCAGAGATGGACAGCCTCCTAATCCCACAGGCAGCTCGCTATTAAGGTAGACCTTGTTTTTAAGATAAGTAAGCATTCTTCTGCTGAATCAGGCTTAAAATCTGCAGTGTGACCCAGAACAGACTTTAATTAGCTCATTTGGACAGTGCTAGCAATGCACATATGACAGCATGGACTGCAGATGTAAGTAGGAAGCTAAAAAAAGCAAACTAGCCCAGGACAGCTGCAACTGATTTAACATCAGTTTTACTGAATAAGCATGCTTGCAGATGCCTGGCTATGGAGATGTCAAGAAGTAGAAGCCACCAGTGAGCAAGAGATACTTCATAGCTTAGAAAAAAAAAAAAGAGTGTCAACAGATGCTTATGCCAATTACTTGTTAGAATACTTCTGAGTCACTTCCCAAGCACACACCCTATCTGGTATTTAGGGTATCCCCACTTCTAACACAGCTGATTTCAGAGGCCCAGCTAGCACTATGCCAAGTGGAAAGCACTGTATTGCCATTAAGTGCACAGCAGTAGCTGATTCAAGCTAATTTGCTGTGAGGAAAAAATAAACTTGCACAAATGTTGCTACAGAACTTTGCACCTCCCAGACATATAGAAGTTTTGAAGACAGAAACCTGTACAGAAGAAGTAGACTTTTCAAACTATGACTTTCAAATAATGCAGCTAACTGGTGCTGTGGCCTCACGATAAAAGTACCAAGAGACAAAAAATGCATTTCTTCTTGACCCTTGCTAAAACTTCAAACAAATATCCTTGTAATTTTTTCCAGCTATCCTGAAATAAACTTGTTCCCTTTTTCTATGCAGCAACTAAAACATGTATAACCGAAGGCAAAACGTGTTCAACAAGACCAAAGCAATAACGGTGCAAGAGATAGACGAGCCCGGAGCATGGTCCAGAAGCTGTCAGTCAACGTGAAGGTTTGGCATGAACAATCCTGCTTTATATGGACAGCCTAGAATTCAATAAAAGCCAAGTAAGTAGCATATTTATTTAAATTTCAATTTTCTGAATATCTAAACAAAAAGCAGATACCAAAAACCACTTTAAGACTTCTTCCCACTTGCCCCTTTCACAACAAGAAAGAAAAATAAACAGTGAAACAATTGAAAGGCACTGAAAAATCCTAGAACTTGAAATTACCAAAAATATCAGTAGACACTGGAGCATTCTGCAGAGAGGACTCCCACTGGTACTACTCAGGTGATGGCAGACTAAATCAATAGATAGGTCTCTAAAAAGCTGAATGCCTGTTGGATTTGCTTACAAGTCTAAAGAACAAAGGCTTTTCTTTAATTCCTATAAAATTAGCCTAGGCCATTACTACAGAAGAACCTATGAACAAAATCGGCTTGAGCATTCTTATCAATTTAACTAACACTATAGGAGAAAATAGGGCCCAATTGATTTTGCTACCAGAGTGTGAAGGGCAAAACCAAAATTAAGAGCTATGGTAAACATTCAAGAGAAGCAAACACAATATTTTTATCATCTTGTTTATTCATCCAACTGTTGCAATCACCTTACATATCCTGACACCTCACAGCATCATTCACTGTCACTATAACCACTTCCAGCACTAACATAAAGCCAAGTAGGCAGCCACACTCAATTTTGCCTGTGCCTAAAGTTAGTGTTGGGCTTAAGCAGAAGGAAAAGTACCAACAGAACCACCAATGTAATGAAATAAAGAAAGGAGGCACGGGGAAGAAGTAAGAACAGCAAGTGAAAATAGACACGAAACTCTAAAACTTTAGAATCTTTTTGAAATAATTAAACAGTAAATTCATTGTTCACCCTCAATAAAATCAGCATCAAACTTCCAAATGAGCTTAAAGAGAGGCAAGATTTCTGATTCTCTCAAAACCTCTCACATGTTTTTCATATAAAATGTAAACTGTGCCTTCACTGGAACAGGTTGCTCAGAGAAACTGTGGATTCCCCATCCATGGAGGGGCCAGGATGGATGGGGCAGCCTGATCTGGTTTGGTTCAGTCCTTCCCATGGCAAGTGCTTGGAACTAGGTGATTTTTAAGGTCCCTTCCAAACCAAACCATTCTGTGATTCTATGACAAGGACAGATACTGCTGGTTTTGAAGACAATCCTAGGAATTCAAGGTCAGAACAATGCAACATAACCTAAGAAATGCCCATTCACCAGAAGTCATGCACCAGGTCTATCAAAAGAAATATTTCAATGACTGCATGCCTCCCTGTAACTCTAACCAGTCACAAGATAGACATTTAAAACAAGCTTATGCATCTCAGCAGCTGTGCAAAACAGCCACAACACATTAGGAAATTTCTGGTGTTTATAAGAGAGACAAGAATTCAGAAATAGCACTCCTTCCACTTCAGTGCATTGACATGCAGCTGTCTCAGGAGAGACAGAGTACCTACATCAAGGCACTCACAAGATCAAGAGAAAGTAGCTATCTGAAAATCATAAAAATAGTAAAGAAACATCTTACCTCAAACACTGCCCAGCACTCTGCTAAGCTACAGCTGCAGCGTGATCAGGTTGGAACAGATTAACAGTCCTTTCAGAGTGTTAAATTCAGCATGCTAACATCTCTTATGCTGATCCATTACTTGAAATGAAGAAGACAGAGAAACACAAATGAGATAAATGTGAGAAGCAGGTGTAGGCAACATGAGATCTATGTCAGACAGCAGAAGGCAGGTTCTTGTTTTCATTTGATTTATGGATAGTTGGTCACCTGTTGGGTGAATGAGTTTTATTCTTTACACCTGTGGCTTGAGTGTAACATACCTCACACCCCTAACATATTCTAGCCAAACAATATAGTTTGGATCTGTGATATCACTGTCTTCACAAGACACATGCTGTGTTATTTAGGTTTGGGTTGCTGGTTGTTTGTTTCTTCTCCTTTTTCTAATATTATTCTGAGAGTATTTCTGGATTTGTCTTTCCAGGGCCCATATAGGAGAGTTTCTTGCAATTTAAAAATTGATTTTGTTTTATATGTTTTCTTCGATAGCTTCCTTCAATATTATGCTGTTCTACTTTTAACTAATATTTATAAACAGGGCATGAGATGTTTCCCATGTACCTTGAGCAAATGCATATTCTATTTTAGCTGAAAACTTCATTTACCTGTCAAATCAGTGCCATTAAGACAGTATTCTTACAGGGCACTGTGGAGAAGATAAATAAAAGAAACTCAGAGAAACAGACCAGTTATTCTCAGTAAAAGGTGCTTAAAAAGCTCTCCAGACAGCAGAATAAAACAGAGATCACACAGTCAGGAGTTGTTTTAGGTCCTTAAGCACCAGAATTGCTCAAATGTTTCTGAGGCCTCATAAAACATTAGCTGCTTCAGTAAAAGATGTGAAAGCAAGTTAAGATCTTATGAACCAAATCTCCACGGTTTTGTACTGCTTGCAAGGGCAAAGTCCCACACTTGCAGGTAATTGGCAGCTTTATTTCATGTGAATACAGCTGAGGCGAGCGTGTTCAATGGATGGTACATAGCACCCCTGCATGGTGACCAACTCTCTCCCAGATGAAGCTGCAGAACAGTAGAGATTAAGATGTATGTTCTGATTTTCTGTGGTTTTATACTCTAGGTAAACATTTACATGTCTGCAAAGAAGCTATAAAAACCTCCTGGAGCAGTATAATTACTTAAAAAAAAAACACTGTGGAAATACAGTTGGCTATCACCTGGCAATAAGAAAATTCACCTCAGCATTTCCTTCTAGACCCTGGATGATCTAGGGAATTTTTGCAACACAGAGAAATAGCACAAACAGCTCAGAGTTTTCTAACCCAGACAACTGCATAACACTCCCCTCTAAGGCAGGAAAGCAGACAGCTGGCTGCCTCTTCCTTGCACCTCAAGGCAGTGTGAAGGTAGAATGGTGCACATTATCACCTCCTTGGTTTTGAAACAGACACAGTCTTCTCAGAGTGGAAAATGTCCATTTATAATACTAGTAAGAACTCAGTGGGACCTACTGCAGTGCCAGAGAGCACGAAGAACTGCTATGGCTCCCAAACAGCTGCCTTCCACAGGTGTAGGAAATTACTGATCTTGTTATACAGCAGCTGCCACTGATTTAGGTCACAAGATTTCTCCCCCACTGTGTGTTATGGTCTGTGAGCCTCACTGAGTCCCAAACTCACTGTCAGATGCAAATCCCTGTTTTTTTATCATACTTTGATTCTGAAAGCAGCAGCTGTTCTTTTATTTATAGTTGAGTCCAGGCTCAGTAAGGTCACCCATTTCTTGCCTGTTTGATGTGAAGGCTCTACGTTCACTATTACTGCTGACCTCAGCAGGACTGCAGCTCTTCAGGTGGGGTTCTGTTCAGCTGGGAATCAGTTTGCATCTTTTCAGTACAACTCTCAGGTTTCTTAAAACTGCATCCCACTGCTTATCTTTTCCCCTATACGTCTGAAATCATACTTCATACTTCTGTATCTCTTACCTAAGAGTTATGAATGAAGCAGTGTTATGAATGCATGACTTAGTTTCACCTATGACTGATGTCAAAAGCCTCTCAAGGGAGTGGCCCAATTAGCATGTACCTATACTGCTTCTTATTGTTAACATTTTCAGACACTTTTCAGATTTGTTTGAAAAAGTCATGTGGAGATATCATCAAACAGCATCTTACTGTGAAGTTGAAACACAGCAATTTTTCAGAATGCTCTCATGTCCTCCTTATTGCAGATTTCTTTTCACTGGTGAGTAACAGCTCTGAGAACCTCATACAACTTCACAAAGTAGTTAGAACAACTATTTGTGTTAGAAAGAACTAGAATTTAAATATAAGCTTTAAAGCAGGGTATCCTCAAGTTGGTGGGTGCTGCAGATTGGCTCTTTCTGATGCACTTAATAACAATTTACCTGTGTTACATTACTGCTGTCCTTATCCCCAGCAGCAGATTCTCAGAAGACTGAGACACTGTAGGTACACAATGGGATGCAAAGTAAAAAGTCCTTTCACTGGTCAGAAAAATTCTCAATATTAAGGAATTTTTTTTTGTATGTACAAACACACGTTCAGGGCTGGCAGCACAACTAGCTTCTGTAGCACATCCCTTTCCAAATGTTTAAAAACTAAGATCTCTGCAGAAAAACAAAACCGATCACACATTCTTAGTACTAAGGTATGCTGTAAAGATACTCTCATTCGGTAGAACAAGATTTTTAGAATTAAGTTCTCAATCCCTCCCTTCACTTCAATGTTATGAGTTTTATGCTGCCACTGGAAGTCAGAAACTTGCCTGAAAGTTATGCCACAGCTACCATCTGTAACAAATGCTCAAATTTATCAGCAGTCATGACCTTCATCAGCCTCTAGGCTTTGTGCATTAGTTATGTTCATAATGCACCAGAACACGTAAGGTGAAGCTTTATACTAGGTCGTTTAGGTGCACAGGCAGGCTGTAAAATGTCCCTGAGAAGCAAGGTAATCCCAGACAGAATGCCTTGCAGACACAGTCAGCTTTCTTCATTATCTCTGTGCAGTAGGATTTTTCAGAAAAATATGTTTCCACGCACTTGCTGGACCCAGGCTCTTTTATATTGTCTGCTAAATGATAACTCCTTTGTACACATAGTTCTTCCATAGAAGTCAGCGCTGCCCCTGGCTGGACACTCCCCAGCACTTATGTCAACTCCCCACCTCCTCATCTGCTGTATCTCTGCACACTGCCAAGACCTTTGATCACAGTAAACCTCCCTCTTCGCAGTATCATTGCCTACAATAGCCATGTAGGAAGCCACATTTCTGTATGTTAGCATCTCCATCCTTAGTGCCTTACACCCAAATAAGATTTTTGTTTCCCCATTGTTAGGAAACTGTTAAGTCACGGCCTGAACTTATGGTGATTGAACACCTGGTGGAGTGGCTGGCCTAGGGAGCACAGGTGCAAGCAATTCACCTCTGCTTCCCACATGATCAGAAGGGATGGACCCTGAGTCTATGCCTCAATGTCTCCTAGATAAAGGCTGCTTCCTGACAGGGGGTGTTATGTTGCAAAAGATCCTACAACCAGTTGGGTGAGTTAACTTTTTCCTCTATGTGGTTATTGATGTTCCCAATGATACTTTGCCTGGTATCACAAAGAGTTTATCAGAAGTAATCTTGCCGCTTCCAAGAATCAATGCCCATATGAAGGGTGAGAAAAGGCACAAGCTGAAATCTGTAGCACAGGAAACACTAATCTAAGATTCATGACATGCTACTGTCTGTCCCTAGCCATATGCACCAGAGAACTATGTAGTAATCTCACTGCACTTATCTGAGTAGTCTTCTGCACGCTACTGTAATTCAACTCCTTGTTTTGAACCTCTACACCAAGATCAGGGACACCTGGAGGCATGTAGTTTATTAAATACAATCCCATCGTCATCTAACTGAAATGCCCATGAAAAGCAAGCACGGAGCAAAGAGGCCTATCATCTCACCAGCCACATATGCCCACTACAGTACAGCTGCACAGGGAAGACTGTTTTACACTGTCACCAGCTCTCTGATGAATAACATCCTTGCTAGCACATCTGTAGGGAATACCTCCCCAATATTTAAAGCTATGGTGTAATGGATCCTGCCTTTGAAAGGTAAGAACTGGGGAAGCTGATGATCTTAGCCATCCTTGATAGCCCTACTTTTTTAGTTATTCAGAGTTCTGAATACTTATTACATTTCAAAATAATTCAAGTAATATGCAGTTGAAAGTAAACTACTTCAATCATTCTGTGTATGTAACAACAACAAAATCCATATAATGCATTTATTTTTGTTTCAGGGGCTAGCATTCAGCACAGGTAAAAAATGTCAAAGTCAAGTACGAACCCTTTGAAAATATTGTTTTTTGAGATTATATTGTGTATTTATATTTGATTGTGAAAAATGAGACATTAATACGAAGTTATTTCCTGTCTGCTCACAAAATCTCACACTGTAGAAAAACTTAATTCATCCTTGTTCAAGACATTCCTCTCCCCTTTCAGTTATCCTGAGAACTCCTCAGGAGGGAAATAACACTTCAGTTCTGTCATTTTAACGTTCCTGATTTACATAACTCTAATGATATTTAAGTGCCTTTGGCTGTGCTTTCCTTTCTCTGTTTCTTTACTCCCAAACTCTCAAGGCAGATGAAGTAACAGTTGGCAGCATCATGCTTGTTGCAGCATTGCCTATGCTATTCTCTAGTCACGCCATTGTGGCTGCAGCTGGCTGAGTGGCTCTCCACTTCTCATATGAATTCCAGTTTTCCTTTGAGAAGCTACTTATGACTAAATGTCTTCCCCCAAGCAGGAAAAAGAGCTCATCCTTGGAGTCACGTTATTCCTCCCCAGGAGGAAGGGCTGGAAACGAGAACTGCAGCAGATCAGGCCAATTCTGATTCAAGTCCAACAAGCCTTTCATCTGCACCACCAACCGTGTATGAGGAAACACTGACATCACTCTGCCCAGCAAGGCCAGGAAGAGACAAAGACAGCAAAGCCTGATAAAAAATAAGAGAACTGAATGGACGCAGAGCAGGACAGACTTGAATATGGGGAATATCTTATAGAACAGAGACAGGTAGGTGTGGATTTGCAGACAGAATGAAAGAAATCTCAGTAAATATGTGTGATTTTCAGCCACACTGCTCTCCCTCACTCACTAAAGATATGGGCGTGGGATGGCCACCATTTCTAGTTATTCATCTCTGTTTTCTGCTCCTGTTCGGCATACGAGGTCTTTCCATTTTCTTTTCCCTCTCTACATAAAATAATTTGAAGTACAAGAAACAGAAGCAACAGTTTTTCTTCACTGCTTCCCTGACAGTCCATCTGGAGAGGGAAGCAGGAGAAACAGGAGCGTTCTCCGTCACTCTCAAAGTTGTGTCAGCTACTGCGCTTCTGCTTTCTGTCTTTACAGAAAAGGCCTGGAGTCCTCACTGTGCACAAGGGCAGACGATGTGAATGATGCCCTCTGCCCCATAGACTGACAGTCTCAAGTGGTGGGTACCAAATGAACTACTACTATCGATTTTCAAACTTTGTATAGTGCCACACGAAACATTCACAGAAGTGCCTAAAGCCAGTTTTAATCCATGCTTTCCCCTTTTCCTTTTGGCTCTGACAGCCATATGCTGACTTCTGCATTGATGCTTGGCACAATGTTAAGACCTTTTGCTGTCACTATGATACAGCACAATTCTCCTTCCCTGACTGAAATCAAAGCAAACTGCTTCTAGGAACATGAAAACTACTGAACTTTTTCTTCAGAGAAAGTTATAAGAGTGCAAGCTTGTAGCAGTCCTTGTTCAGGATTTTCTCAAATAGAAAAACATCACTGAAATAGAAAAACCTTCAGAAACAGTTAAATTCATGTGATAAACCTCTATAACTGGACACACTGCATACCCCATTTTTCTGCTTTTACAAACACCTTTCCCCCCATTTTTTAAACCTGGATTCACCAAGAAGCATTCAGCATTTTGCCAAAAGCATGCAATGTGCTCTGTGTTAAACTAAAAATAAAAATTCACTGTTCCTTTGCTTTCAAGCAACCCTTGCAAGATGCTATCTTCAAACCGAACAAAAATGCTACCTTGTAATAGAAAGGGGCAATCTTTCTTGTAAAGACTAACAAAGATAAAGACCAACATATTCCTTTTATGGGTCACAGAATCACCTTTGAAAAAATCTGTGAGGACTGGTCTACTTTGTGTGATTACATTTAACCAATAAAATTGTTTGAAAGGAACATCCATCTCTCAGAACTCTTAACTGGAACATGACCCTGCTGTGTATTCACTACATTACCATTTTAGCCATTGTAAATTTACTATTTGGTTTTAAACAGAATGCTGTGGACACACAGGGTGTTATTCTTTTCTTTCCATTTTCAAAGAAAAGAATCTGACACCAATGTATAATTGATACCGATAAAGGCTGAATAATCATGTAATCAACTCTACATTTTGGAGTGTCCTTACAACCATGACAAAGGTTAGTCAAAGCCATCAAGAATCATACTGTGTGTGTTGTAGAGGAAAGAATCTTCCTTGGGACACATAAAACAGCTTCCAGAGGACGTATCTGTATATTCCAACCTGATTATGGGGCCTGTAAATCGACACGCCTCAACAGAAGGTCATGATCTGCTCACCCCTCTTCCAGTAGTGCAGAGATGCAACCCTTCGGTTTCACGACACTTGTAGTGTTGTATGTTCCTAGGCCAAGGCTGGATTGCTAGTTGAGCTCTGTCATAACAGGGTTTTAGTTTGGTCTAGAGGGGTTTTTTTGCTTGTATTTTCTTTCTTTCTGATGAGAGCTATGATGTTCTTGACTAACAGCAATTGTATACACACCTTGGTTATGACAGCTCAATTTAAAATAGAAGCATTTACTTCATTCCCATCACACAAAACAATCCCTTTCTTGTAACAACAGATGTCAAGGTGCTGCCTGGACACATGCACTAATAGTACCTGTGGTAAATACATAAGCAGTTTCATTGCCCAGAAACACAACTAGATTTAGGCAGAGCTTCCAATAGTTGCCTGAATACAAATATCAAACATTCTCCCACCTTAGCATTCCCCACACTGTCTTCTGAGAATTAATACAAGCCAGCTTCACACTTCTCAAGCAATCGTAAAGCCTTTCAAAACCATCACACAGCTTTCTCAGTGCAGCATGCACTAGTACCCAACACCAATCTCATTTTCTACCACGGCTACCTTAGCTCAGTTAGAATCGTTTCTGGCCTAGAAGAAGATTTATGCACCTACGGATCATAACTAGAAAGACAGAGAAAGAAGTTGTACCCTTAGACCAGAGTTCTGCTCTGCCCTAAATGTAATTTCACCTCAAGATGAAAGAGAAATACTCTGCACTTATACAGCCTGAGTAGTACATGGCTTCAAGTCCTGTCCTATTAGTATTACTAGTTACTGTTCCAGGAACAGGCTAAATTCCATCATTCCATCACCTCTTATTTTTCATTTGAAGAGTTATTTTTTCCTTCATTTCCAACCTGCATTTTTCAGATAAACAGAGTGAAAGTTAGCAGAAACTGATATCTACCCATGAGGATGGGCAGTGAAGTGAGTTTAGTAAGACAATTTTTAAACAACCTCTGAGGTGAATGTTAGCATAGAATTGGAAGGCACAAAGATATATATATATATTAAACCAACTTCTGGTCTATATTTAGAGAAAATTTCATTCATTTTACTTCATTTTCAGAGCAGCGCTGTAGTAATAATCGTCCATTGTTGCTTTTGTTCCTGGAACTGAAGCATCACACAAGCCCAGCAGGACAAACTGTTCTTGTGAAAAACTGTTCTTTTCTCTCATTTCTGACAATCTAAGATGGATAGATTGTGGATCCTCTGATCTTCTCCCTTCTGTCCATGCATACACTTTATTCTTGCTGGCTTGCTGACCAGTCCTCAAATAAACTGCTTGAATGGTCCCATTCCATTAGAGAACTGACATCTCTTGCTTTAGAGTGTTATTAATATCGGTCCTTGAAAGCATTTAACCAATGACAATCTAACATTAGCCCACAATGGGATTTAAAGACATTACAGTTCATAAATTCATGGTTTAATGGTGGCTTCTTCCAAACTATTGTCCTTTCTCATAACAAACAGCAAAACAACAAACTATTTATTGCTCAAAGAAAGCAGAAGGAACAAAAAAAATGTTTAAATGTACTGTTTGGAATTTTGAGTAAAATATTTCGTATCTTCATTTTCAGTTCTGAAATTTCCAGCGTGCCTCTTAGCAAGCAGTCAAGCAGCTGTGCTGATGAAGCCTAGGGAGGCTTGGCGCACACCATGCTTTACAGCATGCCTCAGCAGCAAGAAAGAGAACAGCATCCTGGTCTGTGCTAACACCAGCACAGATGGTAGATCAAAGGAAGGGATTATATGCACCTCTGCTGTACATGTTAGACTACATCTACAGTGCTGATTCCAGGTTTGGTTCCCAGGGCAAGAAAGAGGAATGCGATCAGTAAAGGGCTATGGCAATTGCTGCATTTATCCTATGAAGAGAGGCTGAGGGAGCTGGGCTTGTTCAGGCAGAGAAGAGATGCCCCCAGGTGACTTAGCAACAGCCTGTCTGCATCTATAGAAGGTTATGGGAAGCACAACCAAACTCTTCTCAGTGCTGCATGGTGCAGTGGGCTACAGCAAGAGGTTCAGACTCAATAAAATGAAAAAATGTTTTTGATGAGGGCAGTCAAGCAGCAGAACAGGCTACCAAGGAAGTCTGTGCTTTCATCTTTTGAGGTTTGAGACTCAGCTTAGCATCCTGGCCCAATCCAATAGCTGGCCCTGCTCTGAGCTGGAGATTGGACTAGAGACGTTCTCTGCTGCCTTGCAATCTGAACTGTCTGTGATATTACAGACATAACTGAGTTCTCTTGCCAAATTCTGTTACATACGCTGCACTGATGAAACTCTCGGGAAGCAGGGCCTGGCACTAAGAATGAGTTTCTCATGAGAATAAGATCAGTATGATATTACAGTTTTCCAAGGTCAGAAAAGGTATGAATCTATCCTTGTGTACAGAATATCCTTTTTTCTCATAACACCGTAATTAATTTTTTTTATAATAGTTGTATTTAAGCCTTAAAGATCAAAACTATCTACTTTCCCAAATTTTGCAGTGTTTGAATTCTGGGGTTAAGATTTTTTGTATCATGAAAGGTAACAAGAAATGACATTTTATTGTACGTCCTGACTTTAAAACAATGTCAGCTAAGATATTAGAATGTTAATTATGTATTAGCAGTGACAGCCATAGGCTCACAGACAAAACACAACCACTGAATTAAATGCTTCCTTAAAAATACCCAAGAGTTTTAAACTTGTAAGTAAAGCACAAAATAGCAACAAAAAAACCCACAAAAAACAAAACAAAACAAAAAAAAAACCCCACAGAACAGTTACTTATAAACACAGTTTCAATACATTTTGTATTTAAGTAGGCCCCTAAATTATTATGATGTGAATCACTCCTGCAAAAAATTAGGATAATGTTTTGATTGGAGGAATGAGTTTACTCAGCAAGATTTAGACATGCAGAAAACAAACCAGTGGTACACATTAGTGTAACTCTGTACATTCATAAAGTGCCAATTATGCTTAAAACTTACTTTGGTTGCTTGCTTCACAGGAGATCAGTAAAATGTACAGCTAAATGGAAATTGTTTTTCTTAATAAAAGGAAGCAGAATATGTTTGTGGACAATCTGGGGCAATCTCTTAGGACTACCTGAACCTTAGTAAGAATGGACTCTAATACAGGTTTCATTGCCTTTGTTACTGGTCATCATGATGTTTATTTTCTCCTGTTCTGATTAAAATACATGTGTAATGAATAATTTATAGCATTACACAATTACCTTTCCAGAAAATGCAAATTATAACTGTATCTAATATAATTGATAAAATAAGTAATCAGATAAACCAGAAGTAGATGTATAGGAAATGCTTACAGAACTTAACCAAAATGATCATACATCCGCCCTTTTTTAATTCACCTTGTAATGCTCACTGCAGACCAGCCCTTTAAAGTGTATTAACTTGGCAAAACTGGGATTGTAAATGGAAGATTTTAATAAATTTTTTAAGAAATATCTGCCTGTACAGAGAAGCCTGAGAAGAGGCAACCTTTCCCCATAAGCCGTTACATGTATTTTTTTTTCTGGTTTAGTTTCTATGTTTTTTTCTAGACTGGTATCTATGAGAAAGATATAACCACAAAAAAGCAAGACAACAAAAGCTGGTATGTTCTGTGTTTGCTAGAAGATAAGATTCCCAATGGCAGATATGTATAGAAACCCCAGTCATGGAAAAGTAGTGTCAGGTGTGCAGTGTCTGACCATTCTCAGGCTTCCCAGCAGATTGACAGAATAACCAGTGTGCACAGTAGTCTGTAACAACAGCTGCATATTCTCACACAGAACCTCAGTATTTACCTCCCATCAGACAACTGAATTATAAAATTTCTTTTTTTAAGGCAGAAGAACTGCTTTTTATTGGAAAATAATTAATGATAATGTTTTGTCCACATCAAACTTCTTCAACAAAAAAGAAAACAATCTTTATTGTTTAGTTCTAGCTTTTGAAACCTCTTGTATTTTCATTTTTCAGTACCTCCAATTTATGAAGTACTTAATGAAGACAAAATATATTAAATCTCATATTTTCCCTGTGGAATAGTTAGAAGGAAAGCCTGGAAGGAAAACTTTTTTTCCCAGAGTAAGGGATAGCACTCACTGATTCTGATTCCCTATCCTGTGCTTTTCCTTCCAACTCATTCTGACTGCAATTCAGTTCTCTGTTTCTGTGTAGTCTGGAAAATGTTCAGTGTAGAATCTCTGATTTACAGAAAGAAGGAGATATAATTACACAGACACTGGGATATTCCAACCAAAAAATCAACAGTTCTAGCCATCCACCTCCATTCTTCCAACTGCTATAGAGCAAGCTGCAAGGTCTGTGACCTTTCTGCAGGCTTCCCACAAAGGAAAGATCATATTGCCCCCACTCTCAAGTGCAGTGAAATATAGAATGCATATTCCCTAACCCCTGCTACTTTTGTTGAATTAATCATTAAATGAGAAAAATGGAGTCAGTTATTTATGACATAATTATAGTGACACTGGAGAATTAAAAATAAAACAGAGAAAAAAGTAAACAGTGAATAAAGAAGTATGAAAAAGAGAAATTCAAGCTTCTTCTCATCTGGGATTCTTACATGAGAAGCATTGACTTAAATTCTCTTAGATCGGGATTTTGTTAACTAATCTACATGCGGGATGCAACAGAATTCAAGGTAATCATTTCCAACATTAAGATCATGTTAATAGTCACTTCCTATCCACATGGTAGTCTATGATTTCTAACTCCCCTCTAGGATGGTGCATTAGGCTTGAAATGTCCAATGCCACTTTAAAGGACTATTATAATTTTTAAGCCATTTTCACAATTAGAAATTTTAGCAGTCTGCCACTGAGAGGGCACCCCAGCAAAAAAAATAAAATTGAAAAGGTATCCCAGCAAAACTGTACGGTCAGGTACAGATGAAAATCTTCAAAAAGCTCCCTTAGGGAGTGCACAAAAAAATGCATATTTTACAAGCAATGCTTACTAGGTTTTACAGCACATCTACTTATCGGGGGGGGGGGGGGGGGGAGGGGGGGAGGAGATGTTATCATAAAATCTACTTAATAACATTAAAACTCTTAAAGTTGATGGCATGAACTATTAAAAAGATATTACATTCATCTAAGAAATAAAGCAAGAAAAATCTGCAAGCTTCTCTACTTCATGAAAGAAAAAGTCACACAAAGCAGGGAATGGAGATAAGGAAATAGAAAATTAAGAAAAAAAAATGACAAGGGAAAGGAAAGGGACTGACTGAAAAGGTGTTAAAAAGAATAAAAAATAGTAGTAGTTTGAAAAAGATAATTGAAACGAGGTAACTTTTGGAATGAAACTCATCCATGGATAGTTTCTCTTAGAGGATGGTGCTGTGGGAGCAGCTCAGTGAGAAAGCTCCATGAACAGCTGGTAGCTACTCTGATTTTCAAGAGTAAGGGTGAATAGAAGCAAGAACCATTCAAATGTTATGCACGTCAAGAGCAAAGTCAAAACTTTATCCACCTTTGGAGCCCCAAATAGAGCATCTCAAAATTTTCTACTGGAGTTTTCCCCAAACATTTTAATTTTAAGCTACAGAAATCACCATTCTAGTTTCCTCTTACGAGTTAGGACAACAGTTATGCATACCCTTGTTGAATGTGGTTTACTCAGATTATTTTTCTATTACCAGTGAGAATATCAATTTCATAACCACATAGGAAAAATGAAACTACTTTCAAAAGCCAGTTGCTCATTTATACGTATAAAAATAAAATTCAAATGTGAAAATATCAAAATAAAAATAAAGAAACTGTCAATATTTCTGGGACATTGAGCAACTCTTTGCTTTTTTGTTGTGATTTAGAGCTTTTTTTGAATGTCAGACTTTCCCTACTGATTGTTCATTCTTAAATCATGGTATAAATTGCAAGTATGAAATTGTCATCATTTATTTGGTAATAAAATGAGAAGACTGGACTATAAGGCTGCATGAGATTTTCTAGACTATTATCTCACATAGTATCCCATTCAAATGCAAACATGCAGCTTTCTTCTCTTTCCTACATTTTCTTAAACATAAAATGAGGCTTTGTTTATCTTCTTCAATAGATTTAACTGGGATCTTCAAACAAATATTAGTAAGGAACCTCAACACAAAGTAACTTCAATCATCAGTGGCAAAGATAGAGAAAATCCTGATGTATCTCAGAAACATTCTTCCTGAAATACTCAGAAATCAGTCTGAAGGTGCTGATCATGGAGTCAACATCCTACTTGCCACTTTATGTTAATGTTTCAGCAAAAGTATTATTCTTATCTAAAAATCTCATCAAAAGGAAGAAAAATTTCAATGGAATTGTATTGACCAGTGTGTGTTCAGTTTAAAAATACTTTGACTTCTGCAAATAAAACTGCAGTAACTTTGTTCAGCCACTGGTAGTTTTGTGACTAAAGCAATCAAATTTAGCTTTACTGCTAAAAGAAACAGTGTCTCCTTCATTTTCTGTCATGTTTTCCCTTTTCTCGCACTTGCCAGCACTGATTATCTGAGCCACTGTAAAATTCCTCAGATACTTTCTGAAGAGGAAATCTGAGCCCATTTTTTTCCTAACCAGCTTAACTCCTGAAATAGCTCATTGTGGGATAACGAGACACAATAAAGAGGCTGAATGTCCCCCAAGAGGCTTGTGGGAACTCATGTACATTTACCTCCAATTCATAATTCTCTCAGTTTCTTAGAGTGAGAGAAACTTACTCAGACCATGAGTAAGTTGAATGTAGCAGCTGAAATAATATTGCTCTTGTTACAGCTGATCTCGGTAGACTGCAGACTTGCTAACTAATGTTTTTGTTAAGGCTGTGCTCCACACTAAAGTTAATTTATATTGTACACAAAAGACTTCAATGAGTTGATATAAAATACATTGAAAAGTATAAGTATAATTTAAACAGTAAATTACAACCTACAAAATTGGATTTAAAGTTGGAGACATTGAAAGGGAAAATACTGACTTGTTTGAAGTTTCAATGATTGCTCCTATATTAAATCTTTCCCCCTCAGTTTTCATTTTGTTGTTCAACCTTCTCATTTCAGATGATAGTCTTATTCCACAAAGATATCTGATCTATGCAGCCCCCTAGATCCACAGGGTAGGCCTATTCAAAGTCTCTTTTCCTATCCGTTAAGGTCTTCAGGTGTTCAGTGACCATGCTAGATATTGTCACATTCCAGGGCAAATGCAAGGCCAACAGTTCACGGCCACAAGAAGAGCTCAATACATAACGGAACAATCACCTGTACAAAAGTCAGAGGACTGTGCAACCAATTGTCAAAGAAATCACAGAATTACCATTTTTTGCTGCAACTGCCAGTCACAGACCTGTGATCTTCCTTCTCTCAGGAAATATGTTACAGGGTGTGCAGTTTAAGAAACAGTCCAATTTTCCCTCCAAGAGTCCTATGAGAAAAGGAACAAACTGCAAGCATGATATCTGCTCCTACCCAAAATATGAGAGAGAAGTATCTGTGTCTGACACTCATGTTACCTCCGTTCCTGGGAAGGAATCTTAGTTTTGACTGGAGTTTGAACATTGTGACTAAAGAAGAACAGAATACCAACCCTGAATTTTAGTTCTGGTTGAAGAAATATAAAGTGAATGATGGTGAACGAGCTATGCTTTTGGGAAGTCACTGTGCTGCAAAAAATAAATCTGAACAGAGTGAAATTGATGTGTAAATCTCACACTAATTGGTCATATAAGGGTCAATTTTGCCTTTACAAAAAGGTTCCATTCTCTGAATAAAAGTGTATCTCAATTCAGCCCTATTTAGGAGACATTTTAGGTTTAGTCAGCTACTTAACAATATGGAAGATCTTTCTCAGTTAAGGCACCTATTCATAAGAAATCTGGTACATAACAAAGACTGAATGAATTTCTCTTAAGAGAAAAAATTTAAAATTTTAAATTTGACCTTTAATCAGAAGACATAAAAATGTCTTTCAAGAGCATCTTGTAATTATTATCCAGTGACAACATCTGGAGAAACTGAGGTGCAGAGATGTAATGATTTTTTGTTCGCATGCTTCAAATTCACTGGAAAAGCATAAACTAAACAATAGTATCCTGAAATTCAAGTCTCATATTAGGTATTATATTATATCGCTTCTCCAACCAGAGTGAAGACTGGTACATACAATCACCTTGCTGTGTTCTAACAGATTCATAGATTCATAGATACATTAGGTTGGAAAGGATCTACAAGATCATCTAGTCCAACCATCCTCCTATCACCATCCCTACCCACTAAGCTACTAAATCAGGCTACCATGATTCAATTGAACAACGCTGCGTATTTACCCTTATTTTTTTCTCAACATGAGGAAATCTGATTCAGGGCAGGATTCCTTCACTGCTAACTAAATTAAATCAAATTTGCTTTTCACATGCTAAGAGTGGACTCATAAACAACAGTGCACATCAGGCACTATAGTAACTTGCTAAACCACAGTAATTTGGTCACTAGGATAAACCTGCATTTTGACAAGGGAAATCACAGTGATGTCACTTTGCTCAAGACCCAGAAACTTTCCTTGGTAGGCAACTGTTTTAAATCATCTGCTGACATTTATATTAATTCATCAACAGATCACATTTCATCACTGTTCTGCTGCCTTTCCAACATATGCATAATGAGTACATATACGTATATGAGAACATATATATACATATGTAATATGTTCATCAACACGTAAATGGAACTGGAGGTCTCAGATTTTTTATGTACTTGCATCTTGCAGCCTTAAAAAACAAGGAAATATTCCTACAGAGCCTAAATATCAAGGTGGGGGAAACAACGCAAAGGTCCAAATCATCAGAAATTTTACAGAGAAAACAAAGTAAGAAAATAGATTTTAGCTTCTTCCTTCCTGCCACCCAAGTCCATCCCAAGTATTACTAATAATACTCAAGGATATTGAGAAAGTAATGTGCTATTTTCTAATTGATTCATCTCTAAAACAAAAAATGCCTATTATTCATGGTTTCAGGCTGCAGAAGAGCCTTCACAGACAAGCAGTAGCAGTTCTGTTCCTTGAGCTCCAAACTGGACAAGAAACTATAGCTCATACTGCTGGGGTTCCAGAAGGTAGACAGAATAGGATGCAGGCCACTGTGCTTTTCTTTATGACAGGATGAGTAGGATTGTTTCAGTTATGTGACGTGTTCCAGGAGCAAACACAAACACAGAACAGATGTCAAAAGAAAACACTTCTTTTTTTTTGTGTAGAAGCAGCAGATGGGAAATAATCACAAAGCCTTCAAGGTAGGGCATTCATTTAATATCAGTTCATGCTTCCTTGTCATGCTTACGCTTCCCTCATATCACCTTATCTAGTGTTTTTCTCACCCTATAAAGAGTGAGTATTTTAATGTGGTAATCTTGTAGTGACAAACCACTCAATAAACAGTTTCCCATCACTTTAATTAATGGACACCGCACTGTCTGGATTCCAAACAATTACTGTTTCTATTTATTGGGAATCCTACTCTCAGTAAGGAGGACTATTATCTGATACCTGAAAAGTGAAGTGTATGATGAGAAGAGCATGATTAATCATAAAGTATTCTGAACAGATAGCTAGACTCTTGGTGACATGCACATAATCAAAGAAGCAATAAGAAAATGCACTTTCTGACTAACATATACAAGATTCTGACCACTGCTGCATTGAAAACAAAGTGTTAAGAAGTGAATAAAAAGTGAAAATAACTTCTTTCCACAATTTTGCAAATGAAATTTAAACTGAGTGGGAATAAAACATACTCTCTTAATTCTATGAGAACAGTAGAGGCACAGGCTGGTAAATAATAACTTACCAATTCCAAAACTAAGAAAAGCAAGGCTAAGCATGGCAAATAGGCACTGATTACAGTCAGCCTGAGAAAAGGGGTCTGTCAAGATCTTCTTGCTAAATGTCAAAGAAGACACCTCACTGTGATAACCTGATGATTCTTCTGTTACCCGTGACCATGGTTCATTTTCATTAATTAAATAAGATGGCAGTTTGTCTTGCTGTCTTCCAGTCCACCTAGCTGAGAATCATGAGCAAGTACTGTTTCTTTTAACTTGTCAGATATTTCCAGCAGGCAAAAATTACTGGTATCCAAAGGCTTCTTTTATAAAAAGAAACTTGGTAAAGGATAAAAAGCCAACATTTCTCTAGAATTACTCAACTCCTGTGTCCCTCATCATCCCTAAAACTCATAATTGCAGCAAGAGAAATATATGTAACCACTAAACATATCAAAATACAAGAAAGGTATCAAGGAGTTACTGCAAAGTTATGCTACAGTATGAATTTTAGCACCTCTACAGGAATTCAAATATGGTTTATTCCTTTTTATCCTGGCAGATACTCTACTAACAATGTAAGAACATTCACACAAATATTTGTAACTAGTGAAGTAATTAGTGTCCTGTAAGTCTGTACCTTAATTAACACCACACTAACCTTTTCATCTGCTGTAGTCTAAGAAAATATGTATCACAGACGCTTCCACTATTGAACTAATAGATCTATGCCTACAGGCAAAAGTATCTTGAAAATTAAGACAAACTCACTACGGCTGTAATCCTGGTGCAGCACTTCTCACTGGCAGTTGGTACAGCACAGCTGCATTTTTCAGCCACTTTGTCTTCATTTTGCACAGACGTATTTGACTGCAAAGGTGCAGACCAATGGAGAATCTGTCACTATATAAATATTAATTAGCAAAGAATTACACTGCCCCTTCGTGGTGCTAAGCATTACGATTCTCATTTTCTAAATGGTGCTGCAGTCACTGAACAAGGTTAATTTACTAGTTCACAACGGCAAGAGAAAATGACAGAGCCCAAAATAGAATTCAGGCATCTCAAAGCTACTTGTTAGTACTGTGAGCCACACAGTTCCACTTCCATGCATTTGCATATTTAGGTTTGCCTGTCTTACTGTGTCTGTTCTCCAAAACAGCTTAAATGACATAATATTGCTGTCTCTTTACCTGGGGAAAATATGTGAAGATTCCCTGCAGCAAAAAGCTGTCAGTGTCACAGCACTATCAGCCAGGGATGGTACCCCTGGGACAAGAGGCATGACAGCCAACAAGCAAAATAGCAGCTCTGAGGGCTTTTTGTTGACAGAAGGTTAGTTTTAAAATAACTATTGTCATGTTAATTGTAATATTTCCACTGACTCTCCAACTTTAAAAGGCATTAGAACACAGCCTCCAGAATCTAATTACTATGATATATATTATAAATAACAGATAAATCTCAAAAGATTCAAAGGGCTGAAGGAACACACAGAAACCTTGATAATTTGATGAATCTTGGATTTTTACAGCTGGCAATGGAAATCAAACTCTCCTATTCTCTGGCAGAAATAGTGGTTTAGTTTTGTGCTGTGAGGTACAATTTCACCAGCTCCTTCCTGGAACAAGTATCAGGACTGAACAGCATTTCACATTGTAAGCACTCCCCATCATTATCCATTTAACGAGTATTTGGTCTTGTATTGAATTGAAGGCTACTGATACTTCAGTGGAGACTGCATGTCTCTCTGAGCTGATGACAGTTACTCTGACTTAGACAAACCCCTTGTGAACAGCTCTGCACCTTTTTTAAGTGGTGCTTCTGCACAACCAGGATGCAACACTATAGAATAAAAATGCTTATGTTTCAAATCTCTGAAAAGAGAGTTCAAATGACCATCTAAATAAAACACAAATGCATTATATTAGAAAGCAGCATTAAGCATCCTACATACTAGAAGATACTACATGAGTATCTGTGACTAATATTTTGATGGTACTGCTGCCCTGCAGAAAAACATCAGCACATTCACAGTGCTGTAATGCACAAAAAGAGTTTGCACTGTCACCTTTTCAAATGCAGTGAACTATTGTACAAACATTATTCTTTCAGGGGTTGCACAGCCTGACAGCTTTTCCTGGACCACTCATGGGCACAAAGCCTCTAGGATAATTTTCTCTTCTTTTAGTAAAGATATTAAAAATAAATATTGGCTGCAGATCTGCTCAGTGAGAAAAAAAGACAGTCCTTTCCCTTACTCAGAAGCAGAAACAAGCAGATGGTGACCTCAGTATTAATGGCTCATAGCAGGCAAAATTCCCCTTGGCACAGAGGGGTCTGTGACTATAGCAAAGAGTACAAAGCATTTCATAAACCCAGTGCTGAGCACTACAACAGCATCCTTCTCTCTGTGCTAAGGGAAAATTCATCAGCCTAAGACAGTAATCTAGATGTTTGAATTTTCCACTCCATGATCCCATTTCTCTGTCTCACTTCAGTTCATGAATGTTGGTATGTCTCCTTTTTAAACACAGATAACGCACAATGAGAGCGCCTCAGCAGCAAGAATGATCTAAGGCCATGAATGATCTACTTTCTATCAGTATTTGATCCAGTAGCAAACTGAAAACTGGACTCTACATTACAGTCTAATACTACATTCAAGGTGAGAAACATTGCAAACAATGACATTTAAATGCTACAGAAACAGTGCATATAACTGCAGCACTGCAATTCTGAAAATGCAGAATCACTTCTCAAAAATGAACTTCCTTGACTGTAATTGCTGTTAACAGAAGCAGTCACCTCTCAATGGAAAATATAATTTTAATGTTGAATGAATTGCGACAGGACCTTTTTAACTACTTACTGACATGCGAAGGAAAGGGCTAATAATGCTGTCCTCCCCCTTCCTCGTTCTTCAGCTTTGCATTACACTTAGCAAATATTCAAATATTATGAGCATCTTTTCCTGCTTCCCCTAACAGTCATAACATCAATGATACTAATACAGTGTAAAAAATGTTTTTGTGCTTCTGAATGAACTTTTGGCACTGGTGTTGCACGACTACTGTGAATAAACTCAGTGAGAGCACAGAGGAAGGAAAGAGAAATCTTCTCAAAGCACGTATCACTCACAGTCATTCTTATAGATTTGATTCATTCATTATTTTAGACTCATTCTTTCATATCCACATAATATTCACAAGCACCAAGTATTCTGGCCACGATGAAAAAGGACAGCAGTTGTCAAGTCCTCATAGCATCATCCAGCTCCTTCTTAAATTTAAAACCATGGTCTAATGTTTGGATGTACCTTTTACTTCCTTGGCTTAAGGCTTCTCAGCGTTGAGACTGACAACGATTGGGAAAAACTGCCTCTTCATTTTTTCCCACCTCTCTGAATCAATAAGCAACAATGATGATTTACTCGTTTTTTTTCTCCTTATTCTGGGCATTTTATATTTCTTATTCTTTATCTTTGTGCTGTATTTTCTTTAGAAAATAAAACTCTGCAAAAATATACATAAAGGCGAGGGAGAATTTTTTTTTAAAGGTCCTAACAAGGGAGCTTTGCAGAGAACAGCAAACACTAACTGGCTAACTACACATTGCTACAGCCCAGGGAGAGCACATGGCTTGAAAGAGGTCAAGGCAGGAAGGTTTCTCCCTCTGCACTTTCTGATTTGCTACTAATTAGAGACAGCAATCTTTATGCCAATCCAGTCCCCAAACACTAGGGCTGGATGCGCTAAACACTTGTAGTTCTGAGACCACCTGCCAGCAAAAGAATAGAACTATCACTTGTTGAACACCAGCTACTAAAATGCACTGCTGCATAATAATCAACTATTCCAACACTCCCTACAGCCCTAAGTAATGTTTTGATCTAAAAAACTTCTGTGAGTTTATTGCATGCAGATTTTTTCACTTGCATATTATTGTGCAAGTCTGTGAGTGCTAAGATTGGGTGTGAGAAAACCCAGAGCTGAGCAAAAAGAATTGGAGAAATCAGGGAAAAATCCATTACAGTCCTAAGTCACAATATAAATACTTCTCTAGTCCCACAGATGGCTGAGAAATTTACCCTCAAGCCACTAGACTCCATTTCCTCTCACAACCCACACATCTTGGCAAACTTTGTGAAGTAGTGGAAGAACTCTGCTGCCAACAATCACTCAAACTCAACTGCATTCTTTAGATCTCTTCCTACTTGCACCATAAATAAAAGAATTGCTTTCAATGTTTCAAACAAACCAAGTCATCAAATGCTTTGAAGAGTTATGCACGCAAGTCAAAGAGTGGCTAAGAAAAATACAGAGGCCAGAAAAGAAAAATTATGCATTCTCTCTAACAGCCATTGAAACAAGATGCAGTATTGGCATAGAGGAAAGCACTAACATAGCAGAAACTGCAGAGCAAAAGTTTCACTTTCAGGAAGTTACTGTTCATTCTACAGTCACACCAAAACCATCAGCATGCCACAACAAAGTTAAGCTGAGTGTCCTTTACGGACAGGAACTGTAAATATACTAAATAATCAGAAATTATTGATTTGAAGGAAGCTGATATTGGTTAGAGCTTCGATATGAATCTGCCTAGACATTTTTTCTATACCAAGATAATCTCAGAGACAAAATGGAAGCAGGGACAAGTTTTATAAAAAAAAACAAACAACCACCACCAACAACAAAAACAGAATAAGAAACTCAGCGTTAGAGTGTAAAAACATTTGAAGCAATTGCATCAAACAAAGTTAAAAAATCTCATAACTCTGTCCTCTGGCCATTGTGTCCATGGAGACAGATTATTGCTTGTAGGCAAAGCTTTAGATAACTTAGTGGCCTTCTGAACTGCACTGAACTTTGTTAGTCTCCTCTGATCACAAAGAAGTTCATTCTATTATCTCAGAGACCTGCTGTCTGCACTGAGCACTCTCAGTCCCTCTAGGCTGCAGCCTCCCAGGCCCACATGAAGCTCATCCTATTGTTATACCTTACAGCCCTGAAACCTGCTCCCCAAAACAGGCTCCTTTCTCCCCAAAGATGGACCCACTCTCCTGTTGTCATTTCCAAGGGCTCCTTTTACAGCTACTTCTTGAGGGGACACAGCATGCAACTGAGAACACTCACTGAAAACAAATACCATCTGTCACATTTGAGAATTTTAATCTGTGTATGCACTGACCTGAGACAAGCTCTGTAGGCAAGAACTGAACTAGATGCAGTAATATATTTGCTTCCTCTAAGCCACTTTCTTCAGATCTCCTAGTGAATATAAGAAAACAATTTCTGCAGACCTTATATTCTGGTGTCTCCATACATCCCATTACAAAGGCAAAGTGATACCACAGTTACTCTAAAAATATCAGCATATTCAACATTGATCATATGATAGATAATATGCTATGTTGATAACATAATAAGCATACATCTAGTGTTGCATTGAGAGTATCCCTATGACATGGCTTGAAAATCAAGTGGTCATGCCACATAGCCAAATCTGCATCCAACCCTTTAACTGCAGTTGTAGTCTGTCATCCCCCACATGACATGGACAGGAGGAAGATTGGCTGCAAGGTTCCTGAAGAACAGGGTGACAGGGTATATACTCCCAGCACAAGTTATTCTGCCTATAGTCCACTGACTCTTGTCTTCTGAGGGGCCACTGAGAAGGAAAATAGTGGGAGCAAGCCAGATTTAATTGTTCTGGCATGTCACATCTGGCCTGCACAATGGAAGATTCTTGCCCTTCCCTATAGTGAGACTGAATGAGCTTTAATTCAGTTTGAATTCTTAATGCTGAATTCAATCTCATCTACTCCCCATTAAGTTCTCAATTCAATTGAGATATAAAGTAAGGAAAAAGCCCAGTTGCACCAAACAACCGACAATATTGAAAAGGAAGAATGCCCTCCAGAATAAAGAGTCAAATGCTTACAAGCCTTGAGAGGAGATCTGTCATGAGCTCCCTGCTCCCAAATACGATGAAAGATACCTTCATTTTGGAACAGCTGAGGTGAGGAAGACCATTCCTTTTTCTGATGTTTTAGGTGAAGGTATACCTGAACAGTCCTTAAGCTAGAAGCCTAAACCTTAGGCACACTCTATTCCAGCTTGTGGACAACAATGACCTACTTGAGTTTGAATGCTTTCAAGCTCAGACTGGTCGAAAGTCTCTACCTAATGTTGCATGAGTGAGTTTGAATCTCTTTCCAGATAGAACCTCCTCATTAATCTAGAGACCTTTACCCTGATTTCACAGTGTAGAACCATATTACAAAGAGACAGCAACTTCTATTATCTTATTGTCAAATGAAATATCTTCAACAACCAATCCAATTGAACCTTTAATAACCAGCCAAATCTTTTGAACAACTGTGGGCATCTGAACCTTTTTTCACTTAAAAAGAAAGAAAAAAAAAGTAGTAGTAATAAAATAAAAAGGTGATAAACAAGATTCATGCAAGAAACTTCACAGAGAGGATTCATAAAGATGTGGAACCCCAGTGGAAGAGCAAAGCCATATAATAATGCCATGGAAGTAGCACCTCCAGTAAACAACCTGACAGTCTTGAGGATGAAGAAGTTACTGATGATGTCAACTTCCTACTCTGAAAAAAAGATTTAAGAATATGCCAACAATGTAGATGTTAAAAGTAAGTGCCTCTGCAGAGATTACCGTCTAGGGACAAAAATTCACTCCAACTACAAGCTTTTTGCAGTAAAATTACTTGTGTAGTAGGACACAGATTGTGACCCTCCTCGGATATAGAATATTCAAGAAGCTATCACAGTAACATCTGTAAGTCAGAGGAAATAACGGCCAGACCTCTAATCAGAGGATTTAAAGGTAAGTATTTCTTATTTGTCACTATTTTAAACTTCAATAGCAAACTCAGAGGAGTCTCTTTAACTTTACAATTAAGAGACCTCATTAGCTTTCTCTCCCCAAACATTTCTACTTAAAAGTCTTCATTTCTATTACCTGATAGTCACCTTTAAATTAGATTGAGGCCTGGGTAGCTACTGCTATTCCTCTTAAAGTAACAATCCTAAAAACACTCAGACGTAATAGACAGATTCTAGTTGCTAGTTTGTCAAAACATGTCCAAGATCAGCTAACAGTGACAAGCTTTTAGGTAGGAAAAGTAGGAAGAAAAATCATCTAAAATTCAGGTGCTTTCTAAGACAAACCTTTTAACATATGATGACACTGAACCAGCTTGCAGCTTGCATCACAGCTGACAATAGCTGATTTGGATAGTCTGATAAGCAGCTACATATGAATCTTTTCTTTACAGTTAGCATTAGTATGTAATAAGGAGAGAAATAAAGGAATTCTTCCATCAACAACAGAGTTAAGAACAGCTGACAAAATGCAAGAAAGGAACACAGTGCTGCTCTGAAGAAAAAGTAACATTTTCATAGCATTTTACCTGAGACACACCTGAAAAAGTTGAAAAATAAACACCACCAAAACCTCCAAGCTATTTAGTCTTTCTATCTGCTTTCAAAATTGGATATATTATGACACTATCAATAACAGCAGAGCAAATGTAATGCTAGTGTACCTTTTCAAACAAGTATGGCTATACTAACTATTTAAGAGCTCAGAAAAAATAGTGATGTATCAGTTTTGATCAAATGACATTTGTCACTTTTTAATTATTTGTAATTTTCCATAGTAATTTTTCTGACTCTAGCTAAACAGCCATGAAGATGAATCTACAATACTCAACTGCCTCCTCTTTGAGATACATGTAATTACAGTATCAGGTGACAAATGTGACAGCTATGGAAACATTACAGCTAGAAGTGACACAAATGTCCCTGCAGCTAAGACTGCTTTTCTCTTATTGCCCTTTATAATGCACAGGAAGTCAAAGAAATTCTAAGATTCTGTACCTTTGGCGGTGAAAAATCACTGACTCATCCAGCAATTTCTTAAATCTCCAGCAAACTCTGTTCAGAAATCATGCAGGTGGCTT
This sequence comes from Cyrtonyx montezumae, assembly GCF_038088225.1. Classification (NCBI taxonomy): domain Eukaryota; kingdom Metazoa; phylum Chordata; class Aves; order Galliformes; family Odontophoridae; genus Cyrtonyx; species Cyrtonyx montezumae. The sequence continues at coordinate 36,138,588 of NW_027071826.1, read as the reverse complement.
GGCTATCCAGTTCTCATCAATCTGCCCTCTGGCACATGTCAGTGCTCTGAGAGAATTTTGCATTATGCTTTAATAAAGCCTTTCAAGATACATTGAAAGTGTGATTTTTCACTGAAAGACGTTTGTGTGGTAGTCCCTTGACAGAGGTTAATTTTCCTTTCCTTGAATATATTTTAAAGAGTAGCTAGCTTCAACAATGCAAGAGTGATATTTTGATATCACTCAAACTCATGTTATTAGGTTTCTTTGATCTATAGAAGACAGCAAACAACACACACAATCCCATTTAGAAATTTAAATGAACCAACTCCTTAAAGTTATTATGCCTATGTTCCTTCACCTACAAATTCCAAAACAATAAATGAATAAGAAACTAAATTGGATAGAAAAAATCCTAAATTTAAATCCTAATTTAAGTCCTTTTTAAATCCTAAAGAATATATATAGTTTATATAATGTTATTTTTTCTTATTTCCACAACAACTTCTTTATTACATCAGTCTCTCAAAATGGTAAAATATCTCTAAAAAGAGGGAGATGAGGAGTGGATTCTCCCCAGCATCTTCATGTGGATGCATATGTTATTTATAAGCCAGCTTAGGACTTCCCTAAACTAAATGTAACATCTATTTTCATCTCTCTATATCATCTGAGTCCTAGAAGAAACTTAATGGCACTGTTTAGAAATGTTCCACTTCCATGATTTTCCTTATTAGAACTGTTGCCCTCTGCAGAATCATTGATGTGATTCTAATTAGCATGCAATGCCTTCTATTAGAGAAACCATAGTTGCCTCAGTTAAAAAAAAAATCCTGACTCTCAACACTTAAAAGATTAATAAAGCCTCAGTATTAATTCTCGTTGTGTCTTTTCATTACCAATATAAATTAAATTTGATATGGAGAAAGGAAGAGTGTGAAATCACAAATGCTGTGCCAATTCAAGTGTCTATGACAAAAAAAAAAAATGAAGCGACAGATAAATAGCCTCAACAAATTCCAGTGTTTCAGAGGGGACACATATTTTACCTCTGCTAGTGCGTGGGCAGCTTGCCTTGCAGCAGAGAAAAAGCAGGTCAATTTTTACAGTGAGAATCACCTGAAGAAAGAAATGACCATTTAGCACTTCTGCCAAGAAGAAACACCAGAAGGAAGGATTCTGAAGATATTTCATTTCTTACTTTGCAATTATATTTTATTTAATGGGTATACCTGCAGGACAAAAGCATTCTATCAATTAGCCGCAGATTAAAATCAATAAATAGGTGCATCATTAATTCTATTCTGCATTTTTTGAAGAATTTGAGTAACTATGTAGCTAACATTTGAGTCTTTGCCACCTTTCCCTTAAATGTGTTTTGTCATTCTTCATAAATGAAGCAATGAAAAAAATTAGTGCTTACTTAACAGAAATATGTCAGGCCAGACCACAACAGATAAAGTAGAAGTTTCAAAAGATCACTGCTTTCCAATATCTAATTCTCTGTTCCTGTTATCAAAGTATCCTAAAAAGTGTTGTTAAGTTAATGCTGCTGGTTGACAACATGAGCAAGAAGGTCTTAGCCACCTCTTCTGCCAGCGAGACATTCGATTGACTAACATCCAATCAACTGTTCAGCCAAAATTTGCTTTGGAAATAAGAGGGATTAAAAAAGAAATCAACATTATGCAGACCATTCTTACTCTCAGAGCTTTGCAAAGTTCACACAATTTGTTGTATAGATGGATCTCCATCATCTACTGTTTTACTTTCCGTAGTTCAAACTGCATTATCAAGTACAGATAACGAAAAACCCATAGAAAAAGAACTCTATAAAAATTACACATAGCCTTACTGTTAGATAGATTCTTCGTCTTTAAAAACTCTCCTATTCATATATGTTAATTGTTCATTTGGTATAAAATTTAACTTCAGACACATACCAGTAATAGTAGACAGAAGATGTAATTGATCTCTGCCCCATCAATTGCAATTGTAAAACAGTCTGTCCACACAACTGCAAATCATTGCTGGGACTGTCTTATACATACAAGGTGATATTACTTCATTATCAGCTCCCATGCAAACATAAACAATCTAATCTTTATTACCTTAGATTACAACATTCTTAGGAAATAAAAGTAACTTACATTTATTTTTATTTAAAATAATTTATCTGTAAAAGTTTCTCTTCATTTCACATCAGAAGCAACCTGAATAAGACAATGTTGTGATGTAGACTTGGGTCAATGTAATAAATGATTTGTTGTTCACATTCCAAGCTGCAACAGAAAGTATATATATGCATATGCATAAATTCTTCAACCTTCACAGCATCTGCATCAAATCAGAGGCAAAAGTAAATTTGTCCAAATTAGCACAGTGTTTTCTACCAAGCCTGTCTCTGTTTTCTCTGCTTAGATTCCATTAGACAGCTCACAGGAATTTTTCATTGTTACTAGTGCATCCAATATGATTAAGTAAGTAAAAACTGGGAATCACTATCAATTATCTTCTGCTTTATTTGAATTCTATATTCATAAACGCTACTATCAATAGCTAAAGTTGAATATTCAAGTGCTAGATACCAACACCGTCACACATACCTTCTGAGTATTCTACACTTTGAATTTTTGGATCAGGTTTCCCTTTACCCTGCATCTTTCTCTTCCTACATTTTCCCATTACTCTGACAACATTCTACACAGTTCTAATACTGACAAAGAAGCAAACAAGTTATGCAAAATGATATCTTCAACAGATCAGGTCCCCACATCTCTAGACTATTTTCTTTAGGAAACCAGTAAACCTTCCAATTGAATTGTATTTTTTTCTAAAATATTACAGTTATTTTCTTCATATGCTCTCCTTCTTTAGGACTGGTATTTTAAACAGAATATTATACCACTGAGTTTATTTTTCTTTCTTTGGTTTATTTTAAATGTTGCAATAAAAATAAAACCTTAGAGAAAAAGTTCCTCATAAAACTTTAATCTTTTCAATTATTTAAAATCTCATCTACCAAATGATATGCAAACTTTAAATAAGAAAACATGATAATGTAATTACCAAATGTGATATAATACAGAGATTCAAAGAAATAAAAAAATCACGAGTAACCATAAACGTTGTATCTGAGAACATGACTCCAGAATCAAATTTCTATTTGCTTAATACCTTTCCTAAATTGGAGAGGGAGACAAGAAAAGGTGTCCTATAATCAGAGGAAAAAGTTAGGTTCACTACCAGCCTTACCAATAATATTGTTTCCACATTTCTCACTTTGTTTCTGTCATAACTAAATTAAGGCTTCAGTCTTCATTTTTACTTTTTGGCTAAAGAGATCTGTTCTTCCCTAGTCAAAGTTTTTCAGAGGCCTTCTCAGGAGAAATAATTTTTCACAGCATAAATAAAGAGAACTCAAGTTTTAGATCTGATACTTATGTAAGCACCTGTTGTAATAAACGTGCTTTTCATCATATTAACTGCCCAATAAAATTTTCTGTATTCTGAAATTGTTATTTTATGCTTAGGGCTCTACTTGAGGATTCTTTTATGAGCTGAACGCTTTTCCAAGCATTGAAATATTTTTTGTGTTCTCTAAATGTTGACAGCAGGCTTCTAGGCATTCTTATAATGTAAGTAAAGATAATGCCTGTGCTCTGTTATCTCTAGAAATGCACCTGGATATCATACAAAGCCTATTCCATATCCCTAAAGTAATCTCACAAATGCAATTACCACCTTTTATTAATGTTACTTTAGTTACCCATTGAAAAAAACACCATCCAGCATAATCTAAACTATCTGCCAATTGCTCTGGCTCCTATTAAAGGAAAAAACAAGCATATTTAAAGAAGCTTTTCAAGATAAAGTCTCACGTTCAAGTAAAAATGACGAGCCTTAAAATGCATGATGCAGATCTCTTTTTTTTTTTTTCCTCATGATCTTTTGAAATTTCAGCTGAAAGAAAACAGGAGGGTAGTTAGTGCTGGAACATTTACTTTGTCTCTATGTAGTTGGATGAGTGCTTATGTTAGAACCATTGTAGAAGGAAAATTTGTGAAGTACAAGAAGCAGCTTCACGAGTCTTCATAGGGGCCTAACTTTAGATAATGACTTAAGAGCTTTGGATTTCTGTCTCAGAGAAGCAAAAATAAGCTACATGAAACATCAGAACTGTTTAAATCACTTCCCTCAGACATATTAAGTTCAGTACACAAAGAAATATAGGGCAATAATGTTGTGGTCAGGAGTATCAGTAAGCACAAAAAACCACTGCAGATCCACAGAGTAAGCAAACTGATTAACTGCATCCTTCAGCTTAAATCAGAAAACTAAAGTAGAACTAGCTACAATTCATGTGTGATCAAGACAGACAAACTATCCAACCAATTTGTCTTTATACAGTTTATTTGATTGCATACTATCTTTCCAGGACCACTGGTAGATGTTGATTCTCATTATCTGACTGTATTTCAGGAGTATACTGGGAACTGTATTATGTAAGTTTTCTTGTAGGTTGGTTGTCATCAAAAAGAGCTTTAACAGCAAGGTAAATCTACTGCGTGATCTTTCTTGAAACAAGAGCAGTTTGTAAGGTACTGCTCTGCTTACAGAGCAGGAACAAACCACGAACACTGTTCTAAACAACTTCCCTGATTATTCAGTAACTTTCCTAGCTTGATTTTGAAGACCTTCAAGATTATTAAGATCCTTCTTCTGTTTGCAAAGGCGAAATTTAATATATTGGTTACAGAAGAAAATATTTTTGCCTTAAAAAAAAAAGTGTTCATTTTTTAACTTCATATTCAAAACACTGAGAAGATTGCTTTCTATACTATGTCTGCAGTTTTATGAAAAGTCACTATATACAAATATCCATTTCATCCAATTTCCAGAGTATAATCAGCTTCATGTACCAGACTCAATGATTAAAGTATTAACATTAAAAATAAAAAGTTGACTATTATCAGTCAGTTTCACAAAGTTATTTAAACATTAATAGAAAAAATCAAATTTTTATTGACCTGCAAGCATTGTAGGAACATTTAAAAGTCCTTCTTAAATTATGCTATTTGAAGTGCCACTAATATCAACAAACTTACCACAAAGTATTTAAACAACACTTAAAAAAAGGGAAGTTGCACTACTGAATTCAGGGTACCATTTTGACTATAAAATCCCTCTTACTGAATCTTAATACATCTGACAGAAAGAAGATATTCATATCTCCAAAACAAAGTAATTATTTGACCCAGCATAACAAGGATATGCAGAAAACACTTGGAATTCTGCATTTGTACTACTAAATATCATAAGACAAGAAACACAATATTTAGAGTAGTAGACAGTCCCATATCTGCAACCATTTCAAATTCCTCTGAATAGCAGCACAACCATCTGTTGAATCAATGCTCCTTCTCAATCTTGTATTATTTGTAAACTTGCAGTAGGTCCACTCTCATCCTATAACAGGCTACCAGTGAAAATAATAGACAGTATTGATCCCAGTATTGACCCTCAGTATACCAGCAAGTCACCAGCTGGACTTCATGCTGCTGACAAAAACTACTAAGATCAAAAGTTCAGCTGCTTTTCAATTCACCTTACAGTGCACTTTTCTTTTCAGCACTTCTTAATTTATTCTAGATGATGCACTTGGGAGCTACATAAAGTCTTACTAAAATCAAGAAAAACAACATCGACTGCTCTCCCATCATCTACTTTACCGATCATCCTTTCATACCCTTTCAATAAGGCTACCAGGTAGTCAAGCATCATATTTACTCCTTTCATGAATCCACAACCAACTACTACCAGTCATCTTCTGTCTTTAACTTGTTTAGAAACAATTTCCCTGTTTATTTGCTCCATGACTTCCCAGGAACTGAGGGGAAGCTGACCAATTTCTAGCGCTTCTTTTTTGCCTTTCTTGATGGTAAGAGTGATATTTATTTTTTTTCCATCCCTTAGGTATCAACCCCAAACACAATGACCTTTCAAAAAGAAACTATATGTGACCTTGGAAGGGCATCATCAAACTTCATCAGCACTTGTTGAGTCAGGTCCACGTCAGGACTTGCGTATGTTCAGTTTGTTCAAATTTTTCCTAACCTAGCTCTCCCCAACCCAGAGTAAGACTTCCTTGCCTCAGACTTTCTCACTGGTGTCAAGGGCCAGTGAAATAAATCAGTTCAAGAGAATACAGCCTAAATTAAAATAAAACAAGTATTTACAAGCAGAAAATAAAGAATGGATCAGAAATAGGATCTCCTCTGTACTGACAAAGTGGAAAATAGCATTTGCCTCATGGAAAAATAAAAAATAAAAATAAAAAGAGAGATTTCCTGCTGAAATTGGTTTTATGAACTCAGAATCTATTAATGTTCTTCAAGTAGCAAGCACACAAGCAATCAGAACTAGGGAAAATGAAGTAGACTGAAAATTGTTATTTTACACGGGATCCACAATGAAGGCAAAATAGGTCACAGTGTTCACTGTGTCACAGTTCAGAAAGGTAGAAAATAAAAAGAAACCATTTTACTCTATACTGTCACATTCTTTGAAGAACTGGAAGAGAATGGAGTACAAATAGGGAAAAAGATTCTGCTGAATCCAAAACAGAGTATAAATTAATAAGTCTTAATTCCTCCCTTACAACTTATTTGATGAGAAGCAAACTGTCACAAATAAACAGATTGGTAACTTTCCACTTTTGGAACAAAACATTCACTTAGGATTCCTTCACAGGACACACTGTTGTTTGCCAAGTTCATCAGCTATTTTTCTTTCCAAGAGACAAAAAGCAAATAAAAACCTCCAGCATTTTTATGATACATTAATTAATCTATCACTTTCAGAATGTAATAGCTTGCCAGCAGAAAAGTCTGAACTGAATTCAATAGGGCTCTCCCATTCTAGATGACAGGTATCATTACTGAATGCTTAAGCACTATTAGGTAGCCACATTTGGTTAGTCAAAACAACTTTCATTAGATTTGATAGCCTTTAGGAGTTTAAGTCAACTTAAGAATAATTTTTTGAAGTGCATTAACATTATGACTTCAGTGTTGGACAAGTATGCTTAATCCATGGTGAAGAAGAATGAAAGTTTATTTATACTACAATGAGTTTCACTTTACTATGGTTAGATTGCTGCTGTTACCCCACATTGTGTCTTAAAAATATCCAAAGTATGTCTGACCATATGCACTGAAGTATAGACAGTGCACCACTGAGGTACAGACAATACATGATGATCAGGTCTTTTCTCATAGCTTTACCATGGCTCTTATGGACTAATTCATAAACTTGAGCAAAACTCAATTAATTTATAATTACCTAGCAATAATGATTATGTTTTCTTTTTCTCTGAACATCTGTCAGGAAATGTTTTCACCTTCACTGAACATTAGTCAAACACCTGTTTTTCTGAGCTGTAAAGCAGTGGGGAATCATTCTCCAACTGGGGGTTTAATATGTGCTGAAATGGCAATAAGTATCCGTGATATTATTAACAAGGAAGAACGTGATAATGCAAGAAAACAGCTACCACTTCTTGGAAGCTAAAATGTAAACTGTCTTTCAAACTAAACAAGATGATCCACATGAATTCATTTCAAAATAAGTATCAAGGCCCAATGGCAAGGTTTTTGATCTAAAAGAAAGTGCAGTTTCATCCTATCTTCACATTTCAGTGGTTAAGAAGCTTTCAACTTTTTTCTTGGCTATAATTTGAGATGTGCAATTCAGCCCAGACTTCCAACCCTCATTTCTAATCTTAAAATGTTACCACACTTTTAAAAGAGACAATTACAATGTGCATAATTAAACTTACAAAAAAATAATATTTGTTAATTAAAAAATTAAAACTATTAACATCAATAAATGGTGACATAGTATGAACTCAAAAAAAGGTTTCTAATGTTTCACTGATTTTAAAGCTTTTATTATGTACTGGCTGGCCAGAAGCTGAGAGAGTCCTGCCACTACTCTTATCAAAATGAAGCCATGGCAAAGGTATAGATCACCACCTGATGGAATGTTTTTTTTAGTAACAGTTATGTCAATAAATATTACCCTCTATTCATTCGACATATGATCAGGTTGGGCTTATTTCCCAGCAATTATAGTCTTATCAGTGTCAATTTTTAGAGATCAATTATGGATCCTGAATATAAAAAAAATAAAAAAACACGGTATGCATAAATGATAGTGCAGTTGAATAAATGATAATGGAAAAGTAGTGCATGGATCCGAATAGTGATAAACCCAGTAAAGTAATTAATATGCTGTAATAGATTGTTTGTACCCCATTACTGACAGGAGCAGCTCAGTATATATGACATGAAATACACAAGATCTCTATAAATCACAATATATATTTGTCAGTTTTATTCATTATGAATTAAGAGGTTACTTCATCCACTTTTACACTCAGTCACCAAAGCACTATGCATACTGCATAAAGGTAGGGATGGTTAAGTGACTGACCTCCTTCTTCACTCCAGTGAGCCTACCTAACACTTGATTTTTATTACAGTTCTCTTAATAAGTAATGCAAAACACAGGTCTGCCATTAAACACAGTTAAGAAGCAAAGACGCCATATTATCTAAGCCTAGTCTTCCATCATGAGATTAACTCTAACATTATGCATGCATAAGCTATTCATCCAACCATATAAAAAACAGGTTTCCTGCATTTCCTCTCAAATCACAAGGATATATGGATCTGTGCTGGATTTGAGGGTTTAATTGTACAGCTGAGTTGTATTCAGCACATCTCCCACAAACTTGCACACAGATTGAATTTATTTTCACATCCAGGTGGTCAAATTCGCAGAGATAACGGATTGAGTCTCACTAATTTGCAGTTTATCCTGCTGAGACAGAGAACAAACTCTGTGACTTCACTCAGCAATAGGACTGTGTTGCAGTATTAGCTACAGCTAGTATCTAGCCAATACTGACCTAGCCTAGGTTCTGACACAGTGCTAAAATCACTGTGATTAGTCTAAGCAATGACTGAAACTATATCATTTATCTAATGCAAAATCTTGGGAGCTGTAGTTCAGTTGCCCTTCACACTTAGTGATAGCATTATTTCTACTTCAATAAAAAAGGAAAAAGTAATACTGTTTTAAGCAAATAATTAAGCAGGGTTCCAGTTCTGACAAGATCAAAACATAAGCTACAGTGACCTTCGAAACAAAAGAATGAGGACTAATAAGCACCCATTGCTTACACTGTCATAATGACATTCAGCGTGATCACCACTGTTTGTGAATACTTGGATAACAAGGGAAAAAAATCTTAAGATGAATTACTTGAGTTATCTTGTAAAAGCAGTCAGTGTCCTAACAACATTCCTCAAAACAAAAGGCTTAAAAAAATAGACTGTAAGATGTTTATAAATATTCTAGAACCAGCATAGATGGACAAATAAATGCTAAAGTCAGCAATGGCTGGAAAATATGTAATTATTAATATGGCAACTATATATTTGGAGAAAAGCACTGCTAGTTATTCTATCTCTTAACCTATATTGGGAGGGAAAGAACTGACTAGTTTTCTCTGCCCTAAATCCTCAGCAGCCATAAGAGCAGACTCAGTCCAAAAGTGTACTGGAAGATAACTAAAACATCCATGACACAGATAACACACTGAAAAGCAGAATATACATGAAAGGCAGCAATTGAAAGAACAGATGCACCACTCTCTCAATGTTAAAACCTTAATAATTAAAAAAGCACATACCTGCATAGAAGCTTACGTTTTCCAAGTGTACTGCTGTGCACAATTCAATGGGGCTGGGCATGCATTCCTGTACCTAAAGTCAGAGAATTAACACCCTTCAGTTCATAAGTACAGAACTGCCATTTGCACATGGTATTAAGGAAACATACAACTCTCACTTCCCTATTACAGATTCCCTGAAGTATAAGCAAATCTGAAGCTAAGTGGAAAATTGGATGAAAGTAGACTACATATGGGAACATACTTATTACAAAAGTAAAGCTTTTATATAGACAATTAACTTTTTCTTCAAGTGTTCATACTTATTCAATAGTCATTTTATCTTGATCAATACTTGACTGAGGCAAAAAGTAAGTCCTAGCTAGAAAACATACCCAGAACAATAGCTGTTAAAAGTGCTTTGTAAAATATCTGCACAGAAGTTTATGTTACTTTCCTGTGTGCATCAGTGAGTGAAATTGATTAAAATATTTGAATGTGCTGTGACTATATTCAGAATTAGTATCTTTGACAATTCATAACATTGCACTCTACTGCATATCCAGGATATGTATTTTGAAGTTTTTTGGTACAAATTACAGAACTTGACAGTCTCTCAAAATAAGCAAATTCTGAATAGCTTAATTCAAAACCAACTAAAGATTCTGGCCATTATGACAACTGAGCTGTGTATATTTTATGCAGTTTTTAGGGTCTTCTTTAATGACTAAATGGAAACCTTGTACATGTGCTCTGTTTCATCATTATAAGGGTGTCAGGACTTTTAAAGAATTGTAAGGAACACACAAAACAGCAGAAGCGATTCTGTAATCAAAAAGGCATCCTTAAAAAAAACAGGTAATCAAATTAAAAAAAACAAAAACACGCTTTATCTCCTTTCAATGCAGAGTGACACTTTGCTCAATACTACTACTGCTGGAAATAATCGACACTGGTCTAGGCAATTCTCATTTATACTTCCTGGAAAAGTTACCAACAACTGCAAGCATGCTAGAGATACTTAATTTCAATACTGACATGGTGATCCAATGATGCATGAATAAATTCCAGAGAGTTAGTATCATTGTATACAGAAATGAAAAGCATTTCAAAATCTTCTTTGCTTATGTAGCATTCTGTTGTTACCATACATAAATAGGATTACGTTAGGAAATTTTGAACTGTAAGGACAATTGTTAGGAATTCTGAAAAAACATTAAGATCAGAGTAGCATAAAATTAATACATCCTCATATACACATAAGTACCAGAAAACATAGATGCATCACAAAGTATGGTTCTGATGCACACCTTGAAACTTAAATCTTCCCTAGACAGATATTATGTAGGATCTCAAGCAAGAAACTGCCTGAACTCAGTACTGGTGCTCATTGTATATTCTGGGGAGTTTCCCAAAATAAATTTGTGTTGCTGCTGGGCAGGATTAAACTACCCTTTGAATCCTTGTGTAATAAAAAATATTTATTTTTATTACAGTTTATTATTAGGTCATTAAGTGCGTGACAGGATAAAAGTTGACAGGCCTCAACTCAAGACAAGGAAATCTGTTGCTACCCAGTTATTATTCTTTAATAAGAACATCCATTTTAACTTTAAAATGATTTTCACAAATCATTCTTTAGCCTTACTGAAGTCCAGTAGACAGTCATACACCTAGCATAACCTGCGACTGAAATTAAAATGATTAATTAACATGACTTGCCTCATGCATAAGGAGACATTCCTACTCTTTCCAGATAGATATATTTAAAGCTCCATCATTCATACTATGTATCACCCTAAAATAATCTTGTGGACACCCCAAGATGCAAAAATACCACATGCAGTAACCGAACATCAAGTACATTTTTATATTATGACTAAGAATGTCTTGAGACAAAACTTCATATAGTTGTTCTGATATGTAGTCTGTATACTGAAGAACCTGTTCACTTTAGTAGACAAAAATTAATGCTGATTCCTCAAAGATAAACAGCAAGTTGGATGAGGTAGCTAAATCCAAGGAAAGACAAGAAAAAATATAATTCTGTATATTTTTTTGCATTCAGAAGAATCTTCCATGCAGTTCTACTTTTAGGAATTTAATGGAATTTCTACTTTTTAATGTTTGTATTAGGAAAAGCTTCACTTCCTCTATCAGCCTTTCTATTATTTACTGTTTAAGAAGGATACACTGACTGTTGAGCAGCAACAATTCTTTTTCTGCTTATGAGAGCTTAAAAACAAATGATAAAAAAGGATCTATAAAAGATAGAATTTGATGAAAAAGCAAATCTGTTGATAATATAATTGCATTGAGTTCTGTTTTCGTTCTTTGTACATATAAAAATCTTTTCTTTTTCAGAGAGATCTGAATGAATACAGTAGTAGAGCATTCTGTGTATAAGACACAGATGGAGGAAATCAATTGGAAAAAAAGAAATTAAGTTGGCACCACTGGTAGAGAAGTTCTTGGGGAAGAAATTGCATAAATGAAGGGATTAATGAACACTGTTGTGCCTTGTACCAGCGGCATACTTAGAAAATTCATTTACAACTGCCTTTTAAGCACAGACAACAGTATTGTCACATCCTTCTGCAACTGCATGATAAACTCTAAAGCAAAGCTGGATAAAACAGTCTAAGGCAAAACAGTGACGATTTTGGTAAGAAGCATATAACACAGAATTTGCTGAAAGAACTTTCTGAGGATTCTGTACGTCCACTGTCAAAGGGGGTCACTGTCCTTTCAGGCAGCAGTAACTCCAAATTGTTGGCTATGGATCTTACTACTTGCCACAGAAAAGAAAGGAAAAGCTACACTGTGATTTTCTAAGGAAGCAAACTACAAGTACCTCAGAAATCAAACATGAGACAAAACAACAGAACACTTTTTTGTTTGTTTTTTAACCCAGTGTATGTCTTTATCAGAATAAAAAAGCTTCCAGGGACACTTTCAAGGGAGATCAACATCAAGAAAATATTGCATTGAAAAGCTAGACTTCTTCACTATATAGAAGAGCACAGCACCTGCATTGACAAGATACACCTTATCAGAAAGGAACAGCATGTTCTGGAACCAATATCTATCCAGCATGATTGAATAATACCTTTTAAATTAGTTCTGACTGGGCAGGCCAGGAAGACCAAGACCTCTAGTCAATCTTGTGTCAAGCCAACCATTACATTGGTCATGTCCTCCTCTTCTTTTAGAGGTTTCTAGACTCTTCAACAGATTTCCCCCCTTCTCATTACATATATATCTGTCTGCAATGGTGCATCATTTTTTTCTCCACAGAACATTACTGCAAAATATTAACTTGAGACTGAAAAGGGTCGTGATAAGGTCTCACAAAAGGTGACAGAAGCCTATTATTCCATTTCTTCTTGCACTGACTCTCCTACCACACAGTTTTAGAAGCACAAGAGTGAAGGTTATACATTTGTGTTTACTTCTGAAACTCTCACTAACCCAATCAGCAGTGGCATAAATGAACCTAATTCAGTTCATGCTGAAATACATTTAGCACATGCTTGGTGGTCAGTTGCTAAGATACAAAAGATAGAATAAGAGAAAACAAAGCATACAAGATAATTTCTTAAACCACTGTGCTGTTTCAGAATTAAGCATATAGATATACTAACAATAACAAATGCCACCAGCATGTAGGAGGGAACTAAGAATACATTCTGAATCTGACGTCTCTTATTTGGGCTAGCAGTTTGGTTTGGTTTAAGAATTCCTTTTCATACATACGACAGTAGACAGTAAATATAAACACCTAAACAAAATATAAATGTAACAGAAATAAAAGCAAACACTACACAATCAAATTCAAAAGAGAAAAATACAAGTACAAAGGAAAAAAAATTACACATCCATCAACCCTTAAACTAATGTGTAAAGATTCATTAGTTCTAGTCTTTGCCCAATATCTAGTTAAGCTCATTTTAAAAATGGCCAACTCACTGAATAACTGAAATATAGAAATAAAAGTAATTCTAAGAAATGTTAAGTTACAATGAACTCCATGCAAGGCAAGAAGAAATACTGTTTGGCAATTTATGCCCATAAATCTGAATTCAGTAAAGGAATTTTATTCTCTAGTGAAATCTAATCAAGTTTTATGGAAGTTACAAAGAGAACACATTAAAAATTACAAATTCATCACAGATCATTCTCCAACACAAAGTTGAAGCAGTGAGGCAACTTTTCGGTTTCCTTCCAGCATCTTGGCCAGACATAACAGATGTCAGATTCCTTTTATTCATGAAGAATTAAGTAGGATGTACTGGTTTTTTGTCTTCATCCACACCTTGGGGCTGCAACTTTGGAAAGACATCAGCAAACACACTTGGCTACTTTCAGAGACAGATCGTTTGCAGACAGCTGAAATGGACAGTAGTCTCCACATTCAATGCACTCTTGCAGATAAGTATGTAATATTCTTGTGGCTCCACTTCTAGTCAAGAAATTGAGAATTGTGCAGCTCTTACAGCAGAATATATGTCAAAGAAAGAACAGGAAGACTAAGACAATGCTAAAATAAAGGATTTTAAGACTGAAGAATATGACCTGATTCTTACAGTTCTATAAAACACTGCATTCAGATTATGTCCCTACCACTTGTATAATCTGCAAATGTATGTGTATTAGAAGTGCTAGACAAATTAAAAAAAATAAATGGATTGGGAATGCAATGCAAAGATATCCTTCATCTGGTCAGGAAACAATGAGTAGCAAGTATCTCTTTCGATTCAAATGCATTTTGCAAATAAATAAATTAATAAATAAAACCACCAAAATGGAAAGTGGAAGAAATAAAAGACTACATTTTCACACTTGCCATCCCTTGCTTTTCTTGTCTAGTAGTGATCACTAACTATTAGCCAAAAAATCCTAATACACTAAGCAGAAAGATTTGATAAGGATTTATATAGAACTATGCAGATCAAGCTCAGATGTCAGCAGGGTCAGTAAAAGAGCATAAAAAAGTCACAGTCTTCAGGAAATAACAATCTAGAAGCTTCTATTACAATGCTGAGACTGGCAGATGTCTTTAGGACAATCTGAGGAAATGGCTTGATAGATTTATTCAACAAAGCATAAGATAGTTGGGACTTCATCTCACCATGGTCAATAAAACACTACATAGATAAACTAATTTTTTTTTCAGGTGTAAAAAAAAAAGTGAAAAATCATGCAAGCCTGTATGTCTCAGAAATAATATAACATAGAACTGTTTAGGCCAGCAGAGATAGATCATTCTCTCACTACTGTCTCGTTAAGAATCAGCCTAAGAGCATGGAGATAATTTTAAGAAATCATAAAACATATTTTTGAGCAAATAATTGGAACACGTTTGTATAATCTAAACTTGTTTCAACTGAAGTGGCAATAGCATTCTGTCAACAAGCAAGTTGTGTCAAAGGAAATAAACATGCAAAATAAAGGTTCCACCAAACAGCAAACACCAACAGCATCATTAGGCACCCATACAAAATACCAACAGTGGTAAAGATAACTTTTTATTGCAATCACACTGTGGCAGGATTTCTCAGATTCCTGTTGTACTGCAGAAAGACCACTGCCTCTCACTAATATTTCAGTAGTCTGACACTGAAATAATCCTGTAAGCAATGAATGCAAACAGTGACACAGGCAGACACCAGAATTTTTTTGCAGGCTTGGAAATTTTATACTATCCTCTTACTTGCCTCTTGCAATGTCACATTTCATACCTTTAGAAATGAACAGAATACTAAGAAGTCTAGTGGAACTTGTTTGTGGTTGACATTTATACCTGACTTTTTTTTTTTTTTTGTTTCAGTCTTGCTCCCTAAAAACCTGCAGTACATAATGTGGCCCTTGACATAAGTCTGCAGCCTTTGAAAAGAATTCTAGTGGTGGCTTCAGCAAAAGGAATTTTTGTGAGTTTTAGATGTAATTTTAATTTGACACAATATGTAAATGAAATAAAATTTAAGTCCTTAGATGGTGTTCCAGCAAGCCTTCATCAACAAAACAACAAATAAATAAGATAGTAACAGCCAATGACCAAAACATAATGACTGTGAGGTTTATAAACACGACTAAGACTTGTATTACATAAAATCAAAAAGGGGACAGCAGATTTTTAGTATTTCTGGCAAGGATCTGCTGGCAGAGATCATTAACCTCTGAAAGGTTTGTGTCCTATGGCTTTATAAAATTGATCCTGCAACTTAGAAGCATAAAATACAATGTTCTATTAGCCTTTCTCATTCCCACCTCACAAACTAAGCAAAGGCTTTTCACCTGGATTCTTTAAACATTTGAGAGATCACATTGCAAAGAATCCTATGAGCTGAAAAACAGAAGTTCAATTCAATATTTTGAAAACGTTCCAAATTGTAGGTGCTACTCCATTGACATGAAGGAAAATCGTCCTCCCTTTAGCAAGGAGAATTTTGCAATGAGAAGTTTCTATTTTACATATTACTGTGATCCTACCTCAGAAGCATCTTTTAACATGTAAACCTATTGTGAAAATGAAACATTTTCAATTTTGGAGGAAGCTTTCAGATTATGAATATGTCTCCATAAAAGTATCACCAGTTCTCTTTTCTGAAAAAAAAAAAAATACAGTAAAGAAGGTAAATCTTTCTGACGATAACAATTCTTCATAAAGTCCAGTGGTAGAAGGGGCTGACAAAACATTTCTCTGAAGAAAAATACTTCAAAATTTTGAAATAAAACATCACCCTTCATGAACAAATCCATAATACTTTGTAATTCACCCGTACAGCATATTGATAGAGGAAGTTTGGGAATACCATGCAAATGACTGCAGGCTGGATTGAAAATTGAGAACAGAACTCTTGGTGTAATTACAGCAGTGAACTGACTATGATCCCAGGCTACAGGTGCACCATGGTCAGAGAAGACTAATTAAGTGAATGACAGAATATATCTCTTAGCCCAACTAGTGAGAATTAGAATGTTCTGAGTACACAGAATTCATTTACGTAGAAAATAAGTTATTACAAAGGATGTAAAAATTTTAAATTAACAAAGAAGGAAACGGTATTGTTTTCTTGTTTGTCTTTCTTTATGAATACATCACACACACTCATACATGCACAAATGCTTCTTAAAGAGAAAAAAAATTTAATTATCTTGCTTGAGAGACTAATAAGGACTCGGTAGTTCAGTATGAGGCAAAAACTGTTGTAGAGCTACAAAGTGAATGAAACAAACAAGGTGTACAAATGCCTACTTGCAAGCATTCTGGATAGTATCTTAACAAGTATAAAGCTTTCAAAAATTCAGCATTCATTCAGGTATATAAGACCATTTTTTATTCCTGTTATTTAATTTTTTTGTAAGCTACAATAAAAATTTGGAGGTCTCGTTTCCATTTACCCATAGATCCCTCTTTCCATACTACCTTGACTTCACTGTAACTGAGAATCACTTCTAACATCGCCAGGTCCCAGGATTCTAGGACATAACTGACTCACAGTCTTTAGAAAAACATCTCTAAAGACAGATACATCTAGCAAAAAGCCTACTGCTATGATGCTTCCTCTGCACTGTAATAGAGAACTGCATGATCCAATTGAATAAGGTCACAGCATCTACATTAAAACATTTCATAATCATTAACAGTACTTCTATAATTTCATATATTTTAACCATCATTTTTATCAGACAATAAGAATTATTTATTAGGTACTTGGAATATGTAAGGACACACAGGCACCTTGCCAATATTTTGTCAGATTTACAGTTAGTTAAGCAATTGCCAAATTATACGGATATTTACTCCATACCATCAGTGTTTTCAGTCCTAAAGTTACTACATCAGAAGATATGTTCTTGCCTATGAGTTCATCTTAAATACTGTTATTTATCTCTCTTAGTGATGTTTTCAATCAACTTACCTGACTACAGAGGATTTTTTCATATATTAATTCATTTATGAATACTATTTTCTGTGTCACTCTGAAAGAAATGAGCTTGTAAGTACAATGTCTGAAGCTGTAAATAAAGAACTTCAAAAAGAAAACAGTTTCAAAATCTAAGAACATCACATTGATAATGTAATACTTGTGTGTAAATAGTTAAAAATTACATTTCCCAAAGATAAAATGCACTGATTTAATCATTGATGAATAAAATCTTTTGGCTTTAATTTTTTAGTTAAAATAATAATAATAATAGCTTAAAATGTACCGTTGTAAATTAGCTTTCATTTGTGCCTCCAAAATATCACAAGTTTGGCTAAATCTGGTGGAAAATTTGTCAAAGTCACTTAGATGGGAATCTAATGTCAAACAGCTTCTTCAGCTCTTTTAAAAATACAGAAATACTAGTTAATGCAAGTCAGCTTCAGTAACAAATATTCAACTTTAGCATTTCACGTCTACTTGTTTATTCATTTGCCTTTACACTTCAATTATTCATTAAAAATATTTTGTACCTGTTCTAAGTTTTACTGAGATTTCTATTTAATACTAGTAGCAGGTTACTTATCTTTTTTCTCCACAGCAGTTTTGATTTTGTTGTTCTTTTTCAAAACACAATAGCTTTTCACTTGAGGAACACATAACTGCAAGGGACCTACACCTACAGGATCTGACCTGCAAATAATGGCAGAAAACTAATTAGTTAACTCCATTAGATACCAACCATATTCCATCTAAATCATTACTATTTTGATTAGAAAACTATTGCTAAACTTCACAGCTCCAGGGATTTCCTTTTACTTTATGGTAGAAATTATTCATGACCAAGTGCATCAAGTACATCTGTTTGTTCTTGGGTCAAAACTTGGTCTGTTCATAAATACAATTAACTATCTTTTTATTTTTATCTTTTAAAAGCCACAAGTACTTTATTTTTAAAACATTTACTCATGTGGCATTTTTTCAGTGTCTAAAGAATAAAGATTTTCACTTCCAGTATTCCAACTCTGACAGCACTAGAACTTGTACAATGCTATTAATATTATTTTTAATTGGAAATACTCTCTTACTATCTTATACATTTATATATACACACATATGTAACCCTTAAATCTGCAAATCTGTTTGTAAAGTTCTTTTTTAAATTCTCTTTTCTGTATAGTCTAGCAGCATATCTCAAAACACTAAGAATTACTAACAACTTAATATCATGCAGAAAAATGTACCCTTGCGTATATTTTACTGGAACCTACTATTTTCTCGGTGAATCGTTGGATTTTTTTTTGTTTGTTTGTTTTTTGGGGTTTTTTTTTGTTGGTTTTTTTTTGAGTACTAGTACAGTGAAAACAGCATATACTCCTTCTGAAATAAGATCTAAATTGAAGGTATCTAAAAATAGGAGACCTGGAATATTTTTGTTCCAAATCAACTAGATTTAATGCCAAAATTATAAATAGCTATCAATAATACCCTAAAACAAACAAACAAACAAAAACCTTTCAAAAGAGAAACATAGAGGGTAAAAGAAAATGCACAAAAGTAGATGTAAAAGAATAAGTGACTGAAGTCATCCTGCTGAAACCCGCTGACCACAGAACTGAGAACCACTCTGCCACCAGCTGTTGCCATTCTTAGTGTGTGTACAGTTGATGAAACTCCAGCTCTGCTACTTATTCCTTCCCTGCTGTTTTTTTGTTTTGTTTTGTTTTGTTTGGTTTTAAATAAAAAAGCAATGTCCAAAAACATTCAGTACTCATGAATTTGTTTATGGCATTGTTTTACAGAAGTTCCTAAAGACAGTGACTATTCCATTGCTGGATGTATCCTTTATTTTATTAATCATGAGAAGTAATCAGTGGAATGCTAAAAATAAACTTGTAAAGAAATCTAGTCTGAAATTTGAATCCCTTTGAAGCAAATTCAGTGGTCATGGTAACAGTTGAAAATTGACTCTTGCTCATTAGTGAAATAGGCATGGCTCTTTTAAAATGTCACAAATCTGTCAAATATAGGCACCATGTTTTAACTTTGCACATACAAAATATGTTCATGTTACTCAAATTACACAATATGGCAGTGTTATAAGTCTGAGCATTATTGTCAAATAATGGCAGAGAAAAGAGCTCAAAGCTCACAAGACTATTGACTGGGACAAATCTTGAAGAGGCAAAAAGTATAAAACAACAGTTTTCCTGCTGTATGTGTTTGTGTGTGTGCATGTGTGAGAGTGCATATAACAAAAAATGTTTAGGAGTGAGTTCAGATAGCCCATCCATTTGTTCTCAGTTTCTTATCCAGTTTCATTACCAAAGGCTTTGATTTAAATGCATGTTAGAATGCAAATTCAAATCCCATATAAACCATTAGTATGTTGACTGAGTCAAAGAAGTGAGAATTACTGCCAAATGTCTTCCTTTTATTTTACTTCTCAGCCTCTGGGTACGTGGGGTATTTGACTGTCTCAATTTTCTCCTTAACTTTATAGGAGGGGTACAGGCCTGTTTTTCCTAATTTCCTATTGATGCCTTTTGAGTAACCATCCCAGTGATTTCCAGCTACTCCAATTACATCTCCAGGTTCCATAGGAATTTCATCAGCAGTTCGTGGATGATGAGCATAAACAGCAATCTGGTTATGTGCATTCTGTCCCCCAAAGTAGTAGATATCATCCAAAGAATGGAAATATGCTGAAGCATCTGGATGCAATGTCTGCATAATTTCATAGGCAACTCGACAGACCTTGGAAATAAAAAAAAAAGGAACTTATAAACACTGTGTGTGGGTACCAAAATATAGCACAATCAGTAAACAATATGCAACAACTGAATTTTACAAAAGGAAGAACAAGGAATATTCAGTTTACTTCTAAAAACGTAAATTTTAAATTCTAAAATTTAGTTTTTTAAATGTATTTGAAAGCACTATTTATTTGCAAACAAGAAGCACACCACTCTGAACTGGGATTCTGTATATCAAATGTAGCAAATAAATACTTCCAGTACTTCTTTTTAGTAAAAATTGGGAACTGCCATAAGAACACTAGCCATTCTGACATTTAAAATGAATAACTTGTAGCTAATCAAATGTAAAAGTAAATTTGTTTTTCTTTTTGACTAGTAATGAAGTATATTTTACCTCTTGATGAACCTTTAGAACTTATGCTTTCAAACATACTCTGTAGTAATAATGGAGTTTTACATATAGATATTTTGGTTTTTGTTTTGTTTTTGTTTTTCCGTAAAGGAAACTCCAATTTTCACAAATAGTTCCAGAAGTCCATGGTTTTAAAATGCTTTTTCTAATAGAACAATGGTAAAGTTATGACTGCTGGCAACAGAAAAAAAAACCTAAATGAAACAATTCCAGACAGACAATGATGTAAGTAAGAAGGAAGATGTATTCTGAAATATCACTGTTCACTTCTGTAACATTTTATGAAAGAAAATTTCTTCACACACACAATGGCAGAATCATGCTGGACATCTCAGAGTTGCCAGCAACACAAAAGACAGTCTAGTATAATAAAGTTCCATCCAACCACTTCGGCTAGAAAGCTCCTCTCTGTCACAGAATCATAGAACAGTTTGGGTTGGTTGATCAGGCAGCCCAGGGCCCCATCCAGCATGGCCCTGAACACCTCCAGGGAAGGGGCATCCAGTTTCTCTTGGTAGCCAGTTCCAGTGCCTCAACTTTCACCAAGAATCTCCCTTCAACATCTAATTCTCCACTCTTTTAGTTTAGAACCATTCCTCCACGTCTTGTCACCATCAGACTGTGTAAAAAGTTGCTCTCCCTTCTGTTTATCAAAGGTTTCACAGAAGTCCAGGTAGATGACAGTGTCTTTTCCTTTGTCTACTGATTCTATCACTCCATCATAGAAGGCATGATCTACCCTTGGTGAAGCCATGCTGGCTGCCTTTGGATAACCCCCTCATCCCGCATGTGCCTAAACATAGCTGCCAGGAGGATCTGCTCTGTGATCTTCCCAGGCACAGACAATGAGGTTCACCAACCTACAGTTTCCTAGATCTTCCTTTCTCACTTTCTTATAAATGGGAGTGGTGTTTCCCTATTTCCACTCACTGGGGACTTCATATGACAGCCACTACATTTTGGATATGATGGAGAGTGGCTTGGCAATTACATCATCCAGTGACCTTCAGGACATTGGGATGCATGACATTTGGTCCCATAGACTTGTACACATTCCATCTCATGTCAGATGTCTGATTTGGTCACTGTGATTGCTCTTGATTTTTAATCTAGATTACTATATCCTTCTCTGATTTTGATTATGATTACATTAGTAAGAGGTTATCTTATAGTGTGTGATTATTTCTGATGTTTTGTTCTCTGCATGTGTGCACCCAATAATGAGGAAAGACACACACTGTGAAAGACTTCAAATCTTCAGCATGACTCATTTTAGTAAGTTCTTCAAATCTGACAAAACATGCAACATTTCCACTCAGTAATTACTTCCTTTATAGCTGTGAACCTAGAAAACTAACCTGCCAACAGCAGCAGGAAAAAAATGCACATAAAGAATTATATGTAAAGCTAAGTAAGACAGTCTCCTATTTTTCTTCATATATTTACTTGCTTTGCAGACTATATACTTACAGGTACAGTGCAAAATATAGGACTAATACACCCTGAAAGAAAATGAGATTATCAGGAAAAATAAGTCACTCAGAGCTACAACTTCATCTAAATGAAGACTGAAGAGACAAAACCGCTATTTGTTTTATTGTGCAATCTTAATTCTGCAGCTGTGTTACAATTTCTGCTACTGCTCTGTGGCTTTTTCCACACCTTTCAATTAATATGACATCGAAGAAAGAGTATCAATGTAGATTTGCTTTCTCATGGCAGGGCTAATTTTTAAACAACAAAATTTTAATGGAACTTCTACTCTTTAGTGTAAATCAATATTCATTTTGGTTTTGTAGAACATATAAGAATAAATATAGGAGACTTCCTAAAAAGTTTGATCCTATTCAAGTATGCAGTAATTATCTGAAAATACCTGTGCACTGAACATCTTAATTGTTTTTCCCCTCAAGGAAAAGAAAATGGAAAAAATCCAGCATAGAAGAGACAGTCCAAAATCACACTGAAAATAAATTCTCACCGCTACATTCTCTTCACACAGATTAGACACGTGATGATCATCATTAGCAGGTTTTGCTTACATTCAAGCCACGTCTGCAAAACTGCTTATTTCATTGATGAAAGTATGGTGACATTATATCAAATGTTAGAGAAGAATTTTAATTTCATAAAGTAAAAATATTCTCAACAGCAGAAAAAAATTGCAACAGAGCTTGAAGAAGTATAAAATAAATACACTGTAGATATTTGCATTGGTACACGTCCAGCAAAATTGAGGAGTTTAAGTTATTGAAGCAGAAGAAATCACAAAGAATGAATGAGAAAAGTGGTTGGACCAAATTACAGTCACAGCTACTGAATTACAGTTCAAGGCTTCATAGACTTCAGCAGAATTTTACATGCTTCTTGAAAACTGTCATCCAGCAAAAATGTCTGTTGTTAGATGCACAGAGATGGAGAATGAAGATAGAGCTCAAGGACACTATGCAACTCAAACATACCTTCAAAAGGGGAGTTAAGACTAGGTGACCTCCAAAGACCCTCTTCAATCCTTATCACTTTAACTATCCTAATATATTTTAGCATATATTCTATTTTTGAAACAGTTACAATTCACTAAAATATATTCTCTGTCAAAGCAACTACAAAACCTAAATTTAGAAACATAGAAGAACCATGTTTATCATAGCTAACTAAATATAGTAAGAGAAATCTGTGACATGATTGTTTTTTGGTTTTTTTAATCAAAGAACACATAATTCTTCCTTTAGAATATGAAATTTCTACCACATCTGAAATACATGGTCCTACATCTTAGCTGACAATCACTTGTTGAGATACTTAGGTGAATGGAGTATTTTGTAGAAGTGGATGGCTTCTCACCAGCTTTTCTTAACAGGGATTTTTTACATTGGAGTTTATTCATATCTTGCCCAGAGCCAACATTAATAACCTTCTAAATATGCATTAGAAAAAAATTGTTTTCTTCACAAAGTTTGGTAAATAGTGAGAAACATGCAACCACAAGCGTGACCAAGGAATAAAGGGCTTTTCTACATTTTTTCTAATTTCGCTATCTTCTTGTCATAATAATGCAATTATAAATTTTGGCTGTCGACATCAATAAATTGCACTATTGATCATAGATTAATATTATGCTAGTTATATACTTCTCATTACAGTGCAGAAAATAACTTACATTTGAAGTTAGAGTGAAAAAATTTTGATATTTAAACTTTCAGTTTTTGCATCCACTTCCACATAATAGCACAATTGCATAAGATGCTTTTCACTACATATGAAATGAATATACAGTATGATGTAATATATGAAATATAGAAGATAACAGTGACTGTTATGTGATTCAGCTTTCCTATAGACATCCATCCATCCTTTCCATCCATCTTGCTTCAAGTTTTAAAACAACAACAAAAAAATCACAGTGCAAAATTATCTGTAACAAGAATTCTCTATATCTTGCAGCAGCCAGAACTCATGTTTACTACACTTCCCCTGGATCACTAGTAACACAATAGACTCTAATAAGAAATTAAATTTCTCCTTTCATTGTTCCTTGCCACTCCTGCTATTAAGACAAGCAACAGCTAACACATTTAAGCTATAACAGAGCACTGTGAATTACAGAAATGGATAAATACAAGTTGTAAATTAACTTTGCATAAAGTTCAGAAGCGTTAAATGTTCATAATTATTTTTACTTGTATGCCTTAACTAAGCTGTGTAGAAACAAATGTACACAAGTTTACACTAACTTTATGTAAAACTAGAAAACTTTTTTCTTAAAGCCAATAACTTCAATAGAGGAGAAGAACCAGTGCTAGCAGTCATCTAAATGTTCACTTATTATAAAAGAAAAATCACAATAGTCCCATGAAATTTTCATGAGAGAGCACTGAGATCAAGATAACTGAAGCAAGAAGAGGAAAATTCAGACAGTACAAATACAGAATATTGTATTTATATTTGCAGATTACCTGGGATGAAAATGTGCAGACCAAGAAGTCTGCCTGAGACAAAAAGTGGATATCCAGAATAACACCTCTTAGGGAGTTTTCAGTGTATCGATTATGAAGTCCCGCTGACCAAGATATGGAGTTATCACTGATAAATTCATAATTTGGATACCTATGAAAATATAATACACTGTTAACAGTAGTGTCTATTGTTAAGAAGCATCATCTTTGCTGTAAGAGAAGACAGTTAATGAGAGTCTCTTCTTTACACTCTAGAATATTACTATTGCCACCATGCATGCCCTCAATTTATCAAAAGGAACTTACATAAGAAGAAAGTCTGAGACATGACTGTAAAACAGCAGGAAGCGGATGCTGTATTCTGTCAATCCTACAGATTTTACATGAACTATGCTCATTTAGGTTTCTCTACTACTAAATGGATTACAGGACTATCCTTACTAAACTATGCTCTTGTTCATTAACATACTTTTTATTAGATACTGATTATGATACTGTGCAAGGAAAGTAGTCACCTCTCAAGGGACACGTCAAATAAATGAATCTAAATTAAAAAGGAAATTGTTCTTCACAGTTAAGATTGCATCAAAAACAGATTACACAATTTACTGTTTAAAAGGAAATGAAATTTAAATGATTGATATGTAAAGAACTGTATATAAAATAATTACTATTTTGTTTGTATTAAGCCCAAAATTTTTATTTGAAATGTAAGACTTGGAAAATATTATTAAATAAAAAAGTTCCTAACATGTAAGAATGACTGAAAGAACAAAAAAAAAACCAACACATTTTTTAAAACCTTGTAAAAGAATAGTATCAGAATATTTTTACCCTTTACAAGAGAAATGAAATAAATGGTTGAAAGTAGCATGAATTAAGCAGATTTTCAATCAGCCTCCAAAAAAAAAAAAAGTAAGTTTTATATGAAAAATTCTGGGTAGATGCAACAAAGATGATAATTACAGTGCTGCTACACAATTTTATTTGAATTGTAAAGTACAACTTGTGTTACTACTATGCCAACTACAAATTTTGACCATGTGGCTAATTATAAAACAATTTAGATACAGATACGGTTCCCAAAGTTATTAACTCATTGCAGCAACAAAGCATTATATTACATGAGATAATAAGTTAGCTAATACTACATTTGCAAGAATTAACTATTCTTAAAAGGCTTAATAAAGAAAATCAGAATACAAAGCAAGCTTGAGTACCCATAACATACACCTTTTACTAGATTTTTCAAAGCCTGAAAAAATGGTGCTGAACATTTCTTAGAATAAGGAAGTTTACACCCAGAGTTCTTGGAAAGTTTCTGAAATGAACACACACTTATATTCAACAATGTAACATGTGCTGTTGACACATGGTAGCTATATTTGTGAGTCTATTGTACAAATATGGCTAAATTATTCAACTTTTCTCCTAAAGCTATAGTAAAACTGTTTCCAAAAGCGAAACAGGAAATAGTAGGCTTTACCACCTAATGTTAACTAGCCATAACTAACAAATCAGGATATCAATCACAGGAGCCAATCAAAAAGATTTATCAAAATTTTCTCAGCTGGGCCTAAATAACATGGGGAATAATTTGAACTTATTTTTAGAGTAACTTAAAAGAATTTTATCTTCCCAAGAGAATCACCTGCTCTAACAGCAAACCAATGCATCTACAGTAAATTCCTATCTGAAATCTTCTCCTGAAGAATCTGTTTTCTTACTAGCAAACTGTCAGTCCAGTAACTTGGTAAAAAAAAAAAAATAAAACAAAAAATAAAAAATAAATGCATATTTAAAGCACAAATAAACAAACAAACAAACAAACAAAAAACAGAACAAAGAACAAATCCCAGAAGAATTCGCTGTTCTGTTTCCATTTTCCATTAGAGGTTAAGATAAAACTGCTCACAAGTCACAAGACTATTATATTGTGTTATCTCACATTTTGCTATTATATATAGTAAATTAGTTTTTAGGCCCATCTCCCTATCTTTTCCCTACTTCCTTTCCCCCCTGTCTTGGGGCAGGGGTCCGTGGGTCCCTCAGCCCCATTAGTCACAAAATTGGGCCAAACTGACACGAAACAATTAACATTAAGCCAAAATTCTCCTGTCAGGTTTTGCATCAGCAGATTGGGGTGATACACTAACTATGTAAACATAGCCTATTTACAGAGTTAAAGCATACAGTGCTAAGGATTCAAAAGTTGAAAACAAAAAAAAAAAAGCCTAATATTAATGAAATATCAATTTTGTTATTCTACCGTCAGTGATTTATTTAGGACCATGTAATTCATTAAATATTACAACCTAAATTTTGTATTACCCATCTTCTCATTGTTCAGATCCACACTTTAAACATTATGTCGCCCTAATGGCTATCACTATTGTTTTTGTCTACACATATACAAAAAAAGGATGGATTAGATTGTCATCACCTGTGGCATTGTATGTTTTAGTTTTTTTCAGAATACCATAACTTTATACAGCAGTTTTTTACAGATATAAAAGTAAAACAGAAATTGCACAATGGAAATACACAGGGTTTGCAAGGTTGTAAATAATTCCTATTAAAAAATAAGTTTCCAGTTAGCTTGTATATGCAAAGAAAATCCAGTATATTATCTTACATACTTTTCCAACCATGTCTACCAAGTTCAAAACCTGCCATACTCATGTTACCTTAGTCTTAAAAAGTTTTCATTTCCTTGCTTAATATAAAAACACATTCTTTTCCTCAAAAGACAAAGTTTTGGAAGTAGAAATCAGAGCTACATAGTATACAGACAAATAAATAGTACTCAAAATGACAGTATGCTAACTTGTACTACTATTCTGAAGCAAATATATTTAAACTTAATGCAACTGGAGCAGCTATCCTAGTTTCCACAGTCAGGATAATAAGCATTTGTGAATTCGTTAATGCGCCATGAACACCTCAAGGAACATCATTCATCCCTATGCATCTGCTTTCTTGTATTAAACAGAAGGTTTTACCAACTCAGCAAAACGTAGAAAACTATGCAATTTAAGTTCATTCAGGAGAACACAGGCCCCTTTAGGATTAAGTGAAAGCATAGTGAGCACTTACAGGTTTGAACAGCTACATTTGCTTTAATAGCTAGGGATATCATATAGCTAGGAAAAGTTTGTTACAGCCATGTTCTAGAGAGCTATAAGGCATGGAGAAATAAAGAAATCAAGACAGTGTTACAGATCAAGAATCCCACATACATAAAGGACAAAATTTACATTTATTCGTGGGAAGGAACTTTTTTTTTTTTTTTTCCTCTAAGGTAGTGAATATATATAATTTTTTGAAAAAAGTCATCTAAATGTTTTCAACTAACTTCTAAAAAATTTCTCTGGCAACTAGAATTGTAGAATCAAGGAATATCCCAAGCTGAACTCCAATCTTCAAGGATCGCTTCCAGGTTATGGACCAACTACACGCAAAAAGGTATTGTTTGGACAGGTGAAACTTTTAAACACATTAACTAGTGGGTAACTTTATTTCTAAATAGCTTACTTTTAATATGCATGTTCTATAAAAAGTTTAGCGTGTTTATATTAATCATATTTTCACTTCCCTTTTAGAGCACTGAGTTGTTTTTATACAGTCACAGATATTGCTAAACTCTTCTAGAATTAAGCTTTAAATGTATGCCTATTTGGGGGGGGGGGAACAATCAATTCCTAAAAGAAAAATCAAAAGCACTGGAAGCTGAAATTCTTAACTGGAGATCACAAAGCAATGATACCAAGACCTGTGCCCATAATATCCAGAAACCGTAAATAGTAATTAGAAGGAATGAACTGAAATGTAATCATAGTTTATCTTACTTGGATTTGGCCTCTTGCAATAAAGAAGGGTCATCTGTAGCTAAATACACTCTCTTTTTATCTACATGCATTCTACGAGCAAGAAGTTCAAACCGCTCTTCAACGTGCACCATATATTCTTCAATGGGATGAAACGCTGCCTCTGTTCCTACTTTGTCTGTCCTTCGAACATGAACTCTGGAAAAGTACAGAAACTAGGAATTCAGTTTACAAACACAATATATACTTAAGCAAGTGAAATTTTAACTTCAGATTTCATACCTGTGATGCAAATTAAATCCCTACACAAAACAAGTAACAATTAGAAGTCACTGATATCCATCAAGACTTAAGAAATTACCACAAAATCAGAAACATACATCAAACTTCTTAACAACATGAAGTTTACTGTCTGCTCTCTTGAATGTAATATAGGAAGGCTGCTCTGAAAGTAATGTCTCCTAATTTAATATGCTGGCTCACAATGCTAGAGGCAGATGCTGGTGGTATGGCAGTAGAGGCTAAACCTTCCCACCATTGTTTCACTACATGTTATTGCTGTGCAACAGACGGCAGCAGAGGGGCAATCTGACAAAATGGCATCTGACATGGAAGTACGTACGAAGCAAATCCGTATTACTGAGTAGTGAATGTAAAAAAATTGCTCCCATTGACACTCATTGATGCTTGCTGAATGCGTATGACAATCAAACAGTGAATGCAAACAGTGAGGTAGTGGGTGGCATATTTCAGCAGAGGCAACAGTGGCAATGGGTCTCCCCCACTGGTTCAGATTTTTATGGAAGTAGCATTTAGGTTCTTGCTCATCACTGGTGAAAACGCACATCTAATGGTGAGGAATATGATGAAAAACAGTGTTATGTAGTTGAGAATTTCATCTATCAAATAGCGTTATGTCCTTTTTAACTATTGTAGTTTCCATGGAAATAAATAAGAAGCATTAATTTTGGAGTGACCTGTCTTGTAAGGAAGGCAGACAGTAACTGAAAGAAAAATATGAAGGAGGTTCAACTAAAACAAAGTATTTCTTATCAGAAGAAATTATCTAGTGTACTGTTTTTTAATACTTATGCAAACAAGCAAAATAGGAATGTTTGCATCATAAGTATATTGGGACGGAATGTTTTCATCATAGGTATATTGGGACACCACTATAGGTAGTTAAAACAGATTCCTCTTACTCTTGAAAGTCTTATGATCTGCCAGTAGAGAAGTGACCTACCAGGTCAATGGTCAAAAAACAGGTAATGAACTAACGTGGACAGAACTACTGTATACTAGGAAAAGAAATATTGAGGATTGAAAAAAAATATAGTGAAGGAAGCAGCAACAAAAATTGCCACATCACAAGACAGTAAAAACCTTCCTTCTACAAGCTGTTGTTTAGTATGCATTGGTGATTTCCTGCTCCCTACAGCTGTCCATACAGTCCTTTCCAATCCATAGTTGCTGCTAACACCAATAATTAAACCATCAGCAGGAAAGGCACATACCACGTTTAAGCACAGCCAACAATAAAATTAGCAGAGGATTGTTGCATGTGAAACATACATTTTTCCTCAATGATGAAGGCTATGATCACTTTAAAAGACACAGACAGAAAAGCCTCTGGAATACAAACTGTAAGGCAATTACATGAATGAAATTCAGTATTACACTTCTAGATATCAAAGGACGTTTAATTCTTCTACTGAATCTACATCTCTATCCAACTACAGGACAAGAAGTACACTTGATAAAAATGAATGCTTGTGAACAGTTTATATTTATACATAGCTTAACAATAATAATAATGGCTTCATCTATAAAGTACCCACTACTCTCTCAAAATACTTCAGGCTCTTGGAACACCATTATAAAAAAAAAAACCTTGTGAACAGGAATCATTGTACAAACATATTAATGCACAAAGAAAACTAAATACCCACCCAATCACTGGATGTTTGAAACCAAGTTTTCTTGTGGCTTCCTCTATTTCTTTTTCAAGCCAAGGCTGTGGACGAATCAAGTATTTGACAAACTGTGAGACCCACCATACTGCAGGATCCCCATGAACACGAATTAGCCTATCAGCCAGGTCTTCAGGGACAGCCAGTGGTAAATAAGGTGGCCGTGGATGTAAGCTGTCAACAATGGGAAGTTCTACCACCTGTACATCCTTATCATTAGCCTCACCTGTATTAAAATACATAACAGGATAGGTCAGATAGTTTACTAATTAATAAGCTTTGCCATAGCCTATTATCTCAAACATATCAGCTAAACAAAAGCTTCAGTTCCAAAAAGATCACCAAACCCTTTCTCTACCTTTTCCAAAAAAGCATTTAAAAAAATAATAAATCAATTATATTTATATATGGGTTTATTTATAAACAATCTATTCCTCTAGAACTATGTTGAAGGCTGGCAATAATAAAAGCTAAGTTTCTGTTCACATATTCATACCTGTTTTTTCTTTTTAGCATGACCAGAGAATCACTGAAAAGAGAGGTCTACTTGAATATAGCTTGCTACCTAAAACGCTTAAATTCAGTTGCTTAAGACAAAAGTAGATAGATTGTTTAACGCAAAGAAACTGATAAAAAAAAATAACTATATAGTCCTACTCTTTTTTTTAAAACTTTTCACTTCCTTAAACTTTTTGAATAAATTATTACAGTAAATTCTAGCTTTTCTAACATCAATTGAATTCACTGAATTTGCTGTTCTACTGTCAGACAATTCTAGTCTCAAAGAACTTAAGCTATGAAGGTAAGCAGCAAACTAAACAGACCTAGGAAAACAACCAAGCACTACAGACATTTCACTTTTTTGATTTTCACTCACAACTAGATTGCACTTAAATGTAAGTGGCTAAATAACTGAGCCTTATCCTCCGTACTGAATTATACATATAAAATGATTAGTAAATTTATATGTAAAAATTATTCTTCAATGAATACTTGAAAGCTGACAATAACAACAAACGAACAGCTTTCCCCTGCTTTCCCTCAGGGCAGCTCTGCCTTAAAACCATTCATCCATCAAACCATACCTAGAGGCTATAAAGACAATACTCAAAATTGTAGGAAACTTTGTTTTCCTATTTCAATTCATGATTCATTTCAATTCATCTTAATGGTTTGGAGGTCTTACAGGAGAACATACCATTATTTAAGCATTTAAACTGCATCGTCCATCATGCAATGCAGAAATATCTTCTAACTGTATAGTGACCTGTCCTTAATCTGATTTAATCTGTTTTTATTCTCCCATTTACTCTTCTTTATTTTTAATACTTAAAAACAAAAAACAAAAAGAACCCCAAACACTTCAGTTAGTTTATAACCTTTCTCATCATATCACTGGAGAATGTAACCAGGATGTCACAAATCAGCAAGTAAAAAGGAGAAAAAGTCTACCCTTTTCTCATCATGTTGCAGTGATAAAACTATGACTTGACAATTCAAAATATTCTTGCTCGAAATACCCTTTCAAGATATTTTTAGTCTTCAGTCTTACAAAAGGGACGTGAACACACTGCAGAGTGTATAATAAAAGGTCCCTGAAGTTGACTAAGTGTCTGGAGCACCTCTTCTGTGAGGAAAGGCTGAAGGAGCTGCGATTGTTCAGCTTAGAGAAGACTCACTCAAAAAATCTTATCCATGTATATAAATACCTGAAGAGAGACTATAAAGACAGAGCCAAGCTCTGTTCAGTGGAACGCAGTGCCAAGACAAGAGACAACAGGGACAAACTCAAACACAGGAAGTCTTTCCTGAACACCAGGAAGCAATTTACTCAGTCGCACAGCATCTCCCTTATTGTTTCATACTCCTAATTGCTTTTGTCCATAGCTTAACCCATTCTCTACCCTTTGTTAGCTTATATACTTACTCATCTCATAATTGATCAAATACTTATCACATGGCCTATAGTTAATAATGACATATGAAAATTGAAATTCTACTACTGTAACCCATTTTATATTTATTTTCCATGATGAAGACATGCATCGCTAAATTCACCTATTTTTAATAAGAAGAGTCAGTTGTACTCATTCAACTGTGAGTTCCTGCACTTACTCTAACCACTATAAAACACTATTTTAACACCATTTGGAAGGGGAGTCTATAAAATCCAGTTTTAAAAGCTCACAGATGTTTACATAGAAGTTATCTGTGCTGAAAATTAATACAAGAAATTCCTTTTAGTGTTTAGCATAAATTCAGAGGAAAATGTTAGCATACTGCCAGTCAACTATACTTACACTACAGCTACTCAGTTTTGACAAATACTCAAAAAAAGTTTTAAATATGTAGAAAAAACTCTAAAACTATACTGATTGGGTTTTTATTTTCTTATTATGTTGACTGGAAGAACTTCATTAAAATGAATTCTGTTTTCTTTGAGATAAAGCTATCTGATCCTTCAAACATGAATGCCCATCTGGTCTTTTTATTTTTTTTCCAGCAAAATGGTTCAGTCTAGAATAAGAACGGATCAAGGTATTGATCTACAAATAGCAAGGCCTTTAACTTTGCCAATACTTTTACAACTTGAAATTTGAGTCAGTTTAGTTTATACTAAAAGATATTTCAATGATTTTTCTTTTGTGTATGCACATGAATTCTCACTGGATACCATTTTCTTCATATTTATGTTGCTTTTTTATTTCAGATATCCTTTATTACATTAAAGTTAACCAACATCAGCTTTTACTTACATTTCACTTCCCACAGAAATTGAATTCATATCTGTTCCATAACACAGTGGCAGACTGATGAAGGATTATATTTAAAAATCTTAAATTTGTATTAAGAAAAAATCCTTGCCAAAGCAATACAGTCCTCTTAATAAAAATGTTATTTTTTCAGTAGAATGAATAAATAAAATTTAAACAATGTTTATGCATACAATTGCAGTCATAGTTACTACGGTCCACATAACATTAAAGGAAGATTTATCAGAATAATCCTACACAATAGAAGTTGAAATAAACAAACAAATAGAAGTTGCATTAAGTGAGTTAAGTGTTACCTGACCAGTGTCCAGTGGTTGTACCAGATCTGTCAGTACACGTCTCACTTACAGGTCTAAATACAGTCTCCCAGCCACCAGTAGCATAGCGCCAATTCTGAGACTCTAAAATGAGTGTTCGCTGAGTGCCATAAGCAATCATGAAGCAGTAGACTACATGATGAAGCTGACAACCATAGCCACAGCCTTTATTAATATTACAGACAAGTTTCTTAGCTTTGCTGCAGTCCTTCGGGTTCTGTAAATATGGATGAAAAAGTAAAGTTGAAGAGCAGATGTACACAAAGACATGCATAGTTTTTTGTGAAAAAGTGACAAATGTCATAAATCACACAAGTCATCCTGCTATAATACATCTCATTAAAATGAATGAGCAAGCTTCAGCTCCATGAAAATTTTATGCAAGTTTTTTACAGTGAAAATGAACTGCTATTGAGCATACTTCACTATCCTAATATAAAACAGAATATCTTCAATCAGTTTCTTACTTGTAAATCTGCTGGAAAAAATTAATAATTCTACTCAGTTAACATATAACCAACATGATTCTGTAATATTTGAACATACCATTCACATACAACCAACATAATTCTTAGTCTTGGAATGCTCTTTTCCAATTTTCCTTTGGTATTTTTCCAAATTTGTTAGTTCCCTTTCAATGGAATTAAAAAAATTAAAAAAAAAAAAAGGAAATCTTTTACATTAAAAAAAAAAAAGGAAATCTTAACTCACCCAGCTACAGGGTAAAACATTTATTAATGGACTGCTTCCCAAACTAATTTACTACACACCATATACAGGTTCATAGGTTCATAAGGTTGGAAAGGACCTACAAGATCATCTAGTCTACAGAATATAAAACATATACTGAATATATTGATAAAAGACACTGCACACTATTAATAAAATAATATACAATATTTTCAAATGTGCATGGGATGTGAATACTAAATACATTTAAATGTCAACTGTTAAGTATTTTTAGGCATTTGAATGACATTGCAACAAAATTACATGTTTTCCTTTCTGTAAAACATAAGATTTCTGTATATATTCAACCTTGCATTCTCTGGATATATTTCTTCATTCCAATTTCTTTTTTTTTTTTCCTATAAAATCTCTAGGATGTAAACTTAGTTTTCAGTTAAACTGCTAGAGTACTGATATTTGGAACATGAATAGAAACTTTCTTATGCCAAACAAACTTTAAATGAAATTTTCTGTAATCCAAGCTTTACAACGAATCAGATCTTTCCCATATTCAGCAAGCACCTTTTGGATAACAGTGACCTTAAACATAATCTGAATAATCCAAGACCTAAAATATTTTAAAAAACAAAAATAAGTTTGGAATTTGATTGTGTGAAGGAAAACAATTCAGATTTCTAAAGCAAACACCACTGTCTCACTTCAGCATTTCATTTTCTCATTTTAAGGGAAAAACATCTACGTTGGCCCGCTAAATGGATACAGCTGAACTCTCACTTAGAGGCAACATGCCAATATCTAGCACCTCATAAGCATTGGGAGATTCCAGCTCCTTCTTCTCCCAGGAAGTTGCACATCTCTTAGGGATGCAAATGGCTTTGTATGCCTAGGTTACAAGGAAAGTGATAGACCCAGCTTTCCTCTACAATAAATCCTATCACCCTATTTTTTTCTTAGTACTTAACCTTTGTAATGAGATACAACAGGCCGTTAACAGAGTTACAGAAGTGTGGCTGACATCTTCTTTACTGCAGCTGGGAAATCATGTATTACACTGAGCCCACAAAACTGCATTAGTACTTACAGAAAGAGTGGTGTTTTGGATTTAATTAACATTAATTGATTTGCCTGTTTGAAGGAATAACCGTGAATAGCTTCTTTAGAATAAGAGATTTAGGTTGTTACTTCCTCTTACTAAGAACGGCACTCCTGAATTCATTTAAAAATTATTTTATCTGATGTACCAAACAGGAACCATAAGCCTTTAAATAGTTATTTCTAGCGTGTGTGATTCACCAGGCACTATAAATCTTTACAAGAAGATTAATGAAACTGAAATGAATTCCATACTACCATTCTTGACTGTCTCAAATATTTAAGCCTTGTTAAATTCAACCTTAGTTCAGCAAAAGCAGCATGGTACAAGTCTTAGAATCCTAGCATATCTTCTTAAAAAGAGACTAGACAGTTGTTCACTACTTTCTCCATGGTAAAATTCTGTAGACCTTTGTACATCACACGTCCTTCTCAGTTCTCTTAAACCAAAATTTACATCTATTTAGCTTTCACAGAATGGTCTGGGTTGGAAGGGACCTCAAGTACCACGAATCTCCAACCTCCCTGCCACAGGCAGGGCCGCCAACCTACCCATTTAATACTGAACCAGAATGCCCAGAGCCCCATTCAATCTGGCCTCGAACACCTCCAGGGACAGGGAATACACCTCTCTGTGCAGGCTGTTCCAGCACCTCACCACTCTCATAGTAAAGAACTTCCCCCTGACACCCAAACCTAAATCTTCCCTCCCTCAACCTAAAACCATTTCCCCTTGTCCTGCTGTTATCTACTCTTTCAAAGAGTTGACTCCCCTCCTGTTTATGGGCTCCCTTTAGGTACTAAAAGGCTGCAATTAGGTCACCCCCACAGCCTTCTTTTCTCCAGGCTGAATAAGCCCAGCTGCCTCAGTCTGTCTTTGTAGGGAAGGTGCTCCAGCCATCTGATCATCTTTGTGGGCCTTCTCTGGACCCTCTCCAACAGCTCCATTTTTCCAACAGCTTTAGTTCTCAGAACTATATATTCCATATATCTGATCATCCCCTTCAGGTTTTCTAGTTCTATTATGTCCCAGAACTAGAACTGCACAGAACATCCATGATGCAGATATTGTTGAACACAAATTATATTTTCACAGAATTATCCGTAGCTCCAAAACCTTGTTACTTAATGGTATTGTCAACTGTAATTGTGTTTCTACATTAATGACTGCCTTCTCTCCTGTACATAGCTCAAAATTCAGTGCAGATGCCTGTAGTCTACAGTTTTATTATCCAGTTAAGAGACAGCATAATTGGATTATGACCTAACAGCAAGAAACTCTTCTGCATGCTTTAGTCTCAGAGTTTTCAGAGTAGGATTTACAGAATACTCATGGTATTACACAGAATCACAGAACTGTAGGGGTTGTAAGGAACCTCCAGATATCATCTAGTCCCACCCCCCTGCCAAAGCAGCTCCCTAGCCCAGGTTGCACAGGTAGGTGTCCAGGTGGGTCTTGAACGTCTCCGGAGAAAGAGACTCCACCACCTCTCTGTGCAGCTGTGCCAGTGCTCTGTCACCCTTACTGTGAAGAAGTTCCCACACACTTGCACAGAACTTCCTATGCTTCAGTTTGTGGCCATTTTCCCTCGTCCCATCACCATACACTGCAGAGAAGAGTTCAGCCTCATCTCTTTGCCTCCCACTCCTTAGATCTTTATAGACATGGATCAGATCCCCTCTGAGTCTTCTTTTTTCAAAGCTGAACAGACCCAGGTCTCTCAGCCTATTAAATATCTAAAATACTACAAAAATTGAGGCAAAATATAATTTATATTAAAATAAACATTATAATTTATATTAAAATAAACATTATAATTTATATTAAAATAAACATTATAATTTATATTAAAATATAATTAAAACAACAGCAACAAGAAGAAGAAAAAAGAAAAAAGCAAGAGACCTAACTCCTGGAAAGTATTAGTTAAAATAAATGAAGAATAACCTGGGAATAGTTCTGATGAAAATTATACCTATAGTGGCAAACGCACACCACTGAATGGGTATTTACTAATTTACCCCTAAACAAAAAGCAGTATTTTAAATGGAATCACCAGCAAGAATGGTGAGAACAGATCATGTTTCTAGTCACATACATTCTATGTAAATCAGAAGACTAAATAGCTTTAATGTTTTCCAGCACATTAATTCTACCATGATTTCATGCATTGTTTCTTATTGCTGGTGAATGACTGAGTAGAATGAGTAAAACAAAAACACAGTCCACTAAATTTGTCAGTCAGTGAAGGACAGTGAAATACCACAGAGTTTTCTTACTGTAATATGGCTCCAAAACTAGAGTTTGTTGTATTTTTACATTCAGATTACTGGCATACAACAATAGCAATAAAAATCAACTAAAATCACAGAGTCACTGGGGTTGGAAAGGACCTTGAGATCATGAAGTTCCACACTCCTGCTAAAGCAGGTTCCCTAGAAGTTACACAGGAAAGCATCCAAGTGAGTTTTGAATACCTTCAGAGAACAAGACTCCACAAACACCCTGGGCATATTAAAGATTTTCCTCATGTGTAGATAAAACTTTGTTTTGTTTGTTTGTGCCTGTTGTCCCTTATTTTGTCACTAAGCTTGGCCACGTCCACTTGACACTCATCCTTCAGACATTTATAAGATCCCCTTCTCAGTCTTCTCTTCTATAGGCTGAACAGTTCCAAGTCTCAGCTTTTTCTCATAAGGGAGATGCTCCATGCCCCTAATCATCTTTGTAGCACTTCAAGAATGACAGGGAACTTCTAGGGACAGTCCAGTGAACTGGGAACCTCACAAATGGACACAGTACTCCTGACGCAGACTCATGAAGGCAGAGGGGGAAAAATAATCTCCCTAAACCCACTGGCAACAATGTGCCCAAGAATACCATTGGCCTTCTTGTCCACAAGGGCACACTGCTGGCTCACAGTCAACCCGCTGGCCACCATCAAAACTGTTACAAGTACAATAATTTTAAATACATAGACTACATCTATACTATGAAATGAACCATGCCTAATAATTAGTCTGTCAGGTGGAGAATAGATTGCTCTTGTTATTAAACTCTCTAAATCTCTTAAAGCAGAGTAGACACAGCACAACTTTATTGTGTAACTCTCAATCTCAGCCAAAGAACTGTTTAGAAGAAAACTACATGAGTTAAAAGCATGCCAGGAGCTGTTCCAGTAATTTAATAAGAGTATAGAATACTATGTTTCACTGCCCAGGAACATTCCTTGTCATTGTTAGACTAAAGTAAAAATAGTCTTTGGACTATTTCCTGGGTCCCATATTTCAATGCTCTCAGTGCTCAAAGAACTCACAGGTTTTTTGGTAGCATATTCACAGACATCAGGATCAGACAGGAAAAATGTCTGAAGCGACGCTTCAACACCTCACAACCTTCCATTGTTTTCAATTGGGTAGCTACTCACTAAAACACATCACAAGCTAGTAAAAGTTAATAGCAATATTTAATATACATTCTATTGTGAGAAAACAGCAGCATTGTTTGTAATGTTCAAATCTTAGAGAAATGTATTACCTTCCACCTAATCAAGACAGTTGAAAGTAGAATAGCCAAGCAGTCTGATGCAGGTAACCTCTTAAACTCAATACAATGCCCATTAACAAAGGTGTTGATTTCTGTACCTATGCTTTCAATACATGCTTTATTCCTTAATGCTACAGTCTCCTAGAGGAGGCAATCTCACTCAAGTTTCAACAAAAATATCAACTTTTGGGAGAATGAGATCAAAGAAAGGTCCTTCTCAGTTATCACAAATATAATTCACACAATCTTTTATTTCCCTCTCAGTATGATGGCACTTTTAACAGGTCCTTTACATACTGTCTTCCCCTCAGTACTAGGGAGAGAATGAGAGAGGCAACAGAAATTTCTTTCAGCTGCTGATAGAAAATTACTACTACATGTGCTATGTGTAAAGACAGAGCCTTATCAGCCTCTAATGTTCATTCATCTAGCTTGCACCTACTCACCTACAATAAATGCACTTTACCTCGAGTAAAGCATCTCAGAACACAAGTAGTGAACTCTCAATCCACTGCATGCATTTTTTCTAGAATGTGTATATGCGTATAATAGATATGTGTATATGCGTATAATAGATATGTATACACACACACCAGCAGGGATCACATTTTGTAAACTGGTTATTATTCTGATACCATACTTATAGATACTGAATTTACTAGGAAGCCAGGAAAGATGACAAGATAGCTCAATAAATGCTCAGATCATTTTCACTTTTGCTTGTAAGTATGGAAAAGATAGAA
Source organism: Cyrtonyx montezumae (assembly GCF_038088225.1). Lineage (NCBI taxonomy): Eukaryota > Metazoa > Chordata > Aves > Galliformes > Odontophoridae > Cyrtonyx > Cyrtonyx montezumae. The sequence goes on along the minus strand of NW_027071826.1, from coordinate 36,098,852 downwards.
ACAACTCAGTCCCTAGTGAAGGTATACCTTCACTAGAAGTAAAAAGAACTGGGCTGCTCTCCACTATTTTCTCTTTAATCTTTGGGGTTTTTTTTTGTTTTTGTGTTTAACTTTTTCATATTCTGCTCCAAAGATAAACTTCTAAAATGACTCGATTTGTTCAGTTTCTTGCTACTTCTCTGTAAGATTAGGAAAGAATGAATCAAATCCACTTTTCTATTGCTATGTAATTAGTTCAACAACCTGGCAAATATGGGAGAAGAACTGGAAAATGCACGTGAGCCTACAAGATCCAACAGTAAAAAGTGGTTCAGCACGCAGTGAAAGAAATTTTTATGCAACCACAAAAAAAATCACATCATTTACTGAAAAAAATATATATAACAAATATAATCCCTTATAAGTATGACAGCAAACCAGAATCTGAGACAGAATCTACTTATTGCTCTGTTCAGAGGCTTCTCTTTAGATACAAATTTGATTTTCATTATCTTCTTCCAATTCTGTTGATCACTAGTAGCACTGATTTGTTTACAATTAAATGAGTATATGAAAGTCAAATGATTGAAGTTTAATTAAATGAACGTGACACTAAGTGTGCTATTAAAGACAACTATATGGTATAGCCAAGGTTTGCCAGTATTATGAATTTAGAACAAAAAATCTTGACTGCAGCTATACTACTTAAATAAGCAATAGCACCTGTGGCCAAAAACATCTCAGTTAAGCTTAAGGATACTTTTCAACAGTTTGCGATGACAATCATCTAATCGTGCCTTAAATGTTTAAAGATGAGACTATTAGAATGCACTGTGTGTATTTCTTAACATTATTCAGAAGCTAGACCTTAGTGAATTCTGACCTTAGTGAATTCTGACCTTAGTGAATTATCAGGATTACAGGTATGTGTTACAGATGCCAGGAAGCTTTCCAATAAACCTAAGAGTGCTGACACTTCCACGAGAAGACTGGAATAGTACAAGTTCTGACAAATAAAGAAAGCCTCCCAGGACAGAGGTTCACAGCCACATAGGATTGAAGAAAAAAAATAAATGCATGGTGGGATAATGCTTTGAGTTCTTATTCTTCCCCACATTGGAATTTTATTTTGTCTTTATTTCAAACTAGTTTAAATTTACCCACATAAATAGCATCTTACAATCGCTATTTGTCTCTCAGTTATTCCACTCAGGAGAAAAGTTAAAAAGGATTAGATTTGAATTACTGAGGCATATAAGTTTATACATTTCAATACAGCTGGGAAGAGTACAACCCTCTGCACATATACAAGCACTCTGAGCCTCTTTGTTGCTGTTACTTTAAAGCATGTGAATTTATTAAAAAATGATGATAACTTCAATGTAGGAGGAGCTAGAAAGAGAAAAAAATAAGTTACACATTAAATCAATAATAATGATGGGAAATTCAGACATCTTAGAAAAAAAATTCTTTATATACATTCACCACCCCAAATAAATAGCATGACTTTAGAAAACTGTGTCCATTTTGCTCAGGGACATGATTTAGCAGAGGGCTGTTAGAGTTAAGAATAGTATGGCTAGGTTGTGGTTGGACTTGATCTTTAAGGTCTTTTCCAACCCAAGTAATTCTAAGATTATAAATGATGATGTTGTCTACCTTAGAAATATTTTTCACCTACTTATGTTTTCAACCTCCAAAGTTGAACAAAGTGTCATTTTTAAGCTTTTTGAAATTGCAAGCAAACAATACTCTGCTACTCGGAGATAGCACTGTGAAATTACAAGCTTCCTGAAATGCGTACAATTTTAAAAAAGAAAAAAAATACTGCCCCTTCTAATCATTTGCTTGCCATATCACAGTTCTAAAATACAGTATTATACTATACAGTACTATTGGAGCCTTTGTCTGACAACTTAAAGATCAGACTTCTATTGCGCATTCTTTTCAATGGCTTGATGATGAACATCTCTGAAAATAGTCTTTTGCTTAAACATAAGCTCCTAGTTTTTTAAGTAGTGCTCAGACTACAAGGAACAAGCTAAATGTAGCCTCATTAAATCAAATTTATGATAATAACATCCAAATGAAGCAATAGTCATCACTATTCACAATCATTCAGCTAAATGATTTCCCAAGACATCCCAAAATAATACAGCTGTCAGAGTTAAACACGTTCCAGCAAGAAAGCCATACAGTACTATTATTCTTCAACAATAAAAAAAAAAACACTAGAACGCTCCACATGGAGTTTTTGGGATGTGGAATTGGGGAGACTGTTGATTTTTTATTTTTGTATACAGTTATTATCAGTAGAGGTGCATACCTATAGTTTTAGACCATAGTGCATTTTACATTCCATACTGACAGTCAGCACTATACTCTTCAATATCCTGAAATCCACACAGGTATTTCTAAACATAATTACTACAAAACACAGAAACTTGTATTCAAAATGCACAGTCTCAGACGTTGAATTTTGGGATAATCAGTCACCTAATACAATAGACATTTTAATCTTCAGGAGTACTCAAAAAGCCTACATCCAGCTTAGCAAATAGGCATGCAGGACAAGAGTTTGCCCCCTCAGTTATTTTTGTTTGTTCGCTTTTTAAGGTAGAGTAAATGAAGATCAAAGGCAAAGTGTGAAAGATGACATATTTGAACGTTCCACTTCAAAGACTGTAGCTTCACACAGGTCTCATACACTTCCACCCAGTTACAATTAGAACTGCAAGTAGCCATTTCTTGCTATCCTCTCATTCAAAATTTTGCTCTTCCATACGCATATAATTTTTGACATGTGTTCCTACTTCTGTTGTATGAAATCTATTCACATATAAGCATTCACTTCAAACTGTAGCATAATTATTCTAAAACTAAGACATAGCTAAGTGCTCTATCAAAAGAATTCTTAATGTTTCCCTTGATTTAAGAAGCATACTGTTTTTACCTGTAAGTAAGTTATTCTCCTCTGTACCAGATCCGTTAGATCTTTGGCCTCTTTTTCTCTCCAATCTCCTGCTCCATCTGTTTGACTGAGGTAGTACAAGTCTGTCATTATTGACCTATAAACAATAGGAAACGATCATAATATTACAACATCAGAGTATTAAATGAAATCAAAGAAAAATGAAACAGCTATTTCAGTTATATCCTCAAACGCAGTTTCTTCATCCTGCCCAATAATTCAAACAGCAATCAGGAAAGACTGTGTTCTCCATGTAACATATGTTCCATAACCATAAATAATTATAGCATTACACAGGAGATACATTAGAAATAAAAAAACAAACATCCTGAATTATTCCTGTAGACACTAAAGAAGATGCTCTTTGAACATAGCATGATGTACAGTAAATCAGTACTGGCAGGTGACTGCAAAACCTAACCTTATGAACTCATGCAAGATGTACCAGAACACGTCCAGAATGTTTTATTTATATACATTTGCTCTTAATAAAACTATGAAGTAAATCAGGAACAAAAAATAAATAAATTCACAGGTATCATAGCACAAAAATCATGATAGGTTACCGCAGATTTAACATACAGAGTTAAGGAGACTTCCTTTGATTGCTCTTGCACAGCAGCTTATATCTCCTATGTTCTTTTGAGCATGAGACCATCATTTTGGCTTAATAATACAGGCTTAGAAAAGACATGGACAAAAAAAAAAAAAATCAGTGACCAAGGTCAGTCTGCATACAGGAAGTTCATAGTAGGTGGACCAGTGGTTAATAAGCCCGAGATAGTTAAATGCAGATAAAACATCAGTCTGAACAGGATTAATAGAGGATACTGCAGGTGGTAAGGCAGGCAGAAATAATTTCAGATACTGGAGTTGCAGATATTTATTAAGTAATATTTGGTCTTTCACTATGTTTCTAACAGCATAAATGGGTTGCCACTACTTGCTTCTGAGACTCAAGAGCCATCATGACATTCTGCTTTTGATAAATAATATAAGACTACTTTTACAATATATTTTGTTTTTTAAGAAGCACAACTTTTATTGATTGTACCATATGTACAAAGTTCTTCCAGTACCGCAGTGGTTTCAAGACTTCCAAGCTGAGTGGTCCAAATGACACATTAGAAGGAAGGTATGCTATCCAGAGGGACCCAGCCAGGCTTGAGAGGTAGGCCCATGTCAACCTCACGAAGTTCAGCAAGGCCAGGTGCAAGGTCCTACATTTGAATCAGGGCAATTTCAAGCACAGATATAGGTTGGGAAGAGAATGGCTTGAAAGCAACCATCAGGAGAAGAATTTGGGAGTGTTCATTGATGGGAGATCCAGCATGAGCCATCAATACGTGCTTGCAGCTCATAAAGGTCAATCACATCCTGGGTTGCATCAAGACAAGTGTGACCAGCAGGTCAAGGGAGGTGACTCTGCCCCTCTATTCAGCTCTTGGCAGATCCCACCTGGAGTAGTGCACCCAGTTCTCGAGCCCTCAGCATAAGAAGGACATGGAACTGTTGGAGCAGGTCCAGAGGAGGGCCCTTAAAATGATTAGATGGCTGGAGCACTTCCCCTTATGAAGACAGGCTGAGACAGTTTGGGCTCTTCAGCCTGGAGAAGCAAAGTCTTATAGCAGCCTTCCAGTATCTGAAAAGGGCCTACAGGAAAGCTGGGGAGGAAGTTTTTATAAGTGCATGTAGTGACAGAATGAGGAGCAATTGCTTTAAGTTGTAAGAGGGTAGATTTAGACTATATATTAGGAAGAAATTAATTACTGTGAAAGTGGGGAGACACTGGCACAGGCTGCCCAGTGAGCTTGTAAACACCCCCTCCCTGGACGCATTCAAGGCCAAGCTGGATGGGGCTTTGAGCAACCTGGTCTAAGAGAGGCGACATTGACTACAGCAGGGGTTTGGAACTAGATTATCTAAAAGGTCCTTTCCAACCTAAACCACTCTATGATTCCCTGATTTCATAACAGGATTCATCTAATAACTTTCAGAGGTCTACAGTTGCACTAAATATTGAAAACATGCAAGAAGTATGTGCTTCTTTGCATCCTTAAGTAAAGACATATGAAGATAAAGCTGTCAGATAAAAATATAGGTAACTTGTATGTTGGGCTTAACGAACTAATAGTGACTGGCATTGGAAAGAAAGGAATAAGAAAACTCATCCTGGGAGGCAAGAACATCAAAATATTCTGCCATCAAATACACATACAAACCACGATTCAAGATTCAACTGTAGTTACAGTCTAACATGAGCTAGGGTATATAAACACAGCAGTAATGCACACAGAAGTGATTTGGTCTCCATGATGAATCTCAGTAAGACCAACTTATACTGTTTGCCCCAGTTCTCACACACAGTTTGAAAGGTACATCAAGAATCAACCACCTGAAGTCTAAGAAACCTAAAAGAAGTACTATTTGTTCTCAAGGAGAACAAATACTTCTGAGTTAACTACTGAAACAAACTGTCTAGAGAAGTGGTAGCTTATCTGCTTTTTGACTGTTTAACTGAAGATCTGAGGTCTTTGAGAAAATTCTGCTTTAGCCAAGCACTACTTTTATTTCAGTCAAACATATATTACTGCACTCAGCAGAGAAATAATTGGATGAAACATAATGACCTGTTTTATATAGACAATAACTCCAGATAATTGAATGGTCCCTTCTCACTTTAAGCACCATCAATCTGTGACATTTTAGTGTTTGAAAGATTAAATTACAAAATTAACTCAACTGTAGTCCTTGCCCACACTAATAATCAAAAGCATTATTTTTAAGCTATTGGTTTAAATACTGTTTTACATGACTTCCAAAAGTCTCTTATCAGGTTATCCTTCTACTGCAGTAATATTTTCAAAGGCATATGCTTTACTACTGATGTGCAAACTTACAGGTCTCTCAGCTTTTTGGGGAGAGATACTTGCTTAAGGTATTGTATTTAACTCCAAAATTTTTGTCTGCTTACTAATAAGACAGAAATTGACACTATAATCCTGTTAGAAAGATAACACTTCAAATATAATAGTTTTAGAGAGATTTCACTGAATTTGCAACACTTGCTGAATTAATTTTGTTGAGAATGACCAAAACCTCATAGTGAACGTGTTAGTATAATACAAATAGTACTTCAACAATACGGAGGCTGAAATACCATTATTAAAGTTTTCATTATTTTGTTAATTTCTGGTATATTCCACATTAAGATTTTAAGTGAGGGGGGGATGCCTTCAGAATGATAATTAGTCCTGAAATAAATATCTTTCACAATTTGAAATTAATTACAATTATACAACAATGCAATGGCTGTTGTAACTTATGGTGCTGTGATTTGGATTTCTGATTAAAATAGCACTGGTAACATAATGATGTTTTGGTTGTTACAGAGTAGTGCTTACACACAATTAAGGACTCTTCTACTTCTTGTGCTGCCTTGCCAATGAGAAAGCTGGAGATACTCAAGGAGCTGGAAAGGGACACAACTGGGATTGCTGACCCAGACTCACCAAAGACATATTTCATACCACATAGAGTTAGCAATAGAAGTCAGGGTGAAGGAGGAAGGGAGGACGTTCAGTGTTTTTTCTTTCTGAGAAACTGCTATATGTGCTGAGCCTGATTTTCCTGCAAGTGTCTGAACATCAGATGGAAAGCAGTGAATTAATTCCTTGCTTCGCTTTGCTTGCACATGCAGCTTTTGCTTTACCTAATAAACCATCTTCCCTCAACCCACAAGTTCTTATACTTTCATCTTTCCAATTTTCTCCATTCCACCTTGGCAGAGTGAGCAAGGGGCTGTGTGGTGCTGAGATGCTAGCTGGGGTTAAACCACAAGAGCATACATGCACATAACATAGATGCACGTAAAAAGCAACAACTGGCATCTGAGGCCAAGGTCCTCCAATCAAAAATCAAAGAACAAAGAAGTCACACTAAGCTGCAAAAACAAATTGAATATATAATTCATACCCCATGAAATAAAATTGCTTTCATGCTTCAGACACATTATTTTAGCCCAAATACCAGTAATTTATCCAAAAAAAATTTTAAGCATTTCATCAGTATTTTACTTAAATCATTCCATAGTCATTCCAAAATAAACGCAAAAACAACTAATGCAAATACCTTTCCTGATGCCCCAAATCAGACAGAAATTCATCTATGTGTCTTTGTAGTTCATTTCCTTCTAAATTTTTTAACTTCTTCAATTCACTCTGGAGGAAAAACCAAAGTTCTTTAGCCCCATTTTCAATTCTTCTCCTCAGTATTTCATGATCTTTCCCAAGGCCTCCTATTAAAAACAAACAAAAAAAAGCATCAGCAATTGTTAAGAAACTAACATCTGTGACATGTACTTCTAAAAAAAAATTTGGAATTCAAAGAAAGCATATCTACTAACCATCTCCTGTCTGCTTCTTATAGTTTTCTATCTGTTCTTTGGCCTTTAAAAGTTGCTCCTCTAAAGCATGTACTTTTCCTGCAGCTGGTCCCTGATCAATGGGCCCATCTGGTATCCTAGGATATACAAAATAAAGAAATATGATTTATAAACAAGTGATATTTGCTTAATTATATGTGATAACTCAGCTCTCCTTTTACTTTTGTTCCATGTTGGTTTGCTGTTCCTGGCATTTATTTTTCTTTTTAACTAGAAGACATTAAAATATATTAACATAAAGACATTAAAACCTTAAAGACGTACAGCAAAACAGTGTATAACATAGCTGCAGCACGTAGATTCTACCTAGGATTAAGCTACGCTATTTACAAGACTTCCCCTTACAGACAATACGAGGCCCTACTTAAGCAAGCAGTACTTGCAGCAGCTTAACTACTTTTCTGAGAAGAAATAATAAAAGACATTTGCTGGACTGACAGAGACACAAGCAAAGGCTAATTCAGGGATGTGCCTCCAAAGATTCAAGTTCTAGCTACTTTTTATTTTACAGAGTACATTCAGATCTTAAACTTTGGCTGCACATTTCTAGAGAGCCACAGCACTAGCACAGGAACTCCACTCTTCAATTAACTGTCCTACATATATATAAACATGATTTCATTGTTTCTTTTTAAGATTCAGCACAAGATCCCAGCTTCTTAAAGGCACCATTTTGAAAATTCTTCATGACTGCAGTTATCTCAATTCCTAATAATCCAAAACAATACTACCAAAAGTCACAACAACCATTTGTGAAACCTCTGGTATGTAAGGATAAGAGAAGTATGGAAACGCAGATCCTGAAACCTGTGAGACGCGTATCAGCCCTTCGAGTATTATAGTAGTTTGCTTATCATCTCAAAGTGAATTAACAAATTAACAAACTGAAACCATTAAACAATAGAAAGTAGATGATATCTTCTACTTGCTTCATGAATTAAAAATTAAGGGAGGGACAATAAAAAACCCTTTTAACTATGCAGAAATTAAACTTCTGGTGGATGTTAGCATAATTTTTTGCCAGACCAACAACGCCTCTTGCACAGAGAAAATGAAGGATAGAGGGAGCATAATCACCCTAAAATTGAAATTACATCACAGCAGTATCCTTTGAAGGAAGTCATTAACTTCAATGTCTCTCAGATCCAGATAACAAATAGTAACAAATCTAGGAGATAATAAAGTCCATTTTCGTGTAAACATTTTAAAGGGATATATACCTAATTTGTGCACAAGAAAGGTGTATTACATGAAGCTTAGCATTAAGACCCTTTTTTTTCCTCCCTTAGAGATAGAAGAGAAAGATATAAAAGAAGGCTAGTGTAACCTGATGGAAATTTACTAGAAAATTCTAAAGCCTTAAAACTCCCTATTAGAAGCAATTTAGGGATAGTTAGTGAGATATCTGTCCATGTACTCTTACCATTCATTCTACCACAATAAATAGAAAGGATTGATCTTACCATTCATTCTACCACAATAAATAGAAAGGATTGATCAACTGCTCATTTGTTTTGTTGTGCACTGAAGGAGCAAGCATAACAAAACTATGGAAAACATTCTAAGCTTAAACGTGTACTCACAAAATATCCTCCCCTCCTGTACAAACGAGCAAAGACCACATATTTGTGAATTTGATTCTACAACAAATACATTGTACAATACTGTACCAACCCATGGTACTACCATGCACAAGCCAACCTTAAAAAAAATAAAAACCAACAACATATTGAAATGAATTTCAGCTCCCACAGTAAGCTTTATAATCACAAGAATGAAATCTGTATATAATCCATCTGTTTGGTAACACAATTCTGATTGAGATAGAACTCACCACAAAATTACTGTAAACTTTCAAGGAGAAATTGAATGGCTTATTTCATATAAATCACATTCCCTAAAAGTAGAACTTGTAAAGTAGGGTACGTGATATAAAATTGTTATCATTGGAAATCTTCTGACAGCCTACAAATAAATTCAATCTGCTAAGGTAGCAATGAAATCCTATAGAAGGAAGAATAATATAAATTAAGCACAATAACTGCTATCACCTGAAACATTCAAGATTTAAAAAAAAAAGAAGAGTATATGTCATTTAAAAATTTGCTCTGACTTACTGAGATGAAAATATTTACAGTGCTTATATTGCTAGATAAAAAGAGCTAGGATAAAGTTAGGAAGGTATTATCCTATACTAGCTCTTTTTAAAAAGATTTTTAAAAATTACATCACTTCAGGATAAAACAAAAATAACTTTTTTTTCCTTAATCTGTTACTTCATCAGACTTGTAGTTACTGTCTTCCTCCAGTCTTAAAATTAAAGAAAAGATTTTTGTCAGTAATCAGTACAGCCTTCTTGTTAATGCCTTCTACCAGCATATTCTCCCTGAGTTAGAGATAAGGTACCATTTGAGGGAAAAGAGTTTGCAATCCTTACCGACGTTGACAATATTTATTCAGATAGCTTCCAGAGCAGACAATCCTATGAATAACACATACTTAGAAATAAGAATTCTTGTTGAAAAACATACTTAAGTTTCCACACCACAATGAGTTCTGACAACTGACTTGCTCCTTAAATTTGAGAAGTGAATTTAAAAGAAGTTTATCTAAATTATGATGATCCACGTCAACTATCAAGGAAATGTCAGTAAGCATCTAGGACATAACCTTCACTTACTGCTATGATAACATTGTAAATTAAGTTATAAATACAAAGTATATAGATTTATAACCCACTCACGCAGTCAGCCATGATAATGCATCATGTAGTAGTTTTATTTTAAGTATTTGCCTTGTTACTTACAAGTTACATCCACGTGCTGGTTCTTACCAGTTTAAAATAAACATAACTCCTTTATGAACTCATAAATATATTACTGTATAACTTTAAACATCAGAAATCAAGTCACATAGATGAGCAGTTTCTGCTTTGTCCCTTGTTTAATAAATGCAGCTGCACTCCAAGACAAAAAAAAGAGTTGTGCAATCCCCATCAGACCCATCACCAAGGCCAGTTTTTACCCTCTTGTAATATGGATGGAAAATTAACCCTCTGTAACCTGCATCTCTAAAGCAACATGAAGCACTTAAAAAACATAATGTAGTGACACTCAATTTTATCTCAGATGTTTTGAAAAATATTATAAATAAGTTTTAACCAAAAAATATAAAAATATAACAATATTTTCCTATTTCCAATGTATTGAAAGTTTACAATAATTAAGCAGCAAAAGGAAACATGAAAGATATCAAAAGCTCACACAAATGTTGTGAGAACAGACAACAGCAGACGTAGTTCCTTTTAACCAGTTTCTGATCACTCAAGAAAGGTAGTGATAACAATTTGGTAATAAGGAAGGAATAGCTTACCCCTTTCTCAGAATCACAACTCACTAGAAACTTCCTCAAGAAAGAATCCCTAAGTAGAGAACATTCCCGATCAGCTGCCAGTTCTTAAATGAGATAAAGGAGCTGATTTGTTTGCACCTGTGCTCTCAGGGCTGGATCCCCCCCCTACACCAGGTGCTCTATCACAGGTTCTGGCCATGACCTAATGGTTTCCATACAAATATTTTCTCATTCTTTCATTTACACCTTCCCAAGCTCTTTGCGTAGTGCTGGAAGGTTCTCAAGTAACTTAATCTACATTAGGATTGTCTTTTCTTTATTGATTATTAGCAGCTACAAACAAACAGAAGGAATTTAAGCTGCTACTTCACACTCCAAAGATAAAACCGCCCTAGTAAAGAAAAGTGAAAGGAAATATTAAAGAATATCTTTAGTGAGAAGAATTCCTAGCCAATTCAAATCAGCAGTGCTGATTTATATCTACTGAAGATGCATCCCTTTCCTTTAATTCATTATTGGAAAAAAAGAAAAAAACAAACAGTAAAGAGCAGAAGTTCACAGCATATACCTGAATAATTTTCTTCCTCAAATCTTGGCCCTGTGAGATCATCTCAACCTTGAATTTGTGACATTTAAATGCATCTAGCAGAAAATAATAAATTTTTAAATATTTTAAGATAATATTTTAAATCACATCAAAAATATCCTTCAACACTTCAATTCCCCTTCCACACTTATTAGGTTCTGCAGGTTTAGTGTGTCCAGAAACTGACCAGAAAAATCTACAGAAATACTCGAATAGATTTGTATATGATCAATTGATCCGGAGGTTGAATTCCATCCCAGACTCCTCCAACTACATTAAAGCAATTGCAGCATTCTTCCAATATGAAAATACTATCTCTTTGCTTTGAAGCTACACTCAAAAACAAGAAAATAATGACTAGAGTTACGGGTTCTTAGTTTTATTTGATTAGATTTTGCCCTTTTTCACTCCTGCTCCACTCAGTAACACATGATCCCATTCAAATAATGGAACAGGTTACTGTATTTATTAGAACGATTGCAGATTAAATATGAAATATTTAGTAGACTTTAGGGAATAAATATATATCCTTAAATATAAATGAAATGTGACATATTAGTAACACAAACATAATATGAACACATTTAAGAAGATTATCGGTCTCTGAAGAGAATTGTGAAAAAAATGGTTCCTATATTGTCATGTAAATATGCTAGGAAAGAATGATGTAACAATAAAAGACAAAAATGTGAACATCTTTCCCAGCAACTTAGAATACAAGAATACATGAACCATGAATATATTTTAAAATGAAGTTTAGGGAAGAGATGATGGCAATCAAACACCTTTTCCAGCTTCCATTTACAAAATCAGAAATTGTAAAAGTAACTGTTTTAAGCTCTCCTCCTCCTAAAGGCCTTATGGCATCTATATGCAACAAGGACAGCCTTCAGCAATCATACCATAAACGAACTAGTAAATTCAAAATTCAGACAAAATTGAATGCAGGCTAACAATGAAACATTTTGCAATATTTTGATTTATTTTACATTCTAGCATGTTTTCCTAAGTAATAACAGAAATTGTAGCAAAGGATTCTCTTCTTGCCGCAAGGCCTACGACATCTACAAACATACTGTGTTCATGAAAGAACTCTTCCAATTCTACTTGAAATAGAACATTAAAATGCATGAAAGAACTTCATGTTATTATTTTGTACAGATGAAATTTAGGCTTCTTCTAAAATAAACCCAGATTAGCTCACACCAATATTGTTTATAAATATGTAAGGATTATTGTAATTCTCTAAAACTCTTTATACAACAATAATCATGCACAGAATTTCTAAAGCTCAGGCAATACAAAACACCTTTAATTTCATTTCTCTTTTGCAACACTAGTATAGATCCGTGCACATTTATAGCTCACAAGTAAAGTTTTCACAGGGGATCACACAGACCAAAGAAAAAAACAGTCACTTCTCACCTAAGATTTTCCTAATTCAATGTGAAAAAGAAACAATACCTGAAATCATCAGAGGTGCAATACAAAAGTGCACTATGTTCATAAAGGAAAATCTTAAATTCAGGCAATTTTCAAAAAGAACAGGATTGTTCCAAGTCACACTACTGCATGATCAAGGTGAATGGTTAAAAAAAAAAACTCACTTGGACTCACAAAAATGCTACAAAAATATGAACCATTCTTAAACAGTATGGACAATAAATTACAGACATAAAAATTATGAGAATATAATGTCCTTTGGGAAATCAAACACACATTTTAGACTAACAAAACGAAAACAACTCATTGCCTTAAACCCTAATTCTACTCTACTTCCTCACACACATTCCGCACACCCTCCACAGAAGAAAAGCAACTATGGGCTAAATAGGCTTTTGTGTTTTAAGCATCATAAAACAAAAAAAAAAAAAAAAAAAAAGGGCTAATCAAAGTTCTGTTTTGGATATGACAGGTAATAGCTCCTTATGTGCTTGGTTTTGCATACAGTTAAGATGTTTTTGGTTTTAGGGATGAGAGGCCAATATGTAAATCAGTAGCAAGATAGCATTAAAATCTCAGAGTGGAAAGATCACTTATTGTTGTTACATACTTGGTTTCACAGACAACTAAAAGTGTCTAAGCACAGCCTGGCCCTTAGTTTCAACCATCCCAGATGACTGAGCTCTTTTATCAAGTGAAGATGAAGTCAAAGAAACTACAAGAACCCAACGTAATGAGAAATACCAGGCAAACAAAATGTACTGTACTTAAGCATATTTTACTATATAAGTAGGAACTACAAGCAATTAAAGATAAAAATACCAGTTTTCTCTAACTTCAGAATAGAAATTGATTCAATGTCTTCTAGCTACACAGTTCTTGTAATCATATCCACTTTCTGTTCCTTTCCTCCTTGCCATAGCTACCTGGTATTAATTGTACAGCTGAACACTATGGTAGTTTTCTGGTATTCACAAAGCTGCTGTGCCCACCGAGATAAACTAAATTAACTTGGGGCATCTTTTCCGCCTGCAAATTTTATCTAATTATGTCAAAATATGTTTACTAGTGAAGTTAATCTGATGTTTATTACTCCAATTTTCCAGCTAGGCATCCCTGCAATGTTTAAATTGCCAACGATTTTAAGCTGGAATTACTACTGAAATATGTTTAAATTCATGTATATACTTAACCCTGTTTAATGACACAATATATTCTACATTTAAAGCAACAGTAAGCTTCTAATTTATTTTCTGAAGTTGAGGTGATTTTGTTTCTTTGGTACATGTTCACAGCAGCACTAATCTCTTGCAAGACACAAACTGAAACCATTGTTGTCTACCACCTCATGTTAAGCAGCCATGTCACTATAAAACTATGAATAGGATATTTTAAAGCCAGCAGTTATTTTTACCTCCACTTGCTGTATCTGGCAAACACAGAAACAAGATACTGAAATCCTATAACACAATTATGATTAATAAATGATGAGGGTTGAACAAGATACATTTTTCAAACATATTTGCGAATGAATGTTCTCCAAAACATTGTGGTTTTTGTTCAACAGAAATAATGGAAATCTTTTACAGTGTCTAACATTACCTCACTCCTTCAAAAGACTATGTCATCCAGACCCAGGAACATGTGTGTGTACTGCTAAACAAATAGGACTTCAAAGTCATTTTAGATTTTCTTGCGCAGGAGTTTCAAATTCTTCTGTAGCTACATAAAATCACTCAGAGAAACGGTCTCAAAAAACCTCAGCGACATATTCATATAAGCACTGAATTGAATCCAGTTACAATACTAGTTGATTGCCTAGTCTAATTCTAGAAATTCGCAGCCATTATCTGAAGTATAGGGAAAGAATGTTCTAATCTAACATGCTTAGATTAGAAATAAACTCATGGTTTCATTGATACAAATCAAAGCAAGCTATAATCTACATGTTACATACACCAAGTCCCACATATGGTCAAGAGCTTATTTTAGAACCACTGTTGACTTTTTTTCTAATTAGCACTTCAACTTTGTTATGGACCCTATATTATCAACTCTAGAAAAGTACAGTGTACCTCCTCAAGGCTTGTGGAGTGTTGAGACTCTGCTTTTAGGCTCCAGATGTCCTGCTTATCCAGGAAGAAAAAAAAAATTCCCAAAACAGAACGTTTGCTGACAAGCTTGAATTAATTGCTGAAGGCCTGAATTTATTGCCAGCTATCAAGAGCACTTCTACACATGCCCTGGTGTCTGAATGTGATTGTGAAGCAGAAGTAAATTAATTCAGATCACTGAATCACATTATATATATACATTTATTTATTTTTAAATAAAAATCTCCCATTCCCTAAAATCTTGCACTGAGTTTTGCTCCTCTGGTTTTCTGCAAAAAACATACAAAAACTCCACACGTGTCCCTGCAATTAAGTTAGGCTTTTAAGGTCACGTGCAACAACGTTCATGCAACCTAGATCCAACCCTAATAAGTTCTTCCTCAAGAAGTTTGCAGGAACATAATACAGAGATATCAGAAGGGATACCTAAGTCAAGAGCTCTGTCTGATAATGTGACAGCAAACACTTTGAAATATAATAGTTTCAATTCATAATACAACAAATAATTAGGAAAAGTGAAATGATCATACAATTCTACAAGTATCATTACAGGTTTAGCAGCAAAGTAAAGAAAAATATCAGTGATAAGCAGTTCATCTTAAGCAAGTTGACATGTATCTTCAACAAGCCGTACAAAGGTTCACCATATGAAAACGAAGGCTTACAGTTACCGCACACAGAAACGTACAAAAGTCACTAGCTTTTCCAATCTGTTTCAACATCACAGGAATTGCAGCTGTTTTAAGTTGACAGTGAGGAGTCACTCAGAACAGAACTCTGTTATAGTGGCAGCAGTAGTCAGATATAATTAAATAATAACTTTAAGTTAAAGCAAAACTAAATGTATGACATTATTTAATTCCTTTAAATGTGTTGGCACATTTTCAGTTATAGCAGTGATTCAAATACTTCTACATTTTTAAATATGCTAAATCTGAAGTTTTAAAAAAAACTTTAGATCTGATTTTTTATTATTTTATATCATCATTTTCTGAATAACTTTAATTATTTTTAGGTCCTACCTGAGAGATTCTGCCATCCGCCTTAAGTCTTCATTTTGTTGCTTTAAACGTTCAAGTTTAGCAAGAATCTTGGATAATTCGCGACTAGAGTGATCTGGGTGCTCACTGTCTCGTACGAGGTGTCCACCAATATAGAAGAGTAAAGTTCCCCAAGCAAAGAGGATGAGCATAATCCAACGCCAGGAACCAGTCCATGGCCGCATTTTCAGATGCTCAGTTCACTCCAGAACTGCTTCTGTTCATAAAGCAACACACATTTTAAGTCCTTATCCTGTACAGAAGTGGACAATTTCAGTTCCTCCACTTCACCACATTGTACTGGAGAAAAATTATTCTCAGTATGTCTCACTGCAACTCCTTAGTGAAGATCCTTATGGAGTTGAACATAGAAAGAATTAACATTGTATTGTTCTTGGATTATATTCTGTGGAAAGAATTAAAAGAAAAATCGGAAATTAAAGTTCTGATATATAACAATATATGTGATTGCAATTAAGCTAAATGTGTTATCTTTAACATTCAGTAAAGATAACTGAAAATGTTAATATTTTTCTGACTACATAAAAAAGAAAAGCACTTTTAAATTTCCACTGAGTTGAAGAACAAATCACATAAACAATGTGCAATTATTTCTGTTTTTTAAATGACCAGAAGAAATACAGGAGAAATATTTATCAGTTCTGTCATTTCACATCTTAAAATAATTAAAAAATAATCCCATGGTAACCTTCTTAGCCTCATTTATCACCACCAAAGTTTCTACTCAGTTATAATTTCACCTTCATTTTTTCCCCAGTTTTACGAATTCCCTTTTCCATTATCCAATCATAAATAATATCCTATAACTAAATACTAAACAATCATAGCCATTCTAACAAAATATTTTACTACTGCCAAGTACTTCACCCTAGTGGCAGTTGTAACACAAATTAAGCAATTGCAAGCATGGTAAAGGCTGTAAGGAAGAGTTTCTAGATAAACAATCCATTGCCTACCTTTGTTTCTTGTGTCCCTTGAAATGACCATGTAAAAATAAAACCAAAATGCAAACAATACAACTTCTCCCTTCACCTTTCCACTACACTTGCTAAAGAAAGCAATAAACTCTAAAAAAATAAGAAGAGAGTTTTCAAGTGAGCCTATGTGGCACTATCATACTCACACACTTGAAAATATGGCTTGAGCTCGTTAATTTTTAACACGAGGTTGCTCCCAAACCCATTATGGCAAGTAATATGAATATAAGTATGAAAATGCCTAAAAAGTGCAGTCCGTCATCTAAACAGACTGCATCCTTTAAAAAAAAATGTAATATCACCTCAAGTCATTTTTTACTTGGCAAAATTGTTAAAACGACTGTACTAGAAATCTCTAAACTTGAACCAATAGACATGCCCAAAATGTTCAAAAGCATTTCTCACACCATCTGATTATCATTATTCCAATCATACTCAATTTTCAAAATTTTCTTCCGATTCTCAGATTTGTAAATCTACCAAATTTTCACTGAGATGCTATCCACACCCACATTCTCCCAAATTATTCTTCCATGTAATCATTCCTTAACCTTAATTTCCTTTTCCTTCCATTCAGCTTTTTCTGCAGTTTCAATTCCTTTTCAAGTTTAGAGAAAAGATTTCCCAGTGACTTACAAATTCACTTGATCCTAGAGATGCACACTAAGCACTTATATCCAGATAGGAAAAATCAAAGGTGAAAATTAATTTAAAATCCTGAAAGTTTTCTATTGTTATTTTGTGGGAGGGCTTTAGTTTGTATACATTTGAAAGAGACACCAAAATTCCACTTAAGACTAGTAAGATGGCATGCAAGATGGAAATGGTAAAGATCTGTAGTACTTCTCTCAGGCCTTTCCATCTAAAGCTTTTTTGACAACATGAATTATGACCTGACCTGTTTTCTTTGAAAGCAAGGTCAGAATTGCATGTTTAAGAGCATGTTTTCTTCTGCAGATCTCTAATATAACTTTATACATATTTTATTTTAACTTGGTAGAAGTGTGAAACTAAATTATAAAGGCCCACCTTATGTCAAAGAATACAGGACATAATCAGAGCTCACAGGAGATTGTTACCATAAGCAAAGCAAGACTGGTGTCAAATCAGCCACCTGCAGGACTAATTACATTATAAAGCCCCTATGGACTGAAGTTAAAGTTCTAATTGGCAAAGATGTATGCATATGGTTAAGTTTTACACTACAAAAACTTAAAGTGAATGTTAAATTGAAAGTAAAGTATCACCTTCAGTAAGCTGTTTCTAAGGTTTAATTTAATGTATGACTTTAATATAAAAAGCCAGCATAAAATGCATCAGTATTTAATGAAACAAAAAAGCTATTATAAATAATTAGGAATACACATTCATTAATGCAACAATTGAATGGAAACGAAAGCTGTAAGAAAATAAGTCACATTAAAATTTATTTACTGCTAAATGCACAGCGTAGAAAAAGCAGTTAGTGTGACAAATTTATTTAGACTCCAGTAAAGATAGGATAGAATATTTACATAAAAATAAGTGTCTGCTTTAATGCCTTAAAAATCAAATTGTTCATATTACAATGTAATCCACAATTCATTGTAAGCGTAGAAAATGTTTTGTGGTCAAACTAAAAGGAAAGATTTTGCTTAAAAACACTACTTCAGAGGAACGAATGCAGTGTTTACAAAATGACTAGAGGAAATGGAAAGGAGAATGCTAACTTAATTAAAATGACCTCTTTTAAAAACGAGAGACTGAAGTGTATCTCCATAATCATCATCATAAGAAAAATATGCATTCAAGTCAAAGTACTTTCCTTACAGCAAAAATAATTAATTAATGAAATAAGATATGCTACGCATATGATGTCTTGTGGTTATTTTCAGATTTTGGAGATACTTAAAATTAGAAATTTGAATAGCTCAAAACCATCAGTTCAAGTTAGCAGATATTTTCTAAGATTTAAATTAGGTCCTCATTAACTTAATACTTGAAATGTTCTTTCAGTAAAAATTTCAGTCAGAGTGGAGATTCCCCACTGGTTTTTACATGCTGATCAGAATTATGGCCCCAGAATAGTATTACATTTTTCCTGGCAATATACAATTTAAGATATTTTAGACTTGGTTCTAAGCAAGCGTACTTTTGGCTCAACTGTCCACTCTATTCAAGTGTACCTTACATAAGCTGAAAACAAACAAAAAAAAAAGCTACTTGTGAAGCAGAATTCTTGTATCACTATAGCTAACACATACACCATTATATTTAACAGCATATACGTTATCCGCAAATCTTTTTCACGGTATGAAATAGGAAACTCACTCCAGTACTGAAACTCACTCCACTATTAGGGGGTATAACAATGACTTTTTGATCACTAAATGTGAAACACTGAAAAAAGCACGATACATTCATTATACCTGTGACTTAGATTGAACTCTTAAATCATGGTTAATTTCTCTTAATACATAATTTCACTAACTGAACTATCTCCTTGGGAAAGCATGCTACTCTGAGCAAAGTTAAACTGCTCTGCTCTTAGGAAAAAAAATCCTGTGAAATCTAACCCCATGTGACAATGTATGATGGCACAGCCTCTGAAAAAGGATTGAAAACTAAAGAATAATTATTTTAACATTAAAATCATGCTAGTTTTTGATACAAATAAGCAAAAGGTCACAAATATTATGGGCTTAGAAAATATTTCTTCAGTCAAAACCTGCATCTTGATATTTCATGTCACCATGCCACAGAAACCTCTTCATTAACTAATTGAATTTCACCTGGAAAATGAAAAAAAAAAAAAAAACAAACAACAAAAAAAAACAACAGCGACAACAGCAACAACAACAACAACAAAAAAGAAAAAAAAAGAAAAACCACCACAACTGGTTTTCCTTAACCTGTTACCAAAATCCTGCTGCAAAACTCCTACTTTCAATGCTTAAAGGCCTTCTTTAATTTTCAAATTAAATATATACGTTGTGAATTTGCACTTGTTTTCTTGCACAAGAATAAATTCTGTTTAGAAAGCTTTTCTGTACCCAAAAGTGAGTCTACAGAAAGCAAACATAACCTTTCCCAGACCTATGCGCTAGTTCGAATTGGACAAGCACTTCATTACAGGAGACGTAATTACAAGCTTTCCATATCTTGGAGAAGCTCCCATTCAGATTAAGTCTTCTCATAATATATGGAATCATAATTGTATACACAACACATCAGATATTGCCAGTATCTTGCACGAAACAAATACTTGCTTTTCTCTTTGAACTTACTCCGTGTGATGCATTCCAGGACTGGATTTGTCTTTTTCATGGCCACTTTACTTTAGTAGTCCTCAACCATGAAAGCTTCAAATCTTTCTGCATGTATACCTCTTCAAATTGATGAGCTCCCATCCTATAAACAGAAGTTCTTAGTTTTAATCCTTTCCACTTGGTGTTATTTTATTATTAGTAGTAATAATTTAGCCTACTCTACCAGTCCAGTATCACAAGTAAAATAATTGTTGCACATTATTCTGATTGTCACAACCATTATCTTCTGTGTGACCCAACTTCCATTCGAGTCCATTATATTTGGGACAGTCATATCACATCATGTTTACCTAAAATAAATAACTGCAGTCCATAGGAATTGCACAAATATTTGTTCTTCTCCAGTCCATTATTCTTCCTTCCAGCATGAGTCAATGTCAGTTCACACCTTCAGCCACTTCCTTTTCTAATGCATTTTCTGGAATGTGTTTTGCAGTATTACGTATGTATACTTAATCACTGTGTAAAGTTACTCCATTTTTCTTTCTATTTACATGCATCATAGATAATAAGCAAACATAATCACAAGTCTTATTTATTCTTACATCCATACCTCCAGCTTTGCTACTGCTTCCATAAAAGCCTAATTGTATATCTCCATGGATCACTACAAGCAATCTCTCTGATTCTCCCTTTGTATACTCCCTTATAATTTTGTGTGAGATGAGCAGATTATTTATACAATCAGTAGATTATTCTAATTAAACAATTTCTTAATGGAATTCACCATCCATTTGAATTACATTGCAAGTGCAGATTTATTCAATAATGAAGCCTTCATATACTATAATTTCTGATTTCAGCACATAAAACTCCCTGGCAGGAGGAAATCAACAGCACTTGTGACTTTTAAGCCAGTAGTATACATAAGACTTTGAATGTGAAACAGTTCAAGAGGAGTGTAACATTAACCAAAGTAAAAACATTTTACAGGTAGACATCAACAAACTAAGTATTTCATGTAGGCAGATACTGCTGTTTCAGGAAGCAATTGATGCAGTTTTAAACAAAAGAGAAATGCAGCTTACTTCCCAAAAGCCTTCAAAGTTCTCTCTCAAAAGTACAAATAAAAAGCAACCAGGAATTTTTCTTTCAGAGAGAGAAGACAATGAATTGTTGGAATAACATGTACAAGAAAAGTATATAGAGAGACTCCAAGAAAAGTATATAGAGAGACTCATTTCAATACTTATTGCAATAAGTACAGCAGTATTTGGTTTTACAATCCCTTTTTGAACTACTAAAATAATACATTAACCAGAAAGGTAAAAAAAAACTACCTTTGCTTTAAATTAACTAACCAAATGCCTTTCTAAAATACAGTTATCTTACTAAACATACAAGAAATCTACATAAGAAGAAAGGTTTACTTATTCTTGTTTTTTTACCGTATTAACACCATACAAGTCTAATATAATATAGCTACAACCAAGAACAAATTATTAAAAATTCAAACACCAAGCATATTCTTTCTCTAGAGTAATAATAAGTCAATAATTGACTGATAGCTGATGTAAAAACCTAATTTCAAAAGAAAATAGGAAGAGTGAGTGTAAATCTGTGGAAATGATATTATGTAACTGATATTATTATTTAATATGTTATTATTTAAATGTACTAAAACCAACATCTCAAGTGCACTAAAGGAACCAGCTATTGAAACAGATGATTTAATGAACTAATGGATTCTCCTCCACTTATTCAATTTATATTGAAGCACCAAAAGATGTTTACTAAAAATAAACTAGTTCACAAGAGTTTAACAATAATTGAGTCTTGGCCTGCACAAGTCAGGTAGGACTGGATAACAAAAAAAAAAAAGCGCATGCCTTTCCTCTTAAAACTTTTTATGTTCTTAATAAAGCATTGAACTTAACGCCCATAGTTATGTGAAATACTTCTCAGAATCAGTAGAATATCACTAGAGCAAGGCAGGCCAGTCTTCTTAGCCTACATCAACTTCATAGCCACACACCAAAATCTCAGCATGGTCAATAGCCACATACCACACCACAAATCTTGAAGGGAAAAAGAAATCAGAACAACACTGAATGTAACATGATGCTGGTTAGCCTCCTCCAACAGCTAAGGATTTACATTACCAGTCCCTGTGTCAGCATGACCAGTTATGACATGATTCTAAAACACAAGTTGTGATTAAGCTGCATGCAAGCTACACATTAGCTATCATTTCTCAGAAGAATAGATCCCAATGCACTATAGCATGACTCAGTTTAAGTGTATTCACCAATGCTTATCAAAATTGACAGTCTTTCAGACAACCTCTTAACCACTAAGACCTAACTTTTGATTTTGTTCTTTTTTTTTTCTCCAAAGGCCACAAATTTAAAAATAGCCTAATGCTCTCCGAATTTTATTTGACATTTTTTCTTTATATCAAGCTGAACTTCTCACAGTCATTAGGAGATTTAAGAAAAGTGCTGATTTTCCAAAGGTACTTAGAATACACAACAGCAGATAATACCTTTCATACTACATGTAGTCCTATAAGCGTGACTATTTTTTTTAAGTAATGGGATGCTTTTTCCCCCCCAAGATGTTACTTTCCTCCACAGTTTTGCATTAAAATCCAGGTTTATCAGAATCATACATGTAAACTGAAACTTTTTGTTTGATGAGAATGAAGTACAAGCTGCCTCTTCTGCAGTTACCACAATAAAAGTTGATGAAACAGCATGTAAAGGAAACTACTACATATGCAATCAGCACTACTTTATACAACAAGTCAAGAGACTAAAAAGTATCTACAAGTTCCTGACTAGCAGCACCTGATAGTTTATGTGAATTATGGAGTACATATTCTATATACAATTGTATAGAAATATTAACTTACTGCCATTACAAGAATTGCTGGAAATGAAACTGCATAAAATTTTGTAGCCATAGATAGGCAATTACAAAGATGGATGTAGAAAAATGAAGGGGAAATAAGCCTGGTAGAAAGGAAAAAAAAATGCAAGTTACAGTAGAAGCTGCGTACTCTGGGATTGACAACCTTTAGCTAGTATTTCATTCTTGCTGTTGCTGAAGTTCTCCATCGAATCTTCTCTTCCACCAGCTTCTGCACATCACTCCATAACAGCTGCAAACATCAGAAACTAGATCAGAGGTAGGATCTTCCTTCTCCAACTGGCATCAAAACAACATGCAGTATTTAAAATAGACAAGGAACTTAGCACCAGCCTGTTCACAACTTAGCTGGATGTTTAAAAGACACGACAAAAAAAGCAGACATGAAAAACCTAAGTTTGTAATTGTTATGCAAAAATGCATGACACTTGGCAGCCATAAAAAAACTGAAGTTCTATTTTGAACCAGGTAGCTTTGCAAACCCCTGGTATAGGCAGAGCTGTACCGTATTCAGAAGCTGGAAAAGTCACAGAACAGAACGAAAAGCCTTCATTGCAACACGCAGGAGAGTTGGAGATTGGGTGATCTGACAACTAACACATATGCCAAAATATGATTTTGAGTGGGCCACATCACAGAGAAACTATCTGAAGTGATCATTATTGAAATAACAAGATTTGCTTTGAATCTCTATCTCATAATTTTAAATGAACTACTTTCTACAGTGCTTTTACTACTACAAAAATAAACAAAAAACACCACACTGTGGAAGACCATAGAAATACTAACTTTGACATATGACAAAGAAGTAGTTACTTTGAGCTTAATAGACTGCCACAATATATGCATCTTAATAGGTAAAAATTCCCTTCAGTTCTCCAATTTTCTTTTAAAATCTATTATCATATATATCTTAAGACACTGATCTTTACGCACCATGAAGTACAGCAGAGACACCTGATTTACAAGGAAAAAAATAATTCAAGTATGGCAAGCTATTTGTCTATATTAGTGGGTTTATTTCACCGCATATAAACTGCTTTACAGCTTTTGTAGAGCCCCATGCCACCAAAATTTGACTGCTTACTGTATCTGAGCTTAGCTATCACTACAGTAAAGTGCATTGCTGATCTGTCTGCTTTTTGTTGTATTTTATTATTATTTTAATTAAAAAATGAAGGAACTGAAACTCTCAAAAGTAATTCCTACAACAGCGAGGCTATGAATAAACCAGACTGTGAAAGCTGCAAGTCAAAATCTCAAATAAAGCTGGCAACAACAAACAGATTTTCTACTTTTGTTTTTAATGCAACTATCGGTAAGTCGTAAATTGGCCATCAAAGCGTGGTAGCTTTATACACTATCAACCTTAGCTGTTTTCTTTAATATGCAGGATCATTTTATTTATACATATATTTATATCTACATACAAATACTTCAGAAAAAGAAAAAAATATATTTTTATTAAAAAAGGCTCTTCTATTTCATGAAGTAAGCCTCCTAAAAATATGGCCAATATCATATGAAATTTGTAGTTATTAAAACTACAGAAATACCATACTGTAAAGAAGGATTTGAAAGCTAAATTTTTATCTTTTCTTATAATTAACTCTAGCAAAGTGCTATTCAAATATTTCAAATCAGTTAGGTGGGGTCATAAACATGCTTTTAAAAAAGGCCAAGCTTTCAGGAAAAACAAAACAAACGTTTTTCTTATTTCCTAGGTAAGTTTATAATTCTATCTACAGAGAGATTGAATTCATAGAATCCTTGCATCTAGACTCACTACTTAGGAGAGCAGCAGTATTTTCTTTCCTGGTAAACAGCCTGTCCATTTCGTAACACGTAAGTACCTATTTTATGCTCAGTTCTTCCTATTTAGTTGATGATTAGTAGCATGCCATAATTCCTTGACCTTGCAAGTGGCATCTCTTTCACTAACTCTCTATGCTTTTGTATCAGATATTATCTTTTTTTCTTCCCACTTTCAGAGTAGCTATTGTTAGGACACCCACCCAGCCTCCTTTATTTCAGAATAGCTCAGCCTTACTCTAGTAGCCATATCAGAGCAGAGGTGTGTTGTTCCACTCCAGAAGGCTCTCCATTGCTCTGAGCCACCCCCAGCCACAGCCCCCACTCTGGGGACACTTCTACTGTAGGGTCCTGCCACAGATAAAAAAATTGCACACCAGTCTCAGAGACTCGGTCCAGCAAAATATGTCCAAGTACAGACTGATCTAAGATGAGTGCTCCAAAAGTAATGCCTACTATTTTATTATGTTTGCCCATAATGTAGGAGACGGATGCTACAGGTATGGCAGCAGAGGCTGAACTTTCCCATCACTATTCTGTTACTTGTTCTTGCCATGAGACAGATGGCAGCAGAAGGGCAATCTGACAAAATGACGTCAGACATAGAAATATGTATGAAGCAAAGTTGTGTAACTGAATTCCTCCTTGTAAGAGAAATGGCACCCATGGACATTCATTGACACTTGCTCCACTTGTTTATGGAGTCCAACCAATGGATGTGAGCACAATGAGCTCACAGGTGGTGCATTTTATCACTGGCCAGCAGTGATGTGAAAGACAAGCCATGTTCAAAACAACCCTACAGATTTTAAACCCTCCCCCCACCTCACCCTCTCCCTCCCCCATTTAAAAGTCAACTAGGAAACTTAGAATTAAAACCTAAACGGCAACAGGAGAAAGTGAAGGAGAGGAGCTTTCTCGAATATCCCAAACATTATTAAGACAACTATCTTCCTTGGAGTACTCAGAAATGAATTCTAGTTTTTTTCTTTTCTTGATAGTTTTGCCAAAATACAAAGATTTTATATAGAAAAGTACACTGAGAAGACATCTAAAGAACTCCAGCAACCAACTCCAGGTTCATGGGCCGAGGGGCAATGAGAAGAAAGAAAGTTATAAGACAGAAAGGGTCTCATAAACCTGATCTTAGATGACACTGATAACATTCTCTATATAGAGAGTAGATTTTTAACGGGAAGCATCCCAAAGGATACAGGAAGGCAGGTTTTAACTGTCAAATGTAATCACTCACATAGATAAGCAGGTGCTTAACTCTAGTGAAGGCCCTATGGCAGCTTGCCTGAGTCAAAAGACAGGATTTTGAGACATTTTTATATGCATAATAGAATTAAAACACTTGAAAATAATTCTGTAGGGCAAAATGATGTTTAAACTGCAACAGCTTAAATACAGGGCCATAGCAGGAAAACTAAAAGTATATGCATAAGTATGAAGGAATTTAAATCAATCCCTACACCTATGGTAATGGAATTCAAATGATGTGAAATTCATGGCTGTTATTGTGAAAGTTATCTTATCACTTTAGATTCCATAACCAGGGAAAAGAGTTTCTCCATACATTTTTCGAAGAGGCTGCAGAGCGTGAGAATAACAGATCACTAAATATGACTTCTGCATCAGAACCACTGTCCGTGTAAGAAAACTGATGTAAGCTTTCCTAAATATGCAAAGCCAAAAAGAAGCTATCTGAATATGACAGTCAGGTCAATTTTATCTATTTAATAAATAATTTCAAATTGAGATTAAAAACAGCAACACCAAAGGAAAAGGAGACAAAAACAAAACCAGCCATGCTTGAGAACATTCAAGCAATATTATGATATTCTACTGCAGCAGCAGAATAAGGGTATTTTTTTAGGTCATGATTTTCAGAAACTTATTTTCAAAGGCTAAATATTAAGGAGGGTATTTTCATTTTCCTTTAGGAAAAGGGAGTGGTGAGTATATATTACTTTAAGCTGCCACTGGTTATATTATATACATAACATTTTAAAGTTTTCTTTTTTAATTTACTCACATTACAAAAAAATAGTATTTCATGCTTCTATGCAGCCATATTTGTAAGCTGTCTAATACCTACAAATAGATTTTAAGATTTCTCTAAGAAACCTCCTTGCAACAACGAAAGGCAAATTATCTCAGCTGAGTTTATCTCACTGTGATTCCCATAGGTGACTCCAGAGAAAAAGAATACTTCTGATCTAGTTCTCATTAAGCAAATTACCTTGAGTTGGAGACCTTTATTTAATCATCTATTTCAATCATTCTTAACAACTTAAACTTTTAAAAACATACATTCAACAGAGTACATATTTTAAATATATCAGCATACCTTTATTTTTAGAGCAATGATGGAAAGAAGTCTATATTAGCATTGGGTGACCAAAAGCTCAGATCCAGTGTGTATTTTTGAAGAAATAAAGCAAACACTATACTGATCTGCTTTTTATGGCTCCATTAATACTTCTCAAACTGCAAGAAATTTCTGACACTAGGAAAAATAACTGTGTGCTTATAAGCAAATTTACAAATGCCAAAGAATCTGTTTCAAGTTATTTAATAATAATGATTAAAAAAATTTTAAGGGTTTTACATTAATATAAAAATGCAGAATTTAAAAATATATAAATGAATATACATACTACAATACACAAAAATAAATTATGTCATAAACAGCAACAACTGCTACACAAAACGTTTCAGTTCTTTTTCCTAAGCAATGGATACTAAGATCAGGAATATTTAAGGCCACTGTTTTGAATTATGCCTTTAATACATTGAGTTTAATTTAACTCGAACATTTAACTAAAATCTCACTTTTTCTTGAACCAGAAATGAACTAGAAGCAGGTTTTTTTGATATTCTGTTAAACTTGAACCAAACATAAAAACAGTTTCAGTGAAATACAGAATGGCTCGGGGCGCTAAGGAAGGAAGAAGAATTTCTCTTCTATCCAATGAACATTTATGTCTATAAAATGTAGTACAGTTTGGTTGTTTTTTGTTGTTCTTGTCATTTTACATTTTTTAAGCAGTGTGTAAAACGATGTTCATGTGCTGCACAAATAACACAACCTTTTGTCATAAAATTTTGTCATAACATTTTGTCATAAAATGCTACATGTGTAGGTTTATCTCATTTAATTCAGAAAAACATTCTTCAGAATCTAACTGAATGAATAAGTTCAGAGGAAAGGGGGAGTAGGGGAAAAATGGTACAATTCTTCTTGTCTTCAGGAGTCATATTGAGCATCTGAACAAAGATAATCAATTCATAAATACAACATTTTATATGAGTGAGTATTCATTACTCATCACAACTGCCTAGGAATTAGATTTAAAAAAAAAAAAAAGATAAAAGTTCTTACAGCATTAAGAAGGGTAACAAATTGCATTTCAGAAAAAAAAATGTAGATGTATACAAAAGAAAACAGGATAAAGCATTTGTTTATATTCTGACTGCTTAAAAGTATGGATTCTAAATGCAAAAACCATTGTATGCATGTGGGCATATACTCACTTTAAAGGTCACTAAAGAAACAGCAGAAGTGTAGAGCCTGCTGAAATACAGGACATTAATAAAAGTAGCTAGCAATGACTTATTGAAAGTCTACAAGGAACATAGATTTGGATAAAGCATACTTTCACAGATGTACTAAATTGCAAGAGCATCCTGTTCAAAGTATCAGTCAGTTAATTCTTCTGACGTTTCTTTATAGCCTGCTTTGAGACTCAGTACACACAGTGCTAGGCAAGATCCGTAGTTGTCAAGAAATCAAACAGAATATAACAATTGTATTTGGCAAGCATCAGGAAAATATCTCATGCTCTCTGTCATCTACTCCACCTTCAGATGATTCATTTACAACCAGTTACTAAATGATGAAACAGTAAATGCAAAGGAAATAATGAAATGCAGTCAATGAGCAATCATTCAATACAAGACAAATGGGGGAAGTGGGGGGAGAGGGAAAAAAAAAAAACCGGACCAAAAATGTGGAGGAATTTACAGAATTCAAGCCTGAAAGATCATTGCTTCAAAAGGCATGTATGTGTAAGAAACACAAGCAAGAGTGAGGGGGTAGGAGTGCTTATGTTATTAAGATACTTCCTGCAGTCATTAGAATGCGTGAATTACATTCCAGTAATTTTGTGAACAGAGCTTAACTTTCCTTCTTACTTAGCACCACTCTTTGCTACACTCCCTGCTAGAGCAAAGCACCAAAATAATAAACTCTAATACATGTGTTTTTGTAAAATGCTCCCAAACTCAAAAGATTATTTTATACTGAGCACATCTTATTGACATTCCCTGGAATGCTGCCACTGTACTGAACAGCAAAAACTAAAGACCATTAGTTACCAGTTGAAAAATGTAATTGTTTTAACAGTTCTGTGATTTTGTAGTATGTTTGAAATACATGAACGTGCTATTATTTTTGACTCAAAGTGTATGTTTCAGAACATAAGCAGTTTTCAGAAATGTATGGTTTCAAACGTACTGCGAGTGCTAACATACAATGAATGTTCAATTTTCAATTTGTGCAAAATAATTTTAGATGTATCAGCACTAACTGCCTTCCTCCAACAAAGCTTAATAGTTCAGGTTCACATAAATTATTTCACACTGTAACACAGTTTAAGAATTATCCATGATTTAATAGCTACAATTACTAATTGAAAAACAGAGGTTCCAAGTGCATGTAAATTACTTTTCTGGAATCTGTTAGGAAAAACAGGTAAAAAGCTAAAAAAAGCATAAGAAAATAAAGAGAGCAGAAGATTGAAAAAACTGGAATGAGACAAAATTAGTGGAAGCATCTAAGATCTGGATGTTAATTTAAAATACAAATAGCGTAGTAATAGAGAAGAACAAACACCATAAAATATTTTGAATGAAATAACTTAAGAACATATTATAATAGTATTGCTACATTAAAAAAAGTTTGAAGAATGAACCTGCTGTCATACTGCTAATAGTGACACATCACAGCACACATACACTTGTTCTTGCCAATATTCCAGCTCTTGTTCACGAGATCTTGCATCAACAGAAAGATGCCCAATACAGGTGACATTCCAGAGCCATCTTTATCATGGCCTAAGATGATTACTAGGTGGCTTCACAATGTTCCATGGGGTACTAATCACAGCAATACGGAATTACGAAAACCCAGATTTCCTAAACTCCCTTAATTGCTTTTTAGGTTGCTCTTCCTGAAATACCTCTGGCTCCCTACACTAGTTTTCATGCTGCCACCCTTCCAAAGAAATATAATCCTTCTCAGATGAGTATCATGCACATATAATGAAAGTACACATTTTTCTATATTTGCTTGACTTCAACAACTACCAAATCAAGCTGAAATGAAGATAATCAAGGAGAAAGGATGCATGATACAGATGGTGCATAAAAATCACCAACTGCTGCAAGCATTCATAGACCAGCTGCACAGTGCTGAGTGATGCTTTTGGGTCTGTGAAAAACAAACAAACAAAAAAAAAGAAGCTCTGAGTTATAAGATCATTCACTGTTACAGTTACAGGACAATGAGCAATCTCCTTGCATCCTTCTAACAGAAGAAGCTTACATTCATGTCAAATATGACTGCCACATAACACCACTCACAGAAGTCAAAGTCACTTGTTAACATGGAAGAATGGAATGATTGCTCTCCGGAAGTTTGAAATCCCAGACTACTATCAGTCACCAGATAATCAATTAGAAATGGGAAATGTAAACTAAATAGAAATCAGTGCATATAGAGACATTAAATACATTGCTTCCTATGTAACACTGCAATTGTGATATGCAGGGAAAAAAAATTTTTAAAAATCACTAAGGCAATGGAAGTTCTGAAGACAGATCAAGAGTGAACAGATATATACCAGTTCTGCCCTACTAAGCCAATCTTAAATAAAGAAGGAAAAGGAGTACATTCTATGGTTAAAAATATATATATATTGACTAGCATTGGGCAGGAAGGTGCAAAAAGCACTCTTAAGAACAGAACTTTCTTAAAACCAACTAGCATTTTTCATGGAAAAGCATACATTTAATGGCAGAAGCGCAATGCAAATATTCATAAGTATTCTACGAAGTATTCTACACTTAGTCTGACAGGTAAAATACTTCTATAAGAAGAAAAAGAGTGATACAACTACAGTAAAAGATGACACAACATGATCCTTTAATACACATTTGATTGAGAACAAGGTTGTAATGCCTTCAGATAAGGACAGATTTCACTGTTACTGTTATGTTTAAATTTTATCTTGTAAAACAGTCCATGTTTTACATAGAACTTGGTGTAAAATGTTACTGAATTTGCTGAATTGGGCTAGGAGTAAGACAGTTGCTAGCAAAAGGAAACATAATAGCTAGAAATGTAATGGTGCAACTTTGTAATATTCTGTAATATGCTCATTCCCTCCAGCAATAAAGTAAGATTTCTGTTTGATTTTCAAAGTCAATTACAATCTTTCGTTTTTTTCCTTCTCAAGTGGACAGTATACTACACAATCCTTTTGCACTGTCTCTAATACATCATGCCTCTGAACCATAATTGCTGATGAGCTTTTTTTTTTTTATTTTAAGATTTTTTCTGAGCTTCTGTTGTGGTTTTCTCAAACTATTTTCTCATATTTCCTAATCTAAAATCAGTCTTTCATGAATGTAATACCAAATACTGTTTCTAACCTTTAAGTGTTACCTACACTAATAAGTTACTAGATTTGATACCATCCATTCAACTCTATCCAAATACAAGTTCTTCAAATAAGCCCAACTTAACGAGCAATTTAACAATTAGTGATCTGTTCCTAGTATTACATTATTGAAATGTAATCAAATATATAATTTTACATATTTATTTTGGCAATACATTATTTCTAAGAGCTATTTTCTCTGATCTTACCTCCTTAAATAATTCCTCAACATTTCAGTCTTAGTTTGGTGTAAAAGATTAACTTCAGACATAAAAAATGGTATAGATTATCAATGATACTTGAAATTTGATTTTTCAGGTACTATAAAAATGGTAATTTACAGACAGAAAATATCCATCAGAAAACTACTCATTCACATTCAATGTTTAAGATCTGGAAAGTTAAAGTTAAATTTAGATCGGTTCATGACTTAAAGTTACTTAGACCATTAGAGGAAAATGTTTCATCCAAAAAATAAAAATACAAAACACATTGTAATAAGCAGAAAGACTACATGCTGCTTCTGCAAGCAAGAAAGATGCTAGACTGAAACTTCAGAAACACACAGGAATGGTTTAGCTTTGATCTTGGTAAGAAGAGCCAAATAAAAAGCATACTCTTTTGGAAAGGTATTTTTCTTTTCCATTGGGGATCACATGTTGATTCTTTAAATATGTAGAAATAAAAAATACCTATACACAATTTCAGGTGCCTGTTCAATAAACCTAAAACTCAACACATACAAGCATTTTTCAGAGAGTATTGAGCTTCAGAAGCTTTTCATAGATAAAAAACAACAACTTGCAGCATTTCCAATAAAGGATCAAAAATTGTTTTAGAATATAGAAAATCCAGTATTCATCTATTCTAATAAATTGCAAAATTGCAACTCATAGATGGAATGGATTAGATTAAGTGTGAAACCTGACTTGGAAATAAAGGAAGGACCACCAAAAATATTTGTACATCTGAGAAGAGTCAAGGACAAACAACAACAACAAACCTGTAAAACAGGTACACAGATTAAAGACTTTTTTTTCCCCAACCAGACTTGGATAACAGAAAATAGTTTTGAATTCAAACATTATGCATTCTACCCAGAAGCGGACATAAAATGCAACTCCAGAATGAAAAAAATCAAGTAATAAGGAATAGTTACCAGTTTTCCTCTATTCCTTAGTTACTTCTCCTCAATCTACCAACACTACCAAGTCCATACCAAAATATAAAGCTCAAATCAACTTTCCTCTACTGTCTAATCTGCCCCAGTAATTGAACAATAAACCCAAAACAACCAGCTAAACAAACAGGTGCTTCAGACAGTTCAGTTTACAGGTCTGCTTTACAGTTTACTTCTTCATTACCCTCTGACAAAAAATTGAACAGAAGAAAAACAAAAAACTTTCATGTAGTTTTAAACATTTGTGTTCCTTTAGTTAGGAAAGAAGAACTGATTCTCTAACATAGATACAACCACCACCTCTGATAAATCATTAAAGCATGAGCACAGTGCAAACAGTACTTTAGAAACTATATATCTACAAGTATATACACATACATCCAGACTCACAGTAAAAAAAAAAGTTCAGATCACCCTTCTAAATTTACAGTGCTCTGTAACATCAACTACACAAGCAAGCCAAACAGGGTCACACACACAATAAATAAATAAATAAAGGAAAACGATAACAGCAATTGCTCTGTGTCTTATGAATTTATACAGCATCGTGTTCAAGGGATTGGCAAATTCTGATAACAAATGGTTTTCATCAGCCATGCAAGTTGGTACATATTTACATGTGTCTACATACAGGGAGGGAAAGAGACTATTACAGATGCTGTAGTTATCTGCTAAGAGATTCTCAAAATTTATTCCCTGTGAATCATTGTTTCTATTCAGTACTAAAAGGTCACCCCTACTTATAGCAAAGACCAGGAAAAATTGGGCATTACCTAGTTTTAGTCTAGTTTTAGCTGTATTCTGTTCTACTCAAAAGTAAGATTGGCTATTTCTCATCTGTGACGCAGCCCTTCCACATGTTGCTGGACAGATCTACTGACTTTCTGCTGCCTAAACGGACAGGTTATGCTCTCATACTCATTGCTACTACCCACACATTCTCATTTCTTCCTTTGCATCATTTTAACACTTTCTGAACTCTTATGTGAGCTGACCCAATTCAATAACTCACCTTTTTGCTAGGTTTCTGAAATAAATAAATTCACAAACAGTTTCAGCAGTCATAAATAGAACAAAGTGAAGTGAGAACAGCGTTCAGGAAATACAGTCAATATCTTCCAACTGCAGGCTGTTAACAATGGCTAACCCAATTTCAGGAAATCTAACTGAATGCTTGGAAAGCTATCTCCATATCCTTGTACTGTTTTGGCCATGAGATCCTCAAAACTATGCTTTTTTTTGTTTTGTTTTAAGACATCCATCAAATTCTTAAGCAAACAGAGCACTTCGAGAGTTCCATCTGTATAAATAAATCACTACAATTTAGAGTACTTTAGCTGTCCTCAAATTAATTCACAATCATTACTGAAGTTGTGTGAAAAATAAAAGAATCTCATCTGCAACAAACTTGCCCTGAGATGGTTGTGAAACTCAGTTTTGAAAGTTCAAGAAGCTTTTGCAATCTTCTCATCCTTACCATAATTACTAATGTTACTGATCATAACAGTCTTTCCTATAGTTGCTTCAAACAAGACGAATGTCATAAGAGACATGGGTTATAAGTTCACAGTTGAATTCACATTTCAGTAAAGCTCATTTCACTCTATAAAATCTTCTTTTAAAAAATTGTTTAAGATGTGTTTATTATTATTCATTTAT
This sequence comes from Cyrtonyx montezumae, assembly GCF_038088225.1. Classification (NCBI taxonomy): domain Eukaryota; kingdom Metazoa; phylum Chordata; class Aves; order Galliformes; family Odontophoridae; genus Cyrtonyx; species Cyrtonyx montezumae. The sequence goes on along the minus strand of NW_027071826.1, from coordinate 36,064,368 downwards.
TTATTTAGATGTATGCTACATTTCCTGTATAAACTTCAAAAGCATATGAACATGTAATATTACATTTTTAATATGTCACTATTTGAGAAAACATAGCCCTGGATTTAGAATATCCCAAAGTACACAATAATTTTCAGCTTTCTAGTTGCTTACAAGTCTGACAGAGAGATACCTGAGAGAAACAGGCATGTCTGTAACTTCGGTAGAAGCTCTGCTTATCATTGAGATATGCATGCAATATCTGCAACTCGTACAGATGAAAGGATCTAAGAATGGAGATAAAGGACTTGGTCCTCATGACAGAGGATAACGTACATAATGTATCTATAAAATAATTTCACTTTTTAGAGGGGATAGGGAAAGAAAAGGAAGGTGAAACAGGTTTCTGACTGACTCAGTTTGTCAGCAATGTGACAAAGAAAAAGGTGTTCTTCACAAAGTGTATGCACAAAATATCTAGCAAACAGCCTGACCTCTATATTGCAAAGTTTGCCTTTTCCAGCTGACATTCATCTACCATTGGAAGGGTAGTTTTCAGTTGTTACTTAAGTAGCACAGTTCTTCACCTAGTTTCTCGACATTTAGCTATTTGCCTTGGTGGAAGCAACACCACAGAAAACAAAAGTAGTATTTACTCACCAACAATAATTACTGCTCAGATTAATACATCCCAGGATTCTTCCTCTTCACATCCATTTTGAAGCCTAGTTAATTCTCTGAAAACAGAAAAGGAAAAGAGGATCATTAGTTTTCACTCTTTTTCTTTTAAATCTTTATGTTTTCATTCTTTAGCCACTACATGCATTCAAGAGATGCATGTAAGCATCTTTATTTTAAAATAAGTTGCTCTGTTTTATGATTTATGATTAGACAACTGACGTGTGCCATAACTCTTATGAAAAACAGTAATCAATAAAAATGAACAACCTCTTCCATATTGCACTATGAAAAAAAATAGCAATGTCCTCTTCATTTACTCCATCCCCCTTCAAAAAATAAATAAATAAAACACAAAGTATAGTCTTTAAAAGCAGCTGGGAAACAAACTCAGGATGTGAGGGAAAAAGAAAACAGTGGTGTAATTCTTTGGATATATATAGCCAGGCATGGGTGGGGGAGGAAGAGAACTGCAAAAAAAATTATAGGACTAAAGATTCTAAAACATGGTCTCAAATGCCAAAAATAAAATGAGAAACTACTCAAATTGAAATATTTACTACAAAGGCAAAAAAAGGGATCTACCTTTAAATGACATATAAGAAAATTGAACTGTCCTGTACTATTTGTTTATAATTGTGCGTAACATACATAGCAGACTGTACATAATAAGGAAGAGCATTGCCTTCAATAAAACCTTTGAGTTATCAAGGCATGGAGTTACTACATCACCTTTTAACTGTGGTCTCATTACCTCAGAACAGCTGCAGACTACTGAACTAAGTGTTGCTTGCTGGCTATTTAAGAAAAAAAGCAACCAAAAGCTGCCAATTTCAGACTTCAAAATAGCATAAAATGGATACTGAAAAAGTTAATTTGTGAACCTGACTTCAAGGAAAGGGACAAAACTGAGGAAGCTAGCAAAAAGAAAAATAAATAGGAAACCAATTAAAGTAACAATGGTACCAGGAATGGGAGTGAAATGAAAATGATAAGTGCATCTGCTGCCTTTTACTGCAATGAGAATTCTGCCAAATTAATCTTTCTGCTTAAAATGTATTAAGTGACCTTACATTTCACAGGGAAGTTGAACAACCATACTGGCAATTGTAAAATAATTTCACAAATAGCCACATGGATTTTTTTTTTCTTTTAAATCCTAATTCTGTACATTTTTATTTGTTATAAATTATTTAAAATAACCTTCACCTATAATGTCAGAGCCCATGAACTTCCAAAAATGGAACATCTGGTGGAAAGAGTGAGATGGCCTATTTTCATTTCCACTTGAGATTGGTAGTTCAGCATACTTAGCTAGAGCAGCACTCAATAAAACCACGAGGATCATAAGTAATAAGGATCTCAGAAATCCAAACAAAAACACAACACTGTTACCATACATAAAGTTTGGGGTTTTGTTTTGTTTTTGTTTGTTTTTTTTGTTTTGTTTTGTTTTTTAGCTTTCCATTAAACTAAGATCTTTTTATTGCATCTCTCATCAAAGAGAGATAGAATCACTTGAGTTGGAAGGGACCCTTAAAGGTCATCTACTTTAACTTGCCTGCAATGAATGCCATCAAATTAGTAACACTACTTGCTTAATGAAAATGGAAAATTGAAACGATCACCTAAAGGTCAGTCAGCAAGCCAAGCAAAACTGAGTATGGAGGCCATCTGTTCCAAGAGCAAGCCTTGCAGTGAAGCTGCTAGAGCACAGCCCACAGTGATGATTAATTCTAATTTCATGAGGCATCATGCTTTGTCTTCTTAGAAGTCCATATTTACAACTCTAACAACAGGTAAGCAGCATACTGTGCAAGACATACCTATGGAAGAATAGATTTAGGCAGATGGGCTCATAGTAAACATGAACTGTCAGTGTCAACATGTCACAGAATCTCAGAAAATTCACAGGTTGATTTATCTGCAAGCAACTGAACCAAAGACAGTACAAAAAGGCCAGAGTCACATGAGGCCAGATCCGAAGTCCAAACAAGTTGTGAATACTGTTAATGTACTTTGAACGGAATTTTAAAAATACACAATAGCAAGAGAAAGGAATTCAAGGATGCCAGCCACACCACAGGGCCCTGAATCTACAAGGTGTTTGATGAAAACATTCACAGTACTTTAGGAATACAGAGGGGAGAAAAAAATCCAAATACATCAACCCTCCTTTCCTATAAACCAATTGGTGTATGTTAGAACCATCTGAGAAGAAAACAGATATGGGTGTTATCCAGATCCCTGATAAGCAGTCTAGTTATGTCAGGAGTTCTTGTCAGCACTAGAGAGTATACTGTATTTTTAATTTGCTTTTATGAAACTTAAACCACTATTTATTGCTCCAAAGACGTAAACATGCTCTTCTACTGAGTAAAATTATTATTTCTTTCTGTTCAGAAGCAAACAGATCAGATTTTTAGCAAACTCAGCAACTTGATCATTTCAATGCTGGTGCTATTATTTCAAGTATCTGGCAGGAAAGTGTCTAAAACTGCATTCAGAAAAAAAATATTGCAGGAAAAGAAACAATTTATTGCAACATTACTTTTAAAAACTAAGCAACAAGGACAGCTAAAATGTTACAATGGACTTTTTTTTTTCATGTTTAATAAACAAAAACAAACAAAAAATTATTCCTTCTGTAAATCAAGTGAAGCTCCAAACTGTTTTCAAGTTTAAAGACACAAGAGAAAATTAATTTTATGGGGGAACAAGAACAGTTATTTAGCTTCAACAATGAATTTGATTTCTTACACCCTGCAACACATCTGTCTGGTATCAGTGTTAAGCTGCTGACACAAAGCAGGTTTCTTTAAACAAATGCATAAAGAAAATACAATCCAGGGGAACAGAGGTAAAAAATAATTTTTATATGTATAAAATAATCTTTACATATATTAGTCTAAGGCTCCTTACCATTAACAGCTTAGGAAAAGCTACACCATACTGAATTCATAATACTAAAGGATGAAAGTCATCACATCTAAGTTCTCGAGCAGAGAGAATAAAGGCTCTCGTGAATTAGCCGTTATGCAGTGACGTGCAGAGGATTCTTTCTGTGCTCCACTTCAAACAAGATTTGACTACTGCAGGTTTGAGAAGGACATGCAATTGTGCAATTGAATTCTACTTTAATCAAACAAGATGCAGATTCAAAAGTACTACATTCCCCTCAAAGTTCTGAAAACAAGCCCAGAAGCATGGGGCTTTTCTTGCATTCATTTTTCTATGACCAGGTATAACTTTGCCACTTTGACTACTTCGTTCTTGGTTTATGTCCTGCTATAAAGTCACTTTATGGTATCAGAAATTTCACACACTGGTTTCTCAGGGAATAAGCCAAGAATAGCCTAGAGAACTGATAGAGAATAGTATATAACTAATGGATTTCTTTCATGAACATATCTAAAGGCTGATCTAATAACTGTTATTGAACAACATCCCAAATATGAAAACTTTCAATCTATTTGTTTGTGAAGAGGCAGGTCATCCTAGACGTAGCAAGCCAACAGGATAGTGAACTGTTTTCCTAAGTTCTTTCCCCACTCCCTTCTTTCAAGAGGCATTGACCCTACTATTTGACTAATTTTTCCCTTTAATTTCAAAAACACATGGTTCTCACTGACATATCACAATATTCCCAGAAGGCAGATTTGGGAATATACCCATCACTGCATTTCTCACTCCACAAAGTTTCATGCATGCTATAACAAAATTTCTACCACATTATACACTTGTATGTGTAACGCAGATATGGAGAAAATTTGGGAAAATGTAGGAAGCATTGGGTTTCCCTTAGCTCCCTCCAAATCAGAAGAACATAGGCTGTGATTCATTTCCCCAGAGTTCCACTTCTTCTCAGCCATGTGAATTGCCATCTGTGCTTCACAGATTGGCAAGTTAAAAATCTGCTGTCATATGTATCACCAATGAGGAAATTAAAGGCAAAGACCTCCCTCTTCAGTAAAATAATTATAAATGGCAATCCAGATATTGATTCCAAAGTGAGGAGAAGAAGCACAGCTAGTTTAAGAATTACAGGGGAAAAAAGATGGCAATCAGTAGACCACCTTCATAGTTTCCTTCTTTGCTATAAACTAATGACAAAATTATGAAGAATAAAATGAGCTGGAAACATTGGAATGTAAATAAAAATACATTTCAATTGGTGACACATTTAAAGGGAAGCTTCATGAAGCTAGATGTATTTGGCTTGGAAAGCACAGATGTAAATGGTGAAGCGGGAAATTTTGTTAGAAATATTTATGGATTATGTGGTCATTTTGAGATCTAGAGTAACTGAAGCCAAACACCCTGAAATTATCCACATAACACTAACATGAAACTTTTATAGTAAGAGAAAGAAAAGAAAAATTACCTAAGAAGAAGATTTAAGTGGATGAGAGAGAGGTTGTTTGGTTTTGATTCTTCTGTTTGTCTTTTGCCTTTGACAGCTAGAATTTTTCAAAGCACCGAATTTAGTATTAATGACTCACAGAATAAGGCTTTGAGGTTGCAGATTGTGGACGTAAGTGAATTTACCTCTTGCCAGTAATGGGGTTGACTTGGTTTTGTTAAAGTGAACCTGCAAGTTGGCATCAATATACTAGTGCCAGAAACTTTGCTAAACTGAAATACAATCATCATATTGGAACAAGCCTTGAAATACTCTTGGGAAGGGGTCAACTGCACTCTTCCAAACAGCCCTCAGGAACAGTGTCTATGGTATCATATAGCCAGGAATACTTCCAAATGATATTGTGTATGCAGCTACCTGCTTTGAAAGCTGAGAGATTAAGCAAATGGGCAAGTCTCATTCCTTGCCAGCTGTCCTCAAGACCAGACTACGGTTTCCATTTATTTGTGATAAGGCCTGATAAGGCCAAAAGGGATTTGAAATCAAACCAACTTAAGAAAATAGAAACTAAAGAAAATAGAAACTAAATGCAGATAAATCTGGAGGAGTACACATACACGGAAAAACAAAAACAAAACAAAGTAAAAAAAAAGCCCACTAAAACAGTGCTAAATTGAAAAGTAGTAACAACCATCTTTAGAGATCTAACAAAACAACTAAGGGGAAAAAAAAGCAGCAAATTTAGAAGCAGCAAAGGCCTCTGAAAGAATGAAAAAAATCCATCAGGAAAGTGGAATTAAATTCTTAAGTGATAATACAGACAACATGAAGAAGAAAGAAATGCTTGAAATGCTGGCAAAATCCATTCTCTTCTAGTAAGTTCAAGAAATTCAGTAAGAAACAAACCCGTGTTTAAAATTGAAAAAGGAAATTATTTGTGCAGTACAGTTTCAAGAGTAAATGTTACAGCAACTACATCAAAACTAAACTATACTATAAAAGAAAAGGGTAGAAAGATAAAGTTTGATAGTCTCAGCAGGAAAAAAATCTAAGATGAAAATCAGCAAGCTTCACAGAGGAGGAAAGACAGTATCATGCATATCACTGAAAACCAACAGTGATAATGAAAATGCAACAAAGAGAAAAATGGCTGTAAGCTAAAAGAACTTTTTTTTTCCAAATCTTCTATTTACATAATAAAGAGAGGGGTCTTTACTATTAAAATGTGGGAGTATTTTAAACTCCAGGATTAATCTCAGCCTATCAAACTATAGATATAAGGCAGATGGTTTTCTTTTAAAATTAATAAACACGTACCATACTACCCACCATAAATACCAGTTATTCCTACAAAGCACACTTCCGTAAGGGAAGTGAACACACAGGACCAGTGCCAACAGAACTAAGAATCCATTATGTATTAAAATAATTCATACAGTAGATTAAAAGAAAAACAGCATTATATTTAGTGCCTTAGATTTCTTCCCTGTTCCTTCCTGTCTTCTTCCTTTTTGTCCCTTCTTAAAAAGCTAGTAATTCAAACCTGCTCACAGTGAGCTCATGGTTTGATATTATTGCTATGGGAATTATACTAGAACTCATACATAACACCATCTTTTACTCCAAGTTTTTCAAACAATAACCAAATAAAATGCGTAGCACTTATTTCCAAAATATATCAAAGAGCTTCAGTGACTCTGCTTTCATTAAGTGATTAGTCAAATAGCAGTAAGGCGACACTAACAAGACTGTGGTCAACTTCGTTGCTGTGATTCAGAACCATACAAGCAGCTGTGCAGATTTCAAAGATGGTAGCAATTTCACTGCCACTGCCAATCCATGGGAAGGCTCTGAACAGCTGCCAGCAGTATACTGCATCCAGAAACCTGAGAGAAAAGGAAGAGACACTACTTCTTCCCTCAGGGCTAGAGAGTTGCAGCTTCCTATTTATCAGACACATGCTAATCAAAAGAAGATGCTCAAAAAATAAAATAAAATAAAATACAAAAGTCAAGAAGACTGTCAGAGCTGAGACACTAGCAATTAAGATCAAAGAAGAGGTCAGAGATTTTCAGTAATATACTCACTTCACAAAAACCTAAATGATGTTGCCAGAAAATGTTAGTTGGCTGATGTTACCTGATATGAAGGACGCTGAAAATTTGTTTTTAATATATTTCTATCAGCATGAATATTACACACAAAATAATATGCAATTTGTATGTTTCAGTACACCAGAAGATACTGTTGAGACTGTTCTTTAATACTACATGCCAAGTTTTATAGTGCCTAAATGTTAGAGAAAAAACATCTACTAAAAATAAGGCACACTGCGTTTCAGAGAGATTTCGGGTCTTTCAAGTTGCTCAGTTTCACATCATCATTTTGTGACATCTTTTCCATACACGTACATGCCCATAAACAGACTAAAATAGTGTGATATTAAGTAGAAACTATTGCTAAATGTTTGCATGAAGATTCCTTCTGAAGTGGTTCTGTCGCTTTCTTATCCTCCTCTTTTACTACACATTAGGCAATCTTGCATTTCTCTCTTATTCTTTTGACGCTTCATTTACAAAAGAAATATCTAGAAAATTATGCATGCCTTTCCTACTCAGTAATAAAAAGAAAATATCTCCTTCAAAGCTATGTATTTAGAATTAAAGAATCACCACGGTTGGAAAATGCCTCCAAGATCATCTTAGTCCAATTGTTTCCCTACCACAAATATTTCCCAACTAAACCATGTCCCTTAGTATCACATCTGAACATTTCTTGAGCGTCTCCAGGAATGGTGACTCAAGCACCTCCCTGGGCAGCCCATTTTACTGCCTGACAACTCTTCTAGAAAAGAAATAGTTCTTAATATCCAACTTGAACCTCCTCTGGTGCAACTTGAGGCCATTGCCTCTAGCCCTATTGCTATTTAGTTTGATCAAGTTCAATTTCACCTTTTTCTCTCTTTCAGCCTGTGATGTATGAAAGAAAACAGACTCCCTGCAATGCATTTACTGTGGGTTAAAGGCTGCACAACTGAGTCCTTCATTCATTTCCAGAGCAAGTATGTACACGTAGTAACTCAGGTTCCTCTGTACTATCAATTGACCATGGTACCATCTGAGTGACCAGTATTAGACTGAAGGATAATCTTGTTTTCATACAGAAAAGAACTTCCTAAGTTACACCAGTTACCTGTGTTTTCTTTCATAACAATATCACATAGGTCACCTTTTCCCACAGCAGTGAGGAGGTGCAGACAAACATAAGGAAGTCAAGAGCTTAGAATTATGAAATTGCCCTTTCCACTAAATCTTGACCCCTGTGTAACAATCAGAAAGGATAAGGCAATATATACAAAGAAAACAGGGAAGAACAAGGAGAAATATATGAATAAATAAATAAACATAAAACTTTGAGACTTCGTTAAAAAATGAACACTGAGATGGAAACATAAGTCTGATGTAAAAGCACATTTTGTAGTAGTCTTCACCATGAGTGGTTTTACAGAGATGCAACTTGACAATTGCTGCCCAACACTAAACTCATTAAACAAGGTAAAGAAGGACAAACCTGTTTACTAATCTTTGTAAGTCTCCATCAGGACTTTTTATCGACAGAAAGTTTAAAGCTGAAAAAGGACTAGAACAAAGACTGCAGAGAAAATGTTTTGTTGAGGCACAGACTGCATCTTCAAGAACTGACGACTCCTCCTTCCCAAATACCTCTTCTCCACATACTGACCAACTAGACACACTAACCACACTTATGCCACCAAAAAAAAAAAAAAAATTAAAGAAGGAATATCTCACCTTGATTTACACATTCCATAAGAAATATTTCACATTGATACGGGCCACTTAGTACACCACAAAGTGATTTTTTTTTAGAACACTGATTTTCCTTAGTTACTGTCACACTGATTTTTGTGTTTTCTTTGTATTGTTATTTTTTTCTTAAGCTTGTTCATAGTAACTGTGCACATCTGGGACTGTTTACCTTCATAATATAGTAAAGTCTTCACACAGCACATCTAAACACAGCTGAAGAATTCTCAGATGAGAATTCACAGCTCAGAACATATTTTTCTCTAGAAAGACATTCAATCTAGTATATAAGTTAAAAAAAGAAAGTCATACGTCATATTCTAAGGGGACCACTGGATACATTTCAACACCAAACGATGGCAGTTAAAATACCAAGTCAGTACTGTTTTCTTGAGCAACAACCAAGAAAAGATATATGCAAAAGCTCATTCCATACACTTTCATTCTAAAGCACTTACTATCTTGGAAAGCACAGTTACAGCTATCATCTTTTTTGATAAGAAATGTCTTAGTGAGATAAAGAAATAATCAATCTACTTATGGTCGCTTCTGCCAGGGAAGTTAGAACGTCTAAATAACAATGTCAAAACACATTTGAAAGAGACTTCAGAAGAAAGGCTACTAACAGAGGTTATCAATCTAATGATACTTTGTTTATAACTTTGAGTGCTACTTGAATGACGGAATTGTGACACACTAACAGGAAGCGAGCAGCAGTTACTTTACTGCATCAGGGGTCCATCAACAGAATACCCCTGGATACACCAAGGTATTCCTGAATTACACCCACTACACCCCAACTTCTCAGCAGGAAAACAATAACCTTCACGAACTCCCAGGATACACCCTTGCTATCTAAAACAGTGTGAACATATTGTAAGATTTCACATCAGTGTCATGAGAAAATATATTTAAACTGTGAAGAAGCGTTTCCATACTTACATTGACTATACAAACATAAAGGAAGTCAGAGATGCTCTGAAAGATCTATACGCGCCCTCAAAACAGCACTCTGAAAGTAAGGGATGCAGTTCTGCTTCCTCTTTTTCACATCTATTTTCAAAAATAACTAGGCACCTGATGGCTTGGTTGACACTTCTGATGGGACACCAAATGGCATCTCCAAACATTAGCTGAGCTTTTCTAGAAACAAAAAAATAGGTATATAAATATACAAAAAAGAGCATTCTTCAAGAGCAATCACTTCTTTCCCTTCGTAATTTGTGGGAAAACAAATGCAAAGTTTTATACGGATGTCTTCACCAACACTGTATGACTTGGCATATGCTATGACATGTAAACCTTTACTGCACTGTATCAAGGCTCATCTTCCAACAAACATAACTCTCTCACAAACACTCTCTAAAAAGGGGACTCTGCCTGAAAGCATGGGATATAATTTAGCCAAGTCTACCTGGTCAAAGTACTACAGTAGAGATCCACAAGATTAACAAAATGTAGAGTCTGTGTTCTATAAAAGAACTGATGAAAGATTAGTTTGGAAAACAAACAGAACATCACATTAACAGAAACTGCAAACAAAAAAGTTTATATACTTAAACTTGTCTAAATGCTGAGCCAACCTGTCATAAAAAAGGTTAAATGAATCAAAGTGTTGGGTTGTCTATTGTCCAGAAGAAATAGTGAACTTACCCACTGAGTGCAAGTTAACTGTAATAATTCAGCATAAACCCACAGGCACTTAACCTGAGCATTCACTTAAAAGTCCTTCAAAAGATAAACAACTTTCTCAAGTAAGATAAATAAATAAATAGATAGATAAAAACAGGAAACACTGCAATCATGTTTTCAGACAAATGAGACACCTTCATTTCAAATATCAAGTTTTCTTATTCTACCTCCCTGAGCAAGGTGACACCATCCCTGCAGAAATGTTGTACTGCTTCCACCAGTTCCCTGCTTTTTGTAATAGCTGTCACTAGCTCCTGAACAACTCACTTGACTAGAGGTCTAATGTAGCAAAAAATCTCCTTACAGTAAGTCTAGTAGATACCAAAATCAACCCATATTGCACAATAAAATTGTTATCAAATATTATTTTAACAAGAGAATCATAAATACAAAAATAAAAAATAATTTACCGACAATCATAATTCTGTATTGCATTCAAAACATCACCTCAGAGCAGACCATCTCCACACTACATACACTGCAACAGCAAAAACTGTTCATTCTCAAGTACACAATCATATAATGTGTGAATATCCATAATGACTGTCAGAGGCAGATGCTCAGCAAATACCCAAGAAGCAGCAAAACATCAGCCTAGCACAGTGTAACAGAAACACATACAGATTTTTCAAGTATGCTTCACATTTTATCATCATAAATAAGAACAAGGAACTAAAGACAAAAGCTCCAGGCAATTCTAATGAAAGTTCATTTTGAAAGAGGTTGTGTTGCTTCTTTGTCAACAAAAATCTCTTTAGAAGAGATTCATATTATCAAAATATTCAATTATATAACAAATGCATTTAATAAAACAAAACCCACTACATTCTATGAATGAAACAATAAGCAGCACATCGGATGTATTTGCTTAATTACATACTTGCTCACACACATTTCCCCCCCCCCAAAAAAAAGAAAAAAAACCCCAGAGTTTGAAAACTACTTGTACTCATACAAATCACTAAAAATATTAATAAAGTTATTAAAAGACTATGCAAGTTCTAGCCAAATTATGGTCAAGCTCAACATAAGAAATTTAATACAAAAGATAAACCTAAGGAAAACTGTAGAAATAGAATTCTTACATTTACTTTATAAAACCTTTTAGGATACTTTGAAGAAAGATTTTAAGACATAGCAAGCCAGAATTAGCTTCCATAAGATCTTCACAGCAACATTCTCAAGTCCAAGTCTTTTCCTTGCAGAATTAATAATCTCTTGATGATATTTATTGCTATTACTGTCTTGCAAAAGCAACTCTCCAATATTACAGAAAACCATTCACCTTAGAACTATAAAGTTTTGAAGCAAGTACAACAAAAGCAGACTCTTAAGGAGCATTTACATTCAGAATTAATATTACTACCATAAAGCAATAATTACACATTTCTGGGGGGGAGGGGGGGGGAAACGAAAATTGATTGCAACTGATTTAGCAGATAGTCAGAAAATCACCACCTTGAAATGATGCATTATGAGCTGCATAATATGAATTAACATACATATCATGACAAATGACCCAGAAAGATCACTCATGTTTAAAGCTGCCAGATATTTCCTTACAGAAGGAAACATACATTTTTCACCTTTCCAAAGAAAGGTGCAGGAAAAACACACTTTCACATTACGAAAGGCTATCTTCTCTTTAAAAAGTTTAATGATTTGCATGCTTTAAGATTCACATGCATCTTCCTAAAAGACATCAAAAGGTATATCTTGACACACAAATGATGCTTTTGGCAAGCTCACTGAAACTTTGTTATTTTGTTTTGGTATGTTACAGCTGAGTCACCTAAACATTCTGTCTGTATTGACTGCACTCCAACACAAGGCCTCTGGGAGCAGCATAGGATAATAGATGTTGGAAAAGACCTCCTGATGTCCCTAGTTCAACCTACTGCTCAAACACATCAACTATGAGATTAGACCAAGTTGTTCAGCTTTGTCCAGTTGGGTACTGAAAACCTTTAAGACAGAGAGCAATCTGTAAGCAATCACTTCTGTAGGTAATCACTTCCACAATGTAACTATGCCCTTGTGAAGAAAGTTTTTTCTTTTATCCAGTCTGAATCTTGTTTCAACTTAGGACCTCCTTCATTTCTGCCATAAACCTCAGTAAAGAGCGCTGCTCCATCTTCTCACTGATCCCCTCAAAGTACCAGCACGTTGCTGTTGTACCGTCCTGAAGCTGCCTCTTCTCCAGTCCCTAACCATCCTGACAGTCCTCTCCTGAACTCACTTCAGTTTATTCAGCATCTTTCCCATACTGAGGATCTCAAAAATGAATAGAGCACTGGAGATGTGGTCTGATGAGTTTCAAGGAGAGAGGAATCATCACTTCCCCTCACCCATTGGCTCCTGTCGAATCAGCACACCACTGCCAACCCACAATGTTTGCTGCCACCAGCACTGCCACAGCTTTCCAAAGGAGCTACTCCCCAGCCTGTATCACTGCAAGGAGCCCTTCTTTCCCAGGCACAGAGCTTTGAAATTGGCTTTGTCGAATTCCATAAAGATCTGGCTGGGCCTTTTCTCCATGGTGCCAAAGTCCCTCTGAACAGCAGCCCTGCCCTCATGCTTGTAGACTATTCTCCTCAATTGGGTGCCTTCCACAAACATAAGAGAATATTCCATCAACTTCTCAAGGTCTCAGAATCAACCACCTGAAGCATCCCATTTGTTACTGACACCCAGACATGAGATGACACTAGACGAGCTCCCTGTTAAACCAAGTTCATCTCCTGATATGTCTGCTTTTTTTCTTGAGTATCAGGATGGACCACTGGCATCTAAACTGTCTCTCAGTAATATCCTGTGGATATTGTTCCTTGTAGGCAAGGCTTCTTTATTTAAAAAAAAAAAAAAAAAAAAAAAAAGTATTTCATTAGGTAATAAAAATGATGGACTCAGTATGTCAGTGCCAACTCCACAGCAGATCTAAACATTTATAATTCCAATCTAAAACAGATGCAAAACAACAAATTAAGCAGTGAGAACTTCTGTAGCAAGGCCATTCACAGATCCCTGCTAAGTAACTAAAAAAAAAAAAAAAAAAAAAAAAAAAAGGGGAACAAGGAAAAGGCAGGTTGTGAGGTTGTGAGGTTGTGGTTAGTAAATTACACAAGGAGACAAACCTTTTTTAGAAAGCATTTCAGTGCACACAGATCATTAAACACTGCTAATTCTGAAAAACATCCTAAAAGCCCCAAATTGGATACTCAAATTGAAGGGACACAACACATCTCCAGAGATTTCTGTGAAAATATTTCTAGAGAAACATGTAAGCACTAGAGACTGATGATAATGAAACAGGGAAAGAAGGTAACGAGCTGCAGTAAGAACTGCACATAACAAATAGTAAGTGAGGCCATACATTCTTTGGCACCAAGAAAAAAAATATATTCCTTGTTGCTCACTGAATATGACCTATGCCATTCTACTCCAAATACTAGAAGACACGTTGTAGGGGAAAATGTAACAATTACCCACACATTTACAGGCCAAATTACGATTTTATAAGAATCTCTGGCATTTCATGATTTATGAAAGCTTGATCTTGTAACTTCAAAGTTCTTTGAAGATGGCCGATGTTGCACAATAGCAAAACGTATGCAGGGTTTTCCTTAAGAAGCACACACACCATATCACCTACAGATTACATTTGTCTTATAAAAGAGATGCATATTAATGTAATTACACATAGCATGCAACATCTACATTATGCTTCTAATACAGTAAGGAAAACAACTCTACAACCAAAAAGAAAGCTTTAAATAAGTCTAGGGAAAAAAATAGTCACATTTTGCTTTGACACTAGCTCCCCCTCCAGACCAGCCTAACATTATAGTAATTACATTTTTTAAATGCTCAGCTCCAATTTTTCCTTTAAATTGCAATGAATAGACTGATCAAATAATGTAAGCACAAAAATATCTTCTATTATTTCTTACTGTACATAAATTCTAAGACTGGAAAAATCATTCAACTCCAAACAGATGACAGATAAAGCAGCAAATCTGTACAGCTACAGCAAAACAGGAGTGGACTGAAAATGCAATTTTTCAGACCAATGCTACAAATATGTAATATGGTAACTTCATTATACAATCAAGCCTCTGTTTGCAGAGCAATCATAAACCACAGATGCCAAAACAAAAGGAAGTCACTATGCGGTTTAGTACAACCTTCGCTAACTCACTTAAGATATATTAGTTATTCTTGCTGGAATACAAGTATGTATTTTTCTTGTTCTAATATTAGCTAGACATAACACTTCTCAACGTGCTCAGCTAACACCATCCTGGTTTGTTTAGAATGTTGCCAGTTATGAGTAAAAGAAAAATAAAGTTATAACTGGCAGCCAGACCTGCTGTATTTCTGCACTACCAAGTGTCCTGGCAGCAGCAGCGCTCAATTAGTCAATTTGCATGATTTGGTATTCCTAGATGATTCCCACTCTCCCCTCATTACTGAGCTGCTTCCTCAGAAAATATGAATAATTGATTAAACTTTCAACACCGAAAAATGGTTGTCTCATTATATTTTGTTGGGAAAATATGCCAACTTTGCAATATGCTAGTTTGCCAGCTTTAGGTACACACATACACATGAAACCCTAGCAAGTATCATAAAAACATGAGACTAAGCATACCTGTAATAACCAGAGAAATGGATTTTACTGGAAATACATCCAAGCATAGTCACCAGTTTATAAGCCTGAATAACCGGGTTTCTTCAATAATAGAAGGAATTGTAACAGAGGCTTCTATAAAACAGCCCCTAGCAGCAGCGGAGGCAACATTGACCATGTATTTGTTTTTAGAGCTCAGACTTCTCTGAAGTTTTTGATAATGTGGAGAATAACCCTGGAGAATAACTTGGAACAAAATTTGACTAATACCATCATGTCCAAAAATGCTTCCTGTGTAAGCACTCATTCTGACGCATTTACTCCATTAGCTTTCAGTTAACGCCTAGAAACCAAGACATAAAAACACTGCGTTTTGGGGTAGAGCATTCATGTGTGTTTATTTAATGATGTATACACGTAAACACTCAATATATCACAAAGTCATGAACATTCTGAACACCTGGGTGTTTTCCCCTTCCACACCCACACAGCATGTGGACCACAGCACCTGACACGACGTTACTGAATGCTACTCTATGCGTGCACTGTGCACACACAAACTGGTACTGCCCCAAGGAACTTGGGATTTTTTACCATGCTGTGTGCCAGCTGACGGCTATGCCTCGAGACTCTTTGGTACAACCTGGACCACAGTACAATGCAGCAAACGCCACGGACTAACAGCGCAAGAGACACGATGCTCAGTCCAGCCAGCAGCGCTGGACTTGCTCGCTGCTCTGCCCTCTCCTCGCCACGTATCCTGTCCCCTCAAACCAGGAGCTCCCGAAAGCGGAGGCTCACAAGCCCGATCTCCGGAGAACAGCAGGGACAGTGAGCACACACACATGTGACGGACCCGAGCAGACATTATGCACAAACTTGAGGGGGAAAAGAAAAAAAGGCCTTATCGCCAACAGAGCCCAAAAGCAAAGCAAGTACATGTACCAAAACGTGGTAAAGGTCGCACCACGCAGCAGCCGGTACGGCCCCACAGCCCGTGAGAGCGAGCGTTTCCTCCAGCTCCCCGCAGCCCCGAGTTCCGCGTCCCTCTCCCATCGCGGGGCAGCGCGTCCCCTCGGGCGGCCGCAGCTCCTGTCCCGGTGTAGCAGCCTGGAGCCCGTCCCCGCCGCCCCCCGGGCCCGGCCCGGCCCCGCAACCTCCGGCGGCGCCGCAGCCGCCGCTCCCCGCCGCAGCCTCCCCACCCCGCTCCCCGCCGGGCGAAGGCGGCTCAGGCCCCGGCGTCGCCCCCCAGGTGAGGAGCGGGCGGGGAACGGCGCGCGGCAGGGGGCGGCCCCCTCCCCCTCTCCGGCGGCGGCGGCGGTTGCCGAGCAGCGCCGGAGTCAACGGCGGCGGCGGCGGCGCCAGGCCCGGGGGAAGGGATGGGGAGCGCGGGCTGGAGCAGCCCGCTCCGGACTCGGCATCCGTTTCCCCGCCACCGCGGCTCGCACGCGGCCCCCGCATCCCCTTACCCGAGAGCCGACACCGCTGCCGGGGCCCGCACCGCCGTAGGGCGCGGGGAGAAGCAGGGGCGAGGGGAACGGACGCCCAGGGTGCGGGGACGGAAGCGGGAACCCGCCGTCGCGTAGCGGAGCCGCCGGAGGACTGAGAGACGGCGCGCGAGACGCTGACAGGGCGCGCGCGCCGAGGGCGGGGAGCGCTCGCGCGAGACGCTGACAACAAGCAGCGCGCGGGGCGTGCGCCGAGCAGCGCGCGCGGCGGGAGCGACCGACGGAGCTAGCTCGCGCGTGCCCGCCCCCGCGCGCCCTACTCGGAAGAGCTCCACCGCGGGCGCGCGCCTGCCGGCGGGAGGCAACCTATGAGAGCGCGAGGCGGCCTCCCGATGCTGCCCGAGCGCTCTCGTCACGCAGCGCTGAGCGCGCGGGGCGCATGCGCCTCGCGGGGGCATCCCTTCCCGAGCCGCCCGCTCCGCGTGCCCCCACCTCAACGGCCGCCGCATCCCCGCCCCGCCGCATCCTCTCCGCTCCCGTCGAGGGGCGCACCGCGCTGCAGCGGGCGCGTCCCGGCCCGCAGGGACTCTCCATCTTGCCCAAGGAAGGGCAATGGCTGCGGCGTCTGGGGAACGGAAAGAAGAGTTAGGAAATTCTGTGCCCCAGAAACCTTCCGAGTGATCTGGAAAGGCAGAAATAATAAATGTACGTTTCCCTTCGGGTTTTAATTCCTGCCGACTCCAGAGATCAATTTAGAAATGGAAAGAGTAAGCAGATTGCCAATGGCTCTCAAGTATTGAGCTGCTGCTGCTAGCCGCTATTAATGGATGGATATAATTACTATCAATTATATTGCCTGCAGGCTTAGCCAACGACTTGGATTCCTGAGCCCACTGGGACAAGTTAATGGCTCACGCTGGTAGAAGAACAGAAGAGCCGTTGTTTCTAAACAGGTTTCCCATTTGCGAGGTGGATCCCTCAGTGAACTAGCGCTAAGATGTACAAGGAAAAACACAATAAAAATACACTGTCATTAACAATCTTAAACTTGCCATCCCTAGTAACCCTTTGTAGGTGGAAGAAAGTGCAACAGATCGACAATGTTTTGCAAATCTAAATATCCAGAGAAAGGCCAAAAGTGCATATGGAGCAGGTGAGGGAAGGAAGCTGCATTGAGGCGATCCAGAAACTACCGCACAGCTTTCCAATGGACACATTAACTGCAGCTTGCCTCTGCCTTTGCTTGGAGGATCTCACCAAAAGCAAGGTTCTGAAAAAAAATTGTTCAGAGAGACACCTGAAAGCTGAAGTTTCCTCTGACAGGTCTTCTCTGTCTTCTGGGAAAATAGATTTATAGACATGAATAAGTCCAGCCAGTAACTCACAAATGACATGGGTACATTTTCCACAAACACTTCTGAGACAGAATGTCCACAAAATGCCAGAAAATCAGGCTAAAACATACGGGCTATTTCATTTCTATGCTTGTGGTGGTTTCATCTGTACTTACTACGGTGTGAAATTAAATGCATTTCAAATCATTTCTTAATGTAATAATGATACTACTGCTGGTTTATCTGCTTCCAATTCCACAGTATTATGTGCTATGGGCATATTATCTTAAGCAATTATTTTTATTTGTATTCTAGTTCAAAGCATGCTACAGCAGCTGCATTTATCAGCCTCATTTTATTTGAAGGTAGTGGAATTGGTGACCTGAGCAGTGCTAAGCCATGACGTAATGGAAGAAAGAAAATGAGTAGAGTCTTACAGAGTGCTAACTTTTTACAAACGCTAAATGCAGCAGGTACATACATTTAGAAGAATGACACCCAAGCCAGACTAAAAGGCCAGTAGCTGAATTCTTTCAGCCACAAAATATAAACCATTATTAAGTGTAGAATCTCACCTGTGACTTCAACTAATCCGTCATCAGGTGACACAGGGTCAGAGCCTTAGTTTGTGGATGCTTTGATACCCTTGATTGTCTTCTAATTAAACACAGAAAGTCTTCCTCTTTATTAAGTTAATTGAAAGTGGTGGTGATGGGCATATCTAAAAAAATTCAACTATATTTTCTCAGATTCTCTGAGTACCATGTAGCCCCCACGGGACAATGATTACCCATTCCTGAAGACTCTTTTAAGTGCCCTGACTGATGTCAATCAGTGTCATAATGACAAAAACTTGTCAGAGCTCCTTTTACTACACAATCTGTCCTTATTCATATCTACCCTTTGCACCGACCATAATTTTTTAATGTGAAATTTTAATGAGAATTGAATGACAATCTTTCCTTAAGAGAACGTCAGTAATAGTTGGATCTGTGATTTTTAAATCTCCAGCAAAAGCTTCAAGTACTTGAGCTAACAAGACTTCTAGCAGCACCAGAAAGTTTTTTTATTTCTGCACAGACTTGATGGAGCCGTGTGGCCAGTGTCCATTTCACCAAATAGCACCTGAGTGTTTTTAGTGTTGAGAATTCCTAATAATATTCTTGGCCTGCACAAATCTGATTTGGGTAGTGGTTGGACACGTACAGTAACCATACACAGGGAGTACAGTGCATTTATCTATGCAAAGATATCATTCCTATGGTTAATGAAGGTGTCAATACATAAAAGTCAATAAGCATTGTCTGAGCCATTGCAAGGAGCTAGACAAGGGACATCAACAGTGCAAATTGAATCTGCCACCAAATTCAGCAAGTCTCTAATAAAATCTGCTGTGCATGTGCAGGTAAGAATTTCTATACATCATAGAGCCTGTTCAAACCTAGAGAGACATTTATGATAAGGCTGTCCTCGTAATGAAGAAAAATCAAAATAGAAGAATCAGGTGCTCTAGTCCTGACTGCATGAGCTTCAGACAAGAATATGAATTTGAAATCAAACAAAAACTGAAGTGAAATTCAAGCAAAAGTGAAATCAAGAGTAACTAACATATGTTTCTGAAGTTTAAAAGCACTAAAATTTTTATCACTTATGTTTCCTGCACATTCCCAGAAATGTTTCAATCTTTTTAACTCGTGCCTAATACACACTGAAGTGCAAAGATAAAGGACACTGCAGCATACACAGATGTGGATCCTCCAGCCTAACATCATGACTGTGGCTATTTTCACTGCAGTACCTGGGAAGCTATGTGCAATCCAATGGATGTAGGAGACCTGCCTGCAGCTACCTCCTCTACTATATACAGCATATAAACCACAAGCTGATGCAGCATCCAAGCCCCTCTATGTAACCAGCTCTGTCAGCATCTCAAAAGTCAATTCCCTGAACACTGTCTAACAGACAATGACTGCCTTAATATTCCTCCAGTTTC
The DNA here is from genome assembly GCF_038088225.1 of Cyrtonyx montezumae. Classification (NCBI taxonomy): domain Eukaryota; kingdom Metazoa; phylum Chordata; class Aves; order Galliformes; family Odontophoridae; genus Cyrtonyx; species Cyrtonyx montezumae. Next base: position 36,044,427 of record NW_027071826.1, on the reverse strand, counting down.
CTAGTGCCAACACATTCCCTCACCCCCTAAAAAATCCCAATGGGGAAACTAAACAGAGAAAATTGTAATTAAGAATTAAATTACTAGTTCAGGAAAAGCTTAAGATGATGAGAAGGGAAATTCATACTAGAACCTGTGTCACTTTCTCACACATATGATTAGGAAGCAATTATGTTCAACTAATCCACAGTTTTAAGATAGAGGCTTCTAGGTTTTGTCACCCAACATACATTTCCTAGCTCTTAACCTCACAGTCTTAATACATTGCCTTTAACTGATACAAACTCAAAGTCCGTTAGCATCAAGGCAGCAAGAGGGTGGTAGCACTTTTACTCATCAGGTAGAAGCTCAGCAGAGTGAATCCAGTTTCACTTTGGTGAGACATCCTGCCACTTTTCTCAGAAGTTATTCTGTGTAGCACATTAACATGAAATGTAAAAACATTTTAACTTTGACTGCTCCAACACACACACACATAACAGAACACCTAAAGTCCACATTCAATGCTCAGAGGATGTAGTCTTTCTACTTGTGTGAACTGTGTAATGTTATAAGAAGACTTTTAAAACATTTTTACTAAGATTTACATACCTGTCAATGAAAGAGTGTCACCAAATTCAGCATACTTTATTTTCCAGGAAATGCCATCAAGTATCAGGTACAGCCAGTCACTGTAAATGCTGTATGAGGTAATGGTTCCTGCTCCGTGGGGAAGAGAAAAAAAATCTTTTTTGTTTTGTTTTGTTGCTTTTTTTAATTACTGAGAAGTACTGCTGTTGCAAGATATGAGTACTTCAGCATAAGGAAACACTGGCAGCTCTAAATCAACCCAAGACACTTTTCTGTGCCATTTAGCAAAACACTTTCAGTTTCCAGCTTAAAGCAGGTGAAACCATAACAAATATTGCACAAGGAATGTTTATCTGTATTCAAAGCATTTGAATAAAGTGTTTATATAAATCAGTGTAAACCTGCTCTTTCTTGACACTTGCAATGCTTCACTTTGAATTCCAGTGAGTTTTGATGTGGTGTACAACCTCTTTTTCTGACTACACACTTGTTTTACAGCAAGCAGCACTTAAAGGTGAAAAGGAGTGAAGTACAAACACTATTAAAATGAGCTGGGCAGGTCGCATAATCACAAAATCACATTGTGGATGTTCAATGAAGATTAGAGGTGCCTGTGGTTGTGTGGAAAATACTGCTGCACAGATTCACCAGCACAGCAGTAGTCTGTCACAGCAGAACAACGAAGGTCAGTTCACAATATTGAGCCACAAATAATTCAGCTATGTGAACATTGCCATTTGTCTCCACAGATGAGCAATTAAACTACAAAATATTCATAAGTCTTTTAGGTCATCCAAAATTATGCACAGTAAGAGCTGCTTCAGGATGGAAGCTCAGCCATGCAACCTGCACTCCAGGCTGGGCTGGCAGTAGCCTGCACAGTACCACTTGAAGACTACTCAACACTTCTGCTGCAAGATCCCAGGTCAGTAGCGGAAATTCTAGTTTCTTATACTGTCAACCATTTGGACGGGCATTTTCAAAGCCTTGACCATTTATTTATTTTTTTAATTTTTAATTAATTACCTTAAATTTCAGAGTCACAATTCCAAATCTGTCAGTGAAAAGAATATGACTTTAACTTTTTCCTCTAAGAATCTACACATATTTTGCCAAGCTTTTTGTATATGGAGCCCAAGAAGTATATAATTTTAAAAATCTGATTTTTCACAGTAAATATTTATATGATACTCAGAAGAATCATATAAACAAATTGCTTATTGTGGTGTCACCCTAGTAGGCCATTGAGTACCACACTGACCTCCAGGAGGGATGGGGGAAGAAAATTAGAAGAGCAAAAGCTGGACAATCCTAGGTTGAGATTAAGATTAGAACACACACACACGCATATATATTTATGAAAGGAAAGAAACAAAATAAAAACATAACCAAGGAAAACAAGTGATGCAAAGCATCTGTTCACTAACCTAATAATGCACAGCCAGCCCCCAAGCAATGGAAGCTCAGGCAAACTTCACCCCCATGCTTTTATTGATGAGCACAGGCTCTCTGGGATGGGCTAACCCTGGGGCCAGCTTTCCCCTCTGCATCCCCTCCCAGCTGCCTGCTCACCCAGCCTCCCTGCTGGCAGGCCAGAGTGAGAAGCAGAGACCTTGATACTGCACAAGTACTCCTCAGCAACAACCAAAACATCGCTTGTTATCAACACTGCTTCCATCACAAATCTAAAGCACAGCACCATACTGGCTGCTACTAAGGAAACTAATTCTCAAGGATTTCTTGTTCAGATTTATGATACGGTAACAGAATGATACTGGAAGAGTTCTAGTGTCTGCATTATTTGCAGAGTAGATTACAGATATGTTAACTCTCTCTTCCAGTCACTATTTTCCTCTGTGAAACTGTGAAGATATACTTGTTCATTAGCAGCACAACACAAGTATTTCCCAGCTTTACTTGGCTCCCGTTTCTGCCTCAGAGGGGAGGGGAAAATGAAATTTATTTTCGAATGGTTGAATATACAACAGTGTTTCTTCTGGGTAGTTTGCTTTTTGTATAGAGCTACAAGAAACAGGACTGTCTCTGTTTTTGTCCCTGAAGTACCAAAGGCCACTCTTTTCCTTTAAGAAGAGCTTGGCCCTTGGGCTTGCTATTCCAGCTAACGTCCAGTAATTTACTCCAAACTTGCTTCTGCATTGGACTGTACATTGTAATTTCTACTTGGTAATTTGCTACCAAAAAAAGTTCAGTAAGTTTGTGGAAACAAATCCACCATCTCTTATAGGATTTTCAATACTGGAGCTTTAACAATAGCATCATCAGATAATTTCTAGTTATTCATGTCTGTTGGAGAGCCAGGAGTTATCAGAGAGCTGCATCAGTGTGCACAGGGGTGTGGTGGCTCCATTAGCTTCTTTCTGAACAATGGATTTCCTGTGAAGGTAAACTTACACTCCAGAACAGCCTGATCTATTTTATAACCTGAAACAGAGAGGTGGAACACTTTATCTGTGGCTTACAAGCAAAATGCTATCACCTACTCAAATAATGACCCCAGCTGCCCTCCCTCTCAGCACTGTCTTTGCAAATGGTTTATTCACACACTTCACACTTGCAAAGAAGGAGCAGCTGCTGAAAAACCTGCCACAGAAAGACGGTCCATAGGACTGGCCCGGCAGCTCATATGAAACTCTGCTGAGTTCTGGATGTAAATACAACTGTAAACTAAAACCAGTAAGGTCAGACATTCTTAATTGAATTACACTTTCATTGAGCTTGATTATTTTGTTTTGCTTTGACAAAGGCCTTTGCATTTATTAATACATCAGTGGCTAAAACTTAAATAGTTTTTAAATTTCCCATGAGTAGTTCATTGTTATTTCATCTACCAGTATCTGACACAAAGGGAAAAAAACAGTGAGAAAAGCAAGCCAAATCAATTTATCAGTACCGCTAACTTATCAGCCCATTCTCAAATCACATGCCTCACAGTGTAACTTGAATGACCAGTTTTTCCTTCCATTACCAAGTACATTAAGGGAAAGAGATCTACCTGCCAGCAAGTGTCAGATACACCAGGTACTGTATCCTATCTGGACATTAAAGTTATATGCAGGGCCTCTAGCTGGATTTCCGTCCAGTTTCTAGCAACATCAGCACAAAGCAATGACCGTGGCTAATAAACAAGTATAAAGTACAGCTTTTTATCTCCTGAAGTAAAACAATCTTCCCACAATCATAAATTATCTACCAGTAAAGACATGCAGCCTTAGCAGTAGAAACTAGAAGAGGCACTTCTGCAGCCGGCCTCCTTTGCTGCAGACCTGGTCAAGCACAGCACCAGCTCAGTCCCTCCCCCTCCAGCTGAAAAGATTCCCAGCACCAGCAGAATTCCAGGTAAATGAGCTAAAACATCCACTTGCAACTCTGGGAACTGGTCTTGCTACAGTGACAGATGTATCCAGGACCTTGCTCTTAGTTAATAAACTCCATCACTGGAAAAAATTCCTGCCGGTTCAAAGCACACCAAGGTCTAGGCAGAGAAGAAAGGACAGTTGTGAGTGTGCTACTCTGCCATCTGCAGTGGCTGTAAGCCAGACATCGAGGCTGTTGAAGGCTGTGCTTCTAACCTGCAGCACTTCCATAAGTAGAAGCTCAGTGACATCTCACTGCAACCATGGAAGTACACATGGAACTACAAACAACATTTGCTAGCAGTGGTGAGAACTTCCACCCAAGAGAAGCTGCTGCACTTCTACTAGTTTTCAGAACTGGCTGCTTCTTCAGTTTCTCTGAATTCTTTTGATAATCAATTACTGCTTACTTAAAAAAAATAAAATAAAATAAGATTCACTTCATTAGAAAAGCCAAATTGTTCAGACTGTCCTATAATTTGGACAAACTTTATGTTGCATAACGTGAAGGACTGAAATTGACTTTCATCACTAACTTTTCACATTAATCCAAGTGATGACTTCAGAGCATCTATGTCAATCCACTGGAATTTTTTTTTCAATTTAGGCTCTCTATAGCTAATGCTTCTGAAAAGTCTGATAGTTGTTCTTAGATCAAGTATCTAACTTGTTTGCATCTTATTGCTTACTTGGTCTTTCTCTTCTACCAGGCTTGCTGCAAAGCCCTTTAGTAATATCAAATGCAGAAGGACACCGGTCAGTTTAGAACCTGGTTACCATCAAATTCACCAAATCTAAAATGGTGGCACAACACTTTTGTTATTTTGTTCATGCAAGGAACCTAAGGAAAATCAGTTTACTACTGTATGAGATAAGCCACAACAGCTTACAGTTCATATGTGAGGATTTCAATTCTTCAAGGACTCAAAATGGGTGAGCCTCTTCTAATGCTCATCTTCTCTTACCTTGCAGGTGGTAGATAGACCAAAGAGATAAAATCTGTCTAGTCCTACATTGGAAAGCATGAACAAAAATTATTACTAAACTCCACCTAAATGAATTTACCTTTTTACACTGTGGCCACGTAACAGCTGGTAGGTGTCAGTATATTTGACACTACCCTCTATCTACTACAGAATCCACACCATATATGTTTATATCACACTCAAGTGAGACCTGGTATCTGTTTGAACTAAGAGTTGCCTCCAGGGTAGGGTGGAATGCAGCTCAGCTCCTCTATCACTGGAGACATCAAGGATGAAAAGTTTATATAATCTTTTACAAGCATATTTTAAAGCAAATTATTATTTCCTTTTGATGTTTTTATTTCCTGTTGATCCTGCTGATCATCTGTGACAATGAAAACAGGAGTGCCCTGTGAGAGAACTGGTGAGAACTGATGTGTGTTGATATAGCTTAACTACTGAGAAGTCAAAAGAGTGTTAATAGCAAATCAGAGCAACTGCATTAATATAGCAGGTTTTAATCATTCAGTTATTTCTCTACAGTCACTCCATAAAGGGTAGACATCAACCAGAAGACTTCAAACCTTTAACAACAAGTATAAGCTTAATTTTTTTTATACCTGAAAAACACAAAATTATATACAGATGAAATAATGCAATTTCATAATTAAATAAAAAGTCATACTGTTATGAAGTACATGTGTGTATTTATGCATGCTACAAATGAATCAACAACACAGTCAAAAACAAAACAAAGATTTGGAGGCATAAGCAACTGGAGGAATAGCCTCAGAAGATGACCGCCAGCATCTCTTGGAAAGAGAGGAGTGCACTACGGGTACCAATGGAACAATCTCTGTGTCCAGGAAGAGCGAATCAGCCACTGCTCCCATCTGAACAAAGGATGCCAGCCATCTTCCACCTGCCCATGCTTGTCCTGAGTCCTGCTTATCAGCCAGTGGCGCCTCCCACACTCACCATCCACACAACAATCACAACAGACAGGAAACCTTTGACCATTTTACCTGTTGAGAGGGGGTTGTCACAAATGGACAACAGTTATGCAGTTCTAAGTATTCTCAATCAGAATATAAACACGCAAAAGAACATTTCAAAACTCTCTTATTACATCTGCCCATGTTTCAAAATGCCAGCTCACAGGAACACAACAGCTGAAAGATCACTACTGGATACTGAAGAGAAACCTTCACACTATTTTGTTGCTCAAAACTTAGTCTCCTTTCTACAAAATAAATAAATAAAAATAAGGAGATAAAAAGATAAATACATGATGTGGCTTTTGCTGGCTTTGTGGGATAGTGAAACACTGTCTTTTGGCAGGACCAGCTGCCCCACTCAACAGGTGAGCCTATCAGCCACCCCAGCACTGTAGAACTGTTCAGGATTTCCACTCCTGGCACTTTTTTTCCTGTTCACTCTTCTTATTATGTACAGATTTTCAATTTTCTTTTTTTTCTTCTTCTTCTTTTTTTTTCTTTTCTTTTCTTTTTTTTTTTTTTTTTACTGTGGAAATGTACAAAGTAAATGGTAAAATTCAGCTTTATTACTCTGAAGAGCAAGTGTACAAGGCTAGACTACAGAAGCACAGCTCTGCAAGACAACCTGCGTCTCCTGTAGGCAGCAACACAGAAAGTGACACATCTGAAACATACTAACCTGGCAGGGCAAGCTGTGTTAAAATGTCTCATAAATACAGATGAATACAGCTACAGCAGAGGAACCGGTATCAAGATGACTTGTTTCTCCTACCTGCACTGTTGAAAGTGAAAACTTTGATGAGCTTTATTAGTCTTTTCATCACACCTTTTCCAACTCTCATCTGCAGAATGGTGAGACGACAACTGTCTCACGGGAAGTGAGCCAGCATTTGAAAAGAGCTCAGAGATCAAAGAACAGCAATGGGATGTAATAAGTACTGACGCTACGTGCTCTTTATAAATAATATTGGATACTGGATACTTGTCAGGATTTACTGCAAGCTTTTATTTCTCTGTTGGTATGAAAACTTGTTCTTTGATTGGTATCTTGTGAGGGTTCTAATTGTATTGAAGCTTTTTGTTTGAGAAGTTCTAACCTTCGATGAACACAAGTGAGCTTCTTTTTAATCTGAAAATTTCATTGCCCTTTCCCAGCATGCCCTATTCCTGGGGTCTTACCCTGATTATTAACAGATGCATTGGTTCAAATTCAGTAGATTTTATATTGTCCAGCAACACCAACTCCCTTCAGTTCTTCCTGAGATCTTCACCACCTGGGCTGTAACTTAAGGTTTTATTGAATGGGTGGCATGTTTATTCAGCTTTAAAATGCAGATGGTTCTTATTTAATAAACCCCATACAGTGCTCAGTAAATGATACTTGTATATTACCTAGAAGACACTCTGGGATCCTGCAGGGCATACAGTTAAAGTATCACCTGTTACACAAATGGAACTGAGTAACAAAACTCTGGTACTAGTGAGTCAGTTAAGAAGCCAAAATAAAATACAAAGTTTCCCAAAATGCTGCTGCATGCCCACGGACAGAGAATTGCCTGACTATAGATCCTCTCAAAGAAAACAGTCGAAACATGGACACAGAACGTGTGTGCAGCCCCAGTGCTCATAGGGGTGTGCACAGCGCTGAGCTCCCTGCAGCTTTCCCCTCCATCACTGTATGGCCTGCAGCTCAGTGCAGGCCCACAGTGCTCTTCGTGATTGCTGAGAACAGTGCAGCAGGCCCTGCAGCTCCCTGTGAAGCTGAGACTAACAGGTTATTGTACAGAAATGTGCTCATTGTGCTTCTGAAGCATGAATATATTTTTGTATTTCTCAGTGCACAGAATTTGTGCAGCAGGAACTTCAAGAAGAGCTTAAGGAGATTCTGCCACCAGCAGTCAACAAATAACTTGCCTCTACAGCAAGCATCTCACTTTCATTTTCTGCAATTATGGACATTTAATTACTAAAGTATGAGAGTCTATATCCTCAATCAGCCCTTAATTTTATTGATTATACAAAATCTAGTTGAAACTGGATGTTGGAATTAACAGAAAATATAGCATACCAGCTAGTTCTTAAGTCTGCCACATCTGCCCAGAGTTTACCAGGTGAAAAAGAAGCCAAATTTTTCTTTCAGAAAGGTATAACACTTGACTCCAGAGGCAATCACAAATCATAACATTTCCTACTATTTTATACATTAAATATGGCATATGACGGGTTTGAACTGAGAACTCGGCTATATGAGTTGCTTCCTGCTTAATGTTATCTTTTTCTGAATTTGCAAACAAACTCTATCAGGTAACTGCCATGAATGACTCATCAAACCACTGAAAATTAGCACAGGTGTAGATCAGAGTTAATATTTATATGCTGAAAGCATGCAACAAGACTGTGACCAGCTCTGCAAAGGGAAGTACCACCAACTCCAAGCTCCATTTGCTGTACAGCTAGATGGTGTCTGTATCATTGCAACACGGGCTGCAACACTGTTACTTCCTGGAGCTCTGGCTGGCAGCTCTTAGGCAAGATGGAACAAGTCTTGCCTGGGTGAAACGTTGCCTAGCACTAAAGCAGTTTGCTTGGTTTAGTTTTGCCTTACTGTGGCTTCTTGGAGGAAGAATTTGCATGTTGATTTTTTATACAATCAGAAAAAAAGCAGGCTACACCTCCACCTCTTCCTGTTTCTTCCAGACTCTTTGTCTTAACCATTCAGTTGACTTCATTTTGCTAATTTCAAAGTCTTTATTTCAGTTCTTATTCTCTTTGAATGTTACTGAATGTTTCTGCTGAATGCATCCAATTTATATGACTTTTAATTTATAGAGGTTATGTGTCCAACTTAGTGACTGTTGTGCCTGGTCCTCACCAAATCCAATGGGAAACAAGGCTTAAATTCAGAAAGGAAAGGAAAAAAAAAAAAAAAGAAAAAAAAGAAAAAAAAGAAAAGAAAAGAAAAGACAGTCCTACTTTGTGTTACAAAACTTTTTATCATTTAATTCAGCAGAAATATTATTTTGTATATTTAATTTTGCACTATTTTTAAAGTAGGCTAGAAAGGTGATAAAAATCTCTACACTCCTGTTAAATTTACATCACTGACAATATACAGAAATACAAATCCTGGATCACAGTCCCACTTGGTTGGAATGGATCCATCTTCTTTGAAAATAGCACACTTATAGGTTTGTAACTTTTCAGAACCAGAAAGACAGGTATCAAGGAACATACAGGAAAAAAACCTGTTTATGTAAAACAAGTTGTAGGATTGACTGTTCAAAAGGCTATTAAATAATTCATCATTTATCAAAGGGCAAAGGGCTCTAATTTAGCAGTAAGTTTGAAAGGTGACAGAAATTATCTCCATTTGGACTATGATTTAAGTTATTTAGGAATTTCCAGTCTGGGGAAGAAAAACAGCTGGCAGAAGTCTGGTTCAGAGCAAACCAGGAAGGTGTTCCTCATCTGATAGATGGTGTTCTTGTGCAATTCCTTGCCACAGCAGTTCTGAAAATGATAAAGCTTCTGTGGGCACAAGAAGCCTTCTAACAGTTACTACATACCTCAAGACCACATCCAGCCTATGAACTGCCAGAGCTGAAAACGGTTGGAGTGTAGGACCATATTAAGAGGAAGTATCATAGAAGCATTCCTCTTTCTTCTTCAGGACCCATAAAGGTTCTTGTGTGAAAGGAAAGAACCTGTAAAGCACTTCTGTGTAAACAGAGCCTGAGCGTGACCTCCTCCTCTCTGTGCCATGTTACACTTAAACACTTGCCCCTACCCAGACTAGAACATCACATCACTAGGAAATAAACCTATTTTTCAATTGCTAAATTGTAGGGCAGCCCTCACAACCACAGCATGACAAAACTTGGAGATGCAAATTTTTCAGTATAAAATACCTTCAGTTGCCAGCCTGAAATACAAGGAAATAGGAGTCTATAAACTTCACAGTCTGGATATCTGCTCAATTTCTACATAACCCAAAGAGTTTATCATGCTTCACATGGTATATTGAAAGGTATCGTCATTCAGAGTTGGTTAAATTATTTGTGACTGAGTTGCACAATTACACAAACACTGACAACACTTGGTATGGTATAAAATCATTTTTATGTGCTGCTAGGAGAAAAACTGTGAGGAGGGATAAATAATTATGCCAGTAATTTTTTTTGCTTGCTTTTAAAAAAATGCACTTGGATTGACTCTTCAGATTGCCAAAGGAGATGAATGGGCTCGTCCACAAGAGGTAATCACAGCACAAGGAAGCAGGAGATAAATTCAAAGCATTTTAGCCAGCCTCCAAGAACTATTTTGTTCTGCTTCCACATGGAGGGAAAAACTGGTACTATGGGATCTAATGCCTAACAACTTAACCTTAGTTATAAGTAAATGCCAGATTCTGTGAGAAAAGTCACAATAACCTCCTTCCCACTGGTAAAGACTTAATTCCCTACACATCATCTTTAATTGCATAAAATCTTTTCATCTTGATGTGCAGAAAATACTGTATTTGCCTACATGTGGCAGTAGGCAGAGTTGATTTTAAGATGCACATATAAGGAAGCAGCACTTTTATTTTAAATATATATGCAACTATTGATTGTAAAGTTCAGGGGGCTGTGCTGGGTTTAACTGGAAGGATGCACATCCCTGTTGAAGACACAGAGCTTGTTTTCCACAGGCAGATCTTGAAAATACAGCAGTCCATAAACAAACACTGTAGTTCCTGGGTTAGTAACTGGGGAAGAAGAATAACAAGAACATCTAGCCACAGCACCAAACTGGATTTGCATCAATAGGAAGATGTAGAAAGACCATATCCACAAAGTCAGTCTTTGTGGGCAAAAAAGCCTCTGCAACTTGGTGAGTTTCATGAGAGCTGCATACTCATGATTTCCCTTCTAACAGTTTTATGTGATTGACAGTTTCCCTTTAATTCAATTGCATCACTCTGCATAAAAATACATGCCACAAACTCCATTTTGTCTCTTGCAGGTATCAGCAAAAAACTACCTACTTTCAAAACACAGCTGGATCAATTCAAAATGGAAATTATACGAGATGTTGTGTTAACACCACAGTAGTTTCAGTGGTCTACCTGATCCCCATACAGTCCTGTGTTCCTGAGTAGTCCAGGCACAAGCAAGAATAAAGCAAAATGTGAATTAAAACTTTTGTCCTTCTTCCAGTATCAGTCAACATAGATATCAATCTTGTTTTGTATATAATAGAAAAATTAAAGCCACTCCAATCATTGTACCTGCCAGTCAGTGCCCATTTGCGGGTTAGCTGACAAATACAATCAGTTTTACAAGACAGATTTTATTAAAAGCCTATGTGCAAACCAGCTATAAGATATAGTTTTATATTGTTTTATTGGGCTTGGGTAACCTCTGCTCATACTCAGACTGTCAAGTGAAACAGGAGTTGACAGGGATGCTAAAGCTATAAACCTGAATTTTTATATAGTTCTAGCAATTTGGAGTTGTAAATTAGGTATAGACACTTCATCTTATTGTGGCCCCTTGTAGGACAGTAGACCAGAGAATTCTTGCTGTGAAACAAGTGTGAGACATGCAGAGATGAGGACAAAGAGCTGAAGCTTAAATACTGCTACATGTCATTGAATTCTCCACATACATCAGCACCTTTCATCAACCTGGGTTACTTGCAGTATGCAGCAAATAGCTACTAGCAGATATTATGCTTCCCATGACCTCTTAATACATATTAACATATTAGTATGGCAAAGAAGGATGGAAGACAAAGTAGGCCTCATAACAACAACAACAAAAATACAGAAATTGCAATCGAGAGGAGAAAATGGTAATTCTGATCACACTTCTGAGACACAGACAGGAGTGAGGAAATGCACATAGGGCAGAACTCCACTGGAAGAGACTGACTGAGCTGACCGAGGAAGAAAAGCCTAACATAATAATATAAAATTGGGCCCCAAGACTGCAGTTGGAAGTCCTGGAAAAGATTCAGTGCATCAAATTTTCCTGAACATTCACAAAGCAAAACAATGAACAATTCTGTATAAATAATTTCTGGCTTCCTCTAGCATGCATGTTAATTATTGCAAGTGTTTTTAATTAATCATTCAAAATTTTAAATCTGGAAAACATGCCTTATGCAATAATCATGGAGTTCTACTGAAGCTTAAGCTTTCAGCTACTGTACATTCAACATTAAAAAGGTTGTGTTCCATTTTAATTTACTGTTCAGGGTTTTGCTATAATTTTGTGCAAACAGGCAATGAGGGACCACTAAAATGCAACTAGTCCTGCTGGCACAACTCTGCAATGAATTTAACATAAAGGTCTGTTCCTCTAATGCTAATTTAGCGAGGTTATAAGCTGAAAGCAGAAAAAGATTTTAATGAGATAATGGCTGAGTTTTAAGCTGCTTTTATTTTCTGCTACTGGAGATCTAGGGGAAAATATTTCACTGAAGTGGTCTCGTTTCACTTGAATTCCTGGAGATTTTATTGAATAAAATCTCCCATATTTAAAAGGATATGTGAGCAAATTGGAATCAACAACATACTTAACTGAAAAAAAGCAAAATAAATCAAATGAAAGAAGGTTTGGAACTTAATCCATGGGAAATGGAGTTTCAGAGAGACAGAATTTCAAAAAATAGAGTAAGTTTGCTACAATGCATTTTAGCTATAGCAGTGCAGAGAGAAAGAATGAATACTGTATAATTTAGGTACAATGTCAATGCTATGAAGACAGTGTAAAGCAATTTACCGTTTTCTTTCATTAGTTGATTCATGCTGTCTACAGTGTTTGGTAGACTTCATTTGAAACGTTTTATCTGGGAGATTTTCATTCAGAAAAATAGGTTGGCCTTTCTTAGACACTGTTTAAATGTGCCAATAATTGCATTCCCTTTCCTATGAATGTTTCATACACTAACGTTTCTTGTAACTGAAGTAGGCATTTTTTAACTACTTGCCTATACAGTCTCTATAAAAATGGTGGCCTGATGAAGTTCCCTAGATTTCACTGGAAGTATATAACCTTTATTATAAGACTCAACTGCATCCTGCTTCCATAAGCTATTTTATCACAAGTTGGTAATTTCATAATTCCTTACAAGCAACATATAAGAAGCAATCATAATTGAACAGCAAATACTTTTTGAACCAAAACACTGAAGTTAGATGGCAATTACATAAATGGCAGTATACTACAAGGCATCCAACTAATGTAAATTTTAAGTACAAACTGCTGTCTCCACAACAGATTTCGACAGACACATTAAACAACATTTTTTGAGAAGCTTTCTTTCTCTAGCCAAAGCATGACTTAATGACTAAAATCCAGGCAACAAAAATGCTATTTCAAACCTCTCCACCTACTGCTCAGAACTAAGGTTATTGTCTATGTAGTGTGATGGCCTCATTTACCTCAGGTACCCAGGTAAGCTGCTATTTCCTCACTTCTGTTTGCCTGATTTCTTTCTGTTCATTCTTTAGGTCTGAAACTGGCAACCCTACCTACTGTCACTCAGCATCTTCAGCTGGTTGTGACAAAGATCTCTGCTGTAGCAATATATCTCCAATACTTCACTGACAGAAAATGGCTAACAAAATTTTCTGTGGAAATTGCTCAGAGTAAAATCAAATTCTCATTTTGTACAGTACTTTAATTTCACTCCTATGCAGGCAGCTTTGTGTGGTCTCTGGGATTTATGAAATTCAGTGATTGAATACTCTGCTAGAGAGATGGCTGAACATGCTCCTGGGTTGAAAATGAGAGGCATCCCTCATAATCAGGCCTGGTAAAGAGCACTTTTGTCCTCTGCTGCCTCTCATTATCTGTCACTCAATTAAAAGGCTTCTCTCCTTGATTTCTTGCATCAGTTGTAATTTTATTTGGGGATGTAAGAAATCCTCTCTACAAGTATGCAATTTAGGATCTTACCTCTGAAATGCTGATTTTAATTAATTGTTGGTATTTCTGAAACACTTTGGTTGAACATCTAGGATAAAAGAACAATTTATCCTGCTTTTTTTCTAATTTCTGTCCTTGTTTTGTTTTTTTTCCTAGTACATTCATGCCAAGTGTTGATAATCTTCTACTCACATGGTCCCAATGTCATTGCCAACTAACCTTTTTTTTTAAATATTAGCTACTAACAAAAAGCCATTTGGAGTAAAATAAGCAAAATAAGATTTATTTGACTGTAAGACATAGAGCCTTCTCACTGCAAAACTTCAGTGCAGAATAATTTTACACAGCCCAGAAATGGATATTAATCTCAACCTGTAAGAAGAGAAAAATTTCTTGTATGAGTGACATAAATGTGACCATTTATATGAAAATGTATCACAGCTGATAAAAGGGCAGATGAACTTTCATTGTGGCTATGATTTAATTTTATGAACTTCCACAGAGACTTTATTCTTCCTTTCCTTTTTTTTTTTTTTTCTAGAAAATGCTCTTTAAAAAAGTGCTCCTGCATTTATAAGGCAACTTTCTGAATTACAAATGTCCTGATTATAAGGAGAACATTCAGGGAAGATGGCAGTCACCAGCAGCTACAAAACTAAAAAGCTGAAATTCAGAAGAGTGCTCTGACAAAACAAGAGAAAAAGAAGCAATACAAAGGGAGAAGACATTTCATGAAGGAGAACTTAGAGATATCAGAAGTGCTACTATGAAGAAGATGAAATCAAGATGCAGAAAGAATGAGTTTACAAATGGAGGTCAAACCACAAACCTGAGTGACTAAGAATTTGTATGAGACATTTTGATTAAGGAATTCCACCAAGACAAAAGGAAATTTCAAATAAGGAAGAAAGACAGACCTCAAAGTCAAATAATGAAACATTGGGTAATAAATCACATGAAAGAGTGAAAAATTTGGAGTTCTGTGAGCAGCAGAGTTCTGATGTCTGGTCTCTTCCAGATGTATCTTGTGATGTGATTTGCTGTTGTTCACAAAAATCTGAACTATGACTGAAGATCCTCTTGGAGATGAGTATTAGTAATAATTCACTGGATGCAGCATGTACTGCAAGCTTTCCATCACAAACAGCAAGCACAGATCTTTCTTCTTCACTTAGACATCAGTCTCCATGAAATCTGCAGGGAGATGGTATTCTTCAAAACCTTCACTCACCACTGAGATTGCAGCTTACCAATGAGTTTGAAAATGGGTCATTAAACTTAGATGCTCACATAAACATACATGCAGCTGAATCAAATAAGCCTTAAGAAATAAGACAAATTGGGTGGAACAAATTCCAGAGGAGGAAGAGTTGTGGTTATTGAGTGGAAAGGAGATGAATGAGGCAAGACAAAGAGAAAGGCGACTTTGTCGTGGCTTCAGAACAAACAGAGAAAGAGGAGATAAGATATATTGGGACAGCGTCTAGTAGAAAGATGACAGGGAATAAGGCAGAAGAGAGCAGTTTATTGAAAAGCTAGAGAGGAATGAATGGACAGGACGATAAAAAGATGTAGTTTCTAGAGGAATATGAGAAAGAAGGGGAAGAGAAAAAATGTGACTTCCCAAAAATAGCCGTGAGCTCAGTAAATCGGAGATAACAAGATGAGTATACGCAGTTTATGCAGCAGTGGGAGATACAGCAATGCTATATGACTGAAGGAACAGAAGGCAGCAGGGTGCAGGCGGCCAGAGATGTGGATGTGGGGAAAGGATAAGCTGACATAAAGATGAACTATGTGAAGAAAATGGAGTACCAGGCATTAGAATGCTTCTGCCTTGCAATTGTGTGCCAGGGGATGAGGAGGAAGGCTGGAAGGGGCCGGCAGGCCCGCTCAGCTATTTGGGGCTGACACTGCCAAAGGGGCAGGTGGAGCATAACTGGTAAATGCTTTGTTCATGAGAGAAATATTGAATTATGCCCAGTAATTACACGGCCAGAGAACTAAAGATAATTATGTGTCTGCACACCAGTGACTCTGGGAGTATCAATTAATCACTGCACTAGTCCAAGCCGGTTGTGAACTCCCCAGTAAGACTTGGTTCTGTCAGAGCAGGCTGCTACACTGGGATCAGCATCTTGGACAAGCCATGTGGCAGGAGGTCAGGGTCCCCAGGGCATATGGCACTGCAGGCTCAGAAGCCAGCTGGCACAGGGGCACAGCAGCTCAAAACAGGGGGCAGCCCTGAGAGCAGTCCTGTCCCAGCAATGCAGGCCTCAGAAGGGGAGCAGGCACAGAGCAAAATTAACATGACTGTAAAAGTCGCAGCTGCTGTTCAGGAGGTGGCATCGCTGAGCATAACAAGAACCACACCAATGTCAGCCAGCAGCTGTCAGAGACTGCAGAGATTGCAATCTTCCTCATTGCAGAAATCCTGTGTGTTGGCATTTGCGGACTCTTTTTTCAACAGAGATTCTAGCTTACAGAAAACACCAGAAAATGGTGCCTCTCCCAGTCAGAACATAACCAAAACTTTTCCAAATATTGATAATTCTAAGATTTGGCCAATTTTGCTTGTCACATTAATTTTCTGCTTGCAGGATCATAGCTTTTCCAGTCATGTTGAATTGTTGAAATGTTTTGGTACTTGGCAGTTTATGTATCATCCTCCCACACATCATTAATTTGACAACGGACATTAAATCTTTCTGCCATGACTGGAGTCTTCTGAAATGAAGTACATGCAGAGGGTAAAAGAACCTCTGCCTGACTCCAAGCCACATTGGAAAAAGTGCAGAACAGACAAAACTGCAAACCCAGCCAATAAGCTACAAGTATTCACCACTGATGTTCAGTAAATGAGTACTTTTTCCTCAGTTCACAGTAAGTTTTGATAATTTCAACCTATAACTTCCTGAGCCTCTATTCCACCATCTACAAATGAGGAACAGGCTACTATGCTCCTAGAGGCAATGCTTCATTAAAAAACAAATGTTCTGAACATGCAAAAGACGACACGGAATTAAAAAGGGTCATTTTTCTTCTAAAAGTTTGCTTCAATTAAATTGTACTCCCTCTCCCTATTTATAGCATCCAGTTGCTCTACTTTCTATCCTGACATGTCTCTCTGTCCTGAGGTCACTGGAATGTCGTGTCCTTCACACAAGCAGAGGTTAGCCACAGTGATGTTACAGGAGGATAAAAAGAAGATTTGCTTCTGTCAGCCGCTGTTGAAAAATAGATGTTGAAAACTGTTTAAGATCATAGAGATTGTTTCTCATGACAAGCGGGCATCAGCTCCGCTCCATGTTACTTATCTGGAGAAGGTTAGCTTCTCTCAGCACAACCTCTCTTTGCTGTTGTCTTTACAGTGCTCTCAGTATCTTTGTAATATGGACCAAGTCTAAAATTACTATCATGTCAGATGTAGTTTAGAAATAAATGTTTCTTAGAGAAGAAAAATGGTCCTCTCTTTTTAGAACAGAAGCACAAAATGGAAAATATAGAAAACTATTCAACTCTTCATCTGTGAGAACTATGTAAGCGTATGCTTATTTTTATTAATACTATCAAGTGCCTATTATTATTATCTCACATTTTAGGTCTCTATATGACACGGCCATTCTCATAGATACAGTCACTCTGCATTATTTATGTATATAGTACTATGTGAAGATGAGCTTTGAAAAAAGGTACTTACAGCAAGTTCCCTGTATATTACAAAATAGAAACAATGCCCAAGCATACAGTCCCTTGCTCAGAGTCATCTGAAAGTGATAAGTGTTCTGAAATAACTGCTTGTGCTTTCTCTCACGGGTCTCATGATTAATTCAAGTAATGATTCTGCAGCTCTGAATTTCAAATATATATAAAAGTCAGATGTTTGACACTGAGAAAAACAGTACTTATGAGATAGCTTACAGAAACACACAGTGCCGGACACACTGCTCACAGCCTTGTTCAGTACATATCCTTGGCCTGGATAACTTCCCAAGGACGCTAAACTTACAGGTCAGTCCAGCAAGAGAGAGAGATGCAACGGGCATAACGGGACTAATGACAAAGACTGTAATTGGACAAAATTGTTCCCCCTGCCACTGACACTGCTGGTTTTCTTCCTGTTCCCAAGCAGTGTGAATCAATAAATAAATAGGACTGTACCGATCTTTCGTCTGCAAGAAGCACACACAGCTGTGAAGGAAATAGAGGTGGAACAATATAAAAAAATCCAACTAAATACTGCTAGGATTATGGATATTTGGATAAACTGGGTTAAGCTTCTTGAAGGAAGCCACAAGTAACTACTAGTAAGTCTGCAAAATTAATAATGGAACAGATAATTGTACGAGCCAGTAGCAAAAAAAAAAAAAAAAAAGTAAGTAATTTTACACAACCATCATTTAAAAAACAGCACATTGGAAGAGGATGTGATTGCCAAATACTAGCAGCTCACTCGCTACTGTCTGCATTGCTTATGTCCCTTTTTCAAGACAACTTTGAGTGCATCTATATAAATAGATTAAATGGTATAGGTTCTTTATCTATAAATAGTACCCACAATTCTGCAAAAAGCACCTTGCTTACAGTAGTCAGAAAAAAAGAAAAGATGTACTGGGTAACAGTGGAGAGAGTAATGGTGACAGCTGGTGGTTTCCAAGGCTGAAATATTTCATGTAATGACAGCACCATGGCATAAGCTTACTTTGTCATTCCTCTTCATCTGCATTCATCTGCACTGACTAATTCTGCAGGTGCAAGATATACCTGCAAACCTCACCATCTCCTCTCCTTAAACTCTTGATTAACAAATGTGATATTGATACTACTTCCTGTCTCTATCCACTAGAAGATGCATTGGTTAATCATATGCCAAGACAAATGTATACCCTCAGATAATCTAACCTGCTGGGAGAAATGAAGCAGCTGAGAATGTACTGAGATATTTTCCAGCAGGAATAAGGAGCCACTACCAGATGTTGACAAAAATCAATCAGAGAAAATCAGGTTTTCTTTTTGATCTTGCACATTTTTTCTCTGTCAGCCATTTCTAAAATTCTTCTACTTAGTAGGGTCTGATATTCAGCTCCCACAAAGATCCCCTAATCCTTCTCTGATAGTCACCATTGCCAGAACAGTAAATCTCTTTAAGGCTAAACTTCTCCTTAGCAATATATTTCTCTTTCCCAGAAACATAAGAGAGGCTTGGAATTTGCATTTCAGCTAGCTGGAGATGAAGGAGAACATTTTGAAGCAAATGAGCTAGGGTAACTCAGAAATCTGTCCACTCTTTCTCCTCCCTACCGTGTTCCATCCTCATGATATTCTTCCAACACTGCAGCAAGCTGTGTTGAGAGCCCAAGCAGAATGGGGCTCTGCAGCTCTTGGCCTGCTGCACCCTGCAGCAGCTGTCAAAAAAAAGCTTTGTTTGCCCAACACAGTTGGTTGGCCAGGTTGTGCTCACTCATAAATGGAAACTCAACACCTGCCCCATCACAAGCCAGCTGTGGGGATGAGGAAAGCTGGGCAGTGCTCTTGTGGTCAGACCAGCAGCAGACGTGGTCCCTCACCACAGCACTGAATATCCAGGCTTTGGCCATGTGCATCCAATCAGGCAAAGGCACTGGCATTTAATCTGCCTCCTGCAGTAATGTTGTGATTAGCTGCAAATATGGCATTTGTATTAATGAAAAATGCTTCTTAAACTTTGTTTCTTTGACATTATGTTGTGCTGGAAAAAATATATTTATTTTTACAGCTGAATTCTAAAGGAAGTCAGGAAAGTCTCCTGAAGAAGCACAGATATTTCTGTAACAACAGAATCTCTAACAACAGAAAGTTCTCACTTGTTGGAACAAGTGCTTTCTCTAGATCAAAGTGTTGTCTGTTTTTATTACTACTTTCATTATGATGCAAAATGAACATATTCTGATTGAGAAAGCAGATAAAATATTTCAACCATTACTAAGTAGCAACCTCAGCTCATTATTTTTGAAATAAATACAGCTCTTTAATCAGATCATTTCACATGGCAGTAATAAGACAAAATGTTCACTAGTAGTTAAAGTTCAAGAAATAACCAAAGCATTTCAATAAAAACGTCCAATGCTAAGTGAAATTCCTAAATTCTGAAATGAACTTATTCAGAAGCAGTTTTCATTTCAATAAATTTTTCTGAGGAGACTTTACTGAAATTTTTAGGTTAAAAAGAAAGTTCTTTTAAAACATTTTGCCAAGCCATTTTTATTATATTTTCTCGCCATTTCTATACTTTTATAGACTTTGGTATTTTTCTTCTACAGATCTTTATCTGTCACTTCCTGGATGAAAGCAAAGAAATTCACATTCATCTTTCCAGTTGTACTGAAATTGGCTGTTACAAACTTTGAGGTCAGGCATGTCACTCAAGCTCAACAGCTTTGGCTTAAAAGCAAGTGATCGGTAGGAGTTCCTGTCTCACATTAAGTTCAAATTCAGAAACTGGGGAGCATCTACAACCCACAGATAAATCCATAAAGATGGTGAACTCCCAGGTCTTGTTTTTGTGGCAGTCCTCTGCTCCATTTGAAGTATTCCTGAGTACTGCCTTTAGCACCCCTTTACAGGCAGTTGGCTACAGTGTAAGTAAACAGGTCACCACCTTCAGAGGTGGTGAAGAACAATCTCGAAGTTAATAACAGTAACGATATTCACGTTCTCTTCAAGAGAACAGTTTTCACACCATTTATGAAAAGCGCACACAAGTTGACCAAGCAGTGTACATACACATCAGGACGTGTGGCAAAGTGGTGCACTTGACTGGGATTTATGCAACCATCCCCTGCCTACTTCTTATCTTCCTGTCCCTTAATATTCGGCCAGTGCTGGATGTCAGAAAAGCAAACAAGCCCCTAGCACATCTGTGCTCTGACATGGGACAACTTGGGCTCCTAATCCCTGGCAGTCTGACTGTTCCTTGAGCAGGGCAGAACTTTCTATACAAACCAATTAAATAGAAAAAATTTCATTCATTGATCCCCAAATATTTTCTTGTAAACATTTTAGGCTCTATAAGTATTTACCAGGCAATGTTTGGATCCCTGATCATCTTCAAGTGGCCTCAGTGCTCCCAGATCAGCAGCAAGCCTTGTCAGAGCCTGACAAAGCACAATAAGTCTGAAACCAAGGGGTCAGGGTCCCAGAATTCAGTCAGTCTCGTAGGGCAGATCAGACACAGCTGGTTCTGCAGACTCCTGGTCTATCTGGGGAGCCATTATGAGCCAGAAATATGAACCCCATCAGTTCTTAGCCCTGGTCCATTTGGAGGGAAGATAAACCACAATCTCAGCAGTAGAGCAGCTGCTGTTCAGAACTGAAATCCTTGTTTCTAACAGGTATGTGTATTACTGTGAAGGTTTTCAGCAACCTTCCTTCTTCAACAGAGATATGTCTCTCTGAATTTTTTTAGTTTTGAGTAACTATGATGACAAAACTTGCTTGTAGTTTAAACCAAGCCCCATTCCAAGGCAAAAATACACTGCAGTAATCCCAAGAGAATGAGAACTCACGCACTGGATGACAGAGTTATCAAAGGCTGTGTGTGTGGCAGCTCTCTCATCATTTTCAGGCAGGTTTTCTTGTCTTCATAAAGATCACTGCAGCTTCTAGTTAATGTAATGACCTTTATAGAAAGGATAGCAGAACTGCACAAGGCCACAAAGGCACTCTTGCCTTTAACCATTTGGGAAAAGTCTTGAAATAGACTAACTTGAAAACATAAAAAAATAAGAGCAAGATGATGCAAAGTAGTGTCAGCACAATAACATTCACCATTCTGTGTCCTCAAAGATTATGTTAACACATGAAGTAGCATTTTCACCATCTCACCATTAACTAGGGAAAATATTACCCTGATTACAAGAAGAGGAAACGAGAAAGAGCCACAACCAGGACTGATAGGACCTTTACCACAGGAAGTCTGGGGGAAAAAAATTGCTGGATGTTCGGAACCTAGGGGTTTTATCATCAGCTAGAGCACCACTCATCTGGAAGTTTACAAATTTACTCTAGCATTACATTTTGCCCTATTACAGTATCACCAAATGGCAATCAGCCAGGATTTGTTAGACGCTTTGCATGAATACAGCAGCATTAGATCACTTGTTCAAACATCTTTCTCACACCTATCAAATACATCTTCTTTTTACTAATTTCTCATTCACTGGGTAATTATTTTCCACAGTATTTCATGTAGAACACGAAGAACAAAGCATCACATTTAAGACTGGCATTAGTCTTTATATGTCTCATAAGTAATAACTTCATGGAATCAAAGTGGAGTCTCTCTCTTTGGATCTTCAAAAGCCACCTGTAAAGGCCCTGGGCACCCTGCTCTAGGTGGCTATGCTAGAGCAGGTGCTTGGATCAGATGGCTATACAGGTCCCTTCCAACCCCAGCCACGCTGTGATTCTTTGGATCAACAGGTCCTGATAGTTTCAGCCTTTGCTATGCAGGGCCAATAGTAGTGCAACTCCAGACTCTCCCTTCTCATATTCCAGTTACTGAAGCTGAAACACTGAGTCATATACTTCCTTCTGTCAGCAGTGCCTTTGGTAATCCACAAGGATTTACCCTCATGAGAGTGAGAGGTTGCTTTGTTAAACTGACCTTCTGCTGGGAAAAAACTGTCTTATGGGCCAAAGACCTACCAAAGAATGCCTTCCTTGATTTCCCTAGCCTTGGCCCTGATCAAATCCCAAATACCACAGCACTGCTCTTGCTTTCATGCCCTGAAAGGCGGTGAATCAATGTAATTCATGCTGCACAGTTACTTCCCCTCCTGGGTGCGGTTTTACTGCCTTGGCCTTGCCTACAGTTTATGTTGACAGAAGCTGACTTAAATGAGGATTAAATATAGTTGTGCCTCAGCATGACTATTCACACATACAAGGAAGGTGATGAAAAATAAATGAAGTTGTTTTACTTTTTAATATGTTTAAAAGCTGTCTCCTACTGCTATTCTCATTTTCAGAATTTGACTGAGAGCTGGGAGCTAATCCTCCACTGCTTTGCATTTTTACAGAGAACAGAGAAAACCACTACCATCATTATAAGGTAGGATTCTGCAACTTCCAGTTTTCAAAAATATAAATACAAAGGCATCAGGTAAATACAAAGAATCCGATCTAGGCTACACGGTTTTTAACTGAAGTCAACTGAACTCTGCTGATTTACTGAAACCGATTACCCAGGGTTGGTCTCTTCCAGAAGCTTCATCTGTTTTGTGTTTGAACTTCCCAAAGAAATCTGACAGTAACTGACTGGCAAGTGCAAAACTGCATAACAAAGCAGCTTGCGCTTCTCATTTGAAATCACATTTGGTTAAGAAAAGCAAATTACTTTTTATATGAGCCACCCTAAACAGGCACAGAGAATAACAAAGAAGATTATGAATAGATTTTGCCACATATCCATTTAGCTGCCACTTCAACTCAGAATCACATTTAACTAGCACTACAGTGATTACTGATTAGTGCTAAATATTTTCATCTCAGCCTTCCAGATACTGTTTTGGTCTAACTTAGCTGTGATTAACCAGTTATTTCTTCCAAACTACTACACACCAGTGAAGTCAAGTGCTTTGTTTTCATATACACGTATTTTTTTCCTAAAGCTTTTTTCACCTGTCCAAGTTTAAAAAAAAGAAAAAAAGAAAAAACAAAGCTTCAACACTACATCATTAACAATTCACAAAAATAATTTTATTGTCTGTACAAAAGGAAGATCAATAGTTTCTCAGGTAAACAGCAGGGGCTTAATTATAATACCACATAGACTGGCATTTGGTATTGCTTTTCTTGAGATAAATTCTCATGAAATATCTATCAAGAAGGTGTGTTTTGTTGGAAGAGCTAGAGTGAAACACATTTCAAAATGTCCCAGTTCTAAAATAATGAAGGAGGTACTAAATAAACTCAGCAAGACAATGACATTGTTAAAAACAGAGGAGGCTCTTGAACAAGTGGATAACCAGTAAATGCTGTAAAATGTTTGAGATGCAATCAGCTCCCTGCTTGTAAGAACACTTCAATCTGGTAACATAAGTTTGGCTGATCATCCTTTATCAGAAAAATACAGATTTTTTACAAGCCCGACTTTATATGCTGCCTTCTTAAATGCAAAGGAGAGAATTCTAAAACACTGGTATGAGGATTGTAGATAATAATACTTACATGGGTGCAACAGCACCCAAAAGGAGTTCTTTAGATGATGCAAAATAAGATTTCCCTGGAATAGCACACCTATAATGTGGAAAGGGAAACATTAACAGTTAACTCTCAAAATCCAAATATCTCATATTCTGGAGAAACTATTTTGGGAGACATTCTCAAATATTCTATAAAAATCCTCTAGCTTATCCTGAAGAAAATAATAATAATAATAACCAAATGGCAGTGTATAGGAGAACATTATAAAAATGACCTTTATTATCTCCACAGTTTGATTTACTAAATCATAGTCATTAAAAATCAGAGATAGAGAATAAAAAGGAAATAAGAACATTAATTACAGAAACCATTCTTAAAAGTTGTAAGCAAAAACTGAACAAAAAACCCCATACCAGGCATAGTCACAGTACTCTAATCTTGATTCCATGAAACATTTAAAAAAGAGCAAACACTTGCTGAACGTAGTGGATAACAGAATGAAATATTTAAGCAGCAATTCACTGTTTATAGTAAAGAATGAAATATTAAGCCATTAATCAGAACCTTACGGGGCTAGCTCCAACAAGTAAAATTGTCTGGTAAAATTCAGAAACTTTAATATTAACTTCTTGCCCTGCTGTGGTCAAAGCAATCCAAACAAGCCAGAAAGTAAGAAGATTTTCAGAAAGAGCCCAGTGGACAAGAATCAAACACACTAACATAGAACTATATAAGATTAGTGGGAACAGAATGGAAAAGCTATGCTATGCTATCACATGTCAAGAAGCATGTTCAGGATACGTGTTTCAGATCTGCTGTCAGATGGGGCACCAACAGGCAATTACAATTTGTTCATAGACTGGCAAAATAATTTTCGTTACAATATCTACAAGATCCTGGCATTCATTAAATATCATCTGGTAATTAAGAATCTATTTATTAATTGGTCACAGAATACAGAAGTTATCGAGTTAAAAGAAAAAAAATAAAACAAGAAATGTCTCTTAAATATCTTATATAAAAATGTAAATATTTTCATATCTTAATTGAAAGAAACTATAGCAAATAGATGATTTCTTACCAGGGGAAAGGCAAAGGAAGGAGAAAGGTTCAATATAAATTTATACCGTTCGCTTATGTTATTTATAATATTTCCAGACAAGAAACAAAGTACACAAGCTTCATTAGAAAGTATAATGCAAAGGCTGAAGTTTCCATGATCAAGATAATGTCAAAAATACATGATTCATAGCTGTTTAAAAAAGACAAACTACATTAAAACTATTAAGTTATTTAGTCTAGACTGTAAATATGAAATAAAAGACTGAGGTGATATCATGCAGATGATAAATATTTGCTCCTGAACTAACCAGCACATGAGGTTTCAGTACTGCTTAGCTTACAGAATGTGTATTTCTCCCTTGTTATCTCACAAAATACATAATGTCACCCCAGATGTCTATACGAATTGCAAAACAGTCTGGTCTTCCTTCATATTGACAATATGGGAATACTGGATGGTAAAAAATATTTTGAAAATCCATCTTGAAAGCAGTTACAAAGATAGAGACAGAACCTGAACAGGACTTATAGACATGTGTACTGGGGTTTGGTCCATCCAAAAGATTTAAGGTAGGCCTAGGGAAGCTACTCTTGTTCCTTGTAGGGTAAAAAAAAAAAAAAAAGCAATCTTAAAACCATGGAACCAGGCAATAGTTCCCACTATTTATTATTGGAAAAAAAAAAAAAAGAAAAAGCCACCAAAAACTATTTAGTATAGTATTTCATAATGGAAGACAACATATTCTGTGAGATCAGTGCCAAGAAAACTCACAAAAATGTACAAAAGTAATGCTATACCTTGTAAAGACAACAGAACAGAAATGCTAAGCTTATGAAGAAGCCTTGATACAGATATACACCTGTGAAACAAAAGGAAGCAAAGAACCTTACCAGGCAGAAATAAATGAGTTGAATAGTACAACTTCTAATTTTCTATGCTTTGACTATTCCAAAGCATTTTCAGTGCCTCCCTACTAGCAAATACTCAGCTCCACAATAAAGGTCTCTTATCCATATCAAAACATGGCTACATTTGTATCATTTGAAAACAGAACAGAGCTACAGACAGTACACATTTATTTATTCCTATCATGTAGGAAGTTATGCCAATAGCCACTGTAGCTATAACTGTTTTATTGCAAATGACTAAAAATATGTATTTTTTAATTTTGAAGATCTCTTTTAATTTCACAACAAGAACATTATTTCCTGGTTTCTCTGCTTCTTTTCTCCACTCAAGTGCTTCAATTTACAAGTTTCAATATATTAGTTAAACCAATAAACAACATGCAGACATGCAAAGAATAAGTGCAGTGGAGCAGATCCAAACCAGCTTCTTTCAGCACCTTAGCTGCTGAAGTGAATTTAGGCCTCTACTGTCACATACATGAAACTGTTCAGAGCCACCACACAAAACTGTTGTGTATTCTGAGATACACATATGTGAATTGCAGCTGTACACACACTTTCAAAATAGCTTGTACAAGTCAAATCAGTAAAAGAGCTGTTGTTAGACATGAAGTGCAGATGTCAGATGAAAACGAGGAAGCAGACAGCTTGGCCAAAAAGCTAGACATGTACTAGGACAAAGAAAAGTAATTTCTGTAATTAGAAAGCAGATTTGACAGAAACACTTGCTATTGTTTGTTGAAGTTCTTCTCACTTCAGAGATAATCTTGCTGAAGTTATTTCTTTGTTTGAATAAAGAGGCAGAAGTCTTCACTAGGTCAATGGCAGCAGAGCCAAGTGTAAGCCCTTTGTACCAAGGGCAGCCTTTCCATATGTGATTTTGCTTCCCAGAAGCATGAAGAGGGATTAATACAGGTGAGGCAGCTCTGCCCTTCAGGTCTGACCTGCATAGGCTAAATGCCATCCTATTGCTATGGCTACAAAATCTTGTCATCACTGAAACAAGGAGTTGGTATCCTTCGTACATTTGGAATTTAGTTTCTACATGAGGATGAACCACACAGTATTGATGTAACCTCCCAAATATCTCCTACTTTAGCAGTATACAAAACAAGCATCAATATCAAAAGCTTGTAAATGCCTCTTTTCACACTAAAAGAAAAGAAGAAGAAAAGCATTGCAATCTGGGACTGTCAACAAAATATTTATCAAGTTTCTATCTCTTGAAAAATTTTATGTTTCAAAGCACTGCTGAAGAAGCAGTATTAAAGGTAAGGCAAAACATGCACTTCAGATCAATGAATGGTTCCAAATTAAGTGGGAAATAGCTTATGTTCTTAGTTTCTAAATGTTCAGGAGAAGCCAGAGGTCCTTGACACTCCAGTCCATACTTGTTCTCACTCCCATCCTCTGCTGAAGAACTGCTGTATCATCTTGAGCAAGCCACTTCCCCTCTTCATTGCCCTGATTTCTTCTTTGTACTTAAGAGATAATACAATAGTCATACTCAACAAGCTATTGTGTAAGTTATTACATTCTGAATTGTATAGCAGAGACTGTCTATTCAGGTAGAGATATAAACAATCTTATGTTTCCTTTGTTGCTCTTCAAATAATTTTGTTGCTTTCTGTACCTCTTTGTGCTGAGATCATGAACTGCAAGTACTGATAGATGAGGGTGAAAGCTCATCTTCCAGCATTGCCAGCCTGACTAGAACTAGGCAATACCTACAATTATATTAAACTCTCTGCCCCTCTGTTTCTCTCTCCTCCTCTCACATGCATACACAATGCACCACCAACTGCACCCATCTGACAGCCAAACAATGTCCAAAAAAAGCTTACAAATTCTTCTAGGATTATCTGAAGAGTAGCTTGGAAAAGTTGCATTTCAATAGTTTTATTACAAACACAAAGATTTATGACTGCATAAAGTGCAAGTTACCTACTCTATGGCCCATCAAGAATAGAAAAGGAATCAAAAAGCTTTACAAGCTTGCCATCCCACAGGTGCAGCACATCTCCCACTGCAGCACAGAACTGTTCTGCTTCAAGCAATGAGACATACTCTGAAGGCATGACAGCCTCTCATCCATGGGAACTTAACAAGTAAAACAGCTATGGAAAATTACTTTAAGAAGCAGTGTCTTTAACACCTATGTCATATTAAGTGGCATTAACACTGTATGTTTAAAAAACAGCCCTGCACTATCAGCTGGAGTGCGTCAGTATCCCTGCTGCTCAGTTCTACTATTTCAGAGGTCACGGAAGGAATTTAGTGACAGTATCATCGTCAGCTCTTGGAGTACAGTTTGTCCACCAGCATCAAGACAGCAACGCAATTATATGCACATGTCTGCTAGTTAATATGTTTACCATCTTATGTGCATCACCTCTACAAGTGGGCACAGAGATTTCTTTCTTTCCAGTTTTAGAATCTAGACATGGTTTGAGAAAAGGCAGGGAAGGCAACAGACAGTGATTTTGGAATGACAGTAAGTGAAGTTTGTGATAAATTTATATTTCGGAAAATCCATTCCATATTCTCAGACTGGTCCCAAAGAATGTCCTTCTTCCCATCTATGAGGTCTTTAATCTTCCTGTATAATTTTTTTCATCATTAACACACTTACTCTTGCAGACACATTGTGGTATTTTTTATTAGTTGATATCCCCATCAGCCCCTTAGTCCTGGAAGGTTTCCACATTAGAGAGAGTGGGTCACTGTACATCTGAATAAGGCAACAACTTCCATCAAAACAGAGATGAAATGCAGTCACCTTGAATACAGTGTTATATTAGAGTTTAACATCAACAAGGAAAGCATGAATCCTCATTAATTAACGGTTTGAGGCACTGGTACAGGCTGCTCTGAGAAGCTTTGGATGCCCCGTCCCTGGAGGTGCCCAAGCCAGGCTAGAACTGGATGATCTTTAAGGTCCCTTCCAACCTAAGCTGTTCTGTAATTCTCTGACAGGTTAAGAAGAACAATTTCATCCTTCCTGTGCTATCTAGACATCTAGCAGTAAGAGGCCACCCAAAGTACAAAAGTACAGAATAAAAGAAAAAAAAATTGTAGAACACTTGCTTACCTTTCCAGCTGCTTAAGGAAACCACACATATTCTACCTTTCGTTTCACTTACAAAGAGAAAGTAGTTTTTGCACAGAATAACTGTAGTCTAGTATTTCTGCTGTGTATTTCCTTACAGTAGTAATTATTTAAAAGACTGCCTGCTCAGAGAATCAAGGCCCTCGTTGATACATAGAGTTGAACCAAATTCATACACAGCTTAGAAAGACCTAGAATAATCTCTAATAGAATTAACTGAGCACAGACTTTCCAACTATTATGCACTGCAGAGCAAAGAACAGAAAGCCTTCAAGGGAGTTGTTTGACAACAGTACTTTTATGGGACTGCTATAGGCCTAATATTAAAGATGAGAGGAAAAAGATCCCTTCTATCCAGTATATGTTTGAAAATAAAATTAAAAAAAAAAAAAGCAGTTTATATTGTTCCCATATTCTTCCCCTGCAGTATCTTTCTGCTCAGGAAAAGTGAAATGACCTTGGCAATGAGACTGCAGACCATACTTGTGAGATTGAGTTTCCATTCCCAGCCACTACTGAAGAATTGCAGGACTTCAGAAGACTCTGCTATTGCACAGAGATTGAATTTCGTTAACAGGAAACAAACAGCCCACAGTTCAAAATGCTGCAAAGTAGATCAAAAGGTTAGTTCTTCCTTTGAAGGAATAAAGAGGAGTGTTTAATACTTCAGCATACCCACGATGCTGACCGTAACACAGGGTCTGAGCTCGCCAGCGGTGGTCTGAAAGGTGATAGCAGCGGCCATGAAGTGCTGGGCCCAAGCCCAGCTGGTGACAAATGGGTGATAAAGTGCTTGCACTGACAAACAGCAGGACACACAAACACTGGAAAGTTTCATTGCCAGAGCAAAACATTCTCAAACTGAAATAATAGTTCCCAGAAAGTAGCTATGCTCTGGGGAAAATGAAGAAAACCCAATGGGTCTGGGTCACAATGCTGGCACTGTACCAGCATCTGCAAGAAACAGAACCTGTTTGCAAGCTTTTCATTTCACTTTTCTGTTTCTTTGTTTTTTGTCTTTTTGCTGGGGAGTTTGAGACACACAACACCTCAGAAATTTGCTGGACCTGCCCATGAGCTCTGGAGGTTTCCCCGTATCATTTTGTCCAAGCTGCGGAAGCACTTCAACATCCAAAGGACATTTAGTTCATCACTTTCAGAAGCTAATGTAACAGTCTTGAACTGAATTAAAGTCTGAACAGGAAATCCTTTCCTCTTTGGATAAGTACTGACAAGCAAACTGGCTTTATACATATATATATGTATATATATGTATTTTTTTTTTTTCCACAGAAAGCCATAACTTTCAGAATTGACATTTAAAAAGAAATTTCCTGCTTTTTTCTTTAAAAGTGAAAACATTAAACATTTCAGTTTCTCCAGAGTGAAACCTCTGGTTCAAAACATGAAGCTAAAGCACTGTATTTTGCTTTGTCTCAGCACATTAATCCTCAGCTGCCTAAACTAGCACAGGCTTCTTGCCCATGTTCTGGCCAGAGACTGGGTCCTCCCTCAGCACACGCTTCAGTGAGGCACAGCTACCTCCCCTTTGCTCTTTTCCATAGTGCAGGTCCTTCAAGATTTCAGACAAATCCAGAGACTGAAAAGAACTTCCTAAGTCCATTTAATTGCCTGAAAAATGTTTAACTGTTTGCTCTTTTTTTCCCCTCAATGAAAGCTGTCAGCAGAAAGAAACTCTTGGCAAAACCTATTTGACTGAAAAACTTCCTCCATCAGTTTTTCCTCTTAGACTTCCTAGTTTCATTTTCTTATCTCTAACACTAATATAAACCCTATTTAGACCTCAGTCTTGCTTGATAACCTTTGAGAACAGCTGGGGAGCAGGAAAGAATGGAGAAGGATTCTACGTCACCAATACGTCAAGCTACCAGCACAGGGTATGTTTCGATTACAGACAGTAATCTAGAAACCAACTTGCAACTTCCAGTGAGGTAACTTAAAAACTACTTCTGTGCTTAGTGTGTGGTGCACACAGCTGCTCTCCCCAGAAGGCAAATGCAATGGTATCTTGGTTTTGGAAGGCTTAGCTGGGACCAGTCAGGGATTGGTCAGGCCAGTCATTTTACAGCATGATGAAACTCAGTGATTTTATCTGTTTGGTAAAATGCTAGCTGCATACATATGCATCTTTTCCATAAAACAGAAGTCCTGCATAAGATCTACAGCAAACACTACAGAGTACCAGAGGAAAAGGATTTACTTGAATCACCTGAAATTGGATATTTAAAAAAAAAAGAAAAGTAACCAGCTGCAACAGGCTTTGGACGATGATTCATCTTTTGGAAATTTCCACTGGCAGTTATTCTCAGTCTGACCAACTCTTTGTTAGGCACCATGGTACACTGCACCAGGCTTCTGGAGTTACAACAGAGACACACTGAGCAGCACCAGCCATGCTCTGTTGTATGTCCCCTACTTCCATTTCCTTTGCATGAATCCAGCAATCTACATTTGGTAAATTACTGAAATAATGATAATGATAATATAAGAATAATAAAAGATTGCAGAAAGCAATGATCTAGGTTGGTTTCGTAAGTGCAGGGTTGAGCTTCAGCCAAAAGACTTGCCAAACTGCGATAAATGGTCACTATGGGAACAGATGATGGATAAGGGATGATAAAGTCTGGGCTGCCAGTGCAGTTAGGAGACCATTAAATATTAAGTATTGCTTTCACAATGGCACCTTTTTATTCAGTCACGTCCAAAGGCAGCTGGAGGCCCAGCACAGCGCACACACACTTTGCATGGAGCAGGAGAACAGAACACTGCTGCTCAGACCCTCACACAGGATCCTCCACCTGAACACGAATGTGGTACCACACACTGGGAACCCATCTTGTTTGCAAACTATGTCATAAACACAGTGGATTTTGCAGACTGCTGCATTATTATTATTTTTTTTAAACACTAACTCTTAGAAAGTAAACTTTTAGTGCGTAAGCTGTCTGCCAGTATGTGGACAGGGGAAGAAGAGGAAAGCTCAGACAACATCTTCCCACATTGTCATCCTTTTGGAGGCTTCAGATAGCTGGTACTATCAGACAGTGTGACTAGCACTGCATACACGTTCACATAAGTTGGAAAGATATCCACCTGTATGGTGAGAACGAGATTTCTTTGTTCCTAACTGTATCTGTCAAGGCAAATCTCTAGCATGTACCACAACAAAAACCTACAGTCTGTTACAGCTTCTTGATAGAAATTCAACAGAGACCCTGTTTCTGAAACTACTGTTCTCCCCACAAAGCTATTTCCATTCATTACTGAATCCTGTCTGTAACCAACACAACATTTTGAGAATAAGTGCAATCCTTCATGACAGAAAATTTATTCTATCTCCATCTTTATGATCGTCTTTGAGGGATTTTCCCTTTTTGTGTAACTTAGTCAGACACCTTCCTCTCAGCTCTGTCGAGATTCAAAGAAGGGAAAACAAACTGGAATTATCTTAGTATATAAATGCTGAACAAAAAATGCTGCTATTAGAGAGACAAATCTTTGAAGTAGAGGTTTGTGGTTCTGTTTCATTTGTAGCAGATGCCAGTTCCCATTCAAATCAATGTTTTTAAAGCAAAGAAAACAATGAGCTATCCTGTATCAGAACCATTTTCTAAACAATCACCTCCACCCACTGAACTCTTACAACCCTGTAATAGGAAAATAACATCTATAAAACAACACAGCTCTAGTTGATACATTTTTAAGCAAGTGATTGGGTAAGGGGTAACAACTTCAAACTAGAAGAGGGTAGACTTAGATTAGTTAGCAGGAAGAAATTCTTTGTTATGAGGGTGTTGAGGCACTGAAACAGGCTGCCCAGAGAAGCTATGAATGCCCCATCCCAGGTAGCATCCAAAGCCAGATTGGACAGGGTTTTGAGAAACACGAGGTGTCCCTGCCCACAGCAGGGGTGCTCTTTAAGGTCCCTTCCAGCTGAAACTATTCTCAAACCTATGAAATAAAGGCAATGAAAGTCTTTGTCATTTTAGCTAAATTGCTGTCTTTGCAGATACTGTTCTGCACAGAATAGGATCTGGTTCTGAAACAGAAACCTTTAAAGGCTCTGGCTGAGTACATGAGCCTACACTCTGTCAGGGGAATTAAAGGCAGATAATCTCCTTTCTAGCTTTTAACCCTGGAGTGAGCAGGGTTCAGCTACAGCTTGAAAAGCTTCAGGGCACTCTGTCTACAGACTCCTTTCAGACCGTTTTTCTCACTTGTGACTGCTAGATTGCATCATGTCCTAGGTCCCTCCACTACCATCTTCAACATATTTCTCAAATGATTACCTCTATTGTGCTCACCCAAACAACCACAGTGCAAGAACCACAGCTGGCTGTGAGGCCGCTGTGGGGATCATTTTCATCTCACTGCCTTTGTTCAAAGGGATCTTAATCAAGGACCGACAATATGGCCCTTCATTTTCTGGTGTAATTCACTTTTGATATACTGTATTTCCAAGTGGAAAGATTTCTTACCTAGACAACCTTTGCACTGCTGGGATCGAACAACCAGGGATCAGAGAATGAGCTTCTTACTGTAAGAAGGGCTTAATTTAAGCACAGCATCTTATCGTGCCCCAAACCCTGCAGGGCATCTTGCAGCACTGACCTAGTGCACCAGCTGCATAGCTCACTAGGTACACCAAAGATACAGGAAGTGGTGAGGAGGAAATAAGGCAGGAAACAACAGAGAGCTTCAGACAGACCACAGGCAGAGCAGAATTTGGTGATCCCAAGGAATGGCAACAGAGCTCTGGCAGCTCCCTGTTTGTAGCAGTCTGTTCTCACATAGAGATTTGAGCACAACAAGCAACAACAGATAGGTGCTCTTGTCACACTGAGTATTAACAACCATACTGCCATGTATCTTAGAAATATGTCCAAATTTAAAATTAGATATGCAGAATACAGCTAGCACCATTGATTTCACAGGGGGAGGTCAGAATGGGAGCAAAACCGAGCTGAAGGAGATAAAGAAAATGAGCTCATGCTGGGCTCCATGCTGTGCTGGACCAAAGGTAAGGTGAGGCAATGCTAAGTCAGACAGACTCTGAACCTGTCACCAGCCTGAGAGTACTGTAGACACATCCTGACTGGAGTACATCTGACAGGCAACAAGACTTCACTTCCTTCCCACCCTCATAACACAGACATAAACACTCACCATTTGAGACATTTCCCTTTTCTTTCTTGGCTCACCCCATACCGATTGCCCCACAAGACAGTGCACTGGCACAAGTATATTTATGTGCTAAAGTTTTCCTGTTATATTTTCAGAGAGGCCTTTCTGGGAATTAGGAGCCTTGTATGTTTTTTGTTGTGGTGTTTTTTGGGTATGATTGATTTATTTATTCTGTTGATTTATTTATTTTTTTCTTTTGTGGGTTTTTTTAAATTTCAGTAGGATTAACTAGGAAGGGCACAGACCTATTCCACTTCCAGTTCCAGGGCTAGCACAGTCTCTTTAAGGAGAGCGATCTCCCAGAAAGGTAACAGAAAAGGCTGGGAGCCCCTAATTCCCTTGAGTTGTCTGAGTCAGGGCTGTAGGTTATTCCCCAAACACCTAACTGGGAAATTACGTGAATCATGTCACCGTTACTTTGAGTGGACTGTGGAGGGAAAAAAGATTTGTGTCAATGATAATAAAACCTATGTAACTAGTGTTTAAATCATTAATCTTTATATCTATGCTAGTGGCTAACTCATTAAAGTTATCAAGATTTCCATAGGGTAGACTTTTCAAAACATGAATGTAGGTTTTTTAACGTTAGCTTCTGACTTGAAAAATATTGACTACATTGAAAACTCAGAGGTAGAATCAAAATGAATAGTGAAGTACTCAAATCTTTTTCATGAAGTATTCACATCTGGATATTTCCTCCTAGCTACTGCATACCCAGTAAAAGTATTCTGTAAGACTCCCAAGCAATAGGACTGCTGCCCTTTCACGGATAAAACCTGCAGGGGTTTGAAGGACACTGTAAAATAATCATAAAAATTACAAGCCCTGTTAATTAACATCCTGCCTGTATGTCTGCCAAAAAAGGGATTATTTTCCTCGGTCTTTTTTTCTGAGGTTTGAATCATCCAGCTTTAAAATGGATGAGAAGATCCCCTTTTATTGCAAAGGAGCCCTAATTAATGTTAATTCACAGTTCTGGAGAGTTAGTTCGAATTCCAAGCTGTATCTACAGCACTGTATCTATCAGCCAAAAAACACTGAAAGCCATTCTAGTTCAGGAGCAGCGTCTCTTCCTGTGATATTCCCCCATTTCATTCCTCACCCTTCCTCCTTTCTGTTGCCATCTATACAAAACCAGGATCCGTTCAGCAGTTTGTCTGCTCCTGCTGCATAATCCTCTGAAACACAACTACTGGCAGGAAAGTTCTGGCAGTGCGTAGTGCCCAGTGGCAGGAATGAATGAACTTGAACAGAACATTTTATTTCCATGCAAATTTCTTCTAGAAAGACAGAGGCATGATGAAAAACCAGAAGAAAGAATGTCTTCTCAGTAAAACCACAGAATTTGCAGACAGTATCACAAATGCATCTACACAACACCAACAAAGCACTTTGACTATTTAAACTTTTCCATATCACAGGCTTCCCAGCAGCAAAGTGAGGACAAAGTATTCCTAACAAGGGTGTTGTTCTCTCCACCTCAGGACAGGACTCGTAACTTGGACACTGCCAAAGCATTTTCAGACTCACAGAACTAGGTTATTAAACACGAAAGAGAACCAAATTCCTTCAAAGAATGTGCTTCCAACAGGGCACTGTGTTTTCTTAAAGGGTCTTTGTATGTTAATGTGACATTTCACAGGCTGTATGTAGGCAATTATCTCTGAAAGAAAAATGACCGATTTTTTTTTTTTTTTGAGAAGAGGCTTTCATTAAAATACATTTCTGGGGCAGCTGATATGCAAGGACTGAATGTGGGTACAAAGCTGATTTAAGAGTCAGAACTGTTGTTAAAGGTACTGGAATTAAGGAGCTTCAGAAGGCATTCAGAGAGCAACAGACCCTGACACTGACTGGAACCAGCATAGTCTATTGTGTCTGTAACATATTTATTGGTATTTCCTACATGGTCTTTCACAACTAGACTGCTGCACTGCATCATGATTCAAAGTGAATAGAAGAACAACCAAAAGACCCATTCATGCATCTTAGCATCTCACAACTCTGAACTACTATCAACTGACATGCAGTATCAAGCCTTAGTAACATCTGTTTATACTGGCTTGTGTGCAAATTTACTAATTCTCACTGACTTCAGAAAGCAGCTCTTATTGCTTGCTCCTACAGCATGGAAGTCATTGGAGTGTTTACCACAAGTACAGTGGGAGTAGCAACAGGTCTTACAAGTAGGTACTTTGAAACCACAATTCAAAACATGCCAGTCGTCTCTACTCACATGGCATCTTTGCTGTGTGAGCAGAAGTTTCTTTGCTTCAGCTCACCACCAAAAGGTACACTGGCTATTGCATGTACAGCATTCCCATTAGTTGTGTGCACAGCATCATCGCCTACTCAGGCTACACATGATCAAATGCATTCTCAGATCCAAAGGATCTGTCCAAACAAGTCTTAGGGGTGCTTGTAACTGGTACCATCCAAGCCAGAAACACACAAATGGTATTTACAACCATTCCTACCAAACTCATTCATTTTTCCACCCATATACTTTCAGCTATCATCCGACACTCATCTACCACTCCAACATTCTAGTGAGATCAACAAAAGAATAAATTTAGGTCCACTCAAACACTTCTCTTAACCACTCCACCTTCTCTCCCACATAATAGCCACACATTGAATGATCTATACTTAAGAGCTTTTGCTGCAGGGACAAGGAAGCAGGAAGGCAGGCTGGGCAGCAGTCTGAGCAGATGCAAGTGCAAATGTCTTCAGCATTCAACATTTCACTCTGTGTGCTGGATGACAGTGCTTTTCAAGGAATGCCTTCTCTGCTTTCCTTTTCTGGGAACTTTTATAAATAACTGAGGTTTAATTTGAAAACACAAAAAGTGACAACCAGTCTCCTTCTGAGATTTAAGCTAGAACTACTGCAACCAGGAACTTGTAAGTTAAGAATGACTATGAGAAGAAAAAAAAAAAAAAAGCAAGCTTTTTAGACAAGTTATTGTTCATTCAGAATGAAAATAATACCTGCTTCTGAGCAGCTTCATTCATAAGCCTTTATTTATAAGAAGTAAGTAAAGTCAAGTACAGAAAATTACTGACTCCTCCTTCCACCCTGTAGTTCTTGAATTCATGGTGTTTAGCCCTACATTGTAAGATAAAACATGAGCAAGAGAACAACAAGGTGGTGGATCAGACCCAGTACTACTGTATTTCCTCCTGTCAAGAAAGTTAGCTACTCAGCTTTATAATGGAACAGTTTGCCTTCTCCTGTGCATCCCAAGAACAAACCAGATTGACAGAACAAGGACTCCAGTGGGGAGTAGCTGCCTACTTATACAATTTCCCATTACTACCGAATGTGTCATAACAGCAAGGAGTTTATTCTGCTGGAAAGTAAATTGGGTCTGGTGATGCTCAAACCTTCCAGTTGAATCACCCCTAACATAAGAAATCTATTCTCCCAAAGGCTTTGTTTCTTTGACAAAAAAAAAAAAAAAAAAAAAAAAGGAGGAAAAAAAATGCTTGGAAACCAGGTTTCATTGGTTCTACTGCTGCTGGAAGTGCTCATTTGACCTTTGAATGTCAGGTGAGAGATAAAAAGGCTGTTAATGATTCCTGTTACTGTAAGAACCATATAATACAGCTTTCTCATAAATGGATCACAGACCATCCTAAAATCATTTGTTTCTCATCCTACAAGTCTATTTGAAAAGCTATCCTAGAATGTTACTGTCTTCATTGTCAGAAGTCTGGAAATAAGAAGGAAGTTCAGTTTTTCTTGGCCAGTTTATATAATTTGCTTTATAGCTAACACTATCCTTTAGCTGAAAGACCTCTTATTCTCTCAGCTTTTCTTTCCTCAGACTCCATTTCTGGAAAGTATGCCCTTGGTTTACCAAGGCTAAACCAAACTCTGTTAATCCCCTTTGTATTACAAACTCCAATCCCATCACCTGCTCTGTTTTAATTCTTGTCTTGTTCTTCTGAATATGCTGTTCAGAATTTTACATAGTTGTCTCTTGTACAACAGCATTAGTACATTATTTATTCTTTAATTTGATCTATATAATTCCTAAAATTGCACTTTTTTTTTTTAATAGCTCTGCTACACTGACAGCCAACAGATATACCATGTCTTTCCTTGTCATTTCCAACTCATGAACTCGGAGCATGTCCCAGGATTTCTGGTTCTTAATTCTCTACATGATCTTAATACTTTGAAACATTACAAATCAACCTGATTCACAGACTTGAACCCTTAAGGTCTTGTGATTCTTTCTGTGCCATAACCCAATTTGTCATTCAGTGGTATCTCCCTTCTTTAGTCCACAAGAAAGTTTTATCAGCATACTTGTGTTTTTATATTAATATCATAAGGGAAGCTATAAATTGAATTGGTCCCAGAACTGATCCTTTAGGTGTGCCATCACCAATCTCCCTCTAAGCTGTTTCTTCATTCACAATTACTTCTTATCCTAATTTCATGGCTATACAGTCCACTTAACCAGTCTCCCCCATTGCAAATTTCTGTATATTCAAAGATTTGTGCCCTTTTCAGTCTTCCCATTTCAATCCATGATGAATTATTCTTCTACATTAACACAATAGTTCCAGTCTACATCTTAGAACTACATCAGTCCCACAGGCCAGTTTTGCATTAATAGGATCCAGTACAAACTCCTTGCCAGCCACAGATGATAATTAACATTTTTCACCTCCATTGCTATTGATTGTGTAGTACAGGCTACTAGGACCCTAAGGCTTGCATTCAACAGGAGTGACTGTTACTGAAGAAGAGCATTTCCATCTGAGCACTTCTCTTCATTACTGTCCTATCTATCTTCAGCCACAGCAAGCTGCTCAACTCTTCAGGATAACTGGGAGCTATGAGATCACAACAGTTTCAGTTCATATTAGACAAACTTGAATGGAATGTTATGCACAAAATACTGGGACTTCAACTTTCCTATCTCCTCAGATTTCCTGATGGCCCATACACATACTTACTGATAGAGAAGCTAAGTTTTCATACAGGTATGAAAAGACAGAAAATATGTGTAACTTTCAACTTTTTCAGAATCAGAATAGAATTGCTCCTGCAGCTCTGTTCCTGTGGAGTCAGAAAGAATGGGCACAGAAGAGCACACAGAGAATATATTTGACTGTCTCAGAAGAAGGCTGAAAGTGAACATAAACAAAAGACATGGAGAATAAACCAATAAAAACAGAAATATTTTCAACATTCTTCAGTATAATTCAGTTCTAAGAGTTCTAGGAGGTGCCTAGTGATGATTCTTGTTTCAGCCACCTAACCACAGTAGTGATTTTTGAGGTTGCAATACCTGATTCCCGTAAGACCAGTTATTTTGCTAAGAAAAAGAAAAAACAGGTCCCCTTCTCAAAATTTCAAGCTAGAACAAGGACAAAAGGATTATCAGAATTCCTTTGATAGTTCTTTCCATAATAGGTAACGTGAAAAGACATCCAGTTTCCCAACCAAACGTACTTCTGTAATTAGAGGTAAAATTTTTGAAAGGTATCACTGTTAGCCATTTCTGTTGCTCAGCCACCTCCTGCCCCTAGGCTCCCTGGCACTGTCTTTTGACCTCACTTATTTGTGACCGTTCTTGACAATAGGATATGGACCCATGTAGACTATCAATCTGACCAGGTTTGGCTGGTTATGTTCTTATATCAGTATGATTATAACAAATGTTTTCTATTCAGCGACATCAGGCTCCAGCCCAGTAGACACTTGGAGCAGGAATGTCAGCACTGGACTGCTGTAACACAGCATCAGCAAAAAACCACAGAGATGAAAGGTGGGAAATTCACAAGCTACAGTTGGTCACGATGACAGAGTTACACTGATTGTCTGAGAAATTAACACAGTTGCAACTTGAATAAAGCCCTCCAATGTATGTTCCTTAGAAAGCTTGATTAATATTTGATTGTTTATTACCATTCTTTTGGTAAATTATTCAAAAGCATAGCTCGGCAAGGCACATGGGAATTCCAGAATGTCAGGTCAATTAGTTGCTTAAGCATTATGTAGAATTACAAGTATTTGTTCCAAGTTAGAGTATAAATGCTACAATCAGGGAACAGGAGGAAGTGAAATAAGTTAGCTATATTTATTCTTTTTAAATTTACTTAAATATTTGAGGATTAGTACCTCAAGTTCTTCCTGTCATTACAGTTTTTGTAGTAATAGCAGTTGAGGAAAAAAAAAAAACCACATTGCCGTGTGTTAGCAAAGAAAAATTAAAACATTAATTTCTGCATGCCTTTACCTTCATTAGGTGGACAAACTGACCAGCTACAGAAGTGACTCCTCTTATCAGGATCAGTTGACAAACTCTCCCCAGATTTTTGATCAGGTTGTAATTCCAGAGTGAGACAGCCATCATTCGCTGGTGCATTCCAGCTCTGTGCCACTGCAAAATTGTTCTCCACTGTACATTTCCGACTGATCCCTCCAGAGCACTGAAGCTTTTTAAGTCTCATATATAAGGAACAATGCTTTCCTTCAAAGGCTGCTTAGGCACCTCAGAGCTCATCAGAAAATACAGCCAGCCCAATAATTACTCTTCTTAATTAAGTCTAGCTTCTCTTGTATGTTTCTCCCACTCTAGAAATAGCTCTAGTCTTTTGAGCAATATATACATAGCATTCCAGTATGTAAACATCCTCTATGTACTTCACTCTTAATTACTCCCTCAGTTTCACTATGCCCCTGGGTACTCCAGTATAGGAGCATGAAATGTTTCAGCATCTCAATGTCAAGATCTGTAATTACTCGCAGTCTTCCTTAATGATTGTTGTGGTAGTCCCCTCATTTTTCCTCAGTCCTGTACTATGCCTTTGCTATCATACATACACCTAATCCATGCTATACTGAAAATTTAGTAAGTAATCTTGAAGCACTGAAAAGGGATGAGAAGGTTTTGATTGATGATACTGAAGATCCTAATTCTAGGATCCAACCTATTCTTCTAGATGCTGCACAATGTTCAGGTTTCTAATAGAAAGAAGCTCGTGATTCCTGTCTGGCAGTACAAACACCTCCTACTGCTTTCTGCTTCTTCTGCAGAGATCAGGGATGGGCAGCATTAGTCTTGTAACTATTGTGCCTGAACATAAAGTAACTGAAATTTGTGCCAGCACTGAATGGAATGGTCCTGCCTATCTACACATCACTAAGCACTTATTCTCACTATGTCCCTTGTTTCAGCATCAGTGCCCATGCAGGCACACAGTGAGATAGATCAGGTAACTGGCCTGGCAGGACAAAGAAAGGAAAGGCTAAAGAACTGGAAAGGGAAAAGGAGATAGAAGAGAATAGAGAAGGTAGTAGAGGAGGAGGAAAAGGCGTGAGATGACTCTCCTGATTTAGTTCATATGGCCACACAAATGCTGGTGCCCTATCAAGAGAGACAGAGGAATACTTCCAGAAACGGAGCAAGGAGGGATGACCTCTTTCCACGTCAGCACAGATCTGTGCTACCTTGAAAAAAAAAAGCGATACAGACACAGCTCATATGTTACAAACACACAGTCCTTCTGGCAAGCCAGCAAACACATTGCACAGCTGCCTCCAACTCCACAGCTGAAGCAGCTCCCCTTTACCTCAGGGTCAGAAACAAGCAGGTAAATGAGATGATCTTTCAAGTCAGCAGAAGCTACACTTAAGACAGTGTTGATTACAGAGGGGAAAAAATGACAAAAGAGAGGAAGGAATGAGTGCTTTAAGGCACATCAGCATAAAGGCAATCTGACAGAGCTATTTGTCAGCTAAGTAAATAATTTCCAGACATACCTTGAGCAAGAAAAGCATATATACTTCACATCATTCTCCATTCCCATTTAACAGGGACATTATATCTTGCTCTTCAAAGTTTTAGGTGCAGACCACAGCTAACAAACAAATTGGCAGTGCAATGGTGTGATATAGCAATTCCCACAAGCATTGCTAACACTTAGCATTTTTTCATTTATTTCATGAGACTCTCAAAGTTTTATGCACAAAGAATGAATTAAAGTACACAACAAGCCAATAAAGTATGATCAACCCTACTGCACAGCTGGAAGACTGAGGGACATAGGTAGTGCCTGTAACCACCACATAGTAAAACAGTAGCATCATGTAGGTTATACAACTGTATCAAAACATGAGATCTCTAATATCTGCCACTGGGACCAGTGCTGGTGGTGAACCATTTACCACCCCTGGGCCTGACAGACTCCATTGCCACTGAAACAGTTCCATCCATCTGACACATTTCAAATTGGTTTAACATTTAAAATACTGTCAAGAAAGTATTAACTGTGATGTGTATAGAGTTACTTCATCCCATGTTTATGCATTCTCCAAAGGTAGACTTAAGGAGAGACTTGGGCAGCCATAGAAATGTCACTGAACTACAGAGCTTTCCACACAATCACTGGTTAATTCAGGGAAAAACAAAGAAAGAAAACAGATGTGCTCACAAGAATCTGGATATTTTTTCCTTTACTGCTTTCAGAATAGTATGACAAGCCACATATCCTTTGGCACACTGCTTTCTGCTTTGCACCACAGCAAGATGTGTGCACCAGCACCTGCTCACAAGGCAGCTTTTCAACATGTGGGAACCTGTTCATAGGAGCAGTAAAGCTCAGCAATATGGGACCAGTCTGTTGCCACCTTGGCACTAGGAAGAAGTGTATTCATACATTAAATGACTGTGGAAAACTCAAGGAAGAAGACACATTCCCTTATAAAATTATTTTCTGAGTACCGTTGCAGAAATGCACACGCCTGATAGCTCTGATCAAATGGAATGCAAGTTTACATTCTATTCACTTCCTGGGGCTTCAGGGAATAAAGTTTTCCCAAATGATACTCTTTAGAACTTCAAAGGATAATCCATTCTCCTTCTTGGCTCACACAATGTAACCAGTCTTCCCTACAAGCCAATTGAACAGTCTGGCTGCTATTAGATAGAGATGTTTTATGTTCCCTGCCTTACTGCTTTTTGTACACAGAGCATTAAGTGAAACTATTCCTAAATCCCAACAGAACATGAACCATCCCACCTGAACACAAGAGGGATAGAAACAACAGGGACAAAACTAAGCCTTTGCCTTGCTGTATAGCACAACTCCCGCAATACACATCACACTGTGGCATGTCCCAGCCCTACAGAGACCACCCTGTGACAGAAACACAGCACATGTTGCTGCATAACATCT
Organism: Cyrtonyx montezumae; assembly: GCF_038088225.1. NCBI lineage: Eukaryota > Metazoa > Chordata > Aves > Galliformes > Odontophoridae > Cyrtonyx > Cyrtonyx montezumae. The sequence goes on along the minus strand of NW_027071826.1, from coordinate 36,000,933 downwards.
TTGCAACAACTGCAGAGGGATGTTTCACCTTTCCCAGAAATCCCACGATTCCAGATTTCTTGAACTTCCCAAAAAGGATGTCACTTCCATGATGCAGTTTCTCATGTTTACATTTTGCAGTTGATTCTCATTTCTCCATCCCACACAAAAATAGATGCAAGTTTTTAGGAGACCTGTACACGGTGTTCCTTGACAACGACTCACCGCAGCTCCACAGGGATGCACATCTTTCCCTGTGGAGCCAGAGCATGCTTCACACATAATTTAAAAGCAAAAGATCTTGAGAGTAAATAGGGACAGCAGAAGGAGATATACATTCTAGAAGGATTTCTTGATTTAATCTTACGTTCTCCAATTCTAGATGCTTAGATTTGCAACCACCAAAATTATTTTGCATGGAAAGCTGATAAAGTCAGAGACTGCATATGCATAGATCTCATCACGGCGAAGTTGTAGTAAAGCATGATGGCAGTGGATAGAGATAAACTAAAGGGATCAAAACCAGTTGATGATTTTAAAAGAGACTACCAAAATCTTGAGGCAACAGAGACTCATCGAAAAAAAAAAACAAAAAACAAAAAAAAAAACCCTGATAATATTTCAACAAATGTCAAACCCATAACCTTCTCTCTAACACAAACTGGAGGATCTCTCAGTGCCCTTTAAGATGACTGTCATCTTGGCCTCTAGAAAACTTCACAGTGTGAGCTCATACATTTTGTAGCTATCTGAATGGTTCCTCAACCTCCTCAGCCCACTTCCAGATTTTTTTTCATCATTTTTTGAGATGCTTAAACTTATGAAAAAGCAATAACTTTTTCAAGTCATAAAGGTCATATATAGGTTAAGCAGCAAGGATAATTGTATTTAAAGTGTAACCAAACTGGAAAAAAAAATAGTTAGAGGTAATCCTAGTCATTAATAATCTCCCTCAGTTATTGCATTACTTTTAGCACTGAGTGAAAGCATTCAGGTAGAATTTTATAACAAAATTCTACAACAAAATCATTTCAGTAGGATGCCCCAGATCACTTTGCTTCCACACAACATTAAAAAGGCTAATGAGTTCTCAGCAGTTCCTCCACTTTTATAACTGAGGTGCACACAGAAAAACTCTGATCCATTACAGAGGAGCTCCTGATATCTCCCTGCTGTATCTCCCAGCAGAAGCAGCAGCACATCACTGGCAAAGCACTGCACAAACACTTGCAGTCAAGTTCCTTATTCCATAAATTCCTCCTGGAGCACTTGCCAGCATGTTCTCTGCACTACCAAAATGTTACATACAGCTTTGAAACATCTGTTAAGGACTCTCCCTGACAGGTACCTACGCATCTTTGTTTTTAGCTGCAGGCAACTGCTTGTTGTCCTTCCCAGTTTAGGAACTGTGTGCAACTCCCTTGCATCTGTTATTGTGCCTTAGCATACACATGTCACTGTAAGCATACACAATAGCTTACAGAAAATAAATGCAACTCTTTTTCCAGAGTTACAGAGTAAACACGACATTCTCATTTTGGGATAAATTCACATACCACAAAGGGACAAAGGCAACAGCGTGGCCTTGTCCTTCAGGAAAAGCTTTAAGGAACAAGAGAAAAGGACATCCCATCAGATTTATATGCGATCAGTATACAGACATGGATAGGTACAGATACGCACGCACATCTAACTCACAGAGCCGGCAGCGCTGGGGCAGGGAGAACTGCAGCACAAAGGCCATGTGGGAGAGACACGGGTGCAGCTGAGACAAGCCTGGCACAAACAGCACGTGGGGCTGTGGGCAGAGCAGTTTGCAGCCTTGAGGCACATGAATTTAATGTGGATTTTCACAAAGATAGATTGAGACTGATTTACTTGTACAGCTCCTTGGCTAATGTTCTGGTCCGCTCCACACCCTGACGCCTCCAGAGCTCAGGGTCAGGATCGGCCATCACAGCGCCGACAGAGCTGCAGCACCGCCACGAGCAGCCACGACTGCTGCTTCCTAAGCGACGTCAGCCAGTCCTGGTGACTTCAGGTCTGCACACCGCGTTGTTTCCGTCCACAAGGGTGAAAGGCACGAGGAAACGAGAACGGGACAGACGTCTGCCGCGCTTACCTTATGGAAAGCACCCGCTGCGAGGTGACGCCCCGCGGCGGCACTGAGGCGGGCAGCCGGCAGCAGCCTTCCCTCGCCTCCTCCACTCCCCGCCCTCCGCCCGGGCCGGGCGCGGTGCCCCGCTGCCCCCTGCCGCTATACCGCCTCCGCCATCGCCCTCGGGGCGCGGGCTGAGCTGAGGCACCGCAGTGGGTCCGAAAATACGAAAGCATAGCGCAAATGCAGGTTAGACGGTGAACTGAGCTTGCATTGAGACTTGGAAGGGATGGAGACGTGGGTGGCTTTGGAACTCCCGACAGAGCTGCAGCTTGCCACTGAGAGGACGTACAGCACTTCGAGCTCCTGAGGGCCGCAGGAGGGGTAGTGTGGTGTTTACTTATACCTAAAGGCATCTGAAGTCTGCCTGTGCCCACACCATCAGCAGCAGCACAGGAATATGGGAAATGAGAGTGCGGCCTTCTAGACACAGGAGGAGCTGCAGGGGCCTACATTTTGACCCCCACCCGCCACATGGCAGAACTTCCTTTAGAGGCAAGAAGTCTCCACAGTCTCACTCTCCACAGTGCCTCACAGATTTTGCTCTTTTTGAGATAGTTTTAAAACTGGACTAAACTGTTACATCTGTGAGATGTGAACATCCATCAGCTAAGACTCAAGTGCTGTCGTGACCTACTTGTGTTTTGTGCACATTATGTCCACAAATGCTGAGACACACCAGTTTCTGTGTTTTTTAACAGAAGGGACCATTTCAGCTACCAGCTTGTCCAGTTATCTTTGATTCTTCCATTTATTCCCCAAAATAACTAATTAGCTGTCTGCAGCCAGGATGACAGGAGAGCTTAACCCAAGGACAAATGTACAGAAGTAGCTCTCCATGCTGTAAGGTGGGCCACATGCCCTTACCCGAAGGGTTCACAGAAAGAAAATGTGAGCATGAGGTGGAAAGCCAAGTAAATTGATCTGAGGAGGCTGTCTGGATTGTAAGTCGTTAGTTGTGTGTCTTTGCCAATACAGTGATAAACATGTTTTTCTTTGCCCTATATCAGTCAGCTGCATGAAGCTTGCAATCAACCCCTCAACTAGATCTAGAAATGTGGGGTTTTTTTTGCTTTGTACCATAACACTGCCATGTTTTCCTCTCTGCAGGAAAGCAGCAGCAGACAGATGACAATTACTTTTTTTTTGTAGAAACTCATTTAGTAAAAAGCAGCAACTACTTCTAATCTCATTTTATTTGAAACTATCTTGCTGTGCCTGGTTTGATTAGTAGATTTGCAATAGCCTAACCAAGTCCATTTCAAAATACCTACCCACTCTTGATTCTTCAAAGAGTTTCTTTCTTAGCTTGAATTACTATAGTACACCTCTGTAGTGTCTCTCAAAATATCCTCCTATTTTCCTCATAGATGGAAAGTTGCCCGCCACACCAAACCAGCCGCGTTCAATTCTGGCCCAGAATGCTCAATAGCCAGGAGAGGGCAAACTGCTTCAGTCAGACATCACTCATCAGCTACAAGGGTAGCAGGAACAGTAGCATTATTTCAGTTGCTTTGTTGGAGCCTAGGCAATGAAAAGACACATCCTCAGTATCTGCAGATTGAAAATCTTGTGTGCTGAAGTAATTTTCAAGCCACTCAATAGGGCAGGGGACAGCTAGTTACATCTCATTTGAGACATTTTTCAGAGAGACCCACTTCAACACCATCACAAAGAGGGGAAAAACAACAATGAAATTTCATCTGCAGCTGCAATTAAGTCTGTCCCTATTTTCTCTGCATAGTTTTTTTCTGGAAAAGACAGATTTTTGTGAAGCGAAGGAGTGGTTTCAGAAGAGATGAGGGCAGGAGGCTCATTGAGGCAGTGGTCTTATCTTTCCCATGGGGAGCTTACCCTGTTGCAGTTCTGTGTTGAGGACTCCACTCCCCCGCACAGATGCCAGACAGGTGGAGGAAACCCATTCCAACCGGAGCTCTGAGGGCAAGTGTGTGAAACTTGCTGTGTTGTTCAGAGGTTGATGCAGTGACAGCACAGCATAACCTAAATGAAATTGGAGAGCTGGCAGGAGTATGAAAGGTCCGCCATGAGGCACTGCCCCGCAGAGTTTGACATTTCTTGGTCTCAGATGGGTTCTTGGTAGGGGCTGACATAACATAGTTACAATGCTCTTCTGAGAATGGCACACTGCCACTCTGCTCCCACCATGTAGGACACCCTGAGTATCCCAGAGCTTCCATAGGTGCCCTACCTCACATCTTTATTTTCCCCTGTGGGTTGGCTTTCCTGATTAATCTGTGTGTGGATTTTGTGCTGAACTGGTCAGTGGAGTACGAAGGTGACACTGCATGTCAGGAGAGGTTGCAATTGCATTGCTTTTTTTTTTTTTTTTTCCTAACAAAGAGGAATGAGTTAAACTTCCCAAACCAGATCCCAGATGTGTTATTTCAGTGTCAGGATGAGCTACAACAGAGTGTTTCAGTGTTCATGCATAGAGTCTTCTCAGCACAAATACACGGTAACAATTCTTCCTCTCTATTTATTTTAGTTTTGCTTTTTAAGCTATGTAGATATTTTCCCTGGGTGAGGAATCTCAGTTTCAGACTCTGACCAAAACAACGTCCTTCATTTCCCAGGGGACTCTGTCCTCTAGACACCCATGGCCATGTCACTTCACCTAGCTATCCTTCTGTGCAAACTTAGGAAGCTTCAAATTGATTTTATACTTCATTCTGTAGGGTAAGTGTGTACCTTGCTCTGTTTTCTGATATTATGCAGCTTGAAATCTCATGGTTTTTCTCTTCTCTTTTTTTTAATTTTTATTTTTTTCAAAGACTTATAGTTCCCTGTAAAAGAAGGGAATGAGAAGTATCCCCTGCACCACTTAATTGATTTTCAATGCAGTTTGCATTCACTGTATATAATGTAAGGTAGGCTGTTTCCTATCCCATGACAGTTGTCATCTTTACTTCTCTCTAGAGATGACAGGGAATGATTTACTAACACCTGTACAATTGCAATGTCAAATTCCAGCTCTTGAAATACAAGGCTTAGCTCTGTGATATACAGTAAGGCATCTAAGAGCGCATACATCATCTCTACAAAATCTGCCTGGGACCAGTTCTTATCAAGTCAGGCATCAGAGACCTTTATTAATGCAATCTACTGATGGCTGAAATCTTAAATAACAGATTGCTCTCACTGTATAATATTAATCAGTCATGAACTTCCTTTATTTTACTGGGTGGCTCATCTGGTAAGTCCTGCATCTTTTTACTTTTGGGGAATTCAGGAATAATAGAAAAGTCTTCTGCAGTTAAGCATTCTTTAAGAAACTGTCAGCGGTCAAAAGAGTTGAGAATAACGAACTATGAGCACTAGAATGGTTATTTATTAACATAGTGTTTAATGTCCAGAATGTTCATGTAAGTTCTAACAGTCCTTAGTGTAACTGGAAGATAAGCAACATAAAGTCTTATTGGAACAAGTTCTTGGTCAGTCAAGCAATGTTATGAAAGAGTGATAGAATGATGTATGCATCCTACTACAAAATTCCTTACATTTCTGAAGGAGTAACAGGGCATCAACAGATTTTGTTAAATTCTTTCTTTCCTACTCTGCCTGTTCCTCTAAGAGGGATCTGTAGGGACTTAACATTCACAGTCAGCTTTTTTCAGTAATGTCCTTGGAGTGAAAAATGATCTTTGGCAAGAATGTGAAAAGCCAAACACAAACTATTGGCACTTATTATAGCTTTCCATATACTTATGCAGTTATAAAGCAAGCGTTTTCACTGCTGTTCCTACAGTCTGTTCCAAGAATCTCAGAAATCTGCAAAGTAGGCTATTGTTTCTCTTCCTACAGTCAGGAATCTGTGGCATCAGTTCTTATTCCCCATGTATGTAATAATCCTTGGCATTCTTAATTAACAGGAGGAACAGTAGATAATATTAAAATATTTAGGATGAGCCAACGTTGTTTTTATCTCCTTCTCTAAGCTATTTGTTTGTCTTTTAATCATCTCTCATCAATTAATCAATTTACATCATCTCTCATCAATTGTTTAAGTAGGAAGCAGGTCTAGTATCATTGGTATCTAAAAGTATGGGGTTGTGTCAAGTATAATTATGTATCTATACGTCATGTGCTTGGCAGGAGAAACTCAAGGAAGAGGCAGAAGAAACTGATCCGCTGCTTATTCTGTTTATCAGCAAATGTCTTGGAGCAAGCCAATTTCTGGACCAAACAGAGCTTGGGGCATTTAGGGCTATTGCTGGGGGGCATGTAGGGGTACAAAATAAATAAATCCACAATAAATCAGACTTCATTCTGCAGTGCTTGAAAAAGCTTATCTTAATAGTGTGGTGTACTCAAAGGTTTGGGTGTATCTGCCAGGAGATTTCTGTGTCTTCTTTTTCCTCCATTTTTGTGTGTACATCTACTATTCAGAGGTCTCTTGCAAAGTAAAACTCATATTCATCTTGCAGGTCTACTCAGTAGTAAGTCTGAATTTTGGATTGCTTTATTTCAGTGATGTTACTCTCCTCAGCTTTCTCATTTTTCTGAGGATACCTTGACAAAGAAATGCTATGCTTGAATCAGGGGACCTCACTTCGTGTCTGCAGCTCTGCCTGAATATTGGTGCTTCCCATCCATCCTGAGAATCCTCTGGCTTTCCTTTGCAAGCTGTGTTTTGATGTCAGAAATCAGCATTCTTTGAATGTTTTGACAGCCTCATGACTTTAGAATATAATTCAATTAGCCACAAATACGTTTATCTGTCATATTCAGAGAAAGCCCCCCTTTCCAGATTTTGCTATGATTTGTGCAGGGATTCATTGCTATGTATCACTTCTTTGTTTATTCTCCTTGGAAGCAATTATGTGTATCATATTGAATTGCCCTGTATCTTATCGGAATTATCCTTCCAAGTGGAATGAAATACCACTTCTCACTTGATTACATCTATCTTTTACGGGATGGCTAGCTTACATTCCTTTCTCTGTGCTGTTATGATAATTTCTTCTTGTAGTAAAATTTCTTCCTGTAGTAAAATGCCCACCTTAATTTCTTCCTCAAAGTGCTGACATGGTACCAGTTTGCACTGCAAATCTCTGTCTTCTTCTGACCATCATTGTGAAATTTCAGTTTAGGGTAAATAAAATCTCTCTACATAAGTTCCAGTGTGAAATTGTCTTAATTTTGAAATTATAAATGGAGTATGCTTCAGTACATAAATTTCATACCCATCGATATCTCTTTCTTGTCATATTGATCTGTTTATCACCCTACTCAAGAAATCCATATTTCCTCTCTTATTTATATTCCACAGAGAAATCATGTCCCTGTAGCTTTGGGGACAGCACTGTATGTATAACTTTAGCTAGTGGCAAACTGAAAAGTTTCTTCAGTGTGAAAACAACTGGAATTCTTACAGGCTTAGTAGGTATACTACAGACTTTCTATCTTGAACCAGTTCTTACAAATTCCCTTTCAAAGTGGAGATTCTTTCACAGGAAAAGAGATCTCAGGGATTGTACGACTGACTATTCTTGAGAATGCTTAGACCTGAATTTCTGGGAGGCGCTACTGCTATGAGTACACTTGGCATGGACAAATCTTCCTATATGCTGTTTGCTAGTATGATAAACCATTCTTTCATTTGTGTTCCAATGTCAGTAACACTCCTAATATGCCTTATGAAGCCTTCATTCTATGCAAGAATGTGGAAGTGATTTATATGCTCATGAAAATAAAGTTCAGAAGATGGATCAGATAAGCAAAGCTTACTTTTCTGGTAGACTCATGTAGAAGGGGACATATATGTTCTCACCAGGAAAAAAAAGTGCTTCAACACTTCTGTCACTGGTGCGAATTCCACATGAGATTGTCACCCTTGCTAAAACTTAAGACTGTAAATGCAAAGACAAATCTATTTCTCGATTATTTATCATGAGGGGATTGTTATTTTTATTTTCATAAGCAAAATTATTTGAGTGTCAGACTGTTTGTTTTCTGATCAATCACACAGAAACTTCTAAAGTTACTTTGTCTTCTTAGATTCCATTAGCAGAGCAACATTCAGAGCAGTTTCTGTGATCTGTGATGCTGTCCTTGTGGTGAGGACCAACTCAGTTGCAAAGACATCAAGGCCAGCTGCAGGGCAGACAAAGAAGAAAGTGAAAAGCCATGCTAAACCAATTAAACAGAAGGAGAAGATTTCAAATGTAATCACCTCCTCTTACCTTCAGCTCTCTATTGCTTTTCCTTCACAGCATGCAGAGAGCAGCCAGCAGACCTGAGAGAACAGCCTCTCAGGCAATCTCTGACATAGTTAATTTTAGATCAAACCTGTGTCTGCATCAACAGCCGATGCTTGTCTTTTTCTCAAGATCAGAACTGTATTTCAACACAAGCAGAGATCTGATGAGCTGTTTGTGAAATCCCATAAGTCACAGATGTTGTTGCCATTTTGGTTTACTTGGCTGGAGAAGTCCATCCTACACAGCCATATTACTATCTCATGTTTAGCATTTGCTGAAGCAACCTCAACTAATAGCAACATGGATAGAGGCATATATTATTTTGAAGGAAGTACAAAGTTGGGAAGTGAGATTTCTCATGTTGACACTTACTCTCACAACCTAGATGTACGCAAGAAGTCAGAGAGGATTTTAAAATACATTTTACAACTTTATTTTTTTTCCCTCTACTACAACAAAATAGTGAGAAGCAGCTGGCAGGACCTTATGGGCAATAATTTAAAACTGTATATTTTGGTAGAATGTCAAGTCTTTGATCTTGTAAAATCCAAAATACATAGGCCAGTCTTTGGATGCTAGCTCTTACTCTATAATTCCATTGAGAAGTTAATGTGAGTATAATTTGCAGTATTTTTTAGCTGTGTTTGAGTCCTACTCAGAGTGTCTTTGTTCAATTCAAAGGAGCAAAAGAATGAGTCTGAAGGAGAAGTGAACTCACTGGTCTATTTTCAGAAGGCATACCCCAAGATGAGTGAAAAAACAAACACTGCTAATGATGAAAAACAAATCATGTCATTATTTCAGTGCTAGCTGATTTTTACGGTGATGGCATCCCTTTAAAATAAAATGATAGCTTAATTAAGAGAGGGAATGTGTCCATAAATATGTGCATTAAAAAATTAAATGGCCCCATATTTCTGTTTGAGTAGGAGGTAGGAGGAGGAAAGGTATACATCAAGAAGTTGATCTGTATTACTTCAGTAAGTTGCTACAAGGTGGTGAAATAGGAAGGGGAACAGAATCTATTGTAGTGTGTGCAGTTATATCAAGCCCATTGGAGTAACATCTGAGTAAAACGGTTGGTTGAAGCAGATCCTCATAGAGCTGAGGCTTGCATCTTTAGTGAAAATAAGTGTGCTCATCTGACATTAGAGCAGTGTTTGATGAGGGTGGAAAGAATGCAATGGCTTTTTGAGTAATTAGGGCTTAAGCTTACAGGAAATAAATATCAGCTTGCTAGAGGTCACTTCATATGATAGGCATTAGTCGGAGTAGTCACAGTCTAAGCTGTGGAAAGTGAATGCTGTAAAGGAATGGAGAGTTCCTTCCATTAACTGGAACCCCAAAAGTGATCCAAGTGCCAATGCAGAGCTTCGTATCAGCATGCAAACAGAGGTTGTTGGCATACAACTATGCACCTAAAGGTTTTGCATTAGATCACTTTGCTTGGAACTGGAAATAAAGCACAAGTGAAAGTAAACTTGCATGAGCTCTCTAATGGGGAGAATAGAGTGCAACATGCAGGAGAAGAAATCCTGGCAAAGAAATGAAGCAGTTCCAAAAGTGGAGAGAAGACAGCCTGGCCACACAACATGCAAAGCTTTCAAACACTGACTGTTTAATCTTCCCTACACTCAAATAGATAAATCTAATAGGAAAACACAGATTTAGAAAACTTGAGAGTCTGTGGATCTAGACTAGACAACAGATGAGTCTCTGGTCCAGATATAGTGCTTAGCATTCCTGTTAAACTTCTAAACACAAATATCAGTGATTTCAAGACTATCCCTTTTAGATTGAAACTGGCTGCAGCTAGAAAGCACTCAAATTTGTTGCTGTGTTGGTTGGATTTTTTTCTCAAATATCTACAGTGTATGTACAAGGCAAGATGCTTCCCTGTCTCAGAAATGTGAAACTGCTCACGAGCCATATTTAGTCCTAATAGCCTTGAATCTACAAACTGCACAGACACAAAAAGTCCCTTTACCAACCAGAAATCTCTCAGATGCCCTATGACGCTCTCTTGCCCTGATATTCGTATGTCAGCTCTTGTGCATTTTGCTGCTCTTGTTTAGCTATGACTGCTAGTTGCAGAACAGTATCTTCTGCAGACCGTGTTCTGCTGCTCTCCTCTGGCTGTCCACCACAGGCAAAGAGGGAAATGTCTCAGGAATTTTAAAAGGACAGGAAGGACAGAGTCATCTCCAGGATGCCCTAGCAGGTGAGCAAGAGGTCAGGCTTTGTCTGCCTCTGAAGTAAAGAGTAGAATTTTTGAGTTGCTGCCCCTCTACGTAGTGCTGCAATCTATGGAGGATTTGCTCTCTGCCAAGGGTAGTGAAGCAAACACATGGTTTGTATCTCACAGTGTCAAAACAGCACCTTGTGAGAAAGGGAACTGAATGTCTTCTGGATTCTCCCTGCTGCTTTGGTGTTGAGAAGGATGTTTAATATTTTCTGAATTTAGAGGCAAGACTTAGCACAGGGAACATTTAAGCAAATACTCCTGGATCCCAACAATTATTCTGGCTGCTCCTTCAGCTGCTCTCAGGGAAGCCGGATTGAGTCTCAGCTTAGTGTGCATGGTTTCACCTGCCTAACCTACTCTCCCCCTCTGTCCACCAGGATGGCAGGGGGCTCTCCCCATGTCCAATCTTACATTCAGCCTTTGCTGTATACTTTACCCTGATCTACAGAGACCTCCTTCAAGAGTATGAAAAAATTTGGTCTCCAAGATCTGTTTAGCTTCTGGCCTCTGCCAGGAGCTGATACACAACTAATTAATACCAATTTTGATGATAGATTTCAATTTAGAAATTGGGTGGTGACACTGAAGTGTGAAAATGTAACAAAAATTTCTCAGTCCTTTTTCTCTTACATTTGACTGTAAACGTGGCCTTTGCGGTCTCCCCAAGGAAGGTGGGCTGATTTGCCACAGTCTGTAATTATTGCTAAAAGAAGAGCAGACAGCTTTGTGAATCCTCAAAAAAGTTAAGGGAATGATTTAAATCACCAGCAGATTCAGTTACACTCTGGCATATGAACCTGAAAACACAAAAACTCTCCACAATGTACAGTCATTATCTTCCTCTGGTGGTAGTGTTAAATTGTGCACAATGGCAAGGAAAGCAAGAATCCCAAACCTACCAACTGCTGTGATAAGAGAGAAAATGCTGAAGTGAACAGGATTGCAGTAGGACTGTGACATTTTAATGATAGTTTAGAAATACAAAAATGTCTGAAATTGAGACAGTCAGTCTTCATTCTCTTTCTGTGTGAGTAGCAGTCCTCCTGGAAGCATAAAGTGAAATTCATTCACTAGCCTATGTACACATAGACTTAAGAAATTATTTTAAATTAGAGATAATTTTTATCTGAATATAATGTATCAAGACCTAGTTTTACTTCTACATAGATCTGTCTATAACCAGTGATACATATACATCACACATGGCCCTGCTTTCTCCTAGTTTTTCCTAGTTCACAAAGAACTGCCTACCAACTTAGAAAGCCCCCAAATAGCATCTTCTTGAAATTTTAAGATTTTCCAGTAGATGTAATGTTGTGCTGTCAGTCTGACATGAAGCCTCTATGATAGGCTGTTCAATACACAGTTGTACCTATCTGACTAAATTAGTAAGTACTGCTTTGCACTTGAATTTGTTGAATTTGTGTGGGTACATCAGGGTGCAGAGAGAGATCACATCTCTCTGTTTTTTTTTTGTTTGTTTGTTTGTTTGTTTTTTTAACCAAAATGAATTCTGTTAATAATGTGATGGTTTTCTCAAGGCCACTTTCAGGATTTGTAAAAATTCCATGTTGACACTTCCACTAGGACTTTGAAGAGGTTAGCATTTTGAAAAACCTTTTTAAAAAGGCATCTTATGTCCAAACTATTGTTTTGAGGAAGAAAAAACACTGATTAAAGGGTATTTCACAAGTGTTCCCGTGGCTTAGGAAGAAAATTAAATATATATGTGAGGTTCTGGGGGAGGATCTGTAGCATGAAGAGCTATTCATAGAATTTTGTATTTGCCTTGCATGAAGTCATGTCACAGGATTTAGCTCATGAAACAAAGTTTTTGTAATATCTGGTTACCTGATGTAGTTGCATGCCATCAGTAAAACTGAGATAGTGGTACCCAGTCTCAAATTCTTAGAAGGAATCAGATGACAGGCCAGAAGAGCCTGGCTTTGACCTATGAGAAGAAGTAACCTTTTAGACCATGCTGGTCCAGGCTTATGTTCAAGGGCCTACAAACAGCCATGATACACCAGAGGCTGGAGGTTAGGAGAAAGTGTCTGTTACTAGCCTTCCTCAGCAAAGAACTCTTAGTCTAGGCTATCTTCATCTTGGAAATTGGGAACCAAGACAGTGGTCTCCAAACTACAATGGTATCATATTTATTGCACTGTATTCTGAAAGCTTATCTAACAGATGTGACTTCATTTGGTAGCAGATGAACTGCTCAGTTGGATTTTTGAGACTGTGAATTGCTGGTCTCTCAGGCACATGGACACAATTTCATGCTTACAGTCACAACAGATCTGGGGTAAAGAATTGTGAGATTTGGAGGGAAACATCTCCATGTTTCAACCAAACATGAGAGAATCTGCATAGATTGTTTAATTTTAAGGGACAAGCTGTAGAGTTTGAAAGTACCATTGCCAGAAATCTTTATGGCTTCATTAGAGCAGAGGAACCACAGAGCTGTGAGAAGAACATCTCAACAATTGCCTGTCTGTATGATACAGTGTAGAGCAATCAACATTAGCTTCTTCAGTTTACAAGTCAGTAAAAAATTAATAGAAATTCAGTCACATAATGAACATACATATCCCATAAGAAATATGAGCATCCTCTAAAAGATTTTTGAGATCTTCCATGAGTTCTACTCCACTGTATCATGTTGTTCTTGACTATCTCTCAGGCTGCTCTCTCCTCTTCCATAAGCTTATACATTTTCTTTCTAAAGCTAATAATGCTAATAGTACATTGAGGCTCTAATAATTTATTTTGTGACATTTAAATGAAATGCCTAATTCCCTCCCTTCCCCTGAAAAGTTTGGAGGAAGAGTGATCATGGTTTTAAACATAGTCCTCTAGCTCCTCTTTGCCTAGATGTTACAGCTTCTTTATTGCATATGAATGAGAGCAGACGCCTTCCTACATTACAGAGTATGGAAATGAAACACATTTCTGTCTTCAGCAGTTGAAAACAAAATAAACAAACAAGTAGTGGGATCCTGATAGAAAACAATGTGGTCCAGGACTCGTCATCTTGTCAGGGGAGTCTGGCAGGTTTAGAATCATAGAATGGTTTGGATTGGAAGGGACCATTAAGATCACCTAGTTCCAAGTCCCTGCTATAGGCAAGGATACCTCCCTCTAGACCAAGTTGCTCAAAGTCTCATCCAGCCCGGCCATGAATGCTTCCAGGGAGGGGGCATTTATGACCTCACTGGGCAAGGTTCAGCATCTCACAATCCTTAGAGTAAATAATTTTTTCCTGCTATCTAGTCTAAATCTGCCCTTTTCCAGTTTAAAACCATTTCCCTTCATCATCTTACTACCTGTGCTTGTAAAATGTCCCCCCCCAGGTTTTCCTGTACATTCTCTTCAGGTACTGGAAGGCTGCTATAAGGTCTCCTCAGAGCCTTCTTTTCTCCGGGCTGAAGAGCCCCACCTGAGCACTGCTCTGGTATGCATATATAATCAGAAAGGATGATTGAGAGGGCTTGCTTATCTACAAGGGTGCGTGCATGTTAACAAGGAGTCTGCTTTAGAATTTCATACTTAGAGGTATAAACTGCTTCTTTTGAACTCCTCATTCATGTTAAACCAGATTCGTCAGTTAAGCTTGCACTGGCAAATTTACAGTAACAGGTAAATCAATCCCCTCCCTTTGATGGGAACTTCTGTTTGTTCGTACTAAATAGAGGTGGTGATAGCTCTTCCTTTTAGCAAGAAGTTGATGTGAGTCACATCTGAGACAATTGATAACCCTGGTGGTAGTAGCCAGAAGTAATGGCTTTACAGGACTCACATTCAGTTAACGTTAATGTTAATCATTGCTTGGTTCCACTTTTAATTACCAGTTCTCTGATATCTTAAAGCAGCACAGTCCATTTCTGTCAGCCACCAATGACAGACAGTTTGTACATGGGGTCTGTAAGTGCTGGGACATGTTCCTGCATCAGAAGCTCTCTCCTCTCATGAAAATTCAGTCTTAAAGCCTCTGAGTTCTGCAAACACAAGCTGAGATTTTGGCTTTTGCGCAAACAGTGCACACAGTCAAGCACACACTTGTCTCCACTTAGGTAGTAGAGATGGGCTGGGTGTAGTGCACCCTGGACTGCCAGATGGACCATACTGTATTTTGAGAAGAAATCCTCATAATCCTTTTTTTCTTTTTTAACTAGATCCTTTTGGATTGCAAGACTAATTCTGAAAGTAGATCACTGTGTTCCTCATAGTTTTAAGCTTGATTATCACTTTTCAGCACTTGCACACACCTTATCTCCCTATAGAAATCGGTGAAATGTTGAGAGCATTCTATAATGTTTCAGTTGGTGTTTGAAACCTTGAAAATAACATTATTAAATAATTCATTAGGAATCTGGACTGATGGACAGAAAGTAAAATATTTTCTTTTTTATTAAGCTTCAAAGTGGGGATTAACTCAGTGTTTTTTGGTCTTTGAAAGTGAATATTTGGAACTATGCTTGACAGACTGTGATTAGTTCTGATATGTTTTTCATTTCTGTTTTTTATGCTTTAAGTGTGTCTCTCTTCTGCTGTTTCTAGTATGACTAGTGGAATCAAATGCAGTAACATGGAAGTAAATACTTTATATGTCATAACACCAGAACCTTAAGTGTAGTTTAAGTTAAGAACTTTATTAAACTCGTCCAGTTAATCTCAGGGCTCATCAAAAAATCTGAAATACCAACACACTTTTGAAAGATTAATCTTTTAATAATCCAAGTTACATTAAAAAGAAATAAACCTTGCAACAAGAGAAATATCATGAACATTAAGAACGTCTAAAAACATTAAAAGGTTGGTGTAAAATGATTTTAAATTAAAAATGAGAGTCTTAACAAAAATAAATGTGATCAACTTCCCCATTGCAAAAATGGCAGTGAAATTTTTTGATTGGCTCCTGCCATCTACTGCGTGGTGTTGGAAATGCAGCATAGAAATGTGATAACTACGCAAAATCTACTTGCCGGCAGTTCAACATAGAAATAGTTCCTATCTTATAATAATTCTAAGCTTAAATACCTTGCACTAAATGTTTAATCTATCTCTGTATTTTCAGAAAACAGTTTTGCTGATGTCTCATCCATCCCGTATGTCAGAGTTACTCTGAAATCGTGATTTGAAACCATGTGAAGGCTCAGAAAAGGTAGGAAACTGCACAGTCTCAGTCTGCACAAGTCCTGGGGAGAACAGTAATCTCAGAATGTGCTTGGAGCTAAGAGCTTTTCAAACTGCCTGAATCCAATCTGTTTGCCACTGTGAGTTAGCAGTGTAGTCTGGACCAATTTATCCTGAGGGCAGAACTTGGAGAACCTTTGATGTAGCCAGGCTGGTTCAAGCTGTGTTCTTCTTTTGGCTTGGAGTCAGAGCACGTAGTGGAAAAGAAGCCCACTTCTTTTTTTTTGCTCATCAAGTTAATAATTTGATTCCAGAGATCTTGCTCTAAGCAAGCTCTCATGCTGGATATTATCTGCCTCAGAAATGCATCAGCTGTTCAGAGAAGCACCTTTAATATCAGTTAACTTTTTTATTATTATTCAGGAAACCATTGTCCCTGTTAATTCTGTTTTTAGGGAAAAGGGAAACATCTGTGTGCCATTTGGAGCCACACTATCAAAAGAAATGGTGTTCTCCTTGGGCAGCAAGGATCAATTTAAATAATTTTTTTTCAGTCTAATTGATAATTATCCATTCTAATTCCCTGCCCCTCAGCAATCTTTCATATTCCTGTAAGCAGCTGTTCTGGAACTGTCCTTGCATGACAGCTGACAGCCACTCACCCCCAAACAGCTTTAACCGATAGTCATTGTGAAAGACAGAAGATAGTTTCCAAGGCTGATTAACTGATAGCCACAATTCAGACAAATAAGCAGAAGTATGCAACAGGACCCCTATTGCCTGTATGCAGTGTGCAGATGAAAGGACAACTGCTTCCAGAGAAATACACTGTATGAATGAGGTGTCTCCTGTGCTAATCAGGCCACTTGTGGTGTGCCCTGGCAAGTGTGCTAATAGGCTTAATGAAATCACCTTGTAGCATTAGCTGTTTTGCCATAGTTACCTCCTCTGAGAAAGTGCTGCACGTCTTTGGATGAAAATGCTAAATATTTATACTGACTACATTCCACTGTGCACTGATTCAGTTAGAAAGAGCTACAGCCTGGACACAGCTACAGCTGTAGTTTTTAAGGCTGAGGTTAGACTCTGTTGAAGGCTTCTGGCTCCAGCAAAATTACACTTCTACAAACAGAGAACAAAAAAAAAAGGATTTAATTGGTCATCAAGTCTTTGCTATAAAGCAAAGCCTCATCAGGAAATACTATGAATAAACTCCTGAAATTCTCTCAAGACTGAAAAAGAGAGAGAGATCAGAATTTCTTATTACCTCCTGATTTCCTCAATTTTTTTAATTTCCTTTGCCATGAAATGACATTTCAGACTAAATTTTAAATAATTATTAGTAGCTTACTTCTTCTAGCTAAAGGAGTTTCTAAATGAGAAATCCAACAGTAAATTACTTCTAACACCGAAATTTGTGAAGCCATCTCCAAATTAAAATTTGTTAGATGAAATTTTGCTAATTATAAGCTCCCCTTTAAGTACTATTCCTAAAATGTCAGCATTTCAAGTTTTTAATCAGACTATAAGAGTTGTAAATTCTGTAAGTGCACAAAATTAATAACAATTCAAGGGCCATTGGTGGAGCTATTAATTAGAGTCTATATGACTGGGAACTGGTCACTACTTTGAAAATCAATTTAGAACCCACCACCATGATAAAAATGGAATATAACTCAGAAGTTAGCTACTGCTTGAATTCAGTAATGAACATGAAATTCAAAAGAGAACAGCTTCAAAATGGTACGTATGTATTAGCATTGCAATGTTGTGCATGTGTCTGGGCAGATCTGCCTGTATGAGTGCACAGCTGACAGAATGACAGAAACATGTTAGATCAGGTCAAGTGTCATAAATTTGCAACTCCTTTACTTAGGAAACTTGAGAACTGAAAGGAAGAAAATACCAGTTGTGATATTAAAGCAAGTTCTCAGTAACTGTCCTGATGTTCAATAGATAATGCTTTGTGAATTCTAGTTTTTGAATGTCACTAAAGGCTCTTCGTTAATCATGAAACATGGTTTGCATTTTTATTCTTTCCACTGAAACAAAGGGCTCTAAAATGTAAGAGAAGACTCAAGAAAAGCCCTTGGCTTGCTGACGTTTTGGCAAAGAAGTTGTTCTGCTAACAGCAAGAATAGTGGAGACCTGTGACCTAAATAATTGTGTCCCCAGAAGTTTTCTTTTTTTTTCCTTTAACTCCCTGAGTACACATAGATTAGTTCCTAGTTTTCTGCTTTCTTCACTGTTTGAGAGACAGCATGTCTTGCTGAGTCAGTACTTAGTGTTTGTGCTGCCTCTTCTCACTAGCTCCAGACTGATTCACTTGCATGCCAACAACTCTTGAGATGGACAAGGGGCTGTTCCTCTCCTCACCGCAAAATGATGTTTGTTGCATTAGAAAACCAGATCAAAGTGTCCAGAACACTCACTAATTTAGAGGCTTCTACCTGAATTACACCATGGTGGAATTTACTGCCCTTGTGCCAAACAGAGAAACCTAACTGGGTACTCTATTGCCTCCCTCTCTGGTAAATTCCAGGTAAACTCATCATGATGCCTCAAATTGAGGATTTGTTGGTGAGTCAAATTCTTTTTTCTGGCTTTTATAGTATGTAACTTTGGAGATGTTATTACACAGATGAGAATTTTCATAAAGCGGGATTTCTCCCTCAAAGTCAGCCCAATTATAAAATATAAAGGAAGAGTACAGATCCATCAGTTCAGTAATTCTGCTGAAAAACTTCCTTTTCCTGTACAGCACAGTGTGTATCATCTGGCCACATTCTTTGACAAGGAATGTTAACTGAAGAGACATTTTAATAAATGGGAGTAACTGTGACAATTTTGTGTCTGCACGGGGTAGGAAGAAGGGACAGACTATGAACATCTGTGAGAATCTTAGCTTTTTATTACAATACTATGAAATATTAGCATCTGATATGTTTCTCTGTTTTCCTTATATGCTTTATTATGACTGGAAATTTAACCCCAGTATCTCCTCCAGGTAGTGCTGAACAGGTCTTACAGCATGTACTGTAAGTGTGGGAGGGATTTGGAGTTTTTAATATCACCCTGCAACTCTTCATCCGCATCTTTTCATCCTGCAGCTTTAATGGATGATTATCATTTACACCTTTGGAAAGATGAATTTAAATGTAAGGCTCTCTTTTTAGGATCCTGAATCCAGTGCTCATTTTAGACTTCTGTGTTAAAGAGGTGTTACTTTATTGCAAGGAAGCAGCATACGTGTAGGCACTGGAATAATAAGCTGCTGTGTATCAGCTGCTCAAGGGTAACTAAACTTTCTTTGAGAGTAGCTGTGAGGAAATTTGAGATCATTTACTATAAACTGACTTGTGTAAATATGTATAGAGAGAGGTTTCCAAATATTAAAGATGTGAAATATTTTTTCCTAAACCAATACTGAAAATGAATTTAGTGATTCAGAGCTGACCTACTTGTGAGCATATACTGTAATTTTCCTTTGATAGAGCACATATTTGCATAAGTCTTTTGCTCAGAACTTTTGATATCTTTCCCTTTTAAACCTTTCCAGTGTTTTATGAATTTTTGTAACCTATCCCAGACCTCATTCAGTCTCTGATGAGGATCCTACTCTCCATAGCTTCTCTCAGACTTATAAAGCTACAACTGTACGCTTTCAGTGGTGATACCAAATTCCTTCACCAAAAGAAGCACTCATGTAGAGAATCTTTCAAGGGGTATTGCCCATATATTTTGTACAGCTTCCTGTTTTATTGCACAATATTATTCCTGCCAGGATTTCCCTTGTGATACTCAATTCTGGTACATATTTGTATGCTTATTTATTAAAGAGAAAATACCTCTTCGCATGCAGAGAACTAACTGATTTTCTCCTCACTAACCAGAGTGAGGGAGCAGGGGCAAAAGTAAAGGAGAATTGGTATTGCAGACCCATTTTGCAGATGAAACATGACAGTCTGTGGTTTACAGAAGACCTTTGAAAGCCTGACATAGCAGCAAGAATCAAGTTTTTGTTGCCCAGAATAAGTTTATGTAGAGGACTGAGTCATATTTTAAGAGGTTAATAGCTTTGACTTCAAAAGCCCTTTGTACCAGAAGCACTGCGTTCAGCTCTATTTTCAACTTTTTTTTCTTCTCAAAGCAAAAGAAATTACATACCCATTATACATCCCTTTTGCATTTCAGCGTATGCCAGGGGCGAGCATGAAAGTTTCTTTCTGCATCTGATGACTCATAAGGTCACTTCTTTGACCAGTCAGCCTTCAGCTTAACACGCTCAAGAATCAAGCCAAACAGTAACTTCTTATTGATTCTATACCTAATTTTTTTTTCCTCTAACAAGAAGGTATTTCAGTTGCCACAGAAGTTCGCCAATAGATGGTTTTAATTTTCCATGAGTATGGTAATGGTGCCTCTAGATTTTCACAATCACCCCCATTACTCTTCTTTAAAGAAAAAATGAGAGGCATTTGTTTTTTACATTCTAAAGAGCTATATCACACAGACAAAGTAATCATCAGTCTATTGCCAAAATCTAAAATATGGTCTGGTTCTGACCATCACATTTTTGTGACTCATTGACCAGAGTATATTATTTGGCTCATCAGCCTGCACATCTGCCAGAAGGATGACAATCTGTTGAAGTTAATTCCAGTTTTGGACATAAAAGGCCAACAGTACTGCTCTGCAAGTATAGCATTGCATATGTTTTGTTGTGTGTTATAAACAAGGTATCAAATGCTATGGTGAACTTAAATAACAAAGTTTCACAAGATCATTTAGTCAGATCCATCTATTGTGGCACTACACATTACATACGTTATTTTCCAGAAATTTCCACAAGTTAAAAAAGAAAAAGTTACCTTCAGCAGAATCTGAAGTTCTGTTCCTTGAAGTACATGTGAAATGAATGTAGCTCTGCAATATCAAAGAAACAAATGAATCCATTCACTGAGTCTCTTCCATTCTTTTTAGTTTCTACTCTTCTTAGTTTGGGGATTGCTATCAGGATTGGAAGCTGTTACTTTGGAAAACAGTGAAGGACGAAGGGGTGGAGAGTTTTTTCTTGTTCTCTCTCTATTTTTCACTTTTAAAATTCATTATATGTGATGCTGCACCACTGATGAGCTGGACTTTCCTATTAAGCAGAATGAGAAAAACAACCAAAAAAGCAGTTGTAAGTAATACCTCTTTTTCCAGCTGAGGATTACATTTCACTGAATTGGATATTGAGTCAGAATCCTAACAGACTGTGCAAATCCCACTAGAAGTCCATTTGCACCTTTGGCAAAAGATGACTTTGAAAACTTTTTCTTAAAGGACATATCTCATAGAAAGAGGAATAAAAGGGGTGGGGGAGAGTTTGCAAAGAAGAAATAGAAGAATGTGGTGTGGGTTCTCAGTGTTATTCTTTATACTTTATTAAACTTAATTTTGAAACCAAACTGAAAATTGGCAAAGCTTCCAGGAAAATTTAGCAAAGAAACAGCTTGCAGTAATCTAGCAACGAGGGTTGCTATGGCAATAGCAGTACACTGTGAGATTTAGTAGGTATAATTTTCCATGATTCACAATATATTTTTAGCTATTTTTCTTTTTGTTCTGTCATGCAAATTGCCTTTCTAAAGAAAAGGAAGAACAGAATAGTTAGATCTTGCCCTCAGAAAAGATAGAGAGATGTCAGTTTGTGCTTAAGGGAAGTCTTTGTGCTCCAGCTTCAATTGATCAAGACTCCTAAAGAAATCTTGAGTCTGTACTCCCCTTTCATCTTGTCTTCAGCCTTTAACACCACTGCTTGTTCCTTGCTTCTAGAAATCCTTCCATCCTTTGTTCCTCTTAATTTCCTTCTCTAACTCACCCCCGTGTGCTCCTGTTTCACAATCCAAACCCTAGGAATAATTTTTCTCCTTTCCTTCTTTTTCAGCAGTTATCCAACATAATTCTTTTCCATACCACTATCTCTTTTCTTTGTGACATGGTTTCAGCTCAGACATTCAAAAATCTACTCCTGTCTCCTGACCTCCCTCCCTCTGCGCAGTCCTCTCTTTGGTCTCTCTGTGGCTTGCTCATAGCCTGAGCTGATAAATACTTTAATGTTCCTCTGTTCTCAATCACACTAATTCTATCACCCTCCTAACCACTGAGATATACAGTCAAATGATGATTTTTATATAGCTGTGACATGCAAGCTGCTATCCTCTGTTTACCCTCATATATTTAAAAGATCTGCCCTTGTATTCTTTTACCAAATGCCATACCTTGTCATTTGGGTCCTTTATTTCCATCACAACTAGTGTCTCTGCTCCTGGGCTGCACATGCTCAGAGTCATTCAAAATGTTGCTTGCTTCATTTTTTTTAATCGCATTACTATTATTATATTTTACTTATTTTTTATTTGCTTTCTGAACTGCTA
Source organism: Cyrtonyx montezumae (assembly GCF_038088225.1). Lineage (NCBI taxonomy): Eukaryota > Metazoa > Chordata > Aves > Galliformes > Odontophoridae > Cyrtonyx > Cyrtonyx montezumae. The sequence continues at coordinate 35,978,772 of NW_027071826.1, read as the reverse complement.
ACCTCTTCCTCCTCTGCTATGCCAGGTTCTATTTCTGTTCCCCAACTGCATGAACTAAAGTCTTAACTAAGTGCCCTTGCTCTGTATTGGTGCTTTTGATCGTTCCCTTCTGCAGCTGTACTCTGTTATTGTATTCCAGAACTGTGCAAGTGTATCCTTGCTGTGTTACACTGGCCTTAATATATGATAGATGGCTCATGGAAAAAGTAAAACATATCTCCTTTTATTTCCCATTTGTAATTCACCTCTGCCTCTTTATTGAAACAGTGGCATCTTAGTACTGGTTCAGCAACCAGGAGACTGCACAGAATCACAAGCAATCATCAGAACATGCTCATGCTTTTATTCTTTGACTGTCCTTACTCTTTTTCTCTAAGAATTTGTTGAATTGACTGCAGTATTGTCACCAATTGAGCTTTAACTGTCTGCCTGCTATACTCTTGTATATGCAGCTCAAAAGAAATGAGGCTCTGTGAAGCCTCTCTAAACTTTGGAAAGAAGAGGCATAAATGGAAGGAGTGGGAAAATGCTGAAAAGAAGTAGTTCTTTAAATCAGTCAAAGCTGAAGAAGCTAACAAGGATCTCTGGAAGACTTAAAAAGGACCTGAACTTGGATACCCACTGTTCACAGCTCCTACTGGTTTTAGTACTAGCTGCAAATACTGGCATACATAAATGCAAATAAATATATACAAAATAAGAAATAAATCCTAAAATTTTAAAGTTAAAAAATTCAGAAAGGTCGTTTTATCTAAGCACAATATCATTCTATAGTCCGTCTTCCTGCTACAAGGTACAAAAAAAAGCTGGTGGTTTGCTTATGTGTATTCATAAGCATTTAGACACAGTAGCTGATCAGTAGCTGGAGCTGTGGTGCAGTGTTACATAATGCAAGTTCATGACTTTGTAAGATGTCATTTTCCTTTCCAGCACTTCTGAGTTTGTTTGTTGATTTTTTTTCCTATGTTAAGAAAGTAAAGTATTTCAGATAAATACTCTGTACATTTTTTTTACATGACATAGGGTGTGTTAAATGCACTTGTGGTAGAAACATAACAATATGATTTTTTTTCTGACACAGAGGACACTAGACAGGGATGTCCTCATCTTTTATGCGATAACACTCCTGTATTGCTCAGATTAAGCTTTTCTCCTCTGAAGCATCATGAAATGTGGCAATGTCCCTCAGGATAGTTGATGGATCCAAAACTCAAAGAATGAGATTTCCTCTCACAAGAGTCAGCAGTACTGGGGCTCCATCATCACCTCTGTAGCACCGTCAGTCCCTCCCGTTGCAGCAGGCAGGTTTGGTTGGGCAGGGGCTCTGCTCTGTTTCAGAGTGGCAGGTGGCACTGGGGTACGGGAGCTGTCATCAGGTTCCCAGCATGACTGCCAACATCCATTACAGATAAGAGTCTCAAGACTACTAGTTTCACTGGGTTGTGTGTTTTTCTGACACTATCTGATCTCCTTTGTCCTCTTTGGTTGTTGAGAGTGCTGCTTCCTGACTGTAAAATGTTTTCCTGGGTTTCTTCTTAATGGTATTCTAAGATCTTTGGTTATTATTGCAGTTTACAAATATAAATAAATAAATAAAATTAATAATATTGCTGTTGTTCTACATCTAAAGTAATACAATACCTTGTTAGTAAACGTTATACTTGTAATTAATTGTCCGTATTACAATTTCAGATATGTCTCCTGTGCCCACAGCTATCACATAGCATTTTCCAACACTAGAAACTAGAATTTCTTAGTTTGATGTCTCTTTTACGTCTCATTTTTTACCAGAGATGCATCAACACTCCCAAGAAGAAAGCAAATATAAGATGTTTGTTTGTTTGTTTGTTTGTTCGTTTGTTTGTTTGTTTGGTTTTAAAAGTGTTTGAAATCAGCATGTTCTGGGTGGGTTGCTAAATACAGTATTGCTACATGTTGTATTTAGTATTGCAGTTTCCAGAACGTATTCCCTATCTTGTCCAGTAGATGACGATAATGCATTACAAACTATTCAGTGTTCAAGTTTAGTCCATGTAAAGCTGAATGCCTCAAATGTGTATTATTGTCACATCTGAATCATTCTCTTTAATTCTTGTATTATCTAGCATGTGCAGTTTGGATGGAGTTTTGTTGCTGAAAGTTGCTTCTTTCATGTACCTATGTATCAATCTTTCATAACTGATATTCCAGTCAGTCTGACGTAAGTCTGACCAGTTTCAGAAGCCCCTTGTGTATGTTAGCCATCTGTTTACTCATAGTTCGTGATCTATGGCATGAGGCTTTGTGCTGTGTCAGCATTTATTCCTGTTCCCAGACGGCAGTATGTGAAGCAAAATCCTTGCAAAAAGGTGAAATGAGTTTCCATGAATCTTCCAGGATACTCAGCTTTTCTCTTTCCCTGGCATAAGCATACTTTAGTTATAGACTTCAGGAGGAAGCTTTATAATCTCCTTTGTGAATGATTCTGATTTTCTTATACCAAGAGTATATATTATACCAAGGAATACCTTGCTGCTAATTTCACAAGAAGCTTCCTTCATGATCCTGAAATTATGTGTAGAACAAGTACACTCCTGATGATGATATATATCAGAGTCCAAGATTTTTCAGAGAGACAATGTCTGTATGGCATTTATAGACATTATTTATATTTTTCTGCTGCAGAAAAAATAAAAAGCAGGAAATAAAAAACAGGTTTGCTAAAGTGAATGCGGGAAAAAAACTTGATCTCTTTCTGCCTGCTTCAGTCTCAAGCTCGTCCTCTGAATTGGTGGAATCCTTACCAGGCCCCTCCAGAAGTTAGGTAGCTAGTTTATATTCCTCCCAAGCTAGCAGTCTAGCACTTGTGGTCCTTCCAGCTGTTGAAACTTGTTGCAGCTGTTACCTGCTTGCTGAATAAACTCACCACCAGAAGGAGATAAGCCAAGAGAAACAAACCCCATCTTCTGAGGAGGAAAGAAAGAGTACAGAGGGAACTGAGCTACTATTCTTTGCTCTTTATTTCTTTCTACGTTTTGTTTGATTGTTTTAACTTCGCTCCCTTGGAAAAAGTTTGAGCACCTGAGAAGATGGAGAAAGAACTTTCTTATTTCTTACAGCAAGCAAGTCTGATGTCTGTCCTTCATAGACTGTGAGGCTGAGGCTAACTAGACCATTTGACTTTTCTTAGACCTTTTCCCCCAGGAAGGATGAATTATATGAGAAAGTTCAATCTTCTTAAGTCACTCTTCAGCAGGCTCAAGGACAGGCAAAAACCATTACTGGTAATTGCATTGCGAGAGCTGGCAGCACAGATGAGATCTAAGAATAGGCCACGCAACCAGCAGCTAGGGCGTGAAGCTGGTCTAGGAAACGCATGATTCAAAGTGTAGGTGTTAGAGCTCATGTGCCTTAATCTATACACCTGGGCAAAAAATTCCAGAACATATGAGTAAACCAGGAAGAAACACTTCAGCAGAAGTATATCTAATTGTGCAAGGCATACGGGCAGATTTACATGGTTCGTTGTTGCATAGTCATTAAAGCAAAGATAAAAAGAATGGGTAAAATGTTTGAATAGAGAACACAAACCAGTCATCTTTTTCTAGTTCCCTGGCACGAATCAACAACAAATAGGCCTTTGTCACCATGGTCAAGAAAAAGGAGGTAGTGAGAGATAGGAGAAAGCACTGTGCTATGGCAACCAGTATGTCCTATCTCTTGGACTGGAACCACCTGCCTGGCCAATGGTCTGCCTCAGACCTGGTTTTGTCATGTGTGAGTCCCTTTGGATGTAAGCTTCATACAGATGTATCAGAAGACACTGTATTAAAGTGTAAGAGATAAATTGTTTGAGTACAAAATAATAATATGTATGGGTAGATACTGATTCATCTCTAACTATCCAAGTAAGGTTCTAACATGGAAAATGGCCAAATCAGCAGTCCAATTAAAAATATCTGCTTTTTACCACAAAGTCCTGTTGTAAATGAGATCTGGAGGGCAAAGCAGAAATACCTAGCTTGCTCTGCACACTAATTGTCTCTGAGAAGAAATAAAAGGCAAAAAAAAATTATAAAAAGTTAAAAGAAAGGGCAATGATTGAGAAAACACAGACTTCTGAGAGAGATTGCTTTCAGCCCTGGCAGGCAAAAGACCTGTGGAACAGGAGAAAGAAGTACTGAAGAACTGGATCTGTTTTGTTTTATCTTGAACTCTGATGCGCCCTGGAGAGGGGCAGACTTTTTATGTAATTGACAGGAATTTTAACACACTAGTACAGCTGGATGATGAGAAAGAAGCTGCTGGTCGCTGTAGCTCAACTTGATAGAATTTGTCAGTAATGGCTTTGCTTGCTGTGATGAGTAAGCACTGGAGACATTTCATTGCTACTGCGACGGCTGTTTTGAATTCACTGTAGATAGTAGGGTTAGGAAGCTGAGCTATATGGGCCATTGTATTTAAGTAATTTGAAACAATAGTTTGGGACATTTTAGGGGAAGCTAGGTTTCTATTATGTTGGTAATCAGGAAGAAACTTTTAGGCCAGCTTTATTTGGACTAATTTGCTCAGTTTTGCCTTTGAATTTCATTGTATACATTGAGATTGGTATTTTTTAGTTTAATATAACAGATTCACTTCAAAATGGTTTTTAGGTTATACAAGCATGGATTTGGGTGTGGAAAAATCTTTATATATAATAAAGATACAGTCAAAGAAGATAAATAGTGGTAAATGAAATTAATTTCCGGAAGGTTAAACAGTGGCACAGACATTCAAGAGATGTCATCTTGAATGGTCATAATGGAAAAGACATTTCTCTCAAGGCATTACAGTTCCTTTAAGAGGAACTGAATTTTTACTGAGAAAAAGTTATACAATAAATATCCAGTGCATTCATTGTTAAGCACTTAGATGCTGAAGGAGTACTGAGTTCTTTGTTGTAGTGAGGTGTGCACACTGAAAGTATGCACAATATAATTTCTACCTCTTCTTTGCGTGTGATCTCTACAAGTATTAATTGCTTAGAAAATTGTACAGCTAATGATCTGAGACTGCCCGATTCACATGTGGGATTTTAGTGGGTTGGAGCATACTGGGTAAGGAAGGAAACATTTAAATATGAAGGGCTAGAATTTTTAGAACTGCGAATGTTCTAAACAGCTTCATACAAGTAAAATATGATTTCTAGTAGTATTAGAGAGTGCCAAATAGAATAAATCTGATCAACTTCCTTTTCGTGTGGAGAATAAAACTAAAAACATTGTTCTCCTTTTGTGGGCAGGGGGAAAGGGCAGGGGCAGAATTGCAAAGAAAGTAGGTCATGATGACAGCTTCTGTCCAGTTAGGTAGCATATTTGGGAGTAAATGGAATACAGTTTGTACTTCAGTATTTTTGCTTCAATGAGCAACAAGAAAAGAAAGTTATTCATAAATAATAATGAATGGAATGTGTGTTCATCCTATGCTTTCAATTAGAGATCTGAAAATCAGGAAAGTATTTTGATTCAAATTCTGAAGCTCTTTGTTCGAAGACAAAGGAACTGGCACATACAAAAGACAAAAGTACTTTCCTTTGCCTTTTGAGTTAAGTAAAACTTACCACAGATAGCTGTTGTATAGGAAAATTGGCAGCATTAGTTAATGGAAAAAAAAATAGGGGCATAGGAGCAGTTTGTGAAACCCTTAACAAGACTTTAAATATTTTTGAAGGAAAACTTTTTTTTGAGTGATTAAACTGACTTGGAGCCATCTTTCATAGCAGCCAAGTCTCAAAAATGAGAGAGGAGGTGGTTCCTAGAAGCTGGAGAAGTCTTTGAGAAATATGCTGTTTGTTTTCTTCATGACAAAGGAGCAGCTGGGGAAAACATTGAGATACAGCAGATGCAGTAAAGAGACAGTTTCCTGCAAGATGTGAGAAGAATTTGGCAACACAGAACTCCTTCAATGTCTTTCCTTTTCCAAAGTTTGCAGGTCAGCTGTGAGTATGGCAAAGCTGTATATACAGTTTCATGATGTAACACTTAGAAAAAGCAGTGCAGTACAAATTCACAGTAGCAGTTGTTTTCAGCTGACAAGAATCTCTAGCAGTTATATGGCATGTGTCTATTAGCTCAGTGTAGTTATAACCTTAAGCGGATTTTTAATACAGCCATACTTTGTGAAGATGATTTTGAAGAAAGATAATACGTGGTTGTTTTTCTTCAAAGTGTTCTGTCAAGATGTATAGAATCATTTTACTGAAGCTTTTTTTGAGATAAAATTATTCAAAGTTAGCACCACAGTAACTTCAGAGCATTCTTGCAGGGTTCACAGGGGGCATAGGAAATGAAGGCCAAACAGAAAACTGGATTAACAGCAGAGAGTAGAGCCAAGGGGAGCTGAACCAAACTTCTGACTTCAGTGTTCTTGAATTTCCAAATTTCAGAGTTTTGGTTTTCAGTTTTTCATTAGTCAATATTTTTCTATGGGATCTAATCTTTGGTATTTCAGGCTTTCACAGAGGTTTTTCTGGTTTATCTGGAAAGCACCTGTGGACTCCTGTTGCAATTGCCAAGTGAGTCAAAAGCTAATCAGAAAATATAGTAACAGAATCAGAGATAAATTGTTTTTATTTCATTTGTATTGCAATCTTCAGATTTTCACCAAAAATTTCACTGAATGTGACAAGTTTTTAAGGAACTCCTCTGGGTAAAGAAAACAAGTCTTTTAAGTGCTGTACCCACACATACAATCCTAAATTTCTCTGGTGATAGCAATTATACCCATCTTTTATTTCTGGGTCTGTAATGTCCACAGAGTATTGAAGTTGAGGATGATACTGCCCTCTGACCACTCGTCCTTTTCAGGAACATGCATGCAGTAAATACCTTGGACTCTGCTATGGTGATATGGGATTCAGTCAAAGTTAACTTTAACAGAGAAGGGAAGGAAGAGTTTGCTATTTCACAGCAAATATAGTAAATATATATGTAAAAAATAAAAATATATAGTAAAGAAATAATCTCTCAGGAAATGAGACTTAATATCTGTGTTCTGTTGACTGGGCAGGGTAGTACAGAAGGGTAATTTATTGCAGACACTTCTGTTGTGTCATTATTCACCCAAAATAATGTGACTTAACACACTTGCAGACTGGTGGCTTATTTCCATAGATCCTTTTAAGTGCTGAATTGAGAACTCCTGAAGTAAAAAGGGTTATCCTGAGAAGCTGTAGTGTGTATGCACGCTGATCATTAGCTTATGATTTCAGATTTAGAGGAGTTCTGCAGCCATATAAAATTACTGAAAAAGCTACCTAAGCATATCCAGAAGGCTTATTTAAGCCTAAAGTGATATTTCCAGGGGCTGTGTTGTGTTTGAGGCTGTCAGCTGACAAACATTTCTTCTAATGACAGTTCTGCCTCAGGCTGTCCTTGCCCATGCCCAATTTCTGGGGCAACTGCACAATAAGCAGAAGCAGGGAACTTTTCCAGGTGATGAATCACCTCCTTTTTTACCTTAGACTATTTTTCAGACAAATCTTTTTCCTAATACAAGTTATGGTATGACAGCTTAAATACTATCTAATACCATTTAGGACCTATTTGAGAGACAAGAAATTGCCAAGAGTTAGAGGTTACTTCTTAGACATCTCTGCTTATCTTCATTCAGCAATATTTGTGGAGGTTCAGAAATTTCCCGGTGTGTAGTTCAGTAAAAACAGCTTGCCAGGATATTTATTTTATTATTTCAACTTATAAGGAAAGATTCTGAATCCTAAGGATGCTTAAGGAAGAGTTTATAGTAAGAAAAAATTGTTAATTTGAAAAAGTTTTTAAAATGTGAAGAATCAAATCTTAAACTCACATAGATGCAAACAATATGAGATTTCTGATAATATGCAGATTGTCAAATAAAAATATTGAAGCACCGAGTAATTGAAGGGTTGATCAATCCTGCAAAATTTTCTTGCAGTGCTTTTGACTTGCTTTCTATTCCAGTTTTCACCTTTGAGTGAGTTTGAAGATACCAGGTTTGAAATGTGATTTTAGTGACTGTGGAAAAATGACCAATAAATTCAGAAATTAATTTAAGAAACTTATGCACTGAGGACAGGATAGTTTGAATATGGTTTTATAGCATGCATGAAATATAGAACTATATTATTTTCATTTGGGCAGGAAATATTATTTTGTAGAAAGATCTATGAGTTCTTCAGGCAAGTTTTACTAACACTAAAAAAGATCTGATCTTATCTATCACTGGATGCAGTTTTAGTTTATTTTTGTATTAAGGAAGTAATTGCATCTCTGCTTATATAGTTATCATTCACTGTGGGATTTGTTTGGACTTCTGCATGGATGCAGTAACAGTGGTATTGTTCATCTTTCCTATCTGTATATGCTAACTGATCCTCATCTGTAGAAACTGAAACTGGGGCTTTATTATAGAATGTAAACATTCAAGGCTTGATTATGTCATTCACATATATCCTAGTTATATGTGAAAGGATTAAATCTTCCAGAATAGTTGTAAGGAAAAGAGACAAAGATAGAAGGAGAAAGATGAAAGAAAATATAAGGTTTTGTTTTCTTTTTTAGCTTTTGGATAGGAAAACTGTTAGGAAAAACTGTTGTTAGGAAAACTGTTTTAAAGCAATTGTTTGGTAGGTTGCTTTCTAGCTGAGTTAGATAGATTTGGTTGTAAAGTCCATTAACCCAAGGCATCTACAGGTGTCCCAGTGGAATTCAGAGCTGTACATTTCTCTGATATCTGTTAACTACTTCATATACAAGGGAAGATGCTTAGTTTCTTTCAGGAGAATTTTTGACATTCTCTTCCCCTTTGGTCACAGGGAAATGCTTGGTAGAATTTTAAATTTATTAAAATTATAACCTCAACTTTTTTCCTACTTAGGTTATGTGAGCCTTCAGTATTCCAGTCATGAAAGTTATCCTGACACTTCAGTCTTGCCAGTTATATCTCATTTCTTTTTAAAGTGGAGAACTGTCATTTTTTATCCTCGTTCCTCAGACTCTAGCATTAGAAGATGAACAAGCAAAATGTTTCTTCTCCTTAAATTCTTTTGACAGCTTATGCGTGCCATACAACGAGTTCAAACAATATTTTTTCTATCTATCTTCTTCTTCTGTTGTCACTGTTACATCCTTCTGGCTGCTTTTCTAGTGAATAAGATGAGCATTCATGTCTGTCAAGTGCAGTAAAATTGCAGCATGCCGCCCTGTTATCAGTGATCTGTTGGCTTTATATGCCCTCTTTGTCACGGAGTCACCAGCAACTATTGCTCTCCTTCTTCCAAGAACTCCTGTCAGGTATCTCCTAAAATTTTCTGTTCCATTTTGCCAGACAAGTTCCTCAGCAAGTGACTTGCTGAGTGTCTAACACCATTTCATAAATGGAGTATTTTCTGTTTATCTTTTTCCCTTGTGTCTTAAGTTGACAGTATGCTACAAGGGTTTCTGCTTTCCTGTGTTTTCTGACTGTTGAGCCTTTCCCTGTGATACCTACCAATGTTTCCTGAATCTTGTGATTTAAAGAATATTAATTTGCTCCTACTGTATCCAGGATTAAACTTAAATCCCAAGAATATATTTCACACTGTATCACTGTATTTCTACTGGCTTGTACCACATGCACCTCTTTCAATTAGCAAAACAAGAATACAGCATGTCCAGTACTATTCACAATTGCTGTTCCCCCATCATTCGTACGTATGGCAAAGAACTTCTTTGCAAAAGGAATTGTACTTTCTTCTGACCTACCTTTCTAGGTGGACCTACTCCAGATTTCAGCAGAATGATATACCTGGAATTTCTCTCCTCTTAACGTTCTGCTCTTACAGAACAGACATCTGATATGATCAATGACTCCAAGGCACAAGATTTACATTCTTCTAAAGTAAAAAATATGCAGATGTCCCTTAAGTAGATCACTCAGAATCACCAAACTCCAGACCATGAAAAGAAACAAACCAAGCAAAGGCTCATCAAATCCCACCATTTCCAAGAACAGGATTTGCAGGTGGACTCTCAAAAAATCCTGTTGTCTATTTACCCAGTGTAGTCTTTAAAGTTATCTTTTATTTGCTATTGAGAGACTTCACTGTTAGTCAAGTGATACCATCTGCTAACACCCAATCATTCAATTTCCAGAAAGTAACAATATAGTTCAGGAATTAAAAATATGGCACATATTGATTACAATCATCAGCAATACACATGATAACAAGGAGTATGGGACCAGAAAGCCTGCACTTCAGCTAAGACCACATCAAGATGACTTAGCAGCAGAAAACCTGGGCTCTGCTAACAGACTGTCACACAAGCTATTCCTGATATCTCAACAGAAAGGCAGCAATAAACATTAACAAAATGAGAAAACAAAGACAATGGGAAGCAGCCTTGACTAAGAATTATGGGAATTGGAGAAAGCTACACTTAAAAGCACTTCTGAGTCTGCCATTTAGTAATGCCATAAGAATTCTCAGGACATTAACACTAAAAAAGGAATCACAGTACTCCCATGGGCATTCAAGGGATATATCCCTGTTGGGAGGACTTCCATATGCAGTGAAGGTCACAGTGTGAGATGCCACTGGAAGATCTAGAACTTTTCCTTCTTCCCTTCTCCATTTTTGCCTACCCGAACCTTCTTCTGCCTCCTTCCTAGGGACCCACAGATAAGACAGCTCTGCTATGTTTCAACATTTTTCCAGGGTAAAGTAGTAAATCCACTGGTTGCTCTGAGTAGAATCGCAGCCCATTTCTCAGCCCTCTTCCTCCCCTAAGCTGAGGCAGAGAGGCATGAAGCAGTATTGCCCCAGTGAGAAGAAAAAACTGCTGGAGGCAGAAGCCCAGCCAGCAGAAGCAGAGCAGAAGGGAAAATCATGCATTGCACAGGACAGTGTTAAGTATATGCCTAACTTATAATACTATTATAGTATGCTGGTATTCCATCATTTTGACCACACTGGCAACATATACATTTAAAATAACATTACTATCATACTGTTGATAAATTACTCATCATGGCTACCATTGCTAGATGATTAAAGGAATGCATTTGTCCGGGCTGTGTTCAAGATGAACATTTTCATCTCCTGGAAGTCAGTGGTCCATTCATTCTTCCAGGAGCAGTAAATTAGATGTTGAGTAATCTGCCCTATGGAACGTGTAAAGAAGCTGTTAAGAGAGCACAAAATATGTTTAGCCAGCAGTACCAGCTGGATGTGAGCCCATGCAGGATACTTTGTTCAGCTGTCAGCTGCTAGCAGAACCACATGAGGGTTTGTCTGTAACTCTCATCCTGCTTTTCATCTTCCCCTTTGCTTTGCTCTGTAGGGAAGGAGAAGGATGTAACAGAGGAGCAGAAGCAGCCACCAGTGCATAGATGGCTGGGGAGGGTATGTGCAGAGGCATGTGTGTAATGTTGTGCATACTGCTTTAGACCTGTTATTGGGAATAAGATACCATAAATACCATGATGCTCCTGTCATCTCACCTGCCAGTCCTCTTTATGAGGAAAGCTATTCTGTTGTTGGAATTCTGGCACTGCGAATGGTGGGGATTGGCCTCGTTCCTGGTACCTTCATGCAGGTGAGCTGTGACACGAAGTGAAGAAAGGAGAGGGATGGAAATAGGTGTTGTGACAAAGGTCCTCGTGTTAAAACAGGTGAAGACAGCCCTGGAGCAACAAAGGCTATAGCATACCCCAGGAGCAGCATCACTAGCTGCCTCAGGCATGCTCCAGCATGAGCACACTGACATCCCTCTCTCTCCAAATGCAAGATACAGCAGAGGGAAAGAACCCTGGTATTGGAGAGCCAGAACTTTTTTTAACCATTCCCATCTTTGCATGTTCTTTCTGAAAGTCAGCATTAGATGATTTTACTGGACCAACAGTAAACATGCTTTACAAACCCCCAGACTTGCTCTTCAGGGTAGTGCAGCAGTGTGGAAAGCCTGCTATTTTGCCGTCAGCAAAAATCAGCGCAGACCTCCAAAGGAACAAGCAGCGGTCTCGTTGTTATGTGATGACCTATGCAAGGCGAGCTTTCTAGGGATAGATAAGAGCTTATGCTGAACCAAATAATACAGCTGCTCCATAGACAAGCGTTTGGATCCATAAATCTTCAGAGCGGGAGATCGCACAAGAACACGATCTCATTATACCATTTCGTCGCACGATCGCACGCTCCGCCTTACACCCACGGTGCTTCCCGCTCCCCCGCCGAGGCGCGCGGCCAGCGCACCCTCCCACCGATCCGCTTCCCAGCGCCGCTCCTCCGAGAGAGCACCGCGGAGCCCGGCCTGCCCCTGGCGGCGCCGCACCGCCCGCCGCCCCTTCGTGCCGCTCTGTCCCTCCTCCCCCGCCCCGATGCCCGCGGGCTGCGCCGCCTCCTGAGGCCGATCCGCCGCCGCGGTGACAGCCGCTCCGCGCCCCTCGCCCCGCCGCCGCGGTGCCCTCCCCTGTACCGCCCGCCCCCGGGCCCTCCTCCCGCCACTGATTCGGCGCCGGAGCCGCGGGTGCCCGAGCCCCTTCCCCACCCCGCGCTGCCGCCGCGGCTCCCGTGCTGTCAGTGTGCAGGCAGCGCCGCGGCCCCGCGCCTATCCCCGCTCCGCCAACCGCCGCCAGCGGCCGCAGGTACGGGGCCGGGAGCCGTTGCCGCCGGGTCCGGGCTGCAGCTGGAGAGGAAGGGGCTGGGGCTGGGACCCCTCGGCCGGACGGGGCGGTGGGAGGGGGCCTGCTCCGCGGCAGAGCCTGCGGGGACCGCCGGCACGCGGAGCGGTGGCAGCGGGGCCGTCGGTGCTGCGAGGGCGGGCGCTCGGGACACGCCGCCGGTTCCGAGCCACGGCTGGCCGGGCGCGGAGGGACGCTCGCGAGGGCTACGGTTCCTCTCCGTCCCCACGGAGAGACTGGGGACTCTCCAGATTAGCGGGGAATGCCTGAATTTAGCTCCCTCTCTTTTCCTCTTTTTATTTTTTTTAATTTCCACTCTTAGTAAATGGATAGAGTTTATGGGTACAGGCGCGTGGAACTGTGGCCCCTCTTGGAGCCGAGGTTGGAGAACCTGCCAGGGGCCGGCCTTAGGGAAGGGCATCCTGGAAAATGTCCCGAGGGGCAGTTTCTCAGATGGGAAATAACGCTTTAGCTTCCTAGGGGAACCGAGTCCCATGGGTTTTCCCAAGACTGGTGTATGCAGCTGATTTTGTTATATTATGATTTTGGTACTCTACCAGGTAATTTAGCTCAGTCGTTCTCTGTGTACTTGACAATCCCAATGTCATATTCTCAACCCACTCCCACAAAACTCCTAGGGAAATGGGTCAACATCCCTAGATGATGTATCCACCAGGCATTTGGTGAGTTTCTCTGCCAGCTGGCTGGAAGGCAGCATTGTGACCCTTCATTATGCACATACAGAATGAGTCTAGCTTCAATTATTCATTCTGATGCCATTGCAACCTTCTGCATCTTCTCCAGGGAGATGATGTGTAACAAGACTTTGAAATACTTCACCAATGAGGCTGTGATCCTATCTAAGCACATAGCAGCTGTTTGCTCATGTAGCCATTCTTAAGGGTTAATTTATAGCAGTAAAATGTATGTCAGGGAAGAGTGAGGATTCCCAGTAGGGCGCATTACCCTCTGCATTCCCTGTGTTCACCTCTAAAAAGCTGCAATAAAGCCGAAGCCAGAATTCTGAATGGCTAGTGGACAAGGTTCTAGAAATTTGTTTTGTATTTTGTCTGAAAGGATCAATGCCACAAAAGTACTTTTGTTCTCCAGAAGGGAGAAACTATGACTCCAGCATGGCATTGGTTTAAATCAGAGAAGTTGTCCATGTGGTTGACATTTGCTATTTTGCTGATGAAGAAACAAGTTCAGGAATTAAATATACTGGAAACAGAGATTTGGCGACAAAACTTGTACTCTCATTTGTTGTTATTTGTGTTTTACTAATGTGATCATCTGTTCACTTTGCCACGTTCTCCAGAGAATACTCATTGATAAGTGGAGAACCATTCATATTTTCCAAGTACAGGAGGCTGGATTGACCCACAGAGGCCAGCAGCCTTACTTATGGAAATACAGCTGTGACCTGCTTACAGGTCAAGCAGTGCTTACATTCTCTCTTTTAATAGTAGAGAAATTTCCAAATAGCAGCAAGGCCAATTGCTGATCTCTGGTTCTTGGAATTCTCATCTGTATATCAGAGAGTAATCTGGATGGACACAGACACAAAGAGAAATGCTGTATGTCTGAGATGTAGAGAGCCATGGTAAGTTCGCATTTTCTGTGCATAGCACCCAAGAATGTGAAGACCAGAAGATGTTAGTGCTAATGCAGAGGTGAACATACAGTGAGCTTCTAAGTGATTCACAGCCATTCTGCTAAAATTTCACTTTCTTATGGTTAGTTATAGGTAGAGAGCTCTGAAATACAAAACAAAATCTAATAGCAACAGTACATTTCCAAGATGGGAGATACCCCTGAGAATATTTTCAGCTGAGAAACCTCTTCTAGGGATTGTTCATCTCTACTTTGACTCAAAGGTATGAGATGAGAATGAGATTAGAGTAAAATTAACATTAGAGTCTTAAAAAAGCTGAAGTCTTAGTGCTTTGTTACCAGCATCTGAAGTCAGATATTAAGATCTGGTAGGTTTTACTCGTGAACATCCCACTCACCCATTCTTTTTCACTGCCTGAAGCATGAAGTGTACATTTTACTCAGAGATGTATAGTTAAGGAGAATGAAGTTCAAATTGCATTAGAATTACATCTTATTGACTGGTCTGTAGCAGTGCATCTTTATACTGTCTTGGAAGACATTAGAGCTTGGTATTTGATGGTTTGTCACACTGTAGTAAAAGAATCTGCCCGACTGACTCCAGTTTTCATTCAGCAGAGCTGTAAACCTTGAGCCCTTACTTCCTGGTGATCTCCAAGAGATTTGATACAGATCCCATTGCCAAGTTTATCCAAGCACAGATAAATGGGGACCTATTTTTTTTCCTTTCAGCTTTCTTAGGTCTTTTATCTTTTCCTTTGCCAAGAAAGAAAATTTGCCTGATGATCAAATGTCAGTTATGTGCAAATGCTGTGCTGCTGCCTCTCTCATCCCCCTGAGTGATTTCTTGTTTCTGTAAAGCCTCTCTCTAGATGGATACATCCTCCGGACAGGTTAGAGAACAAAGGAGGAATTCCTGCTGCCTCTAATCAAAGGTCTGAAGTTTCCAGCAGAGGTAGCCCAGTCAGAATCAGGAGCTGATCACAGATCAGAGCAGTAAGTGGCCACTCCTGAGGCTAATAAATGATTACCAGGACTCCGTTGGCAAATGGTACAGATTCATAAAATCCTGTTCTTCTTCTTCACACTCCAGCTGTTTAATCCATTTCATGTATATTTTTTGCTGTCAGGGAACTGTTGCTGTCAGCAACAGTGTCAGGAAAACTGTCATAGTGGGTTAAAGAATCTGGGGAGACTATGGAAGCAGTTACTGAAATGGGAGCCTGAACCAGTTGGGAGATTTAAGCCACTGTTGTCAGGGGAAACACCAGGTCCTCTTTATGCCCATGTACATTAAGGTGTACATGATCTATTATGTGCCTATTCATGAGTGTTGTGACTGGTGTTTGAGCTCTGAGGAAGGAACCTACAGTCCTTTTGGTATAGGGTGGGTGGAAAGAAAATATTTAGCTGATCAAAATCTTCTAAATGCCTCAGTGCTTCCCTTCCCACGTGAGCTGCTAGTTTAACTCAATGTGAATGCAGTAAATTAGGACATTTTTAATACATCCCTAAGTCTGTGAAGAAAGCTGGCTACATCTTTTCCATTCATTCTTTCCCGAAGATTTGAACAGCGTTAGCTTTTATTTTTGTTTCTTTTACACATTGGAAGATTTTTTGCGGCATGGATGAGATTTAATTTAAGTTAAATTTGAGATTCTTGATCATTAATTTAAATATTTGCTTCAGTGAGGTTCAGAGAATAGCAGCTGAAAGCTATAAATAGGGCAAACACTATTTTCTGAACAGGGAGGCATTCCTTAAATAATATTCAAAGATTCAGAATTTGTACTGCTTGATTTTAGTCTGAGCCAATCCTTTCAGTCAGGCCACATGCTGCTTAAAACAGATATTATAGCTGTGTCATTGTGTTCTGGATATGTTTACTTCAGTGTTTTCTTAGTTGACCTGGACATGAATAAAAAGAGTAATTAAATGACATTTGCCTAAGACAAGAAACTGTGAGACCTGACATGCTCTGGAGGAAAAGACCAGAATTCAAAATTATTCCAGTAAATTGAGAGAAGTGCTTAGAAAAAGAACAGGATGAAATTTCGTAGGAATAACTGCAAGGTGCTACACCAGGGTGAAATTAACCAACTATATAAGCACAAGAGAGAAGCAAATGACTATGTTGCGACTGCAGAAAGAAATCTGAGTATTATGACAGATCACAAGCTGAACATGAGTCAATGTCATGCTGTTGCAATAGAAGGCAAACTTCTTGCTAGGAAATATAAAAGCCATATTGCCTGAAATATATGAGGCAATCCTCCTGCTCTTTCCAGTGTTGCTAAAACCTCGGTTTGGAGGTTTTGTGAAGTTTTGATTATTACACGTTGAGACAGGTGTGATTCAATCGAGACTGCAGAGAAGGGCAGCGGAGCTCTTCAGAGGTCTGGAAAAACGTAAATTGCAAGATCTGAAAAAACTTAAATTATTTGGCCCAAAGACCAGTAAGCTGCCAGTGGAATATTACAGTCTTTGGATATAAAATAGAGGAGAGAATGGTGCATAGTGGATTGAATAGGAAGCACAAAGTAGCAGAAAAAAATG
This sequence comes from Cyrtonyx montezumae, assembly GCF_038088225.1. NCBI lineage: Eukaryota > Metazoa > Chordata > Aves > Galliformes > Odontophoridae > Cyrtonyx > Cyrtonyx montezumae. Next base: position 35,961,942 of record NW_027071826.1, on the reverse strand, counting down.
ATATTGTTTTAGACAGATAATTTTCTAGAACCTGAGATAAGAGAGCTGATGAATATTTAGTCTGGGAAGGTTGTTCAGTCATTTTAGGAACAAATTAGAAAATTTTCTCTGGAGAATGTGATTTGACTAGATTCTCTGTTGGGAACGTTCTTTGGACTATATAACTTCTTTAGTTCACTCCTATATGTATTCTTTTAATGTTTTTTGAAAATAACACATTCATTTCATGTAAATGAAATAAAAGCTGTCTGGCAGTATTTTGGTAACGTTTGTAAAATAACTGAAGGTAACAGCCTCTGGAATACAGTGTGGCTCTTTCTGAAAAGAACACGGAAGAAAAGTGAGAGTATATTAGAAGATGGTTAAAAGAGCTCGTTTTAGAGAAAATGTACAGAACAGGGTGTTCCGATTTCATTGATACAGATGCTTACCTCAGTTAGAATTCTGAAATCAGTGATATGAAGAAGAAAAATCAATGAGGATTAGCAGTTAACCAAATGATCAGATCTGAAAATATGAGTTCTTCATGGGTATTACTCCTTGAATAATATACCCTAGTCAAAAAAAAAAAAGGGTTTTTTTTTAAATGAAATAAAATATTCGAATTCGGAACAGGGATAAAATTAAACAAGGTTCTACATTTGTTCTTAGATATTTCTCCAGGGAGAGAAAATCTAGGTCCTATAGTATTCATGGTTTAACATATGTTGTTTAAAACAAATGGAACAGACAGTCCCCTGTGCATGATGAAAAATACTCTGTGAGGCGACAGGTAAAAAGAAAGAAGAGAGCAATGACAGTCTTTTTTGGATGCTGAACTGTACTTAAGATCCTGATCAGAACTTGTTTTGAGCCCAGCCAAATAATTTTTAATCCTCTAAGGGGAGAAGAATTTTTCCTTTCTTTATATGTCTCCTCTCTGAAAGAAAAGCTCAAGAGGAGTTAAAGCCATGCTGCTAGGAGTGGAAATGGTATTTAGATAAAACAGTCAATAGGGAATCTTTTCCACAAAACAGGTATTCTCTGAGACTAAAAGGCTGCAGAGCAACTGCTGGATGGATCCCATGCTGAATGCACAGGACAAGACAAGGAAGAATTAGGATGAGCTTTATAGAAAGCTGTTAGTGAGTTGTAACATACTAGCATTAGAATCTGGTGTCATTTGAACACTCTTACTCTGAAATGATCCATAAAGTTTTTTAAATTTTCAAGTTTTGATTTACAGTGGGACATGTGAGCACAAACTGAAATGTTCTGATTGCTCTCCCTGCCCTCATCTTTCATAGCTGCTTGAAAAACTGGGTTACCTAGAAAGCTGGTCACTTGGTGCCCCAAATTTTTCAAAGTAAGTTCATGTCCCCTCCACCCAAGTACTGACCAGTGATTCCCATTACTTTGCCTAGGCCTTCTCCCACAGTTCCCCCCCCCCCCCTCCCTTTTTTTTTTTTTTTGACAAGTAAAAGTAATTTCCCAACACAGTCTTCACTTAGGAGACAGAAGTGGTATTCAAAAGAAGGCTTGTGGTGATCTAATACTAAAATACATAAAGTTTTCTATCAAGTTGGTTCTGTAAGGGAACAAAACAAAGGATAGCTAATGTAAAAAACCAAACCCCCTTGTTTTTACTTGTAGAAGTAGGCAACAAGATGGAAGGACTGTTCTCAATGAAATTTTGGAGGAAATGTGAGAGGCTGTTCAGAATATTACTGAAAATGCTGGATGGAGTTCTGCAGGTGGTAGACTGCTGTTGGAAGCTGTTGATAATTGTCATGAGAAGGGAGAACTTTAGGCAGAGTTAGCTAGAAAGAGCCCATTGACATTGATGATTGCTGAACATTTATGGAGTCTAAATGGTGAATGTGAGCACAGTGAGGCAATGAGTAGTGTGTTTCAGCAATACAGTGATGTGTGACAGTGATGTGAAGGACAAGTCACATGCATAACTGTCACACCATGAAATGAAGAGAGCTTTGATGAACTCATCTGTGTGAATCAGTAGACTATGATCAGGGAACTGAGTGCGGAGCTGAATTTCAAAGTGTTGGGAATGATGGTGTCAGTGTTGGAATATAGCAAAGGTTGTACCAGGTGGATCCCATGAATCATCATATAGGAAGAGAACACCAAGTGCAAGTTTGTCAGGTCCTGTTGAAACAGTGTGGGGCTGAAGGTGACAGTTTCCTGAATCACATCATAACCAGTGACGAGATGTGGTGTCACCACTAGGAGCCAGAGTCAAAACAACAGTCCATGAAGTGACGACATTTGAGTTCTCCATCAAAGAAAAAGTTCAAGACACAGCTCTCAGTGGGTAAAGTGGTGCACTCTTCTGGGGCAGCAAAGGAGTAGTCCTTCTGGATTTCCTGCAACCTGGATGAACAGTTAACTCCAGCCACGACATTGCAACACTGACTTGAGCTGAAGGCTCAAACTTCCTGAGTCAGGCTATGGAGAAGAAGAGGACTTTATCTTGCAACACAGTGACACCAAGCCCTATATCAGTCTGAAGACCATGGAGCACATTACCAGTCTTGGCTCGGCTGTCCTGCCGCACACAAACACTGTAAAATCCAGATTTGGTGCCTTCTGACTCCCAGCTGCTCAGGACAATGAAAGGTGGCATGCATGGCAATGAGTTCCTAGCAGTGATGCTATCATAGGATCTGTGAAACAGCGGGTCACGTCCTGCTGGTGCAGATTTTTACAAGTGCAGCAGGCAGGCTCTTGTTCATTGCTGGTGAAAATGCATGAGTAATGGTGGTGACTGTGTTGAAAAATAGTGTTTTGTAGCTGACCATTGGCACTATCAAACAGTATCATTATGCTTTTTGTATCTATTGTAGTTTCCATGGAAGTGAATAGGAGACGTCACTTTTGGAGCAACCTACGTACTTCCAGTGTGCTCCTGCAGTCATTTCTTCAGTATTTTAGCAAAATTCTTATAAGCAAGAATCAAAGGCAACAGCTTCAAGCTGGCAAGGGCAATTTTGCCTAAGAAGAAACAGTCACACAGATGAGACTGAATCTGTGAGCACTTGACAGGCACTGAGTGCTTTCTCTGATTGAGTGAGGAACTGATGAGTGAACAGCAGTATCCAGCAGTGCTTTTTCATGGTAATGCCAAAGCCTTTTACCAGCAGGTTCGTAGTACCGATGGACTTCTACTAAAAGTAGTCACACAAACATTTGTACTGCCATTAAGAGGGGATGGCCTTTCTTTAAATATTGTAAACAATGCAAAGCCAGAAAGCAGGTAAAAAGAAAGCTTTGTAAAATTATGTGTGTTGGGAATATTATGCAACAAATCCTTCTTTCTGATCCAACATCCAGGGCAGTACACTCTGCCTTTTGGTCAGCAGCATTTCTGTGTCATATTTTCACAGGAAAAATCCAATTTCAGAAGCACTTTTGAGAAAACTTAAATTGTAAAGGGTTTAACAGAGGAATTTCATAGCTTCCTGCTGAACAAAATGAGAAAATGGTTAAATCCATGGACTAAAATATGCTCAGAGTTTTAAAGAGGGAAGCAAGAACTTGTGTTTTCCTGATTATACCAGTGATGAGTTCATAATCCAGTGGTGTCTCATTTGCAACAGATAAAGCCTTCTGAGAGGTAGTTTTTAGTGAAATGTTGTCTTTCAGTGGGGATGGAAATGTTTTCTTCCGAGTGTCTGGCATGATGCTGTTATTGGTTCTGGAAGCAAAACAATATTGATAACACACTGATGTTCATAGTTGCTGCTAAGTTGTACTGTATAGAGCCATAGCCATTGTCAGCAAAGGACCCAAGGAGCTGTTAGGGAACAAAATTAGGACAGCTGACTTACAACTGGCCAAAGGGCTATTCCATACCATATGATGTCATGCAGAAGGAGTTTTGAAGGGGGTGGGAGTTCATCTTGTGCTTTTCCACTTCTTGAGGGGCTAGCTGGGCTTTGGTAGGAAGGCAGTGAGCAATTGCTTGTGTATAACTTGTTACATACATTCATATATATATATAGTCATAACTATTATCCTTTTCTCTATCTCAGTAAATTATTTTATCTCCAACCATGAGTTCTGCATTTTTTTTCCCCATTCTCTTCCCCATCTCACCAGGAAGGGGGGGGGGGGGGGAAGGGGAAGGAGTGAACAAACAACTGTATGATGCTCAGACACCTGCTGGGTTAAATGGATAAAAAATCAAAAGGGCTCAGGTTCCAACTATCTATCTATAGGCATTCCCCAGAGAAATGTCATTGCAAGATATTTATCAGGAACAACCACTGAAAGTGGGGTACTGCATACTTCTGATTGCGAAGGGGTCAGCATTAGCAGACATGCCTAACTTTGCTACTTTTTACTGTGTCTCCATGCACGTGAAATGAAGAATGCTACTGTACTTAGAACATGGTAAGTCTTATTCAAGTAAAGCAACTAATACTAAGGGGATTATGCATACTTCAGGACTTCATTGACAGGGCAAAATTTTCATCTTTGAGTAATACTGAGCTCTGCTTATTGCTGAATGCATGATGGTTGTTTCTTCTCAGCTCTCTGGCTCAGCCCTATTTTGACCCTGGAAAAGCAGGAGCAGAAAATAGTGTCGGAGCAGAGATGGAAGTAATGCTCATGGAGATACATAGATCTTAATGCCTTCGATCGACTTCACTAAACCAGAGTTCAGTGAATTTCCAAATTGAGATGTTGCAGCATGTTGGCAGCAAAGAGCAGCGCTGCAGTGCAATTCACAGTGTTCTCTGAGTAGCTTCACAGTAATAAAACAGCAGGGCATAAAAAGAAATGAAGGTGATTTCTTTGGATGGGTGTAAAGACAGATGTTAAAAGACAGCATGCTTTTCTACCTTACCTGTCAAGAAAAGAAAAAGAAAAAAAAAGACTCTCAGGGAAAGCATCATTCTTGTACACAAATACACCAGTGTATGATTTTTATTTTTTTCAGGTGAATTTGTGAAGGCTACTGTCAGAAGATGCTAGTCAATAGTACGTGATATTTTCCCAGAGTGTGTTATAGTGCAGCCTCTGATGGATAAAAGACCAGAGCAATTATGTTTGCATAGATGAAACACAGTGTTACAAGTTGATCTATCAAGCAGAAGGAACTGAATCTCATCCAGTCTGAATGGTTTCTCTTAACTGCAAATAATCAAGAGGGAGAACCAGCTTGTGAACATCTTTTGTTGTGTTGCTAAATGAACTGTTAGCAGTCAGTGAGCTGAAACATGACTAGGATACCAAAACACATTTCATTGTCTTTGCATGTAATGCCAGCTGACATTCAGCTATCCATTAGTGTCCTCAGGGGATAATTATCGGACTCTTCAAGCTCATCCTAACTTCTAATGTGATGATCAACCGGCAAGAACCAACTTATCCCCTCTTGCTTTTACCCAGTGTTAGGTCTTAGAACAGTGACTGGAGAGCAACATTCTGTTGATTAGGGGAAGTGGGAAAAGACTAATGTAGGAACAGAGTTACAGGAAGAATGAGATTTATGTTCCCCAAAAAGCAAGAGAGAGAAAATGAAGGAAAAGAAAAAAAAAAAAAGAAAAAACTTAAGATTTTTTTTTTTTTTTTTTTTTGCATAGGACCTTACTTAGCAGTTAGTTTTACTAAAATCTTGGCTGATAGGAAGTATAAGAGCACAGACTCACAGAAAGTACATCAGTAAATCAAGAACATGACAGAGAGCAAGCTTTAGATGCCATCATAGTTTCCAGTATCTGGTTCTAGTATCTCCATGGTGTCTTGTACAACAGCCTTCAATAGGAAAGAGTAACATGAAATATGTGTCTCCTGTAAAGTACAGAAAGTCAGAATGACTTTCCTTTGCATCTTTGTGTGTGATGCTCTTCTACAGAGTCCAACAATGTGCAGTTTCACTGCCTCTCAGTTTCTTCACTACTGTGATTTAAATATCTTAATTTTAAAATGGTAACAAGTTTAATGTAAAATTATCACAAAGCCATTGGGAGATCCTTGTGGTAGATGCTGTCAAAGTGAGTTATGTTTTTTTCACCTACAAAAATGCTCCTGGCATTCCAGGCAGTCCTGTCTTGATTAATCCTTGGTGCTAGTGTGATCTTGCTGATGCAGGAATCTGGCTCCGCCCAGAGAAACGGGTTGCCTCAAGAAAGCCTTATTCCACAGGCCCAGCATCTCTGGTGCACACGTAAACCAGGCTAAAAAGGGAAACGAGGTTTGGGGGTGGGTAGAGAGGTGGTTTAACTTTGACGTTACTGTAACTGTAACTGTAACTGGATCCATGCAAAAATTCCTGCTGTTGGAATGGTCTCAGTTTTTTGTACCTAAATGTAGCAGTGTTAAATAAACATCGTACAGCAGCAGAATCTTCAGGCTTTTTCAGACTGTTCAGTCTTCTCTGGCCTGTATTTTCACATAAACCTTTTATCTCTGAGCTCATTCTCCGCAATACCTATTTTTTTTATTGCTAACTGCTGATGTGATTTCAGTGGCAGTTTAGTAATAGTCTGTTTAACTGCAAGTGCTGAACAACTCCGTAGAATTCAACACATTTTATGAACCACAGATTTTTTTCCACTTTGGATCAGTGTTAGAGTATGTTTCTTTGCTTTATGTTTTTTGGTTTCTTTTATTTTGTTTTTATACTGTTTTCTTGAGGATTATGTGGTAAAGGTTGGACTTGTGTAATTTTCTCATTAAGAAAAATATGTAACAAATCTGTATTACATTTTGAAGTACTGGTTAGTTAGAACAACTGCTCTTAGGGTATGTTCAGCCTTTTCTACTGAAACACCATTTTGTCTGTATAAATTAATATATTTTTACATATACGTAGTAGTCAAAACAAATGTGCCACCCTGGCACTGCATATTTCCCTGAATGCTGTTACTGAAGTAAAAAAGTTAATATCATAACTATCATGTTTCTATTTTGATCAGAGCATTTATATTATCTTATATACCATCATTTTAGCTTAAACAGAGTTACTGGGGCTTCAGTTGAAATTTAGCAGGTTTAATTAATATTCTAAAATGCAGGCTAATATTAGAGGCTTCTGCCAAAATACAGCCTCTCCATTTTGTTTTTCTGAATATGGCTGGAGTTGAGGCATTTCAAAAGAATTTTTGTCTCTCCACAGATCTTTTAGCATACAGAAGCTGTGTTACTATGCTGACAGACTCCGCTGACTCAAGGAAACATGTAAATGAAATACTTTCGGTATTAGTGCAGTACAGTTCTGTGATTCAAAGTGTGGTTTGTAATTTCAAAAAAGCATCCCAACATGCTTCAGTGTTTTACCTTGCTAAATTGATCCAGAGTTCAAAACCCTGGATTTGTTGTACATTACTCTTTATACTTACTTTGCATTTGAGGCTCGGCTACAAATAATTTCTCCTTGATGTTGAAAGAAGTGATGCTCTTAAACTGTACCCAATGAGTGGAGCAGACAGTATGTGGTATCTGGGGAAAAATTCTTGCTAACAGTAGTCCATGAAGGCTGTTCATTATGCAAGCTTTCACTGATTGAAATAATTGAAACATTTGTAACTGTCTTTTTCTATTAGAGCAAGAGCTAAGAAGAACAGGGCTTTGCTCTTGCTTCTTACAGGGTTTTAGGAACTTTTACTAATAGTGAATCCAAGTGCATCTCTTCACTTTGTTTTTGTAACTCATTCTTCAATGATATTATGATCTTATGAAATTAAAGAACTCTTGCCTAAGGTAGGTGTATGGAATCTGGCTCATTAATGTTTTGCAATAAAAAGAAAACCCTCTGGAGTTTCACAACAAAACCTAGCCTACCAGTCTAGAAATGGGGCAACCTTTCTATTATTGAAAGTACTTTCCTAAAATCCGTGGATTTCAACAAAATAATAAAGCTAATTGTCTTTTTACTCATGGATTGATTCTGTTCCAGGACAGAAAAATCACCTCTAGCTAGCACAAAGCTATTAATGTTTCCTGGGTCATGCAAATGTTGGATTCTATCAATTTTCAAAAGAAGATTTGCAACTCCCGTCTTGCTATGTGAGTCACTACCATTTTAATCCCTTCTTTTCAGGTCATTAATTTAATGTCAGTGCCTTTGAGAACATCGTATGTTTTGTGCCTTCTATTCCAAAATTAGTTTCTTGTCTTCTTCCCAGCAGGCTGCTGTCCCCTGTTGGTGCTCCCTGATGCAAAGGCATCAGCATATCTTGCTTATCTTTTGGATCTGCTTAGCTTCATTGTATACTTATGTGCTAACACTGCAGGTGTTATCATAAAAAGGACTGGTAGGGCAGCAGACAAAGTACCCTGATTCGTACATAAATGTAATGAGAATAACATAGCTACTGTGTAAGCCATGTATGTGACCCACTTTCTTCTTCTGGCCTGGGTCTCTCTCTTTGCTCTGCAGTTTCAAAGTCTAACAAATATCTAGAATACAAGGCTGGCACTGCAGTGTCCATGACCAGCCTTACATCTGTAATGGAGTCTCGAAGCTACCACAGGAAAAGATCTGTGCATCTTTACTGAAATACTTCTTCCTTTGCTGAGGCAGAAACAGAGCATTTTGGAAGCTTTATCTTGCAAATTTAACATGCTAATACTCAAGTCCAAGAGTTTTGCGAATTGCCTCTGTTTATGGCAGCCTTGTAGCTAACCGAGTCTTCTAAATGATTGGCAAATTATTCTTAGATTGGTTTAATGTGAGAGGAAATTATCAGATATTTTCTAAATTATTTTAAATAGATAAAGAACCTAAGTAGTCCTGAAAGTGGTGAGTAGGAGCTGTCAAGGAAACAATTTTCTAATGGAAACACAGCATAATTAACTATCTTATTTAAATGACTTCACAGTAAGTTATTGGGAAGAGCTAAAAACAAGGGACTCTGAAGCAGCAAAGAATCTATGCAACTGTGAGTGATCTGTCTGTTTTCAGAATGACCTTAATACAGAGAAATTAGCTTTGGGACCGAACCAAGGACAGTGGTTATTTGAAGGAAAATAAGGTCAGATTCACTATAGAGTTCATTAAACTGTTATGTCCTTTTGAATTTGGCCAGCAATGTCCTGCCTGTGGTATATTCCCCAAGTCCCTGTGACTAAAAGCATCTATGCTAAATTCTTTACTGTCAAATCTTGCCTCAAGAGCATGCAGGAATGTCACAGTCTCCATGTGGCCACACCAGGGTGATCACTGGAATAACGATGAATGAGCATGAATCAGAAACATCTAACGGCCTTTACAAGCTTGCCCTTAGGGATTGGTTTACTAAGCTGAAATTGAAATGAGCCTGCCCTGCTAGATGTAGCACTGCACTCTGCAAAAACAGAACCAGAGGCTAAGTTCACAGTGTGACTGTTTGGCATTTAGTTGTTGGTGAGATGTTAGGGCCTATTAGTATTGTCTAAACTTAGTAGTGACCAAATGTGGCACAGATATGGGAAGAGTCACAAGCTGAGCTCACAAGCTTTGTCTTTTAAGACAAAGTGAGGAAAAATGAAGACAACATGGAAGCGTAAATTTGGCAGTTAAATTCATTTGCTGGATATGAGATTATCTGTCAGACAGACAGCTGGTTAGTTCCTTCTAAGCATCACAGGTAAGATTAGTCATTTTATGGCAGAAGGTAGTCAAAGTGCTTAAGAATGATCTACCCCTGCTCAATCCATGCCGAGCATCCCTAGTCATGTCCTTCTTTGTCATTCTAGCACCTGTTCCTAGGAGACACACTGATTTTTCCAGGAAGCAAAGGGAGGAGCTAACTGACCAACAAGCTTGTATTTTCTCAGGTTGACTTTCTTGCCCTTTGTGAAGATCAGTGCAACATTTGACTTCCTCTGGTGATCAGGAACTGCATTTAGTCTCCACAACCTCTCACAGATGGTGGAGTGTCCTTGAAACATCAGTTATCTCTCTCAATACTCTTCAGTGCTGCCCATAGGGTGCCATGGGTGTGATGTGTTCAGGAGAAGTAGCTGAAGTTGGGAAAAGCATTCTGAGTTTGGGAGTGTGTGGGAAAATACTGAGGTGTTCATGAGAGAAGTGATCTAATATAAAATTAGGACACAATAGATATATCTGCTTGTCTTTGTTAGTGTGTCACTTTCAATTAATGAGGTGAGAATTTAATTTGTTACTGCCTTCACATCTACTAGGGCTGCAATTCAGTTTTCAGTTTTATTCTCTAGTATGAAGGAGCAGGGACTGTTAAATCAAACTGAATTCCCATTGGTGAGTTACTGTAAGTATCATGTCTTGCCAGAACAGGATCCCATTACCACCTCACTGTCTATGTGGATTTGATCTGCTTTACTTCTTTTACTATGTCACCCCCTAGTTTTTTTCAAATGTTTACCCCTATGTCCTTTTTAAATTCAGGATTTATTTTCACCCCTCCCCCTATGAGTGACATGTTTTGCTCCTGTTCTGCCAGTCTGTGAATTCATTGTTTGCTGGCTGGCGAGGCACCAGTTCTAGGGTGACAGATGGGGGCAGACTGCAAACCAGGCAGTTGCTTCCCAGCCTGAATGATATTTTAATAAGCACAGAGAGGTGACAGAGGGAGAAGCTTCTCACTGGAATGACTGGCAGTTTTGTTTTCAGCCTGAAAGCACTAATAGACGTTTTTTGGAATCAATCCAAAAAGTAAAAAAATCGAAGAAACTTGGGGCAGAAAATCCCATTAGCTCCTAACTTATCCCTCCTTTTTAAGGGTCAGAGAACATTTTTCTCTCTGGTCAATTCAGCAGATAGTGAATTGTTTCCTTGTTTCTTGTATTTAAGTTATCTCGCAGGAATTCTATAATATGGGAGATTTGTCTTTCCTTTCCTTTTTTCATTTTATTCACTTTCTTCATTATCTTCCTTCCTCCCTAAGCAGCCCTTCTTCTCCTAGCTTTTTTACATTCTTTACAGACCCACAATGAAGTCTATCTGAATAACAGGGCCTAGCATCTTGGTTTCCAGCTTCTGCTTCCTGTGAAACAGCTGCTGCAGTGTCAGGCAATAAGATCTGCATGGGAGCCTCTAGAGCGAATGTCCTCTTCTCCTTGCCCTTCAGCTGTATCTCAGTTGCATAATACAAGGCCTGTGTAGGACTTGCTTTCATCCTTGGTTTTATGAATAAAAGTACTACAAGATAGAGCTCTGGCAAAGCCCCAGCAAACTCTGAGATCCCTCTGCAGTTTGAGCAGCACAGTGTTCTGCAAACAAACTATAGGACAGTGAGGCTTTCAGAGAAGATTATGTTTCTTCCTACAAGTACAGGAAAAAGAGGTCCAGCTGTCACCAGGAAAATATCAAAATGGTTTTGGGATATGACTGAGATATAATCCCGTACTCTGACCGGAGAACGCCTTGAGAACTTCTTAGTACTTTACATATAATTTGATACCTATTTAGCAGGATTCAGATCTGAGTTTCAGATGGAGCACAAGCTGAAAATTAATGTGATTCCTGCTAAAATGTGCTTCTTTTTCTTTTCAGATATAATGATGATGCTGAAGTTTCAGATTCTGTTTGGCTTCCTCTGGTGTGTGATTCTAATGCATATAGATGGCTTCCCAGTAGACAGCAATACTGAATTTCGCTCTGCTTTCTCAGTGGCCAGAACCAGCAGCATGGAAGGGAGCTCTGAGATGGTCATTACCTTTGACAAAGTGTATGTGAACATTGGCAATGACTTTGATCCCAAGACTGGGTTATTCCGGTGTCGTATTCCTGGAGCCTACTACTTCTCCTTCACAGTTGGGAAATACCCAAAGAAAAACTTGTCTGTCATGCTGATGAGAAACAAGAATGAGGTGCAAGTGATTGTGTATGATGAACATCACCGCAAGGAACGGAAAGTAGCCAGCCAGAGTGCCATGCTGCAGCTTGACTATGGTGATACTGTCTGGCTGCGTTTACACGGAGACCCCAAGTATGCTCTTTACAGCAATGTAGGCCCCTATACAACTTTCAATGGCTATCTAATCTATCCAGACACTTCTGCCTTCTTTCAGAATGCTCTCAGCTCTCAAGAGCTGGGGCATCGCCATCACAACGTTCAGAAGCTTCCAGGAGGGCAAAATGTAGTGTCACAGCGACATGTGTTATCCGATCAGCCTAAGAAGGAGCAAGACCCTCGCTCTGCATTTTCTGTTGCCCGCTCACAAAGTCTCCTGGGCACAGATGACAAGCAAACCCAGCATGAGCCAATCACATTTGACACAGAGTTCGTGAATATTGGGAAAGATTTCAATTCCTCCACTGGCATCTTCTCATGCCGTATCCCTGGTGCATACTATTTCTCGTTCACCATTGGCAAAATGCCCTTTAAGACTATGTCAGTGAAACTTATGAAGAACCACAATGAGGTGCAGGCCATGATCTATGATGACAACCACTCCAAGAGGCGGGAAATGCAGAGCCAGAGTATCATGCTGCCTCTGCAGTATGGGGACACTGTCTGGCTCTACAGCCATCAGCATGATGGCTATGGTGCCTACAGCAACCATGGCAAATACATCACCTTTACAGGCTTCCTGATCTATTCGGAGCCTCAGCCAAAGCAGCTCCCAGGTGCCATCTCACTCCAAGGGTCAGAAAATTGAATGTGGATGTGAAAGGAGCACAGTAAAAGCCAGGGTGCCATGAACTTGGGTATAGCTCCTCTTTGGATATAACCCTCTACTTTGAGCATGCTATCATGTGTACAGTGCTTTCTTTATGCTGCACGCTGTGCCCTGACTGCAGGGCCATTGCTGTGTCTGTCTTTCAACCATAGAAAAGTCTGTACAGGATGTATGTGTGTGTCCTGTGTTGGTGTTTGATTTAAGCATAGAGCATGATGTAGTTTTGGGGCAGGGGCAGGGACAGGGCAATGTAGTGAAATGCTGAGGATCAGGGAAACACTGCTGTCATGTTACTGCAGATCTCTAGCATCCAGAAAGCAAAGGATGTGGTGACTTTCCTTGCATATGTGGGAAGGAAATAAATGTAATGAAATTGAATGTAATAAAAAATATAAAAGGTGTAAAATTTTCTCAGGTTTGAATTTGTTGTTGCCTGTGAAACTTGTGTTAACTGCCTGAGGTAACAGTTCAAGAGAGAAAACAGCATGATGAATGTACGAGCTGCAGTATTGTACATTTGGGTGTGTGAAGTGTTGGTACCTCGTAGGGTTTTATTGGAAATTTCACAGTATTTGCTGCTTTTCTTAATCTGAAATTCCTGAATCAAGAAGAACACACAAGTGTTTAAGAATCTCATTTTCCAATTAATGAAAATAATACATTTAAGACAAATCTACTTCTGTTTCTTGTGGTAAAGGATGAGGTCTCATATCTAGGAATGAGCTATCCTTGGAGGCGAGATTGCTTAGAAACAAGGTAAGTAAAAGGAATTTTAGAAGTACTTTTTAAAATCTAATATTTAGGTTATTACTTATATGTAAATAGTATTGTGGCATGAATTGACATTAACTTCTTCAGAAATTAGCTCCTTGAACTTAAGGATATGGCTAAGCTTTATGATACACTGGTAACCTAGCACAAATGGGATCAAAGTTACCTCTAAGTGATATGTTCAGCATTTGTGTTCCAGTGGTTTCTTACAGGCTGTGTTCTATCGAACCGTAGTGCTGCGGCAGTGGGACTGCTGTGGCTGTAGAGGGCACTGATATGTTTCTAAAAGGCAGCTGGGAGGGACAGCAGTTGGGATTTAGGAAACCAGCAGCCTGGAATCTTCATTGCAGTGCGATGAAGTGCTGTTGCAGTTGAGCTCAGCTAAACCCTGGTTTGTCTCTTAAACTGCAGAAATGCACCATCTTAAGCATGCCTGGAACTGTGTGACGTCACTTGAGTTTAATTTGTAATCTGCTCAATAAATAGCAAAGCCCTTAAGCTGACCTTAACAACATCCTGAATTCAGTAGTGTATACTTGCATCTGAGTCACCAAGCCAACCCCCTGAACCTTTATCCAGACACTCATACAATTCAGACTTGGCATTTTGCAGCAGTGCAGTATTTTCAGGCACTGCTACCATCCCAGCTGAGCCTTTTAATGTTGTTCTGTTCTAAAACTGAATGTGCTAGCAACCACTCCCCAGCTTTGTCACACCATACACATCATAGGCATTAAAGACTGAGGATATGTTTGGAAAAGGATGAAGGGTAAAGATTGTCCGTATATTTAATATAAGCATAGGGCCAGAAGAACATGGAGGTGGGACACTAGCTTCCTAGAATCTACTTCAAATAAAATGGTAATCTGGGTCCCTACACCTACATCTTTTGGAAAAAGAAAAAGAAAAAAAAAAGGAAAAAAAAGGTTTATGAATGTTGGAAGTCTGTCCTGTAGTGTACTTTTATAGCCCTAACCTGACCTCTAAAACCATTCTCTGTCTTCTTGCTTCCAGGGTTCTTATTCAGGTCTCACTATTTTGTCTCTCCATCTGCTGGGCAGCAGTGGCTTGGAGAAAAGAAATAAACTAGGTCAAAAGCTAGCAGTTCCCTCTTTGAATGTCATGCACCTCCTTTTTCAGCATGGAAAATTAAGAATATATTGATAAAAAGGAAATTACAGATCTCACCATCTAAGCACATTCAGTGAATACTCAAAATTAACGTGGCCACAGGAAATCCAGTAGAAACAAACAAAAAATCAAAACCCTCCCATGTAGATAATCGTATTTATTTAATTCCACATAGCACTGTGTAAGACAGAGAAGGTTAATGATCTCATTCTATAAAATAATTAAGTTTCTGATTTTGAAGATAGAGACCGTGTATTTGTTGTGTTTGTCTTGTTAAGTGTCATAGCTGTACGAAAAAGAACTACAGAAGAGGTAAAATCTGCTGAAGAAATAACTAGGTCACTATCCTTGAGAATTTAAATGAGATATAAAAAAGTGTATTCCAAACTGCTGCCTGACACAAAGCAGTATACATATGTAAACAGGATAAATGAATACAAGAAAGTTTTGTAGTATACATGCATTTTTGGTCAATCTTTTAAGAAAAATGAACACATTAGGTGAAAAATTACTTGGGCACATAAAATGCAAATTCCATAACCAGAAAGCTGAAATTAAATGCACTACTTGTATTGTGAAATGCAGCAGCATCTGCTTACTGGAGAAGAGAAAAGAGACTGCATTTGACTGAAACCACAGAAGGAATAGAGGAGGCCAAACTGAATTATTCAAGATAAATTCTGCTAAGACACCAGTGTAACATCCTGGAAAAAACCTGCCAGGACATCTCCCTAGAAAGCATCAGTGATCAAGATAGATAACACATCTAAATAACACTGCCCACAGCAGCCCGGCCCACTTTAAAAAAAAAAAAAAAAAAAGGAAAGTGTGAGATGCAATTTTTAGTTATGTCCCATTCTATCTAAAAATAAAATGTTGTGTATAAGTGCAGAAAGCCGGACAAAACAATGTGGCATATTTCTGCAACATCCAGAATAATGTGGAAAGATTGCCAGCATTTGAAACAGCCCAGATTGCTGCTGAAGTCAGATGCGACCCTTCCCATGGTAGTTTCCCTTATTAAGTGTCTCTCTTGGCCCTGGCCAGGTTAGAACTATAAAAATGTCTCAGTGATGCTAAATGTGAGGGTTCCTCCTTCCAGGGCCAGGAAGCCAGGAGGAGAGTGGAATTTGCAGGGCAGAGCCCCTTGCACAGATCACGAAAGATTTCATCAGCTAGCTGAGAGAAAAAACGAATCCAGAGATTTTTATCCAGACCCTGAACTGAGCGGATCTGATAGGCACAGTAAACACTGGTGAAAAGCAGACGGTCAAACTCTGTTAGAGGCAAAGGGGTATCAGTCAGAGAGTAATATCTCAAATGCTGCTCAATCTCCATTGGTGTTTTGGGAACTTCACCCTCCAAGATCTGCATGAACCACCGTGCTGGGCGCAGGGAGGCCAGCTCTTCATCCCTCAGCTGGATTGTCCCATTGGCCTGGATGTCCAGCTTCCCCCAGAGCATCTAGAAGAGAAGAGCAGCATATGCATTGCAAAGATGCCTGCTCGAACTCCCTCACTGCCAGCACCACACTCTTTCTCTGCCTGGCTCTATGCCTTGGTTTCCCCATGGGGTCCCATCCAGCCCTCACCTCCCACCTGCATCTCCCAGCGCTGGCCCACCCCACTGAGGTGTTTTCCAGGCGTTCCCAAAATAGAGTGAGAACAATGCAGAGCACAAGAGTTTTTACATGCAGGCAGATGGGAGCACAGGCACTAGCAGCGCCTCTGCCCAGAGGCCCCCAGTGCCCAGGAGACCTCTAACATGATGTCGGCATCCTCTGGGCTGCGGCGGGGCACGTTGGCATGGACATCGTCCCTGATGTAAGGATGTTCATCTGGAAGACATCAGATGGAGCTGAATAACACAAGATCATGGCACTCCCCATTTACTTCTATTATTTGGTTGTCAGTAAGACCTTTAGCATTTCTGAGCTGGCACTTGTAGCTTGCTGAATGTGATAGATGCTGACCTCAGGATTTTGATGAACAACAGAAGCTTCACAAGGGAAGTAGAAGTGGTTAAAGGAGGCAAATGTGAGATCTGGATATGATGTCCCCCCAGTCCTGCCAATACAGAGCTGAAGCTCGGGGCAGAAAAGGCACTTACTTTAGAAGACTGCAAAGAAACCTCTCATGCTTTCTTGAGGAGTTGGAGCAGATGGGTTTTGGCAGTGGGTTACTCTGTAGCTTTTGCAAGGAGAAAGAAATGCTACCCAGTGAGAAGGGGGGGCAAGAAGGCTCCTAGAACTTTTGGTGGAAATAGCACTTGATGCTCACCCTGTGGTTTTTTTTAGTAAGCTCTCGTGATACTTTTTTTTTTTTCTTCAATTTCATGTGGATGAAGAGTTTTCTACATTAAGAAAAAGGAAGATTATATACTGAGTACTCCAGAGTTAAGGTCAGCAGGTGCTTATGAAAAGCAGAAAAATGATGTAATCGTGCATGTGTGTGCTGACTACTACCAAATCCCACTTCCAACATTCCATTCTTTTTTAAAGCTTTTCAGAGAGATGTGCAAGCTGCCTGTCTACTGCTGTCTCCTCAGGCTGAGGTTTGTTTCTCTGCACAGCTGCAGGCTCCCTGATACGAGCTGCCTGTGGCTTTGGAGTGTGAGCTGAGAAGTATCTGCTCTTTCCTTTTCCTCCGTGGACATGCCAGCAAAGCTTTTACACCATCTGAAAATTTGTTGGGCTTCCCTCTCAGCTAATTGATTCACTGAATTCACAGATGCCTCTAATTAGAAACATCTGACTGGCTTGTAAAGTCAGTGATAGCCACAAAACTACTGTTGTTAATAACTATAACCAAAGCACAACAAATAATGCATTGAAATAATAAGATAAATGTAATCTGAAGGTGGAAATTTATCCCTTATTTACTTTATCTTTCCACAGTTGTTCTTTTTCCCAAAAAACATCTAGAAAACCTGTAGACATCATTGCAGGAACAGGCTTTTTCACCAGAGACCAAAAAAACCCTTCTCCTGCCATCAAAAATAGCAGCAGGTCTTCATTCTGCAGGTAGGTATCAATATATCTCCTGCTGAACAAAAGCCAGTGAGGACTCCAGCTAACACGCCCTCTCCTGCGTCAGCACAGCTAGCTGATGCATTTGATCATATCTGAAGAAGCAGGCCAAGTGTAGTACTGCTGGAATTGCACATATATTTGCCAAGCCAAGAAGCTACATCATAAACAAACAGGTACACTTCCTACCTGTCAGCCTCTGGGATGCAGCGAACATGCACAGGATCAGCCAGGTGTTGAGATGCACCTGGGCCATAGCAGCCGTGCCCAGTAATGGTTCACATCCCCTCTGCGGACTGAGCCGGGTGTGAAGTGAAAGTTGTTTGTCGTGGTGTCTTTCCTGGCTGCTTCTGATCCCAGCAGCCCCTGCTAGAACAGATCCGCCTTTCTGTGTTTATGATTGCAGCACGGGGAAGGGCCTTGCAGCTGAACTTGCTAACCCCAAAGGATATTTTTCATCGTATTTTGGAAACTTGGAAGACTTTGATGTGGAAGTTTTGGCAGAATTATTTAAGCTTCTCTTCCAAAGACTGATTTTCCACTGTAATTAATTATACAAAGCTATTTGTTTTAAGAATTTGCATTGCATGTGATTGCCTCTGAAGAAGGGAGGACCTCTTGGTCCCTTTCTCCTCTGCACAGTGTCTGTCCCATCTCCATGGAACTTCTCCACTCCTTGGCTTCATGGTCAGTTTTCCCTTTTACTGAGTTTGAAAATCTGCAAACAATCCAGAAATGTCACAAACAGATAAGGCCAAAAGTCTGCACAGATTCATTCAAGGGCTATAGCAGCCAAAATATACAAGTAGGCAGAAGAAATGTTACTTGTTTAGCTCTGTAGCAATCCTCCAGGAAGGGATGCTCAGTGTATTGACCTAGCAAACAGCAAAGATCAGAGCCAGTCAGGCTTTAGCACCTCATCATCCTCTCCTGTGACTTCTGGGTTACGATGAGTACGGTCTGCTTTAGGTGTTGTGCATTACCTAGATGAAACTTCATCTGATTCCCTTCACAGAAGACAGATGTGTTGTAAAAATCTTTGCACTTCTGTTAGTGCCAAACCCTCACTCAGGATATTGTGCTCTACTCTGTATGGCATAGTATTGTTCCAGGATCACCAACAGGTTCTTGAATGCTAGAGTCATACAAAACAGTAGTAAGTATGAATAAGTAATAATGCCATCTTGCTCAAGTTAAATATGTTCTTTCTTTGAAAGATGTCTACATAAAAAAGAAAGGAGGTGAAGCTGAAGTGCATACTTTTCTCAGCAACTTAGAGGCTATCAGTTTGTAGTGATTTTGGTCACCAGATACTTCGTGAGATGATGTTCCACTTAATAAGTTGGCAGTGTGCAAACCACACAGCCTGACTTCTGAAATTTCCAGCATCTGCATACCTTGCAATCTGTGGGCTTACAGCAACTATGCAGAAAAGATTTATCAAGAGAGAAAGGGCCCTTTGTATCCAGGTCCACCCCCCCCCCCCCCCCCCGTTTACATAAAAGCAAAACCTGTATTTCTGTTACAGCCCTGGCTATCTCACAGTTAAGAAATGCTTCATTCAGTTTTCATTATTTTTTGCTTCTTCTGCTTTAGTTGCATCCCTTTATTATGGGATGAGATATCTTTTATTAAACTGTAAATAATATGCGACTTGAGAGATAGACTCTGATGTCCCATTTGTGCAGTGAGATTGATGTGCCTTTTGTTTCCCTCCAGAATCCTTTAAAATCCACTGTGTTTACATAACTGCCCAGAAGTTACTTTGCCAAAAATAAAAAAATAAAAAGTCCTGTATCTTTTGTGACATGAAATAACCTCTCTTTAGCATGCATCTGTGGGGTTTTGTAATACCTGACAAAGCAGTCATCCAGGACTTTGGCCAACATCTGCATAAGTTATTTTTGATTTTGTCAACAGGAATACATCCTAGGAACTGCATACAGCTGAAGTATCTAGAAAAGAATAGTCATAGTGGTGGGAGGAAGGAGAGAAGAGGGCCATAGGCTGTGTTCAGATGACTGATCCAGTAGCAGGTAGGAGGTGGTAGTGTAGGTAGTGTTTGTTGCCTTGAGATGGGGGAATTTTACAGAATTGCCTCACTATCCCACAGAGAAGGACAACTGCAGTGATGATAAACATGTGCCTTAGGTGTTTGTAAACCAGCAGTAGTTATATGGGAAGCAAGCATGAGTTCCTGACAGTTGAACACTGTCCCTCCCTGTGTATAGGCACCTGCTCCTCCTGAGGGGTTGTGTCTTTGCCAGGTATTCACAGTTGAATGTGCACAGCACTGCCCATCCACTTGCCCTCTGGTCATGCCATCTGTCACAGGAGCAGTTTCAGAATGTCACACAGAACCAAATTATTTCAGGGGCACCTTGGCTGATTGTGGCATTTCAGTAACCTCCTGAATTGGGAAGATGGGAAAGGGAAAGAGAATATAGAATTGTAGAATCATAGAATATCCTGAGTTGGAAGGGACGCACAAGGATTATTGCGTTTTACTCCTTGCTCTACACAGGATCACCCAAAATTCAACCTCTTAGTCTGAGAGTATCATCCAAACTCTTTTTGAACTCCAGCTTAGGCCCTTTACCACTGCTCTGGGGTACCTGCTCAGTGCCCAATCACTCTCTGGTGAAGAACCTTTTCCTAATCCCCAACCTGATCCCCCTGATACAGGTCTTAGGTCCTGTTGCCATCACCAAAGATATCAGTACTGGTACTGTGCTCTCCTTGTGAGGAGCTATAGGCCACCACAAAACTTCCCCTCAGCCTCTTCTTCTCTGGGCTAAATAAGTCAAATGACCTCAGCCATTCTTTATACAAATTTCTCTCAAGACCCTTCACCATTGTAGCAGAAATACTAAGTCACAGCTTGAAGCAGTGATTGAGCACCTGGTGGGAAGGCAGGGCCAACCAGGGGAGCTCAGGTGCATGCAATGTACTTGAGTAACAGGAAGGAGCGGAGCCAGGCTCTGTGCCTTCCCAGATCTCATTTGAAGGTTGGTGGTGGAGGTAAGGCTCTCTTGCAGGATATCTCTGTGTACTTGAAGTGTTCTAAAGGTAAGCAACCTCTTTCTTCTATTTTGGTGCCCATAGCTGTTGTATTTGAGTGAATCCTTG
This sequence comes from Cyrtonyx montezumae, assembly GCF_038088225.1. Taxonomy (NCBI): domain Eukaryota; kingdom Metazoa; phylum Chordata; class Aves; order Galliformes; family Odontophoridae; genus Cyrtonyx; species Cyrtonyx montezumae. The sequence goes on along the minus strand of NW_027071826.1, from coordinate 35,941,292 downwards.
CTTGCTAGGGCTTAGAACCTTGCTGTTCTTTTTTCATTGCTGCACTTTTTATTGCATTATTGCATCTTTGTGTATAGATCCAAAATTTGTAGGAGCTGGCTGGATGTTGGTCTAAACTTTGTTCTAAGCAACAGAAGTTGGCCTATCACTGGGTAATGGTGTAGTGGAGGGAGGAACTATTAAAAGAGGGTATGAGTGAAGCAGTAGCTACTCAAATGTGCTCTTCTGCAGTCACAAATGGCAGTGCCTGTTGAGAAGAGTTCCTCTGGATCCTACGTTAGATAGAGCCCTGCAAGCCCTGAAACGTCTTATCTGTTCATTGGTACACTTAGCATCTCAATCCATAATTACATTGTTCATTCAGTCTTTTTTTTTTTTTTTTGCACCATGTTGGGTCTTTGTGATTTTTTTTTTCAGTTGCTGTGTTTGTACAGCTGAAACTACTCATCCTCTTGGTACTGTGGATTTCTGCCGCTTCTTTTGTCTTTTGCAGATTACATCTGTATGGTGAGACAAGCATCTGGCTTCACAAGCTGTACTTTGATACCTACGTGGTCTAGTAAAGCATCAAAAGGTACAAGGTGTGCTAATTACAGCACTGGAAGAGCCTCTTTGGAAGGGGTTTCTTTGAGATGAGATTGCAGACAGTTAGGTAGCATCTTCTTGGAAGTGAAATTCTGCTTAAAATCTGGATGAACTTCTTGCTTCATATGTCTCACCCACAACTTGAGGAGATCTCACTCCCTGTCCCAGGCCTGTCCAGCAGGTGCATGGGGAAGAAGATGAGAAGAGGAAGGCTAAGAGTGAAAGGATGGAGATATGTGGCTCATGGGGAATGTGATGTTGTGAGTCATAGGAGGGGAAGAAGTAAAACAAGGTTGAGGAAAGTAGGAGTATTGTCCATCATCAGATTCTTTATTGATACAGTGATGCTGGTCCATATACAAAGTTTCTTTCTCCTTAGTCACCTGGCCTGCCCTTCAGTTGCCACGTAATTTCTGCTCTTTAGAAATTCAATACCCAGCTGAAATCCCTGCCTGGATTTTGACTGGAGATCAAAAACCAGAGCCCTTACAGGCAGTGTGGCTGTGTTGTGGGTGGATACTTTAACACATCAACAGCCACATCCTCAGTGAGGAGAGGCTGCTTGCATGGCTGCAGGGAGAAATGCCAGAGTTCTGGAAAACACCAGCAAAACATACTCAGCTGACAAAGATCAAGATGGTGACTGTGAATCATCACCTAAACTCTATTCGGCTCTGTGTTATAAGAAAATGTCTCCTCTGAATAGGACATCTGTGTCAGCTACTGCAGATATGTATCTCATCCAACATCCTACGTTTGGAATATCCAGTGAAGGCAAATGAGTTGGCAGCCTCATTGAGGCAGTGTCAGAAGATTTGGAAGACAACGTTATGTCTGACCAGGGTGAAGTAAGCAGCCACCATCCATAAAGACCCCCAGGTTCCTATGCAAGCATGGCCCCTGAGGCTCAGAAACCGTGTAGGTGCTGTGCCAACACTGGCAGTACTTTGTGAGGCTGTGTAACCCCATCTTCTGGGATGACGTGTCTGGGTGAGTAAATTGTACTCTTTGTAAGCTCCAAGACTTCTCTAACTAGAAGACTTAGGTCTATTAGCAAATATTCCACATACTGAAGAGCTGCTGGAGCTGGTGCCTGTCCCTACAGGGCTGGCTGTTTGGACGAACTCCAGCACACGCGTTCTTTAGCAAATGCTGCATTTTGCCTAACTTGTCAGTGTGTTGTGTGATGCTGTCAGTCAAGTTCTCCCTCTGCACAAGTGTTACATTTAGTGTTTTTTTCCTTCTTTTCCAGCTATCATCACTCATATCTCCCAGTATGATGGGTTATAAGTATTCTTATGATACATACATCATGAGTCATGTCATGGTGCTTGGAGCATCGTGAAATGGATAATGAAGAACACAGTGAGGAAAAATGTTCTTTGGTATTAATTTTCACAGTAACGAAAGTGGTATACACTTGTGCAATGAACACTGGCATGCAAAAAAGAGCCAGTGCTACAGAATACAGAACCAGCTGTGGAACATACTGTAGAACACATTAAAAGTACGTTTCCTGTTCAATCAATTCAAACGCTGGCAGATCTCAAGAGGATCTAGAAATGATTTAAAACACAAACTTCTGCTGGCTTCTACTGTTGTTCTTTTTATTCCCATAGAATAAAGAAGACCTGTAATTTTTAAGGATAATGGCAAATGCTATCAGTTTTAATTAGAGAATGCTGTTCTAAGTCACATCCCAAACACTGCTGCCCGCAACAGTCTGAAACAAATTAAGCATGGATTTCTTAATTTTTTTTTCCTTACAAAGCTAGGGTGAAAATAAATATGAAACCTGATTCCCACCATACAGCCCCAGCTCTTCTTGCAAACAGTTCACCTTCTAGTTGTGATTATTTACTCTCCTTTTTCTTGTTTTCCTTAACTGAATTTATCGTTGTTCTATCCCTTTTTCTGTTCCATACTCTGACTTTTCCAGTTCCTTTTGTTTGTAGAATCATAGAGTTGGAAGAGACCTCTGAAAGCCACCTAGTCCAACTCCCCTGCAATGAACAGGGAACACCACAACTATATTAGGTTGCCCAGGGCCTTACCCAGCCTTGACTTGTTTAGTAATCTTAGAATTTAAAAAGCCCTTAAGTAGAACTGGGATGACTCATAAAGTAATTCACAAACTGTAGAGATTATCTGAAATCTCTTAAACAATAGTTTTGAGATCTTAATGAGGTCAGTCAGCTCTCCAGTGCGGAACTGTTATGCATTTTCAGGGCTATGAACAAGAGACATTATTAATTGATGACTGCTGTAATGTAATCTCGCTGAACAGCTGGTGGGTGGACAAACTACGATCTGTTGTTTTTTGTTTTTTTTTTGAGAGAGAGAGAGCCGAGATATTCCACAGCAGCAAAGCTAGTGGTAATGCATTATGTCATAGAGCTCAGAATAATTGGAAAGGTGACAAAAATGCATGCACTCTTGTCTATGGGACAAGGGAAGGGATATTTTGGCTACAGGGAAAAGTGCAGTCTGAAGAATCTAGAGAAAGTGAAGGCTGCTAAGCCATAAAGAAAAAAGCTGGCATGAAGGAGAATAGCATGTGAGAGGTTACCTGACTCTCTTTCTGCCAGCAGAACATAGACTTAGTTCCCAGAGACAATGCAGGAATTATAGTCTGAATCCAAGTGCTTCTTGTGTTGTCCTAATAACTGCTGTTTTAGAATCATATACAAATGCTCTGTGTTTGCTGCATTATTATGGTCTTCCCAAAACTCATAGTGGAGCTGAGACAATCCTACTGCTTAAGCTCACAGCCATCTCGGAAAAGTCTCCTGAATTTTGCACTACTAAATGCTCAGGTTATGTCTTATACCTGCAGGGATGGCTAGCAGAAGCAGCATATCTAAAGCTTAGCCAAAGAAAGTACCAACTCAATTTCCTTTCCAAGCCAGAAAGACAAATCCAGCATTTTAGAGCTCAAAGTTAGATCAACAGGACTGTAAATTAGCATCCTTAATCCTGTGTTTTTCATCTAGTTTGAAAACAGCATAATTTTTGTGATCATGACAGGCAAGAGTCTCATAACAATTTTTATTATTATAAATATTACATCAGAACAGAAAGAATGATGCCATGCACCTACACCATTCTGCTGCTATTTTTCATCCTCTTTCTTGGCTCCAGCTTCTATTTTCAGGGGTTCTGGAGGTGCACGATAGGCAGGAAATGCCTCCCAAGGGCTATTCAGATCAAACTTGCGAAATTCCTGAGCTAGCTCCACAGGTTCTGCCACTACCCGTTTCACTTCATCGTCATACCGCACCTAGAGCAGAGCAAAGGACAGTCATCTTCATACAGCCCCCAGTGCCACCTCTGCCATGACCAAGATCACCCTCCAGTACAAGTAACCCTTATTCTTATGCCATGGACAGAATATAGCACAGGCCTCTACCACAAATTCAGCTCCCTTAATTCATGAGGAGGCCTCCGGATGTCACCAGGACCTCTGCTTTCTCTAGAAATACCCTCTTCTTCGCTACTGTGCACTGAAATAGTCCTGGCTAACCACTTTGAATCTGGAGTGCCTAGCCTACAATCCATACAAAATCTATGTGGAATAACACGTTTAGTTTGCCGTATGGCAAAAGAAGTTTTCCTGAGTCAGTGCAGTGATGTTGACATCCATCCATGCAGCACAGCTACTCTCATGAGTATCTATGAACTGCCATCACGTCAGCTTCTTGGGTGTCAGTTGTGCTTCTCAGCATGACGTTCAGAACACAGGGCAAGGGTAGATGAATACTAAATAGGGTTGATTTTTATCTTTACTATGTCCATCCAGATCTGCAAATCTGTTCCTGCTCATCACTTAAAGGACTGCATTATTTCTATTTTCTTAAAAAAACATCTGTTGTCTGCAGAACTTTGCTATCTCTTTTTGAGACTCAGGTCACTCTCAGAACTGCAGTAAATATGAATGCTTCTGCAAAAGCAGATACTTTGGAACTAGACAGATACCAAATACACTCATTTCACTTGTGGTTTAACACACAGTACTAAACATTTGATAAACAGCAAGAGTCAAATTAGAATTTTGAAATCTGGATCTACAAAAGCTCCATGAAGTACAGTTCCAGGTGTGTAAAGATTGGTTTGGTCACTTACTCTCACAGGCATAAATAGTTTTTCAGTGAAAAGTTTAGTGCTAAAAGCAGAACTTTATCTGCTCAACAACTGTCTGTGACACACTGCACTACATCAGTGTCCCTGTCTTCAGGCTGTCTTATTGATTATAAAGAAAGATTATAAAGCAACCACATCTCTGTATTGAAACACAGATAAGAATACTACAGAAGTTTTATAACTTGAAACATAAGTGCATCTCCTACCTCCACATAACCAGAGAGTGGAAAGTCCTTCCGGAAGGGATGGCCTTCAAATCCATAGTCTGTGAGGATTCGCCTTAGATCAGGATGGTTGGCAAAGAAAACACCATACATGTCCCAAACCTAAATGAAAGGGAGACAGGTGTTGAATTATATAGTCTATCTCCATTCTAACCTATCAACTCCACAGTTCCCCACCTATCCTGGAGAGGTCAATCCAACCACGAAAACAAACAAGCCCTGCTAACACAGGCTCCTCTTACTTTAACAAGGTACCCTTTGTTATGTTTTCCATAAAATTTTAGTTCCTTGCCTGGTTTTGTGCAGAACTAAATAAAAAACAAAACAAACATTTTTTTTTTCTCCTATTCAGAAAAGGAAGCCAGTCAAACACTTCCTTCTTTCTCAGTGCCCTGAGGATCAAGTTTTATCAGGAAAATACAGCCCCTCTCAAAAGAGACTGCTCCCAAGTACACTGGCACTCACCTCTCTTTCATACCAGTTTGCTGCTTTGTGCACTGACACTGCTGAGTCAATAGGTGTCAGCTCATCAGTGTATGTTTTCACACGGATCCGACTGTTGAATCGCAGAGACAGGAGATTGTAAACAATCTGAAGCAGAATAAAGGGAGGCATTGGGCTTGTGTGGACTTTGAAGGTCTCTTCACAATATAGGACAGGCTGAGCAAAGATACATGAAGCCTATTTCGAATACTCTTTTCAGCCAAGCCACATTCAATTCTTAGGAGCTGGACAGTTGAAAGGCACTGTAACTGAGGCTCCAAAACACTGTCTCTTCCTTAGAAGTGTAACAAAAAGCATGTGGGATTTATAAAATGTCACTTGCTGAAGAGGAGTTGAAGAGGAATACTAAATCTTAAAGAAAGAGAATAGTGAAGGGATGAAAACACACAACAAAAGTCTGTCACAAAGAAAATGTCTACTAATTACTCTCAGTATCCAGTGATCCAGTTGGAACTTAAACTTGTTACCACAAGGTAAACCAAAGAGGAAAAATAAGCCAGCTACTTTTCTTTATCCTTGTAATTTGCCGGGAATTAAACCAGTTCATAGATTCTAGGCTATTTCTCTTCTCCCATTTGAAGGATGATCTGCTCAAATTGGGCAAGAGAAGGACATCTCCTTCATCAATAAGGCTGCCTAAATTACAGTGAGCCTCCTACAGCCTGTGACCCAGAATCTTCTGCTGTTATAGCGTACAGATTTTCCTAGGGTTTACTACAGTAAATTGAACAAATTTTTCTAGTAGTAGGTGAGAAGACAATATGCTAAGTATCTAAACTCCTTCAAATATGTCCTGACTTCAGGAGATATTTTTAAAACTACCAAAGTTTTTCCTTTTTTAGGAAAAGAGGAAAATTATTAAGATTGGTGGGATTTTAATGAAAACCATGACTGGTTGTGTCAACAGCAGCTGACAGATCTAGGCAGAATGAAAAGCACCAGTTCGTATTTAGCCAGAAAGAAGGCTCTGGACACTTTCGTAGAAAAAAAACCCCAAAAAACAAACAAACAAACAAAAAAAAAACAATCACCACTATCACCCCTACAAAGACTTCCGGCAGAACAGACTAGGAAAGCCAAACTAGAAATCCATGCAGTTTCAATTCTGCTACTGCTTCCATAATCAATGGGTTAAACAAACCCTGTATTTCAGAGCGGACTTGTTTTTTGTGAAGTAAAAATGCAGTTCTAGCTGCAACAGCATTCACAGCCAAAAGCCCCTGTGAAATTCTCTGAGCTTGATGTCTTACCTCAAAGCGGTACTGGCGAGATGGGACATCAACAGCAGTCAAGTCAGCCAAGGACTTGAACTGGGCATTAGTGTGATCTCGGAGGAAGGTCAGAACTGGAATAATCCCATCTGGATGGATCAAAAGCTCCAACTCATTGAAACAAGTCACCTGATGGAAACAACGGAAAGGGAACTAGCACACATGCTAACAGGACTGAACATTGTGCAGAATCCAGCAGGACATCATACAAAGAGACTATATGTTATAACAGGCACAATGACATCAGATAATAGTTCAATAATAGGCTCAATAATAGTTATAATTTTCATGTAATTCTGACAATCCCCCTTCCACACAGCAACTTCTGACATCTAACAAGAAGCAGTGTGTTCATGAGGTCCCTTGCCTCCCAGCAAGAACAATTTTTTGAGCAGCACCTACCTGTACTTGCTGGATATACTTGGGCAGGATCTCAGCCACGTACTCCCCAAATGCACAGAGCTGCTTCTGTTCTATTTCATTTGTCGGTCTGACAGTAGCTACAGAGAACAACAGATTACAGCACAGCAAGCCACAGAAAGCAGCAACACCCATCACTTCCGTAAAAGTCCCTTTAACCACTCTCAGTCTCTCTAACACTCTAACACTGAACATAGGTTACAGTGAGGAAGGTGGTGGTCCCTTTTCTCAGGTGACAATAGGATGTGAGGAAGAAGCTTCAAGTTGCACCAGGAGAGGTTCAGATTGGGTACGGGGATAAATTTCTTCATGGAAAGGGTGACTGGGCATTGGAAGTGTCTGACAAGGAGGCAGTGGAGACCCTATATCTGGGGGTATTTCAGATATGTGCAGATGGGGCAGAAAGGGACATGGTTTAGTGGTGGGGCTCGGTGATCTTCAAGGTCTTTTGCAACCTACGTGAGGAGCCGTGAACACATTAACGTGGCCAGAGAGAAGAGGCAGGAAGGCATCCTGAGCGTTCACGGCCACCAACACCCTCACCTTCCTGTCCAACATCTCGGTTCCCGGGAAACCACTAACCGCGTTCAGATCTGGGGCAACGTCAACGAAGCCCTCCGAAAACAAGAGGCCCCTCCCGCCGCAGCCTGCTCACTTACGGCGCGTCTCCGCGGCCGAGCCCCCCGCCAGCCGGGCCTGTACCGCCGCCGCCGCCGCCGGGCCTGCACCAGCTGAGAACAGAACGGACAAGCATGAGGGTCGCGGGGCCCCGATCTGCCACCGAGCGTCGCCCACCCGCCCTCACCTCGCCGCGCGGCCCGCACCAGGCCCCGCGCCGCCGCCGCCAACATCCCGCCGCCGCCGGCGCCGCACGGACGGGCAAGGGCACGGGCCGGAAGCGGAAGGCCCCGCCGCCACCGTGCTTCCCCCGGGAGCCGGAAGCGCTCCGCGACCGCTCGGTGGTGCTTCCGGGTGGGTGGCCGGAAGCGGTGAGTGCCTCGGCGGCGCCTGGTGCAGGGTGAGGGGCGCGGGGGAGCCGCTGGAGCACCCCGGGGCGGACGGCGGCGGCGGCATGAAGGGAGGAGCCGCAGGTGGGTGTCGCGACGGGCGGAGCGCGGCCCGGCCCGGGCCTGCTGTGCTCTGCGGAGGGGAAGCTGAGGGAGCCCGGGCGCCGAGTGCCGCAGCGCCGCGCTCTCCGCCCGGTGGCTGTGCTGTGCTGTGCTGTGCTGTGCGTTGGCAGCGCCGTGTGGCCCTTAGCTTCCCAAGACACGGCCGTCCCGTTTGAATTTTTCTCAAGCGTTATGTCTGCTGTAAATCCCGTGTCCTTCCTCGTGGTCTGTAGCCGTTGCTGACGCTTTCCCGTGACCCGGCCCCCGCCTTCGGGAGCCACTAGGGCTACGGGCAGCCCCCCGTGTCGGGGCTTTGGGGCTGCCGCTGTTGGGTGTCTGACTGGAAGCATCCGGAGGTCTGAGCGCTGCGGGACAGGCTCGTACCTGCTAAAGCTGGAAACGAAGCGCTGAGGTGTTCTGGGGTCATTAACTCAGTCTCGTGGCATGATGGGTGGCGCATTCAAACCGAGAGAATTGCCGTAGAACTACGAGGTCGTGCTTAGAGACGGACGTTCGGGGTGGGAGGGACCTGTCCAGGCCGTCGGGTGCAGGAACTGCCTCCAGTGAGCAAAGCTTGAGTGAAGTGAATTAGGAACTGTCCTGTACCAGTAGAGCTGTTGCAAGAACATGCATGTTTGAAAGCATGGAAAAGTAACCATTAATCTCCTGGAGAGAAGTCACATGTTTGAGATGTTATGTATTGGAAATCACGTTCAGTATTAGTTGGTTCAGTTTTGCTTTCAGTCACCACAGTGGATAGTTGGGGTGCACTACTAGAGGGAATGCAAGCAGGCCTCTGTTCTTAATGCCACTAGGAGCCGTGTTAAAGAAAAGTCCCTTTTCTACAGCAGTCCTTACCTGGGTCAGGAGCTTCTTTGATTCAGAACACTGCCAGTTATCTCTGCTGATTACTGTTGCAGACCGAGTCCTCCTTTTCATTTTGGAAATGGTGACTAACAGCTTCTAGCAAATCATTTTGCATGCTGGAAATTTGTGGCACATCAGCAAATACGGCCATCAGTTATTTTGTGTAGTTGGCCTGAAGGACCATTGGTTGTGTCTGACAGACTTCTTGGTAAAAACAAAGTCACCTTATTTGGTGCAGTGCAAAAATTCATCACATTGTTTTTGGATGCTAATTAATTGTGCTCTTTGCAGTATGATACTTCAACCCTTTTCTCTCCCACCTAGCCCAGCTGCAGTGGTGTCACTTTCCTTGGCTTTGCAAGTTTCCAAGGGCAGCCACTGGACTTTCCACTTGAATAGCTGTTGCTGCATTTCTTTGTGTCAGTGCAATGAGTTGCAGAAAGATATGCAAATCTTTTGATTCTGCTGGGATGCAATGCTCACTGTACTGAAAATTTGGTATATATTATAATTTTAATCATGCCAACTTCTACTTTGTTTCAGTGGTTTTAGGTTCTGAAACTGAAGCAGAAGCTTCTTGCTGTGCTATTTATGTTCAGTCTGGTTACCAATATGCTTCGTTTTTCCCCATATCCTGAAGGATTGCATAAACTCGTTAGTGGAGGGAGAAAACGTTATAATTGTTGTTATTTTGCAGATTGCTGGAGGTCTGATCTGTGTGGCACCATGGACTCATCAGAAGAGACTGGAGGCTCCTCTGCAGAAGAGAACTACTTTGTTAACTACACGTTCACTGATCGCTCGCACTCAGGCCGTGTGGCCCAGGGAATTATGAAATTATGTTTGGAGGATGAGCTCTTTGCTGATGTTACAATATCAGTGGAAGGCAAAGAATTCCAGCTGCACCGTTTGGTCCTCTCAGCCCAGAGCTGTTTTTTTCGTTCCATGTTCACTTCTAACCTGAAGGAGGCTCACAACCGGGTGATTGAGCTGCAGGATGTTAGTGAGAGTGTCTTTCAGCTCCTTGTGGACTATATTTACCATGGGACTGTAAAGCTGAGGGCTGAGGAGTTGCAGGAAACCTATGAAGTAGCAGACATGTACCAGCTGACTGCCCTTTTTGAAGAATGTTCCCGTTTTCTGGCCCGTACAGTGCAGGTCAGGAACTGTCTGCAGGTGATGTGGCTGGCAGACCAGCACAGTGACATGGAGCTCTACACGGCTGCCAAACACTGTGCAAAGTCACATTTGTCTCAGCTACAAGACACAGAAGAGTTCCTGCACCTACCTCTTCGCCTACTGACAGACATCCTTACGGGTAAGGAGTGCTAGAGATCAACCATGACCTGCATCTGGGAAGAGACTTTGAATCTGAGAGTCTAGCAGGGATAAAACAGGTTGAAAGATATGAGCTTTCATAACCACTGTCTATTCAGAGGCTTGGCTAAGCAATGCAAAACAGTCTGAATAAATTAATGAGAAGAAAACACCATAAACTGTCAATGGAAATGAAGGATGTATGCTAAAAAGAAAAAAAAAAGGTAGACTTAGAGAATCCTAGTAATTCTCACCAGTTTCTGAGGCAACAGAATGAAAGTATTCCAGGTTTTTAAACATAACTAAGTGACTTTCAACATAATTTATTTTTCTCTGAAAGTAAAACAAATAAGCCTTACAAAATAAACATCTTATGAGCATGTTTTTCTTTTATTTTAAATCTTTGTCATTTAAGATCGCAATGTAACAACTCAACATTTGTAAGGCTTGAGCACACAGGCCATATTTCTAGACTCTGTTAGTATTATTAACAATTTTATATAATTACTAGGATTGTTAAGGCAAGACACTCAGCTGAGTGACACAGAGGCACTGTAACATTTTAGGTAATGCAGTAATTACCTGCAATGTAAATATAATGGATGCAATGACACTGTTGTGAAGGATTTGTCAACACGTTAACAACTTCATTCAACAACAGTCCTCAGAGATTCTCTGCTGGTACAGGCAGTACTTTAAAGCCTTTTCTCAATACTTCAGTCAGAACTCCATTTTTATACAGTTACATATCACTGTTAGAGGAAGCAAGAATGGAGTAGAAGCTCATACATTCAAATATGCTGGACTTGGGTTCTGAGAGATTATCCCTTCCTTTCTTGCTTTATTTAGAAAATAATTCTGTAAACAAGTAAAATACAGAGTACTTGCTTTTCTTCCCCCCTTTTCCTCATTCCTTTCACTGTGGAGAAGAAGTTGGAATTTTGTGGGATGCCTGCAGCATGGCTGAATTCATGGTTTGTTGTGAGGGCAAACTATGAAGTCAGAGAGCCTTTAAAAGGGAAGCCTCTTGATGAGCGCGAGCGTAATTGTGAGTGTCAGAGCAGCTAGCTGACTTTCAAACTACAAGGCGATACTTTCTAAGTAATATATTGATGATGATGATGATGATGATGCAGTAGTCTGTGGCATAACAGAAACTTTTAGGTATGCTTGGTAGCTGATAGAAATCCGATGCAGCGTGTTATGCTAAGTGCCACACTGCTGAAGAAAGCTATAGGAGCTCACAGGGGACTTCCAAATGTTAACAGGATGGCAGTGACAGAGATGTTGTCTGAGCACTGTCAGAGATGACCCTCAAGACCAAACAATTCCTGCAAAGGTGACCTTTGCTAGATAAGTTTCTGAGACCAGTCAGTGATTCAAGAAATGCAAATGCTGAGAATTAAATAAGAGAATTGTTTTGCCTAAATGCTTAATTGAGATAATGTTTTTCATTGTCACAAAGCAGCATAGGGCTTCTTCCCTGCTCTGCCCCTCTTAGACATAAGTTCTTGTCAAAATTTATCCAGAATGCTTTAGATTTGCCAGCATTGTCTCCTGATACTTAAACAAGGAAACTTCATGTAGTTGCCTAGCTGGCAACTTGCTGATCATGCCTGCCAGAATCTGTAAGCCTATGTATATTTTCTCCTTCTCTAGAAGGTAGGGCTTGTGGTGGGAATGTGCGAAGGAGTTGCATGAAAGGATGTTCCTCTGTACCTGTGTATAGATACCATAAATTCCTTTCTGTCTCCAAACCACAGATGGCGTTCCATGTTCTCAGAACCCAACGGCTGCCATAGAAACCTGGATCAACTTCAACAAGGAGGAGCGTGCAGGCTTTTCAGAGACTCTGCGATCAAGTCTGAAGGTATAAAAAGACCTTCTCTTCCAGGCTGGCACTCAGCAGTTCTGCACTTTCCAAGGCAGGGTATATTCTGCTCACAGGTGTGATTTAAAAGTTAGAAATGCAATTGAAATTCGTGGTGTTTGCATGAGGAATACTTTTATTGTTGTAAATAACAACCCCACTGATGGCTATTTTAAATTTTAACCTGAGGTAGCTTGCACTGGTGGTTAGTGTTGCCACAAATAACTCATTTTACCAGATGCTCAGTTCTTTGCAAGACCATTGAGAAATTTTTATTTGGCATTCCCCTTGCAACAGTTAGTCCAGCAGTGATGTGACCAGCCCTTCATTCAACTGCAGTCACAGAGATTCCAGTGAAGTTGGTTGATACTTTGCTATGTCAGATATGGCTGCATGCTTTAGGGCAGCGTGGCTTGGGAAGCAGACTGCGTGCCTCAGGCTCATAGGTGAGTCCTGAGATGCTGATAAAAATCAGTTTTGGACATCACTGACTTTTGTGTAGACAGGCCTAGTTCTGCTAAGATTGACAAATTCCTCATTTCTTAGGTGATTGGAGAAAATGTTCACATCTACCTGATTGGAAAGGAGTCATCACGAACACATTCACTCGCTGTCTCCCTGCATTGTGCTGATGATGACTCCATCAGTGTGAGTGGCCAGAACAGCTTGTGTCACCAGATCACAGCTGCCTGCAAACATGGTAGTGACCTATACGTTGTTGGTGGCTCCATTCCGCGACGCATGTGGAAGTGCAACAATGCAACTATAGACTGGGAGTGGTGTGCCCCTCTGCCCCGTGACCGGCTCCAGCACACTCTTGTCTCCGTCCCAAGTAAGGATGCAATATACTCCTTAGGGGGCAAAACGCTGCAAGACACTCTCTCTAATGCTGTCATATACTACAGAGTACGAGACAATGTCTGGACAGAGACCAGCCAGTTGGAAGTGGCTGTATCTGGGGCTGCAGGTGTAAATCTGAATGGTGTCATTTACCTCCTGGGCGGGGAGGAAAATGACTTGGACTTCTTCACTAAGCCCTCTCGGCTTATTCAGTGCTACGATACCAACACAGAGAAATGTCATGTGAAGCCATATGTACTGCCTTTTGCAGGACGCATGCATGCTGCTGTACACAAGGATGTGGTGTTTATTGTAGCTGAGGGGGATTCGCTGCTTTGCTATAATCCCTTACTGGATAGCTTCACCCGGCTGTGCCTGCCAGATGCCTGGAGCTCAGTGCCGTCCCTCTGGAAGATTGCCAGCTGCAATGGCAGCATCTATGTTTTTCGAGACCGCTATAAAAAGGGTGATGCAAATACTTTTAAACTTAACCCAGCCACCTCTGTTGTAACAGTCACAAGTGGCATCAAAGTGCTGCTCACTAACCTGCAGTTTGTCCTGGCCTAATGGGGAAGAATAGGCCTGGTAATAGGACTCAGCAACGGTGTTCTGCTGCGCAGCTCAGAGGTACCCACCAGCCTCAGCACCAGTCCCAATTACTACAAGCTCATAACATCTAGTAAAGAGCCCATCTGCACAGAGGAAGTACAAGCCTGTTCTTTTAGATAGCACTATTAAAGGCGAACTGATGCATCTTAGATTTCAGATGGACTAAATGCTATTACTGTGATCCCTTGATGATAAGCTGCTTGTGTTTGAGGCCCAAACAACAGTAAGTGGCTTTTTTAGCTTGGAACCCGTCCACAAATCCTATAGCATATGGAGGACATCCTCCTTGGCACCGACGGTAAGTTTTAATTGCCTGGGAGACTATGTGTTGCTGCCATTGTCAGTCACAGAGTTAGATTTGCGCTGTCTGTTTTCCAGGAATGTACCCTCTTAAACGTTCCTGTGTCCCTAAATGCAGGAGAAAGTGGCAGAAATATTTGCAGCAGACAGATTCCAGAGCTGACCCCAAGTAGGGTGCGTTATTCAGCACTTCTAGAGGAGTGGTAACAATCTGGGAGTTTGCTTATTGCTCTGTCATCACCTAGCATACAGAGGGAGATTGTTCTTATGAGTAGTGGCTTCCTTTACTGTACAGGAAATCCCCACCTGTAATCATAACATACTATTGGTAAAAGATGGAATTAAGACCACTTCCTCCTACACTTCTCTGTTGGCACTGTAACCCTTTGGGTAAGAATCTGAATAAAGTCTCTGCTGAGACAAAGTCTTCTTTTCTTTGCTGCAAGGATTACAGAGCTTTCCATGGATCATGGCTCAGCTCAGCACTAGTGTGGGTGAGAACTATGGCATTCCAAGAAAAAAGTGGACACAAGGATAAAAAGTTATAATGAAACAGCCCAAACTCTCCTTTACCATAATTTATGTAAAAACTTATTTATTGAGGGGCAAGAAGTACAACACGTAAGTAAAGGAGCTAAGACTGAGGTTCTGATAGTTCTCACTGATGCTCTGCAGTTGTCCTAGCAGTAACATCCTTGTGAAAAGTCTCCAGGACCTGAACTTGTTTACGCCGAATAAGGATGTGGGGACGGATCTTGGCAATAGCCTCTATTGCTTCCTGAGGGCTCCAGTGATGCAGCTGAAAAGGCAGAAACCCAGGAAGTGAAAATCCATTCCATCCTTGCACCACTTAATGCAGCCCCTCTGGATACTACAGGTAATGATAGTACTGCTAAAGAACTCACATCTTTATCCCTTCTGTTTACTTAAACTCCCTCAGAAGGGCCTCAGCCTCAGCGCAATTTCATGAAACGAGTTCTTCAGTTAAGGAGGGATGAACGGTTGCTGCCTAGGACCTTCATTTTCTATCTCACTCAGAATTCCTGCATGTTATGAATAGTTTCTTGTTCTTCTCCTACCAGACCAGAAAGAAGGAGTGGTGTTTTATTAAGATGTTACTCTTACCCTGGTACTTAAACAGTTAGTGCATCACTACGGAAAGATTTTCCAAGGAGCGTTGAGCAGCACCATCATTAGGATCCGTAAGTGGGATTTTGTTTTTAGTGCTGTCTTACCCAGCTGGCTCTGCAGAGAACTCAGGAATGCTACTTCTCTTGATCCCGAGTTGTATTTACCAAGAAGCAAAGAAAGGCTCACCATTTCAGACAACCAAGGAAAAGGTCTGAGCAACAAAAACAGTTACCTGCTCAGTGAGCCTAGAATGAATTAAGAACCTCAGAGTCTCTCAAAACCTTTTCAGAACTTTCTCTATTAGTGGCCCAGTGGACCATCAGCTTCTTGAACACTTGACTATTTTGCTAGAACTGCTATAGACAGTGCCACATCATGTTTCAAAGCTCTGGCACAACAGCAGTTTCCTGTAAAATCAGGACACCTTTGCCAGCATTTCTGCTAATAACTCGTGTCATAAGTCCAAGCAAGCAAGGTATAGGAAAATAAATGAGATTACTAAAGAAAGCTTGGACTGCTGTTCAACAAATTTAAGTGTCACTTGTTCATTTACCCTGCATTTGTAAAGTTCTACAGAACAGATGACAGCATGAGTTTGGGGCTTTGCTGTCTGCCTCTCCGGAAATGGGTATTGAGTCCAAGCTCTAAAACCACAGAATATGAGCACACAGGTGCTCCTCGAGACAGGTAGCAGTGGTCGGCTGTGCTTGCATCGAGTCAGTGAAAAAAAACACATTACATACAAAGCTGTCCTTACTTGGATCAAATATGCTGCCACCACCGTGGCACTGCGGGAGCGTCCTGCCTTGCAGTGCACATAGACGCTGTTACCGCGCTCCCGGTGCTTCAGGATGAACGCGACGCCCTTGTGTAGGTTTTCCAAGGTGGGGACTCCGGTCAGATCCACAGTGCCGAGGCGCAGCTGCTCCACTCCCAGCGCTTCCCACTCCTGCAACAAACGGCGGATTCATTCGCTTAAGCTCCGGTTTGCGCTCTCGAGAAAGAAAACCCAGAGCCTGCCGACACATCAGCAGGGAGACGCGGCGGTGCCGCGACTGCGGCGAGGAGAGCAGCGGGGTGAGGGCCCCCCCGCCCACCGTGCCACTCCCACCTGCCCCTCCCGGTCCGTCTCGAGGCCGAGCGGAGCCCACCTGCGCAGAGCAGCAGAGGAAGCGGGTCTCGTACTCCTCGTTCAGGGTGACGACGGCGCGCACGTTCTCCTCGGCCACCAGCTGCGAGCACAGCCACCGTCACGCCCCGCCAGGCTTCTCCGGCCCGCCCCGCCGCGCCCCCTTACCCTACGGCTGCGGCCCCGCAGCGGCAGCGCTCCCAGCAGGACGGCGCGGTCGATGCGGTGGAACCAGGGCCGGCGGGAGCCGGGCAGCCGCGCCCGCAGCGCCGTGTACAGCAGCGTCGGGTAGAAAAGCAACCGCGCCGCCCCGGCGCCCAGCGCCGCCGCCACCCCCATCGCGGCCGGGCGGGCGGGCGCACCGCTAGGGAGCGCGCGGGGGAGCGGCGCCGTGGTGTTGCTGCGCGCGCAGGGGGCGTCCCGCGGGCGAGGGCACGGCCTCCCCCCGCCTCGCGCCCCGCGTGGTCTCTCCCGGAAGCGCCGCCATCTTGCGAAGCCGGCCTGAGGCGGCGTAGGGAGCTGTGCGGCTGCGGGTGGGTCTCCGGGGGCAGGCGAGGGCGGCGGCCGCCAGGAGGAGCTCGGGCCGGGCCGGGCAGGAGCGGCGTGGAGTCCGCGGAGAGCGCGGCCCGCCTCGCGCAGGTAACGGCTGCTTTTCTGCCCCGCTTCCCACGCGCTCGGCCCCTATCCCGCCCGTGCCGGGCCGCGGCGGCAGCCTCGGCAGTGCGCCTCGCTCCCCCGCGTCCGTTTCCTCGCACCGCACAGGTATTTGGGCCCGCGGGGGCCGCCCTCCGCCTTCTCCCGCGCGCGTTGTCCCGGGTTGCCGGCAGTCCTGCCGGGCCCGGAGGCCGCCGGTCTTCGTTCCCGATCGAAGCGGTGACAGCGCCTCAGGCCGTGGGGCGGCGGCGGGGGGCGCTGCGGTGTGAGTGCAGCCCGGGGCGGCGCCGCCGGTGGGGGGCGGGAGTGCGGCGGTGCGGGGCCCTACCGAGCGGCGCGGGAGCTGCGCCGGGAGCGGGCTCCGGCTCTGGGGCCGCTGAGGGGGGAGTCGGGTTGGCTGTGGGTGAGTGCGGCGCTGGGGGGTTATCGCCGTGAGAGGGGTGCAGCCTCGGGCGTCGGGGGAACGGCGGTGGGCGCCGTTGGAATGAAATATAAAAAAGCAGGAGGGGCCGGTCGTAAAGTGGGTGATAAACACGTGAAGGGGCCGTAAAGGTTAATAAGAGCTTGAGATTTTTATAGGACTGTTTACGAGGAGGAAGTAGAGAGGCTGCGTTATAATAAGACAGAACCTTTACTCCCTCAAATTCCTGGGATCCGTGGCCCGAACGTTCTCACCTTCAAGGCGCAGACATTCCTTCTGCCAGAAGTCGTCAAAAGAGCATTTTTCAAATGCTGCAGCTTTCTCCCATTGTGCCGCGTCAGTGTGCTCATGGGGTATGTTTCAGCGGGAGCTCGCTTGATCTAGGAGAAAATTTGGTGGAGATATTGACCTTAAAATATGCTTAGCTTCTGTTCTGTGACAGCTTGGTCTTCCTGAGCGTCTTGATTTGTTGTGTGTTTTTTTTTGTTTTTTTTTTTGCTTGTGCTTGTCTGGCCCTTCAGGCTTACATCTTTGAACTAGCAGTCACAGTAATAACCTGCTGAATAACCTCCCTAGGTCTTTTAGCTGTCTTTTCTATTGCTTTTTCTAATAGAATAGTTCATCAGCTAGATTAGATTAAAACACCGCAGTGACTTGGCACCATGTAGCCATAATAAATTTTTTTTTCATTTCCCTCAGCTGTATTCTTGGGAGATCTGCACAATGCAAGGTGTCTGGACTCAAGTCAGTAAGAGGCAGCTTGGTTGGGAGTAATGCTGCTGTGGCATGTCTTTAAAAATCCTTACACCTTTGCTTTGTTGTAGGAAATGTGAAGGTGGGTGCACCATGCATCCTGGAGCTTTATGTCCTGTTTCATTTCTGCTGATTGAGAGACCTCTGGGTAGGAGCAGGATTTTTATATTTGCTCTGGGACCTGGCTGCACCTCTGCATGCCAACAGAAGCCTTAAGTAGGGATAATGTGATGTTTCCTACTGAAACAGCAGTGGTAGTTCAGTGTCTTCAGATGTGTTTCTGCGTTCTTGTTTATCAATCTTGACTTGAATGTCTTAATGTTTTATTATAATCTAGGTGTTTTCAATATTGCTTCTTATCTTTTAGTTTACCATCTCCTAGGACTTTTTGCTGTTATTTCTTGCCTTGGTAACTGTCCTCAGGTGAGAAATTCCATTTTTATCCATTGATCACTTATTTGGTGAAGGAAACAAACCAATGCAACAGTATAGATCAAAGCAAAATAAAATACTGCATTTTTTTATTGGAATGGGAATTGTAGAAAAGTTACCTAGGCCCTCTAATGATCTTTCTCTTGAAGGTTTGGAATGCGATATCTTGAATTGTTCTATCATAAGGTTTTTGAGGCAGGAGAGAGGCTTTGTTGGAAGAAGTGTTGTGTACTGGTGAAAAGAGAGCCTTTCCATATTTGCACGTCCAGGAAGAGAATTCCCAGATGTCATCTAAACATCTTGTTCACACTTGATTCAAGCACATAAAGCTGAAATATACATTAGGGGCTGGAAAGCTGGGTAGCACGAAAGGAGAAAATGTAAACTGCTTTAAAGTCCTGGGGCAAATAAATCTGCAGAGATTTCCCTATAGGGTTATATAGATAGCTCACAGGTCTGGAGTGTGACAGACAGAGCAGGCACATTTGTTTATGACAGCAGTGTAATAGAGCATAATTGTCATCCCAGGTAAAGGAGGTCTTTCTGACATCTTGACAAGCATGAAACTTTTAGCCATTTTGGATCCACGTGTTGCAGAAGAAAGAACTACTCTCTGTTCAGCCTGAATTCAGCTAGCAACAGCGAGGAGCAAGTAGTGAAGACCCTAAGCTGAACAGGAGTCTTTGTTAAACTCAGAGAAAAGAATTTCAGTTTGGGACATAATTTATGTGTGTTTATGTACTCTGTGAAAGCTTTATCCTGGAACTGGAGTCATGCTCCATGAGCAGTCTTCTCTGTCCCGTGTGTGTGTTGTCATACTGTGTTGAGTCTCCTCGGTGTGTTGTGGTCTGTTGTGATATCTTTAGACTCAGGTGATGCAAACTGGACTTAAAATTACACTTCGGGCTCTTTATCCTTGTCAGCAGCACATCTCAAGGAGGTCTTAAGCGAGGATATGAATGAGAGGGTGAGTGGTTGCTGAGTGTGCACTGTATCATGCTGGTACATAGCAGGTTTCCCTTTGCAGAGAAATGGTTTTCTGTGGTTGCATGTTATGTGTTCATTCGGAACAAAATTCTCTCTGGATTATTAGGAAAAACTCATCTAAGTTCCTAGATGATTTATTGTTTTTAGTTGAAATTAATTCAGGTTTTTCAGAACCTTTTTCTTCTTTTTGCCTCCATAAAAATAGGTCTTTGTGGTAGCTTTCACTTCTATCTCTAGGCTGTTTAGTACTATGCCTTTCATAATAATAATGTAGTTCTTATCTGCTAGATTTCAGTATTATACGTGTCAAGGTAAAACTGTCATTCTTCAAGCATCTTATTTAAAATTCAGTTTTTCACTGCGCCCATAAATATTCCTTGCTATTTTTGTCTCAAACTGTGTGGTTCAAAAGCAATTCTAGCGTGTGTGTGAAATCTGCAGATCCTTCAGAATCACTTGGAAGGGGAATATTCGTGCCTGTGTTCCCAAAGCAGAGGAAATGGTTATTTATGAAGTCTGTAACTGAAGTGTCCAAGTCCACGTACAAAAATGATAGCATATTCCTTAACTTACTCTAGAGATTTGCAGGATGGATACCGAGCATCACAATACCTGCAGACGTTTTACAAGATAAAGCTTTAAATGCTTCTTCCCATGAGAAAGAAATGAAATCATGATCTTTCAGGAACATAAGTATTTTGAATGTCATCTGTAGGTCTTGCAGTTCACCTAGGCAAAACAGTGTAAAGGAAGCTCTTTTCTCATTGATAGTGACCCACGTGGGAATCTAGCACTGTCTTAAAATCTTCCTGCCACCTCACCTGTACCTGCTCATTACTCACTGTCTAAAAATTCCTGTTTTCTATTCAGGCTTCTAAGTAATAATAATAAAAAGCCTTGTGACAGATTGACTTAGTGAAGAATTGTACTTCTATGTTTTGTCTTGCCCACTTTTGTGTTATGACTGCAGTGCTTAGCAGAATTTGTGAGCAAACCGGTAAAGAGTCAGGATTGCTGTTAGAATTTACCATTGACTATTATCAATGTGTAAGCCCTTTCTGAGAAGGGATTGTGTATTTACCTCATGGATTTTGACTGCTCAGAAGTTTGTGTTTGTATGCTGGGTGAATTTGGAAAAGTGAGATAGTCCTGGTATTTACAGGGTAGAGCCATCTGTGATGCAGCTTGGACTCTATTTGGAGCCTGAATCTGACCACTGTCAGAATCAATGGGTTGTGGTGTTTGTGTTCACGGTGTATGTGCTGCTGTGATACTGATTCTTCAGGAAACACTGCAGTGGAGAATTTCTTTAAAGTAATTTTTGCATATCTTGGGGCTAATTTTAGTTGGCAGTTCACAACTGCTTTGAAGGAGCAGAACCAGGGGCATTCTTGATCCTTTCTCTGAGGAAAATACTTCAGGATATGGTTAAGCATGTGGCCAATTCTGAGTACAAGTATGTTCTTGAACTTGGAGGGAACCTAAACTGTTATCTCAGCCATATGAAATATGAAAAATATCCAACTTCTGGTTTAAATGCTGGAACGTTTCTGTTTATTGCAGGACGTGTTAACAGAACTGAGTAGTGAGTGCATTTCTGTCTCTGTATTAGTTACTGCATTCCTAGTATAGCTGGAAGTTACAGCTCCCACTTGGATGAAAAAACTTTTCTGCTAGATTTTTCTGACTTAGTTGCTTATCAAATAAAAGGTGTGATACACTGAATAAAAGAAGCAGGCAGCAGATAGGGAGAAAAAGTTCAAAAGGATTGCTGTAATTAGATTTTGGGCAAAAAAAAAGTGTCTATGCTTCCAAAATGAACAAGGGAGACTTCAGCAAGTCTTGAAATGCTGGTAACTGTGGGATTCCCTGGAAGGGGAGGTTTTTGTCTCGCTTCCAAATTGCTGCCAAATTCTGTTGGATAAAGAAGAGAATTGGTAGTTTTTGTACTGCTGAGGTAGACTTGAGCAGAGTGAATTTAAACTCATTTCAAAACAGTGACTCCTTTAAGTTTGTACACTTAAATCTTTTCTTCCCCTGCACAGCATGACGGTGAACAAGTGCGTGTGTGTGGAGGACCTTGTCTTAGCCATGGGCTCTGTCAGAGACCATGTATGGGTAAAGCACTTGGGCCAGTTCAGCTCCCCGCTCCTCCCTCCTGGAGAGCTGAGCAGAATCTCTTCTGCTGCAATGCTTGTTCCACTTTCTATATTTGTACAGCAGCAGCAGCAAGCTAGGCAGTGTGGCCGGCCTTGTGTGTGTGTGCGAAGCATTTGCTGTGCAGGATCGGGAGCCAGGGTCACAGTCTGTGTCTTACATCCGTGTGTCTGTCTGTCTGCGTCTGGGGAGGACTGGCATTCCAAGGGAAAGGTGATCTGATGGTGGATGCTTTGTTGTTTTTTTGTGTAAAATGCAGTTTGTCCAAGCTGGGAATGTAGTTGACCTGGAGTGGAGGACGGAAGGCAGTTGTCTTGCAGGGAGAGTTTGTAGTGAGTGGCAGTGGCACCAACATTACTATGAGCTCTATGAAGCTTCTGTCTTCTGCAGGGGGTTAATATCCTTGTCTGCTTTGGGGAATGATCAGCCAGGGCCTGTTCATTGCCATAAAAGGTCTGTTGTCCCTGTCTGCCATGAAGATTAATGAAAACGTGATCCTGTCCTGGAAGGTCTGAGTGCTGCCTTTGCTTGTTAAGGGCAAGGGGGATTAATGAAGAGCTAGACCCCGGCCAGCCTAGTTTAGAATAAGGAGTTTGCGTTGAGGGATGGAGTTGTAGGAAATACCTTATTAGGAAGAGCTGGAAACTTGTTACTAGGACTTCCCTGGCTGTTCATTTACATGAACTTTGTATTAAGGCCGTGCAGACAGTGGGAGGGCTATTCACAAGTGCTTTTCTTAAGCAGTAGATCAGGTGAACAAATAAATAGTGAGGGCAATCTGTTGGCTGCTTGAATTGTAGTAAACTGTTGATACAGTAGTGGAAAGGTGCTCAAAATAGTGGCAGTAACTGGATCCACAATTAACACTGGCAGGAATTACACGGGGGGGGGGGGGATGGGAAAATGGGATACAAGTACTTTTTTTCTATCTTTTAGGGGATGCTGTCCTCTTAAAAGTTGCTACAAACTGAAATCTGTTTTTGGAACCTGTGTGAAGAAATCATTTTAATTGTGAAGAAGAAATATCTTCTTAAAATCTTTCTTGAGAACAATGCTTCAGAAAATCAGCTGGAATTATTTTTCTTTCCTACCGCTGCATTGTCTTCAGCGTATTTCCTACTGAGAAAGCTACACGTACCTTGAATTTGGAATAAGGAAATCCTGGAGGGGAATGGTGGGATCTCTGTTGCCTGGATGCCACAGTGCCTGCAGGCAGGGAGCTGTGGTTGATGTGACAGAGGGATGCCTCATGCATGAACTCAAGCATCTTTATCAGGTGGCTGCTTTTAGATCATTCTTTGTGTAACAGGAATGCGCTGGTAGTTTTCTCAACTTCATCTGGGAAACCAGTGGAATTCACTGTGAATGTTCAGCTTTCCAGGATATTAAACTTGCTTTCTTAGGCATTCGTGTATGTTTCAGAATTGTCACATCCTCTTAAAGCTGTCTGCCTTTCTTCCTACTTCTCTACTTCCTGACTCCCCAGCTGACATCCTTTCATTTGTGCTTGCCAGAACAAAGTGGCACAAGCAGTATAAACTGTTGCTAAATTTACAATAACTATCAGATGGAAATGCTGGTACTATTCAATGCCAGAGATCAAGATTGTGCAATTCTTCTATTTTGAAGTGTTCTCCAATAGCATACTTAATTTTTGCCTGTAGTCTCGTGGCAGGCACGTGATTAGGCAGTTTCAAACAACACTTGCAATAGACTATTGCATGTTCAAAACTTGTAGTTTTTCTGTTCTATGAAAGATGTAATGATAAATGGTAGAACTGCAGTAATGCATGCTTGCCAAGTGCATTGAGTAGACAAGATACAGCCAGGCTTTAGGATGGCATTAGGAGTTCTAAATCTTCCATTTTGTGAAAGTCTCTTAATGACACTTAAGACAGTGACATTGTTTAGACCAAATAAAGCTGTCAGTTGTGTTTCTTGGAAGGCAGATGCTTTGAGCTGGGCAGAAAATTTGTCGTGTGCCCATTGCCAGCTAGTGCAAAAAGAGAGCACTCTGCCTGTTTCCAGGAGTTCCAGTGATTCATGGAGCAAAATATGATGCTTTAGATGCATAAGGACAGGAAATCCTATTTGGTGCATGTACTTGGAGTTTAGAGGATTATAGCTGTTAATCCATTCTGGATTGACTGCATTATTATGCTGTTTGTAAAAACAGTTTCATCAAAGGTTGAAGACAAAGAAGAAATTACCTTTCATCTAACATTCTTTGTAGGTCCTGAAATTCTGCAGCAAGAGGGTTGTTGGTTTTTTTTTTTTTAATTTGTATTACTTTTACTCTGTGCTTTTTTTGGTATCCTAATTGTGCAGTTGAAGAATAATGATATGTCAGAGGTGTATACGTGGGAAGATTGTGGGAATTTGGAATTAAGCCCAGAATGAAGTTAGCTATATTTGTAAGGGCTGTTGAAATAGAGGTGTTAAAACTTGAGGAGAAAGAGGTACGGTTGATAATAGTGTAAGTAAAGTTGATAAGCCAAGGTTGATAAGGATTTACTTTTGATTTAAAGAAGCTGAATTATACAGTTAAGAAAGGAGCTGACGTCTTTAAATAGTGGAAGTTGTTCATGGGTGCGAAGTTGGAGAGTTAAGGTAATTGTATAGAAGAGCATGCACAAACACACTACTGACACACCATAGTGTGTTTGTAATGGGAGTAGTGTGGAACCCTTATCACTCAGGACCTTTAAAGCAATAAAGGATTAATGAGAAGAGAATTAATTATGACAAACTTACCTAAAAACTGATAATACAGATCCATTAGCAATCTGAATATGAATGAGCTTATGATGGTATTGCTCTGGAAAGAAGCTTGTTCCATGTTTTGTCTGTTTCCCCTTTTTGCTGCCTGGCACTTTTTCGAGGTTGTGCACTGAATTGAATCAGGGAAGGTGGCTGGGTTAAAACTGCTGGTGTCTTGTCGGTAAGTGAGATCAGACCTGGATCACTTCCTTCTTCAGGCATGTTACGCACAGGTGGGAATAGGTAGCTGGGGAGGGAAAAGTTGTGCTCTATTCTTCTGCCAAGAGCAGTGACTTAAAATGTATCTGCTGTAGGATTATCTTGAATTGTCCATGTGCATCATCTCTACATTTGTATCTCATCTTTTTTTTTGTAGAGCTTCTATCTAGTCTTCTCTGGAAATGAAACCTGAGAAGTTTAATTTAAAAATTGTTTGTGTCTTATATCTGCTGTGGTAAATATCATTCGGTACTAGGTGTTCTCCTAACACACTTCATTTTGCATGCGGCGTCTGACGGATGCTGTGTTTGTGTTGCTATGCAGACAAGCCTGCTTTTCTTTTTGGGGAAGAAATTGTAACCTTCCTAATGTAAGGAAGGATAAAGAGAAAGCGGTGTGCCACGTCTATTGTTCTGTGTGGTTTTTATTGTGGAAGTACAAGGTACCTGTAGAATCCTTATGTGAGCTATTCAGAGAACCTGGCAAGATTCTAGAGGGTTTTGTGTCTGTTTGGTGGCCTCGTGTAGCCAAAACTGTATTTGTAGCACTTGCTGTGTCATAGAGTTCCTGTTAGCAGTGGAAACCTGCTGATGTCATGCTGTGCCTTCCAGGGAAAGTGAATGGAAAGAACTGATACAGATGTAAGTGAAGAACATCTGAAAATATGCGCATGAAACTGCAAACGAGGATTGAGTCTCTCCAGTTCTTGGCAAAGCACGCTGTCAGTGTTGATCCCTGGCACTTCTTCCCACCCACCCCTGCTCAAAGGTCTGTCTGGGTGACGCATCCAGCCTTGCGGCAGGGAGTGTTTCTGAGGTTTTGAGCAGAGAAAAGTAAGTGAAGCTGACTTGGCACAGGTGTCCCTGAACGTTAAACACCAAAGGTCAGCAGTTTGAGCCAGGGTGTTTCAGGGTCCCAAAAAGAGCCACAAGCATGCTTTGTGGAGTAAAAGGCTACTGAAATCAGTAGGAAAAAAAAGTGCCTCTTGGTCTTGAACTGACTTTAGCTAAGAATGGAAACTGCAGTTCTTTAGGTAGAGGGAAGTTTGTTTCAAGCCTGGTGCTGCATTTGTGAATGGTACTCAGAAAAATGTTCCATGGTGCCACACAAATTTATTTATTTTGGGGTGATTTTGACAGTATTAAGTCTGTAAATCAATGCAGAAAAACTTGTGTTTCTACATTATTTACAGTGGTTTTTATACTTCAGATCTATATGAAGATTTTGAAGAGACTAAATAAAGCTATAATAATAAATAAAATATTATTATAAAAAAAAGATTTTGAAGAGAGTAAGTACTGCAAAAAAAGAAATCAAAGCATATCAAACAAAGATAAATGAGAAACTCTGAGAGAGTCTGAGTGGAGGTTTAATAAGAACTCCTTTGCAATGAAATGTTTTGATCTTATTTCATTTGAGTTTTTGAACAGAAGTCAGGACATTCCCAAGTTAATGTTCCCACAGCAATGCTGGTGTTTCCCTCTGAAGAAGAAATAGTAGGAAGTGGTTTTGGGAGTTACAACTCTGCACACCCAGTAGTAGAATCTCTTAAAGTTAGTAAAAAGTTCCCACTTTTGGAAGTGATTTTAATAGATATTCATTCTTTAAAATGGAGCGTTGGCCCCAGTCCTTTGCACGTGTGAATAAATAAAGTTTTATCCATTCGCTTCTGCAAAGAGCTCAACTGTGTGCCCGTTCCCAGACGTGAATATATGTATGTGTGTGTAAACATGTTGTAAATGTGATATTTCGAGCTCATTCAACTTCTCAACCAGTTGCATTACAAAGTTGGGACACATCAAAATTGTTTTCAGTCTGAAGCTGTCAATAGATGCTGAAAATTTGTTCCCTCTTTGTAGTGGGTGCATTAGTACAGGATGGTGATTCCATTAATTTGAAGATCTTTGTGGGGAGGCTTACCATATTCTTTTTTTCCCCATCTGAATTTAAATCTATTTGTTTCCATGAAATCAAAGAAAGAAGTACCTTGCTATCATTGTGAAAGGCTTACATCACTGTGGAGCTGTGCAGACTCTGTTTAGAGACATTACGCGGGGATGCTTTTCCTCAAGATTTTTGCTTCGGGGTTTAACGATAGCGAAGTGGAAGTGTTTCTGTCTTTTGGCTGAAATGGATGAGGCCGTTGAAATTCAGTATTGCTTCAAGAAGCAGGCATAGTGTTTAGGCTGAGAATTTTGCTTCTGTTCAGTATACGTATCTCAATCTTTTACCCCCAAATAAGACATTAAGCTCTCCGCTGTGGCTGATTAGTCTTCCCCTGGCACGTATCCATAAAGCAATAGGGAATTTCCCTGTCTCCTTTTTTGTTCTAATCTGCACTGATCCTAAAATGTGTACCTCTCTTATTCTTTAATCTGTTCTTCCTGTTATATCTGTTAATTGGTAAACTCAGGCTCTGATAGTTGAGCAAACTGTCATGAGTAATTCAGTTGTTCTGCTGACTGGCTATACAGACTGTCTGGAAACCTGTATGCAGATGAGTCCTTTTGCCTGTAAGACCAGAGAAGGCAGTGTTTGATAGCTCTCTCTGCAGAAAAGAGCAGGCACACTGGCTGGTAGCTGTTGCCTTGCACTGCACCAAGTGCTGAGGTGCAGGTGGCATCCAGGTTGCAGGAGATGACGACAGATTCTCAGATTAGGAAGTACAGTTGCCTCCTTGGTAAGTTTCTGGCAGCGTAGAAGCCTCTAGCTCCTGGCAGGTTTCTCATTGCTCTCCCTGTTGTCTTTTTGTCTTGTAAGTAATGTTAATTGGAAACTGGCGTCCTTTCTGTGTATTTTGACCTAAACTGACACATTAAGACTTAATCTACTTTTAATCTCACTTATCCAATACATTTTCTCCTCCGCTCTCAGGCGCATGATTGCTCTCCTCCTAAATTTCTTCCATAGAATAAATATTTTTATATTTCAGAGTTTGAATATTGCCTGTTTTGCTTCTAAATGTGTATTAGTCTATCACGAGTCCAGACTTCTCACTGATTTGTGTGAGAGAACACTGACACGATGATGTATCTGTG
Organism: Cyrtonyx montezumae; assembly: GCF_038088225.1. Classification (NCBI taxonomy): domain Eukaryota; kingdom Metazoa; phylum Chordata; class Aves; order Galliformes; family Odontophoridae; genus Cyrtonyx; species Cyrtonyx montezumae. Next base: position 35,913,555 of record NW_027071826.1, on the reverse strand, counting down.
AGTGGTCCATGTGGTCTGTTTTACCTGATCTCTTTTCAGTTGTAAGTGGTAGGCTCGACATCCCACAGACGTTAGATTCCTGGAAGGTGCATTTGAAGATCAGAGCTAGCTGGTCCTGACAAGTGCTGACTGTGGCAGTAATTTCATTGATCGGAACCCATTAATTGATCCAGTGATCTCTTAGAAGATAGTCTTGGGTGCTGGGGAGACTGAAGTTTTGCCACTAAGTAGCAAAGTGATATCTCAAGATTTATTGGACTCTTCTCCATCCTCTGGTACTTAGGGGCCAGAGCCATTTGTTTTCATTATTAGCTGCAGTTCTGTTTGTGTTGTGCGGCGTACCAGAAGTTACAGCTCTTTGCTCATCACTGGGTATATTTTGTCTCTGTTATGTATAGTAGGACCAAGTGTTAAATCTTCATTTTTCTACCTGGGGTTGTCAGGTGGTGTCATTGTTCCTGCCAGCTTCAAATACCAGAAGTTAGAAATGACACTGATACTCAGATACAGCATTTCAGTGAAGGAGGATAACTGCAGAGAAAGCCTTAGTGAAAGATGCGATGTCCCAATTTACACCCATTCGTTGTTTTGTTGCCCTCATAAAGAACCTACACTCAAGCAACCATGAAAACAGCTGGCAGTTAATGTTCAACTGGGGTGAATCTGTACACGGGAGCATGCCAGCTGTGTGTACCTTCATCTCAGGTATCCAAGCTCTGATTTCTTTTGAGAAGGAATAAAGTTGTCAGATTCCTTGGCCTTTGGGCTATGTCTGTCTGGTGTTTGTACTTGAATCAAGTATTCAGTGTATTTATGTTCTGTGTGCAATTATATGAGCCATATTGAAACAATTTTGTTTTGAGAAACACTTAGGATTTAAGATTGTTCTCCCAGGCTTTCTACAGGTCGTTGTCAGATTTGCTGCTTTCTTTCATGAAGTTTTTATTGTGCTGGGTTTTGTCTTTGATTCCATGAGGTGTGTATATATTTTTTTTTCTTAAAAGTATCCAGGAGTTCTGATTTCCTCTGGCTATGTTAGCTGTACTTTCATATCCTTTGAGGTTTTTAAATTAATTCTCTGGTTTAACATAGTGGCATGTGCTAAGGGAAGATTCTGTTTTTAACATTTAAAAAGTTGTTTACTGGTATATTCTTAAGCATTTACATGAATAGTGAGTTGTGTATTTCAGATTTTACTGAAAGTTGATTATCACAGAAATGGAATTCAGCATTCATGAGAATTCAGTTTGGATTAAATACTTTGTAAAGTTTGCTATTAAATGGAAGAAAAAGTAAAATTTCTATTATGTGTTCTGAAGCCAGGGCTGTTAGCAGGAATTTGAGACCATGTTTTGGCCGTAAACAAGTACTCTTTTAATTAAACTTCAAAAAAGCAAAGGAATGTGGGTGAGGTGGAAGAAAGTGTAGTCAGGTAGATATTTGCTAGCATCACCAGTGTAAGTTAGTGTCTGATATGGTACATATATTTCTTCTGTTTTGTTTCAGAGTAACATTTGGAGTAATTAATTCAGAAATGTGTTACCAATAGTTAATTTTCAGTAACATTCTAGAAAATATAAGCAGTTTCATGATTTTGAAAATATGCATTTTGGGTAACCAAGTTAGATTTCTCAGGATTCCTGGATTGGTTTTTATTTTTCTTAACGTTATAAGAAAACTCAATTCTGTTACACTTAAGCTTCTGTGCTCGTTTAGAGGGTATAATATTTTATTAATACTATTGAATGAATTAGAAAGGAATTTAAACTAGCTATAAAACAAGGATGTAAAATTTCCAAGAAGTCTCCCTTTGGAAAAGAGGGCATGAGTATTAAAAAGTGGGTTAGAGGAGGTTAAGGATCACTTATTCACACTTCTCAAAGAATATGGAACGAAGGTTATGAGGAGGCTTGCAAAGCAAGGAAAGCGTGGATGCTCAAGTAGCCTTGTGAAACTCTTCTTGCAGATGAGTGATGGTTTTGTTTGTTTACCTGTAAATAGATACTTGTATTTTCTGTAAAGTATTTCAAGGCAGGCATAAACTTAGTGTACAACCTAAGTGGAAGCGTAGAAGAAATTTAAAAATAAAATGAAATTAAAGTCTTGTATTTCAATGTGTAGTAGCTTGTGTTGTGATCCATTATTGAGTAGTCTAATGAGGATTGTTACCACCTTATGATAACTTGCATTATAGAATCATAGGGGTTGGAAGGGACCTCAAGAGATCATTGAGCACAACCCCCCTACCAAAGCAGGTTCCCTACACCGGGTAAGGAAAGTGGGCCTTAATCTCACAGCTCTCATTATTCCTGCAAGATTCAGTTCACGTTATAATTGTTTTTATTAGCTGATTCTAACTAGAGTACTCAATGTCTGTTTTTCTTTTTCTTTTAGAGTGAAGACTGGAAGTGCTAGAGAAGTGCATAGCTGCAGGTATGAACCAAGTACAGTTTGTTTCCCACAGTTGCTCATTGGAGTTTCATTTCAAAGGTTCACAGAGGTTTTCTTTCAGTGATGAAAGCAGTCGCTCTTTACTGCAGTGAGCAGCATTCCCTCAACCTTAAGCTCCTTGGAGTTTGTTGCACTTGTGCTGCTGAAAGGTGATGAGAGTGTAAACAATTTAGGACTGCAAGTATCTAGCAAATAGAGTTCTAGTTAGCTTAATCTGTAATTTAATAGTTTTATTTAGGTAGCTTCATCTGTAATTTAATAGCTTTATAAATGTAAGTAATTACAGAGTGGGATTTTGTGTCCTGATAGTAATTTTTTCACTGGAATGAATCTCTGGTATTCTACAGTACATAAAGCCCTAAAGATATTAGTGGAAGAACTTTGTAGGGGCTGTGGCGTTCTAAAAGGAAAATATTTGTGTGCAAATGCCTGGAGTCAAATGTGAAGATTTTCTGGTGCAGCTCTGCTACAGCCTGAAGTCCGGTGTAAGGGTGTAGTTTCTCGAGCCTGCTCTCATTCCTGCTTTATTTGATTTGATTAGTTTTTGTTGTTGTTGCCGTTGTTGTTTTGTACGTGGTTCTCATGATAATTTGACTGTGTGGCAAACAGTCACTTTGCTAACCTGGTTAAAAGATATTTCATAATCAACTGTTTATTTCTCTGGTTTAGTGAGTTTGAATTGAGTGAAACCCTTCTGACTGCGCAACAACAAAATAATAGATCAGACTGTAACTGTGCAGCTTAAGGATGTGTGACTACTGTGTGAAGTAACACTTCAGTGCTCAGATTGTGGCCACTGCTGCTCTTCTGATAATCACCTCTACTGTGGCAGAAATACTTGAGGTGTGCTTTAGTCCATCAGCGGAGCAAGGAGGCTCTTGGGGGAGGAAATAGCATACCAGCCATGACACTTCCCAACTTTTACACAGAATGCTACTGGTAGCTTTTCCAGAGCTCTTGAGATATGAAAAATGTATGCTTTTTTTCAGTTTTGCTATCAGTCTGTCTTCTCCCTGCCACACTCCTAAATCTTAAGGCTTTTTTAAAAGAAAAGCGTATCCCATTGATACCGGCTTGGAGATATTTGAAGTGATTTGCTGGCAAGCTGGATGCTTATTAACAGACTTACCTAAGCTTGAAGGTCAAATGTGACATAGAGATCCAGATTAAAGGAATTGTCCCTTTTCAGAAGATCTGAGAAATAAAGCCACATCGTGATTTTACAAATTCCTGTGAATGCTGAAAAGACAAAATTGAGTTTGTCCTGTTGTACAAAACTGCCGTATTGTTCATTGCCTGGCTTTTAATTTTCCATATCTTAATCAGGCTTCTGAGTTACAAGAAGAATGATAGTACTGGAAACTCCTTCACACTTTGTTTTCACCTCTCTGTAGCTAGAGGTTCAGCTAGGAGCCAGTGGCTCATATCTCCTTTGAAATACTAGGAAGACAGAGATGCTGAGTGACCGGGAAGGATTCCTTCCTTCTGAGGTATTTCCTTAACAAGATACTTACTTAGAAGCTTATCTGGCTCTGTGGGCAGAGAGCAATGTGCCCTTACCAGCTTTGGTAGATTGACTTTATTTTTCTTGTCCTGTCCAAGATGAAAAAAAGAGCCAGAAGGAACTGAAGATACCAGTGCTGCTGGCTAGTCTATGTGCAGTCCAGGAATTCCATCATTTTTGAGTGATTTTTAGAAATTGGTGATTGTTTGGAAGTAGCAGTTGGAAGGCATTGGTCTCCAGGCACTTCAGTTGTATTGCACAGCATACAACTTCTTTCCCAAGTGGCTAGCACTCTGTTGCTTACCTTTCCCTCTGCTTTGCTGCTCCTTTAGGACCTTTTAAGACAGCCTAATCTGTGGTTAGACCTCATTCTTCAGACATGAAGGATTCTACCAATTATAAAATCCAGTTCCAGATTCAATTGGTTTGGTTTATGTAAATAACAAAACGTTCACATTATTTAAATAAATTAGTCTAGTTTGATTACTGAAAATAAACTGTGGAAAAGAAAACCTCACTTTGGTGCAAGATGCATAGTTTCTCATCCTTAAAAGAGACAGTCCTAAATTCATTTGTCTTAATGTGATGGTAGGGAGATGTCCAAATAAAAGGAGTGATTCTTCAACATCTGTTAAGGTTATGTAAAGTTTTTTTATATGCATCTGAGTTTAATGTACCTATTGTGATGAACTAAATAAACTGACACTACAGAAATGAGTTTGGATGGAACTGTGACGGAATTATGTTTCTAGTGTGGTACAATGTATAAAACTGAACACGAGTCAATCAGTTAGCCTTTGTTTCCTGCTTTTATGGTAATGGCTGTCTCCAAGTTTTTGAAATGGAGTCTTGAGCTTGTTTTTTCTATTCAGAAACTTGTATGCCATGCTTTGTTAAGGTGAATTATAGTTGTTCTTGTCAAGAATTAATGCTGTGTGAGCACTGGCAGTTTCAGGAGTGAGGAACTTCTACCTGCTGGATTGCCTCTTGTCAAATCCATGTTCACTATGCTGATGTTCTTCTGGGCAAACAGATTTACCTTCACACTGTTCCAACACCCTGTGAACAGACTGAGCAGTCATAATGTTCTTGTCCTGCTCCTTCCCTAGAATGGGCCTTTTTTTAGTTTTCCTGAAGATTAAAATAATTATCTTCTTGGCATCCCTGTACCGAAAGCCAGAGGTAATGGTGCCTTGTCATGGTGTGAGCTGATGTGCTAGATGAAAAGGGTTATTGCGGTGTTTCTTCCTTTAAATGCATGTTGTACTCTGCTGGAGCTGACTGCTATCAGTAAGCTCTTCAGGTATCGTGTAAAGGAGCGCTTGGATAAAATGAAACTGGGGAGGAATAGTGGTTTCTTCTTCTTACTTTTTACTGTAGTATAACTATTTCTGTTTTGTATCTGGTACGATTAGAAGAAACAATTTAATATTAGACTTGTCAGAACAGCTTGCACAGTTGTTCTGATTGCTGCAGAGGACAATGAAACTTGAGACTTGTTGCTTTGTTTAGTCCAACAGGTCCCTTGACATCTAAAAAGGGAAGGGGGGAAAAAGCCTGTATTGTTTTTTAAGAAGATTTTTAAGCAGATCTGACCGCTACTCTAAGAACCATCAGAAAGCAGAGGTTTAAAATTTAGTCAGTAATATGAAGTTTGTTCCTTTGAGTTAAGATCATGCATTTCTTTTCTGAAGTTTAAAAAACAGAGCACACAAACTCATCAGTTTCTTGTTTTCTTCAAATTCTTTATGCAAACATGGGAGATACTACTTGTGATAAACCGTAGCCAAAGGTATTTCTCATTACTGGAGTTCTCATGTGGAGTGACAGAACAATCTTCATGTATGGTATTGTCCTGGAATGGTGCTGCTGGTTCTGCAGTCTTCTGTGGGGTCCCATATGTAATTTCACAGCAGTTCTGTGTAAGTGTGGTTAGGTGGCTCTGTGATTTGTCTTTTTGACTAAGTACAGAGCTGCACATTCCTGTAATACTGGAAAAGACAGCAAAGTTCAGGTCTCTTTGAAACCAGCTTGCTAGGTTTTGTTTGTATTTTATAAATTAAAGCTGAAGATAATCTAAAATATCATGTTCCATAGAATTAATTGTTTGCAGGAGTGTTTCTTAGATAAAAGGCTGAAATACCTCACGGTAAACTCTTGGCTGTTAGTATTGACCTCTTCTAACCTTAAAAATTAAAATTTAAAACCATTCTTGTAAGCTCAGAAACAACGTTTGGGGAGAGAGAAAGAGAAGGGCAGTATAAATGCACCTGTACCTCTGCTTTTAGGGCAGGCAGGCTCACAGGCATTGATTTGTCAAAGATTGGGCGTCGTTTACCATCTGCGTTTTCTATTTCTGTCATGGTCTGAATTCAGTTAATAAAAAGCAGGGAGATAAAAAAATAACAAAACAATCAAATCCTCCTGCTGCCTTAAGTGTTCTATCCTGCCTCCTATTAAAAGCTCTGTCTTTCACAGTGCAAAGATGCACATCCTCACTTCTTGTACTCTCATTTCCTGACTTGACTCCTGCTCTGTCGTACTGCTGCTTTTATTTCCTCTTGCTATTGTTGTGACTGAGCCTTTTTTCCTACTTTCTCAAGACTTTTTTCCTGTCTACGTTGCCAAAGTGTCCACAGGTCTTTCAGATCTCTTTGGCATTAATTTTCCGTAGTTTGCTTCTGGCGAAGTGTAAGCATTGTTACGTTGTAGCATTACAATCACAAAAACTCAAAATCTTTCTCAAACTGTTTGCTGGAATTGTGGCAGGTGCTTAAATTGAGGATACCTTTACTTTGTTTAATGGTTATGTGCCTTTATAAATAGTAAGTCAATAATGAGAGGAAGAAACATAAAAACTTCTGCTTCATAAACATTAGCCCTAAGGTATGTGCATCAGTGCTGCTTCTTCATATCAATTATTAATCATAAAGTGTCTCGCAAACAAGGATAAACATGTGATGATTACTAGTAGTCTTTGGTTTGACAAAATTAATTATTCTGGGCTGCCTACATTAAGACGTGCCATTATCTCTTCTATACGTACAGCTGCTTTAATATGTTGTCATGCATTAATTGCTCCAGATTCATGATTTGCCCTTGGAGCAATTTGTTCATCTGCGTATATGGCTCATGTCAGTTATCTTTCATACCATTCCTTCTCAGGTCTTTGCTGTCTACTTTGCATCAAACAAGTTCTGCTTGTGAAAAAAGTTTTTTTTTTCCTTGTTATTGCTTTTTAACCCACTGCTACCACCACCAAGAAATAGCTGAGAAAGATGATTCTGTTTCCCTCTCAGTTCCTTTAGTCTGGGAAAAAAAAAAAAAAGGAAATATTAGGACATATGTATCTGGAAAGACAGAAATTTAATATACATTTTAGATCCAAGTTGTGACCTTAAGTATGGCAAGCTTCAGCTACATACAAAACTGAAATCTAAAACTAGTAACAAGAAAATGCCTTGCATTAATAAAGAACAGATGGCAATCCAGGTACCTCTCTGTTAACGTTTTTATGATGATTAACGTGTATCTTTAATGTTGGGAACCAGGTATAAGAACAAACACCAAAGAAAAGGTGGAGTTCACTGAAAAATGTTTTAATGTGGAATTTTTCCTAATGTGGATGTCTTTTATTTATTTCACTGTACCGATATAGCAGACTATTAACTGATATTGCATAGGTACTGTCCTTGAAAACAAGGTGGTCAGGTACTGACTGCCCTTGGAAAAATCCCAATAAATCCTAACCAAAGCTGTCTGTACCATTGCTGTAAATGGCACTATTGTGGACTGTGACAGTGGAAGTTCTTATATCAAGTATTCACATGTTATTTTGAGTAACCTCAAACCAGAGAACGGTGGAGGCACTCAGCTTACTTATTCTTGGTTATTGTAGTTTACAGGAAATGTTACAGTTGGGGATGGGTGTTTGAGGCTGTTGTGAGGAGGTGGTTTCCTCCCAGTTTCCTCCCAGTGGGCCAGTCGATTCCCATTTCTTCTGTATTTTTGTATTGCTTGCGTCTGCATTTGTAGTGTCACCACTGAAGCAGGAGACACAGCTGCAGTAGGTCAAGCAGTGGGTTAGCAGACCCATGCTGCTGTGTTAGCTGCTGGCTGTGTGCTAAGAAAGCAGAAGTCAGCGTAACATGGTGCAGCTGTTCTGCCCTAGAGAAGCAGGGCATTGTCTGTAGTGTGGGTTGTGCTCACAGTGCCAAGTCTGATAGCACAGCCCCACTGTTGGTCACAGTGTACTTGTGCTTTCCCTCTCAGGCAAACAGGTGAAAGCAATGAGGGGAAAATTTACAAAGTTTGGAGGCCAGGGTCTTGAAGTTTGTGAACTTCATTTATGTGCTCTAAGTAGGTAGTGAGGTTGATTATTCAACTTCTGAGTTTGTTAGGTGCCCTGGTACTGGCAGGTATTGGCAGAGCAGTACTTTGTAGATGGGAGAGGGTTTGGCTTCTCATATTTGAACAGATAGGTAAGTTCTCATGCTGCAGGGCTGCCATCTCCCGTTTGGTGTAAGTTGTTCTAAGGAGTGAGCCAGATATCGAATGTACCACAGATTAAATTGCAGTTGCAAGGCATTTTAAAAAGAAGAAAAATACATATACTGATAACTGCACAACTGTTACATTTTCTGAAGGCCAGAAGTGTGATTTACTTATTTTTGCTGCTTATGGAAGCATTTGAATAAATTGCTGGTAATAACTTAACATTTTTAATTACTGTTTACACTGTTCACGTATAGAGCTCAGCTTAGCTTTAACAGGGCAACTCTTCTGTTGTACTTTTTGTGCTTCCTTTCTCCCAGCATGCATACACAGGATCTTCGGCAAGTTCCAAACTTCTGCCCTCTGTGTTCACAGAGTAGCATCCACTGTTTGTTTTTACCTTTTGACTGCAGCACTGACTTGGTAATCTTTCAACCTTCATGTTTTCAGCTGCTAAGAACCTGTTGTGGTTTGTCTGGTAGCCGCTCTTTGGTTTCTTCTGAGTACCTGTCCAGCCTGCCCTGTGAATGACGATTGTCTCTGCAGTATCCTGCCAGCAAGGAGTTACGCAAACCTGCCCTCCTTTGCACACAAAAAAGTCTCCTTTGGGGAAAGGAGGAATGCTGTCTCAGCTATTAAGAATTAACTTTCTTATCTGAAATCTGAAAAGTTACCTTAGAGATGTTAGTTACTTGAGAAAATAGTAGCCAGGCACCACATATTTCAGTTGATTCGAGGATTTGTTTCAGTGCTTGTTTAGAATAAAAGCAAGAAGGGTGATGCCTAGACTTGTCAGTCACATGAATGTGTGGCAATCAGTGCAGAAGTGTTTGCCTCCACACTGTCGTGTGGTAATACTGTATATATGAAAATTTCTTATCTGGTTTCACCATTTTAATTGTTACATTAAGGTCAAAGAGGGTTCTGTTAGAGCACTACTTGATTCACGGACTTTGCTCTTTGTACTTTTGCCAAAATGATGTCTTGAAGTCCCTGGCCTGTTAGATGACTCAATGTGCTAGGCATCTCCATTTCTGCCTTCTTTATTGCCCAGACACATGCAGCACAGAGAACAAACAGGAGCAATGTGTGTGTGGTCTGTGCTTCAATCCAGAAGTGTTTTAATTGATTGACAGAAAATAATAGATTTCTGCCATGGAAAAGTCAGCTCTTTAGTTGCTTCCTATTAGAGGAAACAATGCACAAGATTTTTGCCATCATTCTTTCCTGAAAAATTCTGAATCTACTTTTCATTTTCTAAAAATGGCAGACCAGTAAATGCCTCAAGGCACTGAGTTGCTGATAAATCCACATGAAATGAATGTGATACTGCCTTTTGTAAGTCAAATTAAAACATTCAGCTTCTTTCCTTCCCAAGCACTGTGTCAATAGCTCTGAAGTAGTCTTGCCATTGGCATAGGTAAGCAGGTAGAAGACATTGAAGGCTCTTGAAATTCATTGGGTTTATTGTAAGGCAGTAAGACGCATCTGTAGGAACAGTTTTTTCTTTTAGTTCTGCTTGTGGAATGTCTTGCCATATTTGTAGTAGAGGTCAACTCTATATTACTTAGGTTTATTGCCTAGCAGACAGTATTCTTAGTGTCTTAGGAAAGCATGGCTGCATCCTGATTGGCTTGTCTGACATCTAGAAATGGAGCTAAGGGAAGTCTCTCAAATTTTTATGTCAGATCTGTAAGGAGCTGAGAAAACCAAGCCTTCTTTTTTACTACAGTTTGCAATCCCCAGTGCTTCTCCTAAAAAGCACCTTCAACTGACAGGACTTTTCTGGCCAGCCTGAATCAGAATTCCTTTGTACATCAGATTTCCACAGACTTTCTGTTTTGCTGTATCAGACTTGTTATCACAGCTACCATAGAGCGGCAGTAACCTGAGGGGCTTTAACCTTAGCAGTGTCTTCAGCATCTATTTTCACACTGGGGTTTGCAGTGTATGTTAATTTAGGTAAAAAGTTGTGTTGGGAACTTGAGAATTGGCACACTGAACTGCAGCAGAGCAGTCTAGTTTGTTGTTTTGGTTATGATAATGCTTAGTGCCAGGTGCCTAAGACAAATGGGTCTAAAATTTCAGTAGTGATTTGATGTGTTTAAAATTGAGGTTACTTAGTTGTTCTTTCCTAATGATAGCTATGAGATGGATGTTTTTATGTGTAGTGTTTTGGTGCATGTAACCTGTTGGTGATTGGCTTAAAACAAACAAAGAAAACAAAAAAAGCAACAAATCAAGCCAACATAAACACAATCCAGCACAACCAAATAAAAATGGCAGCTAAGCTTACACTCTTATTTTTTGCATGGGTAGAAAGAGCATCTTCCTGAAAGGCACAGCAGTAGGTGTTTTGCTGCTGCTTCTGCTGGTAGAGCTGGGAGTCCTGAGGGTTTGTCAGGCAGACAAAAGATCAGAAATTGTTTGTTTTGATCTTTCATAGAATCAATTGGAGTAGAAGCTACAGATAAACAGGGTTTCATTCACATGCCAGGGGAGTAAATCAGGAATATATTGCTTTAGCTCAAATAGATTTTTCTTAAAATGTTCTGATATTTTACAGATATTTGATACATATTCTATTTTTAGAATAGATGTTACTTAATTTCTGAAAATGCTGCTGGGCATGGAGCAATTACATGCTCTGATAAAACTGCTGCTTTCTCAGATAAAAGCAGTTGTCTTCTCTTCCTATCCTTTTCTTCATACAAGAATTTCTAGGAAAATATTTGGAAATTACTTTCAATTAATTTGCATTGTAGGCAACCGAAAGCTTCATCTATTTTATTGCTAATTTCAGCATTCTCAATGTATCAAATTTGAGTACTTGCAATGAATAACTGTTGTAGAGATTGGCAGAAGCAGAAATGACAGTTTTGGCAGTACGTACTTGAGGTATGGGGAGACATTTCATTTTCACATAAGCAGAAAACATCACTGCTTACATGATCAACAATGAAACAAGAAAATATTGAGAAGAACTTACTGCATTTTGATGCATATAACCTAGGGTTTATCTGTTGAAAAACAAAACTGCAATTCAGCAGCACTGTAGGGGTCTGGATATGCACAGATAATACAAGGGGAAGTTTATTCTAGGACCTGTCTCCTTCGAAACTTCACAGTGTCTGATTTCCCTATAGCTTGCATCCTTTCCCATAATTTGCTCTCACCATCCCCGTAGTTGCTCAGCTTCAGAGCTGTATATGTTATCTGAGGTTCAGATTGTGTAAAATAAAAGATGGTATTATCTTTAGCTTTTAGAGTTAAATTGCTTGTTGAAGTGAACGAGGCTTTCTTAGTGGAAGAAATTACTACGTGGAGCTTTGTTTTTTTAAGTTTTTTTGCCAGAAGACGTGATGTAACTCTGCAAGCATAAAAACAAAAGCAAAGTGTTTAACATTTATGCCTTGTGGTCTGAGGAGTCTATACAGCAATACATTTTTTCATTGTAGTCTTGGGCTTCAAAAGGCAGGAAAGTGAGATGTAGAATGCACAAGACTTTTGTGTTCATACTGTCAGGTTAGCACCACATTTAAATGTGCAGCTACAGGCCATAGAGCTTGGAATTTCAGACATTGTTCCTATTATCCTTTGAATAGAAACAGTAAAAGAATGGGCCTGGAAGCCAGCAGGAATTTGACGTCTGAGCAAAAAATTTGTGTATTTAGCTCTGTACTTTTTCTTTCTTTGTGAGCAATGGCTGGGATGACTTTCAAGTTTTTATAATTTCAGAGAAACAGCTTCATTTAATTCTTCCAGTTTCTGTGCAGTACTGAAATACCATCTTTTTGCACTCTTTCTGATACTTTTACAAGGAGAGTTATCTCGTTGAGTTCGTGCTTTAAACTAAATATTGTTTGAACAAATCTGTTCTCTGTACTACTGGTTTTTCACTGAAACCACCATAGGTACTGTGGAATCATGCTATTTTGAGGCATGTGTATTTGGCTGATGGACCTTCAGGTATTTATCCATCATTCTAGTAATTTTCCTTTTCCGCAAATTGTGCATAACAGCATGTGAAATATTCTTGGCACTGTTGTTTATTAAACAAAGTGAGCATATCACAGAAGAAATGAGAGTAAGTATAACAAGAATTAGAAGTTAATGTATGGCAGGATAATTGCACAAAAATTAATGTTTTAATTCTCAAAGCCAGAAGATTGAACTTGACATGGACTGTAACTGTGTGACAATGGGAACTTCTCTGCCTGAAACATTTTCTTTTCATCTTAACAGAACAAGCAAATAAGCTCTCAATTTTGAGGAGCAGAGAGATGAGGAAAATGGTGGGGGTAGAAGCAAATCATAGTGATTTAGTGATTTTCTTCAGTAAACTAATCAATCTCAGTAACATTTTTGAAACCCATTTTCTAGAGTATCTCTTACCAGCATCATCTATTATTGAACCTATAATGAACATGGCTGCTGGATTATTTTACCAGCTGCTTAAAAAAGCAAAAGATGACAGGAGGCGTCCTGTTCATTGGTAAGACTAGAATATGTAGTGCTGAGCTACAGAGTTATATGAACTGTTTAGCGAACCCCTACATCTTCTGATGTTCTTAAAATGTAAATCTGAAATGTTTTCTTTTGTGGGATTGTTTGGAAAAAAAAAAAAAGTCCATAAAGTGGATTCCAGGCTGAATTCAGTATTTGAATGTAATGCATTATATACAGCATAGTGTTATTCAAGAAGGAAGCCTGTGAGATGTGTCTGAAGGTGGATATGAGCTATTTACCGAAAGGTAATAAATTGACCTGTGTTCCACAGTGCCTGCTTATGTGCTTGCAGGAGTGGTGCTTAGCCATGTAGCTTACACCTTTTCATTAAGGAATAAGCTTTCTTGCATTTACCATGTAGCAAGAACTTGAATGAAGTAGTTGCTGCTGAACATCTTGTGTGATAAATTCACGCCTTTTATTTTGCACTAATGTACTTATGTCTCTGTATTACAAGGTTCAGCTCTTTTTAGTAATCTTTAGTAAATCTCTGTGCAGTCAGAAGATGGAAAACAGTCACTTTCCAGAGATATTAGAAATAGTTATTAATGTAAAAAAATTAAAAAAAAAATAGGCTTACTCTTAATTTTTCAGGCATAAAGAAAGCCGCATACACTTAGCAGTCTAAATAAGCTACAGGCACATACTGTAGTCCTTGACAGACGAGAAAAATGATCACAACTGCCCCACTATGCGATCTGTGGTGCTCTAAGAGTTTATGATGTGATTGTATTGGACATATACTTAAGGCTTATCTAGACTCATACTGGACTTGAGCTAATAGTCTGGTGCTCAGACACACCCAGCTGCACGCTCCACAATCAAATATTCCTCACACATCTCACAATGCATCCAGTATTATCAAGATTATCTCCCCATTAGTTTAAATACTGGAGGTTTAACAGGAGGTCTGTGTTACACATGTAAATACTGTTCCTCGCGGTTCCTCTATGAACACGTTATTCCTGTTTCGTTGATCAAGAAGCTGTGATATTAACAACGTTTTCAAAGATTATATAACAGTTTTCAACAAATTACTACCAGGAACAGTACAAAAACAGGAATGGAATAATCACTAGGTGCATATTTTTCTCTTTCTTCGTCATCTATAGGCTCTGAATGACTCTGGATTTAAAGAAGCATGATGTGCAAAGTACTGTTTCCAAAACAATATATGTTTTGCTTCTCTAAAGAGGAGTAAGTAGCTGTTGATATTCTGTGGCTGTTAATGTGGTTTTTTGTTATTGTTTTTTTCTTTTTTTGAGCAACTGAGTTTCTTCGGCTCTAATTTCTTCGGTAGCTTCAAAGAAAAAATTTGTCATTTGTTTCCATGAAAGTTAGGAGAGTGTCCAAAATGGCACAAGGTGGAAAGAGTGAGGTCGTTAATCAGGCACTGGAAAAGTTTATCTTTTGACTACACACAGCAAATTGTCTGCCTTGATACTGGTGATAGGGAAACTGTGAATCAAGTTCTTGGACTGCCATTTTGGGAGGCAAGGAGTTAGTTGGGGGTGGAAAAATTGGAGTTTGTATTCTTTCTGCTCTGTTACCCATTGCTATCTTCATGGATCTGACACTCTGTTTATCTGACAGTGCACTCGGTACTGCTTCGCCAGGGAAAATTGCACAAAACAAGCCCAGTGCATCAGCATTTTCATTGTGTATTGAGCTGAGCCTCCCTTCACATGGTCACATCCCCTTTTTAATCTGGGATTCCATGTCCCTTTCCCAGTCCAGCCTGTTTCTGTGGTGTCTATTGCTGGTCTCCCCAAGCTTCTGTTTCTGTGGTTTGAGTGTTATTTGTGTGGCTGAGTGTTAAGACCTGCAGGACTTTTGGAAGTGGTGTTGTTTAGGGTTTAGGCAATACACTGAGTTAGTGTTAGTGGTTTGTGACAGACTGAGGTGATGGCTGCGTTCAAGTTGGATTTTCTCCCAGAGATGATGGTGGACCATTGCTCCTTGAATGCTAGCCCTGTGTAAGTATTGTGTGTTCGTGTCTAAGCTTGTAACCAAAACAGTAGTTGGAATGGCTGTCTGGAGCCACTACTGTCTAGTATATTCCCTATGTGATGGTGGGAGAGGAGAGAGGGGAGTCTGAAGTTTGTGGAGAAACAGTACTGGGCATCAACAGTTGATACCAATTCTGGATGAGGGAGAAGGGATTAAAAAAAAACCAACACTTGTTTTTTGGGATGAGGGGTGAGGAGGAGTAAAGCTATTTGGTTGTACTGCTTATAGTATTCAAGAGGTGCTGAAATTATAAAATCAGTTATTAAAATGAATTGTTGAGTGAATGCTTCCAATTCTCTCCTGTTGGACTCCAGACTAAACCTTTTAACGGCAATGAAAGATTTCTTGAAGTACTGTTAAGGTTTCATGAAAGTTGCTTGGTTAACAGGAGGTGGGCTGTGCTCCTGAAACTGTTCGCAGGAGAGAATGGAGGGCTGAAAATTATTACTGGAAGTAGTTAAGTGATTTCCAGTTCTCAAATGGATTGAAAAAGCGTGGAATCTGCATCTTTGTACAAGGTATTCTTTACCTTGGATATTTGAAGAGATGCTGGCCCTTTGAGTGGAAAGATTGAGTGTAAAAGAATTTGTGATTCTTCCCATCTCTTCTACTAAGAAGTTCCTGAGGTCTGTTGATTCTGTTTGAAAATTATGGCAGCAGTTCTTTATTGGGCTCTGGACAGCAGAATATTGAGAGGAAAAACATTGCCTGCTTTTGAAATTTGTTAGAAAGTTCTCTTGAGGGAGGAATCTGATTGCAGATAAGCAATGGAACACTGTCTAACATACCATTAATAAACTACTGAAAAATAATCCTTAAAAGGGGAAAAAAGCAGAAGTGAACAGAGCTGAGTACTCTGGAAGATGGGCACTTATATCCTTCAACAAAAGAGAAGAGGAGGCTCAGAGGAGACCTTATTGCACTCTACCACTTCCTGAAGGGGGGTTGTGGTGAGGAGGGGGTGGGACTCTTCTCCCTGATAAATAATGACAGGACGAGAGGGAATGGCCTCAAGTTGCGCTGGGGAAGATTTAGATTAGATTTGAGGAAACATTTTTTCTCTGAAAGAGTGGTCAGGCACTGGAATGGCCTGCCTAGGGAGGTGGTTGAGGCACCGTCCCTAGCGCTGTTCAAGAAGCATTTAGATGAGGTGCTAAGGGATTTGATTTAGTAGTTGGGTAGGGATAGTGATAGGATCGTTGGACTAGATGATCTTGTAGGTCCTTTCCAACCTTATGAACCTATGAAAAGGTTTGGGGGCCAGCAGGGAATCACTGCATAGTTACTGTTGTCCTCTCCATGTCCTTTCTAGATTATGCAGGATTTGGTCAGCAATTTTAGCCTGCTAATCACTGTAGCTACAGTAGAGTGCCATTACGCACAGTCTTCCACAGAGATAGATCCTGTGGTATACCAGGCTGTGACTACCAAAAACAAAACCTCATACTGCACTTGGCAAGCAGTGAGGAGTCAATACAGAAAGCAGTGTAAGGCTTGCAACTAGTGAACAGAGTACAATACAGTTTTATTAACAGGCTGTAAACAATATTACTATGGCTAGTAGTGCCATATTCATACATGTAGTGCCTTGAAGCCCTTTGAGGAACCCTATGCTCAAAACATGTGCTACAGTCTAATAAATGTCTCTTTCTAAGTTTTAACACCATACTGATAGTCAGCTTGATTTATTCTGAAACTAAACTCCTGTCTGGGCCCAACCTGTTCATCTGCACTGTCAGCCTGTTTTTTTGTGTTTTTTTTTTTGCCAAGTATTGTTCAAAGCTGCCTAGTTTCACAAAGCTGCCATGTTGAAAACCTTTAATGAGACTTCTCATCAGTTCAGTTTTACTTTTTCTGTTTTAAGATATTTTTTCACTCTGAGAAACAATTATACATAGTCTTGCTTAAGCATACCAGAAAATGTGTTCTAATTTTCCTTAGTTATTAATAACTACAGTAGCTTGTGGGTTGGCTGAGTTTAGGTTTCTTTATTTTATGATGTCTTTTCTAAAATGTTACAGAATGGATCTAATATTTTTTCAGTAATCCCTACAGATATGAAAACCAGATGTTGACTACATTATAAGAGCAAACATTAGGTGAAATTTTAAACAACCATATAGAGAGAATACTTGGTTTCCAAGTATGTTGCTTGCCAGTGAATGCGAGTAATAATAGCATTTCTGAATGTGTGATTGTGTGCGTGTGTGTATATATATATTGCACTCACTGGCAGGCAATGTTCGTATCTATGTATATGGCATATATATGTAAATATATGCATATTGATGTAGAAAAATAGTTTTAGACTCACTGTAAGCGTACAGCTTCTAACTGCAATAACATTTAGAATTTGTGGAAAGCTAAGTAACAGAAAATCCTAATTGATTTTTCGTAGCTCAAAGAAAATGAATGGTACACTGGATCACCCAGATCAACCTGATCTAGATGCTATCAAGATGTTTGTGGGTCAGGTCCCACGAAGCTGGTGTGAGAAAGATTTAAGAGAACTTTTTGAGCAGTACGGTGCTGTCTATGAAATCAATGTCTTGCGGGACAGGAGCCAAAACCCTCCTCAAAGCAAAGGTGAGAACTGTACTTTGCATATTGGATTTGAGCTCTTAGCTGCTTTTACATTGTTCCAGTCTTATGAGTTTGTTTAGGGATATATGAAAAGTACCGATTATAAATGCTGAGCGGAGCAGCTAATAAATAAATATTGTTTCTCCAGAGCATTGCTATAATGTTCTGATATGGCTGAAATGTTGCTAGAAGCATCCCTGATTCAGACAAAATACAAAATTCGATGTATGCAGTTGCTGTGTACCTGGATTTGCAATTCAGAAACAGGTACTATTGTATTTCCAGCGAAACGAGGTGGAAGTTCTGGATGCTACCAAATAATTGAGTCTAGATATGGAAGTAGCTGGGAATAATTTGACAGATGTGTTTAAATGATTGTTTTAATTGTGTGCTGGTGGTATTGAGTCTGTTCAGACTGTTTTAATTACGCTTTGGAATCTTTTTCTCAGCAGTTACAATCAGTGATACCTACCTATTTCACCATCTTCTTTTGCTTGTCATTAGAAGAGTAGAAGTCGGGAATGTATAGTCTACAGCATGTCAAGATTGGTAGTGTTCTTCCTTGGTTAGCATTTTGTTTCAATTGCAGGGTGCTGTTTTGTTACATTTTATACCCGTAAAGCTGCACTAGAAGCGCAGAATGCTCTTCACAACATGAAGATTCTCCCAGGGGTAAGAGAAGAGATAATCTACCTTCACAGCTCTGTCTTGTCTTTTTGACCTCCGACACCACTGATATAAAAACATGCATTATCTTCCTTTGAAGTCCTGTTTTAAGTGAATTATTGGAGCGAGAAAGATCATTAATTTGGAGTGATAATAGAGTTGGTAGTGAAGTGGGTGGACGTGCCTCCAGTAGTAATACTTTATCATGAGGAATGATGGTAAATAATTAGGAAAAGATTTTTCTTCCACAAGTTCATATCTTGTTACATACGCCCTTCTGTAGAGGCAGTATAGGCTACAAACTCATTCTTTTACTGTTCTTGTGGGAATGTATTTCATTTAGTATGAAGTGAATGCGTTTATGATTAAATAATCTGTTTACATTTCAGATGCACCATCCTATCCAGATGAAACCAGCTGATAGTGAAAAGAATAATGGTAAGCTTTACTAAAATCTAAATTTTGTGTCATCATTTATTCCAAATGGGAAACTTCAAGATTTTCCTTGTGTTGTACAGCATCTGACAATGTCATCTTACATTGGAGATTGGATTTAATTATTAAAAAAAAAAATGTTTTCAATACACTAGGTAGTGTAAGTGAGGTCTCTAGAATTTCATGACTAAGTATCTAGCACAGTTGCTGTTTGCTGGAAAACCACAGTGTCAGTAGGGGAAACGTCCAGTGAATTCTTGGTTAAACTAAGATGGCTGAAATCTAGAAATGCTTTTCAGCTGCTTAACTAATTTGAAGGCCTTTTGTGACTCGAGTGGGAGTCAAAACTTCATCTCCAGAAGAGAAAATACTGTGAGTGTACTTCTTCACATTGACCATTTCAGATGTTTACATCTGGCATTGGGTAAAGTGATCTTTCATCCGTGTGTGTATATAATGAGGTTATTTATGCATACACACACACACACACACACAAATATACATGTACATGGATTCACACATGTGTATTTCCTGGGAAAATAATGGAAAGGGAGGGAAAAAGTATTTAGAGGAATTCTGGAGTGACAGTTTTGAGGCTGTTGTATAATTATATGAATTTAAGTAATAAATGTAGATGAAAGTATAAATAGGAAGACGTGAGTTAAAGTATTTTAATAGTTTTGGATCTTTTGAGGTAAAGTGGATTACAAAAAGGTTTTTGAAAACAACTTTATGCTCCAAGAGTCTGATAGTGAATGGGGTACAACCTTGAAGATTTAATAGTGAGTTGAAGCCCTGCCAGCTGAAATGGCTTGAAAATTTTCTCTTCAACACCAAAGAAGACTCAGCAAATAATTTACCTCTCATTGTGACAATAAATAGAAGACTTTTTTTTTTGTCTTGAAGCTTTAAATTGTGCTACAGCATTTGTCATACTGTAGTGTTAAATGTTTATTTGCAAAAAAAAATTTTGCTTCCACTGTTGAGAAGAACATGAGGAAATAGGCAGAATTTAATTCACATGACTGAAACGCTAGAGGGTAATATAGTAGCCTAGAAAGAAGCCTTCTGCAACTAACTTGCTTGTTTAGATACAGATGTGGTGCATTGTACCCAGTGAAATACACACAACTCTTGCTCACCAGGAAATGAATGTAGGAGGTACAGGCAGGTGCTGAATGGAGTATTTATTTATTTTTACGACTTGCAACTCAAAAAAATGTAAAACAAGGATCCTTCTGTTTCACTGAGATATCCAATATGGATCTTCTTAAAACAAAAAGATTCCATTGTTAGGAATCTGGGAATCAGGCTTTGACAAGCAGCTACCCAAAGTAGCTGTTGTGGAAATAATTCTAAAGTTGATGGAGAAAATTTGACAAAATAAGATCAAGTAAATGCGTACTTGCTGGTAATACTCTTATTCTTTGATTTCTTAGCAGTAGAAGATAGGAAGTTGTTTATTGGAATGATATCGAAGAAGTGCAATGAAAATGATATCCGAGTGATGTTCTCCCCCTTTGGGCAGATTGAAGAATGCAGGATATTACGTGGCCCAGATGGGCTGAGCCGAGGTAAGCAGGAACCTTTCTGACTGTTCTCTGCTGGATGCTCCTTTTTGTGCCTCAGGGTGGTGTTTCAGCTATTTGTGATTTTTTTCTGTAGGCATTTTCATTTCTTTATTTGTCCTAGAAATGTGTATATAATGAATGACTTGGTTCCTCTTGTGTTCTTTCCCCAGGTTGTGCATTTGTGACTTTTACAACAAGAGCCATGGCGCAAACAGCAATCAAAGCAATGCACCAAGCGCAGACCATGGAGGTAAGACAAGTTACTGGATGTCAAGAGAAGATGCAATTTGTCAGGCAGTCACTGTGGAGTTTGGGAGACTAGGAAATGTAGAGAAGAAAAGCATGTAAATACTGCTCCTGGGCTGTTGTTTGCTCTACTTATAGTATATATATTAAGTATAGTGTGTGTGTGTATATATATATATATATATATACTATATATTAGGACTTGAGGTAGAAACCTCACCTGCAGAAAAATACCAACAATACAAAATAGCATAAAAAAACAAATGAGATTTTGAACCTTTAATGAAATACATTGCTTGATTATGTATGTTCTGCGGACGGTATCAGAAATGTTTCCAATGGCTAGGTCTTAATGCGATAGTTTTGTGATGGTAAGTATGTTATTTTATTTGCAGGGTTGCTCTTCTCCCATCGTGGTAAAATTTGCAGACACGCAAAAGGACAAAGAGCAGAAACGAATTGCTCAGCAACTCCAGCAACAAATGCAACAGATCAGTGCTGCCTCTGTATGGGGAAACCTGGCTGGTCTTAACACGCTTGGGCCACAATACTTAGCAGTGAGTTTCTGACCTGGTTTCTTTTCATCTCTTCATAGCTTAGTGTCTGATTGTCTTTCAGTGTTTGATGTGTTCTGAAGGCTCCTTGTAGACAGGAGTAGCATTCTTATTCACCGTTTGGTGGATGAGGAGGCTGAACTACAAGGAAATTGTCATTTACTAACAGCTAGTCAGGATGTGTTTGAGTGAGTTGAGCCCCAGTTTCTGAAGTAGTAAGCACTGGAACTTTTTTTCTTACTGTGCGTGAAAGGTGTTTGTATAGGGAAGGTTTTTCTCATGCTATGGGCTCTGTGTTTATCTGTCTATATATCCTTTCATGTCTCTTCTGACATAATGACATAATTCTTGTATTCTTTCGGTTTTCCTCATCTGGCATTTATTTCTCTCATCCTCTTCCAGTGAAACATAGAATAGTGCTTGGTGCAGTGCAAATAGGAAAGGTGATCAGGTGGGAGCATCAGGCAGCTCACAGTGCACAAAAAAAAAAAAAGAACAAACACACTAGCAAATAGAGAGAAACTACTCTCTCTTGTGACAGTGATACAACAGAGTGTAGTCTGCTGTTTGTCACTGGTTTTGGTTAGTTTTACTGGGTACCTGAAGGGGAGAATTTTGCATAAACTAATATGCTGTGGATTGTTAGGGTAGTTACGAGAACTGTTCTCATGCAGTATTAACATATATGGAGCAGAAAGGGAAAACTTATCTCATTCTTGATACAGTGTACTGTTGAAGTGGGGGCATTCTCTTTTACTACTGTTTAAGTTTGGTAGATTGGAATTTTTTTAAACAACACTTAGGAAATGGAGAAAGGAATGGGAAATCTCTCTAAATAGCTTCCTAGCTAGGACTTGAACTTTCTTTAATGGGTGTTGTGCTTTAGGAATGTGAAGGAGACTCCCTTTCACAGTGGCTCTTCGATTTTGGTATGACACAGGACATCTACCTTTTGTCCTGAGAGTGATGTCAGTTGTAAAGTCTGACTTGAGGTAGTATATCATTACAGGTGGCAGTCCTGCCTGAAAGTTCTCTCTCATTACTGATTTGTCTTTGTGTATTAGATAGAAACTTCACTTAGGCTAGTATATTGACTATACTGAGTGTGAAAAGCATTGTGTGATTGCTTTGGCTGCAGTGTAGTGCATGGGCAACACTGATTTTCACCATGGTGGTGCTCTGGCTGTGTTTTATAAAAGGAATTTTTGATGCGCTTTGCTATGATGTGGTGCATGGGCAGTGGGAATTCCCTTTGTGACGGCACTCTGGCTGTGGTGTGGTGCAGTTTCTCCCAGAAGCGGAGCCAGCCCTCACTCTCACTCTTGTTTTGTTTTTTGGTGTAATGTCTAGCTTTATTTGCAGCTCCTTCAGCAAACAGCAGCAGCTTCATCTGGGAACCTGAACACGTTGAGCAGTCTCCACCCAATGGGAGGTGAGGTTTTTTTTTTCACCAGAACATAAATATAGTATCTTTGGATTTTTTATTGTATCATTTCTTTTGTATAAAAGAGGAGGGGGGGTGGAGAAAGAGACAGAAGGCTGTAAACACATTACATTATTATAAGCAGTCTTGAATTTTCTGTGGAATAATAGGAGTCCTCTGCTACTAGTGTGCAAGTTTCCTCTTTATCTTAGTTAACCATTGTCCTGAAGGTAAGTTGTGGTATGCTGTTTATTTTCCTTACCTCTGGCATTTGAAATTATATTCTCTTATGGATCCAAAAAAAAAAAACAACCCAAACCCTGTATATATTTATCAAAACAGATGTGTATTTGAAGCACTGTATTTTGAAATAAGCACTAGTGCATGTTTTTCAGTCATAATGGATTCTTTAGGTCTCCTGTTTTGGATTCTTTGTTTTTAAATACTTCATAGTTGCAAATACAGTGTTGATAGCATTTCAGAGCAGTCCGTCATACTGTTTCTTGATTTTCTGTAGTTGACTTGGTTTGTTGGTTTTCCTCCATTGTAGAATTATTGTAACTTACTAGATATGAGCCAGATTCCTAGCAGGAGACCACTGGTCAAAATTTTCACCAAGTACAGATGTGTGTTTTATAAGTGAGCATATCTGAAGTAGCTTTAACTTAGTTCCTCTAGGGTTATGGAGATATTGTTAAAGTTTCTGATTTTGGGCTGCAAATTGATTTTCCCTTCCACTTTCATCAGGTTGGGAATAATAAAAGCCCTGTGAGTAACTTCATTTAACACATACTCTAAACGCTTTTGCGGCAAAAACAAACGAACAGAAACAGCAAAAAAACCCACGTTTTGGTTTTAGTACTGAACTTTTAATGTTTTTAAAATTGCTTCCTTGAGTTGTCTGGTAGTTAGCAATACTCCATGCCCTGTCTGTGCAGACATTGGCCATGAACTATTAAGAAAGAGAAGTCTCTTTGCACATCTGACTTGTGGTGGAAACACCCATCAGCTTTGCGATGGTGGTGTGTACAGATTTTGTTATGAGCATGATTCTGGTTTTTCCCTCTTGCTTATGTATAAAAGCACATAGTAGTAAAGGAAAAAAACAACGAGCAGTTCATGTTTTTTGTTACCACAGGGCTGCTGAGGGGGCCTAGCTAGATGAAATTGTATGTGGAGTTTTAAGAGTAATTCTGTCTTTGCTGTATAGAAAAAAAACCTTAAAAGTTGAGAATCCAGGCATATAAGTAGCATGCTGCATGGTGATTTGAAATAATATTCCAAGTCTGTTGTTGTACACAGGAAGAATTTTATTTTCAAAGTCTCATTAATATCTCCATTGCATTTCTTGAAATTGATAGGAAAAATTAGCAGGTAGTTAGATCCACTCCACAGTAGGCGTTATAGACAAAATTTTATCTTGACCCTATTGGAAAGCAGATGGGAAAAAAATGTTGTGGTGACAAGAGAACAGGTGCAGTGTGTACATGCCAAACTGCTTCAGAAAGGAAGCAAGCTGCTCTGTTCTTCACTAGCTCTAATACTTGCAGTTTTAACCCTCTGTAGGTATGGTAATCACAACAAAACTCAGGTTTCAATGTAATAATTTTGTTAGAATTGCATCTTAGATAAATATATAGTCGAAGTCCTCTTGTTTTGAACTCTAAATGCAATTAAAGATACAGATCCAGTCCAAGTTAAAACAGCATGAGGTTTTTTTTTTAAAAAAAAAGCCTAAAGGTAGTATAAGCCACTTAGATGATGAACAACTTATTCTGCATTGCCATTCACATCCTTATGCTGTCTGTTTGCATCCTTAAATTGAGATTTTGAGGTATGTGTTTTATCACCGAGTAGTTGCTAAGTGTCCAGAAGACAAGGAACCAAATCAACAAAGTCATGTGAAAAGAGTAGAATTGTTAGGATACACAAATGCTGGAATGTGTAAGGGAAGAGGAAGAAATTGAAGAATTGAGCTACCCAACGAAGAATGGCTGAAATATAGGAGTCTTTAGAGCAGGATCAGTATGAATGATAATCCAGTGACAGGGAAAGATGGCAAATCAGTGTCAATACTAACTGAATTAAAAACTGCTTGATTCAAAAATTATAAGTCAAAGTGAAGATGAGTCAGATAAGCAAATGACCAATGAAAGTTCATCAGCGCATCTTCCTCTCACTTGGGTATTCCTGGCTTATTACCCACAACGTGCTTAATGTTTTCTTTACAACTTCTGTTTGTCTGGCTGACTAGTCTGCATATTGTGGTTGATCTTGTGGTTAGGAGTTGCCACTTAACCTTGTCTCACAGTTGACTGCTACTTCTTGGCTGCCAAGGAGGCCAGATGAAGCAAGTTGGTGTTCAGCTGATAACAGGTTAAAGGTATGACATTGGCCACTAGGTTGACTTAAAAGAATTCTGCAATTATTGCTGTTTTCCATTGAAAGAGAGTAGAGGGACATAAGACAGGAGGAGATTATTAACCTGATGTCTAGACAAGTTCTCTGGCTTGCAGGTGAACTTCTATCAAAACCCTGGTTTAACTCTTCATATGAGTTAAAATTGCTGTGCTTTTGTGACTAGACATAACGCTGTTTGAAAATATCTGTGCTCTGGAATCTGCATCTGGAATCATGGTCTTTTTAAGGAAGATCACTGTTATGTACGAAATATGTTCCTTTTTAGTTGTTGCAAAGAGTAACAAGGTTGAATAGATAAGTAACTAGTACTGAAGTCTGTTCCTAAGCTCCTTCCCATTACTTCTCAAACCATTATATGATGCGCTGAGGCTGCTGGATCTTAGGCTTGGATGATGGTGGCTATTGTAGGAGAAACTGTGCATTCTTCAATGTGTTGCAGGACTGAATGCGATGCAGTTACAGAACCTAGCTGCATTAGCAGCTGCAGCCAGTGCAGCTCAGAATACACCAAGTGGCACCGCTGCACTCACCTCCTCCAGCAGTCCCCTGAGTGTGCTCACCAGCTCAGGTAAGAGACTACCTATGCATGTTATGACATGGATTGCCTTGGGGAGTCATTTAAGGATAGGTATTATCAATGTTGTCCATCTCTGTCAGTGTTGTGTTTACATACCTTTAATTGATATATTTAATATTGTCAGTGTATATGAGTTCTACCTGCAGATTCACTGACACTTGCTTAGGGTAGATATATCTTTGCTACCAGCGAAGGTTTTTTTGTTTGATTTTTTTGTTTTTTACCTGATATATTTCTTCTTCCAAATGGCCAGTTTAATTTAATGTAAAAAGGAGTTTTGAAACTGTCATGAAGCAGAAAGGTGGGTGACCTCTTGACAGTCATTTTACTACAGCCTCATCTCATATTTAGCTTAGCTGTGAATTTAGGCAGATATTGCAGCAGATGTATCCTGTTCCTGTAGACATGGAGATAGAAGATGCTTTAAACATGGAGCAGTGCAGTAAAAAGCCCACTTTGTTTCTCTGGCTTTAGTGAAGAAAATAGTAAGCTGCCTCATAGAAGCAGAACATGCAAATCTCTAGAACATGGGGGAGTATTCTGAACTACCCTAGGTAGCTTTTTGTATTGTGTAGTAGGGCCAAAGAGCTAGAAAAAGAGATTATATGAAACAGCTGTTTAGAAAACCACATGTCATTGATCAGGAGTTAAACTGTGTGCTTTGCACAGTTTTCTTCTTAGAAAAATTCCCAAGAGAGAATTCAGCTCATAGTATTCTGATGTTATGGAGTTTTACATTAAAACTGTGTGGTCTGAAGTCCTTCGTGGTGAAACCTTAACGTTTGTCTCAACTACCAGTTATGGTATCCTATTCTGTAATATTTAAAAACAAACAAAGAAAACTCCCACAGAGCAGATGCTATAGAACAACTACATTTACAATCCATTACTACTGCTTTGACATTGAGAAATAATGGAAGTACATGTGACTGAGAATTTCTCCCATATTTCTTCGTGCAGTGGCAGAGTGGGGATTGTGAGTTTAATTGGTGTTTAGATCTAAGCTTTCATTGTTTGCCTTGTCTTCTACTAGCTGGAGCAGGCATTTTCTGTATGTTGAGGTGGGGAATGGGACTGACAAATTGTGAAGTTAAAAAGCCGTACATGCTAGAAAAGGCAGAATCAGCTTCTTACAAGTGTAAAGCAAAAAGAACAAGAGCAGTGAACACAATATCAGAAAATTCTGACTGGCTGTAAAAGGGGAAAAAAAATCGTGGTAAATGTGATTAAGCACCAGAATGAGGTGCCACAGGGGCTGTGGAATCTTCATCCTTCTAGAGATGCAGAATTCCATTGCAAAAGCCTGTGAATAGATCTCCCTAACTCAGAGAATAGACCAGCTTTGAGGTGAGTTGGACTATATAATCCATAAAGTTCCCTTCCAACTGAAATTATGCTATGATTGCGTGACTCTTTGAGATTGCATTCTCCTCTATATATTTTAGCTGTCCTGTAGCTCTCTACAGATGCCATTTCCCTT
Source organism: Cyrtonyx montezumae (assembly GCF_038088225.1). Lineage (NCBI taxonomy): Eukaryota > Metazoa > Chordata > Aves > Galliformes > Odontophoridae > Cyrtonyx > Cyrtonyx montezumae. The sequence goes on along the minus strand of NW_027071826.1, from coordinate 35,886,631 downwards.
AGAGACACTCATCTTCATACTACGTACCTTTTTTGATCACCAATGGAGAGGCTGAGGGTGGGGAACAGCAGTCCTATTTCAATCACCAACTGTGATGAGCCCAAACAAATTTCTGATGCCTAGTTGCATTCATAAAATATTGTGCATCTACAATCAAGTGGTTGTCCTGGATTTGTTATCTTTGCTAGCTATTCTTTACTACCTGTTAAAACTTTATGAAAAGCTCCCAGTCCTTTTTAGTTAGCAATCTTACAGTTAGCTGTTTTAGCTAGGTGCAATTTAATAGATTGATCCAGGAATATTTAACTTCAGCAAGAAGGAAGAAATGCAACAAGAGGGAAAAAAAAATGTTAAGAATTAGGATTGGACTAAGACACGTGTATAAATTTATATTGTTTTTCCATCCCTATTACTGTGGACTGTTTTTCCAATCTAAAAGAATATACGAAAACTAGGAAAACCGAAGAAGAGAATATGAGTAGAGCTGGAGCTCCTTTCCTATTCAGAGCAACTAGAGAGTCTGTAAAATAGAAGACTGATGTTGGAGGAGGAGATGATAGGAGCCTACATACAACCAATATATTGGTTGCATGAAATAGGTGAATAGGGAGAAGAATAAAGAGACTGGTCACTACGTGTTCCAAGGCAAGAATTACAGGATATCAGGTGAAGTTTTGAGCTAACAGTTCAAAAATAAGCATGCATCATGCAAAGAAATACTTTTTAAATGGCAGAACTCAGTGCCTTAGGACATGAGTGTTTAAAAAAAGTGTTCAAAATGCACTGTAATTAATAAATGAAAGTCATAAGTTAAATACAAAGACATTGCCCTCAGCTGAACAGGTCTTAATGCTGCACATTGCTAGAACTGTTCATAGGAAGTATTGTTCTGTAATTGCCCTGTATATGTATACATATGGTGTTCTCATCTGTCAAATGGAGTGTCTGCTTGAATTACAGAGATTAGTAATTAAGTGCTGCAAAAAACAAGTGATAATTTAAAATCAAGGCAGCTGAATTATTTCTGAATATTGGCTTTTATTCAGTTAGCTGGGTATTAGTGCTGTTTTACTACTGACTTGAGAATTACTGTAACTTGTTCTGTGTATTTATTACAGTGTTTAAAATGTTATCGATCCTTTTCTTTGGAGTAAGCATCATGAAGTATTGTTCGGGAGTTGTCATTTGACTTCTCATTTGTTAAGAGAGTTTGTCTAAAACTTTTCCCAGAGCAAGCTTGTCCCTTCTGGCAGTACAAAAACTCAACTTGCATACTGAGTTCAGCTCCCTGGCTTCTTTTGCAGGTTTTGTTAGGTACAAGAGCACTCTTTTGGCCCTGGCCTGTTACATGAGTGTGCTGCATTCTGTTTAGTTACCACATTCCATGCTCCGTGCCAGAGGAGACATGGTGCCACCTGTGTAAAATGATGAATATGAAATGTATGTAAGGCACTTGAAAGACAAGAACAGTTATTTTCAAATCTTTAACATATATATGCATCACAGTGAGAATTACAAAAATGAGAAGTGAAAACGCCTGAATTTCAATTCTTCTGTTACACCCTTGATGTGACACAAATTCCTCTTGAAAGACTGCAAGATGCCTCTACAGCAACAGCTTTCCATTTTAACTCTACTGTAGAATTTGGCAAGACCTTCAGCTATCAGTCTGCTAGGGACTATATCTGTAGACTGCAGAGGTAAAAATGGTTTGAAGGTGTTAGTGGTACAGTCAATAGAGGATAGACTCTGTATTTTAGATTTTTGTTCCAATTCTTTTCTTGGCCATAGTCCCAGCTGCTGCAGTAAAATTTTTAATGGAAAATTATTTCATGTGTCCGGACATCTGCTGTTCCTGCTTTGGCTGTATTGGAAAACCATATGCTTCGTTTGACTGGAGCTTTCTTTAATGTTGCTAATGTCTGTGTTTTTTGCCTTGTGTGATGTTTCAAGGATTGATGTTAATATGTAGCAAATCTTAGTCACTGCAGGGAGCAATAATAGGTATTGCTGCTAGTCTCTTTGTGATACAAAGTGTAGATGTCGTTCAGAAGTTGATTGAATCTCAGATGTCTTACATGTCATTAAATAATTACTGCTGCAAAAAAAATAGATGTTATAATGTAGAAAGTTTTTAAAAATGCAAGAAGAGTTTTATGCAAGAAGAGTTTTGTACAAGATCAGTCAAGTTTTACGTGCTTGAAGTGTTTTTGACAGTCTGTTCTGTGTCCTTTGTTAGTTCCGTACTAGCTTTTCCTGCTGAAATTATTTAGTGGAGAATCTGAGTTATCACAATGAAAATGTATTGTTTGAAGTATAATTATTTTATTTTAATAGCAGGTTCCTCACCTAGCTCCAGTAGCAGCTCCTCTGTTAATCCCATGGCTTCTCTTGGAGCATTGCAGACACTGGCAGGGGCTACAGCAGGCCTGAATGTTAGCTCTTTAGCAGGTAAGATGTGCACTGTGGTGGACAGGGGGAATAGGTGGTTATCGTTCCTCAAGCTGTGCTAATTCTTTTTTTCCTGCTTCTTGCTTTTATATGGGAGTACAGAGTAATGAAAGGTAATTGATCCAACTTAATGGCAGTACTCCTTTGTCATCTTTACTTCTTTCTTGTACAGGCATGGCAGCTTTGAATGGAGGACTTGGCAGTGGTGGTCTTTCAAATGGGACAGGTAGCACAATGGAAGCCCTCACGCAGGCTTATTCTGGAATCCAGCAGTACGCTGCTGCTGCATTGCCCACACTCTATAACCAGAGTCTCTTAACACAGCAGAGTATTGGTGCAGCAGGAAGTCAAAAAGAAGGTAGGCAGAAAGTTACGAGCAACTTCAGAGTTTTCAAAAGGGCAAGCCTAGCCCTTGCAGCTACCTTACGTTGTAAAGCTTTAATTTGATGGTATTGTTTGGAACAGTAGTTATTGAATATACTGAAGGAAAGCTTGTGAGGTCTCTCTGCTAAGGACTTTGTAAAGTTATTTTTATAGAGAGATTTTCTCCTAATAATTAACTAGTCTCAAGTGCTTAGTAATAGTACCCTTCCAGTTTCTTGGAAGAGTGGAGTGTATGGATCTTCAGCCAATATCATATTGTTAGAGAATTAATTGGTGGTGTAGGGTGTTGTTTTCTTTATTTTGTTTTCTGATTTTGTTTTTTTGGTACTTCTAAATGTGAAGTCCTTTGTTTTTGTATTTTACCTCATCCTGCAGATCCTTAATGCTGGCTTCTTCAGTTTCTCTTCAATTCTCCACTCGTCGATTTCTGAATCAATTTAACATTGATTAAAATTTAGTGTAAAATAAAGAGCAATATGAAAATAATCTTTCAGCAGAATGTAGGGTGGTGGTTAGAAAATAATGTCAAATTACTTGTAGTCTTATTACAGTTTCAGTTAAGATTTACTTACCAAGTTTCATTTGGCCACAAGAATAATATCGAACTTACCGTTCAGTTTTCCTTACAGTTAAGCAGTGAAACAGTTTTAGTACAGTGTGAAAGTTGCAAGCAAAGATGGCACAGAGATAGAAGTGTGCAAGTGATCAATCCTAGCAAAGGATCAAGTTGACTTACTCTGGAATCAAATACTCTGCAGAAGTGCATGCAACAGATTTCATTGTTTCCTCTAGAAGATCTGGCTAGAATGGCTGTTTCAACTTTTAGTTTTTCAATGACATAGGCTTATAAGTTCTTTTTCTGAACTTTTATTCTTACTTGTTTGAAGGTCCAGAGGGAGCCAATCTGTTTATCTACCATCTCCCCCAGGAGTTTGGGGATCAGGACCTGCTGCAGATGTTTATGCCATTTGGGAATGTTGTCTCTGCCAAGGTTTTCATTGATAAGCAGACCAATCTAAGCAAGTGTTTTGGTATGTTGGGTCTAACTGTTACCTGTAGATACATGTCTTTTTTCTAGCAATCTCTTTTTCCAGAATGTTGTCCAATTTAGCCTTTTAGGCCAAGTGATTTTTCCATATCTGTAAACTTAAACCTTAATTCTCCAGCTGTGAACTGAATTTTCTTGATGTTTTTTGGTGACTTCTTGTGGTTTCATGCCTCAAAATATACCATAAGGCCCTAGGTAATTGACCATGATTAGTGTTTTCAAATCTTAATCATGGTGCAGCTCTTCTTCTCCTCCTTGTCTGTCTTTTCAAGAATTGTTTACATTGCTGTGTATACTACTTAATACATTATCATTATGGATTATTTCTAACAATATACATATTTTTTATTGTTACTAATACAGCTACCATACATTAAAACCTTTGGACTCTTGTGCTCTGTAAATGCTCTGAAGGCCATTTTTAAAAATTCCTGCTAATTCTGAACTCTTTGCAATTAAAAAGCTATTTCAGCTGATATTTACTACCTAATTTTGGTTGCATTCCTTTTTATTATGCTATGCCTATTGTGTATTTAGATTGGAGATGCATTGCGGCAGGAAGTTTCTTAAAAATAAATAAATAAATCAACACATCATGCCATTGTTGCTATTCAGATAAATTCTTTCCCGTTGACTGCCAGCATCTATGTTGCCACAGAAGTAAAAGACATTCTCCTTTAGCTTATGTAGCAGAAAACTTGTACATGTGGACTGAAAGATTCATAGCTTTGTTTTCTCCACAGAACAGTAGTGGGAGCAGTTTTAGCATTTGTGTTATACTGTAAACTCTCATATCTGTGATGGCAGGAGACAGATGAACTTTTCTCTGTGGTTTTCAAAGCATTGTACTAATGTAATACCCTGTGGCTTCTTAGTATTCAGTAGTCCAAAAGTTTCGGATAAGCCTTCTGAAAGTACAAAAAAAAAAGTATGCCGATCATCAGTCTGCAAGACAAGCATATGGAGTGATCTCCCCAGGCAATGATACCAACCACTGACTGGGGTTTAAAACAGGCTTTTTCAAAACCTTGAGGAAGTTCATTTTGAGGGTGCTATTTCTCTGAAACGTTATACAAATTGTCAGAAATTTAAACATGATATTGGTACAAGATCCACACTACTGTGATAGCTTCTTCGCTGACTTAATCCCATACTGCCAGCATCATATAATCAGGAAATCATTCAGGTTGGAAAAGATCTTTAAGATCATCAGGTCTAACCATCACCTAACACTTTCAAGTTCACTGCTAAATCATGTCCCTAAGTGCCATATTCTTTAGTTTTTGTCTCTTTACTGAAATTTCAAATGTAGATTAACAATTTCCAGTTTGATTTTTCTCCCAGGTGGAGTTTTATATAAATCAAGCATGAATATATTTCTGTTGTAACACTAGAAAATGGTGTCTTAAATTATGCTGATTTTGTATATCTTCTACCCAAAGTTCAGTGCATCAGAAAACAATGCACTGCCTGAGAGCTCTTAGTAAGAGATGTGTATGAATATTCTAAACGGTTCTCAGTTATTGAAAATTGCATTTCAATGAAAGCTTCTCTCACCTTGTGAGTATGTTTATAGTTCTAAGTAGCTGTTGTGGACAACTTCAGCATGTTATAACTGTGTTTTTCCTTTTTCTTCAGGTTTTGTAAGTTACGACAATCCTGTCTCTGCACAGGCTGCCATTCAGTCAATGAACGGCTTTCAGATTGGCATGAAGCGTCTGAAAGTACAGCTCAAGCGCTCTAAGAATGACAGCAAGCCATACTGAGCGCCCCTCCCCTCCGGGACTGGAGTGAGAAGGATCTTTTGGTAAGTTGGAGAGGAGCGCACTTAGTGATTCGAAGCCCTGAGGCTGTGTTTTTACAGTCCTGGAAGCTGATCCATGCCGCTCTATCTGGCACGTCTTCCCCTGAAGACTCGGCTGCAGCCTCTGCTGAGAATCCTGCTTCGAATGGAGGACAAGTTTGTGCTTTTGTTTCCAGTGTTTTACTTTGGAGTTTAGGTGCCATATCGCTGAGGTTTTTTGTTTTTTTTCCCTTATTTAAGTTTGCTGTGTTTGTAACCAGTGTGTGTTGAGAAGGACCAATGCCAGCTCCGTGGGGGTGGGGAGGTAAGGTCAAAGGGAGCCGCAGAAACTGAAACCACACTGCCTTGGGGTGGAGAAAAGAAGGGGAAGCAGAACTGACACCACACTACCATGGGGAGAGGAGAAGGGAAAGCAGAAATAACACTGAACAGCTGGAAAAAAAAATGGAAGGAAAAAACTGAGTTTGAGTTTGTGTGAGCAAAGAACCGACTCCAAATAGCCTTTGTCATGCCGCACGCACTCTTTGATGCTTCCTAAACAGAATGCCATAGTGAGGAATTAATAAATCATCTCTAAAGCAGGAGACAGGCTGGAAGGGTGGACACATTAATGAACCAAAGGAAAACTGCAGTGTTTTTTGTTTTTTGCTGTATATAAAATAGTGTGTATGTAGCACTGTGAATGTACGCAGCACTTTATAAAATTAGATAATGTCTGCCCAGAAAATGTCACTACTTACTGCTGAATGTTAATGAGATGCAGTGGATTTCACCATCTTTACAAAAACTTATGCTTTAACTAGGTTTAGAGTGACATAGCTTAAAGTCTGGATGAGAATGTCTGAGGCTGGAAACAGGAAACTTTTGAACTCTGATAACCTGCAGAATTTTTTTCACCAGATTTTTCTTTCCTAACAATTCATTACATTCTCCATTTCTGTGGGGTAATGTCCTTTTTACAGGGTATTACTTTGAATTCATTCTGATAAGCATAATATGTGCTGTTTGTTTCTTTGTTAAAATAACTGTTAAATTGAGATGCAAAGCATGGAGTTACCCTACAGCAACTCTTGAAGCTCCTGCTTGATACATGTTTTTATAGGATTTGCTTTCTCAGTCTTTCTGTTGCAAAGATAATTACCTAATTTAAAAAAAAAAATCTAATTTGTGCAGTGATATAGTTTAGTAGATAGGTATTTCTTTATACTGCAGTTTTCCTTTTAAGGTGGTGTGTACCAGTACAAAGCAAGATAAACACACTTGGAAGGCAGAACGTTGAGCCAATAAGTCTTATCCCACATTTTGGTACTGTTATCTTTTATACTGAAAGAAAATTGAACACTGCCCTTCAGTCAACACACACTTTTTTTTTTTTGCACACTTGTGAAATTGCTAGTGCATTGCTATAAGGGCCTTATACTCTGATTTTAGGGGCTCAAAGGACTTTTGACACTCTGGCCTGAGTAATTTTAAGAAATCAGAGTAGAATCCCGTGTTATAACCACCAACATCCACCTCTGTCACAAGAGAAAGTTTACAATTTCTGTGTGTCTTTAACAAAAATTCCATTTACCTCATATTTTCTCCTCGTTCTTGTTTCCTTTGTATTTCCAGTTGTTGATGCTGTTTCCCAGGGTGTGAGCTATCATTATAACTTGGGTGTCAGCTGCTAAATAATTAGCATGTGGTCAGACGTGGGGTTTGGACTTCCTGTCCTGCTCCAGCAGGAGGAGCACTAAACCCATCAAAACATCGTGTTCAGCCTGTGCACCCACAAGCAGTGGGCTGTTGGGAATCTCGGGCAATCCCATTCTCAAACCTCAGAAGTACAAGGCCTGACCCATAGCATCCAAGAGGAGTCCTTTTCATTGTTAAACTGAAAATCAGTTAGTTGATGCCTGTAGATGTTGATGGCATATAGGCAAACCTATCAGTGTTATTCAGGTTATTTTGTGGTGGCAAAGGTTCAAAGGCCAGATTGCCAAATTTCCCAGTTACGCTGGCATGTGGTACCCTTCAACGTTATTTACTTGGATCTCTCTAAAAACGTGAACACTTAAGTGAGCCATGTACACTTGAATTCTACACGATGGGAAAGATGTGTCCTGGTTTTCTGAGAAGAGAGTGTTGGAGTGTGAAGGCCTCCAGGGTGATTATGGGATTTTTTTTTTATAAATAATATACTTTTAAAAAAAAAGAAAAAAAAAAGAAAAAAAATAGTTGGGAGCAGCTGCTCCAGGTGCAACCTGCTGTAACCAAGAATGTTGTTTCTATTTTTATAGAAGTTTTATACCGCTCCAGGGTGGAGAATATTTATTACCTAAATTATTTCACTGGAAAAAAAAAAAAAAAAGGCCAGGGTTTTGTAGAATCCTGAATGTGATTGTTTTACACTCATAATGATGTGCACAATTGAAACTACTGAGTGGCCTGTTTGTAGCCCAACAACTGCCAAATGGGAGAGATGAATGCTGTGAACCAGTGGAGGAGAGCACTGTGCTCTGGGGTCTCTACAGTCACTCTTACCTTCTTTGCACCCTACCCCACTGTGCTATCTGAGAACTTTGTCTCGTTTTTCTTTTAACCTGATGCTCTGGCCTCTGTAGTAGTTATTTCAGTTGCCCAAAATCAGGCATTTTAGTTTTTACATCCTATAGCTTGTCCTTAGTGCTGTGACTTAAGATCAAGCTGGGCATTGTTGCAGATAGGTGCAACTCCTGTTGTCTTTATGAGATTGACTTTTACACTGTTTGACTGTTTGGTCAGTGACTCCTCCCAGACATAACCACCTTAGACAGGTAACTTGGGCTAGCTCTTGTGCCTTACTGGCATAACTATATTATAAGTATTGCCAAAAAGGAAGAAAAATAAAAAAAGTATAGCTATGCAGGTTAAATTCTAAAATATGTGATCCTCAGTTGGTTTGAATCAATGTAGTTCTCCTTTCTTCAGTAGAGCTGCATCAATTTACAGCAGCTGAAGATGTTGCCCTTTTTCTGTATTTGTTTGAGATTTCCCTTTTCTTTTTGGTGTATCAGTGTATATGTTGCCAAAGTTAATAAATGTATCAAGTTTGTGACTTCATCAGATTTTTCTTCTGATAATAGAACTGGTCAAGATCAAGTCAACATTCCTGTGTCTTTTTGGTTGCTGCTGCTCAATCTGGAGACTTATGTTCTTGCCTTCCAGTTCTAAGTCAGTTTTCTTCCTCACTGTTGTCAGGAAAGTCTGGGACTGGTGGGAAGGAAGCTGGAGTTTCTTTTTTTATCTTATTTTTAATTCCTGTCATGGTCTTATTCAAGCACAAAATAGATCAGTCAGCTCTTGGAACCTGATGGGGGCAGACTGCCCAAAAAGAAAAAAGTAGATGTTGATTAGCATTTGTTGTGAAAGGATAAAACAAAATACTTTGAGTAAAGCTTAGAAATAAGGAAATTGCCTGCAGAACAACAATTAAGTAATAATATTTTAATACATGTGCTTGTATAGGCCAGGGGCAGTGAGTCTGGAAGGAATGATAAAAAGGCATGAGAAACAGAAGTAGCAAAAACAGTTGGGGGCAATCTTGACTCTCCCTTGATATTATAATATTAGAAACTATCATCTGGTGTTTCTTGATTATGATCTGTTCTTGTGTCAGATACTTGGATAGCTCAGTAAGGATCGGGTGAGTTCAAATATACTGCAGAGGGATTGGCTTAATTTGCCACACAGACAAAATTTTCTGTAAACTCAAGCCAAAGAATCTGAGGGGTTTTGTTTTGTTTTGGTTTGGTTTTTTTTGTTTTTGTTTTTACAACAAAACCTAGTAAGAAATAGAATTACACATTACCTGTGTCACCAGAAAATACTTAAGTAATTTCTAGGAGCAAGATGAAAATGTGTCTTCTTCATACATTTGTCAAAGAAGACATTGGATTTTACTAGATATACTGCAATAATATGAAAGTATTATGAACAATTAAAGTCTTAGTTTGATGATAGTTAGTATCTAGTACCATTGCAATTGAACTCATAGATTCTTCTGACTCATATATAACCAACACTCCAAAATTTAGATAACTCCCTGTGAGTTATTCTTTTTCCCTTCTGCAGTACAAAACTTGTATTGTTAGAAAATGCCTTTGATAAATAGTCCTTAAATTTGAAGTCTAAGCAGAAGAGAATTGGAATTTCTCAAAATTATGAGGCAATGACAGTGAATACCTGTTTATATTTTAAATGATGAAATAGTGTCTATAGCTAGTAAAGTATTTTCTGGAAAATTGGTTCATCAGAAAATTTCTCACCAGTGCATATATCCGTAAAGGAAAAAGCTTTAAATCTGGATAACTTACGTATTGTGATAGTTTCTGCTTGCATCATAAAGTCAGCGTAAGTGTTATTTGTTAATAGTTGTGAGGTAGGGAAGGGCAACCAAGCAGAATCCATCTGGTTATGAAGTTGCTCCTAAGTGTTGTATTTGGAAGCATCTTAAAAACAAACAAAAAAATAGGAATAAAGCAAATTGCAAATGGAGAGTGCTGCTATGAACAAGCAAAATGCTTTGAGAGCTTTATTGTTGCACACATTTAAACATAAGGGTGTTATACGTCCCTAAGCATACTTAATACAAAGTATAAGCTACAGAATGCAGAATATTTGCATTACATTATCACAGTTGTGAGAACAAAACAAGGACAAGCTGAAATAATTTTTCCCAAGTCATTGAGTTTTCTCTCAATCAGCTTCTCATGGCTCTGTTCTTGTAGGCCAGTCCTTCCTAATGGCTTTGTTGGAACTTAGACTTTCCACTCAAAGTTGCTAAGTGAAATTTGTGAAAAATCTGTTCAAAAAGCTGAAACAGAACACTCTCAATTCCTAATGGTGCATGCTAGATGTCACTTGATTTCATGCCTTTTATTCTGTCTCATGCCTCAACTCATGAGAAGTTTGCATTTGTGGTTAGGACTGAAACCTCACAGCTGTCTGCAGACTATCCTGAGCATTTCTAGAACTGTGGAAATAATTTAAAGAGTTGCGTGCTCTGCTGGAGTTTGTTTCAGCTCTACGCTAAGTCCTTTCTCTAAACTGGAAAGTATGAAGAGCAAAGTAATCTCAGCATTTTTTGTAAGTAATCCAACAGTTTTAGTGGACAATGTACTGCCTTTTGCTTTAGAGCTAGAATGCAATCCTTTGCATTTCTGAACATGCTATGAATACCTATAATATAATATGAAAGTCTCATCCTGCACTAGTCTGTAACCTCTAGCTTTGAGAGGTGCTGAGACAAGAAGGTAGCATACAGGAGATAGAACAGAGTTTAGGAGAGTGGAGAAAAGAAAAGCCTTTTTTCTTCTCTCCTCTGCTTCCCACACTCTTCCCAAAATGTTTCCTCACTTTTGCAGTTCAGAGGTTGAGGGAAGGAAACAAACAATGGTATATAAAAATGTAAGAATTAATGTATTTATAAACCTTATGAATACTTCAGAAAACATATTCTTCTACTCACCAAGCTGGCAACAGTGACTGTAGAGCTTCTCAGAGCCCAGAATCCCCTCCTTATAAAGCTGGGGGGGCTGTTTATATAAAAGGCTGGGAAAGGAAAATCCCTGTGCAGGTCTGCTGGTATGGAAAGTGCTCAGCTAGGACAAGTCTTAACTGTAGCAGTCAAGTCTTAAGGAGTTCTTCTCTAACATGTATGGTTTTTGGTTCCACTTACTTATATGTCTTATATAATCCTTTTATTTTCCTCTTCCAAACAACCCAACTGTTCGTGGGCTACTAAGGAATGAGAAGGGGCTGTAGCTGAAGGAAAAAACATGGATTTCCTGGGCTACTTCTGCCTATGAACTTCCAATGTTAGGATGCTAGAAAAGTCAAACCACCTGTGAATCCCCTTGAATCTTCTGTTTGGTCTCTCACGGTCTCAATCTCTGTGGTTGACTGTGAGCACTGGAGGCCTATTTTTTTGGAGTCAGTCTCCTGAGGAGAGTGCTTTTAACAGAGCTAGTGGAGACCATGAGCATGGGACAGGGTGAACACACACTCATCAGTGCAGCACTAGGCCATGGCATTCTCCACAGAGTGGATGTTGAGGGAAATTGAGGCCTCTTTTTCCATTTAGTTTCTGGCAGTTTGATGTTTACTTGGTGTCCTTCATGTACTTTGACTTTTACTTGTCCATCGTTGGCATGTGCTGCCCTTCCCTGTCAACTCCCTTCCCCAGGAGGTCTCATTGTACAGTGCCCATTCTTGTTCTCTCTCTCCTTGTTTGGATGTACTGCTCTGTGTAACTCAGTGGGTCTCCCTCTTTCTGGTTTGTTTTTTTTCTAGATTCCTGCCGTTTGTTCATCGTTGTGCCTAAAGCATGTCGATGTGGCGTTCAAGTACATCGTCCAAATCCTTGTCTCTTCAGCTTCTCTGATGCTTGAACTCTCACCTTTGACCTTGTGTTGACCTTTGATGCTGATGTGTATTTTTATTATGTTTGTTTCTTTCTTTGTTTTTTTTTTTTTTTTGTGCTGCCAAATTGGTTTTGCTAGAAAGACTGCTGAAGGGGGAATATTTAAACTGCATTTGAATATAAAAGAATTTCTATTTTTCTAGACCTTCGTAAGATAACCACTTGATTTTGTGAATCTGATTCTTTGTAATTGTCTTCAGAGCAGCCTTGCTAGCATACCTTGTGGAGTGTTTGTATTTCTGTGAACATACAGCCAATCACTTTCTAGGCTTAGTTTTTTCTGTGTGCTTAGTTTTAAAAACACAGTTTTGAAGAAAAAGTCAATTGTCGTGTGATTCAATTTTTGAGGAGACTTCCTAGTCACATTTTGCTGATCTGGTTTCTGTGCTTGAGGAGACAGCATGTGTTTTTGAGTTCGAACTTGTGACTTGAGTGGCATCAGCAGAAAACACTTGAACTACATTTTCTTCTGATTGTAGCTACGTTTTTGCCCTTGCATTCATTGATATTTTATTTTTTCCCCGCTTCCCTGTGTGATTATCAGTCTGCAGTGAAAATTTGATCAAAGTTGATGTTGTATTTTGTTAAGCCCCAGCATGCTTGGTTTTTTTTTCGTAACTACAATCTCCTCAGCAAAATGTGATGTTTTTTATTCTTTCAAACTGAGATCGTGCCCAGAAACGTTTTGCATGTTTCCTGCTGTTCTCTTCACACCCTCGTATATATCACCTTCACCTCTCTGTTTTCTATAGTTTGTGCAAAAACTGAGCAATTTAATGGGTTTCAAAGGTATCCTTTTAAATTGGTGTTTTTGGTATGACAAATGTCTGATCAGAAGCCACCTGAGGGCATCTACCTGTGCACTTAGACTGTCTGCCTGACAGAGCATCTGGACCTTGTTCCATCTCCAGCGCTGTCAGAGGCTCTTGGGGGCTGGGCTACACTGTTCCTGTAGTAGGAGTCTTGGTGGAAGGGGGATAGCTGGGAAGCAGGAAGATGGGGGAACTTCATGGAATTTCCGTTTCTAAAGTTCTCTGAAACTAGGGCTCCTTTGAAACACTCTTCACTAGTATTTTATATAATTCAGGGCACATTTTTAATAAGTCCAGCCTCAGCTTAATACTATCAGTCAGACTCTGGTGGTGGCAGGATTCTGGAAAGATCTAGGGTAGCTCTTGAAATAAAGTATTTGAAATATTCTAGAGAAAGCATTTGTAAACCTAGTCATACAACTGCTGGCTCCTTTCCCAAGTGACAAGCACAATACGACAGCCTCTGAAGCTGTTACCTGAACAGGGTACCATCCCCAGCTGTCTTCTCAAGGGCCTTAGCTGGGGAATCTCTACGGAGATTTTTTAGTTTTTGTTTAGTTTTTAATTGGGTAATGAGCTGAGCGGTTTTTCTGGCTTGCAGGGTGAATGAGACCAGATGACTGCTTTCTGCATGTCAGGCTTCCCCCAACCCTACTTAAGATCTGCACAGGTAGAAAGTGGGAAGTAGCTTCTAGATGCGGGTGCCTGAAGGCTGTGTGCTGTGATGAAGTTTCAGTCAAAAGGAGAAGAGAGCTAGTGTAGATGTCTTAACAGTATAAAATGACGTGAAATGAAATCCCAGGAGAAAGGGGTTTGCTGAGAAAATTATGTTAGATTTGATAGAAATCATACTTTTGTCCAGTGTTTGGGATAGTGAAAATGCAGTGAAGATTCTGTCCCAATCCTGAGTTGGCTGAGGATACTATACCGTCGATAGATACTAGATAGATCTGCACAGACAGTCTTTAAGCAGCTGAAGAGACAGAACATGTTTGGGATTTGGTACATATACCTGGGAATGAAGTGCAAGGCTGGATGAGAAGAGGATAGAGACTTGTTTTATTTTGAAGGTAGGGTTGTGGGCTGGCTGCTGTTAGTCCCACAGTCTGAATGCACAGGGCTGGGTGTCAGTGAGGACACTGATACCCTGCAGTGTATTGAGTAACTGCCAATACATTTCTGTACGTGCGCGTTTGGTTCCGTAAGGAACTCTGGGGAACCTGTGGAAAAATATCCGAAGAAAACCAAAATGCCAAACGTTGGATGTTTCTTTCCTTTCTTATTTCCTTTCCTTCCTTTGGTTGTTTTAATTGTTCTATGGTGGTTTTAATGGATTTGAGACAGTGGAGCAGCAGCTGCCTTTCTGATTTTTGGCTGCTTTTTGTGAATAATTTAAAAAGAAAATTTACATTTTGGAGACAAACCTGTGGGCTTTTTTATTGGTACAAACATTGTATTTAACACTAGGGGTTTTGTACAGTTTTTTGCCTTTTCTACTAGAAAACAATGTAAAGTGATTCACAATGTGATGAGAAAACAAATTGCCACTATGACCAAATGTAGAGTCTGTTCTGCAGTAATGGGATTTAATCAACTCGAAGTCGTGGTTCAGTCATAGAAATGCTTTTCTTTACCTTGTTTGAGCTGTTCCTTTTTTTTTTCTTGTTTTGATTTGCAAAACAAAATGTCTTTTTGTGTGGAATTGTGTTGTACTCTGTAGAGAATTATGGATTTTACTTTAATGGTTTAAGAAGCAGAGGAGCACGTGTTGCTTTTCTGATCGCAGAGTTTGTGTAGTGGATTTAAAAATGAAAAGATTTGTTACAAGTTTGGATCAAGCGAGTATGTGTTAAAGGAATTTTCTTCCTTTTGTGTGTGTGTTTTTTTTTTTGTCCCAAAGGGCAACTTAAAGCTGTTTTAATTGCACAGACACACCGACAATAAGTCATTTTGTATATGCCAAGTGTGGTACCTTCCTTTGTTTATTTGCTATTAAACTGTTTGAGAAGAGTCCCTGTGTGTTGTGTTTGTGTATTAAACTTGAGGTTCTTTTTGGATCCAGGTGTGGGAAGCTGAGGAGAGATGAGAACTGTCTTTCAGTTTCTTACTTGTGAACTACAAAAATTTTCATGGTCCCTTGTTGCCTTCTGTGCTGATCAGCTACTTTGAGTACAATTGAAAATGTTTTTATGGTTGTTCAGTTTCCAGTTTGTGTCATTTCTTGCTCAAGATCTAAACATCTTGGATAATGCTAACATGATTCACTGGGATGAGTTGTAGACATATCCAGCCTCACAGCCTGCCCATGCAGTGTGCTTTCTGGTGTTTGAAGAGCTGATTAATTCCAATATAACACCAGACTTGAGCTATATATTAAAAGAATGTGTGCATGGTGGTATAAGCACTCCTGGAGAAGTCATCTCGCTCTACTCCTATGAGCCCCATACCTTCCACTCCCACAGCCACCTTACCTCAGACAAGACTAAGTTTGCTGAACTTGTCCTGGTTCTGCAGCATGGAGGTGTCTGCAGCCCCTCGTGCTTCTGCCCCTGGCAATACTACTCAGGGAGATCCAAGTTGGTTAGGATTTTCATAAAACCTCTTAGAGTTTTGTAACATCTCAGGACTGACTAGCTCAGGTTTTATGATAGGAAAAAATTGTGATAAGTAAAGCTTGCTTTGCTTTTAGAATTAAGGTACAATAATTATTTGAAATGAGTTGTCTAAAGCTTAATATTTGCCATAGGCAGAATATAATTCATTCAGAAATTTGGCACCAGATTGATGTTAGTATTGCACCGCTCAGAGGGAGAAGTACCACAGTGACCATGGCTCTAGTACATTTGTGAACGATTCTACAGTTCAGTAAGATCTTTCCTTCTTCCGGCTTCCATCTCAGAGTGAAAGCACTTTCAGGGAAAGCCATGTTCCTCTTCCATGTTCTTTTCCTCTGTTATAAGGCATTCTTGGTTTCATCCCATTACTTCCTACATGATTGTAAATTCGAGAGCACTTGTAAAGCACCAGGATTCACTGCTGCATTCCTTCCTTTGCAGTGCCCCAATTGCAGGGTGAGGCGCCAAGCCACCTGTTGCATAGTGTGCTAGTATCATTGCAGTTAATTTGCAGCTGTTGAGAAGGGAGGCTGGGGATATTTCAGTTCAGATATGTCTGAGGTGGAAAGATGGAGAGAAACAATTGAGTCAGAGAAGTGGTTTGCTTAGTTGGGATGGAAGATTCCTGTTGGTGCAATGGAGTTGGCAAGCCCTATCTTACCTAATTGGTTAATAGCAGCTTTGACCATTGTAATTTATGGAACTGACGGTAGTGATGGTAGATCCTTCTGGGTAGAGGTTGCTTTTTTTTTTTTTTGGAAAAACTTTTGCTTTGTTTTATTTTAGTCTTTGGAAGTCCACCACCAATCGATAGACTTTTAATCTATAAATAAGAGCCAGTGTATTAATCTCTGAAAATCATCAGCATTTTACATAGGCTCTTAAGTTCATCACTATAAACAGGAAAACACAAATTATGGGTTAAGTCTTGTTATTGAATGTTTTGGGATAAATTGTTTTCCTCTCACATTCTTCTCTAGTTTTCACTACTTGTTTTGACTCCAGGCTCCAATATTCCTGATTTTTACCAGCCATGTTCTGCTGTCTTCTTCATATGGCCAGGAGCCACAAGGGATTCATTATGAAGAGTAATGGGCAAGGCGATGAACAGCTCAGTATGGTCACTCTTAGAAAGTTGGTGTGTGTATGACTATAGCTTCACAGCATAACAGGTGAGATTCCCTGATTTCCATGCACTTTACAAGCTTACATATTCGCAGTTCCTGAGAAAAACCACTGATGATTTAACATTGAAGTTGAATTTGTATCTCGTGTGATCTAGGGTGGTCTTGAGCCTCAGACTGATCACCCTGCCATTAACTTCTCAAGCATGGATAGTCAGTATCTAGGTGACACTATCCACTTACCCCTCCATGTTTAGGCAGACTCATTGAGCTGAAAGTGGTATTGTCCATATCACAGTATGTTTCTGTTAATAAAAGAGGATGCTTAGTTTGAGCTTGGTGGTTCTCCAAACCCTAAGTTATGTTTTCATCTTGGCAGATTATTTTAGTAGACTCTTAGGAAAGTAATCACTGTTTCATTGGAGAATAGCATGCAACTCAAAAGCCAGGAAGTACAGTGTGATCAGCAAAATGCAGGGCAGATCATCTCCCTGTTGGAACAGCTCTATCAGATGGCAAGGCATCCTTCCCGCTTTGATCTTTCCTCATGGGATGTAAGAGCAGTGTTACAGTGAAGTGGTCCAAAAGTATCAGGATGAGTTTAAGTTACAGACAGGTATGAAAATAAAGTACTCCGATCCAGTGAAGAATGATGGGATTTTGTTTGTTTCCCCTTCCGTGAGTCCTGCCTGGCTTAATTCTTTCATGACTTCTGTCTGTGGGTCTCTTACGTTTCTCCAAGTCCAGAAATCCCATGGCTGCAACATTATTATTGGTTTCCACAGGGATCGATCATCATGTGTCCATTCCACCACCCAGCTCTGGAGAGGCACACAAAAATCACTGCAGAAAGGAGTTCTGCACTACCATTTAAGAAATACATACTTTCAGTAGCTTTTCTAATAAAATTTTGAATACAGACATGGATGGAATCTCTTAAGATGACTGCTATGGTGTAAAGACTGCACTGCCTCTGATTCCTTATTCTTCTGTGGCCTGGTTTCTTTAAGAGTATTATGTCAGGAAGGCTTCTTTGGGTTCTTGATTCCTTAGGCAGCCATGAACCTGACCAGGATGATCTTAACCAGCATTCCATCAGTTACTGCCTTTACTTCAGGCACCGTGTTCATTTAGAAGCATGGATGTAGCTAAAGATATGTCTGCTTCTGTAAATGGGTCTGCTCTTAAAACTCTGAATTGCCATTTTTTCTATTTGGCCAGTAAAAGACTCACAAAACTGTCTGGGACTTTTGTATCTGAAAAACTTCTTTTATGTCCCTGATGCATCTTCACCTTCCCGCTCCCCAAAGTTAGATGTCTCTTCTTCTGAAGGACAGAGTAAGTCTATATGTTGTTCAAAAGCTGGGTCCATTAAAAATACTTCAGATCAGTAGAGGTATGAAACTTGCTTTCCAAAGTAACCAGTTGTACTCTAGGAGTAAGTAGTACTCTAGAATCTTTTTGTCTAACTCCTCAGCAATGAACCAGGACATATGCAGCTAGATTTAAGTTGCCCAGGCCCGATCCGGCCTCGCCTTGAAAGTCTCCAGGAATGAGACATCCACGACATCTCTGGGCAACATGTTCCACCCTCTCTGTAAAAGAGTTTTTCCTTGTAACCATCCTAAATTTGAAAACATTTCCCCTTGTTCTATCACAACGGACTCTGCTAAAGAGTCTGTCCCCTTTTTTCCTGTACCTCCCCTTTATGTTGGCCATTACCAGGTCTCCCTGGAGCCTTCTCCAGGATGAACAGCCCCAGCTATTTCAGCCCGTCATTTTAGGAGAAACGTTCCATTCTTTGGATCATTTTTGTGGCTCTTCTCTGGATGTGCTCTAGTATCAGGCACGTTGCAAAATGTGTACATACTGAAATTTTTGAATTCCTTTTTAAAACAACCTATTTCTTAGAGCATATGTTGTTCCTAAAGATACAATTCTAGCTGAGACTACTACCCCCCAGGACTACCCCATCACTTCAGCGTTTTTGCAAAAGAAAATGGCAAGTGAGAAAGGAGGGGCAAGTATGACATCCCAGTGACTGCAGCTGATTGTCTGTTGCTCGTTGAAGTATTTATAAGCTGCATGCTGGCAGGCTGGGGTGGGCAGTTGGCTCACCCTGACCTTGGAGGCTGGAAGCCTGACCAGCATTCCTGGGAGCCACGTGAGCCAGACTGGCAGGAACAGCTGCAACCAATGGAGATATCTAGCAGTGGCTGCTCAGATTGAGTTTCACTCCAGTCATTTGAGTTTTTTCTCTTTCTCCCCCTGTTGTGCTTTTCATCTTTGTTTATGGGATTGGACAGACAAATGCACTGATGTCTTAGCGAGCAAGACGTTCATTTAGTGGATTTGGGATTCTACCGAACAACCACTTCATGCTGTTGCCTTCCACAGCTCTGGCTGCCTGGCTTGGCTGGGCTTTTATAGCTCCAAGCTTTCTGAGCACACAACCTGCCCTCCTGTATTAGGGCATTTTATGTTGTGTTCTCTCAAGCTCTTAATTTTTGCTGTACTTAGCATTTAGTATATGAGGCTTTTTAATGCATGGGAGATGGGCCAGGACCAGACAAAGCAACAGATAGAAAAAGGACTCCATCTTTACCAGTCTAATCAGACTGAAAAGGCTCTGCAAGTCTGGATGAGGGTTTTGGAGAAGTCTGCGGATCCTGCTGGCAGGTTTCGGGTATTGGGTTGCCTTATCACTGCTCATGCAGAGATGGGCAGATACAAAGATATGCTGAAGGTAAGGCAAACTGGAGATGAATGCATGCCATTGTGTTGCAGCCACTACACTACAGAGCGTGGCTGGAATGTAAAATCAGGGCTTTTATGTTGCATGGAATAAGATGCACTGGCTTTTAGAAGTGTTGTGTTGTGAGCTGCCTTAATTACTGTGTTGATAGCTCCAGCTTACGAGATACACAGAGTACAGCTTCTTATTGGGTCTCATCCCTCAGGATTCCTAGGTTAATGAGGTTCTCTAGGTAATTGTGGGGACCTTTCTTGATTTATTCCTCATACAGGCACACCATGTGATGAAGCTTCAGAGAAAGGTATGAAAACAGAATCTTTACTCCAGAAAAAACTGTTTTCAGCGTGTACATCAGTGTAAAAAGAGATCTTCAAGTAGATTTTATAGAATAAGTGGTAGTTGTGTGAAAAGGTGTCTGTTATCTTCTTCAACTGCTTGATGTCAGTCACAGATCCAACACTGTTTAAATTACAGTTGTTTGCATGGGGGCTGATTAAGAAGGGAACAGAGATTCTTTTTTGGGGATGGGGGTGGGTGTTGAAAGATGTTCACGGAGGAGTCTGACAGTTGAGGTCAGAGAGGGGCTCCCAGTTGTGAGCATGGCATTGGAGAAAGGATATAGGGCTTGATCAAAGAGTGACAAAAAGAAGCTGAAGCTAAATTCAAAAAGCATGAGGATAAAGACATTTGATTAAGTGAATAAAAAGAAACTGATGAATGGATCTGAGAAGTTAGGATGCATACATATAGTAGCAAACAGTGTTTGTGAGAGTGAACTGGGAAGATGAAATAAGTGTCTTTAGTAGCTACACCAGCCTGAAATAGGGTCTTATTAAAGCGCCTTGATGTTCTGGTGTTTTTAGCTGCCCCTTACTAGAGTAGTAATTCTTTAGCATGTAGCACAAAAAGTGAAGAGAGCGCCAACATCTCACTGAAAAGTTCTTGGCAGCTCTGTCTAGAAGTGATGGGGTCATCTTATGAGTAAACCCGTGCACACATCAAAGCCTTATCTACAGAGTAGATAATCAGCATGAAGAAAAAAAGGAAAATTAATACATACGAAAAAATCTGAAGACAAGAAGTTCTGAGAAGCACTGTGGGAACAGATGGTGGCAGAAATGACTGACTGATTAGGGAAGAGAGAATCCAAAAGGTAAGGTATGTCTACCTGAAGAAAATACTGAAGTCTTCACAGAAGCAAGAAACAGGCAACTGAGTGGACCCAAGATACTCAAACCATAATTTATTACCCCTGAAGAGGATGGAAAAGTGGGATCAGAGTAGGTGAGTTTTAGTTCCTCCTACTGTAAGGAAGGACAAATAGCTTCAGTAAACTGAGTATTTTACGCTGTGAATTTGATTATCAAAGACAGATGGAGGGCCTTAGCATTAATCACTGAGAGAGGAAATAACAGGAAAAAAGGGCTCTCTGAATTAAACACATGAAATTAACTGTGATTCAAGAACAGTTATGATGCTCAGTCACTTGAAAAGTTACTTCAGACCATGGGATCAGGCTGTGGCAATTGAGAAGTAAGAAGAACTTACACAAAGGTAAGGGAACACAGGAAAGAATAAGCTAACACATGCTAATGGGGCCACATAGCAGCTTTCTTAAAATGCTAAGGAGAGGGTGGACATACATACGCAAGCATGTATTATTTTGTGGAATATGTAACACATTCTAGTGGCTTAAATCATTATATATTACCAGTGTGCAAAAATGAAGCAATTAGTGTCTTTGGGAATTGTTATCTGCAGATCTCTAATGAAAACACATGGAGAAAATTACTGAATATTTACCTTTGCTATGAGTATTAATTCAAACCAGTAGCGTGCTTGGCTCATCACAGAACACAGAAGAGAGTCTGCTTAGAAGAGCTTGAGGGCTAAAGGAGAGAAAGACTTGAACTGTATGCAGAGAATCATAAAAGAAAACAAAAAACAAAACAAGACTGACCATAATTTGTTAGTATAAAATTGATGAAATAGCTTACTTTGTTTCTTTAACAGTGCTTAATATCTTGAGGCTTCCAGAGAAAGCAGAATTAATTATGTGAGCAAAAGAAAGCAGAGCTGCATTGTGTCAGAGGTTTTCTGCCTCACCTGCTTCTCTTTAGGGCCATTTAACATTTTTTTCCGCTAACTGCCTGTTCAATTTCCATGTCCAAGAGGCTGAGAAAGAGGTTTCTTCAGACTGCTCACATGCGTAGACTGCTTGTGTTTAAATCTCCAGATAATTAATTGCTCATTGTATAGAGTGCCACACAATCCATGCTGCCCTGCTCTGGGATGTGCAACTTCTCCAGTGCAGGATGCTACTCTGTGAGTATTTGAGCTGTATTTAAGTAAATTACATGCCTTTTATAAACACAGTGTTTTCTACTTGAAGTTCGCAGTGGTACAGATTGACACAGCACGGGAGCTGGAAGACCCAGATTACCTTACAGAGGGCTATCTAAACCTGGCTCGCAGCAATGAGAAACTCTGTGAATTCCAGAAAACAATATCTTACTGTAAGACATGCTTGAACATGCAGGGTACCACTGTGAGCCTGCAGCTGAATGGCCAGGTGAGCCTCAGCATGGGCAATGCCTTCCTGGGCCTCAGCATTTTCCAGAAGGCTTTGGAGTGCTTTGAGAAAGCTTTACGCTATGCACACAACAATGACGACAAGATGCTGGAGTGTCGAGTCTGCTGTAGCCTTGGGAACTTCTATGCCCAGATAAAGGTGCAGTAATCCAAGGGAGGGGAGGATGGGAGGGCAATTGTCTCCTTACGGAAAGCACTGTGAATTTCCACTTATTTCTGCTGTAAGAAGCAAAGTGCTGACAGAACGTTCCAAATTTAAATCTCTGCACTGTAAAATCATCAGAGAATACTCCCCTTAGCAGTAAGGATTGGTGGAATGCTTATGTAGCACAGCAGAAGCAGCTGTGAATTGAAAAGCTTCAAATATGACATCACAGGAAGCAGTGTCTGCATGCAGGGCAAGCAGCCAGAACTCAGAGGATTCTCTTTTCTAGTTCGGCTACTGTTGCACGCAAATAGTATGTACAAAACCAGGCAGGAATTGAGCATGAGGTGATTTGCCAGGCCCGACTTCCATTATAAATGCAAGAAATCAGATATCTCTTCTTGAAAGTCTTGATTTTTGTCACTAATGGAAGAGTTGCTAACTGAATAATCTCGCTTGAGTACGGTTAAGATATCTTTAATTTTTTATGTACTTATCATAAAATAATTTTATTTCTTAATTTTTTTAATGCACAAAGGTGCTCAGATTTGTATTTATTTATTTATTTGCATGTGTTTTAACTAGTTATTGTGGATTTGGCAAGGCTGGGTTTTTTTTGTTGTTGTTGTTGTTCCTGCTTCCTGCAGTGCTGAATAACCAGCCTCTGAGATATCCTGTCTTGCCGTATGGAGAATCTAAGACCAGAGACACTTTTCAGGCTTCAGTTACAGAAGAGGACAAATGATTCTGGCAGCATATGGCTGTTGGCGTACCATATAAAATTCAGATGCTGTGTCATTTCTCAAGTGCCCTGAAAATAGAGAGCAGTATGAATTCAGCATATGGCAATTCCACCTTCCACAGTTTGATATTCACGTCAATAGAGAAAGCAGAGCACATGGAAGAGGACAGGCAGGGGAAGAAAGGCGTACAAAAATCTGCTAGCTGTTGCAGTATTAGTATATAAAAAATGGTTTCTTTTTTCCCTTTTTTCTTTCACTGTCATCACTGTCTGTCTGCTTTACAGGACTATGAGAAAGCTTTGTTCTTCCCATGTAAAGCAGCAGAGTTGGTGAATGACTATGGAGCAGGCTGGAGCTTGAAGTACCGTGCAATGAGCCAGTATCACATGGCAGTGGCCTACCGGAAGCTGGGGCGCTTGGCAGACGCTATGGACTGCTGCGAGGTACAGCGTGCAAGCAGACGCAGAGCTGGAGGTCTCTGCAGTAGAATCTTGCCTACAGGGCAGGACTGGGAGGAAGAGGGAAGCCATGGCTTTCACACCTGACTCTAGATATTCCTGCTGTCTCCCAGTCTTAGAACTCTGGTTTCAGTAGTCCTGGGTGCCTCAAAATTTGAGCCTGTGAATGTCCTCTAGTTGGGAACATGAACAAGACTGTATTTCTAAACTAACTAAAAATGTTGCACCATTCCTCTGGAGCTGACCCTTCAGTGGGTGAAGCGTGCAGCCTTTGTTCTGACCCAAGAGCTTCCTTACTGACCAAAGGCAATTTCTTTCAGGAGTCCATGAAGATTGCCCTTCAGCACGGTGACCGGCCTCTGCAGGCACTGTGTCTGCTGTGCTTTGCTGATATTCATCTCAGTCGCAGAGATGTGCAGGTACAGCTACCAGGAAGGACTGAGGGGATGGGAAGAAGGTGTGAAAAGCAGGCCATAGTAAAACATGTGCTTTCCTCCCTGCCGCTGCAGACAGCCTTTCCCCGGTACGATTCTGCCATGAGCATCATGACAGAGATTGGAAACCGCCTGGGTCAGATCCAGGTGCTGCTAGGAATGGCTAAGTGCTGGATGATCCAGAAGGAGCTGGACAAGGTCAGTTACAAACTTGTTTCTGTGTAAGTTCTTTTTATGAGATGAAAGCAGTCATTTTCTGAGCTGAATGCCCATCAGATGCATAGAGATCTGTCCCCCTTTGTTATACCATCAGTGCTTGTGCAGTTGCATTTCTCCAAATGGTTCCTCTCAGCCAGGAGTTAGTGGCTAACAGTATGAACATCCATTCTGAGTCAGGCTTGACTTACAGAACTGTCTTGTTAGTCAGTGCTGATGACTTTAAACACTACACTGAGAAACCAGCACCGAGGGAAGGAAGTCTGCTTCTGCCGCTGCAGGCAATCAGCTTATGCTCTAAAATAGATTCTGCTGCCTACTCTTTAGCAATATGACTAAGCTCATTATTTGGTGATTTTTAGACAGCCCTATAGCTCCACCATGTGCTTTGCAGACAGATGTGGACACAAATTCCTGGAGAAACTAAAGGTGTATAAACTGATGTGAAGCAGAGAAATGAGCAGAATAGGATTTAAGAATAGATAGGTCAATATATTATGAGGGGGTGAAATTCACTATTTTGAAAGTGCTTAGGCAGTGTATGTGTCTTAAAATCCGGATTGTACTAGATGCCACAGATCCCACTTTTTGTGGGCTGGAGAAGGAAGTGCTCAGAAGTTATTGTTGATTGCTGAACAACCCGGAATGTCTACACAGTGACACACTGGGATGCCATTTTGGGTATTGATATCTGAAGATTCACTCTTACGCTTTGTGTCTCTCATCATTAATATGAGGTAAAATGAAGCTTCTCAGGAGAAGAGTATGTGCCTGGCAGAAAAGACAAGCTCAAGGTGCAGTCAGTACCTGAGTTCCCTACAGTGGGGAATCATTGGGGTGAAATACACCTTGCTGTCTTAGGAAGTAAAACTGTTTTCATTGGAAGAAGAAACTGTGGTCTTGAAAACTTTGCCTAGTAAAACCATTTCAAGTCCCATATATCATATTCAAAAGAATGGGATAGGACACAAGTAGGCCTCTAAATAAGAAAATATTCAGAGCACTTATCTGATCTCTACACCCCTTGATCCCACCTTTAGCCATTGCCATCCTTTGATACCACAGGCAGTTCTCTGAGAGATCCTGGTGAGGGCTTTGCAGAAGCCCTAATCTCACCAGTACCAGCAAAAGAAGGGAGTGAGTTTTGGTTTCTGCTCTAGGTGCTACAGGCAGGTCTGTCCCAGTGGTCAGGGACCTTATGCCCATCACCCCAAACATGACCTCCTTAAATGTCACAGCACTGAATACTTGCCCAAGGCTCACCAGTCCCAGTTTCCATTTCTCAAGCTGCTCCATCCCAGTATCAGTTACTTAAGAAAGCTTTCCACTTGCAGAATCCCTATTCTTGTCCTAACCTTCTTAGGGCTTCCAGTTTCCTCCGACAGTCCCACTTTCCTTTCATTGCATGTAGTTAATACTGTGTCTGTCCCAATTCCTCCCCAGCTGGTGTCACAGCCTGTTTGTCCAAACTCTTGTACAGTCCTGTGTTCCTGTCTTAGACAAACTGTCCCTGAACTTCTCAGCAAGTTTTTCTTCCACTTCTTGTGCTTCACTTTCTTAATCCTAGTAATTAATTTCAAGTTTTCCAGTACACAGTCACTCTTCCTAGGCTTGTCCCTCAGTGATATTTTATCTGCTACCCATAAGTTCCTGCTTCCTTCCTCTGCAAGTCCCTTGTCATAGGCTGTTGCTGCCACCACAGACTTAATGCCATATCCTGTGTTCAGAGTGCATTCTTTCATCTCAGCTGGTTCTCAACTCTTAGAATAGTAGTAATGCCCAGTTATAGCGTAGAAATTTGATAATGTTCCTCATTATCAGTATTATGGTTCATGGGAGATGTTGTCTTCTCCTTGAACGAAACTGAAGTGGGTCTCTGTAGTTCTGGGAAATGGACACTGGTTATCTGAACAATGGGGAACATTCTGGCATGTAAGGGAAAGTAGAGACTCGTTTGGTATAACAGTTGTCATGCTAAGTACTTTCCTTCAGACTGAAAAAAATTACTAGCAGTACACTTCTACGGCATGCCATATATAAGCAGGGCAAAGTGGACGCATGAAGAGCAAGAAAAAAATGGAAAAGATGTTGGTAGTGCTGATCTCTTCCTCTTGTAAAAACAAAATTGGAATTGCTCAAAGAGATTGGGCCTGTGAGGCAAGATGGGGACAAGACTTGCTTTGCTTATACTTCATTCCAACCCTGAAGACAGTGACTGCATTTAAATAAGTGTATTCTCTCTGCTTAGAAACCCCAGCCTCTGCCAACATAGCCCTTCTTTTCGCAGTGTGGCTGGAACAGGAATGATGCTCTTAGGTTATCTGTGTGTTTTTTTTTTTGTTGTTGTTGTTGGTTTTTTTTTCCCTTCAGAAACAAAGCTTTTCTTCTGGATGAACTTTTGGTGGGACAGATCTACCAGACAACCACATGTTCAGGGTTGCAGGGATGTCTGTTCATCCAGATTGCATTCTCTATCTCTATTTCTTTCAGTTCCTGTCAGGGCATTCATACATGTATGTTTTTGATATATCAGACTGAGAACTGATTATATATGCTCTCCATTTACAGGCTCTGGAAATCATTGAAAAGGCACAGGAACTGGCAGAGGGACTAGGGAACAAGGTAGGATCCTGTAGCTTCTCTTCATTACTATCTACTGTTGGGCAATTTAAGAAGCCAAGCATTAAACTATCCAGATTTGTTACTGCTTACGAATGTGTCTATATTAGTGATGCTTTGTTGAGTTTAGGTATGGGAATTGGCATCAACGTGCAGGTTTGAAAACTGAGAAAGGGGTTACAGTGGGATAAACAGGGAGGGATGGGGAGCATTAAAAATGTAATGTGAAACAACCATAAAACTGGAGGATTAGGGGGTCTCCTCTTGAAAAAATATTGTCGACCTGAGCCACAGCTGAACTGACTGCTTGCTGCAGGCCAGAGGGATGTGAAGATGCAGTGTATGTTGTGGATAGCTCAGGAACACCATTTTCATGAAAAAGTATCAGACTGCATCAAACCTAGTGTCCCCTTTTGTGATGCAGAGAAGTAGGGTTAATGGCAGGAAGTGCTGAGAGACCAGATGTCCTTATGACTGAGCTTAACCCTTGGGCACCCCTTCATGGTGACCCTTCTCTAGCTGATTGGGGCCACGGTGGTCCTGCCCCTCTGCTACTGCTCTGTCTTCACCTTGTTCATTTTTCTTGTTTCTGCCTCTCATGCGCAGCTTGGTCTGCTGAAGCTCCACTGTCTGTGTGAAAGGATCTATCGCACAAAGGGGCAGCAGCGAGAATTGCGTGACCATGTAGTGAAGTTCCATGAATGCGTGGAGGAGATGGAGCTGTACTGTGGCATGTGTGGAGAGTCTATTGGGGAGAAGAACAACCAGCTACAGGCGCTGCCTTGCTCCCACTTCTTCCACTTGAAGTAATGAGTTGGAAATACTAAAGGTCTTCACACTTAGCTTAGAGTAAGGAGCAGTTCATACCCAGAACAGGACAGCTCTACGTACGCTTCTCCCCATGTGCTCCACAGCTTTCCTTGGCCTTTAGAGGGGGAGCTCCCACCTTCCAAACGATTGTTTGCTCATGTCTTTGCCTTGTAGGCACTTAGCTCACTTCACGAATGACCTCATTTAATTCCTCCTGGGAGATCTTGGCTTTTTCCCCTGAACCCCTCCGTTTCATTCTGGCAGTGAAGTGCATGGAGCTGAGTAAGCTGTTCAGTCCAGTTACTGTCACCAAGGAGATGTTAGCTGTACATCATCTTTAGTTCTGAACTTTAAGTAGTAAAGAATGACACCATGAGCGTGACAGGAGCGCACTATGGGATGGGACAGCCTGCAGCGCCCGGGGAGGCTGCTGTCCCTAGCAATAAAGGAGAGCAGTGCCGCTTCGTCCTATAGGGGAACGTGCCGCGGTGCTTCCGTACTCCAGGCTGAGCAGGCGGGTGCGTGCCGTCCCGCGTGTCAGGTGATCAGCAGCGCTGGGAGCGGGGGCGGCGGACCCCCCTGCAACCGGCCCGCCTTGCTTTGCAGGTGCCTGCAGACCAACGGGACGCGGGGCTGCCCCAACTGCCGCCGGCTGTCGGTGAAACCCGGCTACGTGTGACAGGGAGCACGGACGCAGCCGGGCACGGGAAGCGCGTCGCGCACCTCTGTACGGGCACGGACCGGAATAAACGCTACCGCCTCCAGCACCCCGCCTGCCGCCCGTGAGGGGAGGGGAGGGGAGGGACAGGGAGGGGGAGCGGCGCTGACGGCGGCACCGCCTCCGCTCGCACCAAGATGGCGGCGGAGCCATCACGCAGCAGATTTGGGCGGAGCACGTGACCCGCCGCCGGCAGATTCGGCACAGACTGGGCCACGCCGAGGGGCCGCGATCGCGGCGGGAACGGATTGAGGCGCGAGCCCCCACTGCCGCCGTCGCCGCCGCCGCTCTGTCGCGTGCCCTGCGCCGGGCGGCGGGAACGCCGGCTCTACTGTGACGAATCGGCTGCGCCGCGCGCGCCCCTCTCACTGAGGGAAAGATGGCGTCGGTGTGGGATGAGTCGGAGGTGCGGGACGGGACGGGACGGGGTTGCGGGGCCGGGCCGGGGTCGGCGCTGACGGTGCCGTTGTGCCCCGCAGGACGGCGTCGGAGAGGAGGTGCTGAAGATGTCCACGGAAGAGATCGTGCAGCGCACCCGCCTGCTCGACAGCGAGATCAAGGTAGCGCGGCGCGGCGCGGCGCGGCCCGGCCCGGGCGGGGGGGTGGTGTTATGGCGCCGGACGGGGGAGCGGAGGTGGAGCGCGGAGAGCGGCCCGAGGGAGCCGGCGGGTCTGCGGGGCCCGTGTGTGGGGCCCGGCGCGGTCAGCGAGCGCGGGTGGGTTGGGGCCAGAGAAGGGCCGTCCTCGGCCATCTTGCTGGTCCCGGGCTGAACTCAGGACGGGGTGTCGATATGTGCCGTGTGCGCGGTCGATATCTGGGTACCATGCTGCACATAGAAACTAATAGGTGCTCAGTGCAGAGGGACAATCGCTTTCCTCCATTTGCTGGCTGCGTTAGAAACGCTTTAGTCAAGAATTTTGGGTTAGGCAAAGATCTCAGTGATAGCAGCAGTTTCATTCGTTATTGCAGTAATGGGTGCTCACCCCCCACTGACAAGGGAGAAATTGCGCAACTTGTCGGTAAATTCCATCCCGTTGTATACCCTGGGTCCAACGCAGGTAAACCCATCCTGCCACTCATTGGCTGAGCATCTCAGGCTCCCAGTCTTCCAGTGCGATTGCTACATTGCATTTCCATACAACGTGTTATATTCAAGTACGTTCTGCACTTTTTACAGCGGTAGGGAAGACAGTACCTTCTGTAATTATTCACTGGTCCCATCCTGTACTAGGCTCTCCCCTACCCTGTCTACCTTTCCGTAGTACCCATGCTAATTTTACCCAGGCCAGAGTGCCCCATTCTCAACTTTACTCTGTTCAGCAACTTACCCGTGCTACATACCGGAAATACTGGAAATTTCTAATGCAAAACCACAATCTACTTTTCACAGCTGCCCTCCTGCCATTAAATAATTAGGGTCCCTCCAAGTAGCAGCCCTACCACCTGTGAGTGCGCTGTCTGTTCCCCTAGGTTGGTATCAGTTGCAAATGTCTCCTCATCTCAGTAATTGGTTAAATTAAAGTGCTTAAATAGGACAGGGCCTAGACCTCATCATACCTAGAAGACAACTTTATTTTACACTGCCACTTGAGGTTAGCAATATTGAGATGGGTTATTCCATAAATTATGCTGGGCTGCTTTGTCCTGCTGCTTCAGGCTGTACAAGCATTGCTGACTTTTGGGAATAACTTTTTATCCTTTGAAGACAGCAGGGAGAAATTCATGTCTTATTTTTAAGTAGCAGAAATATCTGTGGGCACACTCCCTTTGTGCAAGCATTTCTTGAATGTTTCTGTGAGAGCAAAAAGCATGTGGTTGTCTCTCAGACACCACTGAGAACCACATACATGTGCTTCTTGTTGGGTGAGGCTGATGGAACTTTCTTCTATTTAATTTTCATTCTAATTATAAAAATTCACAGAAAACTTAAAATTGCATGATGATGAGGTGTAAGTTATATACCATGTTCCCAGTGTATTTTGGTTTTTACTTGTGTTTTCTGGTGTGGGATTGTTAGTTAGTTAGTTAGTAGAAAGGTTTTATAATATCATGTTGAACTCTGGGTTAAAGTTACCTCACGCCACAAATGATAGATCATGAATTGCAAAAATGTGAGGTTCATGGGGCACAAGGAGACTTTTCCCTGTGAGGGCAGTCAGTGTGATGGGTTGTCCAGAGAAGCTGTACTCCTCCTTGCGCAGTCCTGCCCTTGGGATATTCAAGGTTTGGTTGGGTAAAGCCCTGAGCAATGTGGCGTGAGCATGGTGGGCCCTGCTCTCACAGGTGGAGGTGGAGGCCCCCGGAGCTCCATCCCTTCAGCGTGAGCTGTCCTCAGTTGTCAAACTTTGCTTTGCTTTGCATTGCTCCTGCTGGGAGATGAGTAATGGATATTACTGTAAAGTTGGGTGGTTTGCTTTTTGTGGAGAACAAGAAGTTTTTACAGAAGCAAGTTATAAGTTTGTCTCTTACACGTGGTCTTGATATGTACATTCTTGTAGATAAAGACAGCACCTGCATTTCTCTTTGTTCCACTGGAAGCAGTGGTAGTGCATCCCATTGCAAAGTGCTGCTAGTCCCACTGCTGACAGTGGACACAAACCCTAATTCTGCTGTTCCCTGTTCATACACTTTTACTGTGATGTGTTACTGTGGTACTTTCAGTTCGAGGTGTTGCTGACTACTCCAGTGCACAGTTCTTTAAACTCAGCAACAAATAACTTCCACATGGATGCTTATAGATGTGCATGTGCATATATTTATTTAGCTGAGTATCTGTATATATATATATATATATATGTATGTATGTATGTATGTATATTTTGACTGGTGCCATCAGGGATTTTTTTTAACCATAGGGCAATTTATTCAGAACCAGGCCTACTGATAACAGGTGGGGTCCATTTGTCTCAGAGGGGAAAAGGATCCTAGCCCAGCAGTTAGTGGGGCTCCTTGAGATGGCTTTAAACTAGGTTTGAAGGGAGAAAGGGATAAAATCAGGCTTGCTAGAGATGAGCCTAAGGGCAGCACGACTAGGGTGAGACTGACAGCCCAGCTGAAGTGCATCCATGTCAGTGCACACAGCATGGATAACAAACAAATGAAGGTGGAAGCCATTGTGTGGCAGGAAAAGCATGACTCAGTCACCATCACTGGAACATGGTGGGAATGTTCTCATGGCTGGAGCGCTGCAGTGGAGGGCTATAAGCTCTTCAGGAGGGATAGGCAACAAATGAGGTGCAGTGGAATGGCTCTTCACATTAGGGAGTGTTTTGATGTTGTAGGGCTTAACACTGGGAATAATATCAAGTTCTCGTGGGTGAGGATCAGGGAAGGCCAACAAGGCTGACATCTGGTGGGAGTCTGTTACAGACACAGCTGGCAGATGTCATGCAGTCGCTAGCACTTGTTCTCACAAAGGACTTCCCCTTACCTGGTATTTGCTGGAGATATGATAGAGCCCAGTGGAAGTGGTTTAAGAGGTTCATGGAATGTGTGAAAGATACCTCCTGACACAGCTGGTGAGAAAGCGTGCTGGGGAAGTGCTCGGTGAGACCTGCTGCTTACAAACAGGGATGGACCAGTGGGAGGTGAGGTCAGAAGCTGTCCTGGGCGTAGTGGGCACAGTGTGATTGAGTTCTCTGTTCTTGGTGAAGGGTGGGTCAACAAAACTGCTCCTTTGGACTTGCAGAGGGCAGATTTTAAACTCTTTAGAATGCTGCCCTGAAGGGCAGAGATGTCCTGGAAGACTGAACTTTCCTCAGGGAGGAAACTTAAAGGATGAGGCTTGTTCCCCTATGCCGTAAGCTGAGCCAGCACAGAGGAAGACTGGCCTGGCTGAACAGGGAGCTTTCACTGAAAGTCTGGGATAAAAAGAGCAGTTCACCATCTTTGGAAAAAGGGGCAAGAGGAGGGCCAAGGAGAATCTCCTGCCTTTTATTGATGTGCTGGGGAATGTTGTCCCTGAGGACAAGGAGAAGGCTGAGGTTCTCAGCGCCTTCCTCACATCTATCTTTGGTCAGGTGTGTTAGCCTTACAGTGAAAAGCCCCCTGAGCTTGAAGACAGGAATGGGGAGCTGGATAAACCCACAGAATTCAGGAAGAAACAGCGTCTTGCTGCTTTACCTGGACTGTCACAAGTCCATGGGGCCAGAGGGGATCCTCTGAAGGGTGCAAAGGGAACTGGCGGAAGTGACTGCTAAGCCACTTTCCATTATTTATCAGGAGTCCTGGTTAAACAGGAAGGTCTCAAACAACTGGAGAAGGGTTGGAAGGAGGATTTGGGAACTACAGACCTGTCGACCTGACCTTGGTACTGGGAAAGGTCACGGAGCAGATCTTGAGTGTGATCATGTAGTGTGTGCAGGACAACCAGGGGATCCGGCCTAGCCAGCAGGCGGGTCCTGCTTCACCAACCTGATCTCCTTCTATGACCATGGGACCCACCTAGTGAATGCATGTTTTCTACCTGGATTTTACTGAAGCCTTTGGCTGCCTCCCACATCATTATCCTGGAGAAGCTGGCAGCCTGTTGCTTAGACAAGTGTGCTCTTCACTGGATAAAAAACCGTGTGGATGGCCAGGCTCAGAGTGTGGTGGTGAATGGGGTTGAATGCAACTAACAGCTGGTCACTAGTGGTGTTCCACAAGGGTCAGTACTGGGGCTGCTCCTGTTTAATATCTTTATTGTTGATATAGACAAGGGAATTGAGTGCACTTTCACCAAGCTGTTGTATTTGACACCAAGCCGGGAGGAAGTGTTCATCTCTTGGGCATAGGAAGGCCCCTCAGAGAGATCTGGACAGGCTGGATTGGTGGATTGAGGCCAATTGTATGAGCTTTCACAAGTCTGAGTGTTGGTTCCTGCTCTTTGGTCACAGCAGCCCTGCGCATCACAACAGGCTTGGGGCACAGTGGCTGGCAAGCTGTGAGGGGAAAAAGGATCTGGGAGCCTTGAGTACTGTGTTCAGTTTTGGGCCCCCTCAGTACAAGGAAGACATTGAGGCCCTGGAGCGTGTTCAGAAGTACCCTGGAGTGTAAATGTACCCAGTGACGCAGGGAAGAAGTTACTGACAGATATTACTCAGACGAATTAGCTGCCTTTTTTAATATTACTTTTGTCTTTATCTCCATTGTCTTCCCAGCCTTACATTTTTCTTACATTTTTATAACTATTTTACTCTCAGAGTAACATAACTTTTACGTTGCCACGCTGTTCTGATTTCTGCCTCTTTCTTCTGTGTACTCATTCCAGATCATGAAGAGCGAAGTGCTGAGAGTGACCCATGAGCTTCAGGCCATGAAAGATAAGATCAAAGAGAACAGTGAAAAGATCAAAGTGAATAAAACTCTGCCATACCTTGTCTCGAATGTTATTGAGGTGAGTGCTTTTCTGGAGCAAGGAGAGAAGTGTACACCATTTGTGTCGGGAGGGAGAAGGGATAGGAAGCCCATTGGTAATTGGAGGCATGGTGTTCTCAGGCCATTTATGATTCTGAAGTCAAGACTTCCAGGTTTTTTTCTGATGGTTTTACTTGTGACCTGGAAGTGCTTATCACTTGCCAACTTTTTGCCTGGATCATTTCTTGTGAGGTATTAGCTACTGGACTTCTGTACTTAACACAGCTGCTGGAGGTGACACGGCCTTGCTTCGTGTAGACCTGAGTATGTGAAGTATAGCACAGTGGTTGAAAAGCAGTGGGTGTCCTACTTGCTCGTGTGTGCACTATTGCTGGCTTTACAGGAAGATGATTCCTGCAGTTAAAATAACAGTAGTTAAGAGACTCTAATCAAAAAGGACTTTTAAGAGTTACACAAGTAGAAAGAAAGAAGAGAATGAATTGGAATGAACAAATTCTCAAGTGCTTTCTTCCTAACTGATAGACGTTAGGGAGCAGTCCCTCCTCACTCAGGGACGTGCTGGCCGTGCTGCAGCTCCTGTCCCTTAGCTGTATTTTAGGACAAGAGGTAATGGCCTCAAGTTGCACCAGGGGAGGTTCAGGTTGCATGTTAGGAAAAATTTCTTCTCAGAAAGAGCAGTGAGGCACTGGAATGGGCTGCCCAGGGAGGTGGTGGAGGCACTGTCCATGGTGGTTTTCAGGAAATGTGTACATGTGGCAGTGAGGGGTGTGGTTAGTGGGCACGGGCTGATGGCTGGACTTGGGGATCTTGGTGTCTTTTCCAACCTTTATGATTCTGTTCACAGCATCTTTTTATACCTGCTTTGTTTGCTGTAAAAGGTCACTTTGCAAACGTCTTTAGTAAGTCTGGACGTTACATGATGTCTTTTTTTTTTGTGAAGCAGTTGTTTTATCTGATTTATTTTTTAAGCACAGACAGTGTCCAATTTTGGAAAACAAGGATTGGTTGGTATTAGTGTTTTAGAACTTAATGAGCTTAAGGAATAATGTGAGATGCTGTAAGGAGAAAAAAGAAATCGGTGTCGTTCGGTGCTGCTTTGTTCTGGGCTGTGTAGTGTGTTTTTCCATGCTATTGTGTGCTGCTGCATGAGGACAGGAAAAGATAACTTTTTGTGAGGTAAGTCAGTGCTTTCAAGATTTTACTGCTAATGGGAAACGGGAATTTTTGTTTTTCATACTCCGTGTAACTTAGAAGCATTACATCTGAGGATGTCCCACTAGTCTGGTTACATTATAGGGAAGACTTTCACTCTGGTTTTCAGCTACTGGATGTTGACCCCAATGACCAGGAGGAGGATGGAGCAAACATTGACCTGGATTCCCAGAGAAAGGGCAAGTGTGCTGTCATCAAGACCTCTACACGCCAGGTAAGAGCCACGTGTCCAGTTAGGTGTGAGGAGCTGCCAGAAGTTACATTGGTCTGTTACTTGGTGAGGTTGGTCACCTCACAAACAGGAGTGTAAATAAAGCAGAAATGTTTAATGCCTTCTTTGCTCCATCTTTAACACGGATGATGGGCACTGGGGCCTCCAGAGCCCTGAGGTGAGGGACAGTGATTAAGGGGAACAGTCAGCTCCCAGCCAACTCTGAACTTGGTTGGGGTTTGCTGCTCCAGCTGAATGAACCTAAGTCTATGCGGCCTGGTGGGATTCATGCCAGGGTACTCTGGCAGCTGTCTGATGTCATCCTGAGACCTTCAGGACTCCACCTTTTCAGTGATCGTGGGAATCTGGAGAGGTCCCAGTTGACAAGAAGCTGGCAAATATTGTCATAACTCTCAGGAAGGACAAGGTAAGGCTTTGCTTACTTGAACTCCTGTCCTGCAGACATATTTCCTGCCTGTTATCGGATTGGTTGATGCTGAGAAGTTGAAGCCTGGAGATCTAGTGGTGAGTAATGTTGTGACTGTTAGCTGTGATGTTGGCCAGAAAATCGCATGTGCCTTTTCCTTTAGAAAGGATACAGTTTGTTCAGATCCTTCTGAGATCATTTCTGTTACTGAAGTTTAGTTAAAAAAAAAACCAAAACCATTAGGAATTCAGTAATATTTGTAGCATAGAAAAGTAGTGTTGGAGAGCCTCTTTGTGCAGGCAGTTAGGTGCCCCAGAGTTGGCTGTCTGCCTGGTATATTGGGCCCCTTCCTTCTAAAGTGCCCCAGATTACTCGTGTTGTCCACCTCGCCAGGCTGTGTCGATCTGATGAGTGCTGCTGTTAGAGCTGCTCGTACCTGCATCCTAGAGGTCTTGTGGATCACCTCTGACTGTGTGTGTGTATTGACTGCTCTCTGAAGGGCCTCTTAAAAGCAAAGAATTTGTGTTTGTAGGGTGTGAACAAGGACTCTTATTTGATCTTGGAGACTCTGCCTACTGAATATGATTCACGGGTGAAAGCCATGGAAGTGGATGAGAGACCCACAGAGCAGTACAGTGACATCGGGGGGCTTGATAAACAAATCCAAGAGGTGATACCAATGTGAATGTGGACGGTGGGCTTTGAACTTCCTGCAGCGGGCAGCTTGGATTTGTGAAGTTTGGTTTTGACTTCACGTTTTTCTTTCGCCGTAGCTGGTGGAGGCCATCGTCCTGCCAATGAATCATAAGGAGAAATTTGAGAACTTGGGCATACAGCCTCCCAAAGGAGTCCTTATGTACGGGCCTCCAGGAACAGGGAAGACGCTTTTAGCTCGAGCATGTGCTGCCCAGACCAAGGTAAAAGAGACCTTTGAATGCTTTTGCTGTGGTAGAATAGTACCTCAGAAAGCAACATTTCCGAGGGGAAAGGGATTGTACCTGTAAGCTGGTGTTATGAGGGTTGGGGCTTTTTTGTTTACTTGGTGGCTTTAATTAAGGCTTTTCTGTAGCGTTCGGGTCTGGCACTACTGAAAACCCAGACATAGGATTGTCTTTCACTTCCCAGGCTACATTCCTGAAACTTGCAGGTCCACAACTTGTACAGATGTTCATCGGTGATGGAGCCAAGCTGGTACGAGATGCTTTTGCTCTAGCCAAGGAAAAAGCTCCTTCCATCATCTTTATTGATGAGCTGGATGCCATTGGCACTAAAAGGTGAGGTAAAGGCCGTGTTGCAAAGCTCTTGGGAGCTGCCTTGCTGTCCCTCTGCCTGAGTACATGAGGGAGGTCGAGCTTAATGCACAGCCTGTTTAGAAAGAGGCAAAACCAAATCACAGACCAAATCACTCACTGCAATCCTTGGTCTCAAAGTACATGTGCTTGAGTGAAATGTGTGAGCCCGTCCAGTTGTCTGCTGTGACACAAAACTGTTTACTGGTAACTGCATCAGGCACAGGAGAGTTAACCCTCATTTACTACTTAAGCCTGGACAATGTTAGCCCCATCAGCTCTAAGGACATCATAATGAGACTTAGGTGCTGCTGACTGTCGTAGTTGCAGTGTTCAAGATATCAGAGAGGAATTTGGAATAGCTTAACCACAGAGTGTGAAATGCTGTCATTCTGTTTTTTTTGTGTGATTAAGAACGTAAAGGTGGGGTGCTTGGGGTCCAGCTGATCTTTTTTTTCCCCCTCATTTCCTCCTCAGGTTTGATAGTGAAAAGGCTGGTGATCGGGAGGTGCAGAGGACCATGCTGGAGCTGCTTAATCAGCTAGATGGCTTCCAGCCCAATACACAAGTCAAGGTTGGGATCTAACAGAGCTGCTGAGGGCCAGGGCATTCTAGTAGGGGATGTAAAACAGTGTCCAGGGAAGAAGCTTGTCGGATCCCTGGGGACAAGAGAGGCCTGTCCTCCAGGTGCCTCAGACTGATAACCACACCTGTACTTAGGTGATTGCTGCAACCAACCGCGTTGATATCTTGGACCCAGCTTTGCTCCGCTCTGGGCGATTGGATCGCAAGATTGAGTTCCCGATGCCTAATGAGGAGGCCAGAGCCAGAATTATGCAGATCCATTCACGCAAAATGAACGTCAGGTATGGGATAGGTGTGACCTGTGGCTGTGTCATTAACACTGGTGGCATTATTTCACGGCTGTGGAGTGGTAATGCATCCCCCTCTGGTGAGAGCTCCATTGGGTTTAAGCTCTGTACACTGCTTGTTTTTGCCACGTGTTCTCAGACTTCTGTCTCTCCCCTCTCTAATCAGCCCTGATGTAAACTACGAGGAACTGGCTCGCTGCACAGATGATTTCAATGGAGCCCAGTGCAAGGCTGTATGCGTCGAAGCGGTAAGTAATCCTCTACAGCAGCCAGCACTGATAGGAGGGAAATATGAAAGCTAGAGTGGAGTAATGTGGCGCTCATGTGCCCCCACTAAAATATGTCTTGTTGGGCAGGGGATGATTGCCCTCCGCCGTGGAGCTACAGAGCTCACCCACGAGGATTACATGGAAGGAATCCTAGAGGTTCAAGCAAAGAAAAAAGCCAATCTGCAGTACTATGCCTGATCTCTGCCCAGTCAAGGCAGTGGCCTTGGCAGAGGACAGGACTAGACTGGACTGGACCGCTTAGTTTCTGTCTGGAAAAAATAAAGCATTTTTTTTCTCCTCTAAAACGGTGATGTGTTGGGGCTGTTGCCCTTGTTTAGTGACTCTGCATCTACAGAAGGGAAGGTAAGAACCTCCTGTCCTCAGTACCCAGCATGCTGCCCGTGGATTAAATCCTGCTCTGCTACTTCAGAAGGAGGACCACCAGGTAATTACTGCAGTAGGTGTACCATGATCTGCAGCTCAGGCATCGTCCACTGCTTTGGCGTGTGCAGCCAGTGAACAGCCTGTACACCTTTGTCAGAACCTTCACAGTTGAAATTTTCAACACTCGGTTCTGCAATGGAGAGGTGAATGGGATTCACACAAATGATATTACGACTTTTTCGTTTAAGTTTTAACTTTAACACCATTGCTGAGATGGGAGTGCACCGAGGAATCGGTCTGGTAATCAGTAGGAAAGAATCCACCATGACATCCTCTGAGCAAGTCTTTCAGTACTTTTAATGCCAGTTGAGAATTACAACTTCCATTTAAAAATTACACTTTTCATAAATACACTGACTTTAGCATTAAGTATCTTACATGCCACTGTATTGTATTTGAAATACAATGTAAACATCTCCAAATGCTGGCCATCTCATCTTTGCCTGTGCAGTTTTTGGACACTTGGGAGAGGGGTGGGGATGTGAGGGAGGAAAGAATAGATGGATGAAAGAAAAATGCACCCGGAGTACTTTGGCGGGTGTTCCTGAGTTAGCCATAGTACTTGCACTGGTTCCAAGGTCCCTGCTGCTTACTCAAGGGAGGGAACTTGTTCCAGCAGAGCACGCGTGTTCCTGCTGTGCTGGGCTGGGGGTGTTTGGTGTTGTAAAGGGATAAGTGGTGAAGTGAGCAGAAGCCACACGTTCCTGAGGAAAACACACTGCAGTTCCTTTGGCCAGTAATATTAGAGGGCTATACGTTCTGTGATGTTTGAGCTCAGAATTAATCATCTCCTTTTACAGAACAGGAGTTGCACCCACAAATTACTTGGGTGATACAGTTTGAGCTGCTGGGATCACCCTCCATGATACTTTATCCCAGCCTTGAGCAGAAGAGCTATAACCTGCGTGATGCGTGCATGTCCTGCTTGAAACAAGGCTGTGTTAGTTAGCTGAGTGAGTAACCCAACCTGCGTGAGAAGTTGAGGAAAACCTTATGCCCTCTTTTCCTAAAGCCAGTAAGAGATTTTTCAGTCTTGCTGCTCGGTTACAGCAGGCTCCTTTTGGAGACAGCTTTAGTGGTGAGTAAAAGCTGATACTACAGCATACAATAGCACAGGTTTCTGCTTTCGATGAGTTAATACTAATGATGGGCTAATTCTTTGGCCTAAACTCCGGCTTTAGATCACGATTCTTTTGGGAAATTATGGCCTGAGCCAACACTGGACAAGTCTGTTGCAAAAGTGTTCAAGCCAACTTCACATAGCTTTGTGCCCTAATTTGGGTCTGAATTACACAGACCTGCAGCAATAGAGTTGGTGCGTAAACATCCCTTACAACTGGACAGTAACAGGACCATGGAGGTACAGTTCAAAAAACAGCACAAAAGAAGACACAGCCTTGGACTTAATCCCTTGTAAACAGAAGAAAAACAAAACAGAACTGTCCCCCCCTTAAGCCATCAACGAGCAGATCGGCATTAATTCAAACCTGGAGTTGCTTGCAATGTCCGTGTCCGCGGCAGGAGGCGGTGTCCCCCGGGCCGCTATTGATTCCCGCGGCGCTCCGCGCACCGCCTCTTCCGGTGTTAACCCACAGCTCTGCCCGGGCTGCGCTTCCCAGAGTCCCTCCTCACCCCCGCCGACGTCACACGGCCCCATTCTCTTGTCTGGGCTTCTGTACGGATGGCCGGGAAGTGTTGAGGGATGGGGCCAGTGTGCAGAGGAACCCAGCCAGCAGGGTGAGGCCCAGGCCTCCCCAGGCACAGAACATGGACCAGCCATAGCCATGACTGATGTCCTCTGGCAGCCCGTACACGTAGCGAGGGTAGCGTGACAACTCAAAATTGATCCCAGCTACGCACGTGCAGAGGGAGATGATGCAACACGTACCTGCAGGGGGAAAGCAAGAGGGTTCCACAGTGCCCCCGGGTTAATTACTGATTGTTTCTTGTTTTTCTTTCCTTTGTTTAGTGCCCTTCCTCCTCCTGCCCGGGTATTCTCAAAGCTGTACCTTTTCAAAAATAAAAATTACACTTTTTTTCTTTCCAGTCAGTCACTTTCAAAAGGCAGAAAAAAACAAAAGAGAATGGCAAGATACACAGGAGTAGAGCATGCCTCACACCCCAAATAACCAGTACAGTCTGAGCTCCCTCTGTTGCCATTTAAACCTCAGACATTTGTAGTTTGTTACGCAGCAGCTCTCACAAGACTATTTCTAATGATGGATGTCTCCTACAG
Organism: Cyrtonyx montezumae; assembly: GCF_038088225.1. Lineage (NCBI taxonomy): Eukaryota > Metazoa > Chordata > Aves > Galliformes > Odontophoridae > Cyrtonyx > Cyrtonyx montezumae. Next base: position 35,846,140 of record NW_027071826.1, on the reverse strand, counting down.
AAGGTAAATGGCTGAAGCCCAGTTGTGCTGTGCTAGTTTGCTTTCTTCTGGGAGCTTCCAAACTGCTGCAAGCTGGAGTCTTGGGACACATAAAGTGCTGGGGATTTTTATCAACTGCTTCTCCATTGCTAGGTCTGAGAGTCACACTCTCAGTGGTACTGCCTTGTGCTTTTTTTAACCTATGCCAAAGTTTTGCTACAGCATTAACTAACTGCACAGTCTCATCTCTGGGAAACCATAGGAAGGTTAAAGGCAGCTGTTCTGGAGCCAGGCTGGCTGCGGAAGGGCTGAAGTTCTTCCAAACACTTTTTTAGTCACTAAGAGTCTTGTCTAATTATCTTTTTTTAACGGGGAAAAAAAATCACGTCTTTAACAGAGTTAGGTTGAAAGTAGTTTCAACCTGGTCTAGCTAGCCTAAGAAGTACACCTTGTCCAAGCTGAGGTCTGCTCTCCAAAGGATCCATGTTAACAAAAGGGGTCCTGTCAAACTGGAAAATAACAGACCTAAGGCTGGGGTAATCGCTGTTCTCTGACTGTGGCTCTTGGTCTAAATACTAAAGACATCTTACTGCAGGCAGCGTGCCCCTCACAGCAGAGCTCCAGTGCAGAAGCACACAGAGGGTTCCCAGTCTGCCTGCTCCCCTTTATTCCCTCACTGCTGTGCATGAAAACATTAAAAACAAAGCGTTCAAACGCGCAGCTAAGCAACATGTACAATGATGAGGACAGCACAAGGCTAACTGACGTCACCGTTACCGACTTCACACCACAGCAGCAGGCTGGCTTCCGGTGCTCCTCCCCAGAACGCTTCTGGAAAAGCTCTTACGGCAAGGGAAGATTCCTTGCACTCATAATGCGGCACCAAACTCCTATCACGACTGCTGGGTCAACGGCTAGAAACACACATCATCGTGTTCTTTGCCTCCATTACAGATGCTGATGCCTGACCTCTTAGATAGCAGCTCTGCCTTTCAATTAAGAAAAAGATGAGCAGCTAGTTAAAAGTTGCCTATTCATTGCCTGCAATTCAGAAGTCCCTATCCTTGTGCATCTCAGTAGTTCTTCGGTGGGTTTCTTGCTGCTATGCCCCTTCCAAGTAAAAAACCAAAATCTTGTTTTTCATTTGGTCAAGCAAAAGTACAGAAAGTCATCATTACCAAAAGATGTGAGCATCTTTGAGCAGCAGAAAGGTGCTGTACTTAATTTTCTTTGTTTTAAAGATTCCCTAGAGAAACCTATGCACTGAGTTTCCTGGCAGGAGCAGCAGGCTGCACTCAGAGCAGGCAAGGACTGCGCGCACTGCACGCGTGGTTCCTGCAGGCACACAGCAGCTCTCCAGAGCACAAGGCTCACATGCAGATACAGCAGGGGCTGCCCAACACATGGCAGCACAGCTCCTGCCAGGCGCCGAACGGCACCACGAGCAGAAGACAAGCAAAAGGCTCTCACCTCCCATTAAGAACAGCAGCCCGGCCACATACTGCATGAGCTCCTGCTGCTTGCAGCAACCCAGCACACCGATGATCCACCCAAACAGGATGATGGAGACTGCCATGCCAATGAAGCCAGCTGTCATCCTCCGCAGATCTGAAGAGACAAAAAACAGAGAAGCAAGAATAAAATGAAGATGGCGGCACCCAAACAGGACCTGCCGTTGCTAATGTTTTCACTTATACGTACGTGCTCCTCCTGTAGCTTCCTTGATAGGTAGCTCGCACAGCACACTGAAACCGTTGGCGCTCAGCCAACCGGACTCCCTTGGGCTGGGCACCATGCAACTAGAGGGCACTCCTTGCTGACCAAGAGCAATGCAGGTAACACATGCAACGCAGCCAGACAGCATAGGGCAGAAGGGGCACATTGTGAATTCTGCAATGGTTTGCAAACGGTACTGCAAGAACTGGTGTGCATGTGGTTTTTCTGCACTTTGGGGTGAGCACTGAAAATAAAAGGGAACACCAAAAATACAAAGGAGGGTGGCGTGAGGTGAAGACAGGAATAGTGGGAAGGCGAGCAGACAGAAGATCAATACAGTATGAAGGGAAGAATTACAGTAACAAGTTAAATAAAAATGCTGATGAACAGCACCCATAATCCGTAACACAAGTGCTGCTCTTGTCTCCTCCTAGTTCAGTCTATAGCTGCAGTTCCGCAGCACAGCAGCTCCCATAACTGAGGCCATACAGAATTACATGAGCCTTTGCAGCAAAAGCAGTACAGACAGAAACAGGAGCAGAAAATCATGAGCAAATCATGGTCATCAACAGGGTAAGCCTCAGTCACCTGTATGGGAAGGAGCCGGGCATGAGGCAGCCTGTGGGTTGGGAGCCAGCAAGACAGCGAACAGAGATGTTCCCTAAAAGAGCTTGTTGCCAGGGAGCTGCGTCAGGTCGCTTGTGTGCATGCAGAACCACAAGCTCTTTACAGGCTGTATGGTGCCGCCGCGCCTTGGCTTTGAGCCAGCTAGAAATTGCCTCTCCTCAGAGATCCAAATACAGTTTAGTCTCACAACACACTGTGCAGCCTGGTATTCCCAAATTCTCCTGCATAAGCTCTTCCAAATCTTACAGCCCCTTCCAATCATGCTCTCGGCTGCTTTCCCATCCTCACTAACAAATACGGTTACACTTAGAGACCCGTGGCAGGTACCTGGTTTAAAGATCTCACGTGGTGTTTGTTACCTTTAAGACAACCAGCAATGCAAACAGTCTCATCATCTGCGTTACTTACGGAGGGCGTGCCACTCATCCTGCCGGATAGTGTTGGTGATGTTGATGGGCAAGTTGCGTGGCAGAGAGCTGGAGGTGTAGTGATACTTCACAGCAGTGCAACGCTGAATAACTCCTGGAAAAGAGACATCAGTGTGAAACACAGCAATACCCGTATGCCTTGACCTTGCTGCTGAGTTGGCTGTCCCAGCAGAGCTCATACAGGAGGAGTACCAGAGCAAATGTCCAAAAAAGAACAGTGTACTTCAAAGTCTTCGGGGACCTGGAGCAGAAGTAGTCTTGCTACAAAGAAAAATTTGGAGATGGGAACCTTGCTAACATAGGCAGGCTGCTGGAAGGAAAGCCTGAGGATGAGCACTAATTACAGCCACCAGAAGGACCCAGAAGCTTCCAAGAGGAACTGGTACAATGTCTTTGGGGTAGCTGGGGAGTCAAGAGCATGCCAGAATACCAACACCACCGTTCTGTCTCTTATGAATGCAGAGCTGAATCATTTTTTGAAACGATTGAATAAATGCTGGAAAGTGAACTGAGGGGGAGAAAAGTTCGAATTCTCTCCAGTGGTCATTTGCTTTTCACTTCTAATGAACAGTAGTACCCTGCAGGCTTGTCGCCAGTATGGCTTAAAGAAAAGCGTATCCCCACTACAATTGTGGACCTACATATGTTCTTCTCTTGAAAGGGCTTTTTACTTCAGGAAAGAACCCAAACCAGTGAAAATGCTGGGGCTGCGAGGGAGGGAGGGAGAGAACAGCCAGAAAGGTAATAAAGCTAAAGAGTACAAAGAGCTCCCCCTCAACAGTGGCTACAGGGTCATTACCACTGCGAGCAGAACAGCCATTCAGGAGCAGCTGGCCAGCAGGCAGGTGGGCAATCAGGAACAGGGAGCTGCAGCTTCCCATGTTCACTAAAGACACAAAGCCCAGAAGAAATGAGCTCTGAGTTGCTCCTTCAGCCACGGGATGTAGGACTTTGCTCCTACGCCCCACTCACTCACTGGGACTGCGCCCAGCTTTTTCCAGCAGAGCCCTGTGAGGAGGAAGCGCCTGCTTCACGGGTGGGAGCTGCACGCACACCGCCAGCCAACCCCAGCTAGCAAGCTGAGCCGCCAGCTGCGAACAGGGTCCCCCATGCTAACAGAACAGTGACAGTTGTTACTTCAAGTGGAACAAGCAGGTGCATAAGGAACATGCCCCGAGAAAGGACAAAGCCCAAAGCTACATTTCTCAAAGCCTCTGAGTAGCAATGCATTGAAGCAGGCTCCTGCCCTCAGCTGTACCGCCACCGCCTGAGAAAACCTGTGGTCTGCATTCTTACAGTAGCTTACACGTAGAATAAAGCAAAACCTCCCCGCCTTCTTAGCGGATCTGCTCATTCAGAGCTTTTCAAATAACAATTCATTCTGCCTCTGGTTTATGAACTTTCTTCCTGTTCTCCAGAACTCAAAGTGCTGATTTTACAGAAGTGGGACACATAAGCCTATACTAAGGGAGTGTGCTCGCAAAGTGAAGAGCTCAGACATTGGAGAATTCCCGGATTTACACTGCCCGCAAAGCTCAGCTCTGACCTCTAATCTCCAGGCTCAGTGACAGCCTTTGGTTCTGCCACCAGGAACCACTTTTCCTGTAAGATTCCCACGTCTGAGAGCGCGGGATGGTCCTGCTCTGCTGTGAGCCAGGCGGCCTCTCGCTCGCGTTCCTTTTCCAACCCTTACATGTCGGGGAGAGTCAGGATCAGCTTAGCAGTGAGGGTGATCTCCCAGCTGAACATAACCCACTTTTTCCCACAGAATTATTGCACGCACCCAGGCAATCCTCAGTAGCCAAATTTCACATCTCTTGTGACAAATTCATGCTTCCAGTTTGCTGAGGAAGGCTCAAGCTTAATTTGCAGAGACAGTGTGTGCCCAGACACACAGAGGTACCCCATGGGCTGCATTCAGTGCATTTCCCGATCTCAAAGTTACCACAAAATCAAACCTATTTCAAAAGTATCCCAATTAGTCCCTCATCATAAAACTTTATATACCTTAGATCGCAGGCTGTCAGCAGGGACAGCATCCTACCCTCCATTTCAGAACCTGACAGCGAAGTAACTGCTTTTTTTTTTTTGGTAACAGACTCTGACAAGCACGGTAAGGAAACTTGCCAAAGTTAAGAAGTTTACCTTCAGGCGAGGGCTTGAACAGAATGGAACAGTGTGGTGATCAAGGACAAGAACTACAGGGAATGTTGGTGTTTTTGGCACACAAGTCAGATGAAAATGCAGGACAGAAGGGAGCATGTATTCAAGAGATTACATGATCATACCGCATACATCCAAGAAGGTTGCATGGCACCCTGATCCTAGCATCTCTTAGAGGCATTGCAAGAACATTATGCAGATTGTACTGTATGTGCTGTTTTCTTGATTAAAAAATAAATACAGAAGCAATGAACTGCTGATGCTTTCATGGCTGACCTACATGACCACGGCCTCCCACAGTCAACACCATTCTCACACCTTGTTTTCAGGAGCCTCTTTTCCTTCAGGGCTGCAGATGCAAAAGGTTTTCCCTCCCTGTAGCCTCTCACCACCCTCGGGGCATCACACATCTGTGTCCTTTGAAACATACATTCTTTTTCTGGAGCACTGAGGCCGGGTGAGACCAGAGGACACTGGCTCTGAAAGAATGTCTGAACCTGAAGACACCCAGGCAGAGCAGAGCCCCATGCCCTGGGCTGTAAGACACCTGGGAGGACAGCTCTGTCCCTCCTGCCCTAGGCCCAAGCAGCCCTGCAGCCCCACAGCCTACTCCCACCGCCTCTGCCCAACACTGTGAAGAGCTCTGTGGTCACCCTGTCCACGCCTCTAGCTCTAGTAAATCAACTCCCCCATTCTGTTTACTATCAGATTGCACTTAGCAATGGCCACAACTAAATGGCTTCTTTATTACGTATCCCACTACAGTACATGTTTGATGGAGTGGTCAGTCATTCCTTTAACTCTTCAGTTTATCAGCTGGGAGAACTGCAAGTACAGACGCCAGGACGAAGCCGTTTTCCCACAAGGGCCTCATTATTGCCACAAGTTCCTCCACTTACACGTCCTTTGGTTCTTACCTCCTCAGCTACGTGGCACTACTAGGGAGCCACTTCTGCCCAACACAGATGAGACACACAGTCCCATTGCACAGCTTTTCCAGAATAAGCTATAAAAAGCCATAAAACCCTTCAGTTCATGAGTAGTAACAAACCTTTTTTCAAAAAATAATTTCTTCAATTTGCTGCTGTTAAAAGATACAATGCTCACGTGAGCCCTCCGAGTAAAGCAAAGCAGACTATCAGTGCTGAGCTTTCCTAATTAATCATTTTCTGCTGTCACTGCCGTGCAAACAGTACGCTTTTCATATTAATAGACAACACCACTGAGCAGCATATAACAAACCCCTGCAGGATCTCACTACCTGCAAGTTCTCCATGCAAAATGTTATCGTTGCGGTACCCAGCACATAACCCCCACGGCACAGGCCCCACTCAGCAGTGCACTGCACTCAGGTTCCACACTCACGGTGCCCCCTGCACCCACCCCTGGCTTTGCTGCCACGTGTCAGTTCCCTGGCTGCTCTCTGGTACCAAATACTGACCTCCCTTTCCCATTTGTCCATCATTTCTTCCTTTGCGCTTCAAACAAACACCCACACATTTCTCCCTTTAAACACTTCCCACCTCCCCGTTTTGCCCCATGTTTTTTAACTCCTGTTTTTCCCCTTAAAAAACATAAAGCAAGGATATGTACAACATACATTAAAGTACGCACGCATATATCTTAGCAGCTAAAATGCTCAAGTTCTCAACTTTCACAGATCTTGCTTTGTATCAGTGGCAGTACATAAGTACTGGACTAGAAATCTATGGAGTTATCTCAATGGGTAAGGGCACTTATTAACTTATAAATGGATTTAAGTAATTTGTTCCAGTCTTGAGAGATGCCCAGAAAGGAAAAGAAACCTTATTCCAGAAATACTCTTCATTGTCTGATACAAAACTATCAAAATTACCACTGGACTTCTACAGAACTGTTTACCCATGGCACTGAAAGCCTACAGGAATCTCTAGCTCCAGGACCAGGCAGCATCACACATCTCCAAAGAGCCAGCTGGAAACTTCCAGCTCATCAAAGAGAAAGCAGCGCCTGCAGAGGTGCAGAGCAGCGAGCGTCAGCTCACACTAGGGAAAAAAAGCCCATCTGTTGGGAAGGTGCAGATACAGCTGCACTCTCGAGCTAAGGGCAACAGCCACACCTGACCACCAACCAGAAAAGCTGCTTAATCATAGCTGCATGAGAAAAGACAGACACAGCCAGAAAGAGAGAAGGCTGCGAGCAAAGCAGGTCGGGGAAGGGAGGAGAGTCGCAGCTATTTGAAGATCTGACTCTACAGGAACTATTATTAGTAATTTCCCCTCTATATGTAAATCTTTGGAGTAGCAACACGGCCAAAGAATGTAAGGGAAGGAATGTTTGCAGGGATGTCTATTATTAGCACAGCTGGAAAAAAAAAAAAAGAAAGAAAGGAAATAGAAGGAAAACATTTTGGATTCAGAGTCCTCTCAGTTTAACACGCCGGACCCAAAGGAAGATCAGCCACCATCCCACAGTGCCCTCATGCACACAGACACAGCCTCTGCCCACACAGTCTGACCACAACCGTGTCGGAGGAATCCCTCAAAACCAAAAGTACTGAGGAGCGGTATCCTCCCCATCCCTTCCCCATCTCAATGGCAGCTGAAAGCATGTGGTTTGCTGTGAAGCAAAAAACAGATAAACATCTTACACTACAGAGACAATTAAGAGAATGAAATTAATAAACTGCCTTTTAGCAAAATGGGATCAACACGGAACTAAAAATGACAACGCGTGAAATGGATGCTAGGAAATTAAACAGAGGAAGTAGAAGTCACACAGTGCTGGGGCACAGCCGTCCAACACTTTGGGCTGCCGGATCCACATATTGGTAGCTGCTCCAAAAGCAATGCCTGCCACTTACTTCTATGGAAATTACAACAGATACAATGAGTATGGTAACTGTTTGATAGGGCAAATTCTCAGCTAAAAAACTTTCTCTTTTAACAGAGTCACCACTGTCAGCTCGGCATTTCCAGTAGCAACGAACAGAAGCCTGAATGCCACGCTCATAAAAATCCACACCAGCAGATGTGACCCACTGTTGCTGTCACCACTGCTGAAAAGCACCACCCACTGTCTCACTGCAATAACAACAACCGTTTGGCCTCCAGAAACATTCACCAAGCATCTACAAATGCCAATGGGTGAAACGTTTTCCTCAGAAGAATCCAATGACACACCTTCACCTCATATGCACTTCCACGTCAGACTCCACTGTGTCAGACTGCCCCTCTGCAGCCAGCTGTCACACAGCAGCAGTGCATGATGAGGTACAGCACCTACTGCCACTGCCCACATCCGCCCCGACGGATTGCCATTTGCCTCAAAAATAAAACAGGAGGCATTACTTTTGGAGCAGTCCTCGTGAAACATATATAACGTAGTTGATTTATATAGGTAACAAAATATTTCATTTTTTACTAGTTTTTAATCAAAACCTAAAAAACCAGGAGAGAAACAGAACCAAAAACCTCGTGGGATATTTTACCTTGTTCTTGTGAAACGAAGGCACCAGGCCGGATTGAGTGCAGTGCCTGCAGCTCCTGGGAAGTTCTCAAGTATCATCAAATATTTTTCGTGACATTTTATTTCTCCTATGTTTCATCCTTGAAAACAGTTGTTTACAAATGTACACAACACCAAAGAGCGATGACGCACATAAGGCCTGAGCGTGAAGCAAGGGATATTTCTCTCTGCTAAGGTGGGGCTTACAAAAGTCCAGGAGAGAGGCACAACCACGTTTTTGAGTTGAATATCTGAAGGCAAATCTATACATTGCCTTTAAAATTTTGGGTGCTTACGTTGGCTGAAAATGGAACTGCAAATATACAAAAAACCAATAATGTCTCGTGCAGTCTTACAATGAGTTCTCAAATCCCCTCATCACAATGGAAAGCACAGATGCTTTTCCATAGGACTGTTTTTAGCTAATGCACCAAAATGCATAAAATTATTTGCCATAATGTCAGCTTTCCATTGCACTGTGCCCCACGTCCTGCTTTCAGCTCAGACAGGATTACCAGCACACTGAGGTGTGCTTGGTGCTGAGTGACAGCTGCGTGCCCGGGGCCTCTGCTACGCTGGATTGGCGTCACAGCTGGAAGCCACTGAAGAACTGCTTGTGGTTTTTCTTAAGATAGCGTTTCCATTTTGTGCTTCAGTGGAAGCACTTCTCCCAACTCCTACTCTCCCTGTGCTAGCAGATACCTGCTGGAACACTAAGTCCTGTTATTTGCCAATAACCACGCACAGCGTTTCTTATCCTAAGCCTGATTTGTGTGTCACTTACGGACTCGTGGGGCAGCCCACTGTATTATTTGGGCCACGGTACCGTCCAGCCCCGGATTTTCTTTCACGTGCCACCAACCACTTCTTTGTGCCGCACCGCAACAGCGCTGGATTCGCCGGAGCCCCGCGTGTGACCAGGGCCCGGCCCTCAGTCAGCCCGAGATCCGCACGGCCCAGCGCGCCCCTATTCTCTCGCTACAAACGACACCGCGCGTTTCCCCGCGCCGGACGCCGATTTGTGCGGGTTGTGAGAACGCCGCAGGGCGAGCACCGTGCCCGGCAGTGCCTGCGGAAGGGGCTCCCGAGGCGGCGCTCCCACGCGGCGCTCACTGCGGAGCTGTGGGGGCAAGGCGCGCGTTCCCGCGGCGCTCAGCACCGCGGACAGCGGCGGCAGTGGGGCCGCCCCGTCCCGCCCGTCCCCGTCCCGGCGCCCCGCACCTTTCCGGATGAGCTCCTCGCTGTCCGGCTCGTAGCCCGCGCGGTGGCAGCGCCTCCAGAGCCCCGACACGGTGGAGTTGAAGCGGCGGCCGCAGTGCGAGTCCAGCGCGGCGGCGGCGGCGGCGGCGGGCGGTTCGTGCGCGGGGTGCCGGCCGGGCAGCAGCGCCCGCGGGGGCCGTGCGCGGAGCGGCAGGTGCGAGCCGGGAGCCGACATGGAGCCGGGCGGGTCGCTGCGCTTGTGGCCGAAGCCGCGGCAGCGCTCGCGGTGCCGCCGCGCGTCCGTCTCGTACCACGAGTCGGTGCCGATGGCCACGGCCAGCAGCGCCAGGGCGGCGGCGGCCAGGAGCAGCCCCGCGCCGCTCAGCGCCTGAGCCGCGGCCGCCATCTTACCGCGCCGGGGGCGGCCGCTCCTCCCGCAGCCCGGCCGGGAGCCTCGCCCGCCGCGCCGCCCCCGGAAGGGAAACGGGGACGGCGGACGCCGCTCGTCGCTCGACGGCGCGGCGCGGTCGGGCTCGGGCCGGGCTCCGAGCCCCTCCTCCCTGCCGCCTCCACCGGCCCGAGCCGGGGCCGCCCGCGCGGCGCGAGGCCCTCACCTCACGGCGGTCGCGTGCCCGGCACCGGCCCGCGCTCGTGCGGGCGCGAGCGACGGGGGAGGGGCGGGGGGAGGAGGAGATCTACAGCGCGGGAGCGCGCCCTGCTCGTGCGGCGCGGGCACCGGGAGGTTTGCTGTTGGAAAGGTTCCGAGCGCCGAAGAGGGCAGCGCGGCCGGTGCTGCCGGAAGCGGGCCGAGTCCCAGCCACGAGGGAAAGGCGGCGTGCCCAAGGGCACCGTTCCGCTCGTTGCCCGGGAACTCGTTCCCTGCAGCTGCAGCTCTCAGGCCCCAAAACAGATTTGTAGGGCACCCGCTTTCCACATCAGGCCTACAGCTACGGGTACTCCACACGTTTAACCTCAGCTCCCTCTTCCCCCCCCCCCTTTTTAAACTCTTGATTTTGGTGGACAACAACACCTCGAAGGAGCCGCTTTGAGCAGCCGCTCGCCCGCACAAGAGCCCCGCACCAGGCCCTCGTCCTCCCCCTCCCCGCGCTGCACTCCCCCGCAGCGCGGCGCCCACGGCAGCGCGGGGTACAGCCCAGCCGAGCTGCGCCGCTGCCGTTTGCTCCGGACAGATGGCATTTGCAACCACGCAGCTGCACATTCACGCCCTGAAGGCAGGCAAAAAGAAAGGAACTGGCAAGGCTGCTCTTGGAAAGATTTTCTCACGCGTACCGACTAAATTACAAGCCTTCCACATCAAGGATGAAAAATTACTTTCAGACCCCCTCCCTGCCCTAAATAACACAGATCTTTCAACAAAACTGTCCGGGAAAAATCAGAATATTCACGCTTCCTAAACCCACAGCCCAGTTATCAGACTCACAGAACCGTTGGAGTTGGAAGGGCCCTCCTGCCATCCACCAGCACCCCGAGTCCTTTTCAGCAGGGCTGTGCTGCCTCCTTCCACGCCCCAGCTTGTACTGATGGCAGGAGTTGCCACGACCCAGGTGCAAGACCTTGCACTTTGATTTGTTGAACTTGATGAGCTTCACCTGGGCCCACCGCTCCAGCCTGTCACTCTACAGCTGTTCCTCAGGCTCTAATCACAGAAGGGGCAACACCAAAACCACCACCCTTACGAAGTTCCCTTTGTTACTACAGCAAAAAGCTACTCTGTGTGTGGACACCTAGGCAGCTCCACCTTCAGAGTAAGAAAGGGATGAGGAAGGAGCACACAGCACAGACCCACAGACAACCGAAGAAGGCAGCACGGTTGAACCCAGGCACAGAAAAGCCAGGAAGTTCCACCACAACCAAAGCCCCCATACCACCAAGTGACAGCCTCCATCACATACTTGTGTTTACTTTCTTCCAGCTCCCAGGTTATCACATTCCTTCTTCATAAAGAAGTCTTCAGCTGACAGTCACTTATTACCATTCAGTACTTACAGCCTGAAAACTTTTCAAATGAAGACTGGGAAAGACATGCGTTGAACCTGAGATTTCAAAGTGTAAAGAAAATCCCTCTATTGCTCTCCAGACTCTGACTACATATGATGTTTGATGAATAAGTGTCCTTGTCCCAGTTCAGTGTCAAGCACTGAGGATCGTAACTACCAGATGCACTCTGTGGATTTTAGATGGGGAAAAAAAAAAATCACTATCACAACAAAACATGTTTGCAAAACTCTCAGGATAGTCAGTTCCCATGCAAATTCTCCTCTCAAAGAGGAGCAACTCATCTGGTGATACTTTCCAGGGGACCGAGACTGGCAACCAAGAAATACAATCAGACCACTGCACTCCTGGCCCACAATACCATGGCAGCAGGGACAGCAAACTGAGCTAGAAACTTTTCCTTCTGTCATGAAAAGTCAGAGGAGAAAACAGTCCAGAATTCTTTAGATCAACCCAGAGATACACTTCCACAATTCAAATAAAATTTGAATACGTAATCTGAATTCAACAAAAAAAAACACAAACCCACATTGAAAACCATTTATTTCATCTCTATTGTCTCCATGCATTGCAGACAAATACAGATGAAGAAGGAAAATGCATAAGAGCAGCTGAAAAAATAGAGCTTAGAAAATACTAGTCTCTCTGCATTTCCAAAAGTGACAAATGTGGTGGAGTGATGCTCCATTTCCTCCCAAGGCTCCACATCCTTACCCTCAGGGCTGACACTGTACATAGAGGAAAACGAAGAGGAGCCCCTCCCATAAGCCCTCTGCTACCTCCTACAGGGTGTCTTCTCAAGAACTGCAGACTTTCCAGGCCTCCAATATCAGCCAAGGAAAACAACTCAGAAATTCTTTCTTCAGTACCATCCACTTGACATTCCTGAATGCTGAGCACAAATTCCTGACTGTGGTTAAGTCTTGGCAAGACTCAGTGCTGATGCAATAACGCCAACTCACAGGCACTCACCGGGCAATCCTTCAACTTAAATGCCATCCTAATTTTGAGAAAGACATCTCGGGAACAGCAGTCACATCTTTCTCTGCAAACTCTTCCTGCAGAGCACTGCTCCTACAGGGTCCGGCCAGCTTCAGCTCCCAGGGAGTGGGGGGAAACTACAAAACCAGAACCAGGGGATCATATAGTCCCCCAGTCCCTGCAGTATAATCAGATTAACCCTCCTTGCAGGAAAAGCAGATGCTACTTCCAGACTTCAAACAACTGAATGACAGAGGGATAAGCTGGCAAAAGAAAGCAACTTTTAAAGAAAATACCATTACTAATAATAATTTAAGAAATTGCACTAAGCCTCCCTCCTTGTGAAACCAGTTATTGTGTGAGCCTAGAGTAAGGAACGCTGACAACATTTCAGATAGCAGTTCCTGGGCAGAGACAGCTGCAAGCATAAGCTCTCCAGCTTTCTCTGAAAAGTAGGACAGGAGCTGTCATAAGAAAATAACTGTGTCTACAGTTCAGGAATCTCTCAGAGAAGTAAATGCCTCTGCTGTGGGCAGCATAGCTGCCTCATTGCTCTGACCCAAATTACCCCCTCAAGGGACAAGCCCTTTTAATAAGGCTTTGCGCAGACTGGAGAGTTATACTGATTTACAAAAGCTGTTTAAAAACAGAACTGAATTGGTGCAATTTCCATTGTAGCACCTGTGTCCGATGATTCTGCTAGTTCAATTAGACTAACTTCTAAAAGTGAGGATAAGCCCTGCAGAAGACAGCAGCACACAGCCCTGTGGTACTAAAACACTCCTGTGGAAAGAGGGCCTGGTCATCCCTGCTGGCTTTGCCCAGACAGGCAAAGCACTAGAAATATAATTCAAGCAGTTTCGCCCTTTCCATTCCACTCTCTCCAGTATTCCCCTGCTGCTGTGGCCCTTGCTTAAAGAGCCACCAGTACTGTTTGTTACCCATTCACCCCCAGCAGACAAACTCCACTATGAAGCCCAGAAATCAACTATGTGGTTATATTACACCCTTAAATATGCTACAGTGAACAAAGGAAAAGCTAACCTGGAATATATGACGTTGACCAAGCTGTACTGTGTTCAACCATTGTTCAAGCTGCCCAGACCTTAGCCATTGCAGTCGTGGGCTGAGTAGCATGCCAGATAACATGCTAACCATTCCATCCAAGGAGGATTCTGAGACTGGCAGATGGTGGGTGAACTGGGTCTTGAGAGCAAGCTCAGAGCTATTGTTCAAATAGTGGTTACGAGAAGAGGGAAGCCAGTAGCAGAAGCCATGTGGCATTCTTTTCAGATGTAGGTGAGCTTAGCGTTTGGCAAAAAAGAAACATTTCTGACCTTTTTTTTCAGAAAAAAAAAAAAAGCAGGCTGTGCTGGCTGTTGGAGTGGCAAGGGCTGAGGCAAGTTATCTCCAAGCTGAGCAATTTAACTGTAGTGACCTATCCTGAAGTGCCTCAAGTTCTTGGCTTGTTTTCAACAAAACAGACCGAAGTGGACTAACATAACTAATACTACCTTTAGAAACAAGTGATGTCAATGGAAAGCCAAAGAAGCTGACAAGGAGCCTTTGCTCTCTATCTACAATGCAGGTTGTCTTAGCACTGTAACTCCTCATGGGTAGGGAGTTACCCATGGCTAAAGCTGTTGGGTTACTGCTGCTTTGCCATCCCTGTTCTGTCTCCAGCCCTTAAAATGTTAGGAGAAGTTCTTCATCAGCTGCATGAACCACCTTTGTTGTTTCCACAGAAGACCTTGGGAAGTGCAGTTCCATCAGAATGAACCAAATGAAACATCCATTCCTGGTGAAGCATTTCTTCAGTTCATTCTGTTCACTGTATCTTTTGCTCCATTAAAAATGTAACGGAAGCCCCAGTGTGTGGGATTTTAGCAGAACAGGGATGAGAGAGCCAGGTCTTACACACCCAGACCTCCTTTCTCACCTGCTTCTCACACTAGCAGCCAGATCTGCACACACACACATAGAGGAAGTAACATTAGTGTTCCTTATTGCTTTGTAGCATCTCAGAGTCTCTGGTGGCTCTGGGAGGCATCATGAGGTCTGTGCAGAGGTCAGTCAGTTGTGAGCAAGTAGCACCATGACTGTAATGCCTGTACACAGGAGCAGAACTTGCTGCAGGGAGTTCCTAGGGGAAAAAAAAAACAGCAAAATGAGGAGGCAACATAGAACAACCATGACTGGTTTGTTCTTTGCCCTTCCAAATCTATCATAAGAAGAACATGTTAGAGGAGTCATGCAACTACCACAGCTGAGAAGATTCCTTCCCAGCACCCCTAACTAAGATGTTGTCTATAATCTGGCATGCATTTGATCCTTCAGCTGCAAGGTTCACCTTTAGGTTTCAAAAATCAATTTAAGCTGGTTCAGTCATTCAGCTACTCAAGTGCAGGTTCCCACCCTTTTTCTCACAAGAGAATCGGCACTTGTACAGCATGTCCAAAGATGGATTAGGGACCTCATTCAACTTATCAGCTTTTTCTTTTAAAATGTGACTATTTGTTGAATTTTACCCCTCCTCAATCCATCATAAATTTAAGGTGGCGCTAAAAGCGACTGTGTACCTACTACCTCTCCATACTCTGCAAACATCTGCACCAGCACAAGAGGTTACCAACCAAAAAGAAAGCTTCCAGATGGCAACTAATATTGCTCTACCAATGGTTCCTGCCATTGGTAGATCTGCAGTTCTGCTTTGGAGTACTTCCTGATTTGTTTCAGTAAAAATGAACTAGATTAGTGAAGTTCTCTTATTATTCAACTATTGAAGTAGTCATTACAGCTAAAGTATACGGGAACATTTGGGGACTGCTCTGCCAGGAGATCTGAGAAGAGATTTACTGTGGTACAGTGCCACAGCCTCATTCATGCTCCAAGAAACTAGAATAATGCAAATAAGAATATACTATATGTAATATACTATATACATATACTGGGATATAGATAACAGAAACTTTTTACTCACACAGCAACACAGTGATATCTAATAAAAATTAATAAGAAGCTAAAGAACAAATAACAGGAAGCATCAGTTCATGCAGCACAGTCAAACTACGGAAGATTGCAGAAAGTCCAGAGTATTACATAGGATCTTAAAAGAGATGTAAGAAGCATGAGAAGGATAGGTTCATGTGTGGTTATCAGGCACAAAAAGCCTAGATGGAGCCTCGGTTCATACAGCCTCTAAGCTAAGAGAAGACTGGGAAAAGTGTCACCTTACTGGATATATTTCTCAGCACCCTGTTTTAGCTGGTTGGGCTACTCACTACACTAGGACATTCTTTGGGACTGACCTGCTGTAAGGTTTTAATGTTTTATAGGGTCTTCGTAGTCCCATAAGTTCAACAGCTATCACAGCAGCTCATCAATGGGACTTGGAAAGCTGGCATTCATGCGCTCCCACAACAGGCACGGGGAACCGTTACAATGCTGCTCCATGGCAGTCAGAAGTGCTACAGTACAACAGAAGCAGCACTTACCACGGGTTCTTTTCCTCCAGGAGATCAGGCACAACATTTACCAAGGCAATATACAAAAATCCTCCAGAAGTGAAAGGGAGGATCCAGGCTACAGTTTCCCCTGCACAAGTACAGAAAGCTGTCACTATTACTGAGACAAAGCCATAAGAGAGAACAGAGATGGGAATGAAGACATATACATGGAGATCACGGTCCCCTCACATGCCTACAGAAGTCCCGGGGAGCCTTACCTGCTCCTTTTGGTGACTGTGCACATATTGCAAAGCAGGCCCCTACAATTCCCCCCAGAGCTGTAGAAAGCTGCATCTTGGCTGCACTCCAGCGGTCAAACCCAGCCCGAAGTAGGATTGCAAAGTCCCCAACCTACAAAAATCAAGAGCCAATAGTAAACAAACATTCTCAGTCAGAGGACACTCTTAAAAAGGCAAGTACTTCTAGACTGTTTCTAACCTTCCACATTTCAAGTCTCCCAGAGGAGAGCTTTCAAAGGGACAAGAAAACATTGAGCAGACTGAGCATTCTGCATTTAGTCAATGAAACATCCTTGTAACACCCCCCAGTGACAAGATACAAAGTCCTCTCACCTCATGTGGGATTTCATGCAGGAGAATGGCCATCGTGGTTAGGAACCCAACCTACAGCAGAGAGAATGTGTTTCAGAAATAGCCTTTCAGATCTGAGAGATGAGACTTCTAGCGTGCACAACAGATCCTTTCTCTAGTTAACATTCTTATTTACAAGGGCAGATGAGCTAACCCCTCCCCATAAATCTGGACAAACATGGCCCAGGTTTGAAGGAGCTCTGCATCAAAGGTCAGATTTGCCTTTTTCTTTTAATTATTATTTTTTTAATTACCACAGTTTCCAATTTCTCAGAAACTTTCAGAAAATAGGAAATAATTCCTCAAATCTTCGAGGTTTTTTGTACATTGCGTCAAACTTGAGAACAAGCATCTCCATTGCAGTATACAGCTGGTGACAGAAGCCTTACCTTTCTGCTAACCAGGAAGCTGGCTGCTACCGCCAGGCCATGTGTGAAGTTATCAATGGTGTTGGCCAGCAAATTGAGGTACCCGCTAATCTGCAAAGAGAAGGAAGAGCCCCTGATAAAGAGACATAAGATGAAATGAAGCACCAGACATGGCACAGGTTAGAGTCATGCTCAGATGGCAATGGTGAGGACATGGCATTTCTGGTGACAATCTTAAACTACATCACTGCTCAAGTACAAATTTAACCTTTAGAATAAACTCAGTTTTGGGGTAGGCAAATGTCGTTTGAGATTAGGAAAGTCATCTTACTGGAGCAGAAACGGAGACAATGCAAATAACAAAGGAGCTCCCAATTCAGGCACAAACTGAAAAAGGAAAAATAATAAGGTCAAAATATCCAATTCACAATGAACCAATTTTTAACACTATCTTACACAGTTAACTGGCTATAAATGTGACCTGACTTATCTTCTAGTCATGTATTTTAATACCTATTAAATATCTCCTCTTCAAAAGTTGGCAACAGTGCAACGGAACAAATGCTGCTGAAATTGCTTTTTAAAACTAAATAAATCTTGAAACATTGCACTAAAAAAAGATTCTGCGTGTGCGTTTGCGTTCCCTTAACAAAGAATAAAAAGAATGTGATGACAGTCCCCCAAAAATACACCTGCTGGAAGGCTGGAGAGCATGTATATGCATTAGTATACTGATAACACACTTCTGAACACCAAAAGCGTATGCCAGCTTCCTTTCTCATAAGTCCATCTCTATGTTAGACTTCCCCATCATTTTAAGTATGTTCATCTTCAAAAAAAATTATGTACCTGATGTAAAATGATGATGAGAGCACCACCCCAAAATCTTCTGCTCACAGGCTATTGTGCTTCCTCCCCACCTCCCATAAGATTTAATACACACACAAAAAGGGGTGTAGGTCCTGAGTCACTGCAGCTCTCTTCAGGTTAAGTTGTTATCAATGCAGACTTTTTGGACTGCAAGAACTAATTTGCCATACGTTAGCTGCAGATACAGGGCAGCAGCTGATAAGTAGCAAGGAAAGACCCTCTAGAAACTGCAAGGCACCGGTGCTGAATTTTAGCTGGAGAAACACACATGCCAATGAGTTTCAGAGGCCCTTCTCAGTCTCCTCCTCTTCCCTGCTTCTATCAACTTCCCTTGGGAATCCTTTATTCCTGCTATCTGTATAACACAGCTCAGGTGGAAGTTTCTGTGAGGTATCTCTCTCAAAAGCATTACCTTTCTGCAGAGTACTTTCCACTACACAGTCTCTGAACATCTTCAAAGGCTTTACACTTTTCAAAGTGCATACAGAAGTGAAATATGAAAATATGGAATTAAGAAAAGCCCACCTAAAGATCACGTTTAAGTCAAGATCTAAGTAACATCCCCACAATGGATGCAGAAATTCCCTGCATGTTTTTCTAACAACAGTAAACACAAAGTAATAATGTGCGCAGTCAGAGTCACAAACAGCAGCTTTACTTATCATTCCTTATTTTCAGTTAAATATGACCATCTAAAAATTCTTCTTCCCATGTTGGCTAGTAATAATTATTCACAGACGTTTTACGCAAAAATGATTTCCCATACCACTGTATAGGCAAAAAATAGACTTCATGATTAAAACATTACGACTTCTGTTTGTCAGTGGCTTGGGCAAAAGCTGTCACTGAAAGAAGCAAAGCCTTGGAGTGTTCAGAAATAAATCGAGTTGATTTGACAGTTATGAGCCTCTGACATTTGCATTCTGCGAATATCTAATAGGATGATCTCATCGTTCATAAAGAGCACAGCAAGATGAAGTGTTTATGTTCATGCGTCAGAATTAATGTCACTGTGCAATAAAACTTGCTTCTACAAATCTGCAAGGATCCCTGTGCTACAGGGAAAAAGAATAAGCAAGGAAAATGTACTCTACAGTGTTTTTACTATTTGAATGAATGAAGGCTGCAATGTAGGGCAGAAACAATCTGTGTTTGGGAGCAAAGGATGACAGCTATATTAGAACTTTTACACCATTGCTGTGTCCTAGCTTAAATACTGCAGGAGGGAGGCATCCTTTGCACCCAAAGAAGATAACCAATCGCAGCCTAATAATTACTGAAGCCCTGAAGGGTGACTTGTACCCTCACCTTTTTGTGTTTTTGCGCGTAAGCATTACTGAGTGCATAATAGAACTGAAGAAGTGTTTGTTATGGATTCTTTTATTGTCTCTGTGGGCATCTACTGTGCTTACTTTCAGCAAGGCTTTATCTGTATGTTCCTTTCCAGAGGTGTAGTCCATGACAGCCGCTTCCCCACCATACAAGGGCAGTGAGACCCATCTGCTGATTTGCCAACCAGGCAGGTCTGCCAAGCTGCATGCAACATCTTAAGTTCTGACAGAGTTTTCAGCAGCACATAAGTGTGCATTCCTCCTCTGCCACCATGCTGATTTTTACAGAACTCAAAATCTGATTACCCTTGAGACACCTACCCCTCTTGAACTTGGGTAAGCTTAATTATGGATTCAGAAGTTACTGAAAAATGAAAGGCAGAACAGATGGACAGACAGATGGAATGACTGCTTACATCGTTTCCTAACAAAATAAGGTAACAAAGCAGGAGCATCTTGATAGTTTTGGTAATTTCTCCCCTACCAGAAAGGCTATTAAATTTTTCAGGTTATACAGCCAGAAGGTAGAAAGTTAAAACTACATGTTAACTCATTAGCTTCTATTTCATGTGTATTCAGAATAGTCTTCAAGACTGAAAACAGACGTTAGGATTTCAAAGTTAGAAGGCCTCTCCATGATCATTTAGACCTACATAACGCAACTGAAAGAGCCTCCTTCCATTTCTGCATGAAACCCATTGTTTCTTAACCTACAGCATATTTTGTAGAAAACATCTTAAACTGCACCTTAAAAACCCACAAGTGACATAGATGCTATGCCTCTAGGTAAACTGGCACACCAAGTTACTCTCTGTTACAGAGTCACCAGTTTCTGATTTGCTCTTATTTAGTGCAACTCTAGCTATTCAAACATAGTCATGTCTCTATCATGGCTACTTTAAGTCAGCCCTGATTTATAACATCTATAAAACTAAAGGCTAAAACTGTTTACCATGTACTGCAAACCTGAAGTCATTATTTCAGAATCTTCCTGATCGCACTGCAATTCTTTTGTACTATTTTGTATGTTATGAATAATGCTACCGAAAACTTCAGGTATACTGCTATGTAGAAAGCCAAGTCTACAGCTATACTGACAGAGCACTTGCTTTTTGTCTTACATACTATTTCCTGTTCAACCACTCATCCTCGTGACTGTATCGTAATGGAAGGAGTGTGTTCAAACAACTTCCTGTCGTTATTCTTGCACTTCTTTCCATGGCACTGACTTCCTGGAAACTGTCCCCATCTTGGAAGTGGGATCCGCATTCTTTCTTAACAAGCAGATACTGAGCAATAAGACAAATTAAAAATTTAGCTCTTTTGATCAAGTTCCTCAGTTTTGCCATATCAATTAGCATTGATCACATGATTATTTTTTACATTAGCACAAGGCCCTGAATATTTGCGTCCCTCATCAGCATTTCGTTTCTACTTGAAATCAGTGGTGGACTCAAAAGTCCACAGCTCTTTGTATAAAACTTTCTAAAGTTATGGCATAATGTTTCATAATCAAAAAATACTGACTTCTGCCCTGCTATCACCTCCAGAAACACCAGGGCAGCACCTTGCGGATTGTGCAGTGTCACATACCAATTACATGAATGTGATGGGTACCAAAACACCCAGTGATCATAGCACATCTTTCACATAGTGTTAAAAGAAGCATGAAGTTGTAGCAAAACTGACTTAAAATAGGAAAAACAAAGAGCTTCTGACTGACCAGATGTCCAGGTTCAGGCTAGACTGTGCAACCACACTGCAAACTTTCTGTTCACAGTCATTCTCCTATAAACCTTCATATTCTTACAGGCTTTCAAACTCAAAATATAGGTCTTCTCCTCAGCCAAACTTGTCTCTTACTCTCCTGCTTGTACTATTCAACTAGACAGGGTTTTCCACAGTGAAAAGATAGTAACAAAATTGAAAGCAAAGCCAAACTTAAGAGTAGTCTCTGCCCAATGACAGTCCTCCTTTTCCATTCTCCACACCTAATCCTGCAAGCTTGTTGATCTACTTTAACCCAGCACTACAAGTTTACATGTAAAGCTGAATTAAGAAGCTAAACTAAGACAGAAACCTACAGGGAAAATAATAATAAAATCTTAGCCCTTTTAATTCCCTGAATAGGTTCACTGTAAGATTCAGATGACATCTAGTGAAAAGGAAATGATGGGAAATGCAGGTTTGGAGACAGAACCAGAAAAGAGGCTCACTTTTTGGCAACCGATAGCTGCCAATCAGAAACAAACACCCTGTGCATCTCTTACCTTGATTCTGTTGTCCGTTCGACAAGACTGGAGAGAAGAGCCATTACACTGAGTTGAATTTGTTTCTGCTCTTTGGGATCTGCCTGCCACCTTTGACAGAGGGTAGCCATTTCCATTGGGAATCTTTCCAGGTGGGGCCTTGTAATCACAGACCTGAATTAGCAGAAAACAACTTGTTACTGCTTTTTTGTCCCCAACAAAGACTGCAAATCTGTGTCAGAATTCCAACCCGTCAGTCTTAATGGTTTTGTCCTTTCAACACAAATCAATAGCCCAGTCTAATCATAGCAACAAACTAGAAATAAGACAGATTTCAGAGCGTTTTGTCACATCTATAGGGTTAAAAAAAGAGCAATGACTACCTTAAGGATCAGGAGAAGGAAAACAGAAAGAGGGAATCAGTCACATTTTGACATGAGCAAGTTTCCACTGGAAAGATAAGGGGGTCAACCTGTCAGTCCTGATGGCAGTTTTGTTCTTCCTAGTGCACTGAGATAATTGAGTTCAGAGAATTTGCCTACAGCTGGAATTGTCAACTTCCAAATAAACTGTCCATCTTAGTCTTCAGTCTCCATACAAGGAGTTCCAGTTCATTTCAGACTTTAACGTCATGTCCAATCAAACCATTACCTAATTGCTATTATCCACTGTCTGACATGCACTTTTATCTCTCAAAAGGCATTGCACAGCAAGTACTGAACAGCCTATATAAGCTGCTGTTATGAACTGTGAGATGGCTTGGGCCTTTATCTTGGCATTACCTTCTGGTCCCTCTTAGTCAGTGCTTCCCCTCTACTGCTGGATGACTCAGGTGTGAATAACTACATAGTATGACTTGGCCAACTAGAAACCCTTTCTACCATGTTAGCAATTCCACTGAAGAAATGCCTGGTCCAGACAATACCCATGTCTTCCAAAGAATGCAGGTCCTTGTCAAGACTGAGGACACAGGAGAGTGAGTTACAATTATTCAGTGGAACACATCAGCAAGCTATCATCCCTCAAAGCTTTTCTGAGCAAATGTCTCAACCACAGAGCACTCCAGCTCCCAGTCTCTATAGGAGGGGAGCTCTTTTTCACATATACCACAACAAGAACAAAACTAGCCCAAAGATGAGAAATCTCAGATAAAGCCACAAAGCCAAAGCCCGGAGATGAAACACCTTCTAGCACGTAGTGTCAAAGCAGCAGCAAGAAGCTCCACTGATAAAACTACTCACAGCTCCAGGATCATTTGCTGAGCCAGTCAGATACGGCAGATGAGGTGCTCAGGACGGGGCTTACATCTGACTCATGATTCAAACAGAACAGCATACTCTCCCCTCTGGCTCTCACTTACCACACCAGGGCACTCCTCCTCTTCTTTCTCCAAGAAGATCTTCTCTAGTGCCAGGAAAGTCAAGAAACCAATGATCACCCAGAGACCCAGAAGCTTCTGCTGCTGAAAGCTCTGCCCTTCTCCTGAAGAACAAGAGAAAATTCTTCATTTTACTATCAAGGACAGTGTCTTCCCATACGGGGGAAAAAAAAAAAACAACCTGTCCCTGCAAGAAGTAAGGAAAAAAGCATATCTCATAGCAAATAACTTTAATCTGCTCATTCTTGATCCGAGAGACATCTTCACCCCAGAATTCTCAGAGTAAGAGCTCCCATCCCTTTTACTTCAATACTGCAGTCCAGATCATTTCTTGAGAACGTCAGCAACTTTCCTGTGCCCCCAAGGCAAGAGAGGATTATATCAACAAAATTCCTGCACTTCCATCTACTGAAAAAGCAAGCGCTAACATGAAGTCTGCCATTAGTAGAGCTATGGACTAACCTTCGCCTTTCTGCCACACCTGGGCAAGTTACTAAGCCCAAAGCTATAAACTTTCTTTCCAATTACTGCCAAGTGTGTGAGATAACAACTGTTCAGCCTGGCTGCAGAAATTGAGATTGCACTGCAGTGGAAGAACAGAACAATTCTCCAGCGGGGCATATATGGGTCACGGAAACCTTCATGCTCCAGAATAATGTCAGAAGCAAACAAACTAGTGCAGGAAGACATCTGAGCACCCCTGTAAGAAGGGAGTAAAAAAGGACAGCAGGCTCTGCTAACAGTACCAGAGCCAAGAAAAGGAAGTGGACCAAAGAACAAGCAGATTTGTGGAGTATTTGAAATCCCAGGAGATAGATGTAACGAAGTCTGGGAAAACCAGAACACCTTTTTCCCTGCTTTTTCATTTTTAGCCAAAAGAATTTCTTGGTTCCCAAACAGACTGGACACAGCAGCACTTGCCTTCTCATTACGTTTGCCAGAGAAGAAAGATACAATCCCTGTAGGTTTCAACAAGCCAGACTATCCCAAGAGTGAAAGAGATATTGATACCACAAGCTCCATCCAAACCCCAACATTTTAGTTTGCCAAGCAACACAGGTCTTTCATCACCTGTATTTGTGTCCTTCCCCACCTCCCCAGCCACCATCTTAATCAATGGCTCTATTGACAGTCAGTTTTCCATGGCTTCTCCTGTAGCAAAGACAGAGAAGACAACACATTTGGGCTCCAACTGATAAAATACCAATGGAGTAGCCTCAGTTCAAAGTAGAAGGCTTTAGGAGTAGCACTGGGATAAGGGCAGATTTATAGGCAAGGTGCATCTGATAGGACAAAATGACTGCCACCTGAGATGGTAAACATTTTCATGAATCATACCACACGGATGCACTACCTTCTATAAGAAGCATTCCCTTTCCTTAGGGAGTGCACCAAGGAAAAACAGAGTCCAAGGCAAGAGAAGCTGAAGAATGAGTAATCTGTTAGAAGTTACTAAACAAAAAAAAAAAACTATACCTAGCTCAGGAAGTTTCCAATCTTGAAATCTTTGGAAGACTGCACATACAAAGAGAACATATTACATTTTTCTATTTTTTGTATACTCTTCTCTAGGCATTTGCTTTTACACGTTGTTCAAAGCAGAATACCAGCTTAGACCGGTTTTCGGTCCAGCGCTGACCCAGCCTGGCTAGTTTCTTGTGTTTTCAAAATACAACAGACTCAAAAAATGTAGTAGTAGGCATAGCATGAACACCCTTTAGGAATATAAGGTTTTCATACCTGCTGTTGCACTACATGTATAGGCCCAAGCTTCGGGAAGCAGGTGGAGAAACACATTCCCCAGTAGTCCACCAATTGCAAAGCTCAACAACTGCTTCAAACGACGTGATCCAGCTAAAAGAATAAACAAAACCCAATTATAACTCAGCTAGAAGTCAAAATATCTCCAGCTGAGCTTTTGCACAAAAAGACCTCAATTAGAAGCACTTTCAAGCCAAGCTTTCGAAAGAGAGAGCATGAAAGAAATAACTGGAGTGCAAAAAAAAAAAGCCCTTGCACCATCTGTCTGGGACAGCTGTGTGTGGGGAGATTCTGGACTAGGCAGCTCCCCAGGGTGTACAACAAGTGACACTCTCTATACATGCTCCTTCCAGGACTTGCATTTGTTAGAGGACTCTATCAAACTGATAGGTATGACCTGAAGTAAGTGGAAATAGAGCAGCTATACCGGATGACTGTATTTCTCTAAGACTGGCATGATCTAAGGTCCTGTTTGTCACAGTCATAATTCAGGACCTATGGCTTCAGGAAGGCTAATGCAGGTAACAGGCTGACCTTCTGAGCGCAGAGCAGCTCCTGTCTCAAAAGGAATCACCAGCAAGGGGAAGATCCCACTCAGCCCCACCATGAACGAGCCAATGAGGGAACAGATCCAGGCATCCAGCCGCTCACTGCTGAACAGGTCTCCCCAGGACTCTGCCTCCTTCTCACACAGAGGACCAGAACTGGTGGCAACATGATTCTTCAAGAGCGGTTGAGCTTCACAGGCCACGATGAGAATCAAGGTGAATGTCCCATTGAGCAGAAGCTTTTGTTTTGTCATTGCTAAGTGGTCTCAACCAGGCTGGCCAATCTCTGAAAAGAACAGATGAGAGCAGTTCTGAGAGTGTACAAGAGGCTCCTTTCCACCACCCAGGAGGAACAGCCTTGGTCTTGACATCCCGTCCCACAATATTTTACATTTCCCCCGTACCCCACCTCACTGAAGCATCTGAAATTCTGTTACTGACATATCAATAAAGGACATTCTTTATCATCAAGAGTGTGAAACTGCGCATGAGATCTTGTGAAAGAGTCCGCCTTCCACCACCTCTGCTCCAGTGGTTTGGATGAGGACTCCACAAGGCAGGACCCTCAGGTCCCCCGTGTTTGCCCTTCAGTTTCCCAGAGATACTAGAAGGATTAGTCTTCTCTCTGCCTTTTGGTACCAATAATCAGTATGTTAGAATTACAAAAACCAAGAGACGCGTGCAGTTGTGGGATTACTGTGCAGAAAAGACAACCAAAAATATGGTGCATCATTTAACAAATCAAGCAGCTGAGAAGGACAGGTTAAAAAGAAGAGGTCCATAAAGTTATGAGCGCTGAAGAGAGTAAGAATAGTGATAGATGATTAATCACTGCCTCTTCAAAGGTAAGTACTAACAGCCATCACATGATGCCAGTGAGTGTCAGCAACAAAATAAAAGCAGAGTTAACTCTTTGCAAGCAGATAACTTGTACACAGATGCTTCTCAAAAAAAAAAAAAAAAAAAAAAAGGAAAGGTTTAGATTTTTAAATTTTGAATTTAACACAGGACACAACAAATAGGAAAATAAAATAAATCTACTGACTGTTTACAGTTAGGTAGCTCACATTAGGCTCAGAAAATTCCCCTGTCTGAAAGGAGCTGGAAGAGAAGCTGGAAAATATCAATTATATGTGCCCTATTTTTAATGTTTCCAAGAAGGATACTGGGTTAGAAGGACTCTTAATCAAAGTCAGCACAGCTATTACTAAAGACTCTTTGGTCGCAAGAAAACTTGAGAAAAAAAAAGGCTGTTAGAAGAGTAAAATAAAGATAATTTCTCATACACAAACAGGAAAGGAAAGCAAATGATACTGAAGGCTGAAGTACGAATGCCTCCTTCAGTCTCCAGAAGAAAAAGTGAAATGTGAAAAGAGCAATTAATTTGCAAACAGGAGAACAGACTGGGTTAGAAAAAAACAGCATAACGACTGTTTATTTGGCAGCTGTAGACTGAGAGGAAATAATGGCATTCACCTGAAAGCACTTCAGAAACCAGTCATGGTAATCGCTGAAGCATCTTTGAGAATTTACAGGAATATGCAAAGGCCACAGAAGGCTGGAGAAGCATCATGCCTCATCTACCTTTACAAAAAGGAGAAAGAGAGAAGAGGGATGGAGAGACTTAAGAAGTTACAGACCAGTAACTTCAGTCCTCTGAAAGATCCTTGATCAAGTCAAGTGATCAGTTTGTAGTTACCTGTAAGATAAGAAAGTGATAAAGACAGAAAGGCATTAAATAACAGACAAACAGAAAAAGACCTGAAATCATCAAGACAAAAATCAGGATGTCAAAAAATCTAAGGGCTCACACCACAGTAGTGCCACCCCTTGACCCACATCCCTTCTGTCAGTATCCCCAGTCCACGCTGACATCTGACTTCATAAGTGAATGGGTTCAAAACAAATGAACAGATTTTATTTATTTTTATTTTTAACCCAAGAGGTTTTTCCAGTTCCAATCCCTGAGGTAGATGCTGCTGGAGGAAGGCCCAGCTTCAGTGAGCAATGAAAGCTAACATTAAATGACAAGAGTCCCACAACTCTGTGAAGGAGGGCACTAACCTACCTACTATGTGCTGCTAAACCAATCTCAGCAAAGATGAGTACAAAATGGTAGACCAAGGACAAATAAATCAAATGGGCACAACAAAGATTAACTTCAACATGCCAGAAAAAAAAAGAAAAAAAAAAGGCATACACAGATTACACTGATTGAGAAATTAATTCCAAGCCAGCAAAATAAGCCTGCTACAATGAAGGCAAATGACATCCTGGAACACATTAATAGCTGTATTGTTTGTGTGACACAGAGGCAGTGATTCTATTCTCCTCCCTACAAGGGAGATGTTAGCCAAAAAACTGCACCTACTTAGTACACTGTGATTTATAAAACAGATGTAAAAATCAGAGACATTCCAATGGATAGAAACAAAAATTGAGTTTAGAAAGCATGATCTGGATGAAAAGACCAAAGAACCAAGGCATGTTTAGTCTTTAAAAGATAACATTGAAGGGAACGGAACGGTCTGCCTACACCAAAAGTCACAAATAAATAGGAGAGTGATCAACTCTTCCACCTCGTGGAATCAGCTCTTAGTCAGTTAGTTAACATCATTTGGCTTGGACACAAAGAAACAAATTCAAATAGTGCCAGAATTGTGATATACTGAAACAGATTGTGCAGAATCTCTTAATGCTGGATTTTTTTTTTTTTTTTGAAAAAAAAAAAAAAAAAAGGAGTAAGCACTCAATCCAGATTTTCTTTTATTGCAAAGACTAGAACCTGTCTTGAAGTCCCTCCCAACCCTACATCTGAGATCCTTATTCTACTATCAGGACTGTACCAAAGGCTGAAGATTTTTGGCTCCACATCTTCTAGAATCAAGAACGGTCAGTGACAGAAGCAAGGGACATTTTCAACTCACAGCACTCCATGTACCAACTCATCTCCACCAGTGCAGTGAGCAGGCACTGGGCTGGTGCTGGCAATGGGAGGAGCAGTGCCAGAGGCACTGGCTCTCTGTGTGCAGACCCTTTGTCACTAAACACATCTGGGGTGCTGACAGCTCCTTCAACTTCTCTCATCAAGATTCAGGTTCCCTCCACAGCACTCAGACCCTCAAAGCTACAGTAAAACAAGTCACTGAATTCCTCCAAATTTCTCTTTGAAAAACAAAAGAAGATAAAATGCTCTGCAAACATCCTCTGTCCCGTAACCAAAAAGACTTTCTCCAGTCCTGTACACCACACAGACTCAAGCCATTCAGCCAGAGGCATTTGCCCAGGGAGAAGCAGGGGCTCAACAGGCAGACCACAGCAGCCACAGCCTTCTCTTATTAGCTGCTGCACAACAACCTGCATTTAGATAATCTATTGCTTTAAAAATGACAGACATCCCTTTCAACCCCAGACTGTGTTCATGACAGGCTTAGACCCTGAAAATGACTGCGAACAGCTCCCCTGCGAGGAGTGAAGCCACTGTGACAAAACGTCAGGATTTGTACAGCAGCCGTATGTGTATGAAGATGGAAAGAATACACATAGCACAACGACTGTTCTCTGCAGCTTGGCAATGACAGAAAGTGGCACAAACCAGCCTCCCCTGTGACACGGCTGCCAAAAAAGTTAACAGCTTTTGGAAATCAGTCTGGAAAAGAAAACACAACTGATCTAACAGGTCCACTTCTTCCATTTAGTTTTCCTTGCTCACAGTCCACGACTGCCCCAAGGAACACCTGGAAGGGTCTCTGAGACAGCAAAACCAAAATCCCTGCAAGAGGCAACGACATGACAAATGGCATGTCCAGCCCTCTGAAAACAAGCTGCAGATACAGGTTCATCTTTTTTTCCAGCAAGAAAAAAGATCTCCAAAGCAAGATGGTGGTGGACAACAAGTCATAAGTGACTGAAAACTAACTGCTCTATTTCATCCCTGTGTCAGTCAACTTTCTGCAACCCACAGGTCTTTCTTCTCTTGTTATTCACAACAGGGAAAAACAGTACATTCCTCTACATCTGCACTAGGTGATCAGCATCACCCTGTGGCTCAGCACCACCTCATATCTCAGGCAATACATTCCCAATGTTTACAAAGCACCTACAAAGAACACAGTGCATCACCCTGCACTGATCTTTGCGCTTGGCTAATTATTCAGAGCACATCTCCAGCACTTGCTTCTTCCTGACACATCATAATCACCTGCCCTAGAAAAGGCAGATTTTATCCCTTAACCCCTTTGCTTTTCTTTCTCATTGCTATGCACTTCCCAGGAGACATTAAGTATATTTACTGTTTCTAAAGTCTCCAAATTCAAACTGTCTGCTCTTGAGACAAATTTAAGGGGAAGGAAGGGAGCAATCAAGATGCAGAAGATGCAGTCCTAGGATAAAAAAAGGCTCAAGAGAAAATAATACCCTGCCACTACATTTTCAGAGGATGAAAGAGGTCTTTGCCTACCCTTAATTTTAGACATCAGCATCTGTTTCAGGAACCTTGCTAGGGAAGTCTGGAGAAATTTCTAGAGAAGGCAGTTTTGGGTTCTCAGAGATCAGCAGCCACTGTGAGGCAGATAGATAAACCTAGTTTATAAGAGATGTGCTTTTCCTCAGGGGGGAGGGATATAAGGTTTATTAAAAAAGATGCACAAGAACAGGCATGGCATCACTTGCTCATCAGTTTGGCCAGAGCCCCATCAGTATCCCTCCTCCCAGCCATGCTGAGATCAGAACCTGTTCACCACTACCACCAACAGCACCCTCCACAGTACCATGTGTCCTGAGCAGTTTCTGAGAGCTGAGCATTCAGGAGTGCAGTCCACTCCAACTGCGATTCACAGCTGGAGTACCAAAGTCCTCCTAGCTCCAGATGAACAAACACACAAGAATCTGCCACTTATACACACCTCGGCAGGGAGACCAAACACCAAGCAGAGATCAGCTCCCACAGCCTCTCATGGACACTGCCTTTTCAGACCACACAGATTCAGCTGTCTCAGTACAACTGCTCATTGCCACACAATGACATTTCAGATGTTGTCGGCAGGAGAAAAAGCTCGTTATAACAACTCTTAAAAACAACCATTCTCCATGGAAGCTGGTTGCCTAGTTTTAGAGTTGCAAAAGAGTACTGCATGGGAAAATAAATAAGTTATTTTCCAGGGAGGGAGCATAACTTTCAGCCAAAAAAAAGTCTCCACACACTGCCTCCCTGCATCAGCCCCAGTGGAGAGCTCTGAACTCCTGCTGGAAGCCCTGACCCCGCGCACACCCGGAGTCCGGAGCACTCCCTTCCCTCCCAGTCACTGGCAGCCTGCAGCGAGCCCCGCTCTGACGGGACTCCTCCTCTACCTCCAGCCCTCTCAGAAAGGAGCACAGAGACTCCTGCAATTCAGAGACACCACAGCACGTGCAGCTAAAATCTGGAGGCGCACAGGACTCGGAACGATGGAGTACCACAGGAGATGAGACACGTAGCAAAGACCTCACCTCTTCGTGTGGGCATAACGCAGATTTAACAGTCCTTCCCCATCCCACCGCTTCCAGCCTGTAAGGAGGCTGGTCGGGATCGGGGTTCTGCCCCGCCCGCTCCCCGTACACGGCCTGCCGCCGGCCGCCCCCACTGCTCCGTCCGAGGGCGGTGACCCGGTGGCCCCGCTCTCGCCGCCGTTCCCATCGACGGCACGCCGGCTCCCGGGGGGCAGGGCGAGCTCTGTTTTTCCATCGAGAGGAATGCTGACAAACGCAGAACGAGACAGAGCTGCGGGGGGGGGGCAGTCCTCTCCGGGCACTCATCAGCCGGGCCCCTCGGGCTCCCCGGGGCCGCGCAAAGCTCCCGGCCGCCCCGTGCGGCGCTCCCCGCGGAGCCGAGCGCGTCGCAGCGCAGACTCGCGACCGGAGTTGCTTCCCAAACTTTGTCCGCCTCGTCCCGCCGGGGCTCCACTCTCGGTTGCGGGCACGGCGGCGGCGACGCAGCACTGCTGGGCGGCCCCGGCGGGATGCGACAAGGCGAGCCGGGACCGAAGCGAGATCGGGACCAGGGCTCACGGCTGACGGCGATGCAGACCCCGGGCCCAGCCAGGCTCTGTCCACCCCCGAGCCGAGCGGTGGGGCCCCGCCGGTGCCAAACGCAGCGCCGCCGCTCTCGCTCACCCCATCCCATCCCATCCCATCCCTTCTCGGCCGCCGCAGCTACACTCCCCCTCCCGCCGCGCACCCCAAGCCCAGGGTTACCGAGCACCGCCGTGCCGCCCGCTGACGCTGCCATCCAGCTGCAGCTCGGTGCGAGCCTGCCCCGCCCGGCGGCCCCTCGGCCCCGCCTCCCCCGCCCGGCCACGTCGGTCCCGGCCTCCTCGGCACCAGCGCCGCCGCCCCGGCGGGGACACGCCGCGCGTGCTTCCGGCCACCACCGAGGGGGGCGGTGTCGGTGTCGGGCGCGCTTCCTGCCGCCCGAGTCCCGGCAGCGGGCGGCCCGGCGGGGTGGGCGGCGGTGCTCGGAGCGGGAGGGGGCGGCGGGGCGTCCTCGCGGTGCGGTGCCCAGCCGGACCCGGCGTGAAGGCACTGCCGCCGCCCTTCGCAGCACCGTCCCGCGGGGATAGCAGAGCTAGGGAAGTTTTTACTTTTTCTACTACGTTTTTACGGGAAAATGCGAGGCAGAAACGGCGCCAGCGTGCGGCCGGTGGGTCAGAAAAGAACCGCGTGCTGCGGGAGAGCTGGAGTTTGGGAACGTGCCCGTAGGGATTTGATTTGTTTAAATGGATTATAAATTCTTTGGGCTGCAGATGTTTAACAATGAGCACAGTGGGAACCTGGCTTTGGACAGAATTTCTGGGCCGCCCCCTAGGACACCCACCAAAAGTTTTTAACAGATCCAGCGATTTTACACATCCCTGGCTCTTGGAGGGCTTCTGAGCAGGTGACTGCCTGACAGCCATTCAGCAGGCCCGGTAACACCGGGGCTCTCTCTGCAAGCACAGCTGCCGACTGTTAATGATGGAGAGTATCTGCGGTTCTTAACCTATCTGCAGGAGCTGCAAGTGCTCCAAAACTAGGTCAGCAGAGAACAAAGATTCACTTTTACACAGGCTGAGGTAGCTTAGGGCTATAGTTTCCTGTGTGCTATCCAAAATACACTAACGTACCTTTCTGTTCCATCCCTTACCATTTTCCTTGAGATGCAGATCTTCCTTCTCACTTTTTTCCAGAGCAAGTCCCGTTCCTCACGGAGACGCTGCAGATGCTGCCGCTTCTGTCTGCAGTCCCGCCTGAATCCATTACATCACCCCAATATCACGCTGTGGAGCAGCAGTTAGGAATGGAGACAGCCATCAGCAGGCTGTGCCAGCTGAACTGCTCTCTGCAGTCATGCAAGGGGAACACAGCTTTACTCAGATGTGTTGTAAAGGCAGTTTATCTTTCTCACTTGTAAGCAGAATGTTTATCTGAATTCTGAAAGCAACTTTTCATAGGAAAAATATTCTGCATTTAGTTCTGAAGTTACAGTTCCTGTGCTTCACAGACGGTTCCCACTGCCTGATCAACTACCATCAGCCTCCCATAGCACAGCTCCCTCTGCTGCCGGATCACGTTCGTGATGGTCACCATTACTGCTCTAAGCAAACTGAACCACGTTGCGAATTTGAGGATACTGGGATCCATAGCGGTATTCTGGGTTCAGTGAAGCAAACGGGTTTGCTTTGACTTTGGGAATGCAGGATTTCCATCGCAGTTTGTATCGGGCCGCAAGCCAACACAGGGAGCACTCTGACTGAAATGTGCACTCAGTAGCTCTCGCCACCAAGCGGCAGCACTGCCTCACATGCTGTGCATCGAATGGAGCTCCTCCACAGCTGGTGGCTGAATTCTCAGCTACAGTGACGTTTTGGGAACAGGCAGAGATCAGTGTGGCTCAGAGTCCAGTGGGCTTGGGCCAAGAGCTGGGATTTTATTACAACAGCGATGAGGCAGCAGGAGCCAGGCTAAGGGACCTCCTCTTTCCTTCCTCATGCTGCAGAACCTCTTCATCCTCATTTCTCCAAAAGTGACTTTAGGTTTCTGTATTTCTGTTCTCAGCTGAGAAGAAAAGAAAAACACAAGTCATTTATAACGGCAGACTTCAAAACTAGCCAGCACGCACCTAGTTCTCCTTTCTGACCTGTAACCTGTTCTTGTCTCTCTGACATTTATACCTAGGAGTCCCCAGCACTTACCCTTGCTTAAGTTTGTGGTCAATTGTGACTTCTTGCTGGAGTGGGGCACTTTATTGGTGAAATGGAAGCAACTTTCTGGGAAAAAAAGCTGTGAAGCCCGTTCAACTCACTGGCATTAAGTGAAGACAGAGGCACGGGGTTCATCT
Source organism: Cyrtonyx montezumae (assembly GCF_038088225.1). Classification (NCBI taxonomy): domain Eukaryota; kingdom Metazoa; phylum Chordata; class Aves; order Galliformes; family Odontophoridae; genus Cyrtonyx; species Cyrtonyx montezumae. Next base: position 35,812,590 of record NW_027071826.1, on the reverse strand, counting down.
CATGCAGAGGCTGTTGTGCTGTGTATCACAAAAGCCATGAGATGTCAGTGGAGCTAGTCCCATATGATGGGCAAGTATATTTTTAATGAAAAAATCAGTTACTGAAAAGTGACAATTGCTGAAACAATAAAAAATAAAAACCAACTACTTGACGATCGGAACTAAACATGACAATTAGTAATGCATGTCAAGTTGATAACAAGTTTAATTAAATAAAAAATATTGGCTGGGTCACCAATCAGAAGAAAAATATCCGTCTGGAGCACTCAGGGTGAAAGATCTGTGGATAAATATGAAAGGGAAAATGCAGAATCTGTCACTCTCACGTCTGCTTGGTTCTTGAGACTTCTGCGGTTTGGCAGCTCGAAATTGCTCGGGAGCAGCATGATACCGTGCTGGGAAAAGTGGCGATGAAAGCTGTAATTCTGCAGAGACACCGCAGGGAGGTGCCACCCGCCTTCAGAATGAGGTGGTAGGCCCTCACCAACTCCCCGTTTCCCTTTCAAGGTTTGAACGAAAACGCCTTTCAGCCGGGAAATCAGGATTTCACCAGCATCAGGGCAGAGAAGATGTACAGCATAGATTGTACCTGATCTATTACAGAGCTACTGAACATGAGCAATTATACCCCAGGATAACAACATATGAGTGACCTTCATAAAATCTCCAAATGCAGCAGGGAGTGACATGGCATCCTACCACGACGCCTGGTAGCAGCCCAGCCCTGCCATTGCAGTTCACTGCTCAGAGCATGCTATAGTCAGGGCTTCGTGTACAGCCCGTGCTCGGGAGTGAGGCCAATATGGCTGCCTCGACAGAGAGCAGATGTGTAAGCCCCATCCTTAAGCAGACCAAACCCGAGTGAGATGTCAGCCTCCTCCCTCCCCATCTCCAAAGCTCTGGGGCTGTGGGAGAATGTCAGGCACAGCCTCAGAAGGAACAAGGCTCCAGGTGCCTTATGAAAACCTTACAAGCTCTTGGTTAAGGAGACGACTCAGGGGCAGTCTGGCTCCCCAGCCACCACAGGAGATGGCCTCTCCTTGGAAGACAGTTTAGCAGCTGAATTTTCACCATAGAACTTGCTGATAAAGGGATTGGAGTGGCTCCTAAATTCATACTTCCTTACACCTAATTGTGCTCTCTACGTTCTGTTCCCTGGACATTTGTAAACATCTTTTTTTCTTGTTCTCTTTGAAAAAGGGTGAACATGAATGGTGTGTGCTAACTGCAAGGCAGGTACCAGAGCCTCAGCAAAGGATGTGGAGAGAGCACATAAAATATCTGATAGGAGCATATGTGTAAGAGTAGATATGTAAGAGGACATGGCAGAAAGATTTTTAGAAGTTCTTCACAGTAGAATGGTCAGACCCTGGAAGAAGTGGCCAGGGTTGCTGTGGTGTCTCCTGGAGAAATGACCTTGAGCAACCTGATCTACTTATGAAGCTCCAACTTGGGGCAGGGCACTGCACTAAGTGACCTCCAGAGATCCCTTCCAAACTCATTTCTTCAACAGTCCCCTAGTTCAGACAAAAATAAAATAAAATAAAATAAAATAAAATAAAATAAAATAAAATAAAATAAAATAAAATAAAATAAAATAAAATAAAATAAAATAAAATAAAATAAAATAAAATAAAATAAAATAAAATAATAAAAAAGAGTATGAAGGAGTAACAAGCAAATCAGAAGGAGATCCCACTGAGTATACAGAAGGAGATGTGAGGCCCTGGCGGTAGGCATTTTTTATGGGAGCCAAATGAAGTAATGCTACTGCCTGGAAGTCCTGCTCTGACTCATCCCAGGACACATTTCTGCAAGGCACAGCAAAAAGGAGAAGTGACTGCTGATGCCTGAATGGTGGGGGAGGGGAGCTGGCCCCATGGAAGCTCAGAACAGGGAATTTTAGTCTTACTCATCATATTATTTTTACATTTGGTTTTTCAGATGTAAACCTCAGTGTTTCTGTCAGCATGTTAACTCTGTGTGCTCCACAAATTTGTCTGCTTGGACCCAATGTGGCCTTTATGCCCGTTCCCATACACAGACAACAAAACTTCCAGCTGGGAGCTCTCTCTGACTCAGTGCAGTTTATTAATCGTTGTAAGAAATGAAGGGAATGCCACAGGAATGCCAGTTAACCCAGGCAGGTTTCAGTGTAGTGCTGGAGAAATAAGGAGAAAAATGGTCCTGGTCAAGTAAAGATATAGCCAGAAACTGATGAGTTAAATGTGGCAGATGAGATGAAGAGAATTTACACCTCATTGACAGTCCTCCTGAAAAGGTGCCCTACCTAGTCTTAAGAAATTAAACAAGAAAAGGAAGGGAAACTTTGTATATGACATTGAAGGATAAACAGCTCTACGTCTAGTAGAAAGCAAACCTGCATGGGTTTGTTCCTTGCTAAGGCTTCAGTCTTAAATAATGGGGCCACAATCTAGTGTATCTGTATATCTGTGATATACATTCCTTATGTTATATCTAAAAGTAAGTAATGTTCTGTTCTAAACACGAAAGATATTTATGTCCTTCAATGTTCAGAAATGAAAATCACTGTACTGTGATTTTTTCAATCTAACACATTCTTCATGTATACAGGATACAGCCCTAGAGGCTGTAACTCAATATGGATGTTTCATTATTAGTATTACAGACAGAAATACCAAGATTTGCACTTTTTCTCTCCACATAGAGTGAGGCCTACAACCCTCCACAGTGAGACTCACATTCTCAATTCTAGTGCCAATATTCACACTCAGCCATTGCAAGTAGTGAGACCTATGCTGTCTGCTTCAAACTACACAGTGGTACATATCCTTTAAGTGGCACAGCAATCACTTGTCAGGGCTGCAGGATTTGTGTTTACATTCTAAGATGTGCCATGGAGAAAGGGTTAAATATCAAAGCCATATAATGAGGGGGTGAATAGAGTCCAAAGGGATCCCCAGAGCAATAATGGTGTGATTCTGGACAATACCCACCAAAAAGCCAGCAGAGCTGGAATTAAATTGCCTGTCTTCTTAAATGCAGGAGGATCCATTATTAGTATTTCCCACTCAAATTCTAGGTCCAGGTATTGTCCACTCCACTTTTCCTCTTATAAGGGCCACATCTGTGTAATGTTTGAAGTTAGTAATTTACAGTCTTATTCCAGACTCTTGGTGAATTCATGCAATCTGCCTTTGGGTAAAATGCAAAACTTCACCATTGGTACAAACAGTTCTCCGAGAAGACCAAGGAGAACATCTCCTGCTATGTTTGAATTTGACATACTGCATTATGGAATACATTCTCCAAGGTGGAATAATACTTTAAGATTAGTTTTTTTTTCCATTTTTGTTTGTCTACAGTGACAGAGGTTGTATGAAGCAGGCACTAAAGCAGGTGCCACTGATAGCGCAGGTCATCTGAGGTACTTCAAAGTAGGTGGGGGAAGCCCTTTTTTTCCCTTCTCTAGATGGCAAAGAAGCCCAGGACTGGAACAATAGTGAGAGTGCCACTGGCAGACATTATTACGGAGGAGGATTCAGAACAAGAATAGCAAAGAGAATTGCCACTGAAGCTCAGCTGGCATTCACTGTCACATAGTCATCTGAGGAGCCTGAAGTTTTGATTAAACTGAGCAATTTACATGCAACACTCATCATAAGCAATCTAGCACAGAGAAATGTTTTCCTGCAGCTATGGGTCAGTGATGAAGAGTTGCATGCAGAAGTTGCACACATTTAGCAGAGACCTCATGAGAAATGATTAGAAGAAAGAACCAAGCAGCATAGGAGGAAGAAAGACTTTGTAGGGATTGGGACTCAAAGTCTTAGGAGGAGACAGTGAAGAGCCAGGCATAACATCTCAAATACAAGGTCTAGAAAGCTGATCTTAATATGGATGGTATCACAGTGATAGAGAAAATATAGCTGAGAAAATCTGTGGGATACTGTCTTGACAGACCTTTTTATTTATTTTTTCCAGAACTTTGTGCTAAGCGTTTTGTACTTTATCGTACTTTTTTGTTCTGTGTTCTGAGAAGCCATACCTTCTGGCATAATGTGTTCCTGTGGAATCTCAATTTCTTTTTCCTTCAGAAGCTTTCTGTCATCATAGTAAGGCAGCTTGAAGAATCTGAAAACGCAGAAATGATGTAATTGAAAAATTTAAATACAAAACAAGAAACTCAATAGTAGAAGGATCTAAAAATGTTTTAATGAACTTCACACTTTTAGTTTTATGTTGTGTTTTTAAGCTTTGCACCATCAGAAATGGGGGATGCTCTGAATAGTGCAGTTTTTTTTCAGCCCAGGCATTAGACTAAGCAAATTAATCTGCTGGCTGGCAGAGCCTGCAGCCCAGCAGGGATCATAGATCTTGAGCTTGAAAGTTTATCAACCACTCTAATTTCTTGCCACTGCCGCAGACCGGTTCTCAGCAGTCTGGGGCTTTACTCCCCTAAAGCTGGGCTTGTCCTGCACAGCTGCCCACCTCTGATAACATAGCTGAGGAGCCCAGAGGAAGTTGTACAAGATGCTTTTATCAACACTCCTTCCCACACATACCATCCCTCATCTCTTTTGTTACTGTAGTTTGACATCATAGCTGCTGAACTATGATATGGGAGTCATAAAAAAGGTTATTTATACTGAAGAAACAAGGCCCCCTCCCTTTCATTGTTACCTGCTTGTGTCAAAATGAAGCCACTGATTTTTGTTCTAGCTCTTCCTGCAGAGGTACTTCAGGTGAAGCAGGTTGAGTTCTCCTCATTCAGGCTAGGATGAAATACATGAGATTTGATGTTGTCCTCTACTGTTCTGCTAAAAGACATTTTTGCTGAGCAGATGCTGTCTGGATGGATCACCGTGAAAAGTCACTTAAACACATTACCAGGATCTAAGACATCTGCCTACAAAGTCAGAGCCCCAAGGGAATTTTAAAATGATACACTGCATGTTTAAAAAGTTGGCCTCCCACACTGAGGACTTATTTGCACTGCAAAAATATTTTGTTAGAGTGCTTAGTTACAACAGGCTTTATTCCCAAGCCTGTATATGGAGCTGAACTGTGCTTTGCCTTTCCAGTACTGTAACCAGACTCCCCACAAACCAATTTTGAGCAGGTACATGGAAAAAGAAGCTTGGACTAGGATTTGGGAAGCATTTGACAACACAGAAAAACAGAAGAACACAGGTGAGAACAGAGAGGCAGGGGGAGCCATGCTTAGAGTCTGGGCACACTGATGGCCAGAGACAAGGATCTACAGAGGAATGGAACATAAGGAATACACAGCATTCCTGGATTTCAGATGATAGAACAAGGGTAAGCTATGTCAAGGAGGAAGTCTGAGAGACCTGGAAAAACACAAAGAAAAGGAATGAATCCAAATGAATCCAAAAGCTTCAGCATTATCAACGTTTTCCATGTATCAATTCATAAACTTTTAATGTTTTTATGTGGAGATATATGCTTTTTTTTTTTTTTTCAATTTAAAACTGTGTCATCAGTTAGAAAATTCTAGGAAAAATCACAGATTAAAAGACCTTTCCTGCAGTGGAATACTGTTTTTCTGTTCCCTTCCAAATTCTTTTTTTACAACTAGCCAACAAATCAGACAAAGCCATAGTCAAAAAGAAAATGTGTAATAGCAGCAAAGATTTCAGTTCTTTATCAACTGACAGTCTTCCCTACTATGACTCATCCTGGGGTTATCAAAATACATAATAAATTCAAAATAACAAACTACTCCAAAATTATGAAATGCTGTTTTTGACACAACATCGAGTTTCAACACATTACAAAATTGTTACTGTTGTTATTGTTATTTTAGCAGAAGGTGAGTACAACTTTAGGATTAAATTATGTCTGTGCCAGAGAGGGCTTTAAGTTAACTTGAAATCAAATGTGACAGTGTAGTAATAAAAGTTATAGACAAAATTACTTGAGAAAAAGAAGATAAATTTTAAAAATACAGCAAGTGACTTCCATTAATCATGTGACTTAGGTAATGTGAAAAATTTATTTATAAATAACAAATGAAGTCATCTCTCTTGTTCAGTTTGTCACTGTTTGTCTCATAGCACACTAATACAGCACAAAATTAAATAGTTATTCATTACTAAAATGTCAGTTAAAACCAGACTTTCAAAATCTTTAGCATATGCTTAGTAAAGACAACACTGGTTTTGGCACCATATTTCCATCAAATGTTGGGCAGATTCAAGGAGTGGGTGATTCATATCCCCTGGATGATAGAGGGTGAGTGGCAGAAGAGACAGCTGAAGGAAATCGTTCCCTGCCTATTTTTCCAGACATGCATGGATTTTAGGCTCTGTAACAGAGTTGCAGCTGACTCTTTGCTTTGTGATAGTAGCACTTAGTGCTTACATTGTATTTTTTATCAACATATCTCACGACTTTTTACTCTTGTTTTTTAGATGTAGTATGTTATTTCAAAGAGATATGCACTGAATATGCATCTCTCAACCCCCACCATTGTCTGACAGGAGAAATAAAGGCATAGAGAATGCAAATGACCAGTTAGTCAGCTTAGGAACTAGTAAATTAACCCAGTATTCTGGATTACAAACAAGACCTCAAGCAGTGGACCATACTCTCCAAACCCAGCATTTGCAATTACATTTTCTTTTATGAAATCTACCTTTCCACAAAAACAATGTTAATTATTAAAAAGGTATTTTTGCAAGCATTGAGGATTGGAATAGTGAAAAGTAGCATGACATCTCCAAAGAGAGGATTGGTACAATCTGGCTTCAGCACAAAATAGGTAAAGGCAAAGCAAAATTTTGGGATTTTGGAGGTTGTGGGATGATATTATTGGAAGCAGCAGATTAGTCACCTTTCATGTTGAGAAGGAGTTATTTATAGCCCTTTGTTTTCCACATGGCTTGCTGTGGGACTCTGACAGAAAACACATGGTTTTCTGTGTTTGGCAAGATGTGGAAGATGTCAGACGGTATTCAAGAGCCAGACAATACTTCAGATCTCTTATTTCGTCGATGTCCAGCTAATGCTCTTTGAAGGAATAAAAAAGTCCTAAAAACAAACAACCAAAAGACCCACCCTCCATCAAGTATCTTCAATCATATGTGATAAGATTAATGTTTTTAATTTTGGATAGATTTATTTAATAATTTTTGACACTGAATGTCCATGAGATTTATCCAGCTACACATGGAACATTCATTTTGGATGTTATCATTGGAAATTATTTGAAACTGGTCACCTTATCAGTGGGAAATCAGGATAACCACAGTGCAGACTTGCCACATAATCTCTAAAATTTGAGCTTGTGTTTATCATCTGTGTGATACTCTCAGTTCCTAAGGAGCTGAAAGGATAAGCAGATGGTATGAAAAATGAAACTATAATATTTGAGGCTTAATGGGAGATGCGTCCTCTGACCAAAAGGCATGTACAGTCCTGCCTGCTATTTATTCTCTCTAACATTTACGACATGTCAACCATTCAACAGATTGGCTGCAAAATAGCTGTTCCTATTAATCACGTACCCATTCTAGGATGGGCTTTGTCATGCAATTGAATCTCCTGTAGAACAACAAAGAAACATCATTAGGATAATACAGAGCAAAATGGTTGTCTGAGTAGTTTCTTAAATACAGAAAATAGGCCTGTTTCTGTTGCACAATGAACACAAGAAAAGGTGAGGCTGAGACTGATCTCTGTAATGGGTTTTTCACTGAGAGTCTACTAAAGAAGGACAAAATCTGAGAGTAATTTATAACTTATGTCATATCTGACACAAAGTAGCTGCTTTTGCAGTCTGCTAGAAGGGGGCTGGCCCTGCTAACAGGAGAGGAGATGGTCTCAATGCACTAATGGTTCTTTCCATCCAAATTTCCTGTGTGTCACAGCTGTTGGTCTGTGCAGCTGTCTCAGTGTTTCTTTTATTTTTTTTATTGGTGTTGTTATGTTTGTTTTTTATTATTATTATTATTTGCATTCTCTGTCTTATGTTTTTAAACAGTTTATCATTTTATGTTGTTGATAAGGGAGGTGAAGGCTGAGAAATACTGCTTCAATTTCTGTAGCACACTGAGTCTGAAACCCTTGAAAAGTAAATATCTGCCATATCTACTAGTAATTCAAAGTAAACACCAATGCATTCTCACTCAGGCAGACTTAAGGCCTTGGGTTTCAGGTCTTCCCTTGTTTCCTCTGTTTTCCAGGCACATACAATCAAGGACTTGTCTCCTGTCAAAGGCTTTGGAAAGACTCACTCTTCATGAACTGCAGTAAGCACCACTCTTCCCCATATAGAGATGATTTTCAGGAAGTGCATTAAAGTGCATGATCAGTTTCCCTACCTCCTGCAGGGTTAAGCAAATTTCAAATCAGGAGGGGAGTGAAGTGACCTTTTAGTGATGGGAGCTGCTACCACCCTCCAGGTACTGCAAATATATCCCCCTGGGACACAGGGTGGCACTGGTTTTAGCCATGGGTGCCCTCTGGCAGATTGAATCAGGTGTTACGATTCTTCAACTTTCTCTCACTTCACTCAGCAGTTTTTTGTTATGTTCACTTCCCATCACCTAGAGGTGAAGGTAATAGCTTGATACAAAAGGAAGGGACTGATAATAAGCACAGCTCCACCACACCAAAGCTCAGGGAGAGCCACATGTAGTACTTCAGTACTGGTTTCTAGGAGCATTGCTCCACAATTGTTAGTCCTCGTGTTGCCCACACATCTGCTGTTCCTGTCATCTGTTTTTCCCTTTCCATTCCATGGGCACACAGACCTCAGTTGCTGAGTGTTGCCTCGGTGTAAAATAACACGTGGTGCTTGTGGTGTGGGAAGGAAGCTGGCTGTGAGAGATAAAAGTTGAGGTTAAAAGCAGACCTACTGTTATGCTCCTGGGGTTTTGCTGCTCTTTGTATAACCTTGGTGTGGCTGAGCGATACAAATCAGCACTACCTATTCTGATAAAATCCACCCACCAGAAGCAAGAAGCAGCCTTACCTCCACTTCTTTTTGGAGTTATTGCTGCCCTGGCATTCCAAAGGATAGCTCAAAGGTTAGTTTTCCATTTCCTAAAGAGAGTGACCAAGTTTGGTTACGATTCAGAGACTTAGCAAGGAAACTGAAGAAGAAATCTATCAGAGGAGCTGCAAGAAAGGAAAGCCTGCTGGGAAATTCCAAGATTGCCACAAAAAAAAAAAAGAATAGTCACTGAGAATGTTTGTGCAAAACCACCATCTTTTCCTTCCTTCACACAAGGACTACTGCAACTCACTTTGAAAGAGAAAGAAAGATTCATACAGCAGGAAACAGTTCACCCAGCTGTCCTGCTCTGCAAAGTCCCACTGCTTTACTTAACCCAAACCAGTAGGCAGGCAGAAATGCAAAATCATACAATTTGGAACCTACAGAAATGAAGTTCAGTGTTCGCATAGGTGGGGAAGAGATATAGTCGAGCTTGTCACCTACTGGAGCAAATGCAGTGTAGAAATGTTATGGTTATTTTAGCTTTTTTCCTTTCCCCTCCATGCAAGCCTTCTATAATTCTAATTGCTTTTCCTTGTACAAAATGTAAATTATAAATTAAGCCCAGCTTAATTGTGCATAGTCATACAGACTGAGGCTGACGGTTTTTAAGGCTAGAGATTAAAACTAATGGTTCTGAAAAATATTGCACCAAAAATCAATCTCCAATTCTTCAGCAGATATTATTATTAAAAAAATACAACAGAATATCCAAGCTGATCTCCTCAAAGGAATCCTTAATCCACCTTGAGGAAAACTGTCTGAAGTTTTATGCAGTAAGAAAGCCTTTTGTATGCTCCAGAAGCTACAAAAGAAGCAAGTGTGGGTTTAACACTCAGGTCTATAGTAGCTGCAGCCTCTCTCAGCAACACGCAGGGCAGAACAAACATTGTCCAGTCATTCTGTCATCTGATTCAGACTCAAGCTGTCTCCTCAAAGGCAGTTGTAAACAACTGCATAATTGAACCTGGGGAAAAAACCACATGATTTTAAATAAGGCTAAAACTGCTAACAATTTCACAAAGGGAAACAAAAATCTGTTCATTCTCTGAGCTCAGCTCTATCCATAGCTTGAGTTCCATCACATAAATGTGACAGAGAAATTAACCCCTCTATGAAAAGTTGAAGGAGCCAAAATGGTATGTAGAAACCTTCTGTCATTCAAAATACAACATTTGCATATTGTAGATACTGATCTTGTTAAGGCAAAGCAAAAGTATTTACTTTAAGCAATAAATAAAGTAATGTTTTTTGTTTTTTTTTTCTTTTATGTTCTGATTACATCAAGAAAAGCTGGAAGTATTTTTCTGCACTGGTTTAGCTTCAAAAGTACTGATAATCTTATAAAATACTTCATATATCACATGCAGCTCTAAGGAGGATTACATGATTTATTGGTAAAATACCTAGTAGCCTTAATGTCCAATTGATAGCACTTGAAACCAAAGAACTCAGGATGTATGAAAATCAAGTGTTAAGGGTCTAAGAGGTGAACAAATTGCTTTCCCTACACACTGTAAAAGTTGTGAATAAACGTTTAAATTTTCTATCAAGTCCTATTACTGAAGTTATTGCAGATATATCCACCCTGGAATATGCCATGGGCTTCTTCTTTTCTTTTCATCTCTCTTTTTTGAATGAAACAGAATTAAGTTTCAATTAATGTTTTGGCCCAAAGTTGAATTGAGAAATTGATGGAGTAAAATATGCTAGCTTGAAAGTGATTAAACTGCATTTTGAATTTTCAGTCTTCATTTCTTTCTTCCTTTTCTCTTTTGCTCCAATCATTTTTTGTTGCTTGTTTGTTTGTTTGCTTTTTTTTTGATTGTTTGTTTTGCCAATTAACAGTGCCAGCCAACACAACAAGCAAATAAACCTGAGCCATATTTCACCAAACAAGTTCTGAATAGTTGCAGCCTGGCAAAGTTAGGTTATAAGGTATTAGAAAGAAATTATTGACTATTGAAATAAAGCATAAATACTGAACAACCACGGTGATTACCTTGCTACTGAAAAAGGAGAACAAATTAAGATACAGAGTAAAGAGACTACAGAATATTTATTTATTTTAAAGATTAAGAAGAAAAAAAAAGAAAAAAGAATGAAAGATTTTGAAGTAAGAAATGTCTGTTACGGAATGGCTACTTGAGAAGTGATGCTTACTATCACTATGCATTTCTGATCCTTCTTTGTCTTGATAGCAAGAGTGGAAAGAATAGTAGCGGAGCAACTGCAGTGACTGCACTGGCAGAGTCACAGCCAGGACAGATTACAGCATCTTATCACTTGAACAAAGTTTTCCCTAAAGAAATAGTAATAAAAAATTGAATTCAATGTAATCAAATGTAACTAAGTCTATTTTAGAGCACATCTGGGTCTTAAAGAATACTCATTATGCTTCTGATTTTTCTACCCCTATGGGCAATTTTCTAACTACTTTAACTGTAAATTGCTGTGTTAAGTCCAACCAATCAGTGCTTTCTACAGTGAGAGGCCCCCAAAGTCCTCACTACAGCAATTTCACAGCTTCCTAAGCACTTAGAAGTCACCAGTCCTGAACACTTTCTGAGTGCATTTGCATAAAATGTACCCCTTACCTTCTATTTCTTGCCTCACACTTTAGATCATTTTCATACTGTATAGTAGATCACTAATAAGGTACAATTTTCAGAAAGCATGATCTAGTCTAACAAGCACGTGAAACATATGAGGACTTAAATTCATGGTTTCCCTGTTCATCTACACTAGCTTTGTATATTAGTATAATAAGAATAAATGGCTATCTTTGCTTTACAAAAAAAAACATATATATATATTAAAGTAACAACATTGTTCTCAGTTTAGAGAGATCACCTGTGCTTTTGGCTCTGCAAAAAGAGTCGAAAATACCCTAAAGCATTGATATATAGATTTTTAATTTGTTTCCAAATTATTAATAAAAATACTATGCTCATAAGAGAGATCTCTCAGCCTTTACTCTTAAGAGAGGTGCTCCAGGTCCTTTATCTTCTTTGTGGAGTCTCCTTCACTGGAGACATTCAAGACCCGACTGGACGCCTACCTGTGCAACCTGGTCTAAGGGGCCTACTGTGGTAGGGGGGTTGGACTTGATGATCTCTGGAGGTCCCTTCCAACCCCTACAATTCTGTGATTCTGTAATTAGTGATTTTTTCCTTTCAGAACTTAAGAAGTTCTTAAGAAGAACTGCTGAAGTTATTAATATTAATGTTGGATAGTCTAAAAGCTGAAATACAGTCTCCATAAATGTTAAGTTAGAAAGAGGTAAGGATGAATATCAAACCTCTGGAAAATATCTGGAAGCAAGCTGTGAGTTGTAATTAAAGCTGAATAAGAAGTGTTGGGATGTTTTATTTCTAAGTGTTTGGTTTCTGGGATGGATTATCAAATGAACAGACATTTTAAGGATCTCCTCTGTGCTCAGGGTAGGTTATTTTTTATATTTGCAAGGGCATGATAAGGAGTACCAGAAGGCCAATTTTAAGTATGAGGGCTGCTCTGAAAGTAATCCCTCCTATTTTATTATATTGGCCCACAACATCAGAGGCGGATGATGGTAGCATGGCAGTAGAGGCTGAAACTTCCCACCAGTATTCCATTACGTGCTGTTGCCATGTGACAGATAATAGTGGAGGGGTAGCCTGACAAAATGGTGTCTGTCATGGACATGTGTCTGAAGCAGAGGTGTGTCATTGAATTCCTTCATGCAGAAAAAAATTGCACCCAGTGACATTCACTGATGCTTGCTGAACATTTATGGGAACAAAGCAGTGGATGTTATCCCAGTGAGACAGCTGGTGATGTGTTTCAACAGTGGTGACAGCAATGTGAAAGACAAGCCATGTTCCAAATGGCCATGCAGACTTTTACCAGTGCAGCATGTAGATTTCTGTTCATTGCTGGTAAAAACATGTTGCTAATGGCAGCAACTATGTTGAAAAACAGTGTTTTGTAGCTGATAATTTGCTTTATCCGACAGTGTACTCTTTATTGCAGTTTCCATAGACATAACTAGAAGGCATTACTTTTGGAGCAACCTACATATACGGACAGCATTCCCAAAGGTAGAGAATTTGATTCAGACTCCAGTTCTTATAGTTACTTTTCTGTATAGATGCAGAGTAGTAAGACGTGTCTTGGAGTTGAAGGATATGGTAATTCGTCCACATAAAAGTAGCAAATTAAGACCTCCATAGAAAATCTGTAACAAGTGTGAGAACTGGGAGATTATCCTGGAAACAAAAAGAAAGCCAGTAATACTAGACAGGATAACACACATTTTGTCTAGTCAGCCACCAAGAGAAAAGGATAGCTGTACCCTGGTTATAAGGAAAAAAGAGCAGAGCAGTATTCTGTCCAGTAAACTTAAAGATTTTAGTAATGTTTTTAGAACTTTCAAAATATCCATCAGGAAGAGAGAGCTATTAGTATTGGAACAAATCATATTACTAATCTCAGTGAAAACGTGAAATGAAAATGCATTGTATTGCAAGAAAAAACACAGAATTAAAAACAAAACAACAACAAAAAAATAGTAGTTATAATCTTTAGAAAAATTCCAGAGTGTGTACTATTAACAGAGTTAACGTAATGAGGGGAGTTACAGCTGCCTGCTAAATGACTGTGCAAAATGGAAGCAATCTGTATATGATGAGTTACTTCAAAATGAAGTGAAGTTTCATCCAGATTAAGCATTTTCAATAGTAAACTGGGTTGAAAGCCATGAGCTCCATACTGAAGCAATACAGAGAACAGAAACCAGGACAGAAGATTCTCCAGCGTAACAGTAACCAGTAAAATATTCAGAGGTTTTTTTATTTTTTATTTTTTTATTTTATTTTATTTTATTTTATTTTTTGTGGTAGAACTGTATCTCCATTACCATAGAGTAAGGCCAGTTGAAACAAGGTAGACATTAAAGATATCTGTAAAGACATATCACTAACAGCCAAAGAGGTATTTATCCATGCAGCATTTATCCACGCTGCCTGTCTTGTCTGTCTGTAATTTACATCCAGGCAAGATTGCTTAAAGATACTGCATGTAATACTGTTGCTTGAGTAAATTCAAGCTAACTTCCTAGAAATATTTCTCTAATGTTCTGATGACGTTGCCTTCATATATTTATTCACTTTCTGTGTACGAGTTTCAGCACTCTTGCTATATAGCTATTAAGATTCCTTGTTTTCCTGTTTTCATGAAGATCAGACTTCAGGAATCTGAACTTCTATTTTTTTTCTGCTTGGTTAGAGTTGTGGGAACAACTTGATCATTACGGCTTTTGTTTGTTTGTTTGTTTGTTTTGTTTTTGTTTAAAGAATTTTTAAAACAAACAAAGTAAAACAAAACAAGCAACAAAAAAGAAAAATCAAACCAGGAAGGTTTAATTCACCTTCACCCTAAATCATTTTCACAATTTTCTTACTAAAGTGGATATCCCCCAAGATGTAATTAGTTGAATGATACATTACATTCAGATAAAAATTAAAAAAATGTTATGCTTCAAATTTTGATAATCTTTGAAACAAACAATCAAAAAAATCCAGCTTTCAACAGGCCCTACTGCTCAACCTAAATAATTCAGAGAACTTAACAATCCTCTCCTGCCATCTATTAGAACACCTATTTTACAACTTCTTTAGTTCAAAAATTTATTTAATTTGAAAGCCCCTGCTTGCCCCTTTAGTTGCCCAGCAACCAGCACTTAATGAGGATTTGTTTCCCTTGAATTTGGAGAAGAAATTTTTGAGACCATTTGTAGTACTCAAGCACAACAGAAAACCTCAAACTGCAAATCTTCTTGTGTACTGTATCTCTCATCTCTTCTGCCTCTCGTGGAATAGCCTGTTCTTCTCTTTTGGACATTTTCTTGTCTCACAGTACCCTCAAGGAATTGTGTTTCCAACTCTGAGCAATTCCTCCTTAACATAGATAGGGTACTTCTATTCTCTGCTGTGCTACAGTTCAGTCTTTTCTTTGCAACCAATAAAGTGAGAACCAGTTTATCTTAAGAAAAACATCCAAATCACAAGGTCTACATACATATCTCCACCCTAAAAACACCAATTTCTTCCACGTTGCCAAGGAAATGAGTACACTGTTAATCATGATGAATAAAATAGTTCTCTCCATCTTTTCTATCTTTGTCAGCCCTCCAGATAAGAAGCTTCTTACTGCACTTCTGTACAGGTTTAGGGGATGAAACAAAAGAATTGAGAAGAAATACTTATTCTGAGAACAGCATCCTACTGAAGGGGATTTAAGCTGCTGTAATTGAAATATGCAGGACATGTTGAGGACTGAATTAAACTCTAGGCCTCAGAAATTGAAGATGATTGCAGGCACCCAAAGGTCAGCAGATTTCTTGTCTCTTTCTCTGTGTACCCTACAGTGTTCTGTTAACATTTTGCAATAGGTTCAGCAGCTTAGTTTTCTGGGGTGTGTGTAAGAGCACACCACTTCCTGTGGTGACCGTTGTGTTTCCTGTTTTCTCAAGGCTGATGGAGACGAGCTGGCGTGGCTGCTGATTTTGAAACAGGGGCAGCTGCATGATAGTCTTGTGAGAGCTCAGAATGAATCACCATCCTATCCTCACAGAAAAATCCCGAATCTTTCCAGAGTTGGAAATCTGACTCTGGTGGTGTTGGGCTACCTATGTTCTGAAAAGAGAGTGGGGAATGCTCAGAATGCCAAACAGTCAGAAGTCAAGAGACAGACCACAGGAGGTCATAGGATTGGGCCAAAAATCATACAACTTTTGTAAAATATTTTTTTCTGTTCACTCTAATGTGAAATACTCATTATTTAAAATACAGTCCATTCTCTGCAATAGTATTTTCTTTTTTAATATGAAAAACATGAAGGATAACAAGATTTAAAAAACAACAACAACAACAACAAAAGTCAGTAACAGTGGATGGACAGGAAGTTTGTTATTGAAACACAGAACTACCTTTACACAGACTTTTGACCAAAAAACATTCGAACCATTGTAGGGTTCAAGGATATAATAAGTTCAGTTTGTTGATAGAAGAACCTATTTTTATAAAAGGGAAAGGAAAGGAATCTAAATTGTCAAAAAATAAAAAATAAAAATCCTCTGATGTAGTGTAAAGGACACAGAATAAATCTATCCCTTTACAACTTTCCTCAGTTGGTATTATTAGAACTTTCATATCAATATGAGAAGTTCTTCATACCTATTTACAAATAACTAAAATATAACCAGGATCATTGAAAAGATTTCCCTGAACTAGATGCTCTCAAAACTGAAATGAATAGTTGAAACACTTGCTTAATAGACCAAAAAAAAAAAAATTAAATTCATACTGTACTTTGAGATCCAGACTCACACTGGCCCCTAGATTGTCTGGAAATTTGAGGCTAGCACCTGTTAGCTAACATATGCTTGAGAAATCTTGCAGAGACAAGACGATGTGCATTTTACCATGCACTAAACTCACTGAATTAGAATGTAGACTTTCCTCTGTGATTTAAATTATCCATCACAGCATCACAGCGTCAGACTTTTTTGACAAACCAACCTAACTTTTTTTTTTACATTTTTCAGTAAAGATCCAAGCTTCTCTGCCTGCTCCAGACAGTTTCACAATTGCAGCCTCAATTCACTGCTCTTGTCTTTATCACCATGCCCAAAAGCAGGGCTTGTCTACATTGTGGAAAGAATAATTACACCAAATGAAAAGGAGATGGAGAAAATGCAAGGTTAGAAAATCTCTCTCAAGGCTGAAAGGAACAGCATCAGAAGGCAGGATTGGTGGGCCCCTTCTGGGGAGCTATGTATGGTCCTGACATTTGGGGCTAGACCAGAGAGGAACAGAGACTTCTGTTTAAACAAATAGCTTTGCTACTCCTTGAACTTGCTGTAAATCTCCTGCCTCAAAGTGATCATATGTTTAATCCAACTGATTTCCAAATGTTTGTATTGTCCTGGATGCTTTTAATACACTTAAGAGAGAATGCCTTTTATATTCCATTACCTACAGATTAAACCCTTGCACTTAACTAGAAGTGAGGTCTACTTTGACCACACACTACATTAAAATATTTCCAAATACTTTTCACTTCCTGGACCTTTCCCTCTTCCTGCTCTTGCCTAGTCCTCTATTACCTTCAACTGTGTTTTATACAAATATTTAATAGAGATGAATGTCCCCTTGCTTTATGAACTCTTGCCTGGGGCCTGCCCTGAGTCCTTTCACAGAGAAGTGAATATGAAAGAGCTTGGGTTCCTCTCTCTGCACGGCATTTGTTTCACTTTCACCTGTTTTCACTCACTGGTTTAATCTGAAGCTATTTGAGCTCAAGTATAGTGTTCCTGAGATCCCAGCTCTTAAGACAAAAAAGCTCTGCCGGAGAATGCAAGAAATAAGGACAAACTGTTAGATATCTTCCTGTTCTGGCTCAGTGTCTCTACTCTAATGTGATGGTTTATTTAATCCCATTCTTTTCTGAAAATCTCACCAAGCTTACTTAGTAGTATCTATACAGGGTTTTGTAAAGAAAATGCTAGAATAAGAAACAGCAAATTCTAGACCTCCATACCATACCGTACCACTGAGCAAAATTCTTCTGAGAATAATGATGCATTATTAGATTATGTTTATTTTTCCTTCTTGGTTTTAAAACTAGAATTACTGCAGTTCTCAATCACATACATCATTAAATGCCTGTCACACTGCTTATTTTGTAGCTGCTATTTTTCTTGCAGGGCAATTCCTTTTAACCTCATCTGAGGCGTTCACAAACTACGGAAGCAATATGGAGGGACAGGTCTTAGTGGAAGAAATGCAATACTAAAAGACATGGATGTGGCAAAATAGAACACACACCAGTTTTGGATGACAAGGTGAATTATGCTAACTTTTGCAAAAAATATAATAGTGTTTTTGGAACTGAACAGAAGGGATCAAATCACATCACTTTGTAGTTATTCATGCCAAGAGTAGCTCAAAAACTTCTTCATGACAAAGTAGGCCTTCAAAGACCTATGTGATAAGCCTGCTCAGTCCTTTAGAACCATTCAATGAGCAGCAGAATTCATACAGACCACAGAGGCCAGGCTGCTATCTGGAAACTGGCTATCCAAGACTGCTATGAGTCCGTGGCTAACCGTCAAGTTAACTGTCCATCTGCTAGAAGGAGTGGGGCAGGAGGGTTGCAGTTCTGTTATGAAAGTTGTTTATCCACTGATTATCAGCAGCATGAACATACATGAAATAACAGCAGGTTTTTACAGAAGGAGCCTCAAAGTTACATTATGGTTAAAGATGATGAATTGTGTCCACATCTGGAGCCCCATTAGGGCGAATAAGTTCACTAAAAACAATCCTACTCATCTCGTATTCAAGGCTTGATAAATGTAGACTGATGAACACTAATGTGGGATTTGGGACTTCTAAGGATATCATGGACTTACACTGTTGGGCACCCTGGAAACTTAGTGTTTCTCATAGAGATAGGCATCAGAAGAGTCCACTCTGGACACTGTCATTTCACATAATATTAGAGTTTTTGCTTCAGATGATCAAGTTGCATGGGCATAAATAGAAGATTGAGCTTACAGCTATCAGTTAGATATATCTTAAGTCTGTTAAAGAGGAAAAGTTGCGGTGACAGAATTTCCTTGAATTAACACATTCACATTACTGCATAAAAGGAGCAGCAAAATTCAGCAGTAAAGTGTTGCAAAGTGTAGTTCTGATTATTTTATGAATAGCTTTACTTGCAATTTAAGGAAACAGGACCAAAGGGAAAAATGACTGAATAAATACTTTCCTTGCACTTGCAATCAAGTCCAAAGACAGTAAACAAACTCACCTGAAATGTACACACAAAATATAGGGATATGCCATCTCTGTGTTTACCAGTGTCCAAAGAAGATGAGGCTCTGTTGTGAGAAAGAAAATACCTTACCTGCGCAAGGCTGGTGAATATAGATCCTGCCTGTGGTGCATGTGTATGTGTCAGAGGCCTAACATTTTTTGTTTAATTACTGGTGCTGAGCAGAAAGTGTGCCCTTTATCCCTGTACAACTGAAAGAAAATTAGAAAAGTAGAACTGCATCCTAAATGACACTTTTTTTTTTTTTCTATAAAAGGACTGAAACTTTGTTGGTAAAGAGCATATAACAGGGAGAAAGTGATTTGGGTATACTTGCACACAAAGATTGAAGAATCAGAACTGCAGAAGTACATAGTCACTTTAAAACCACTTTAGATACGTTGCTGATATTGATTCTAAGTGGATTCCCTAACCACAAATAAGTAATTTTAGACCACTACAAAAATGACCAGTGTAGTCCTTGCTACAGCCTCTAGGTGATTTGTGAGAAAGCTGTCCTAGGACAGTTCCCCAGGGGATGTGTTTCTTTCTGTGCTATGAACTGTCACATCTATCCTCACTAATACATCATTATGCAGACATCTCTGAATGGATGGCTGAAGCAGGTATGTGATAGACAGTGGGACGACTAGGATCACAGTTGAGTTGAAGTATTTTATTAGTTCCTTACTGTGTAAGTACTCCAGTTTGTCTGAAGGATCTTGAAGATGAAGCTGCAGTCTGGGGCTTGGGTAATTCTATAATGGCCTTATAAATTATTTAGTTTAAGAATTAAAGGTCCCCATGATGTCTAAGGCGTGCATTCAGCATTATAACACATAGAAAGACAGCTCAGGGAAAAACCCCAAGAAACTACAAATGCGTTGGTATTTAAGTTAGTAGCCATTATTGTTAGTACTTGTATGAAGGTTTATGCCCACAAGTTCACAATACAAGGAAAATCTCCTAGAAGAGCTTCCCTTCAAATAAGTCTGCTTTTCTGAAATGCCAACAATAATAGTTTTTGATGAAAAGGTGGTAAACAAAGAGACTATCATAGATCTGACAAAATTTGACTCATCTTTGAATCATTTTGACTCATCCTTGGATTTCCAAAATGGAGGTGGATCGCTGTAAGAAAATAAACACAAATCAAACTTAAGAATATAACAGATTGTACAGTCAAAATGATGACTACAGGCTAACATATGTATTTTCAAAAGGTAAATCTTGATTGATTAAAAAATGTAAAGAATACAGATTTCTGAAAATAAATCTGAGATAGGCTACAACTTTATTTGAACCTCACACAGAAAATGTTTTCCATTTAACTTTGTAGAAGCAGAATGATAATAACTATTTGATTTATATTCCAGTCAAGCATCATTCATAAGAGATTTTCCCAACACTGAGTTTTCAGATGGAGTGCTTTGGCATCAAGGTGAAAAATTTTCAGAAAGAAAAAAAAAAAAAAGGAGATATAGATCCCACTCGCAACTCATTCCTGTTTGCTAAATCTAAACAGCTTTTGGACAGAACTGAAAGAATCTTGGAATATACAAATATTCAGGTACTACAAACAAATGTGCTAGTAGGTTTGGTGCCAAAATTCAAGGATAACTGAAATAAATCATAATTATAAAGTCTGGGTACTTAAACAACTGTTTTCAACATCACTCAGCATTCTAGTTGCCAGGGAAGTCACAGGATTCACATGTTCTGATGTCACCCTTTACCCCTCACTTGCAGAGATTTGGCTAGCATTGTGACCCATACAGCAACAATGTAGGCTTCCTGGTGTAACTAAAGCACATTCAACACAGCTCCTCAAGAATTGTGCTCAATTCTTCTAGGACATGGCCATGGCAGACTTGCTCCTAGGATTAGCACAGCTTCTGAACAAGTTTATGGAATCATTATATGGTTTTCATTTTAGGTTCTCTGTGTTCAGATTGAGAGCAATGAACCTGCAGAAGGTCTCTGGTAGGTCTGACTTTTAGGCAGATAACTAAACAATATAACAACAAAAAAAAAAATGCAGCTAACCTGTAGAATCCTAAAGGTCTTCTCTGTAAAATTTTCTTTTTCCTTTGTTCTTTTGACTAGATCTACAAAAAGTTAATCTATCTCAAATAAAATACAACAAATCAAAGCTGTGACACAGCATAAAGGAGTCTCTAATCCATCTAATTTTAATCATCAACCTCTCTCCCATTATTTTTTCTCTCTGCTTCTTGGGCTCAGATTTCCAGTTATATTTCTCTTTTGGTTTGTGGTGTATCTTTTATCACCTGGCTTAACATCTGTAATAAGGCCAAACATATAACCTAACAGGAGGCTTGCCTTCTGGCTAGAGAGCAATTGATCAGCTAGACCTATTTTCTGAAGTGAAAGGAATCAATCTGTGCCTCTATCCCCAGTTTAACTTTAAAGAGCACATTTCCACAGTCCTAACAACCAGTATTAGATAATTCAGTCAATACTGCCTCAGTGAATTTCCTGATGCTACCATTTGAGGGTGAGAAACAATATTTTACTTTCCATCAGACAAGAGGAATAAAGTGCAATCCAGAGCCTGAAGTAGATGGGATCACCAGGAAACAAGCTCAGGAAGCTAGCTCATCATACTGTGCAAAGGAGATGAAAAAAAGCAAGAGCTGTTCTAGTAAACTTCTATTTACTGGCATGTTGTTGAGCAATCGCTTTGGTAACATGGTGTATATTCATACACACACAGATTCTCACATGTATGCACAGAAACACAGAGAAGTCCTTCAGAGCTGAGAGGTTGCTGCAGGTGGTGCTCAGAAAATGAAAAATATTGTTGGTCTCTCAGTTTGTGAGGTTATTGTTGTTCTTCACAGCATCACCGACAGCAACTTAGAGCCAAATCTATTTAAAAACAGTAAAGGCAGAGAAGTGAAGTTGCCTTTGGTTGTGCTTTTTTTTCTCTTTCACGTTGTAGCTTCCTCTTTCTCTTCACCAGCTCAGCACTGCTGGCAGCTTTTTATAAACCACGATTCCTACTGCTGTCAGCTTGTTTGGAAACTACATGGTGAGCTCAGTTCAGCAGCCACTGCTGTGGGTTTCTGTTTAATTGCAGACCGGATTTGCTTTAAACTTTGTACCCCTCCTCACCATTTTCATTTCAAAACATTCAAAGAGTGTGATATATTTCTAAATATTCATTGCAAAGCAGAATTTTGCAGTAAACTTATATGGTTAGCATAAACTATAAGTGGAAAAGCATTCCTATAAACAATTAGTAAAGAACTTCTGTTCAGTGCACATATGAATGATGGCCTCTGGAAGGTTTAACAATGGCCAATTGATCAGTAATGTTGCTATTTTAGGTTGACAGTAATCTACAGTGATCACACAAAGTGATAAAATGATAAGAACATATTGCTGTGAAGCAATAAGAAATACTGAGATCTTCATTTTTAGAGGAATCCTCTATGATAGCTCAGATATTTAAAACTGGAGACAGTGTGGATGGTCAGTAGAGTGCTGTCTAGAAACATCACAGTTACATGAAAAAGGAAAGAAAAAACTTTATCAAGTCATAGGATCAAGGTGAGACTACTAGAAATGGAGACAGAAGCAACCATGGTGAAGAATAGGAGCAGGGCTGGGAAAACACTACAGGGTTGGGTCAGTGAGATAAATGGCACCAGCACTCCTGAGGTCTTCACCTCTGCCTGCTGCATCAAAAGCAAATTTTGCCATTGTCCTTGTGGAGAAAAATGTGGGTACTAATTTGGGACAGATGCTTCCCAAGATAGCAGAAATCCTACAGCCAATTAGGCATTGGGGGATGATGGCCATATCTTGGCTAATGATAAATGGTGCTCAAAAGAAAAGCTATGCAAAGAAAAGAAAGTAAGTTCCTCCAGGTCACAGAGTTCAAAAGCTCTTTTACTTGCAGATCTCTCAAACACTCCAGTGTAGACACAACTATACATACAAGGTGCATTTTCAGTTTAAGCCTGTTAGATTTGTTATATTTATTTCTCAGACCCCTCAGAAATACTCCATGGACTTGTAAAGGCCTATATAAAATGAGCTGAAAAGTCAGTAAACTATGGCTGGAAAATACAGGCCTAAATATAGTATCAGTTAAACTAAATTTAACATATGTATTACTGAATTAAACAAAAACATCAAAATTAGTAATAATATGCTGCAACTATCAACTATGTTGAATTAAATACAATATCCAGTATTTGAATTAAATTTAAAACAAGTGATTATAGCTTTATATGTAGGCAAGGTCTGTGACTAAAGAAGCAAAAAACTTGAGTAAACCAAGGGTTATAGCAGTGGGAATAAGGTAACTGAATAAAAGATTAAGCTCTGTGTATCAGCAGAATGCATTTGTCAATAATTTAACTTGTACATGCTCATGCTGCAAATAACTGTGCATAATATCACTACTGAATTGTAACTATCTCAATCCAGTGTGTTAGCAGTCAGGTATTGCTAACAAGACCTCTCTCAACAGACACAGCCACTAAGAAAGTCTGTCCTCTTCTCAGCTGGCAGGAATCCTGCAATCTGGGGACAGTCAGCTGAGTTATAAATACCCAGCTGTGGCTCTGTTTTGGTGTCTACTCCTCTGTCTCCTACCATCTCCTACTCAGAAAAGAACCATTTCCCTTTTCTTAATGACCACTGAAATAATTTAGGGAATTTCCAGCACACTGTGTGCAGATTCTGATTCACTTTAACCCCAGAAAATGTTTAACTCCTTCTGGGAATTATTGTGAATTGATCCAGTTCTACATGGTGAGGTTTCCAAAGTTCCTCTTTCTCTTTTTCCCTTTCAGCCATACAGATGCATTTAGCATCCAGATCATTCTGCTCCTCTGCACTTCTACAGTGCATGTCTTGTTCTGGAATGACAGCTTCCTACCCAAGCAACCTTAAACGCTCCACAATGTTAATTAACAAAATTAACTTTGATGTGATCTATGGAGGTTTCTTCTAAAACGGGAAGATAGCTTAATATTCTGAAATGTGTCTATACCTCTTGGCATATAGTTCTGTAATATTCCTTAAAATGTTACAATGCTTCCACTGAAACAACACAGTCAAAACAAATGCCTCTAGTTTTCGCTTCCATTCAACCTCATTCTTTTACTGCAGCTGTTCTTACTTTCACTATAATTTGGGTGTTGTTTCTATGTCATCTGTTGTTGAGACTGTACCAGTCTAAACAAGCAGGCTTTATCAAGGATCTGCAACTTCCTCTTGCACGACACCTGTAAGCTCAAACTTTTTTGCTTTCCTTTCATTCCATACACTCTCATCCACACGTGGTCTGAACTATGGCAGTCTGTTCTCTCTGGGCTTTCTAGCTTCAGATGAATTTGTTCATTTTCTGTTTTCTCTCCTTCCTTCAGCACAAGGGGGAATCAAAATACTGATCAAATACACTTTATTTTTATTAATATAGATTTAATTCTAAGCTATATTTGTCTGAATTACCACATCAAAACCAAGTTTTGAAGTCCTTTCAAGACTCTTAACAGATCTGGATCTCTCTAGTTCAATTACTATCTTTACATTATACTTCTGGCACAAGGAGGAGGCTTAAATACAGTTTAGTACACTGAACGGGAAGTATAGAAGATAGTTTGCATTAAAAAAAATTGTCAGGTTAGAAGACCAGCAGTTGCAGCAGTGAGAATACCAGGAGGGAGGAAAAAAAAACCCCATCAATCTAGATATTGTTAGCATAACAAGATAACAAAAAATATAGTGCCAAAATACAGAGCAATACAACTGAAACTAAACAAAAAACTGATCAACTCCTTCATCAGGCCTGCAGTCTTCAAATGGCTGATGTAACCTTTGTCAAAGCAACAATAAAGCTGTGGCTCTAAAAAACCAAACAGCTTATGATGGAACAACTTACCTTCAAAGCACTAACTTTTTCTCTCAGAAAATCAGTGAAAGATATCAAGATTTCACCTTCCCCTGCAAATGTCAAGGTACCTGAAAAACCCCACAGTCAAGAAAGCAAATATGAAGACTGGAGAATCAATGCGATTCAATTTCTTATAATAAAGTAATTTAAGTTTACAAAGGAAGCAAAAAAATAGATTAATTCAAACTCAATTTTTCTCACCAGTTACTACTGCTGTATGAAAAAAGCCATGAGAGACAATATGCTACAGAGTCCGTTATACACATCATGCACACTTGTCCTAGTCATATGCACATAAAGCTGTAGCCTGGGGCTTGCACACATGCTCCACCTCTTATAAAGCCAAATGTCTCCTGAGAGGATGTACACAGAGTATTGGCTTCTCACGCTTCAGTTCTTCTGTTTAAGCAAAATTCTGGACACAAAATCCTCATGAAAGTGGTGGCAGAAAACAGTAACCACAGCTGTAATCCAAAATCTACCTAAAGATTTGGTTATCTGTGAATAGCGCTTTTCTCTTTTGAATTCTGGGATATAAATACTTGATACATATCTAATAAGATGCAAATGCAAAAAGACATATACAGCTCCACTCCCAAAACAGAACCTAAACAGTTACCTAAATTTCCAAATCCAAGTTCACATAGTAAAGATGTTTCTGCCACAGCTGAAGAGGGTCCCTATGGACTCAGGGAAAGAATTCCAATTGTGGATTAGATCAGCAATTTAGTTCAGATCATAAGTGCAGTTCTAAAATGTTTTTTTTTTCTCTCTACAGATAAGGCCTCATTAAACCACATTGCACCTCATCTTTCTAGTTTAATTTTGACTATTAAAATATCTGATTTGGAGGGATACCTCAGGGAAACTGATGGATGAATTTAATGGAAATGAGATACCAGACATTAGGTTCAAGGCATAACTCTATGAGGAGATATTAAACATAACTACTTTCATCTTACTAATGCAATCTGACTCAGGAATGCAGACTTCAAGATTAGACAGCATTAGACCACTCTTCCATATTAATTGCTTGAAATCATGCAGAAAAGTCTCGAGATCATAAACGAGCATGAATGTGAGAATTAAAAAATCCACTGACTGTATTTTTTTCTGCAGATGCAGAAAACCATTAAACACTAACATCAAATCTTTAATCAGTTCGAATGTGCCAGTATTGTGAAGTTAGTTAAGACTGTGATGTTTTAATGACATCTTTATGTCATTTCCCACTGGAAAAGTCCTTGTACAGATACAGTTGTATACATGAATTCATGAAAGCTAGACAGTCAAAAGCACCTTTCTGGCACTAAAACCTCCATGTAGGAGGAGATGTTCATACAGCCAGGACAAGTTGTTGTTCAAGCATATATACAATATTAAACCTCTGGGTCTCACATGAGTCAACATCAGTCAAAGACTGATTACCTATCACATTGGAACAGGGAACACATATTTCAGTGGAATCTACCTTCAGACTATCAAGGATCCAAAGGTGAATCTCAATATGAGAAAAAGTAGTAATAAATTGTTCTCAGCCATTAACTTGCAGCAATTTCTTGCTCCCAGCCTTTTATTACAGAAAAATGCAACAAAGGCTTCAGCTCACATCTTCATCTCAAGTAGTAGTAAATGTAATGAGGTTTTAAACAGAGAGGACTGTTCTCTACAGTTCCAAACTGCACATCTTCCACAGTCAGAGACCCAAAGGCTCTTTTACGAGAAGTCAGCAAGCTTTTCATGTTGTTTTAATGGGTACTCAGTCTTCCAAGACACAAAAGCTACATCACCTCTAGATAAAACAAGTTCAGTGGAAAATACAACTCTCCGAAGCGTATGGATGATACAAGTGAATTGCTTGTTTAGATGTCTTGTCTTACTTTTGTAAGCAAACTCAGCATCAGAATCTATGTAGACACCTGTTTGTTATTAAAAGGCTTCAGGATGAGAGATGTATATGGTTTCAGTAGGAAGAAAAATTACCTTCTGAGCACCAAGCAAGGTTTGAGGTAAGAGAACCTCTCTGTGATGTGGCTTCAAGACGAAATCCTTTTGATTTGGTAGATTGTGGTTAGAAAAAGCTTGAAGATTAAATGGGTAGATGTAGAGGAGGAACTGCTTCAAAAAGCTGCATACAGCTAGGATGATGCTAACAGAAAAAATATCTCAGATTAATAAGATAATTGTTTTCAAAAAATTAATCTTTGAGTTCAGCAGGATTTTCTCTAGTTCTCCAAATTCCGATAATGGAAAAAGATCTCTACCCTACTTCAAAAGCTCTTTTGGAGCAGTTCATGTCACATGGAAATCAGATGTCTAGTATACAGTTGTTTGGTAACATAATCTGTTGTACTAGTTGCAAATATCTATGGGAAATGCAAGGGTCTGGGTCAAAAGGCCTTCTTTTAGGAGTGAAAATATTCTATGATGACAAACATAGGATAAAATGTTGGTTGTATTCAACAGTGAGAAAGTCTTCTATTTTGTGTTTTAGTAACACTGTCACTGTAGATGTTCCCATACAGCTATAATATATTTTATTGGTATATTTTGTTTAACTTCTAGCATTTCCATTTATGGAGATTCTCTCCTTCCTAGGAAGCTTGTTCAACTTCTGGAGTTTTTGCTGCTCCCCAAGCTTTATGGCTTATTGTTTTGTTCTAATTCATCATACATAGAATCAATTTGATTATTTATGTGGATAAGCTTAATGTGTATATGACTGCTCATAATACTTTAAACACAGTTGTTAATGCTGATAGTGTTGGTAATCTAGCTTTCCCTGAGTGCAGTAAGGCTGCTGCAGACTATCTACCCTTATTTGGTAACTTCCTGTGCTAAGGAGCAGTGCTGAAATATCCTCCAGTGTATTAAATATAGTTACATTCCACTCTAATAGAAACCCCCCTGTGCAAAACATGACACTTTTAAACCTTCCAGAAGCTGCTTAATGTATCTTTCAGCATACTGAGAATCAGATAGTATATTTCTTTGTTCTAAATAGCCTTTTAAACACACATAGAATTTCCACAATTCCTTTCATTACCCTACAGCCAATGAATATGTATGCTACTGTTCACTCCTTTCTTTCCTGTATTCTCTAAAATTTATCATAAGGACTGTACTTTTTGTCACTTTCCTGTTTCCACAGATAGAGCTGATCACTTCCAAGCTTTTATCCAAAAGGAGACTTGAGAATAATCTCTGGAGCAGAAATGGACTGCTTAGGAGCTTGCTTATTTCTAGGTTAATGTCAAGATTTCATGGCACAAGAAATATAAGAATGAAATGGCTACGTATCAGCTGATGCCAGTGAAATTCAGCCTTGGGCTTCAAGAGTTAATTTCCCATCATGTTTTGATCTTATCCCATTGCTAATATGTTG
Source organism: Cyrtonyx montezumae (assembly GCF_038088225.1). NCBI lineage: Eukaryota > Metazoa > Chordata > Aves > Galliformes > Odontophoridae > Cyrtonyx > Cyrtonyx montezumae. The sequence goes on along the minus strand of NW_027071826.1, from coordinate 35,784,405 downwards.
CTTGTCTTGTTCCATAGGGTGGAATGAGAGGAACTTGTGAGTAGCCTCTGGTTTTACCAGTGTATGAGGGAGGAAGTTTGTAGTGGCTAAAACTCCCCCTCACACATAGACCCAGGTGAGTGGTGAACAGACTACTTTCAAAAGCAGAACCTGTGGCACATGGGCATACATTGAAAGGGAACAACCTAGAGAAAGCAACTTCACTTTTCCAGTATATTAGTAACTAATTGCAAAGCAAGAAGACATTTTGCAGAATGAGAGAGTTCTCCCATTGCAGCAAGGCCTTATCCTTTACATCTTGCATGGTGACCCACTCACCCCTGCCCCCAACTGAACCTCAGTGGGAAAGGCATGCACTCAGTGTAGCCAAAGCAGTATCAAGAGGGATAGAGAAAGGGGAAAAAACTTGTGCATAGAGCTGAAGCAAAATTTCTACGTGAAATTTCAACATCTGACTGTTCAGATATCAGACTACAAACCTTGTTCTCTACTCACTGTTAAAGGCACACCTCTGCGAAAAATAAAGCCATTATGTGGGGCAAATAATGCTTTCTCCTTTCCCACTTGTTGTATCCCTGTATTTCCTAGAAAGAAATCACAAGAAACAAGAAGACTTAGTATTTTTCTCTGTATTATATTTCTCTGTAGCAAATTTTACAGAGAAAATCTCAATGGCTCAATTTCTACAGAACACTAGTTTTGCAGAAAGTTATATCTTAACATTAAAAATTAGATTTAAATATATATACATACATATATATTTGAGAATGTGTATGCCACTGCACTGTCCTCACAGAAGTTGTCAGGTTCTATGATCATTAAACCAGAGAGCAGCACCATCATTTGGTTTCTCCACAACTGGAAGTACACAGGCTTCCACAGCACACTTTACCCATACACTTGTTTATTGGTAGCAGGCCCAGGCGCTGGGTTGCTGATTATACAGCAAGCACCTGCCCATGGCAGATCTGGCTTGGGGCAGACTTCCTGTTAGAGCGCCACAGCTCCCTGAAATGAGATTTATGCAAACTGGCTAAAAGCCGTGATGATGTCACAGCGCACTGATAGACCCAAGGGCTATCTCCCTTCTACAGACATTTCATAAAATCAGGAACTTCAAATACAATTTGGAAAGAAGTTCACCTCAGAACCTATTAGGGCAAACTATGAAAACTTGTTAGGGTTATTCTCCTATCCTGAGATCCACCACTGCAAAGGGACTTCACAAAGTCCGAGGATCTCACTTTTATTCTTTTTTTTTTTCTTTTTTCTTTTTCCCTTCATTGTTTTTGTTTCATGTGATTTTTCAAGTCAGTTATTCTGGATGTTTGAAAAGTGAATTAAGAAAAATTCACTCTGAAATTGGCTGAATGTTGCAAGCTTGCAAAATGGAAGGATTTCCCCTCATTCCCCCTGTGAGTATATGGACTTTATTTCTAATGTGGATCATTGGGTTCAGTAAAAAAAGTAAACCAGATTTTAATATTTGAGAATGTCTTTTGGCTTATATTTGTAATGCTGGGAAAATGGGTTCAGGTCAATATAAAGCTGGGGACAACATTACAATGAATGGGAAATTAATGTTTCCTCCCTAAGCTTGTATCGGATCTTGATCTCCATTTGCTTTCACAGATTAAATGCATGTTAGCTTTGTATGATATGCATATGGCAAGTCACTACAAGTGCCAGCTTTGTGATATTAGGCTGACTTGCTTTGAGTTGAAATTTTTCATAATCTGGAGACTGATTTATGTATTTAACTTTCTACCAGTCTTAGAGTTGCTGAACAGTGATTTAAGTATTTGGGGTTTGTGGACTCTTTTTAATTATGGTGTTTTAGTCTCTAGCTTCACCTTCTTTTGATCTTCAATTTTCTACAATTCACTTGTTCTAAAAAAGTAACTGGTGGACAAGGAAAAAAACTCCACTGCCTTTAATTGGGCCTTTCAATATTTTTTCTGTTGCACACAAGTTCAGTTCTGTATGCTAACAAGGCTAGTTCTTTTTTTTTTTTTCATTTTTCATTTTCTTTTTAACTCTGAAGCATTGTCATGCTGCTGTAATGTATTCTACCATGAGTTTGAAGATTACTTTTATATGAAAAATGTAATGTCACTAGCCTGTCATTGAGAAACAAACCCTAATGGGGCATTTCTAAATACAAATTTTCTAAGCAAAATGGGACAAAGAAGCCCTAACTAGATTTTATGAAGTTTGTATAAGTTATAGTGATATCACATAGTGTTTTAATTGACTTTTTTTTTTAATGTGGTAGATAGCTTACAGTACTTGCTGTAAGTGAAAATAAGAAGAATGCCCAACCAAGAGTCCTTTTAACAGAATGCATATAATGTTCACTTTTCCTATTGCCTCACCTAATGAAGGCTAAACCATATTTCCTTATCTTCAGATCTCCAGAAAAAAAAATGGTTATTTGAATTGTTTTTCTGTCTGGAATCTGTACTGATAGAAAAAATACTTGCTCCTTACATTTTGGGGATTGTTTATTCTAGCAGTTAATCAGTGGCAATCTTCTCACATGTAAAGTGTGAGAAGACTCTAAAAATATTTTTTCATTTTTGTAAATATGTCAACATAAATAACTAAAAAGAAGTTGAGAGCATGAAAAAATAATGTATAGATTTCTCAATATGTTACTTGGTGAGCTTAACAAAAATCCCCTTCAAAAACACCCAAACCTTGTCCTCAACTACCCCAGCAAGAAGCATCTCAGTTTTACTATTATTGTTGATTTTCTGTCTACTCTTCACTCAAAGCCAACTTTCCTGTACTCTTTTTTTTTTTTTTTAAAGTACTGAATTCCAGCTCATACACTGAATAATATGGGGGGCTGGACTCAGTGATCTCTTGAGGTCCTTTCCAGCCCCTGCAATTCTGTGATTCTGTGAGTAAAAATCTAACATAATCTCGCTCAAATTCTAATTTGTATTACAATTAATATTCTGCATGGTCAAGTGATTGAAACAACAGTCAGTAAAAATGCAATTACATCTTAAAGAAACAGTTTGTGGGGTAATTTGTTTCTTATTTTTGTGATTAATGCATTCAAAAGTGAATATTTTTCAGTTTTGTACTTTCAGAATTGTTTCAAGTGCACTTTGAGCACTGTGAGTTACAGCCCAAGCATGGCATCATTATAAATGTCTCTGCCTCTTGGGACTTTTTCTGAGAAGAGACATTACCCTGTTTCTACACAGGGGTTCCTGTGAAGCAACATTTTCCTCCTCTGCCCCTCCCCTTTCAGTTGAAGGTGGGTCAATAACTGTCTTCCTCTTAACTCTGCTAGGAAACTTGTACCCCTCCTCTGGAAAACACTGCTGAAATGGTTTAGGAGTACACATCTTTCTCCAAAGACAATGAATCTTTGTATGGTAGAGCTTTTCAAAGTAGACCCAAGCCTTCCAAGTGGGCCCTGTTTATATATGAGTCCCTAAGTAGTCTCTGAATGGAGGTTTGAGAGAGAAAAAGCCCTCCCCAGAGCTTGCTGTTCCACAAATCTGCTTCACCACAGTAAGGCTGGCCCAATGAGCGATCATGTTAGCATTTTTACTCATCTTTTCTAAAATAGTTATACTGTAGTTTTTTTCCAAGGAAATATGGTTAATCTTGGCCTTAAAAATTGTCTCAGCAGCACACTGCTGGAAACCATGCAGGGTATTTCTGAATCACATGCCAGTGAATAGTTATGTTGGAATAACAAAGAAAGCATTCAGTGAATTTATGATCACCTGGAATCATCTTACAAGGTCTCAATGAATAAGAAGTTTTGGATTGTTAGTCTCCTGTATTGTGCTTAACCAATGCCAAAACTTTCTCCAATAAGTTTTTTGGCTTTCCCCTTGAATTTCCAAAGCAAAGAAAGAAGATGGAAGCAACTTTCCATTTACCAAAGTCTGTGACAGATTAAGTATTGTTTATTGATCTCTTTCTTTAGGTTGGAATATGGTTTTAGATAACATATTGCACTTCAGGGCATGCAGGAAAGGAGATATCAACTTCAGACCACAGCTATGTGTTGCTAACAGATCTTTCAGTCACTGTTTTACAGGAAAACAATTGATAGAACAAATGACCACTGAAATCAGTTAGCAAGTTAATTGTAAAATAAGTCATTCTTTGCTTTTTGTCTTGGGAAACAAAACAGTTCAATGTCATGGAAGTGCTATTAGTAAGTAAGGCAGTGAAATGTATGTGTGGGTGGGGAGGTTCCAGAAAAAGACAAAGTGGGTAATGATTAGTGCAAGAGGCAGCACGGGGTGAAACCTCTTCGTTCCAACTAGAGATATTTTTATAGCTTTAAATAAAATCTAAAGGAAGAAAAGTCAGAGAGAGATTAAAAACAGGTTCTTGGATATAGTTTATCTATTCAGTGAAGGAAAATATCACATATTTTCACAGGATAAAGGTAATTGTGGAAAATATGTTACACAAACTTATTTAAGTATATAATATAAAATCCCATATTAGTTTCTGTATTCCTGAAGATCAAACACCAAGAAGGAAAATGTTGCTATGTCAGATCCTTTGTGGTGATAGATTGGTCCAGATTGTTTAAATAAATAAGGATAGACATACACATATTTTACCCAATGGACCAATATGCAGAAAAAAAAAAAAATCAAGGAAGAAAATTCCTAGAATTCATACTGAAGAGTCTGAGTCCCAGACTTTCAACAAAGAGTATGTAAAAACAGCGAGCAGTGTCAAAGCAGACTGTTTTGAAGATGCTGAGTATCTGCAAATCTGCACTCCATGAGATCTGTAAATATTAGTGCTTTTTTCTAAGTCTATTTAATACACCTTCCTTTAGCTCTGGTCATTGTATACATCTGAACTTGTAAAACAAGCTTTTGATCAGTAGAAATACTTCATTCTCAGCTTTCAGTCTGTGAGAGACTATTGGCTGACACAGAATATATTGGACTGAAGTGCAGGAGTTTGGCAAATCTTAGGGAAGAAGAGACCTCTATGGAAGAATGCAACTAGGCAAGTCAATTATTTTTTTCATGTCTAAAATTTGAATTATCTTCTTTTGGACTGCTATTTGGCCTGTAAAAGTGTGACTGAAAGTTTTTGTTATGGCAGTAGAACTTTTTTACACGGCAAAAAAAGATTGACTGCACACTGATTTCTTTGAAAATTTGTTACTATCAGAGTTACAAATTGTGATGCATTTAGCTATGGGAAATTTGTATTATTTCAGACAGTTTATCATATTTGATATTTGACAGTTTCTTTTTTTTTCCCCACATGATATACTCTTCTATGATTTTTTTTAACCTCCATTTCTTCTAAAGAGCATGTTACGTATTTTCCACTTGGATATTGAAGTCTCTGTGTTTTTCTCTGAATTGTGACAAATGATCATGTCTGAACATGAAGGCTGATATCCCATAAAGGCAGAAATTTCATAGTGACATTCATCAGGCTACATGACTTTAACAGAAAGCATATATTTATGGAAATGGAATAGTAGGGTGAATTAATTAACACAGGTAAGGAAGACAAGAAGTTCCATTCTGAATTTCATCCTCCTGTTTGATCTGTAAAGAAAGCAAAACAAAGCTTCATTGCTTTTCCTTTGAAGAGATCAGAGTACACCACAGGTGTAAGGAATCACGATGACTGAATGCATATATTCAGTCATGGTTAGAGAAAAGACAGAAAATTTACATAGTAAAAACAGAAGAATGGGAGAAAAGTCATGTGTGCTGTTCATTTCCTTCATCACCCCTCTGAAATCCAAAGATGGGTTACCCTTCTCATTAAATCTCTGCGTAAACAAAAGAAAATTTCATTGGAATCATATTGATTTGGATTTATTACTTCTAGAGACCAGAAATAAGAGGAGTCTCTTCAGTGGTATCCCTGCTGTAGTACTAGTAAATGACAATTTACTCCCTTTCTTTAGTATTTCCTTACTGTCTATTTCTAATGTATTTTCTTACATTGTCTATTGTAGATTATAATTTTGTAAATAATTTTGATTACCCCAGAACAGCCATTTACCATCATAGATTATTCGGGGAGCTGACAGATAGGCAATGGATTTGCTCCTGAGGCTTTGAGCATTCCATGGGTCCAATGCCCAGCAATGTATATAGTTTGGAAGCCATGTTGTTTTAGGCAATTTTACTGCCAGATTCTAATACGATAAACTGATAAAAACACACAGCTGCCATTAAGGATATAAGAAGGTCTAAAGTACTTTCTAAAATTATTTTCTATCCTCTTGTGTTCTAACATCTTAATCTTCTGGGAGTAAGTCAATCTTTTTCTTGATCTGCTTTCTCCAGTATCATCATAAAAATTAAACTCTTAGAAAATTAACAAATTTTTAATACCAAATTTCCAACAGAATGAACTGACGGAAGAATTAAAGACAAGAATTAAGAACCAGTGGCAACTCTGATCTAGTTTTCTCCAGAAAGAAATCCTTTTCTTTTGTCAGCTGCTTATCTACCACCTCTATTTGGATCTTAATAGCAACTACTGCCATAGAATTTTGTTCATGAGTAATTTAAAGGAGTAAGAAAAAGAGAAGCCTCACATGCATTTCTAGCCTATGTTAAATTTCTATAGACTAAGCTTACAAAAGACTGGTGAATATATGAGCATACAAACAGATGCACATGTATTTCTGTCAGTTATTGTATCATTTATAATTTGTCTTTTTCTTTAAAGTCAGTTATGCTAAAGGCATTAACAGAAGAAAGATGTTTCTATTAGTACCTCTCAGAAAAAAAATCTCCTTTCAGAGCAAATAGCAAGAAAGTGTTTCATTTCCACATTGATGTTGATAACACAAGAATTTTTTCAGATTGGAAGAGATTACTGTCATGAACTTAATTGGTCACTGCCTTGCTAAAAAACATTTTCCTGCTCTCTGTTGACATATATATACTCCTACAAATTGTCACAATTTAATAAGACCTGCTTATAAACACCCAGAATAACATGCTTAGGTAAGGCAAGTTTCTTCTTTCTCTGTTATGTACAGGAGGAAGAAGAAACATCTGTTACTGTGAAAGAAAATATTTCTCTGTGGTGCCAGTGTGGTGGTATTTTGGCTTGGGCCTCACGTCCAAGGCAGCTGGACAAAAGGTTCAAGGGTGGGATATAAAGAACTTGTGCAATAACAAATATCAAGTTATGTTACACGGAAGGCAGAAAACTCTCACCACATCTGAGGATAAGGAATTATCTTTTTTTTTTTTAATTTTCCCTTTTTTATTTTCTTGCAGAACATTATTTGGTGTTAAGCATTTTATTTCTGCTGCTTTAATAAGAACTCAAAGCCTCCCCCTTCTTTCTCTAGGCAATTTCTCTTCACTAACAGATATGAATAAGTTATAATTTTGAAGGAATTTGTCTAAGCTTACAGTTTTAAAAATTCCTCTTCGCTTTACAGCCCTCTGAAGATATGGTGTCCTATGAGTCCGACCTCTACCGACAGCCCCATGACTATTACCAGTATCTCAACAGTGATGGAGAAAGCCATGGTGGTAAGTTAAAAAATATCACCTTGGAGCATAAAGTCTCACTGGACAAAGATTTTAGGAAATTCAGGAAAGGAACAAACAAGCAGCTGTGATCTATAATGTTACAGGCAGATAATTTTAGCTCAGAAATCAACAATATGCTTTCCTGCTTAATCTATTCTGCTTAGCAGCACAGTTTTAACACAGCAATTTCAACAATGATTTCTCTGAAAAAGAATTTAAAAAGCGCTAAATGATGCAAGGTGCTTTCAGGACATTCTGTGTATTGCCAGGGAGGTGGGACCTCATGATCTCTATTCTTCATTATCTTCAGGGCATTTTTTATTTCCTCTGCAGATCAAAACCACTCTTCTTATTTCAGAAGTCAGAGGATATGAATTTGCAATACTGCACTACTATTCTTGTATTTCCATCTCCAATTCCTTTTTGAATTAGTTTTTAAATGCTCCGTGTCTTTATTTTAATTTTGTTTCTCTGGCATTTGGCTTTTTCCAGCTCCATGTATTTCTCTTTCTTTTGAGCTCTTTCACATGCCACCACACCTAGCTTCAACTTTCACTCTTCCTCCAGTACACCCAAGTACTTCCTCTCTCTAAATCTACGTAAAACTTCCTTGTTGCTGTTTGCATATAAACCTAGCTAGAAGTAAAATGGTCGTTGTTATTATAAACACAATTTCTAAGATTTGGTATCTTCCGTATTTTCAGATCTTGTGGGACTAAACTGTAAATCAATGCAGAAGGGAGAGTCCTGCTTTGTGACTTTTGTCTACTGTGCAATGCAATGGTCTAACAACACCACCCTGGAAATATCAGGGTCAATATTGACTCAAGAAGGAAAAGCACCGTTTTTCTGTATCACTTGTGGCAGTCCCTTCAGAACCTGGAATTTCCCTAAGAGACTCCTATTGATATAGCAACTAAACCCATCACTACGTAATTTAAGGCATCTGACAATTTCACAGCATAGCACTATTTCATCTGTGATGGCAGAAATTACCTGAAGGGACAGCTAGGTACAGAATAGGCATTAAACTGAAAAAGATTCCCACCTAAATTTGTTCTCTACATTGTATTCAGGAAAGACAAACAAGACAAACAATATTCTTAGGGCCTAGAGACAAAGAATGAATTCATTTTTTTATAAGTTATCTTGTGGCCTCTGTGAAGTAATGTTCATCAAACCTAGGAAATTCCACATGGAAATTCAGGGTTTTTACAGTACAAACTGAACCTATTTACACATCCATAAAATGTGGATAACGTTTATTATCTCAAAAGGCAATTATGATAATTAAACAATAAATATAAAATATGCCATGCAGGAAAAGGCACTGAGAAAGGACATTTCTGTCATTTAAATCTAAGGTACATCAAAGCAACACCACCCCTTTATCTTTCATGGTCTTATTGTCCCACCTGTTTTACTGCCTGATTTTTCTGCTGGAAGGCTGTTCCTTAGCTACACTGTTCAGCTCATTAATACAATTAATTGCCATAATGAATACTACAAAGACTCAAACTCACCTTTGTGGGTTACTGCCTAAGTATTACCCATGCTTTCCCAAAAGACTCCAAAAAACCACACTATTCAGTGTTTTTACTCCTGCAGTAAGTGGTTATGGAAGAGGTAACTTTGTCCCAGCCTGAACATTTCATTCCAATTTTTATTTATGAAAGCACTTGCAATGTAGTTGGTTACGTCCAAATACCTAACACATCAAACACTCTCTTGAATTAATCACCATCTAAGAGAACAATGAACAACAATGCATCCAGAGGGAGTGAAATACACAAAGTGAAAAGCCGGGTTTTGGCTCTTGTTTTGTTAACATGAGAAATGCAGTGGGTCTTGAGAAAAGCCATGAAGAAGTGCAGGGATGTTACCGACTACTAAATGTTCAGAACAATGTGTGTAAAAGTGCAATGGCTGAGAAATTATGGGGAAAAGGAATAAGGTACTGCAGTGATAATGGTGAAGCAAAAGAGGTGAGAACATGACTAGACAAGGAAAAATAAGAAATAGGACAGAACTGTGGAAGAAGAGTTCAGCTTGGGATACGGAGAGATGGCTGAGAATATACATAATACATTTTTGCAGGTCTAGTGCCAGATACAACAAATAGATACTGCAAGGCAGAATAATTATTCTGACTGCGCTGATGTAGGACAGCTAACAAAATAGAAAATAGAAACTCTTGCTCAAATATCAGACTACCTCTCTCACTGTTTGCAAATTATTTTTGTGAAGGAGATATGGCAATAGGTTAAACTGTAGATCTGTGCTACATACATTACTGATACTTTTCTAGGAGATAATGCTAAAGACAATCCTTACTCCATGTTTACTTGAGTAGGTAGTAAAGTGCACATTGCAGAGCATCGCTAACTTACTATATAAGGGATCTTTGCCAGTAAGTGAACACTAAATTTAGCATACAAAAACATACCACAGAAAATCAATATGCTGGATCATAACATGCACTGTCTGAATTTATTTTGCATATCATAGTTCAATTATTTTGTAAATACTATAAGTACTGAGCTTCATAAAGGATGGAAACTACTTTGAGTGGCTGTGTATTAGTCCATTACTCTATCCTGAGATTGTACACTAGTGAGTCTATAAATGTAATATAGTGTATTTTGTAACACTAATGCAAGCTGAGTAATTGCAGATTTGTCTCTAATTTATTACTAAACAGCACTGGTTTAATAAAAAACGTATTTTCTTTGGGGCTGAATGTTGACCATTGTTCATATTGTTGCTAGCCTCAATGAAACTTACCAATTTATGTGGACTGGAATTTTATTTTCTTCCCACCTCCTGGAGTAATGTGATCATATAAGAAACTCCACTTGGATTTTGTTAGGATTTTAGCCAACGTAGAAGCAGAGGAAAGTAAAAATGCAAACCTTAGCCATAAATACTATAAGAAAAATAGAAAGAACTCCAAACTTCATTTAAAAATCCCCTCACATTTCTAAAACCATTGTCAGGACTTCCTGGGCCTGCTTAGGGATTTTCAAACATTTGACATAATTAAAACAATTATTTTAATAAATAATGAGGTTTTAAAGTGAGAGTTAATGTCATTCTGTTGTTATTAGAGACAATACTGCTACATTGCTCAGGAGTATGGCATTTCACTCAGTACAGAGAAGTTCTGTTGTGAATCAATACATTTTTCAGTGTCCTTCCATGTTTTTCTCATTTTCTTTATGTTTTTTTTTCTTGGCTTGTTTTTTTCAGACAAGTGAAACACAATGGGAACATCTAAGCTGTACAGTGTGGTAGCGTGTAAGAAATCCTTTAAAAAATTCAGTATCTGTGCAGCACAGGGCAGATACTCAGACACTAGCTCAGACTCACGAGGCAAAGTGCTGTTGCATTTCCTGTTCAAGAGCTGGCTCAGGAATTTCTTCAATAGTTTTGCACTGCATTATGCAAATTTATCTTGTTATTCCATAATAAATACTTTTCCTAAGCCTATTTCATATTTTAGCTCCTGGTTCTGGTGTTACTTGTGTATAAAACAGGTACAAAACAATCTACATTGGGCAAAGGATGGCCAAGAAAGTACAGTTATGTTTCTCATTTTTAGGATAAGAATCTATCTCCATGGTGAATGTTAACACAGTGCTTTTAGGTCTACTGTTGCTTCCCAACAGTCTAACACCCCTTCTGCCATGGAAGAGAGTTTAGAACTCATGACTGTCCTTCCTCTAACCTTTCACTACATACAACACTAAAACAAACACCATCTCCATGTCTCTATAAGAGAATTTTTTTCACATCCTCTTTCACTTCACAAGATATTTCTCATAATGACTCCATTGTGTAGCTATTGCTTGGCTTTTAATGACATTTTCCTTGACCAAAATAATAGGCACTTTCCATTTCTAGACTCTTTTTTTCCTTTATTTTTTCTTCTCTCCACTTTAATTTTTTAGTGAAAAGAATTACTATGCATTGTTAATATAACAGTAACAAGAACATGGAAAGAAGTAACTTTAATACCTGCAGATGCAGATATTTAGATTTTTTTTCTTTTTTTTTTTAATGTGCAAAAGCTCAAACAGGGATATTAACTGCAGAGGATTCTGTGGACACAGAATTTGGAATTTCACTTTAAACGCAACTAAAACAGTATATTTTTCTGAAGCATTGCTGTGAATCTATCAATAATTTAGAAAGATACATGGATATTTGTCCTGTCAAAATTCTGATATGCTGAAGTAATTTCTGACAGATTTATTTTGGAACATATTAGTATTATGTGATCACTGATAAGTCCTCATAATATTATTTTTTACAGCAGCACATAATTCAACAAAAAAAGAATTCAGTAATGAGTGACCAATATGAACATGCATAAATAATGTTCAACAGATTAATTTATTTGCCAAGAAAGAGTATAGAACAGTTTTAGAGGCAGCAGAAACCTTGTTGTAAGCTTGTTATAAGTTTGTTATAAGCTTCAGCAGACTAAGAAGTATCTTGAAATACAAAACCAACATTGCTGATAAAAATGTTTAAGAAGAACCAGAAGTAGACCACCTGGAGCATACACAAGTAAATACTCATGGCAATGCATATTGGAAAATACTTTATTGACTACCATACCTACTACAAGTAAGACAGCTGAAGATGTACTGTTAACATCTTCATGGAGTTTTGCCCAGGCTTTGTCGTCCTTATGATGATTAACTGACCTCCTTTGCTGCAGTAGATATGCAAAGACAAGGGATGTTTGAGAAGATACACTGACATCTGACAGAGGAGCTTCTGCATAAGGAGCAGAGTGAGATTACTCTAAAGAATCTATGCTAGAGAGCATAGATTAGCCATGTAATATATTCACAATTTATCATATGGGTTGCCAGTGATAAATGGGACTCCACGGTTGGCTCTAAGTAAAGAATGCTTCAGTAAATTAACCAAGTAAAAGCATGAATCAGTATGGCTCAGTCTTCCAAATAAACAAATAAGTTTCAGACAGTCCTCCTATCAGGACAATACCTTAGATAACCTGTGCAGTCATATTAACATACTCTGCCATTCTCTGAACAGATCTGAATGTAACCAGTATCTGGGTATGTTGCATCCATACAATCCCTTCCACAAGAGAAAATAAAAACTTGTCTCTAACACTATGCTAGGAAGAGTTGCTATTTAATACATATGCATTAAAACTTTGGGCTAGAAAAGCATATTTAGCCCATGGAAAGTGCTACACAACAAAGCAAAGAAATTACAAATACAGCAGCTCCCGAAGTACTTTTATGAGCAGATTTCCATCCCTTAAATGTGGAGTTTGGTTTGTCCATAGTTCATCCACAGTTCAGAAAAGTAGGAAGGACAAAGAAAGTAATCACTAGCATAGTAAATGGTCTGCTAGAGCCTCCAAATACAAGTCTGAACCATATAAACAGCTACAACTTGCAAAGTGCAATTATGTTTGTAATAATCATATCACTGGGCTCCCTGTAAAGGAATCCACATTCAAAATCACTAGTCCCATTTTCAAATCCCCAGTGAGACATAAATGGGGAAGAATGAGGAGTTAGAAGCTGAGAAAAAGAACAAAACCGATATAGAGAAAACAATATTCATAGCACATTAGATAATGTCATACGCAATAACACCATATTGCAGAATGAGGCAATTGCTCCTCTTTTCATTACTTCAGTACAACTACACTTGGAACAACATATTTAGATCTGTCAATCACATTCAGAACATTGTCAAGAGCTGGGAGGGAGTTTGGAGAAATGCATAAGTACAATTAGGGAGCTGAATACACTGATTTATACTGAAAGACTGAGCACTAAGTACATGCAGCTAGGCAAAGTGATAATTAGGAGTAGACTATAAGAGTACATATTAACAGCTTGAAACCATGTGAAAGGTAGGGAAGAAACTATTCATAATAATACTAAAAAAACCTTGGAATTGTAAGATATAAACTAAAAGTGTTAAATGAATCTATAAAATTCTGTTAGTGCATAGAATGACATGAAAAATTAAAGCATGGTGGGTAGATCCAAGCTTAGTGAGGGCAGTCGACATGATGTTGATTTTGATTTTAAACAGGAGTACACATAAATAAGTACATAATTACAACTGCAGCTACTGCAAGTAAGAGAGAAATATAGCTCACAGTGATTCAAATTTCCTCTAGCAGGTTTTAAATTTGGAGCAGCAAAGATGAAATTATGAAAATCTGTGAGAGCTTATAGTGAGCAGTGATTTAAAACTGAGAATTGTATGGAAATTAATCTGATTTCAAAAGTAAATAAATTAAGAAACAGATTACAGATACGTGTTGCAATGTCTTGCAATTTTTTGCTAGTAAATGAAAACAAAGAATTTTCATCTGCTTGTTTCCATGATATTAGGAAAACTGTAACTACAGTCTGACAATATGTAAATTGGTATACTTCCTGAGAATGAAAACATGATATTGTTTGGGTCTCTTACTAAGGAAGGTGCCAGCATTAATATCTTCTACATCTTGTGCTACATTCTTACCAAACTCCATCATTCCTTCTAAGATTACTCTCCTACATAAAGAGGCATAACTACTGTTTTCCAGCCATACGTGTTTTGGAGATTAGGAAAAGAGATTTTACAGAAGTCTATAGAAATTCTCACCAAGGAAAGACAAGTCTACAGGGATGGCATGGAGAGTGCAGAAAAGGAGAGGCAGGAGTAGGAACCAGTGAAAGACATGTAAATGCCATGTTTCTTACTTTTGTAATGACAGACAAGCTGTTATTTTCTTTAGATCATTACTGGGAATATCATCCACACCACATGCACAGTGAGTTTGAGACTTTCGGAGATAACCACTTCACAGAACTGCAGAGTGTACAGCCTCCCCAGCTGCAACAGCTCTACAGGCACATGGAGATTGAACAAATGCATGTCTTGGATTCTGCAATCCCAACCACACATATTGGACTCAACCATCAGGTACGGTCACCAACCCTTATGCAAAACTACGATGTTGGTTAAGGACAAGGAACAGATTGCATCAGGGAATGCATAATTTTATGCCGAACAGATTGCTTATGAATTGTATGAATTCTTACTGCACAAGCACTTGATATAAAACTCTTCATTCTCAGGACAAATGTGGTTTAAGCTTTCTTTTTATTTGGATGATGAGAAACAGTATTCTAAAAACTCTGCATAAAAAATTATTGCACTTTGTGGAGGTTTTTGAATTTTCAGATTTTTTTTTTTTAATTTAAAATGAAAAACAACCATTTTTCCAACCTCTACAGAGGAACTGGGCCTGAAAAGCTGTGCAATGTAGTAGTAAAATTGTCCTTGACTCCTAGGTAGTATTCTAAAGTCTGAAGTGGCAGGAATATTTTAAAAATTTCCAATCAACCCTGGTAAATTCATATAATCTGCTTTAAGAAATTCTAGTAAAGACAAGTCATTGTTAATGTTACCATAGTGAAATTCACTGAGACTGACCTGTGTTTTCACAGAATCATAGAATCACAGAATGGCTTGGCTTGTAAGGGACTTCAAGGATCAAGTTCCAACCCCCCACAACAGGCAGGGTTGCCTGCCACTAGATCAGGTACCAGATCAGATTACCCACGGCCACATCTAACCTGGCCTTGAAAACCTCCAGGGATGAGACATCCACAACCTCCCTGGGCAACCTGTTGCAGCAACTCAACACAATTTCAGTAAAAAAACTTCCCCTGATGTATAATCTAAATCTCCCTTCCTTTTGAATTAGTACAAATAACAGAACATCAGCCTATGGGAATCTTCTAGTCATTTCAGTTGCTCAGTGCAACTGCTGGCATGTAAAAAACAGTGGTTACATCTTACCAAAGGCAAAGAATAAAACTTGGCCACATTACAGATGTCTTTGGAAGCACCACCAAAAAACAAGTAAGGGTATTTCTGCTTAACCCACTTTCATCCTCCTCAGTTGTCATCTTTTGTTTCAGGAGTACAGTCAGAGAATAAATTTTGCTGCATTGTATTCTCTCTCCTTCAAGGAAGGGAAGACATTAATAGATGCCTATCACTACCCTCCTTTTCCTAACCAGCTGGGAATCTTTGCTTTTTTACCTTAACTTTGCTCATGCAAGTGGTACTCAACATGTTCTGAGGATCAGACTTTGCCACAATCCTAAGCAACACTTACTACCATTCAAGGCATTTCCAAAGAAATAGAATCAGGAAGAATAATTTATTCCTTACGTGAACTTTCCACTTAACTAATGGCACCACTGGCTGTCATGCAGAGTTACACTTTGCAAATAAACGAAAAACACACGACAATACCTAGGTCTCTTTGAAAGTAATGCCTCCTATTTATTTCCATGGAAATTACAATATCACTATTTAATAGATCAAATTCTCAGCAATAAACACTGTTTTTCAACATAGTCACCACCATTAGCTATGCATTTTCATGAGCAATGAACAAGAGCCTGCATGCCATGTTCATAAAAATCTGCACCAGTGGAGGTGACCCAATGTTTAACAGCTTCTATGACTTCATCACTGCTAGAAAAATGTTGCCCATGCAGTCCAACTTTGACTGTAGCTGTCACCTGTGCTGAAATACTCCATCCACTGCCTCACTATGCTCACATCCACTGTTTGGTCTCCTTCAACATACAGCAAGTATCAATGAAGGTCAGTTGGTGCCACTTTTTGTGCATAGAGGAATTCAGTAACACACATTTGTTTCAGACACAATTCCATGTCAGATGCCATTTTGGCAGACTGCTCCTCAGCTGCCATGTGTTATGTAGCAACAAAATGTAATGGAATATCGGCTGGAAGGTTCATCCTCTACTACCGTACCACCAACATCCACCTCTGAGGTTGTGGGGAAGCATAAAAAAGAGTTGAAAGCGTTACTTCAAGAACAGGCTTTGTATTTCTCTGATTTTCAGTTCATACACTATTTTATCAAATGAAATTCAAGGTGCAAACTATCTTTGGACAACAGTACCCTCAAAGAAATTGTATCATCAAATAATAAATGAAGAAAAGAATATTTACTTCAAATGAAGAATGAATGAAATGCATGGAAAATAAGGAAGAAGTTGTCTGCAGCAAGGGTGGTGAGGCACTGGAACAGGTTGCCTAGAGATGTGGTTGATACCCCCATCTCTGGAGACTTTCAAGGTGATAGTGAATCAAGCCCTGGGCAACCTGATTTAGCTGTGTATGTCCCTGTTCATTGCAGGGGAGCTGGACCAGATGACCTTTAAAGGTCCCTTCCAACGCTAAGGATTCTATTATTCTATGATTCTATGAAAACTGTGAACTTCAGAAGGAGGAAAAATACTACCGGATGCCACAGACTCTGAGAGGATAGCAGACTACAGAAAGCAGCTAGCAGTTTTCTTACTCCAGATTTGAATTAACAAGTTGGCTTTTTCAAACACAAGACCAGGTCCTCTGCAACTCTGCGTACCATTCTTGGGACATGCACTGAAGCATGACTGAACTGGGTGTAAGCAAAAGCACAGCAGATAGGAAAAGCAGAGATAGCATGGGGAAACTTTGTTTAGTATGCAGGTCAGCCTCTGCACCTTCCTTTGCTTGTGAGGTGCCATTCATCTGGCATCTCACAAGCAAAGGAAGGAAGATGTTCCCACCTTCCCACTCCAGCTCCAGCAGAATCTACTCCCACTGCTCCCCAATACACTCTAGGTTTCCAAAGCCTTTGTCCTTGCAGATGCACCAGGTTCTGCTTCCTCCCTTCTAAGACACCATCCCACCTTCTCATTCCCCTTCCCCCATGACATTGTTTCTTCTTTCCTTGCAACCCCCGAGACTGCAGCTTTTTTAACTGTAAAAAAGTTGAAGGGGACTCTGTGGTGAGGGCTAAAGTTTCACTCTTGGGGATCTGACAGGAAGCTTACACACACTCTTACCCAATCCTGGCCTTCCTGCCATGTTTGGCTCCAACCAATCTGCCAACTCATTAACCGCCAGCTGCTCTGCCTTGAAACCAGAGCTTTGCACACTCCTTATTGGGACATTTTAAACTGGTGCAAAACTCATCTGAAAAGCACCACTTGGCCAAGCCTGACATCGGGTGGGTGGTATGACTCATGAAATGAACACCCACTCTGTGCCTCAGCACCTAAATTTGTAGAGAGGGAATCACGCTCAAAATGTTGTGTCTTGGTGGAGGGAAGGAAGAGCAATACAAAAGGAGCTCACCTATCAGGGTTAGCAATCTGGCTCACTTCATGAGAACCACATTTTATTTCCTGCTAGATTTGAGGAATGATTTATTTTTTTTTTAATGCACAAATGAAATAAGGTTCTTATTTCCTGCCCCTCAGACGGGTCTATTTCTTATTCTTCAGCAAGGATCTGCAATAACTGTGGGCAACTGATCATGAGCCTTAACAAAACGCACTGCAACTGAGAATTTGCAGAGCTGCGGTGTATTCCATACTCCTCCTGATAAGACCTCTATATAAGGACAAGGGAATTCCCTAGCACAGAAGCCAGCTTGTTAGCTCCGCCGATGAGAAATCCCCATCAACAGAGAACTTTCAGATAGCCACTTCGGAAAAGAGAACGTGATCCAATATGAAGTATCCCCAGTGGTAAAGCTATTCCTCTCTTCAAGGCGGAAATTCAGGACAAGAAGCTGATAGATGTGTAAGCCTGGTTCCAGAGATAAGTGCAGTCCTATAGTCATTCAGCATTGTCAGAAGCTACTAAATCTGAGAAAGGAGTTGAACAACAGAGCTTCTGGAAAAGTCAAAGAGGCTATGCTGGAGCAAAACTGTTCAGCTTTGCCAAATCCAAAAGAGCAGTTATTAAAACAAAGTTGATCTGAAAATTGGTGTACTCTGGGGACAGAAAACAGGGATCAGAAACTCAGCTATATCTACATGATCACTACATAGGTGATACTTAGTAGAATCTGGCTGAGTTTTGGAGGCTCTGAAAGTATTTTAAAAGCAATTATTACCAATAGAGCCTTTTTATCCACAAGGCTTTGAGTTTAAATTTTCATTAAAAAAAAATGTTCTTGGAATTATCAGTATATTAGGCAGAACATCAGTTATAGGAATATATTGTCTTCAACCAGAAAACAAAAACAAAACAACCAAACAAACAAAACCCACAAAAAACACAAAACACAGAAAAGTTCTTAGCTTATTAGAAAACCTGTTACTATGTGCAAATTTTTCCATCTTCTTAAGTAGAATTATCCTATTTAAGAAATACAGTTATCTCCATCATCAGCAAGAAGAAACACATGCAAAGTAGGAAGAGAAGGTACTCAGGAAGTATGGGGGAAGGAGGGCAATATCACTTGCATAGGATACAACATATGAGAAAGTTCTTTCACAATATAATTTCTCCTTTATTCTTGTGAATATTTTTTAAGATGTATCTCTGCATGTGTTAAGCATTGACTGTTACGTGGAGGGTTTTTTATCTGCATAGTATTAATTTTTAATGCTACTAAGTCATTCACTGTTACTCTAAACAAAATCATATGCCTGTTGCTTTCCCCCCCCTCCTTTCTCTGTAACCCTCTTCTTGACATCTCAATTTTTCTCTTGATGCCTTACTCTCTGCCACTACTTGCTCTCTCTACTACTCTTCTCTCAAAGGTTTCCTATTTGCCCCGGATGTGCCTACAGTACTCCTCTCCACCACAGCCCAGTTCTGACGAGGAGGACATTGAAAGACAGAGCCCACCACTGGAGGTATCAGATGGAGAGACTGATGGTGTGGACCCTGGGCCTGGAATCATGCATGGCGAAACAGGTCAGTGAAAATAGAGGACTTCATTGTGCTTTTTGCTGAGCTGCTGTTACATTACTATGACGATGATGAATAAGAAAGTAAAACTACTGTTTTAGAATTTTATCCCACTGCCAAATCTTCACTTTCCCTGACTCCTTTGCACTCCCCTTTCTTCTGAATCTTCTGTCACCATAGTTGTGTCTGTATATCAAATATCATTTTTTCATGTACCTATTCCTTTTCTTGTATGTATTCATTCAGGCTTCTCCCCAGGTTTTGCCATTTCTATGCCAGTTTCCTCTAACAGGTGTGAAAAACAAGACAAGAAGCTTAAGGAACTGATTTTTAAGAATGTTGAGCTCTGATGGCTCAGTACTTGTATAGCCCGCCCAAATTAGTTTCAGATTGTTTTCAAACTAGCAATTATCTTCAAATTATAACAAGGGTGAGATCTTCGGAATTTTTTGTTCTCATGTTTTTCTTCTTGGCACACCAATCCACTTTATGTCTTCACAACGCAGTACTGTCTATTGTTATGAATAAGAAATGGCTGACAAGTTCTTCTGTTCCATCAGACTCTATGCAATAATACTAATTCTCCTTTGCCTTTCTTCTCTCATGCAGGCAGTAAGAAAAAGATACGTCTGTATCAGTTCCTTCTCGACCTTCTTCGCAGTGGAGACATGAAAGACAGCATCTGGTGGGTAGATAAAGAAAAAGGTACTTTCCAGTTCTCCTCCAAACACAAAGAAGCACTGGCACATCGCTGGGGCATACAGAAAGGCAATCGCAAGAAAATGACCTACCAGAAGATGGCACGGGCTTTGAGAAACTATGGCAAGACAGGGGAGGTCAAGAAGGTCAAGAAGAAGCTGACCTACCAGTTTAGTGGAGAGGTCATGGGAAGGGGGATCACTGATAGGAAGCATTATCCTCATTGAGGCCATGGGACTCTAAGCAAGAAAAATATTAAGACCTCCTGGCTGAAAACCAGCAGAGGAGATGGACGCATCTTTCTCTTTGCTTCCTGTGCCCCCTTCTCTGCCTATAAAGGGCCTTTACCATCAGATGTTTCTGGTACGAATTCCCTTTTTCAGCATCTGAGAATCCTAAACATGACAGAATTCTTTGCTTCCATCCTAAAAATTGGACAGAGTTGGGAAATTTAAGCAATGTACAAATATATTATTGTCATGAAAGATTTTTTTTGATTGTATTGTAACTAAAGAATACAACTGATGAAGTTTTGCCTTCAAGGGTGGTGCAGTGTCATTCACAGTGACACTGCATTAGCTTACAGCTTTCAAACTAGCATTAATACAGGCTCTGCCGCAGCTCTCAAAGCTAGAGAGAAGTTTGCAGATCTGATAATGATACTGGTTCTTTTAAATAGTAATAACGTGTACATATTTAATAAAATTTGATATAATTAAGTCCTAGTGTTTGCATAATGAATGATAACTTCACAAACAAATCTCACATGCATTCAATCATGCAGATACAGCTCACATTTGGTACCTGAACTTAAAGCACACTGGGCTACAGGGTTTTTTCCCTTTACCCTTACTTTTACTTTAAAACATCATCAATGCTATCAGATGAGGTACCAAAGATAATAGTGACATTCATTATCGTGAAAGAGGCTACAGTACTGAAGTCAATTTTTGAATATAAATATTTCTTTTTTTCTTTTTTTTTTTCTGTGCTAATGAAGCCCTGCCAATTGAATAACTTCTATTCACTTATACCATGAGTGGCATTTATAGCTCTATCTGGTTTCGAACATAGCAATAAACCATGTTCTTCTGTGGTTTCAGGCATTTTCCTGCCCTTGTTCTTTCCTGTTGCTTGCTTATCCACAGTGGTATCTTGAGCTTATGAACCTTTCTGGAAAATGAGTTGTGTTTAATCATGTTTTTGCAGACTTCTGCCTCAAGAGGTTTTCAAGCTTTTATTTGTGGAATTTAATCCCTACTGTAAAACAACAGTAACTAATAACAACTGCATTGTACAAATTACACTCAAAATGCAAAATAAAAGAGAATTTAACACCTGAGATACAACAGTAAATTTACCCTGTGCAACTGAAAATGCTTAAGAAAACCTTTGCCAACAAACACTGAGAAAAATTAGCATTTTAATATTATTTAACATATCTCAGATGTGGTTAACCACTCAGAAACCAGGAAACACCATAATGACTGAAATTAATGAAGGCTTTTTTTTTTCCTTCCCATTTCTACAAGTATGGTGTTACAATATACTTGTTACAAGTACATACTTGTAAGTATACTTGTTACAAGAATGTTGTTTCAAAGAAACAAACAAAACATTCACCCCAACACCGGTACATATATGAAGTTCAAGAAAAGTAATTCATGAGTAATTTTCACTCATGACTCCTGTATATGTTCTTAATCGATGATCAAGACCAATAGAAAAAAAAAAATGTAACAAGCAACAATAAACTGTCTGGGAGAAATAAAATTTCAAAATAGATTAGATGAAATGAGATAGGTATAAAATTAAGAAATAGTTTTTACTTAACAATATTAAACAGAAGTAGAACTTGTCAATCATAACAATGTTGAAAACTCAATTAAGTAACACAGCTAACACGGAGGTTTTCAGAACTTACTCCACACTGAAAACAGAAAGAGTTGAAAGTGACAACTTCTTACAGACTTGATTTCTCTAAGTTATACCTAAATGCAGTCACTTTTACATAGCTACCAATTTCACTGTGGAAGTGAAAAGGCTGGTGACATCACTGAGCTACAGTTAATTCTTTCAGCCAAAGAGAAAGCAGCTCTTTCTTTACCAAGTTCACAATGTAGTACTTCACAATTCTACTTCACAGTTCATGAACATAAGAAATACATCAGATGGTGTCAGAAATAATCTGGGAGTTAAAAGTGGCTGAGGACTTTGGTACTTTATCAAAAATAATACAACTTCCTTGTCAAATATTTTATATTCAGTTGGGGTTTGATAGGTTCAAAAGCAATTAAACAAATTAAGAGTTTTTTTTTGTTTGTTTGTTTTTGTTTTTAAAATCATGCTGTAACAATCTACTTCCCAAAGGACATAGTATTTTGTTAACTAAGATTTGCATAAACTCAAACTGCATCCATTTGTAATTCTAGGATGGAAGCTCAAGACATTGAAAGTAGCCCTCAGGACTAGAGCAGCATTCAACGCTGACATATTTGAGGCTTCTTCATTCTGAGCTAGAAAATTAGGACTTTTTTGCTTCGTACACATGACAACTCTTCATCACTGACTTGCTTTTAGAAAGAGATAAAACATATTTACCCTTATCAGACTTGCAGATTTGATATTCTAGAAAACTAAAGGATTAATTATTCTCTTCATAAAAATGTCCTTATCAAAAACACGTATGAAAAGCAGAAATGATCATTTTCTGACACTGTAATTCTCAGGAGAAGAATCATTTCCTCTTGGAGGAAAACTGCAATGACTGAAAAGACCTAACTAATAAGCTAATAGTGAAGATGTTTAGGATGTCACTAAATGTATTTCAAGCTTGTCAAAAAACCTTATATCTGAGAGTGCAAGGTTTTTTTTGTTTTTCTAGCATCTCACACAGAAAACAATTATGTGATGAATAAATTATACAAAATTAAAACAAGCATAAAAGATTAGAAACTTTACATGAGTGATCTGTGGTCTGTACATTACTTCAAAATATTACTCTAGAGCAGCTTGTGCACGAATTGAAAATTTTGCTTTTTACACTGGTTCTGTCCACAAGAAAGAATTACAATATTTACATAATATTAAATATACTTTAACAAGCAGGTTTAAAAATTCGTTAGTCTCCAAAGTTGCAAACTTTTTCTCTTCCTCTTGTCAATACTTGCAATACTGTTTCTAAAAATATTTAATCCCCATCTGTTTCTGGTTAAGTTTTTCATCTGTGGCATAAAGAGTCTGAATAATCATGTGTAGCAGCTGTGAAGGAGACCCAATGATGTTTCTCCACCACAGTACCCTTTCTATCTCATCCAATCTAATCAGTCTGGATAGCAGGCTGTCTAATCAAGCTGATCAGCACCATTTAGTTTCACATACAAGCAAGCTCTCTGGTTATTTTAGAGAAAAATACCAAAAATATATGTGGCAGAATCATTTGATTTGGAAAATCGCAGAGAAGCAAGCATACAATTTTTCACTGAAAGAGGCTAATTGACATACAAGGAGAGGTGCTGGAAAAATATAAATAAGTCAGATCAATCTGTACAGATGACCTGTGATTATTACAAATTTATTGGAACATTCTGCAGTCCACTGCTTTTAGAAATCATCAAATCTTCTTTCAAAGCAAGCATTCAAACTACAGAAAACCTAATTGGATATTCACCTAACACAAGATCTTTGCAGTCTCCTTTTAAAGAAATCTATCAACTTTATTAACTGCTGACTAATTAATAATCCATTCTTGTGGACATTTTAGGCTCTCCTTCAAGCTGTAGAATATAGAAAACCTGCAATAGTTGTACAAAGGGATAATCTGCTTACAACATTACATAAAGAGCTATCTTTATTAGCTCTGTGCAGTCTAAGAGAATTTTGGATGTGTCTTGTTCTGCGCTTCTACTCAGGGAGAACTGCAGCTAAAGGTGTAATTTATAATCTGTACTTATCTTCATTTAGTATTTCAACAGGGTTTGTGCTCTGTACCTTCCTGTTTTTTTTTTTTTGTCAGTAAGACTCCTCCCCCAGCTTACTCTTTCTACCTGTATCTTTTTATCTTCTTCTTTCTGCCATATTGTTCTAAGTTTTTGTCCCCTTATTCATATCTCTTCACAAGAAAAGTCACTTCATAATCACCAAACTTAATTCATACTACAGTGCCAACAGCATAACAAGTACCTCTGTCATGTGACTACTCACTTCAGTTTGTTTACTTTACTCCCCTAATTTTGCTTATACTCTCCCTACATATTGTAAATTCATAGCAGAGGGTTCATCATATACAACAACATGATTAATCAATACTTTCATTTAACAATGCCCGGAACAGTACCTGCTTCTCATGAATCCCACTCTTAAGTACATACATTGCTCCAAAAATAATGCCTTCTATTTAATTCCATGGAGACTTTTCTACAGATACAAAAAGCACAATAACACTATTCAATAGAGCACATTCTCAGTTATGAAAAACAAGTTTTTAATATATTTACCACCACTAACTATGCATTTTTACCAGCAATGAACAGGAGCCTGCATACCACACAAAAATAACTGCAGTAGTGGAGGTGAACCGCAGGTGCTATGACTGCATCATTGCCAGGAAAATGTTGCCCAGTCCATCATTCACTATGCAAACATCCTCTACCTGGTCTCTATAAATATTCAGCAAGCATCAATGAACGAGAAGAAAGTGCTATCAAACAAGTTACAGCAATCAGTTGGCACAAATTTCAACTAATCATATTGTCAAAGAATATCACTCTTTGAGGCAACTGTAGCATAGCTAGCACTTGGTTTCATCCTTCCTTCCCAACAAATTTGCATGTTTCTATTCAGTTGGTTCAGTTAAGCCTGTGGTATCAGGGAGGTCTGTATTTAGCTTAGGTCATCAGAGTACAATTCCATGAGCTGGGAAATATGAACTTCTTCCAGTGAAGATGGTAACAACAGTAGGCTGCAGATATTCTTCTTTATATTCTTTCTCATAACTCACCTGTCTAGCCCCATTTTCCACACCACACCTCTGATCACCACAGAGAGATTTGTTTTGGAAGGGACCTCTGGAGGTGTCTTCATACAAGCCCCTACCCAGAGCAGACCTATTAGATCAAATTTCTCAGGCAATTATCTTTCCATTCTGTCTCTTTCCACTCCTTTCATTCTTACAGCCACATCCCCCTTCTTTATGCCTTCACTTCCCCACAGCGTTACTTTTTACTACTGGGGAGCCAAAGCACTACGTGAGAATGAGAAAACCAGTCTATGGACAGGAGGAGAATGAGGATGTGGTAGAGCAGATAAGCTTTAGCAGGAGGTGGTAGAGCAGAAGGAAGGGTGGGAGGTGGTACAGAGGAGACCAAGGTTATGCAAAGGATTGGGGAAGCGGCTTTGTGGTAGGAAGGAATGCAGTTTCTGTGCTTTAAGGGCTCCCCCTGAGCATTTGTTTCAACTCCCCAGTAGCAGCACTTTAGTGCTCGTCCTAAGAGAAGCCCTTTGACCACCAGTACCTTTATGCAGAATACCCTGATGACTTTGCTTTATGCAAAGCAAAGAATATTTAGATGCTGAGTTGGCCATTTATGTATACAAATCAGTTTGGGGTTTTAGGTTTAATTCACTGATATTCTAAGTTTTGAGCACTTGCAGTTAGAAACAAAATTCTGGAATTCTTCTTTAGAAATAAAATTCTGGAATTTTTCTTTAGATGTGCCCTCTTCCACTTCTTCACACTCACAACACTATATCCTGTTCCTTTCTCCACCATTCCCAGTTATCCAATCCCACCTCTTCTTTTAGGCTTGTTTTGTCCTTTTTTAGACCCAGCCACTGACACCTCAATATGTATTAACTGTTGTTTTGTTGTTGTTTTTTGTTTTTTAATGTCCAGCTGTTCTGATTTCCTCTTCTCAGGTCAATTTTTCTCACAGTGACACAGTCATCATCTCTTTATGCAAATAGTTCTCTATTCCAATACATGTAAGCTGCTCCAAAATTAATGCTTCCTATTTATTTCAATGGAAACTGCAACAGATACAAAAAGCACAGCAAGACTACTCAGTAGAGCAAATTCTCAGTAAAAATACAAAACACAGTTCTTTTAGCATAGTCACCACCATTAGCTACGCATTTTTGCCAGTAATGAACAAGAGCCTACACACCACCCACATAAAAATCTGCACCAGTGGAGGTGACCCATTGTTTCACAGCTGCTATGATCACTTTGCTGCAAGGAAAATGTTGCCCACAAAGTTCATCTTTCACCAGCCTGAACATACGGAAGTCAGAAGTTGTCAAATTTGGATTATACATGGGGTGTGGTAGGATAGCCCAGTCAAGACTGGCAATGTGCTGCATGGTCTTCAAAATAGTATGAGGTCTGGCATTATCATGCTGCAAGAGAAAAGTTCTTCTCTGACTTGACTCTGGAAGATTGAGCATTCAGATTAGCCAGCATCACGAGGTAGTGGTCAGAATTGATGGTTTGTCCAGGTTCTAGGAAATCCAGACGAATCATTCCTTTCCTAACCCAAAAGACAGTGCATATCAACTGTCAAGGGCAGGGTCTTTAACTTTATGTTTGATGGGGAACTCACATGTTGCCACTCAAAGGACTGTAGTTTTGATTCTGGCTCCTACTAGTGACCTCATGTCTCATCACTGATAATAATGCAATCCAGAGAATTTTCACTCTCAGCCTCATATTGGTTCAGTAGGTCCTGACAAACTTGCATATGCTGTTCTCTCTGTTCCTGTGTGAGCATTCGTGGGAACACCTGCTGCAAACTTCATGATATTACAATGCCACCACCACTGTTTCCAATGCATTAAAGCCGATATGCAGCTCTGTTACAGTTCTCTGGTTGTAATCTGACAATTTGCACAGAGGAACTCAATGAGATGCTCTTCATTTCATGGCATGACAGCTGTGCATGGCTGTTGGGAGATTGGCTTGTCTTTCATTTCACTGTCACCACTGCTAAAACAAACTCCCACCACCTCTCTGTGCTCATATCCATTGTTTGGTCTCCCTAACTACTCGGCAGCACTGAATGCCAATGAGTGATTTTTAATTCCGCAGTTCAATTCCACACCTTTGCTTCACATACACTTTCATGTCAGGAACCACTTTTTTCAGACTTCCCCTCTACTGCCATCTGTTATACAACAACAAAATATTACAGAGTATTGGCTGGAAGTTTCAGTCCCTACTCCCATACCACCAACATCCATCTCCTACATCGTGGGCCAAAATAATAAAATAGGAGGCATTATTTTCAGAGCAGTCCTTGTTTTTGTTCAGATATTTATAGTTTTGCCATCCCACATCCTCTTACAGTTTCAGTCTCATTGCCTACTGACTCCCATTTCTCCTCCCTCCAGTTTTTACTCAGTTGATTCAATTCCTATCTTTTGAGATCTATTTCAAACCCCTCCCACAATCTCAAACCTCATATTTCTTTTCCCCACCCACACCCTTCCATCACCTACTTGTATTTCCTTGTCCCACTCTAGGTGGTCTGTCCCCTTCCCTTTATGAAGGTCCAATTCTTTCCCTTTCATTCATGTGCAGGAGAGAAACGTTACCTGGAACACAAGATACACCTACTGGCTGCTCTTAGTTCATGTGGATTCAGCCTGAGACCCACAACAGTCCAGAGATAATGCAGAAAAAGTCCTGATGAGCCCTATCTGGACCACCACCGATACACTCAAAACACTTTCTGAGGACGATCTAAGAATTTTAGCATATATAAACTGCACTTTTTTCTACAGCCTACAATATGGTGTAAATCAGTTCCATATTGAGTAACATGAAGCCAGTCAAAAGTATACCCCTGAAATGAAAGCTGCTTATCTGTCAAATGTCCAGAAAGATTCAAAATATGGGACATGAAGCGGCTGGGTAGAAGCAAGCTCAGACAAGCAGGGTCAGCAAAGCCTTGTGCACTCCAGTTCCACCAGGGAGGTCAAGCACCTTTGCACAGTGCACCTCAGAGCTCTCCGTTTCAGAAGCACAAAGGAAACACTGTTTGGCTTCATGGGTTGTAGCTCTACAGTGAGTAGACTGTGTTGGACCTGTGCTCTACACACAGAAAATTTGACTGTCCCTTACAGATCTGCAGCTGCTGGAGCTGCAAATTAATTGTATGTACCTTGTTCTAAGAATCTGACAGACCATGTAGGTGGTATTTTTGCAAAACTAAGGGATCAAAAGACAAATAAACACAAACAGATGAGGAAATAATTGAAATCACAGAAACTAAAATCAGAAAAAAAACAACTCCAAGTAAATGGGCAATTTTCTGCCTTCATAGCTAAATATGGGCAAAGCTGTAGCCATCTAAAAACCTAATATTTCAATGAGACATTAGGTAGTTTTACTAGAAGGATGTGCTGCTAACTTTGCCTATAAATAACAAATATTTAGTTTTTTGTGATGCAACTGTTCAGAATCAGGAAGATAAATCACACGGTCCGTCACTGCAGGCCGTTTACTACTGCCATTTTTAAACACAATTTTGAAATCCAAGAGGAAAATCACAGTCTGAGACAGGGAACAATAATTTCAGACTTATAATTCCTTTTACAAGGAAGGACATTATTTTCCCTCTCATTCACTTTTATAGCAAAGTTCCAAATACATTTATTATATGCTGCATTGTTATGTTAACATATGAAAATATGTTCATTTGAATACAGGAAGAAACAATGCACTTTCTCAAAGATTGTCCAGTTTTGTGGTGCACCGATAACTTCTCTTCACAATCCTCTACACAAATGGATCTATTTCAGACTTATGTAGACACCACTACCAGATAATATATTTGCATTGCAGTTTTGTTATTAAAAGTGGTTACCTAAATAAATAAATACAATGTAGAAAATGCTAGAAAATTATTATCACTACAATGCTGCCACCTGGTAACCACAAGTGTAATTTCAGGGAAAACATTTATTTTGCCCTGCCTTGGACAAGCTGACAATATTTAAAATAATATATTTTAAATCACAAAAATTGCAAATATGTAACTGTGGAACAGGAATATTTCCCCATATCAGACAAACTCCTTTTTTGGCTGTCCTTCAACCTGGGGAAGAAGTAACTCATAACCTCCCAAAATTGAACTTAATTTTGAATCCTGAGAAGTATCCATGAAGAATAACCAGCAGCATTCAAATTAAATTTGCCAGTTTGGAGCACACGAATATTTAGAATTAAGACCATGTTGAAAAGTACTCACGTCCTTCCATAGTTTGCTGAGTTAAATCTATACCACTAAATGTTTACAAAAAGAAAATAAACAAATCTATATTAAGAAAGATCTGGAATAGCATTAATTAATTAATTAATTAATTAATTTAAAGATAGTAATGATAAGGAAGAAATCCTGAGCAAAGAGATCCAAAGGAAATAAATCAGGTGTTTTCATAGGTGGAAAATGTATTGATGAAAATGATAATGCTACAATCACATTAAATAACAGATATTTAATTTAAAGGGAAACACGAAAAGCATTGGGAAATGGTTCACAAGAGCTTATGAGTGCCCATAGCATTTTAGGTCTAAAAAGTTTCTATGTGTCTTTGATAAATAAGAGGAAAGAGCACAAAACCTATTTATATCATCACCACTGGGATGAAACCTTGCATGTGCCACTCCTAGTGTTAATGAAGAAACATTGTCTAACGTTGTCTAACATTGTCCATCGCCTAGCATTCCTCTCTAAACCACAGTGGGAATGCTACATTATCTGGTTATACATTTGGTAGTGACCTAACATCCAATCATATTTTATTTCTCAGATTAGCATAAACTTCTTTCCACTTTGGAAAGAATAGCTCTCGGACAGCTTCTGGGATACTGTCCACAAATAACACACACCTTGGAATTCAGTCTAATGAAAGTCTTTGGAAAGGAATCACAGCTTTAGGTACCTCATAAACTTCCATGGAAACATACAAATGTGGTTCATCTGACAGCCACACGGTATCAGAATTAACTCCCATCTGCTCTAGAGGAAGTAGGACCCTGCCATCACTGACAGTGACGGACATGATCTCTTCTGCACCCATTGTCAACAGACACATGCCTGAGTTTTGCAGACAAATATCTCACAATAAGAAAGCAGGAAAAGAAGGAAAATGTTTCTGTATCTAATGTCAGGTAGAAAAGAGTTTTGCTCAGCTGCACCTTTGTTATAAAAGACTAGGGGGACCCTGACAAAAACATGGAAAATAGCTGACATTCAAACACTGAATGGTAACTGCATTCTCCCAGATGAGATGATATTCAAGTAAGAAATCAGAAAAACTCAAAATGGAATTCAGAAACAAATTCAAATGCATCTGCATTTTTACAATGCGTGTTTCAACAGAGGAATTAATATTGGAAAACATCAAGAATTAATAATGTCATTTTAGAAATAATGAGTATTGAGGTGACCCAGCACTACTTAGACTTACAAGTACTTAAAAGAAATAGCCAATATCTATTATTGTTAAGGATGAGATCTGTGTTAGATAGGAATTTCCCATGTTTAATTACTATCAGCCTCTCAGTTCTTGCTTTGAAGTACCTCTTACTGGACACTCACAGATACAGCCCTAGAGAATATGATAAATACTATACGCCTGCATTTAAAAGGTTCTCTATAGAAGTATACATTTCCTTTAAATCCATTCTAATGGATTTATTTCTATTTACAACATTTTAATTCATGTTAATAAAGGCCTACAGTGCTCATTGAAAAAAATATTGATGACTTGAACCATCTCTTTAATCCAGATTGAAGAAAAAAACTTCAGCATAGTATGTATTTTATCAACACTACTACTTCACTACATAACATGCAGATTTTCAATTAAATAATTATTTGCTAACATGTGATTGAGAAAGGATGAAATAGCAACTAACTTATTGAGTCAAAGTGATTCCTGAGAAAGTTACAGCATACCCTGAAGGCAATTACAAGAGGTTCATGTTTAAAATTTTGCAGAAGTGACAGCTAATTTCCCTTGTAAACATTATCTCAAGGACATAGTAGAGAGGCAAATTAGTTGAAAAAAATGTGGTTCTGATCACAGTCATCTCTAGATAATCTTCATAGCTTTTTTTCCTTTCTCCTTCTGTCATTTTGTGTTAGTTCTGCCTCCCACAGCCTCCAGTGTCTGACAAACCTCTTTCCAGAAGGGATGTTGATGTTATTCCAATAGCATGCTGGGAATCAGCTCTGGTGAGAAGAAAGGTTCAACGTACTTTAATAGGGAGAAATATTAAAGGAAAGATTAATTATCTTTACCAGTTGAGTGACATTTTTCATACTGTGGGACTCAAGTCCATTGAAAGACTTCAAACCAAAGCTGATAGCCTAGATCTGACTCCCAGTGAGGTCCAGGTATGTCAAAATGTATCATGAAAATTTCTGCAATGGAAAATGTACATAGGTCACATCTTGCTCATCTTCTGTACTTATATAAAAAAAATTCCCTGGGGAAGGGGATGAATTATTTGGGCCAAAATCAAGAGAGGGGTAGCAACAGCTACTCCTCTTCTGCTGCAGTTTCTTCTTGTTTGTCCTATCAGCCTACCCAGAGAGCCAGATGTGAAGAACAAATACAAAAAACAGTGAAAGATGTGCTATATGTACACTTGTCTATCCTGAGCTTCCTGCCAGAACATGAGAAAATTCAGGCAGAGATTTTTACAGGTTAGCACAAATGTAAAAACTGGAGACTTCGTTGTTTTTTATTTGAATCTTTTTTTTTTTTTTCAGTACTAGTGGCAGCTAAAACTTGCTAAATACTTGGCCTACAGAGTTTCTATGTCAAATTAAAAATGAGACAGACAAAAGAGACAGAGAATGCACACGCCGGCAAGGTAGTATATGGATGATTGTCTATGGCTGCTGTTTTGCTAGATAAATGAATAAATAAGAGAAATGAACCGAAGCATGAGATGGCAATGTGAGAACAACATCCTGGTGAAATGTCCTCATTCAATGCTTTTTTGTTTTGTTTTGAGCAGAATTAAAACTTCTAGAAGTATGTAATAGAACCCTGGAGCCACTGTCAAAATAGTGCTTTTAAAAAAGAAAAAAAGCTGAATTTTCAAGTAACACATACTGCAGATCAAGTAGGTGGATGGGGAGAGAGGACTGAAACTATTTAAGTAGCGTCACACTTTCAAGTTGTGAGGTACAAATGTCTGAAAAAGTTCTATCAAGGAAGTTTGCATTTAGTTGAACAGACTTCAATAGAGGAGAACAGATAAAGAAAAAAGCTGTGTGAAAGGCTGTTTGGTTCTGACTTAACTATAACAATAGCAAAGTAGCAAGAATGCAAGTAGCTACACACTTGCAATAAGTAATTACTAGATCTTGTGCTACGAACATGGCAGTGTAAGAATTCTTAATGTGGTATATATGGGAAGTATGTGCAACATCAGACCATGCTCGGTTTGCACTAACATATCAGTGGTAGCCAGCCTTAGGTGGTTTGAGCTCTCTGTCTCCTGGAACTTGGCTATATTTATCCTGGCTGATGTAGCCTGTCAAGTGTGCCCTGCTATTGATAAAAGGCTGTAGTTGACAACAGTGGAGATTGGAGGGGGAGGAGCAGGATGGGGGTTCCATTGTGTGTTTCTTTTGGGGGTCTCAAAAACCCTGCAGTCCTGTTTCTGTTTAGCTCAGACTCTGCTTTCTAGAGTTTAGATTCAGCTGGGATCTTCATCAGAAAGTGAAGATGCCGGAGCCTGCAAAGAAAACAGGTAAGGATCACGACTGACAAAAAAAAGCTGAGGAAAGTTTGAAGGAGAAAATTCTGAGTAGCTTTTGTATTCCAGAAAACAAAGAGATAGCTTAGGGAAAAAAAGAAAGAGAGAGGAACAAGAGATCATACTTTATAAAGTTATAAACATAAGACATTTTCTTGTAAAGAAATGAGTAAAGAGTTTGGCAACTCTCAGTCACAGAACTATCTCCAAAGACTTTGGACAAGGAGAGAATAGAGGTTTTATACTCAGTTTCCTTTCATTTCTCTTTTCTTCTCCCAGTAAGCCTTAGGCTGTGAAAAAAGCTAATTATCTCTCTCTTGAGTGACTGGGAAGTATAAAAGTCTCCAGGTTTTCTTTTTTTCTTTTTTTATCCTGATACTTTCCAGGAAGTGTAGTTGGCAAATGTTGATGTTATTTGTAGTTAAATCTTCGTGAAAATGAAAGCAAATGACACCTGGCTCAGAGCTTATTCTTTCTAGTTCTTCCAGCCAGTGACAGCAGAGCTCTAGGAAAAAAGGAGATGCTGTGCTTTAAAGAATATGTGCATATTTTCTTTCATTCACCCTCCTTCCTCATATTCTATTGAGACAGAAGATAAATAGCCATTTTCAGAAAGCCAAGGTCAGAATAGAGTCCACTGTAAATCCTAAACCACTAGCAAAACATCAGGAAAAAAATCAGATTTAGGAAATTTCTAATATGGGAATCATACAGAAGCTGCCTATGTAGGTAGGAAGGAAAGGAATGTATAGGGTAAGATACATTAATCTGTCTATGAAGGAGGAAGCAGAGGTAGGGACAGTTCAGCTCATGTGTGAGTAGAGAGAGATCTCAGGAGTGTTTTGTTTTCACAATGAAGTCTGGGAAAAAAGACATCAAAAGTTGTATGATCACTTGATAAGAATGCATATATCCAATAGTGAGGCTGGAAAAACAGGAGCTAAATCTAGAACTCCTCTCTTTTAGAGCAAGGTACTAATTTCATCAATACCATTATACACATCACCACTATGACTTGAATGTTGAAGATGCATGCTTTTTTAATAACACACAGCTTTCAGAATTAGCCAATAATAACTGTTAATATGTATTAATGTAGGCTTTTGTACTTTGCAAATGATTGAACAAGCATCAGCCTCATCTTAGACTGGTCAGTGGGAAAATCTGTTGTGCTCACCACAACAAAAGAGCTCACAGATGTTAAGGACTTTCATTTTGTCCAGAATATATGGAATTGGTCACTGACAGAGAGACAGCTCTCAAACCTAATCTGTATTTCTCATTAAGAAATGCTGAACTCTAAAGCATGACTAATTTCAAGAAAACTCTTTCTGTTCTCTCAGGACAACTCTAAAGTGGCAGCGGTGTCACCAATACCTCAAGTTTATTTCTATAATTCATTCGATGAACTTCAAGATGCAATTTTTGAAATCAGATGGAAGTAGAAGCTTATACAAAAATAAGTATATAGAGAAAACTATAAACTTAGAAAATATATGCTTGTGAAGGTTCAGCAATTGGAAAACAAACAAACAAACAAATAAATAAAGATACTTATAATCATATTCTTCATATGATTATGAATATGAATATTTATATGATTATGAATATATGAATATAATATATTCATATTCTTGTCACCTGATTTTTGAGATTCAATAAAACATCCAGTGTTTGTGACTGGCAATGCTTGCAAAAATAAATACGGCAGTCTAGGTAAAGTTTGACAGTGTGATTTTCAAGGCATTTTGTCTATAAATTATTATTTTCAGTCTCTGAGGATGAGAAGCAATTTCTCTGACTGTGAAGATGCCCACCTTTGCTAGCTAACAGTGAAGATAAACTCTGTTCCAGTTTACTTTTCCAGAAAGAAATCTAACAGGTGTCTAACATCACCACTCCTCCACAGTTCTTGTGAACAAAGCAGCCCAAAGGCTGTGATTATCACAGCAGAGGAGGAAAAGATCTTATTACCCACTCTGACTGAGACAGAAACAGTCACATGCCTCATAACTTCTTGGGAGGATTTTCTCTTTCTCCCAAGAGACATTAATCCCTTTGGTTTTCTATTTCATGTTGTTTATACAGTTCAAGACAGGATAATATCAAGCATAATCTCAAGAGGTCTGGATAAGCACCTAACAGTTCATACTTGGGACAAGTCACGATTTCTATCTTTCATTTATCATTAAGTTAGACTACTGAAGAAAACTTAGAGATCTTCAGCCTTTATTACTGAAATTAGGACATCTCACACACAGGTAAGGGAGAACACTTCATTCCAGAGAATAGTCAAGGATATTCTGGCTATATTTGCTGTTCTAATAAGCCTTTCAGCATACATAAAACAAACAACAACAGAAAAACAACCTGGACTTCCCAAGTAATGGTCTTTTATTTTAAATTGTCTAGCTGAAACACTTCAGGATGAGGCTCAGTCCCACTTCTTTATGCAACACCAGAAGAACTGGTGGCACTTCATAGCAAGCTGACATATCCTTCTCGAGCAACAGCATTCAGATCTGTCAGAGCAAACTATCAAATGCTGAAAAACATTACTTTTTGCAGAGTTCCACTGAAGAAACATTATGTTCCTTTCTCTATGTCTTTCATAGTTGATCTCTGTTCAAATGCTGGCTTTTTGGAAAGTTTAGGTCTTCTTCATTGTTGTGAAAAAGGTTAAAAAAAAATCCCTAACATTATGTTGTGAAAAAAAATGAAACAGCTGAACTTTTCACACCAAATGTAGCAGATGATTTGAAGTTAATAGGAAACGTATGCATTACTAAATCAGGAAGAAGAGAATTCTGGCATTTCTCACCTTCTCCGAAAACAAATCAAGTTTTATTCATGCATTTAATAGGTTGAGGAATCCAGATTTTGAAGCATAGACTAGGAAATTTTATCAAAGGTCTAAAATAACTTTGCCTATAAATAAGGATGGGCTTTTATCATTCTAAAATAATATACAATATTGCACGATGAAGAGCTGCCTGTAGAATTTTAGTTGTAATGTAGCTCCTCCTTCTACATTTTTAGGAACCTAGTATGGCAAAATATTGGTGCGTAGTAATGAGCTCCTGAGTGCTACAGGAATTCAAAAATCAGTAACAATTTACATAGATATATATATATATAAATATTTAATTCAAGGTTCAAAGCAAGCTAATTATTATTATTCCCATTTTACAGCAAGTGTGATGAGTGCATAGAGAGAGAGGTGACTGGTTAGTGAAACTATTCCTTGCCTGTTGCTCATATTACAGGAATTTACAGCCTCAGCTGCTGAAGTAGGCAAGGAACGATAAGACTGAGCAGCTCAATAGCTTTTGGATCAAGGAATGATTAAGCCTGTAATTGCAAGAAGCCACTTAGGTCCTGGCTGTGGAATGCACAGCATCTTTATATAGTTCCTCAGCAAGGAATTTACAAGCTCTGTTACTGAAGTCTGCTTATCCAAAGTTTGGCTTTTATCTCAATGAAAGAACAAATAGTATAAAAGGAAAACTTGATGCCAAGTGTAGGCACTAAAACAAAGATACATTTCCAACACAACGCCTTTGGGAACTCCAAAAACTACTACTACCTTTTAATATTTGAACAATATATTGCTCATATAAAAATCTGAATGTCAAATAAACAGAATGTAAACTAAATGAATTTATCAGCTTTGTGGAAAAAAACTGACAATTTTTTCTAGTTCTACTCATAGATTTCTGCTGGAGCTTGTATCCTGTGCATTCAACCATATCCATTAGACTCTCCTAAAACATTTATATCTTCAGCAGATTTTGTTTCAGAATGGCATAAGTATTATTTTGAAGGCTTATTCTATCACACACTCTCCTTGAGTGCTTAACTCTCTCTCTTCTGTTATGAGTGATGAAACGCTGAAGTTAGAACTACTGGTCTGA
Source organism: Cyrtonyx montezumae (assembly GCF_038088225.1). Taxonomy (NCBI): domain Eukaryota; kingdom Metazoa; phylum Chordata; class Aves; order Galliformes; family Odontophoridae; genus Cyrtonyx; species Cyrtonyx montezumae. The sequence goes on along the minus strand of NW_027071826.1, from coordinate 35,747,698 downwards.
AGAACAAGATGAAAATTAAAACAAAAACCACAACAGGATGGCACTCCTCTGTCATTCTATCTAGATAAAACCACTCTTGTGGAATCCACACTTCTTTTAGTTCAAATACTTCACACATACTTGGAATTCAGAAATTATAAGGGAACTTTACCACTGTACATGGCACTGGTGAGGCCACGTCTTGAGTACTGTGTTCAGTTTTAAGCCCCTTGTTACATGAAGGACATTGAGGCCCTGAAGGATGTCGAGAAGTGCAACAAAGCTGGAAAAGGGTCAGGAGCACAAGTCTTATGAGGAGTGGCTGAGGGAACTGGGTCTGTTTAATTTGGAGAAAGATCAGGGAGACTTTATTGATCTCTACAACTCCCTGAAAGGAGGCTGTGGTGAGGGAGGACAGTGAATCTATTTTCCCAGGTAACTAGCAATATGATGAAAAGTAACTGCTTCAAGCCATAGGAAGTTCAGCCTGGATATTAGGAACGATTTATTTTCCAGAAGAGCAGTCAAGTATTGAAACAGGCTATTCAGAGATGTGGTGAAGTCACAGTCCCTGGAATTATTTGAGAAATGTGTAGATGTGGCACTTCAGGACACCATTTAGTGGGTACAGTGTGGATGAACTAGTTGGACTAGATGATTTTAGAAGTCTTTTCCAACCTTAATGATTCTATGACCTAATGCTTTATAGAACATAGGTAGGAAGTGAAATTATTTCAATTACATATGATTTTAATATATGTCTTAACTGCATTTTTTTCTGATAATCGTCAAATAAAAAATTCTCCTCTAGCTTTTAACACTAGGTTCTATTCTCATTCAGGATAGAACAGTACACAGTAGCTACTTATTCAACATCTGATGTTGTACGGAGACAACAGAAACACAGTTCCTGCCTCCAAGCACAAAGCAGAAGCCCAGTAAATGCATAGGCAAGTCAACAAGAGAGCAAATAAGTAATGACTAGTTCAACAGGTAGTGTGACCTGTTTAGTAGCTGAGACATTTTGTAGGTTTTTGCATAGGAAACTAAGAAAAAGTTTTGCAGAAGGATAGCAAACTAAGTTAGTGGCAGATGTTAGAAGCTTACTTCAAAATAGATCAGAAAGTAAAGGAGAAAGCATGAAGGTGCTAGGATGAAGATTTAACAAATGACAGCTGTAGACAGGCAGAACACTAATATCATTATTTTACTCTAGGAGAAAAGTAAAAGATAGATGTTTGGGAACTGAAATGTTTTCATTATAGCTTGATTTGGCCAAAAGCATATGTAGTTTGTATTTCTTCAACCTGCTAATTGAAAAACTTATATTATCATCAAAATGTAATTTTGTCATGGAACTCCAAATAGAGAAAGCTTTTTATTTCTAATTAATTAAGTTGCAATTCCTATAACATGATAATTGTACGATGGATGTGCCCAGAGCTCTCTTCAGTTGTCACAAAACTCCTATAGGACTGCTGCCGTAAGCAAGTTGTAGTCGGAGCACCACAAGGCACAAAAAGATTTCTGCAAGACCACTTTTGAACACATAGAACCTACTTCCTACTCTGTTATGGGTAGAAAATTGTTTTAATTTTTTAAATTAAAATTTTTAATTAAAGAAAATGTTTTAAATTACTCAGAAGTTACATAGAGTTCTTTGCATTATGAGGATAAAAGAAATTAAGAGAAAGGTTAATTTCCTGAATCAATTCCAGCTCCATCTTCTCCCCTCGCCCCTCATCACAAAACCAAGAAATAAACAAACCCCGCAAAAACACACACAGCACTTATAATTCACATCCCCTCCAATAATCCCTGGGAAAACCAACAGTGGTAACCCATATGCATCTCTTTGCCTTTTCCAGAATTGCTATATTGTTAGCATCAATGTCTGCTTTCTCCCCATTTATTTTGGGTCGGTTAGAATCTAATGGAAATAGGGAAGTGAAAAAACAGGAGGCAGAAGAGTTGGCTAATAAGTCATCATGTGCTCCGACCCAATGGCTCCTCAGCACATGCTTGACTGGAATCTGAGTAAACATGTGATAGTGCCTGAGATCTGTCAGGGCCTGACAGGCACAAGAGGTGTAGACATTCCACAACATCACATGAGAGGTGTCACAGCCACTGGATTTTCCACAGCCTTAATGGTGGTGGTAGTATTCAGGAGCTTTTTCAATAGCAAATGGATTCATGAAACTTAGAGTGACATGGCTGGGTGGACTCCAGATGTTGAAGTGATAGAGATTTCCAAAGGAGGAATGTATTTTAGTCAAAAGCAGGAAAAAGCAAGGCTCTCATGATGGACAAGAAGTTTTGCATTGTGACATTTTGAGCCATTCCTGATGGGGAAATAGTGAGATCAGACTGCTATGATTGCATAGGGGGAAAAATACCTGGTGAAGTCAGATACATTTGTTACCTACAGTAGCAGATACCACGAAGCAGGAGTCCCTACTTTTCCTTTGCATACGAGTAAGAACAGTGGAAGATGAAAGGGAATATGGATGGATATACAGAGAGACACCACTTTGGTCATTGTCACTCACTGACTCTGAAAATCTGGAGCCAGAAATAGGCTCTTAGAATGTTTTTTATCTGTGAAAATGTGGGTTCTCAGGAATGGTTCTTCCTTTATTTTCATTGAAGTTCTTGGTACTTTCCAATTGTATGCTTTAATGGAAATATTCACAATCATTTTAAGCAGGAATCCAAATATGTTAGTCTTTTGTCAGGGAAATTGAAAAGAAAAAACAGACGGGAATTACTTGTAAACATCTACCTAAGGATTTAGATTTTCCATAAGTCAGTGATATGCTGTGGTTGTGGAGATTTCTCACTGTGACTATAGTTCTGTCCAGCAACCTTTTTCTGTTGAGTCATCTAAGTGTGCATGTCTTGAAACACTGCCATTTGGAGAGCAGAACATTTGCAGGACATCTTGCTGTTAAGTAATTAATATATTTATAGATTCTTCTGTGCTTAAATAGAAAAGTGATAGTGATAGCAGGTGGAAAAAAGAAACAAAAAAGGCCAATTTGCCACTAGAGTCATAAGGGTGAGGAGACAGCTAGTGTAAGTCAATAAAAAGATGATGTAATGATACATAAAACATTGATTGCATGAATCAGAATGTTTACTACAGGTATTTTTATACATTAATACTGTGCAAAATACCAGTATTTACACAGTATAAAATAACATTTTTATACTGGCATTTTTATCCATAGCTAGGGGAAATGAGCAAAAGACAACAGAATTAATTCAGATGAAAACATGAAAATGAAAACTAATTGTCATAGAGTACTACATAGGCAAGCACTTGAACTTCTAATACTGTGCTTGGTATGTTCTATATAGTGAGTATGAATGCAAACAACACTTCAAACTATTAAGCTGGGATAAAATTACAAAGGCCATCATTGGAAAATGAATGTTTCTCCACTATAGGAGAGTTGATAAACCATAACAGAAGGACTGAAGAGGAAGCATTAATTCATTGTGGTGTACTGAGACACAGGTTACTACTATGCTAACTGCAGGAGGAAAGGATCCTGATCCTTTTCAACAACAGTTTTAAACAAGTATTAGGTCACAATTAAAAAGTATATTTCTATTTTTAAGCAAGACTACACAGTGAATTAACATAGAGAGCTTTGTAAGTAAAAATACACATCATAGCATCTTGTCATAGATTGAACAGTCATGGAAAAATCAGAACTCAATACAGGAGAAAGTAAGAGGGACAGCAAGGTGAGTTTGCTATTCCTTACATTTTATTTCATGACAATATAGAGAAATCTCAGTCAGAAACAGAACTTAGTAAATGCAGAGACAGTTCCACAACTTCTCCGAGGGAAGTGTTATAAATTATATCTTGCATGGGCAGATGGGAGAGAAAGGAGACAGCTGTTGCAGCCACAACAGCTGACTACACCAGATATGCCACAATTTCAAAACAGATTTTAGTGAGCCCTCTCTTGTTTTTTAGTTTCTGCATTTACCAAGAAGCCGAAGACATCAGAGGTGACAGCTGGAAGCACAGCTGTGTTTGAAGCAGAGACAGAAAAAACTGGCATCAAGGTGAAATGGCAGCGAGCTGGCACAGAGATTACTGAAAGTGAGAAATACTCTATCAAGGCAGAAGGAAACAAGCATTCACTGACAATCAAGAACGTAGGAAAAGATGACGACGTGACATATGCTGTAATAGCTGGAACTTCCAAGGTCAAATTTGAACTGAAGGTCAAAGAACCAGGTACAGTGTTTCCTAAACAACTCTATTTCACCAGTATAACCATTCTCACATTCAAAATTCATAAATGAGACTCATAAACATTAACTTCAAAATATAAAATTTCTCTACCAGCAATAAATCTGTTTTACCATATGATATGAACCTGCAGAAAGGTTTCTAAAATATATTCATTAATGTTAAGCTAAGGAACACATTTCCTGTGGCTAAGACACCCATTTTTGATGACAGAAGTCCACAGTGGAGATCACAGAGTAAATCTCCATGCATTTCTTTAGAATTCACCTTCATAAGCAAAGCAAGTCTAACCTAATGAAAACTAAGATGGATGCATTTTAGGCCTGAACTTTTCTTTTCTTTTTAAGGTTTTATTTAAATACAAAATTGTAGTCAGTAACCAAAATTTTCAAGATATGCTGTTGTTTGAAGGTGCTCATACATTCCTACAAAGCGTCTCAAAATCACTTGCTAATAAAAGCTCTTATTTTCTGAGGGACTTGAGCACAAGTAATGTTTGTACAAGGGTTGCTTTGAAAGTGATGCCTCCTGTGTTACGACTTCAGCCCACGACGTCAGAAGCAGATCTTGGTGGTACAGCAATAGGGATTGAACATTCCCACCAGTATTTCATTTTGTTGCCATGTCAGACAGCAGCAGAGGGGAAGTTTGAGAAAATGGCATTTGACATGGAAGCATGTATGAAGCAGAAGTGTGCCACTGAATTCCTCCATGCAGAAAAAAAATGGCACTCAATGGCATTTATCAACACTTGCTGGACATTTATGGAGATCTAACATTTATGAACATCAAGCAAAGTTATTGTGTTCTTTGCAACTGTTGTAGTTTTCATTGAAATAAATAGGAGGCATTACTTCTGGAGCAATATATGTAGTATTTATAACCTATCATTTATATATTCATCTACATATTATCATTTATATAATGTACACATTTTTCTGTGTGCATTAAACCAACAGCTAGATGGGAAATGGAAAAGATTCCCCAGGATTTCCTGGGTAGATGAAAGCAGCTAAACTTTGAAATATTTCTAATCCCTTTCTTTTGCTCCAAAATTTTAGTCTCCATTCATCAGTTCTAGTATTTTCCTTTTTAATGTTTTCCTTTTAATTATTCTAAGAAAAAAAGAAAATTGACAACTCTATCATGATGTTAGTGAGTTCTACTGGTCAGCTGAAAAGATAGCCACGAATATTTAGCAGAAGACATCCTGTTCCAGATGAAACAACTGTGCATGACAGATTGTGAGAAAAGGGCAATCCTAATATGGATTAGGACAATTTGACAGTTGTCAGAGCATATGACAGCATGCTCTTGCTGGCTTTCTCACTGACAAAATAAAAAGATACACCTTATACTAGTTGTACTGTCCTCACCATCTTTTAGGTTAGTTCCAGACAGAACCTGCTACACGCAGACAGCCTCAAATAGCAGTGTTACTGAATTTGGAGTTAGAACTGTGGTCTGAAAGAACTATGTCTTTTTCAAGCATACACTGGTAATAGGGATATTGGGATGCCAAAGTGAGACAACTTTCCTGTATTTGTGATATACTGTACTATACTCAAAATAAACCTTTTCTAAATAGCTACACATCTAAGATACAAGAGCATCTCCACAGTTAGGGTAACTTCATTCATTCTAGTAAAAATTGAGGTAAAATTATTTTGGACTGGAAATCAAAGTTAAAATCACACCTCTCCTTAAGGCACAGATACATTCCAGGGTAAAAGGCATAAATTTTCCGAGAGTGGGGTTGATACATCACAGTATGTTCTCAGGTACTGTCTTGTTTTTCAGACCCTAGTAAGATTAAATTGTAAAGAATAACTGGATGAGGCACTGTTATTCTCACAAACAATAATGATTGCAGCTTTTCATTATCAAAACCATAGAAACTGTCTCCTCACCCGTGAAGACACAGCCACTTCCCTTTGTCAAGATGAACAACTCAAATTATTCTCTGGCACAACATGGCTTGGGTGGAAAAGACACTGCAAAGAAGCTGCACGTGGGACTTAACTGAGGAGTAAGCAAGGCCCTTTGCAAGTTTCTCTGCTACCCAGGGGGAAAAATTATTTCAGCAACTGAATCAGTTCAAGAAATTCTACCTCCCTTCCTCTGTCATAGTTTCTCATTCTCCAGATATTTCTATGTTCAAACATGTATCCATTCTCTACAGCACCAAATGAACTTGCCTGAATTTGTCTGTAAGATTGTACTTTTAACCAAGAGGGCATACATTTCAATGAACCAGAGGAGAAAATGGTAGAGAGAATTTTAAAATACTTTCTCCATATTGATTGCAAATAGCATCTAGATCTTCTCCCAAACTACTCAGAGGTGCAGTGTTTAGAGCATTACATTACAAACACAGAATGAAATAAAATCTCATGAAAAAGCAGTTGATAGAAATCATAACTGCATCATTTTTCACTAGTTTTTCTGTTTTTTCTATAACTGATGCTAACAATAGCATTAATCATCAACTGACAAGTTTCTGCATATCAAGAATGTAGAATTAAAAAATTCAGATATCAGTTCTTTTCCACTTCATGAAAGAGCCTTAGCATCCAGCTGCCAGTAGGCACCTTCTCCTAACAGCAAATCTTCAAAGTTTTCTAGAATGTTTATATTTATTCAGAAAGAAAGTATTCTCTAATTCAGGTTTGCATTCATTTCCAGAAAAGAGTGAGCCAGTTGCTCCTCCTGAAGCTTCTCCTGCTCCAGTTGCCTCAGAGTTGCCTGCTCCACCAGTAGAAAGCAACCAAAACCCAGAAGGTAATGAAGAACTACTGCTGTTACTAAGTCTGGTACGCTAACAGAGGGGAAGAACTAGAACAGGAAATCCTTGCAGTAAGCAAGGTAGACACCAGGAGAGTGCTTGTATTAGATGACAGAGTATAAAGAAGAAGGAATGTGAGAGATAGAAGAAACACTGAGACATTTTGAAATGACTTAACAAACTTATTGTATAGATCATAACAGAAATTGATACGGGAAGTCCTAACTAGTAATTCTTGTGTTTGATGCAGTTCCACCTATGGAGACTCAACCAGAAGAGCCTGTAGACCCTATTGGGCTCTTCATCACACGACCTCAGGATGGAGAAGTTACTGTTGGTGAGTACAAAATCTAAGTCAAGCGGTTGCAAACTGCACCTGCTGCCTGATTGTTTACCTTTCCACTAAGGGATGACTGCTGTGACCTAAAAGTTATACTAAATAACGTTGCTCAATCTTATTTTATTCTACTTGCCTTACAAGGTGGAAACATCACTTTCACAGCTAAAGTTGCAGGTGAGAGCTTGCTGAAGAAACCATTGGTGAAATGGTTCAAGGGAAAGTGGATGGACCTGGCAAGCAAAGTGGGGAAACATCTCCAGCTGCATGACAACTATGATAGAAACAACAAGGTACAAACAACAGCATAAGATTCTTAGCCTTCTATATATTAATTTTTAATGTGGGGAAAATATAAAATTATCAAGAAATGTTTTTATACTGAGGTACCCAAAGCTTCACACAATGTTGTATTTATGCTTGCACATCCATGTTTTGATAATGTAGACAAGAGACAAGCACTATACACAGACTCCTTTGTTTATCTATGATAAAACGAAAAAATAAGTAGAGGGCTAGAGAAGTAGTTTTGCACTACCTTGTGCAAAATGTACTACCTTCCTCTCAAGTAAGAAATACTGATTATATTTAAAAGAAAACAATAAATCAGACATTTACATACGATCTGCCATATTTCTACACAGATTCAGCATCCAGCTATTTGTGTTAAAATTTACTGTTCTCTAGACTAATTTAATAGCTCAGCAAGATCTATTTCTACTGCAAAAATGTCCAAGGATACACAAGAGGAATACAAGAGTCCAAACCATGGCTTCTCATCCCATGTGCTATATGAAGCACTACCACCCTCTTCTGGATGGAACAGAACAGACTTGTTCACAAATAAATGAGCCACTAACTTTGCTGATTTTTTAAATATGTCGTATACATTTTGGATAGAAGTTATATTTGTTTAATGAAAGCTCTACTGCTGTTTCTAATGGACAAACATTTACTCTATGTAACAGCTGTACACACCAGTACACCAGTATAGTTTGCTAAAATAACATTACATTCTCTTACAGACCTGTACCAACCACACTCTCCAGTTGTTCTCACAGAATTGGGAATATGTAATTTTTATCACAGGAATGTGTTACACATTCAGGAAATACTTAATTCTAAAATGAAATTAAAATATTTAATCACTTGTCAGTTTGTTTTTATGCCTTAAAATACTGCATTCTCTCTCTCCTTCAGCATTTCATTTTCTAACTTGCAAAATGTACCACTGGTCTCTGTTCTAGGTGTACACCTTTGAAATGGAAATCATAGAAGCAAATATGACTTTTGCAGGAGGGTACAGATGTGAGGTGTCTACCAAGGACAAGTTTGATAGTTCTAATTTCAACCTGATAGTCAATGGTAAGATGAGCTCCTGCCACTGTTTCTCACTTCTACTTCTTCCTGTATGCTCATCAGCAATTCCTTCTGGCACACAGCAGCTGAAGTACAGATCTGAAAAGCATACACTTACAAAGGCTTGTAGATAAGAATTAGGATGGATTGGCAGAGATACAGAGCATTGCTCGGCTGTGCCTCAAGTCAAACTCAAATGCTCGAAGAAAATACTCAGCAAGGTACAAAACAGCCCAGCTGCTCTATGTCTTTTTGCTGATTTCAAGAGATTAGAACAGACTAATCAGGTTAATTCTATGCAACAGCCTAGGCGGAGTTTCCATACATCGATGCCTATTCCCAGGAATTCACCTTTGCTTTCAGAGAATTATTAATAATAGACAATTGTTTTCCAATAGTTTTTTTGCACATTTGAGTTCCAAAATATTCTGTGAAGGTAGCATTGAAACTAAAATTAACCAGCAGAGGAATTAACAAACAAGAGGGAAGACAATTTGCCATGTTGTAGACTATTATGGAGCATGAGACAAAATTAAGCTACACTGCATTTTGAAAGCAAACTGGTGACAATTACATGCTTAAAGTTACAGCATCAATCCTCCAGTACGTGACCAATCACAACTTACAGTGTAAGAACTTCAGAATAAAACGACTGTAACTGAAAAGCTTTATAAATAGCACTGTATTTCTGCATTATTTTGACTTGTCATCCCATTCTCATTTGTCACTCTTTGTTATACCAGATGCACCAATAAGTGGAGAAGTGGATATTCGTGCTGCCTTCCGACGCACGTATGTATAGTAGAAACTTACATAGATGGGATTATATTTCCATGCAGAATTTATTACTTTCCTTGACAAATATTAATTAAAAATAAAGCTGTTGTACCAACAAGCACAAAGGTGGGGATGTGTCTTAAAATATTTCTACTTTTAAAATACTAAATAACATCTAGGAATCATCTAAGAGAATTTAGACTTTCTACAAACATAACCATCATGCTTGTCTTAATTATGCAATTGATAGTGTCTAACATTTTATGAATTTTAGCATTAACATGGTTTTTTTTTTCATTTTTAAATATTTCTTCTTTTGTGTAACTTAGTTTCCATTTTAGTTTTTTTATGCATTTTAGCTAAGTTATTGGACCATGGATAACTTAGCAAACATCAAGCTCTCTAACATAGGCGAAACTTTAACCATTGCAACTGCTTGAATTTTTACAGAAAAGTATTATTTTTACATGAAATTTTCTATTCTATCACAAAGAACTAAAAATGGCTTGCTGAATTCATCTGCAGTCAAAGGCAGCTATAAGTAGCTGACCAGCCTTGCTGTGATGCCGCAGCGAACATTCAGTACACAGCTGCATTGTGTTAATTTCTCTGCAGCAGAATTAGGCTTTCAAGAGTTTCTTTTCTTGCTAGCAGAATTAAAAGAATTATTTCAGAATCATTTGAGAGTGAGTTCATGAGCAGCTTCAGGCTGCACATATGTTTAGCTTCTTCTTTAAGAAGGAAGCCAAATATAAAACAGAATGATTTAAATCTGAAGCTCTGTGTTTGATACCCTCACTCAGGAGCCTGGCAGGAGGGGGCAGACGGATGACTTCAGCCTTTCTCAGGTAGTCTCTGACTGTGTCAGCAGACAAATTAAAGCCTATCAATGAACTGTCTCTCTCTGATCAGGAAAGACAAAGGATAAAATGAAAACAAACAAAAAAAAAAAACAACACAGAACTGGATGCTCTTTTGATTATAAACAATTAATTTCCCAGCAAATAATGGTTTATAGTATTTAGTGCTCTATGAGACTAGAACATATAACAGTAAGTGGTAGTATAAGTGTAAGATATTGAAAACTGTAGTTTGATAGTTCAGTGAGAGGCAGATTCATCACAAAAAATGGCATGTGCCCGGCAAGTGGTATCTTCACACAAGCTTCGAATGATCTGCACGTCTGCCTTTCTGTTCTGCGTATTTCCCTCCAGACTGATCATATTCTAACTAAAATTTTCTCAAATTTATCAACTTATATTTGTATTAAAAAAACATTGTTTCCTGCCACGCTCTCCATCCTAATAATCTTAAAATTTTCCATCCTAACTCTCTTGGTCTCACTGTCACCTACAGTAATTTAAAAAGTTTGAGGTGAGATTTAACTCTATGCATGCTAAAGCAATTATTAAAGTTGTACTTCTCAGAAAAGCTGAATATTGATTGCTGGGCTTTCCTGAAAAATCTGATTGTAATTACCACCTTAGTAGTAATAACATGACTAATTCTCCTCCCAACAGTACATTCTGATTTCCTGAATATTTGATCACAAGAAGCCCTTTCAAATTTGATGCTATAACAGTAATTTCTGTATATATTTTATGCCTGCAATCATTGCAAATCTGCTTAAAGCAGGGAACAAAGTGGCCAGAAATATGCTTTCTTTTGATTGTTATACCAAGAAAATTATCCTTTCTACTTCTGTACTATCTTGAAGGTAATCACAGAAGTAAAAAATTGTACTTTCTTAACAGAAAGTTCTCACAATTTATTTAGAACAGCAATGATTCGAAATAAAAATGTTTTTGAATTGGTATTTTTTCCTCACTAACCTTGTATTGTCAAGTAGCAAAAAAAAACCCCAAAAAAACCAAAACTGGCACTCATTTCCCTTCTATCTTTATCTCCATTAAAATGCCCACCTTTTACTTGCTTAGGACATTTTCTTATGTATTTATATATTTGTTCATGACATATCAAGTTTCCCTTGCATTCTGTTTAAAACAGATTGTTTTTTTCTGATGTAACTAGCACTGTGTGTTTTAGTGTTACAAACCATTTCCATTTCCTTCTAAAACTAATTAAATTTTTCTGTTATCGCAGTACTGAGGGACTTGAAGAATCTGGAGAGTTGAATTTTAGTGCCCTACTCAAAAAGAGGTGAGTAAAGACTCAATAATCTTAGAGACGTGAAACTATCAGCTTCTGTGGAATAACTCTGAAAATGCTAGAACAAGAGTAAGCAAAAGATTCCTAAGTTTAGAATCATTTTAGCTTTTCTAAAACAGCCCTGGCTGGGAAAAAAAAAAAAAAAGATGACAGGTAATTATGGGAAATTCCCCAAATACTGAGGATTTGCTAAATTCCTGCAATAGAGGAAAAAAAATATTTAAAGATTTTCACCCCCCCATAAGAAAAGATTGGAACTAGGGCAATTATCTGTTTCCACCAGCATTTTCACCTCAAAAATTCGAATTACAATACATATTTATAAGGCTGTCTTTCTAAGAACTTACTGTCCTATGTCCTTATGGTGCATGGCAGGAAAGAGACAGGAAGTGAAGAATTATTTTTAGATATCTAAATGTTACTATTATTATTACGCCGTACAGCTATATATTAGATACATTATATGCATTTACTATTTAGAGAAATTCCATATTGTATAAATAAAATAGTAAAATACGTTGTATATTAAGTCTAATTTCTTGTTTTTGCTTCCACTTTCTTTTGTGAACTTTTTTCTCCCCATGGTCCCCCTTCTTTGACACAACTATTTTCACAACCTCTCTACTTGGCTTCCTTTTACCACCACTGTAATCTGGATGTTTTGGATTCTGCTGTTGGCAACAGAGAGTAAGATTCTACTACTTTTGATTATAAATGCATGGCTCACACAGAATATAGGAAACATTTGGTTTGAAATGATGCGTGCATCTTACATGTAGAACACGATGAAAATTAGATAGCATGAAAGAAAATTATCAGCTGCCAATTTTTGAGACAGAAATGCCTTTAAACAGTCAGTAGAAATTAAGGGTAGACCATTAAATTCAAATCAGTGTATTTTCCTGTATGTCCTTTGTTTTACACCACCATTTTGTTTTATAAGCAAATTTAAATAGTACTTCAGTTTATAAATTTTCTTAATAATCTGTTGCTTTACATTCCTATTATTACAGAAATTAGAAATGGGAAGCTCCTTGTTGATACAGCATCACCTGCCCAATCTACAAAAATCCTCTCATGTTTTATTACATTTACCAGTTAAACATATACAGTGAACACACTACTAAAGTCACTTATTCCATAAATGTACAGACTTCTCCAGTACAAAATATTTCTTTTCTATTTCAGGTAAAGTTTCTATTGCTCATTATCATCCATTACCTACGGGCACACTTCTTTGTGATTATTGCCCGTGGTCGCTCTGTCTTTCTGCCTCCTGAAGTTACTATAAATATTTGTCACTAGACTCATGTTTCCAAATTTAAACATAGTATAACTTTTCACAGTCCATTACTTGGTGAATTTGTGAACCTGTGGACAGTTTCTGTTCAGGTGTTCGTATCACTACTTACAGAATCAAGCCATGCAGACATCTGAAGTAAGGTGGCTCTGAAGCCCAAAGCAAGCCCCACCTTGTGTATGACCTCTGTAACATATCCAACTAGAAGCACATTCTGGTTTTGCAGAAGCAGTATGACCAGAACCCTAAAAGGGATCACTTAGAAGAAGAAGAAAGTACAACAATCAAACTTCCCGTAGCTGATATGGATATCTAAGTTTCCTGTTTCATCACAAACCCCAGAGAAGTATGAGATACAGTAATAGGTGTTTTTGTTGTTGTTGTTTTTAAATTCTAAAGTAAGGAAAATACACTTTCTGAATAACTGCAGTAACTGAAACTGAGAGCTCAAACAGAGTAGTTGTGCACAAATTCTAATTTTTATATGCAAAAAAACAAACAAACAAAAAAGTATCAGTTTTGACTAAATGGAAGCCAACATTAAATACTTCAGTGTTTCTAATTTCTTTTGAGCAAATACAGAACTCTAAAAAGTAGCAGATATCACTAGTATTTCCAGAAACGTTTTAACTACTCAATATTTATTTGACTAAAAGAATTTAACTGCATTCTATCAGTGCTTTTGACCCTTTATGAGTAACAGGAAAGGTCAAAATTTACTGTTTTGGGAATTTAAGCGCACTGATAAATTCACTGTTCCCAGCTGTTCTTCGCAACTAAGTTGTTCTTCTCAGTTGCTTTAAAAGTAATTTGTGAGTCCTTCAGACAGGCTGAAGACTACTTCTATGTTAAATGAGAACTGAAGGGCATACAAACTTAACCAGGGAATTAAAGTGTTTTTCATTAGAATAAGACAAATAAAAAGGACCTCATGCTGAGGAACTTTCAAGAGCTATGTAGACTCAAACAGAAGTGAAGATTATTCTTCTACCAATTCTGCTTTGTTCCTCCTATTTTACAAGTGTCCTCAATCCAGGGGTAATGAACATTCCCTCTATAATAGGAAGAGCTTCATATAATATTATATCTCCTATCACTGTAATTTAATTAACTAGTGCTGACATACAGATGTCATGGGCCAAGGAGAGGTCATTGGGAAGAGGAAGGGGACAGCTGTCATAGAACTATTAAATGGGAAAGTGAGCAGAGACCTTGACGGAGGTGACAGCTGACATGGTCCATTCAGTTGACAGTAATGGGATAGGAAGGAACCATCTCTGGGATGTACAAAACTATTTTTAACCCTTCCACATATGTTTAAAACATATCAGCTGCATACTCCATTTACAGCAGATACTCTAAGCTGCATCTTAACGCTCCCAAGTGCACAGTTAACCTATGAGGTCATCACCCTTGATAAGGATCCCCAAAATCAAGGAGAATAACATAGTGGGAGAAACTCCAAGAGTCCAATTTCTCGATTACTTTTCATACATAGTTTAGGTCTCATTGATAGTGGAAAAGTACAGCCTGTGTCTTTATGGAATCAAAGACGATGCTTTAACAAACAAAATGAAGAAGGCATACTGGGATGGTGAAGCCATTGCCTATAGGCAGAGAATGGATTTTTATTCTTTTTGGGAACTCAATTCAAATTACACAAATGATAACATTTAACTTTTAGTACCATTTTGTTATGTACATGCAAGTTATAGGCTATATCCTGTAATTACTGTAAATAGAAAAACTTATAAGTATTTCTATTTTTTTCTTTTTTATTCCTACTTGCATGCAGCTTAGCAGTATTACCAGACCTAAAAATGGGATGACACCAAGTAATGGAAAAGTTAAAGCAAAAATTAAGGAGGCTTTTTCAACTGTGAGATATATTATGCCAGGCATATCCAACCTGGAGTTCCTGCCCACTGCTGCCAGTGGCTCTTCCTTGCAGTGGCCCCAAGGCACACACCCACTGCTCAGCAACAACCAAATCCTCAGCGCACTATTAACAGTATCGACTGAAACCAGGGAGATTGCTGTGCAGCACTGATTCGGGTGATGGCAAATAATTATATGCATTTTGATACACTGGCTCAACACAGTGCTCTGAACAGCAATAAATATCCAGCCATACTTTCTGGTTTGATAAAGAAGTTTGAGAATAGGTTTCAAGATTGTAAAAAAAAAAAAAAAAAAAAACTTGCAAAAAAAACCCTTATAAAATTTCATCAAAAAATCTCTCATGAACAACTTAAAAGCTCACTTAGACTTGTAACCACTGCCAATGAACAAAACCGATGCATTAGTTTCACAAAAACAAGGTCAAATATGCCATTAGTTTTACGGTTTTGTTCCTTTCTTTTTTTTTTTAATATATTTTACTAAATAAATAAATACATAAATAAAATTCCAGAGAGTCCAAACGTCAGATACACTATCAGTCCAGTGAGTGCTAGTGAGGGCTTAGTGCTCAGTGAGTGCTAAACCATTCCACAGATAAAAGACATTGCATTCCATACTTGTTGTGTACCCTGAGCTGAAATCCTCTTCTGTTGTCTCTCTTCTCCTGTTCAAGAACTGCAATGCTACTGGAAACGTTAAACACTGACTGCAGCACTTTAACAAACATAACGTTCTTACTACAAACAAGACCATGTTGGCCAACAACAGTAGCATTAGAAATGTTTGGTTACACCTATGGATTATACTGACTAAAGTGATACTTTTTTAAGTAGTAATATTTCTCACAGATTAAAGGGACTGTTCTTAACCTGAAAAAAAACCCCAAACATCTCCATTAGATAACACAAAGATAATCCTTCCATAATCCTCCACTTTCTCAGCATTCCCTGCTGTATAAGTGGTTTGCATGCTGAGGTTTACCACTATGACTTCACTATATGAGCTTGTTCTGCTGCACTTTAATCTGCTTAGTCCTGGTAATATCAGAAACAACAAGCACAAGAAGTTTAGGAAAAGTAAAGAAAATATTAAGAAAATGTTACTACTTCTATCCATCCTCTATTTAACAAGCAGTGGCAGACAACAGATCCAAGCAGACAGAGCAAATCAGACTTTATTCCCTGTAAGGTCATTTGCCATAATTAAGAACAAGCAGAAGGGCCTACACTTATAATTTAAAAAGCAGAGTGGAATTACGCAAAGTGAGTGAGGGAATTTCATGTCAATAGGGAACAGCACTTTTCTTAAGGCTATTTCAGAGCTTTTGCACAAGAACCTTCATCTCCCTGCTATTGAAATACAGACTTATTCTGCTAAAGATGAAGATGGCACTCATGGCTCTCTTGTATTAACACAATATGCCCTCTTTCTTGCCTATCGGGACGCTGCGTGCTTTTCCGAACTCTTCTGTTCATCGTTCCCAAGTTCAGCAGCTTCTTGCGCACAGTAAATCGGTAAGGTAGCATGGGTTACACTAATTTCTTTTTCTATTTGTGAATTGAAAAGATATATATGACAGGGAAAAAACAAAAACAAACAAAAAAAACCCACCTTTTTCCAATGCCAGAGAACCTAATTCTCACTTGGTTTTGCTAAATCTAACACTAATTTTTCTATAATCACTACTACTTTAGTTAAATCATAAAAAAAAGTGTTCCATTATAAATATTGTCTCATTTGCCAGTACTCAACATTGCCTTTGAAATAGATTGGTATTTTAAGAAACTGACTGAATTAGAAAACAGAAGAAAGCGTCCTGAGAAAATTATTTGTTTCTTGTTAACACAAACCAACTGCCCTCTTTCTAAGACATTCTCAGGATATCAGTTTGCAATGCCACTTTTTTTGTGTATGGTCATCACAGAGCAGTAAGTCCCCATGTGTTTCAACTAACTACAGTTAAGGGAAATTAAAATTTACTTGCCTTAGCTGTTAGACACTAAATCCTTCAGGACAGCGTTTGAATTTTAATCACCAGAAATACAAATATTTAAGTAAAACTAGCCTGCTATTCAGTTTCATTATTTTTTGTGATAATGCAGTAAATATGGTCTATTTATTAAGAAATGGTTTCAATCCTTTCTGCAGAGCTGACGGAAAAAGTGAATCACAATCCGATGTTGATGTCTGGGAAATCCTGAGGAAAGCTCCTCCTTCTGAATATGAGAAAATTGCTTTTCAGTATGGTATCACAGATTTGCGTGGAATGCTGAAACGCCTCAAACGCATTAAGAAGGAAGAGAAAAAAAGCACAGGTTGGCAAACTGTATTTTCTTGTTTGTAAATTCTTGTTTGTGATTTCTTCTTGTACCAACTGGACAGCAGCCAGATAGAAAAGCATGAGAAACATGAGTGTGCTACAGTTTCCTTTCCAATTATTTCATGGTCTTTATATGAAATATACTGATAAACCAAAGATCGGAGCTGTGCCTAAGGCTCTGTTCTACCTTGATCTGAAACTGGGTGTTCTGAACCTTCTCATTCTACAAGTTTCTTCTGCTCTGACCCTTATCTTGAATATAAAACAAAAACAAGACAAAAACTGGTACGTCCGACATCAGTGATACATTTAAACCATTTCCATTGGGAAGGTTTCTTAAAAACACTTGAAATGTGTTATGTCTTTTCTAGACTTATTACTTATTTTAAATCATTTGTTGTAAAAGTCTGAAGCATATAAATTTAATTGTGTTTCATTAGTACTGAGAAGATCGTTATTATCCTCCAGTGGACATGCTTAGCAGTAACTTCACTTAGAATATGTTGAAGTACATCAAAGAAACAGAATTGCAGGGGTTGGAAGGGACCTCCAGAGATCAAGTCCAACTCCTCTGCCAAAGCAGGCTCCCTTACAGGAGATTGCACAGCTAGGCATCCAGACAGGTCTTGAATATCTCCAGAAAAGGAGACACCACAACCTCACTGGGCAGCCTGTTCCAGTGCTCCACCACCCCACCATGAAGAAGATAATTACATATTTACACCTGATTTGATATATTCTACTTTGCTCGTTTTCATTAAGAAAACATGCTTTCATCCTATAGACAACACAAAAACAGACAAAAAGAAACTAAAAATGTAAACACGGATGCAGAAATTGGAGAAGGTTTAGGGTGACACTAAACAAAAGAAAAGGAAATATATGTTTATTTTTTCTGACAGAAATGCAATAATAATAGTAATATATATTAAATCATTATGCATTTTAGCATTCCTCAAGAAACTGGATCCTGCTTATCAAGTGGATAAAGGACAAAAAATTAAATTAATGGTTGAAGTTGCAAACCCAGATGCTGATGTGAAATGGCTGAAGAACGGACAGGAGATCCAAGTGAGCGGCAGGTAAACTACAAGTACAGGAAATACAGTAAGAAATGGGCTACAGCATGGACAAAGTGTGAAAGCGGGTTATACTTAGAAAGGCATGAATAAAACAGGGAGAAATAAGATAGGGAGCTGTGAAGGAATCTACACAGTACATAAACCAAGGGCCAGTTTACTGTCCTCATGTCTGTTTCTTTTCTTCCCTGTGCTCTATATATCTACACGTGGAATGGGATACTCACATCTACCTACCTAGCAAGTAAGTCCTCTGATTATGCTCTCCTGCTTATGTATCCAGTGCTCAAAATGACGTTCATATGATATGGGATATGCTTTACTGTAGCTTGTTTGTGAAACTCAATTCCGATCGTTTGGTGCTAGAGTAATGAAAATAAATTTTAATGGTAGCCATGCCTATTGTACGGCTGTATTAGAAAAGCATCCAAACTAACCAGCATACTGACAACATTCATAGCAGTTTGTGTCAGTTTAGTATAAAGAGTTCTCCATAATTCCCTGTACTCATTTGTCAAATTTGTGAAATTTCTCACGTTTCTGTCTACTGTACTGGGGCAGGAATTCAGGGAGTAAGCCTTTACAAATCTTGCCACTGATGCGAGAAAAAGCATGGAGCTTTCTTCTTTGCCTGGCAAAGGAAGACACCAATTGAGTCCAGAAGAGATGCTCTCTGGTAATTACACTTGCATTCTTTTTCCAGATATATTTTTGAGGCCATTGGAAATAAGAGAATATTGACCATAAACCACTGCTCCCTGGCTGATGATGCAGCCTATGAATGTGTGGTAGCTGAGGAGAAGAGCTTCACAGAACTATTTGTAAAAGGTGAGCAATGGCAGATAAAGGAAAGAGGTTTCCTCCCTAACATTTAACATCAAATTATTGTCAAATCCTTCTTTATTTTCAGATGTGATGATCTCAAATGAAGTTCTCAAACATATGAGTAAAATCTGAGCACCTCCAAAGCATTTTTCTTGAAGTTAAATTAAGAAAGATTTCCCCAGTAACTGCATCTGAGAAAGCACACAAAAAGAGCACAGTAACAATTATCATTAATTCTCATTTGAAAATTATCCATGTTAACCAACAATAGGGGTAGCAACTTACTTTAAAAATAAGATTCCGCTCAAGATAAAAACGTGCTTCAAGCTTCATAAGATCAAGTAGTACAGAAAAATAACATACCTAGCCTAGAATTTTGGAATACATATGAAAATTGATTAATCTCATGTTTTCATTTTGTCTCACAATCCAAGTATCAAAGATCATCTGATTACACTGCTGTTTTGCTCCAGCACAGACAGCAGCACTTTTTATTCTGCCAGGGGTTATTCTTGCAGAGTGATTGAGATTTAACTATGGTATTCAGTCTCTCAGAATACTGTTTTAATAAAGGCCTCTTCATTTTCAGAGCCCCCAATCCTGATCACTCACCCCTTGGAGGACCAAATGGTGATGGTTGGAGAGAGAGTGGAGTTTGAGTGTGAAGTGTCTGAGGAAGGAGCTACTGTCAAATGGTAAGGGAAGAGGAAAGAAAGAAAGAAAGAAACAAAAAAAAAGAAACAGAACAGTAAACAAACATTAGAAAATATTCTTCCATCACACTTGATAGGATCAGTGTTTGTGGAGAAGAGCTGTGGAATAAAAAGAATGAAAGCACCCTACATCACTGATCTCAGGGAAAAAAAAATTATCTAGGAGATAAGATAGGAGATAGGAGACTATGTCAAACACTGAGGAGGAATTGCAAGGCCAGAAGATTACAGAAAACAAATTAAGTGTAAATATTTTATAGTGTCTCTAGAATTTCTTGTTCTGTTGCTACAGGATGCTACTGACTACCAAGCTGTTCAAGTTTCTAAAGTGTCTGACAGCAATATCTAACCACTGCACAGATTGATCAGATCTGTATTGCAATGAGCTCTAACCTTCACAATTGCAATTAGACTTTTTCACACTGGTAAAAAGTTAGTGCCTGCTGAGACAGAGAGGGAAGGTCATTGACTGATTTCAACATATTCATCGCAGTTATCCTGCAAATCCAGTCATCATGCATATGCAGCAAATGGGATTAAGATGACAAACACTGTGCCCCTAGAGTCCACTTGGCTGGGCATTCCAGCTGAGGGGAAGCTGGAAAGTTCATAATGCCAGAGCAGGCACAGCAGGCAGTCCTCACATACCAGGCCTTAGACACACTGTTCTCACTTCATTTCTCTACCAGATGAAATTCTCTTGTGCTTGTTAACAACTTCAAGCACATGGTTATCAAATGTTCCCACAATGCCCATTACATTCCTGAAGAGTGCTTTCACTCATCTTCCCTCCCAAAGGAAGGAACTGAGAATTTAAATAGAGCCCAAGATTTGATACAGCATATGCATTACACTATTAAAGCCACATGCACACGCACACACATGCTATTGTTCATGAACTGTTTACAGATGACTGGTCACAAGAGACGGGGACAACCCTATCTGTTCCTCAGAGCACAGTGCAGCTGCCACACTTTGATCCTATGCCTTTGAACAATTCCCCTACATCTTGCCGAGCTGTTATCAGTGGGATGGACATTTGGTGTGACAAGGGCAAAGGAGCAGCTGTCTGCGTGAAATGCAGCAAGTGATCAGAGAAACTTTTCAATGCGTAGCAACAGAAAACAGAGCAGTTAGACATTTACACTTCATCGCTTTTACATGAGGCTCAGTGAATGCTCTTTGGCAACAAAGACAAGAGAAAGAAATGCCCAGGGAAAACATAAAATGGTATGGAGAAAGAACTTCAGTTTTATGCAATGTTAGGGAAACGCTCAACAGTTTAAGCAAAGAAACAGTAACTAAAGGAACTTGTTACAGCTCTTGTATCCTTTAAACCTGAGAGATAAGTCACAAGAACAAGGGAATAAATGACTCACACAAGACTTAGGAGGCTTCTAACATTGCCATCATACTAGCTATCAGAGAATTCATCACATAAGTCTCTGTAGTAATCAGGAGAGAATGTTTTCTCAATCATCTGTGAAGATCTCACATTATTCTTACAAAATACTACAGAGTAGTTATTTCTAAACTTAAGCTGTCCTTAGAAGTAATAAAGTTCTTGAAGAAAAAGACCTAATAAAATACATAGTTTTGACTTGATTTTTCCATAGCTGAATGCTGGAGCAAAGAGCTCCAATGAAAAACTATAGCAAAGTCATAACAGCAATAAATCTCTGTGCCCCCACTATTACTTAGTTTCTCTGTCACTGGTATCTGCAGGTGACTCACAGCGATCTTTTAACAAACACTTCCACTGTTCTATAACATCTTCTTACACCTTAGTTATCAGTTGATCTTTCTGCATTTCACTGCACTGCAAACACTGTACTCATACACAGCGTTAGTGATTAGGACACTCCTAAACCAAAGATAAAACTACTATTCTCCTCCTGGGGTTTTAAGAGACTGTTTAGTGCAAATATTCTATCTTCATTATTTAGACAAGATTTCAAGTGATCTCATTTTTTACAAAGGGCTAGAATAGATCACTGAGATAGCTTTGATGAGCCACATGTCAGAAAACACCACTGAACTAAATTAAAAATTCATCTTTGAAACACTAACTGCAGTGTGTGTGCCTGCTTTTGTCACAGCAGCATGTTGCGTTTCTGGATTATAGTCCATACTCAGTGTTCAGCAATGGTTTTTGCATTACAGTGTAACACTTCCTCCACAACTAATTGCATACACAAGACTACCAGACTAGGAGAACATCTTGCAGTGAACTCAGGCTCTCGCCACTCAGCAAGTAAAGAACGTTAACCTGACAGAGCACTACGTACTGCCTGTAACAACCACATGAAACATGATATGTTTCCATTTTACTATTGTTGTAGCCCTGTAATTTTGAAAGCCATGTTTTTCTACTCCAACTGTAAGCTCCAATAAGCTCTTGAAGAGAGTTTTAGTAGTAGGTCTATATATGACAAATTGTAGGATTTGCATGTCTGCTAAAGCTTCAATCTGTGATTTGCTTCAGCAGACTGACACACAGATTGCATGTATCTACTTAGAGATCAGATACAGTGTTTTAATGCCACTTCATCAAAATTTTCTCCTGTAAGTACATTTGTCAATATGAATAGTTGCTGGCAAAAATAAATAAATAAATAAAACTAGAGACAGAAAGCAACTTCCTGCTCTACTAAAAGCACAAAAAAAAAAACATTTTTATACATATTCTGCAGTGATATTCAAGTGATTTTCTTCAAATAATGATTAAAAATATAAAATGCTACAAAAGAAGTAAGTTGAAGAAACCCTAAGTTATTTTATTGGAGTTTATGTTATTTAGGACTACAGACAGGAAAGCTTTAAAAAGTCTTATGTATTTTTGTGTGACCTTGACTAAACAGCTAGAATCCTCTCCGCTTGTTTCCCCTCATGATGACTGGAAATTACAATAATTAGATTTCCTCTCAGGCTGCCCTGTGAAGCTTAATTTAGTAATGTCTTAGATAACTGCAGCATCGTTGAATGGAAAGAACTATAAAAATTTAAAATACATCTTCATTTAAAATTACTCTAACTTCTCTTTTTCTGATGACCACAAATGATTAAATCATAACAATTACAGTTTACATCAGGAAAGTTAAGACTAAGGCAAGTCCTCTTTACATTACACTAGAGCTTTTAACATTCACTGCTGGTAAGGTGTTTCTCTGACCCAGTATTTTCTACAGCATTTAGTATACTCTTACATGTATTCTCAACATATACATAATACCAATCACGAAATTCCCTGTGAGTGAGCTCTCTTGGAACAGAATGGTCAAGCTAGTAGGATTATGTTTCCTAGCAGTTCTGGTTCTGCTAGCATTTGTGAAATAGTCTCTTTTTTGCTAACATGAAATGTTACAAAGATTGGATTTATCTTGTGACTTCCAGCTCTGAGATGACTCTTACTCACCTCTTCCACCCATAGAAAAATGACTCAACTCTGTTTGGGATTGCAGGGAAAAGGATGGAGTTGAGTTGACACGGGAAGAAACATTCAAATATCGATTTAAGAAAGATGGAAAAAAACAGTATCTAATTATTAATGAGTCAACCAAGGAGGATAGCGGACACTACACAGTGAAGACAAATGGTGGGGTATCAGTTGCTGAACTAATTGTACAAGGTAAGTGCAAGTAATATTACAGAAGCTGGAAAGTGAAAATAGGCTGAAGGTAATCTCCTCAAAGATAGTGGAGAGGGGCAGCAACCATGGAAAAAGAGTGCTTTAGACGTTGTATAAGTTTGGATAACAGAGAACTCCAGAAGTCAGACCTATGTGCCAGATGTAACAGATACCCTGATACTAACAGGTGCATAGCTATCAGTCCTGATAAAGCTCTGCATGCTGTGGATTTGCTTTCATATTTCACCTTTTCACAAACATCCTGTTTTTTCTTCTCAGTAAAGCCATGCCAACTATTCAGTAACAGAGCCATTCTGATTTTGTTGATGCGTGTATTGCTTATTCTCACAATATCAGAGAAAAAGCTGGAAGTTTATCAGAGCATTGCAGACCTGACAGTGAAAGCACGTGACCAGGCAGTCTTCAAGTGTGAAGTTTCTGATGAAAACGTGAAAGGAATCTGGTTGAAAAATGGAAAGGAGGTGGTGCCAGATGAAAGGATAAAGATCTCCCATATTGGCAGGTAAACCTTTTTTCAGAAAGAATATACAGGTTTGGGTATTACATTACAACCCACGGGAATGATTAATTACATATTAAATATTATTTATTCATTTATTATTCATAATTTTATTTATTAAATATCATTTAATTATTAAATATTAATTGGACCCTTCCGGAAAAAAAAAATAGTGGTTTTTATGTACAAATACATTAGAACATATACAATTAGCAGTCTAACTTACTGGAAATCAAGAACAAGAAAATTCATAACTACATAAGTACATTAGGTAAATTCTTTCCTGGTACTCCCTTTCTGCATTGTTTTGAGTTTTCATTAATAGAAGGATGGAACATCAGTTCTTTGTTTTTCACAGGTCATTGTAATTACAGTTCAATCAAATGAAAGAAGTCAGTAGTGATAAAACCTCCCCAACTAAGGGTAAAGGGCCAGAATAAAGATGAGAAACCACTTCCTCTATTCAGAGCAGACTGCATTTACCTTGACAAGAAAGTCCACTCTCAGACATAGTGCAAATACTGAGAGCAGATCAGTCCACAGCCCTGGCAGCCTCTTGATCGATGTTAGGGAAAGGGGAGAACAAACAGTAATGTTTTTTAATATCTTACAGTCCGCACCTTGCTCCATTTTTCCTAGAAAGGTAATTTAAGGGAGTGACACATTTGTTCATGTTTCCAGGATCCATAAGCTAACTATTGAGGATGTTACACCAGATGATGAGGCTGACTATTCCTTCATCCCTCAGGGATTTGCTTATAACCTTTCTGCCAAGCTTCAGTTTTTGGGTAAGTTATCCTAGCAGGTGCAACGGGAATTCCATAGGGATAGAAAGATGGAACTAATCACGATTACATCAGGAAGGAGTGTAAAGAATATCCTTTCTAATATCATAAGATGGGAGTATGATATTGTTTTTCCCCTGTTGTTTTGTTATTGTTAGTACACAGTTTTAAAGAACCTGTTTTGCAGTTTATTTGCATTGATTTGTAGATGTATATGATCTGATGATGTAATGATTAATAATTTTTAATTACTTTTTGGATGGAGATGGTAAAAAAAACTGTTTTCTGACCTATTTTTACTCCACTTTTTTTTTTCTTCCAGAGGTTAAGATTGATTTTGTACCACGAGAAGGTAAGAACAATATTCACTATTCAGATGCAAGTAAATATGTTTTCAATAGCAAAGGAAACTGTGCATTTTCATCTTTAATGCAATGCATGAGTACTTACCCTGTTCTCACACACAACACTCAAACCATATTTTTCTCTGTCTTTCTTAAAGAGCCTCCCAAAATCCACTTAGACTGTCTGGGCCAGTCCCCTGACACTATTGTTGTGGTGGCTGGGAACAAACTGAGATTGGACGTTCCCATATCAGGAGATCCAACACCTACTGTCATCTGGCAGAAAGTGAACAAGGTAATTTGTTCAACAACTTCAGTGTATTACAGCAAGGTAATTTAACGCAATAGCTGAGGCAAGGAAGTAACAATGGGCAATTTATTTTCTTTCTCAAGTCTATGTTTGAATGAAAAGTTCTTAAGTATTTTCATATTCAACTTTTTCTTAAACTCAAGAAGAAGAGATGTATCACAGCCATATAATTTTTCAAGATGACCTCTACAAAAACAGCTATATCTTGAATTGTTCTTTTTATGAACAGTTGCCTCTTCCATCCAAAAGCATGAGCAGACATACATCTATGCATATGGAAGGATACCACGCAGATTAATTGTCTCAACAATAGAAAAACAAAAATAGAGGAGAGCTAAAGAGGGGTTATAAGAAAGAAGGACACACATCTTTAGCAGGGCTGTTGTGATAGAACAAGGGAAAATGGTTTCAAACTAAAAGAGAGGAGATTTAGATTGGATACAAAGAAGTTTTTTGTTGGTTTTTTTTTAACAGTAAGGGTGGTGAGGCACTGGGACAGGTTGCCAAGAGAGGGGGGTGGATGCCCCATCCCTGGAGACATGCAAGGACAGGCTGGACAGTGCTCTGATCTAGCTGTAGGTGTCCCTGTTCATTGCAGGGGATTTGAACTAGATGACTTTAAAGGTCCCTTCCAACTCAAACAACTCTGTGACTCTACGAAACAAATGACTAGTCACTCCCATGATCTCACCTAATAAAACAGATATGTCCCAAAGGTGACAATTTCTCTTTTATAGTCTGAATGATTCTTCTACAGTTTGTGAAGAGAAGTATTTGGTACAATAAAAATAGAAAACATTTGCTATTTGCCTAATCAGAAGAACTGCTAAACATCAAAGAAAAAGACCAGAATCTAGACACAAGAATCTAAGCAAGCTTCTTTTATGGCTATCTCAGCATACTCACATCCCTCATCATCTTTGTGCTCTTGAGCTATCACTTGTAAAAAAAAAAAAACAAAAAAAAACAACAAATAATTTCATACTATTCAACATCACCATTACACTTCCCATAGGTAGCATGGAAAATAAACTGATACAGACAAAGCAACATTGCCAATTACATTCATTTCCCCAGTCTCATTTCTTCCCAATTTTGTAGCATTCTTTAAGAGAGTGGGACATTTAATATAATTTAGGACTTCTTTCTGCAATACAGAATTAGTACTGCTATTCATCTCTTGTAGAAACCAAGGGCATTTTTTCTGATTCTGTCATTCGCAAGTTTCTCTCCCAAAATGATGACCGGGTATCAGACAGACTTTACACCTTATTAATTCTAAGGCATGAAGTCTCATAATACAAATAAAAGGAGCTAGGCTTGATTTGAAAACTGTATAGCATATACTAACTACTAAAATTCTAAACAAACAGTGTAACAGTTTCAGAATACATAAGACAATGTATTACAGTCCTGAAGTATTTTAAACTAAAAATGTTTATACTGATTTACTATCCCACTATTAAAAAAGCAATCCTTCTTTTATAATTATAACTATTACCACAGGATACCCACAAATTCACAATCAGTTAACATTTTACTGCAAGAATGTCACGCATCTTTGTTTATAAAGCTGTAGATTTGTTTTTGCTAACTTACCCTTCCTCTAAATCTCTGCAGTCTGCTGTGTCTATTTCCTTTTCTGCTTTTTAGTTTCATACACACTTATTTCCTTCCCACTTCTATTTGCTCTCTCTCTTTTTGTTTCTCACACCTCTATGTTCAAGCACACCAGCATAACTACGGAATCTCCTGTCTTGCAGAAACAGCTTCCCTGTTCTGCTCAGAATGATTTATCTTTCTGTGTTCTCTTCGCTTATTTAGAAAGGTGAACTTGTTCGAAGCAATGAAGATTCTATGACTCCCTCAGAAAATAGCAGTGATTTAAGCACTGACAGTAAGGTAAGTTCCTTATTATTTATGCAGGCACAAAAACACACCTAATGTTTTCCATTTCAATGGTCCAGTTTAGAAGAAAACAAAATTAAAGGCAGTTTACTTCACCAGTTCTAAAGTCTATAGAACAGCAACCCAATATTCTACCTCACAGTCACAATGACAACACTTGGAACAGACAAAACAGATCTAGTGAGTGATTTTAGAGTAAGAGGTTCATCAAGAAAATCTCTAATTACCATCACATGGTGGCTGAATTACAAGGAATAAAAAAACTTTTCAATGTATTTGTGAACACTTATCCCTCTTTTTTCCCCCCACTAAGCTGTAAGCTTCAGTAATATCCTGAGGGGAAAGGAAAAAAAAAAGAAAATATTACAGGGTCAGGAGAATAGGCTGTGTATGTACTTACAGTGAAGAGGAATTTTCCAACAGATTTTTATATTTTTATGTATTTACTTATATATTTATTTCATATATATATTTTATATATTTTTTTCTTCTGTGCTAGTCACTGGTTAGGCACGTATGCTTTGTAATACTTCTTGTTTTAAGTCTACAGGTACGTGAGCACATGAAGAATGGAGATTTTAATAAATGCACAGCAAAGTTCTTGTGGTCATGTTTAGATCTCAGATCTCATAGCTCTGAAAAA
The DNA here is from genome assembly GCF_038088225.1 of Cyrtonyx montezumae. Taxonomy (NCBI): domain Eukaryota; kingdom Metazoa; phylum Chordata; class Aves; order Galliformes; family Odontophoridae; genus Cyrtonyx; species Cyrtonyx montezumae. Next base: position 35,719,739 of record NW_027071826.1, on the reverse strand, counting down.
GGTAGAAAGTAATCCCATATGACATTCCTGAGCAACAAAAAAAAAAAAATCACACTGATGCCATTAACAGTTGCAAAAAAAAGCAACATTTTTAGAAGCAAATTGTTCAAATCCATGTTAACTGGTGCCAAATGTAGATGCTACTGAACCGCCATGTTTGTGCATACACATGAACTTGCAAATCACCTTTAATTTACATTCTAGCCAACTGTTATCCATGAAACTTCATGTTGCTGTTATCCCAATCAGGAATTCATTGCACTTCTTCAAAATGCAATCACGTATGAGTAACTAGCTAATGAATCCTAACAAACTGGAGACTTTCAGGTCCAATTTTCAATATTGTTACTTGCTTTATTTGAGGCTTAGTCTGTATTTTCTCTCTTCTACATACAAAAGGAATTTGAAATACATTATTTCTTTTTATATTTTTAATAATATTCAGTAACATTAAGATTTTCACTAACTTACATACAGGCTCATTAAGCTGACCTTGTCACAAGTCATACCAATTGTTCCTTTTACTTTCACTGCCCACAGCTTCTATTTGAATCTGAAGGCAGAGTTCGTGTGGAGAAGTATGAAGACCACTGTGTCTTCATCATTGAAGGAGCTGAAAAGGAGGATGAGGGAGTATACAGAGTTATAGTTAAGAATCCAGTGGGAGAAGATAAGGCTGATATCACAGTCAAAGTTATTGGTAAGTGAAAGAAGGCAATAACCAGAGCATGAAATTCATCCAACAGTAAAATAGGCAAGGCCTAGGCTTAAGAAATAAAAAAATCATAAAGGCAGGAATGTTAGCAATACCAGAACTTGGAAGAAGTGTTTTTCACAGGAAGATGCCTGCTCTGTGAAAAGGAAAGAGAACAACTTCAAGTAAAATTCCAACTGTTTTCTTCTTATATTTTTTCCAGTTTCAGTTTATTCTATCATTTTATAGATGGCCTAATAATAATAATTCTCTATGCAGTGAGCAGCAGATACGGAATAGAGACAGTATCTGATACAAGGTAAATACAAAGATACTGTGAGTCACAGAAGGGGTGGGAAAATTTTTGAGTCAGTAATTGTTATTAAATTTGTCATAATTAAGTTATTACCTGTCATCTATATGACAGAACATCAGGTTATAAGCAAACAAACTGGTACAAGAAATTCTTTAATCTGTAGTATTAAAATTTAGGATTTGATGTTTAAATGAACACTTATCCCATTTCATCTTTTATGAATATCTCCTAAATTAAAAAAAAAGTGACATGTGCAGACATTATATAATAAAGTTCACTCCAGGAAACCCTGGAGAAAGCCTCTCATTACAGAATTAAGAACAACTTATTAATTGGTGTGAATTGTTCCTTCTTGTTTAATTGAATGAGAAAAAAAAAAAGATGTTTTCTACAATACTCAGCTGAATTCTGCCCAGTGGTTTGTGGTAGAAAAGCCAATAAACGAGCATTGTATCAAATTGTACTTCCCTATAGACAGAATAAAGATAAGAGGCATCCTCTGTCCACAAAAGATCTTGCTGTATACAAAAGAAGGAAATACCAATGTTGCCTGTGACTAAGATGGGTTTTGTTTGTTTCTAGTTTGTAGCATCAGTATATTAGTTAACTAAATCCCTAATAGTATGCAGTGGAATACTTAAGATCCTACATCTTGCAAAAAGTTGCTTATGTCTGGAAAAGAGAGATGAATAATCAAATGGTACTTACAGGAAAACCATCCTAACCTGAAAGCATTTTGATGAGGTTTTTGTGTAGGATTCCCTCTGGACTGAAACAATGCACTCTATTTATTTATTTTACCTATTGTTGCAGTCTGATAAATCCATATTATCACTTTCAAAGCACTACAGTGATGAAAAAATCTTATGTCCCTAATATTACTACTTGAAAATTCCTCAGGATGGCTGATTTCTTCAGATTTAGGCTTATGATATGGAAAAAAAAATGTCAAAGTATTTAATTTATTTGTAAACAGAAACAGTAACAACTCCTATGCATTTTGGCATTTCCTTCAGATGTTCCTGATCCTCCAGAAGCTCCCAAGATCAGCAACATTGGAGAAGATTACTGCACTGTGCAGTGGCAACCCCCTACATATGATGGTGGGCAACCAGTACTCGGTAAGAAGTGCTAAAATACAAAGCCCCAGAAGTCTCATCTATATTTTTTCTGCTTCTTCACAATGATGCAGAAAGATTTCATACATTTATTCACACAAGGAAGGCTGACCCTCAGACTCTCTAATTAAGCAACACTTTAAACCCATCTAGAATCTGGCCCTTATACTAAGGTGATGGTGCCCCCTACCTGTGCTGTTTGAGTCAGAGAAATATTTTGACAAGTTCGACAAATAGAAGTTAACACTGAAAGCAGCGTCATTTCAATTTCAAGACTGAAATTGAAAGTCAGTTTACAGACTACTAGACTTGCTTAGGAATGACAAAGTAGTCACGGCTGTGTTACCCATCAACTCTAGTTGTCTCAAGCACTCATGCAATACACTTTTTAAAAAAAACTACTTCATAATTCTACTTTATAGACAGCTACACACCATGAGTCACAAACACAATCCAATCCCTTCAACAATTTTAAAATGTGAACTAAAATCCAGAGGCTAAAATCATCATGTGATGCAGCAAAAAAACTGAATCAAGATTATCATCAGATCCATGGTAAGTTCTCTGTCATGTGTGGTGTTTTTCAGACAAAACACCCTCAAAAGGAAAGGAAAACAAGGAAGAGTCTTGGTCAATCCTAGGGAAAAAAAAAATCCTCTGGGCTCCAAATCTTGCAATTTGTTTTAAAAAAGAAGACTGTAGTTCAATAGCCATTCAAACAAACTTAAAAAAAGCAAATTTAAAAGACAGGAGAAAAAGATGCACACATTCTCATCTGTTTCCATACTGTTATAGATTTAGGCATTCTTCTACAGTCTTCACCATCTGTATCTAGCAGATACAGAAATTAATACCCTCTTTTCACTGTAACACACCTCTCATGGGGGTTTCATATCTATATTGCTAAAGCAGTATTCTTACCTATCATGAATTCCACGCGTTCAGGAACAAACTACCTTATCAAAAGTCACCAGTAGAACCAGTGTGAACATTTTATCTTCTTTTTGTTTATTTACTTTTATTGCAATTCCATGGTTCCTCGGTTCTGGTAGCAAATTATACCTACTGAATATGAACCTGAGTTGCTGAAACTGCAAACACAAAACTACCCTGGCAATCTGCAATTATGCAGGTTCACTTTCCTTCCCAAGGGGAAGGAGAATAAGAAGCTGTGCGTGGCTGGGATTCACTCCACTGTAGGGCTGAGACACAACTGGGATATGCACTCAATTACATGTGCTCTGCAATTCTACCACTCAACGATGAACACATATCTAACAAGTTATTTCGTATCTCATTTAAAAACAAAAATTAAAGGAAGTATAAAGCCACTCTTTTTATTGATTTTACTTTACAACTGATGCTGTTATTCAAGATTGCTGTAAAATGAAGTAAATCAGTTTTTTAACTCATTTTACACATTTCAAGGCAATTTCTCTTTTGAGAAAATGGTTTTCTGTCGAACTCCTGAGTCTCTCCTGTATTTCTCTCCAACAGTAGGACACAATGACCACACTGCCCACCAGAAATGATTTATTATTTCACATGCATCTAAATAACATTGACAACACAGTAATATTGGTGCACACAAAACATACTTCAGCCTAATAATTCAGCCTCAGACGTGGACAATTCTAAATGAGTTGTACTCCAAAAAGTATAACTGCTCAGATAAGAATGTCAGACAGAAGGAAGGTAATAAGAATGGAAAACTAAGGAAAACACCAAAGCTTTGCATAACTCAGTTATACGCAATAATGTTTGTCTCTTTTAGTCATGGAAAAAAGGTGGGTCTTCTTTCTGCATGTGAAACAACGATTTTCAGTTCCTTTATATCATAAGAGATATCCTTTCTAGGCTATATTTTAGAGAGAAAGAAGAAAAAGAGCTATCGATGGATGAGACTGAATTTTGACCTTTTAAAAGAGCTAACCTACGAAGCCAAGCGAATGATTGAAGGAGTAGTTTATGAGATGCGGATTTACGCTGTGAATTCTATTGGCATGTCCCGGCCAAGCCCTGCCTCACAGCCCTTCATGCCAATTGGTGAGTTCTACCACACTGTTATTTCTAGGAAAAAAAAGAACAATTTTCACCTCTTCTCTTCAACCATCCTTCTTAAAAAGAATGTGTTAGGAAAAAGCTATTCTATGTTTAATAAGCTTTTTCCTTTGTCATCTTCCTCTTCTCTATCTCTCATTTCACCTTCCTGCAAAGCACAGAGGTTCCAGTTTCATGAAATTGCTGATGAACGTTTAGTTGTTATAATTAGAAGTGTGAGAGCCAGGCTGAATCTGGAGAGGAGGAGAACTAATTGACAGAAATTCGCCCATCCCTCTCAGCTTCCCCCATTGCCTTATGGGTGCAAATATCACAGTATCCCACAAAGTACTCCCTTAATCCTGGCCCCTTCTGCAGCTAAAAGGATCGCTGATTAAGAAAATATTTAGGGAATGATTTTCTATAAATAACCCATCCCATCACAGCAATACAGTGTCTCCTGCAGTCTCTGATCCAGAACAAACTAAGAGTCCTCAGGAAGCCTCCCTGCTAAGAGCTTTAGAAAGAAGAGCCATAAAAATACTACTAGTTGGAGATTAAAATGACAAGAGTTGCTAAATCTACTAATATCAGGGAAGGGGGACAACGTGCTGAAGGAAATAATGCAAAACCAGATGATACGGTGAAGGGGTCAGAAGGAAAGGATGAACTGCAAGAAGGGTCTTTTAATTCTGGATTTCAAATACAAAACAGCTGGTCTGCAGGAAAAGAAGGCAAAAAAAACATATCAAGCGGAGCTACCGAAAAAAAAGGTCCAAAGTTTTCATGGGATAGGTAGAGTTTTACTTGATTAAGGATAAATTTCACACTTGCTGATTCAGAAATGAGGTTTGGGTTTGGATCGTGTGCTGTGTGGTTGTGTACGCTCCCAGCTGCCTTCATCTCCTGTTTCTGGTTCACAGTCCTTGATTCCATATGAACATGAAAAACTGGATTATATATTTTCTTGCAATTACTTCAAGAATTAAAATCAATTTAAATCTGTTTGCACAATTTATAATTTACCTATGAAGAATTTTTAACATGTAAATATGTTAAATCTCTCAAACTTATTCAAAAGATATTGTTTGGAATATATATCCACACAGAATATGTCAAATGTATTTAATTCTTAATGATTACTTTTATGCCATGTATACTAAATATGTATTTTATTTATTCCAGTAAGTGCAAATGTTATTTTGAAAAAGCTATCTTTTTGTTTACTCTTTGGAATCAATGTTTTGATAGCAGCATTTGTGTATTCACAATTTGCGATTCTCCAGCAAGGGCTTTCTTTGATTCTTTCTTTCTCAAATAGTAGACAAAAATTATATTTAAGAAGATCTGAATCTAACCTGTTGCAATTCTGAATACGTCAGTGAATTGGAGATTTTTCAGCCCATTTTTTTTTTCAGCTAGGTCTCTATTATAAATGAACAAAGAACTAGTGTTTCAGTAAACGTGTAGTCAAAACTTTTGGTCATGTTTTCACCTTTCACTCAAAACAAGTTCCATCAAATTTAGCCCATGATGAATTTTGTGTAACTACAATCAGAAAGTACGTACAGCATACAAATTGTATGCATTTGGATTTCCAAACATTGCTAGAGACTTCTGCTGGTTATTTGACTGAAGTGCTTACAATTTTTGATTTTGTTTTGTTTTACTTTCACAGGAGCACATGCGAAAAAGAACTACGATCTTAACCTTTTTGTTTCATTCCCCATTACAGGAAACTCATGCCACCTTTTATTAAAGTATTAGTAGTTGCATTTTACAACTGAGCTTCAGCTAGAATTGTTTAATAAAGCAGACTGTGGTATATACTTCAGACACTAATCATAACTTCTACAGCCTTTGACTTCTGACAGTTATATTGCTGTTTCTCAGAATTTACTTCTAAATATTTGCATTACAGCTCCTCCAAGTGAACCAACACACTTCACAGTGGAGGATGTCTCTGACACCACTGTTTCCTTGAAATGGAGACCCCCTGAACGGATTGGAGCAGGGGGATTAGATGGCTATATAGTGGAATACTGCAAAGATGGATGTAAGTAAGCACAACTACTAGCCAGTGATGACTGAATATTATTAAAATACTACAGTTGCAATTGTTTCTACTGCAATATTACAGTAACTGTATCCAGTATGACTAAATTTGGACTCTAATCTGTTACTAACATCCTTGTCATCCATCACTAGGATTTACCCGACATGACACTAAAACCATGATAGTCACATCAACCATATCTTCATAATCACAATCATCATAAACGTTGATACAGGCAAGTACTAAAAAGAATACCAGTGTTGTTCTATAATCACACTTCTGTAGTGCTCGCAGATTGTGCTTTCTCTAAAACCAATATAATGCCGTAACTGTTAAAAAAAAAAGTATAGTTTGCATGCAAACTGTTACCTCATGTAATACTTTAATAAAAAAAAATATATAAACCACGGTCTGATAAAAAATATGACTATCATATCTACAACATTCAATGTACTGTACCGTGATGCTACAGTATAATGATCATATTAAAAAAAATCAACTAGCAAATTTGTAATTATTTCAGTCATGGAATTTCCTCTGACAGTAAACTCAAATGTCACATAAGCTAAGCTAGGGTTTTTTTTCAGGATATAATTCATCCAAAAACTCATTTCTAGCCTTTAATGAGATACCATCATGAAATCACCAGAATCCTTAAGTCATCATCATAGAAGTGTAATTTTATCGGTAGTAATTCTATGACATTAGAGAAACTTAGTAGGCCGTACAAAATTTGTTTTACAACATCAAATGAGAAGAATACTCTACATGCTTTGGACACCCACAGAAGATAAACTTCAGGAAAAAAACTGAAATTGAGGATTCACTTTCTAGCTAAAAATACTTCCAAAATGCTCTCCTCCCCATCTTCTGCTAAGAAAATAAATTTAAGAAACCCACAGCCCTACGTTAATTGAATCAGAATGCTGAAGAAACTACCCAAAGTTGATTCCCGTACTTTAGATCAAGACTTCTGTTCCAGTTCAGTTTATTCCATTCTAAGCATGGTATAGTAAGTTAAATTCACATTACCTCAATGGAAATATTCTTTCAATTGTAGACAAGGTGTCAGTTTGGAATATTAATAAACTATCACAATATAAAAATCGTTTACTTGCAGCTACAGAATGGATTCCAGCTCTTCCTGGTCTAACTGAACGTACATCTGCACTGATTAAAGATCTGGTCACAGGTGACAAACTTCATTTCCGTATAAAGGCTATAAACTTGGCTGGTGAAAGTGGAGCAGCAATAATCAAAGAGCCCATTACTATTCAAGAAATCATGCGTGAGTATTTAGAGTGAATAAATCTCACTCAGCTATTTTCTATGGTCAAAATTCTAACTGTACACAACACAGTAAAATTCTGGGACTGACAAGGCTGTGCTGTCTTCTAAGAATAACATAAAAAAACAATTATTTCAGTTTGTCTGTGAGCTAAAGATCTTCTGATCCTGAGAACATCACCATCCTGTTCAGTGCTTCTATTCCGTAAAGTGTAACTGTTAAAACAAAAATCAAACTTCCAAAATATGTACTTTCACCTCAGATAATGTCACTGTCTGCAGTTCAGGGGCCAGTTTTTAATATTTGGCCCCATGCTGGGAAAGCTGTGATATTACTGCAAAATGGACACATTTACTGATGCAAGACATCTCTCCAAATGAAAGTAGTTATCTGAACTTGACTGATCTACGTTATTAATTAACACCATGTTTATCACCCAGTACTAGAGGATTATAAGTCATTTGACTGGAGTCCAAAAGATATCAAGAGCTGCTAATAGTGGATTCTTCAGCCTTCACTCACACAAAGCATCTGCCAAAGTCTCACTAACCATAAAATGACTCAGTGCAAAAGAGAGGTGCAACACAGCTCAGAACTAAATGGACACGATGACAGGTACTCCAACTGTGCGCTAATATATTCTTCTAAAAATAACTGAGGAAAGAACAAGGGACACAGGGAGTACATAGAAAGCAAGGACTGGAAGAAAGAGCATGCACTGCAGACCTTCTTCAGTTAGTGAAAAGGAAGTGCCACTATGTTATCCCACACCTTCCAACTCAAAATATTGTAACTGAATTACCATAGAGACATAAAGGCAATTCACTGATTACTCTACTTTTTAAGTCCATAAACATCTCCAAACAGCAGTTTACAAGAAGCTGTAGTAACAACAAAGCAACACACATAATTTAGACAATGATTAATTTTCAATCCAACCTACCCTTTGTTCTGTCAATTCTGCTAAGTTCTCCAAAGAAATGAAGTCCACACAAAGTTCACATTGAAGAGAAGTCACCCAAATCTGGCACTCTGAAAACAACACTGTCTCAAGTCCTGCCACCAACACAGCCGGTACTGTTGTAAATACATAACAGATTTCCTACTAAATTTGTATCTTGTAGCCAAATACATGTGAAAATGCTGGGAGAATTACCTTCTCTGCAACTGTAAAAACAGTCTGCAGCATTTTCTAATGCTTACAAGTATCAGAGCCCTTCCCTCTTAAGTGTTTTGCCTTATTTGTTCCATTAGTAATATTTCAAATACTCAAAAGCTTCGTATTTAACATGCTATTGCTTAACTGCAGAGCGTCCCAAAATCTGGCTGCCACGCCATCTCAGACAGACTTTGGTGAAGAAAGTGGGTGAGACAATCAATATAATGATACCTTTTCAGGTATGTACTGTTCTTTATCTTCTCACAGGTATTTACCATGACTTAATTAAAGTAGTTTCCCTTATCTAAGTTCCCACTGCTCCATTTCTTGAGCAGTATTTAAAAAAATCACTTTGATATAAATAGGGTTTTTTGTTTTCTTTATTTGTTTTTAAAGTTATAGTTTACGTTGTTTGTTTTTCATAATCCTTCCTCTTGGACAAGAAAAGTTAACTACTGTAATTGTAGAGCCCATTCCCTGTTAACCACTCTTCTTTCCAGTTATGCAAGTCTGGTTAAACTTACAAAAAACAAACTGATAATTTTGCTGTTTGGATGCCCAGAATTGACAAGCTGCCCCATACTGTTTATCAGACTCTCTGCTTAAGGGGCCTTATGTCTTCTATATCACTGTTTTCCTAGCCTAATAACCCTTTTGCTCAGGACAGGCTCATCCCAACACTCCTCAAGTATGGCAGTTCTTTTCCCTCCTTCCCTAGTAACCCTAGCTGGTATGTCCTCAGCTCCCTGGGCCAGTGCAGGTACACACTGCAACTAATCCAGAGCTTCACTTAACTTATCATTCAGCTGTTGCCAACAAAATGGATAACCTCAAAGTCTTCCCTAACTTTCTCCTCACTGAGGACACTGAGCTACCTGTATTTACTCTGCCATCAGTTTTAACACAACTGTACTAATCTCAGAGATTTCTAGTCCACTGCCAAAATAACATTCTGCAATTTCTATTTTAAAATAAGTTTTATTTCTTGTTGTTTTTTTTTTTACTGAGGAAAAAAATCTCAAAATAGATATAATTGTAACCTTCAAATTACAAAGATAATAAGTTATGAGACCACGAGACATGGAACACAGGATAGGATATTATCTAGCCAAAGTATAATTTATAAATTTTTAATTTTTCTGCAACTCTGTGAAAACTGCCTGAATTCTGTGGCTACTCCATAGTCACTTAGCACTGGATTTCTATCAAATATTTTGCCAAGGTATGCTGAGCTAAATTCTCATCACAATTCTAATAAAAACTTTTGATAAAAACATACAGAAGAAAACACAAGTACGATATTATTACTAACCTATGTCCTGCCTAAGGCAGGTGGGATTTTTGCTGAAAGGAGAGTTAGTATATACTTATATTAAACTCAGCTACACGGGCAAATGACTGAAGGTGTATTACATGTTACTAGAGTGTAAGACTCACAGTATGACTCAGTATTCTCCTTGTCAATCCTGTATATGCGAACACAAATATGTAAAAGCACTTAGATTTGTTCTTCCCTACGTGTAGGCCCCCTGCAAAGCTACTCCCCCTGGTGTGCTATTTATCTCCTTTGTCATTCACTGTTCAATCTCAGATTACCTATAACACATTACAGAAACACAACCCTCTGAGATAAGTATTAGGAACGTGCTTTCTATCTGTTTATGTTTTTCACAGCCTATAAATACAAGGCTATATGAAAACCAACACTGTGAACACTTGTAATCTTCAATTACCACTGAGAAGATCTACAGCAAAATCAGCTGATCAACCACACTAGAACAGCAGGCGTTGAAAAGCTTAATTTATAGTTGAGATCTCTCTTCTAATCTTGCAGTGAAAAAGGAATCCACATCTTACAATTTCTTGTAACCATTTTTAATCAAGGTATTTAAGGACAGCTTCTGTGTTCAGCTTCATCAAGAAACTACCCAATCTTGTAATCAGTCAAAAAAAAATAGCAAAGTATTTGTCTTGACAAATCAGAAATTCAAACAGACAAAACATTAAAGAAAAGCTTCTTTCTTCTGTACAAGTAGAAACTTACTCTAAAATTTACCCTACAATAAACGACTTGACAGGTTCACAAACAATCAGGTATTTCAAGGAAAAAAAAAATACACAGACTTTTTCTTTGCCTTGTTCAGGAATTTCTACTACAGCCTCCAGCTGAAGGAGAGAAGCCATCCCTTTCCCTATTAGTATTTTGTAAGAGTGCTCTAAGAAAACAGACAAGGTGAAGGTATACTAGAACTCAACAAAATAACCTTATATCTAATATCTCAGAGCTACAGGCCCAATGTGACTATATTCCTTGACAGAAAATATTATGAAAACAAGTTACCAACTGTGGAAAAAGGAAAATCCAAAATCACTGCTCATTCAAGGTTTATCATTAACCCTGATGTAATATCAATTATGATACAACATCAAATGATATAAAAATCAGAGAAATGACGTTTAGGTTGTTTAGAAGCCTTTTAAGTGTAATTTCTGACAGATATTTGCTTGCCTACTATAAAAGCATTCTTTTTTTCTAATGTTTCTGAAAAATTCAATATATAGACTTTAAGAGCAAGTAGGCAAACCCAAAATAAAGGCAAATAAAATAATGCTTTAAGGAAGTGGGAGGATAGGAACAGCTAATAAACTCCTCATCCATTAAAATTTTCTATTACTTAACAATAATAGAGGTTAGACTGATCAACTGTTGGCTTCACAGGTGCCTGGAAAACAGTACAAGACCAGCACAAGCATTTTTCTTTTTTTCTGGAAAGGATTTAGAAACTCTACTCTTGCAGCTTTGAATATTAAGTTACGGTTTCTAGACTTACAGAGCACTATTTAAAAAAGAAGATAAACCAAAAAAGGGAAAATAAAAACCTATTATAGTCTAAAAAAATTATTTTTTCTCTTCAGGGTAAACCTAGACCCAAAATAAGTTGGATGAAAGACGGTCAAATTCTAGACTCCAAAGATGTGGGAATTCGGAACAGCAACACAGACACAATCCTTTTCATTAGAAAGGCAGAACTTCATCACTCAGGAGCATATGAAGTCACTCTTCAAATAGAAAATATGACTGATGCCGTTACAATAACAATTCAAATCATAGGTAAGAACCTGACAACATCAAAACCAAAACACATCACAAAGCAATCCAGAGACGCAGCTACCACAGTCGGTTAGAAAATCCATTTTCTACCAATGGCTGATGGCAGATGACCAATACAAAGCACAGAGTAGGAGTAGCATGTCACTTTGTTTTTCAGAATTTTCCCAGGTTGGGATGACTTTTAGACTTCCCGAATGAGAGGGATTACCTGTGTGTCCAATTAGAGATATTTTCTTACATTTTGTCCAGTTAATTTTTGAATCTTGATCAAGCTTCAGAATCCAAACATTCTTTTTTAAGGAATTTCACAATTTAAAATGCATGCACAACCATTTATTTGGTTCAGTTTGAGTTCCTCTTCCAAGACCCTTGTTTGACATCCATACTGTTTCCTAATCAGAAGGATGATGAATAATCATTTATTTACCATTTCCACACTGCTCGTGATTCTTTAGTCCCTCTCCTCTCAGATAACATAAATGAAGTCTGGGAAGGGGTGGATCTGGTCTCCAGTCACTCAGGTACATCGCATGCATTTGAGCTCCCCCAGGTTGGCCCTGCCTTCCCACCAGGTTGACTATCACCATTTCAAAGTTGTGACTTATCATTTCCACTACACAGGGAAAAGGCTACCCTGCACAGCCATTCTGCCATTCCTCATTAGGTTACCTTGTACTGTAAATTAACTACAATTTGTAGTTAACAGTAGCAGAGTATTCTCTTTCAAAAAGGACATCTGCTCATTGCCCCTAAACATTATGACCAACTCTGAAACACCAGTTGGTGACATCTAAGGATTTTAAGGCCATTCATCTGGCTGTGATGGCTCAGAAAACATCATTTCAAAGTTGGGCAAGACACGAGGCTTGCAGTTTTGTTTCTTCAAATGAACTGTAGTCCTGTTCCTTTTTAATGCTATCCAAAATATATTTTCCCATCAAACATCACAAACAAGTTGCCCAGTCCCAAATGGTTGGTTTTCCTTAGTGATCAGGAAGGCAGGTTGCTATTGTTACTCTCACTGTAACTAAATGACTGGCAAACTGTACTGAATTTAAAAAGCACATAACAAAACAGTAGTTAAGAAAACAATCACACTCATCCAAACATCACAGAATTCTTACTCAATTTTAAGGAAGAGTTTATCTTATCAATATTTATTGTGATGCCTATATGTTTCAGTAGGCTCTAGGCATCCCAGAAAAGAATTAAAAGGGCATTTGAAAATTTCCCAACTTCCCTGTTTACAGTTTCAACCTCACATAAATGAAGTGCACTGATGGGGAACAATCACAGATCACTATCAAGCTCTATTTTTATTCTGCATGGGAGGAAATTACAGTACTTTGAGCTCTTGAAGCAGAAGCTAAGGTTTTTTTCCATGTCTCCACTGCAGATAAGCCTGGTCCTCCTCAGAATATAAAGCTGGCAGATGTCTGGGGATTTAACGTTGCCCTGGAGTGGACACCTCCACAAGATGATGGCAATGCACAGATCTCGGGCTACACAGTCCAGAAAGCAGACAAAAAGACAATGGTAAGAAGCTGCACTGAAGTCCTTACATTTCTAAGGAACTTAAACAACTACTTGCTTGGGAACACAGACACTTAATGAAAAGAGCTAAACTGATGACCCTCAGTTGTATGCCTAAGGTGTCCTATGGCAGGTCAAAGACAGATGAACATCTAATAATAGAATACTAAGTGAAAAAGAGAGTTGCATAGGCAGTGACTGGACACACACTGTGAAGGAGTTTTGACTTACATTTTTGACAAATATAGAGATAATCTGAAGGGGAGGGAGGAACTCAGCTGCTAGGCATCTTAAGGAACAAACTGGGACAAACGGCTTTGTCAGTAAGACTGAGAAATGCCTCTCTCAAGAAAGACCTCATCAAATAGACGAGTTCTCATCTGACTCCCAGATATAAGTGGGGATACAATGTAAAGAAGGTTTTGTTGTTGCTGTTGTAGTTTTTCCAAGGTGCAAATATTCATACAATTACTACGTCAGCCAGAAAATACAAGAGAGCAGATCAGCTGATCTTCACAGTAAAGAACATAGACATTCATTTCCCAAGCTACTGTTAAACACCTGTCTTTTCCTTGTAGTAAAAATGACCTCTCTGTATCATCCATGTCTGACCTCTTACGAGCATCTTTCTAAATAGTGCAGTCTTGTTTCAGGAATGGTATACTGTTTATGACCACTATCGTCGTACAAACTGTGTAGTGTCAGACCTGATTATGGGAAATGAGTATTTTTTTCGAGTCTTCAGTGAAAATTTGTGTGGATTGAGTGAAACTGCTGCAACTACCAAAAATCCTGCCTATATCCAAAAAACAGGTAACATTTACTATTAAAAGCAAACATTACAAATGCTGCTAAATACCAGAAATAATACATTTGCAAATGAAAAACATACTACTAGACAGACCACCAGAAGTATTTTCATTACTTAGTAACTAGCACTTGTAATGCATTTTGGATCAACAGCCTTTATCTAGGTCAACCTCTGTAAAACTGCACGTTTATTCAAAAATACTTAATCAGACATTTTCTAAACTACACTGCTCTCAGAAAATAATACAAGCATGGGGTTACATTATATTCTAGGGTTAAAAATTGAAGATTTCTGTGATGAACATTGTAGATATGGTTGTCACATTTTTAACATAAGTAGAAAATACAATTATTGTGAGAATCTTTCTACTAAAGTATTGTTTTCAAGTAAACTGAATATTAAAATTTGCTACATGGCTAATGTCAACATCATTAATGTCACACAGGTAAAATAATACAGCAGTTAGGTTGTGCACAACTCACCAGAACTGAAAACAGTTATTACTGTTTTGTTCCTTTGAATTGCAGGCACCACTTACAAGCCGCCTAGTTACAAAGAACATGACTTCTCTGAACCTCCTAAATTCACTCACCCTTTAGTAAATCGGTCTGTGATTGCAGGATACAACACAACGCTCAGCTGTGCTGTGAGAGGAATCCCTAAGGTACAAAATTTATCAATTGTCATTGACATAGTCACAAGCCAAGATGCTGCCTTGGAATTCATGCCAGTTCAGTATAATTAAAATAACCATATTAAGGAAAAATATGCATCCATGAATTATTACCACATAGAGATAATGTTTGTGCAGTTGTACACACAGTAATCTACGAAGGGCAACACAGGTAGAATGGAGTAAACATGTAGGTAGGCAATACAGCAAGGGAGACAGAGGAATGGGCAAAGAAAGGCTAGAAGCTTAAGCTAATCTTGCCATTTGAAAGGTTTTGCTTTTGTTTTAAATCTCACAAGAATATTTTCTTACTCTAAATATATTTGTTGAAGTCACTTCAGAGAGAACAAAAAGATGCATTTTTCTGCTGGAAACAGGAACAAGAAGTAAAAACAGTATCAGTTAGGAGATAATTTAAGTTTTCTCAAAAATGGGAAATAGACTTTTTGACTACAGTGAAGGAATTGACCACATCATGACACAATCTCGTCATAAATTTAAATAAAAAATGCAGTACCCCTTTCTTTCCCTCTTCTGGCTGCTAATTTACACCTCCTCTCCATTTCTCTGGTTAGCACAAAGATTTGGTGCTATAAAGCAAATCATGTAAGATCATGGTTGTTTAAATTAACTCAGGAAGCACAGTCACATAAGCAGCCACAAAAAAACAACAGCATAGAAGAAACAAGAGCAGTCAAAATCCATTCCCCACTAGCTGCCTCAGGCTACATTAATGAGGTAATCATAGTGTTAGCAGTGATACTCCCTCCTAAGGATTTGACCCTTTTAAATTTCTATATTACTTCACTGTGTAACATTTTAGCACTTCCAATTTTACAGCTGTTCAATACATTAGACTGAGGCTCTTAAACGTGCCTGCTAGCTCCTCCTTTCACATCAGCCTAAAAGACAAACTCTGCCTCCTTCAGCATGCCTCATACTCTAGAAGCAGCCTTTCCACATACATTTCTGAACTTGCATTGCCCAAATTAACCAAACCAAAAAAACTCTCTCTATACCTAATATAAAACACAGCAACAGGAATTTTTCAGAGTAGCTGATGCCAATACGAGATTTCCCACTCCAAAAAATAGGAAGTTATCAAGTACTTTAAAGTCTATTTCTTCACTACACAAACTAGTGAGAACAGTTTGCCCTACGTACATTTCTCATTTTTTAATTTTCACTTATAAAAGACACTGGAATCAAAACACAAGGACTTGAATTCTACAAAGCCAACCAGTTGAGCAGGAATGTGACTTTGAATACTAAAATTGCTAAAGATGTGTTAAATGATCTGGAAAAATATTTTCCCAGCTCCAAACAAATCATCCTATATTGGCCACGTTCTGTAATTCTGCTCTGATAATCCGTGCAGTTTAATTAACTTTTGTAAAGTACCTAAAGCAATGAAATATATTTTCACACGCACAATGAAATAACCCCTGAAGAAACAGATTTGTAGCCAGTGCAGGACTGTTAGGAAATTGCACTAATTTGTGGTACAAAACTACGTGTTCTACATTATATTTGAAAGTTAGAGAAAATTCTTAACACTTGAATTATTAGCTTCATGAGTTTGTACTCGGAACGAGGAGAGGCTTCCTGAAAAACAATTAATGTTACACAGCCCTCACAGTGCATACTTTTGACTGCTAAACTGATGCTGTCAGATCAGCAGTGAGTTTTCTTTTCTGCCTTCTTTTTAAAAAATTATTCTTTTGTGTTTCTCAGCCAAAGATATTCTGGTACAAAAACAAAGTGGATCTGTCTGGGGATGCCAAATACCGCATGTTCAGTAAACAGGGTGTGTTGACCTTGGAAATTCGGAAACCCACACCTTTTGATGGTGGCTTTTACACCTGTAAAGCTGTTAATGAGTGTGGTGAAGCTGAAATAGAGTGCAGACTGGACGTCAGAGGTAATCAGATTTCATATTACAGATAACATTAACCTTGCAGTGAAAAACCAACAATAACAGGTACCTTAAAAAAAAACAAAACACACACACACATTACAGTAACACTGTAAGAGGAAGAAAAGTGAAGCAATGACATCATAGTAGCAAAGTCTTAGCCTGCAGCAAACGAGGTTATGCTCAAACACAACAGCTGTGGGCAAAGAAATAAACGAAAGAAGCTGCTTACCTTCAAAAGACTTCTGGTAGGCAGAGATCTGAACAAGATCCTTTTGCCTCCACTGTCAACCCTTAAATGAGGTCTGGGAAGGCATGGATCCTGTCTCCACCCCTTCCAATCACTCAGGTACATTGCATGCAGCTGAGCTCCCCTGGGTTGGCCATGCCTTCCCAGCAGGTGCTCAATCAGCAATTCAGGCCCTGACTTAGCATTTCCACTACAATTATCAAGCATCATCTAATTTAATTTACATTTGTTAATTACATACAAAAGCAATATGGCGTTTTTTTGGGCTAAACTGTTACAATATATTTAAATTACTTGCTAGGCAACACAGGGCTTAAGTTACATAACATTTCTGAGTTGGTGTTTCTAAAGTAGAGAGCACAGGAACTAGTTTATCAACAAATATTGTGTTGCAAATGTTTTAATTCAGTGAGCTATATTCTGCAATGAATATTTGAAATTCCACGCTATGACTCCAAAGTTATGAGCTGCTAGATATATGTAACAGTAGTATAAGACGTGCTGAAAACAATTTCAAGGCAGACATTGAGAATTTGTTTAGTACCACAGTAAGGAATATCAACTAAGTATTTTCAGCAAAGCCACCAATAACGTGCCTGTTTGACAATATGAACCCACATAGCACCACTCTGAATGCTCATCAGAACAAGCCGCCAAAGAGACCTGTATTAACAGAAATTGGTAGAGAACTGCCTCCAGCACAGCAAGCCAATAGCTATTTCCTTCTACATCTTCCTATATATATTTTTAAACAGCTTAGTCTTTCACTCAGGGCAGAGTTAGGGATGTAAACTCGCACACCCTGTGGTGAAGGGTCTGCAGTGCTCACGTGAGTCCTGGAAGACAGCAATGCAGCAGTGCTGAACTCAGTTTAAGAACTCTGAGAAGTCTAGCTGATGTATGTGTCTTAATGAAAGTGCTGCACACGCTACAGTCTGTTCAACAGTTACATCACATACATTCAGTGTATACTGTGGAAAAGGCTCAGAACTTACTTTCAACATCATTTGAAGTCTGCTTTAGGAACATTAATATCTCCTTAAAACTACCACAGATAAAAACTACTATGACAAAGATTCCATATTTCTGCTTCAGCAACAGGTCGCAATTTAAAATTAGCTTCCTAATAATATCTTTCTTTTTTCTCCACTTTCCAGTACCTCAGTAAGACTCTGAATCTCAATTATTTCACAAACAAAGGTATGATTCAAAATAATTCAGTAGGATAAAGGAACAATGGGTACTTGGTTATATACGAGATTAAACAATCTTTATTTATGTTACGTGCAATGGAATTTGGGAAATCTGGGGGTATATGCATGTTCTGATTTGTAATTATCATGTGATCACAGTCTTGCAAGACAGTTTGGGTTTTCTTAGTCAACATTTCACAGGTCCCAACTTTCACTACACTGTGCACAGTGTAGAAACCTATAAGACTAATGGAGTACTTTGTTGATTTTTCCCTTAATTCACTACAAGCCCCTCCTCTATGAGACCATTTGCAATTTAACAAGAAGAAAACGGTCATCAATAATTTGTGTGCATTAATTTAACCAAATGTTGTTAAAATTATGCTGCATCTAGAAACGTAATGTACATTTTAGACATTTCAAAAATGAAACTGCTGTAATATACAGTCTGTTAATATATTGACACTAAATATCTCTCCCCATTTTCTGTCTCAGTCTTGGATGGAATTTGAAGAGATGAAAAATGAAGAAACTAATGAAGGATAATTTCACTTACACTTAGGGGTCCTGCTCATGTTAAAAGTCATTTAAAACATAGGCTGCTCTAAAAGTAATGCCTCCTATTTATTTCAATGGAAACTACAACAGACACAAGAGCACAACAACATTATTGGACAGAAAAAAAATTGCAGCTACAGAACACTGTTTTTCAACATAGCCACAACCATTAGCTAAGCGTTTTCACCAGAGACAAACAAGAGCCTGCATGCCGCGCTCAGAACAATCCACATCAGAAGAGATGACCTACTGTCACCGATGCCACTGCTGAAATGCACCACCCACCACCTCACTGTGCTCGCATCAACCGCTTGGTCTCCATAACTGTTTGGCAAGCAGTGATGAATGTCAATGGCCACCATTCTCTCTGCATGAAGGAATTCAATGGCACACCTACGCTTCGTACACGCTTCCACGTCAGACGCCATTTTATCAGGCTACCCCTCTGCTGCCATCTGCCACATGGCAACAGCACATAATGGAATACTGGTGGGAAGGTTCAACCCTTACTGCCAAACTTCCCCAGTGTCATGGGATATCATAAAATAGGAAGCATTACTTTTGGAGCAGCACTCATACAAACAAATCATTTTTACTATTGAGTCACCCTTCATTATATTGATGTCTGCACAGCAGAAAGTAACCTCCAGCCCTTATGCTTTTACTGCCAAGGCTTGAAATACCCAATCCCACACTCTTGAGCATGTATTTGTAGAAGCACGTCTGAAACACACTGTTTGAGAATCTATGGATTAGGGTACTGCTCTGTTTCACATAGAAAGTGATTTATTTCTTAATTACTCATTACTGTTTACCTACTTTTTGAAAAGACACCCACGTAGACTTTCAGGTATTAGATGTTTCTGCAGTCAGTCACAGACATCACCTTCATCTACATGCATCATATGAAACAATGAAAGGCTCAAAGAAATATTATTTGCACTTTAAAATACCAAAACAAAAAGCTGTAATAAATGCAGTAAATTTACTGTCATCCAATATCACTGGAGGCTTTTGAAAGTCTATGAATGGTATGTATATTCTTGGAGATAATTACGTCTCATCAAGGGAAATTGTAGCATTTTTGGTTTCTCACCTAGTAGTTTGAATAGGATTTGAGGGTTGGGGATTTCTTGACCTGCACTGGATTCTGGCTGGAAAGTATTTTTTCATAAAATCACAATAGAAGAGAAAGCAGGAAAATGAATTTAATCCAGGAAACACTGTGCTTTGAAAGAATCGACAGAAAGAACTAAACACAACTCCCCTACCTCCAACATGTCAGTTGGGAAGGTAAAGTGTGTCTGACACAGCACGTTAGTTGCACTAAACAAGCAATTGTATCTTCATAATTAAAACACTTATGTAATGAGTTGTGTACTTTGGTTATTTTATTACAGTATCAGAACAAGGACCGACCTTGAACACCAGCATCAACATTTGTCTGCAATACACTGCCATTACTAAACAAATCAAAGCGAGGGAAAACACGCAAATAAGCTTACACTGTTTTGTTCTTTCTTCTTCCAAGCAACACTATTATTTTAAAAGAAAGGCACGTGTAATGTGTAGAAGTCAGAGATGTTCTACATTACACATAATTTTATTACTTACTGCTAGAATGCCAGGTGGATTTACAGAATCAACCCAGCATCTGTGGGACAATAGCTATGGAAAAGCAGAGACTGAATTGCAGGAGCTTGAATTACAAAGGACAGTTTATCCCAAAGAGAAACAGGTGCTATAACAAATATATTCTACTATCAGAACGGTGTTCCATGAAGAGAACAGATTTCACGCTGTAATAGGGTACAGTACTGAAAGAGTACAAAAATAAACCAAAAGTAACTAAGAAAACGGCATTTTCCATTTGATTTTTAGTTACTCAACACAAGCAAAGTATTTCTGGGAAGAGCAGAACTTCCAGAAGTGAATGTGTATTTCCCCAATCAGCTGTGAAAAGAAGTACACAGTATTAAATGTTAAACAATCATCTTTTTCATGAAATGTTACTCAAATGGTCTTCAAGTCCAAAATTCCACCACGTATATAGATACATACACATAAATGCAAAGCTGAAGTTACAACAAAATTTAAAAAAAAGCACACTCCAGTAACTTTCTGAAAACACGAATCCTAAATTCAAAAGGCAAAGCACAGCTCACATGCTGAAGAGAGGAAACAAGGCAAGCTGCTTCCACAAGATCAGAACTTTCAAATACAAGTTCTAGAAAGATACTTAGAAATTTACATGTGTTTACTGCTGTTTTCCAATAATTTAGTATCACAATTTACCTTTGCCATTTCGGATGGTGACCTTGACCATACAGTTAACTGATTGTTAATTAATCCATACATTATGTTCATCCCTATTTAATTAAAACTAATAGCTTCTCCCAAACATAGCTGCCTAAGGACAATAAAACATCTCAGCCACCCCAACATGCCTGAAAACCAATTTGACAAATAATGGTTTTTAACTTACCTTTTCCTGTGTGGGATCTACTCTGCTACAAAATCAGGCAGGCTTATGGTTCCCAAATGTTGTAGCAAGCATTTGTATGCCGCAGTTATGAAGTGCTATTAATATTACTATTATTATTTTCTTTTTTTACAAAGGCAAGGTAAGATCAACTGTGAAAGCATTAACAAAGGCCAGACAATTTAATAAAATAAATTTACTGACCACTGCAATCTAAATGTTGCATTTAAATCTGATAAGGATCTGTTTGAACCTAGCAAAGAGAAATTTTGCTCAATAATCCTCCTAAAGAAATCACAGAATTGAACTGCTAAAGGCAAGCAAACCTTACCAGCAGTCTTCATTTTCTTTAGCTACTTGAGTTTGCCTCACAGTGTGAACCTTCATCATTATTCTGCAAGAGAAAAAATAAAAGCAAAAGGAGTTAATGGCTGAACAGCACTTTGTAAATACAATTAAAAAAACAAGAGTTGAAAAAATAATACAATAAAAAGGAAAAAAGAAAAGAGAATAAGAGGAAACAATAGAATAGGAAATCCAGGAGGAAAAAAAAACCTAAAAATCAAAAGCCAAGGTGTACCACACCTAACAAAATAATCTCTCCTTCAAGTGCACCAGAAAAACGCAGTGAACCTGTCAGGGACGAAGGAAAGGCTCTTGGATGCCGACACTAACTACTGTCTTACTAATTTCTCTGGTGTTACAAAGCACGACCCGGATCGCATTTAAAAGGTACAAAACTGAGCTCCGCGGGGATGCGCATGCTTATTTTATTTATTTATTTATCCGTTCTCCTTCGATGCCAGCGCCCGACCTCTGAGTAGCGGAGGTGCAGTGGTTGAGCCCCCGAGCATCACCTCAGCGCTTCCCGCCCAGCAGCGCCGCGTGCCGCGGGAATATGGCCCCGCCGTTACTTTGCGTCGGGAGGCAGCGCGGCTTTGGCCATTTTGCACGAGCACGAGCCGCTGCACAGACGGACCTGACTTTTCACATTTTCCCTTCGCACAACTGTTTTAAATCAATTCGAAAGGAAGTTTCTAGGAAGCTCCTCTTGGTCTGAGCACCTGCTGACAGGTTTGCAGAAACCTCGGTGCAATTTGAGCGAATAGCATTAATGTAAAGATTGACCGATTCCATCCCATCAGAACACTCAAAATGGCACAGTGCCTTAAGCAGCATGATTTCATCCTTCTATTCCCAGGGGAGATACACGTTCATTAGAAGCACCTGGCAGGGGGAAGAGCAGCAGTCAGCCCATTAGCACCTGGGCACTTTTGTTTCCAATCAATTAAAAAGAAAACCCACGAGACTGCTGCCAGCCTGATTGATTGGTATTTTATGCTGCTCTTCCACAAAAGGCAACAGAAATTTTTAGCGACTTTTTCAAATTTGTCAAAACTTATTATAGCAAACGATATATAAAAATTGAACTTGACTCGCTGACAGTGAGAGGTCAGGAATTTCCCACACTACTGAAACAAAGCTTTTCTATGCAGGTTAAGGTAGATTTCTAAGACAGCCTCTGTATACTTCACCTGCAGGAATAATTCTTTCTTAGAAAGTATTCTTGTGCTAGCTGTTCCTTAGAAGACTGAGTAGAATGGATATACAAAGATAAGAAAATAACAAATCAAAGGCAATTCCTCCTTAACTTAATCTTTCAATGGTCACTCAAGTGAGATCAACAAGGAAAAAGGTGTTCTGGGAAAGTATAGAAGTCATTTATATTTCCTTTATCACAGAATGTCTTTAAATTAAAATCCTTACATGCGTTCAGAAGTTTGGCACTATCGTCTCTCAGAGCATGTTTAGAAATAAAGCCATTCCTGTCTCCTTACAAATAATTTTATCAGGAACAGTCTGCTGAGATTAAAAATAGCCCACTGATACCTTTCAAGTGCTTCCCAAACACTAACCTCTATATTAGGGCAACAAAAGCTGCCACTGAGATATCCCTCCTATGTCTTTGAGAGGGTCCATATAGCAGTCTGCTTAAGCATCTTAGAACAGGTTGAACTGGTGAAAGTTTGAAAGAAACAGATAAAAACTTCATTCATGAGGTCCTGAAATAGAAAAACAAACACTTGCTTTCTGTGACAGTCAGAAGCGTTGACAAGAAACCCTAAAACCACAGATAACTATCCAACTAGCTATGACCACATTTCAAAGAGGCTTACATACAGAATAACCTGCTGATGATGGAATAAAACTTTGAAGAAGAAAAAAAAGGTGGTATGGCCTCTTTTTTCTTTGCCATGGAAAATCACCTGAGTTTATATTTGTTATGGTTTGTAAAACAAGTTATTAGGAATATCACATGATTTTCACTGTTTTGCTGACACATTTAGATAGTGGGACTCAAATACATGAACTGAGGATGTGGATGAAAGTAACGTAGCCTCCAGTTAGGTTGCAAGTATAGTAGATTTTCATCATTTCTACTTGTTAGCCCTGCTTACAGAAGTGAGGGATTAACTACTACATGTTTAGAATGCATTGTATTTTTCTCTCTCCCCCTTCAGTACAGAAAAATGCTAACAATTTAGACCTTTTTTTTAGGTTACAAGCCTGTTTTAGACACATTTTCTAATGTCAGATGAAATGGTTGAACTGTTTCCAACAAGGAGAGTAAGGAAGAGATGTTGCTGGGAGCCAGCACCGACCAGCAGAACTAATACTGGGTATTTTTTTCTGTTCCCTCAATGGCGCTCTTTAGCATTCCACCCAAAATAGTTTTAATTAAAGTGCAAAAGAAATAAGAGGCTGAGGGATTAAAGAAGATGAAAGAGGGTGACAGAGCTTGCTAAGAGGTAGAGAGAGGAAAAAGATTGACTGGAAATTGGGTAGAAGCCAGGTGAGCAAGAGATTGGCGAAGAGTACAGCCTGGACTGCTTGGGCAGAAGCTGAAATATGATTTACACAACGATGGTTGGAGAGATAAGAACCTATGAATAATGCTAAGGGAAACTGAGAGACATCTGATGAGAAGCTGGTACAGAACTGAGACTGGCTGGTCGAGTCTAGGCCAACAAAGTGTAGGGAAATGGTAAGGAATCCAAGCAGGGAAACTGGAAGTAAAAGGAGAGACACCGCTCACCATCCAGTATGTTGAGACCAAAGACAGGTGCTTTCAATGGTGTTACTGAGGGACACTGAAAAGGCAAAAAAAAAAAAAAAAAGTGGAAGAAAAGGAATGGAAATTTTCATCTACTTGAAGGAAACAACTGTTTAAAGTTTTACATGGTGTTTTTTTTTCTGCCACTGTTTGTTCCTTTTTGTGTATATCTATTTTGGAAGAAGGGGATTTCTATTTCTATGTAGGTTCCTAAACCATGTTTATCACTATAGTAACTGTTGTAAATAGAAGCAGCACTGTTTGCCTTTGGCTGCTGCAAATATGGTTCTTTCTCTGTAGGACTGATATTTTAAAACAAAATTAGTCAGTGCTGGAACTGCTGCTATGTCCCAAATGCTTTGTACACATATAAACAGAAAGTTAACTTTGAAATTAAGATTATACTAAGCACACCTAAACAGAAATTCAGCCACAATTGTATTAACCTTGGCATAACTGTTGAGCTGATCTTAGTGTACCTGAGCACAGAATCTGCCTGAAAGAAGTCCTCTGCTGTAGTCACCTGCACTCAAACTCCAGTCACCAACATGAAGCTTTAAACCTTCACAGAGCTGGAAAGAGGGGACATATATCCATATTGTTTAAAGAATTGGCATGTTTTTTTCTACTGTTTTATTGAAGAGCCATACCGGAAACAGCTGCAGGAACACCAAGATATTGCTGACTCTGAACATCTTAAAAGAGAGCTACAAAGTAGAACTGTACAAAAAGCCATTGCAGCAACAAGAAGCAAAGTAACACCACTCAGTTGTTTGGAAATGTATTGTCCTTGCAAGAAGCAAAACTGGCTGAATTGTGAATTCTGGAAGAAAAAAGCTCTTTGGCTTTGCCCTATTTGGCAAGATCCATTGCTTAAAGAGGCTGCTTCTTAATCCTAATTTCCACATCTTTCGGAGCTAGAAGATGCTGTCTTTCACCAAAACTTTGCTTACTGGATTCACTATCTGTCTATGTGCCTTGGAAATACCACAAGCGTTAATAAATAAATAAATAAATAAAAGGTTTTATCTTACAATAATTTAACACTAAGACCCTGGCTCCTCCTTGTGGTAAGACTGGTAGGATTAGCTATATTGTTCTACAAGTATTCTTACACTATTTGTTATCACAAATTATTTTCGATTAGTCTTCCATTTGATTTTGGAAGGTTCTCGTTACTGCTAGGGAATTCTTATCTAAAGATCAAAAGAAGTAGGACATGTCAAAACTCATGCAAATTGCTGTCATTTTTTCCCTCCAAAGTTTACATACCTTTCAACACTTAGGAGTGATGAAGCTAAGTGGAAAGGATAGAACACCTTGTTCTCAGAGACTTATTCTCTTAGATCAATTTTAAATCTGATCTCCGGATCTGTATTTGATCTTCTGAGAATGGCACTGAGTATTTAGTAGCAGAAACACAGCCCTTCTCTCAGATTATCGTGCTACATTCTCACATTTACCAGAACACCTGCCAAGTACAAGTACACATAGGTTCATAGGTCGCCAAGTACAAGAAAGATTTTGTACATTTCAAGAATTTCTTCAGTTTTGAAACCACATTTGGAGCAGAACCTCTGTGCCAGTCCATCTGCAGAGTCCGTTACTGGTTCTTAGTTGTTCTGGAAGAGCAACATCTGCAAATAACTACTTTGTCAGAACTGTTCTTTAACAAACATTCTGTGGAAAGGAACAGGGGAGCATTTTTATTGTAAGGCTATTTAGTGACTTACTTGGGACTGAAGATCTCAGCAGCCTGTACCGTACAGCACTAAAACTTTGTTCTTCAAAATCAACCACACAAAAACACCACTGCAAAAACACTAAGAAAAAGAGGGAGCTGTGGGTGACAAATGATGCTGTGCCTTTAATTACTACTTAAAACCTTAATCATCCTTCATAATTTCAAGATAAGTGATCTGAGTACGTTAATAAGCCTCCTAACATAAATATTTATAATTTAAAAATTAATAGTATACCAAAATGGGACAAGCATTGCACTAAGTGGAACACCTATGTAGTCTCAAGATATTTCAGTCTCCACTGACGGAATTCCACTTTTAATACAATAATATCAAGAATACTACATTTGTACAGATTTCAGTATTGCTGTCAGAAAGCTTACAGTCTCAAAATAAAGAAAATAAAATACAAAACACGCTAAGTTTAGGGACTGTTCATTTCAGTTTTGCTTTCATATTATGACTAAGATGAAAAATCTTATGTCGCTTCTTCTATTCGCATGTGCACAAAAAATAAATCAGATGTGCATTTTGCTCATTCACACCTTTCACTTTTTAAAAAATATACATTATATGGATGTTATAATGGAAGAAAACATTAACAAAAATAGAAGTTTCAATTTTTCATCTGGAAAGAAATGCAATTACCCATTATCTTGTTCTCTGTACATAACAACTAATTCCAGAGTTAGATGCATGAACAGAAAAGGTAAAGCACAGGATGAAAACAAGCCACTGGTTGAATGACATTTTATTTTCACACTCAGACACCTGTACAGTTTCTATAAATAGATGTTGTACTATAATATTTACATATTTTCCTCACTCATTACTAGTGTACTCCATTCAAAATTGTAGATCCCTGACCAAGCCTAAATGGGGTTATTTCCAGGTTCATTTACTCAGAATCCTATGTCAAAAAATATATCACATCGGTTTGCATCAAGAGCATTTTTTCCAGGTATTTCACAAGTATTACTTTTCTCTAAACAGTCTCACCTTCCAGCATCCTAAGAGCTTTCCAGACAAGTACAGTAGAGTTCAATAACAGAAACAGGATGCAAAAAACATTCATATTCAGTCTACTTAAAATAAGGAACACGATGGATAGTATTAACCGAGGGAGTTCGATTACAAATTAACACATTATTTGAGAGATTCCTTGATATACAAAAGTAGAAACTGAAAAAAAGCAATAGCTTGATTTTGGAGACAGAATAATCCTTCGAGCTTCTGAGCACGTTCTATATGTTGCTATAGTTACAAATCCAGAATTACACTGGTTTGACAAGTGCTTCTGCCAATAACGTTTCCAAGTTTTACATTTCCTTTCTCATTTTCTGCAATTAACTATGAGCTACACTACTCATGCACTACAACCATTATCCAAACTCCCATCCCATCTAAAATCCATACAATTTATGAGACGTCAGGGTTTTTCATGGTATATTCATATCCTCTCTTTTTCCACTTCAGAAGCAGTCATCTCCTCAGACAGACCAATTTAACAATCAAATTGCAATTGTCACATGATATTTTAAGACTATTGAAGCTAAATTGATCATCTTTACCAAAAGGGCTTGAATAACTATATATCAAGAACTCCATGTTGGTGGGTAAAAGTTAACACAGAAGGAAAGCAATAAAAACCATTACATTTAAACAACATGCAGGACCGGACTGCTTCCGCTGCACACAAGAGAACCAGAAAGCAGATGTCTGCAGTTGTAAAGTGTAAGTCTGGAACAAGTACCACTGGAAACAAAAAACAACTGAACTGAAGCTACATTAGTCATCTTAAAAAAAAAGAAAAAAAAAAAAGATTTCAAGGAATGGCCAGAGTAGGCCATCCAGAGCTGGATGCTGATGCTTAAAACTGTCCAATGAACAGCTCATACAAACACTCCACTAAGGGTGAATTCAGAAGGAGACTGAGCAATGAGGTCTTAGATTTTTCTATAAGGAAAGACTTGCAGGGTCATACATAAATAACCAAGTTCTATAGAAGACGGGAAAGTGAGCTCCAGTAACTGCAGTAAAAATGGAAATACTGCATGTCAGTGTGCCAAAGGATAGGTATTTCCCAATATCACGATCAACTGGAAACTGGTCGAGGTGGTTTGCTTTTGTTTTCTGCCTCTTTTCCACGAATGGCAGCCACATAAGAGAACAGACACAGCACGGAGTAGCAGATCTCATGAGCCTACAAGAAATTTGAAAAGGAGATAACAAAATTCAGATGATTTAGCATTTTACAAAGTGCACTGCATATCTTCTAGCATGCCTTTCTTCAATGGAATGACCACTCTGGCTTCCAGATTTTGTTTGTAGAAGCATCCTAAACTACTTTCTAACTGCAATAGAGAACATGAGCCATATAACAAAAAACCTTTGGGATAAAATCATTAGTTGCTTGATAGTATGCTTTCTCATATTTTTTAAGGACAGCACACTAAGGATAAGTTAGACAGTACTTTAGAAAAAAAAAATTCATATATTTTCTTTAGGAAGGACTTGATAATGCTACCTAAAAAGATGGAAAAATTAAACTTCTGATACTATTCCTTGACTCAGTGAGATAGTAGGATTCTTCCTTATTCACAGCTGTGATCATTTTATGGTCAGAACGACAAGGTCTGGTAATCCTTATTTGCTAAACAAAGTTAGTGAATTCATGGCTAATAAAAGCTCCATTTTTAAAATATGTGAATAATAACTGAATATTTTAATATTTTAAATCATATCCATCTATATATGTGTATAAACAACACTTAACAGTGCACATTTCATATGAATGCAATAAAGCAATTTTGTCACTACCTTAGTGCAGACTTACACATGCCATTAGCAGATTTACAAATAACGTTTTTAAATGATTACGTCTACTACTACTTAGCAGAAAATCTTTGTTTAACATGTGACTGGCAACACAGTTCAGTGAAGTTAATACAAATTCAGTATACAATCTAGTTCTAATAGTGGCTATTCCAGTGATATTCAAAGTTCTTGTTCTGTACAGATGCTTATATTTACTGTCTTTGTGAAGGTAGTGTGCATAATCATAGAGAACATCCCCAGCTGAAAGGGGCCAACTCCTGGCTCCAACAGGACAACCACAAACTCCAACCACATTTCTAATAGCACTGCCCAAATATGACATGTTTTGTCGTATTACAAGACAAGCTAAAATGCTTCTGTAAATTATCATTCATTTTCATTAAGCTGGTTGTTAAAAGATACAGCTATTTGCTTCTTCAATTGCATGTATTCTAGGAATGCTACTTCTAAAACACTTCTGGCATCAAGCTACTCTTCTCCCTCTTTCTGGAGTACTGTCAGTTTCCATGCAATTATCACATGTATGCAACTGTACTACAGAGAAAATAACTGAAAAATTTCATTTATGATGATAATAACTGGCAGCTATTTTCTCCTGATAAGTATATATAAGCCTGAATACTGAAATACATGTAAAAGTGCTAAGTATCAATTGTCTGTATTCAAAAATTTTATACAGAACTGAACTCAAAAACACAGCAATATCTCACCTACATAGTAGGAATCAGTACTTAGACCATTTTCTTGTATTTCACTGCTCACCTTCAAGATGAGGTGAGAACTTTTTGTGAACTCAGCTAACAATCATTTTGAGACCAGGAATTTGTTTCCCTTTCCGCCTGCTCTGTGGATTAAGGACTGTGCTCTGTACTGTCTTCAGTGTAATACTTTCAATAGCACATTTATTGAAGTTTTGTGAAGGTTTGGCTTGATCTATTTAATGAAAGAGACCACTCTTTCTGCATAACCCATAAGTTCTCCTAGTTACATAGAAACAAGAATCACCAAGTTTCATGAGGGTTTTAATTAAGGGAAGACAACAAAAGAGCAGCTTGCGTTCCGCTGCAGTGTTAGTGCTGCAAATCCTGCAATCCCAATGCAATTCTTTTCACCACATGAAAATGTAAAGGTAAGTCCTCTAAAGAACTACCAGAAGGCATCACAGTTGACTCACCATTGGCGTCTTGTACTTGTGGCTCACCACTTCTTTAGTTTCAGGAACTAAAACCGGACGGGCAAGAGACAAAACAAAGAGTTCAAAAAACGAGAGGAAAAAGGGAAAGAAACAGCACAATGTTCCCATAGGAAAGGAAAGGGATGCACACAGACAGCAGGTGCAGGAACAGGGCTCCTCAATATCCCTCACTTCTAGGTACTTTTCCTTATCTTCATTTACATTACACATGTCCTCGACAATACTCGTAATCAATTACTCAAGCTGGCAAAAATGTTGCCTATGTTTGGGAAACCACAATAGATATTTGATGGTTCTTAGAGACCCTAGCTTTTCTAATAGTAGTTATTCCTGCCAGGCAGCAAAATTAATGACAAAATGCACTTAATGTCTACTATAATAAAACATAAAGCAACAATTCCATAGGAATTTTTAATTACTTGATTCTCAAAGATATTATTCTCTAGATGTTTGAATCCTTTTTTGCTGAGTAGCAAATCTCATATGAACTGTTGGACACTCTGGTAGTAAGCTAGTGAAACACAGAAAAAAAAATCAAAAAGGATATTAAGGAGAAAATTTCTGTAAGCAGAAAGATTGTGCCACATTTTGAGAAAGTCTAAAAATATTCCACTTTTTCTGGCCAGAACATGCACGCTCATTTTTAACTTGACATTGTCAATGTTCTTTGCTTTTGAACAAATAGTCTTAAAATCAAATACAGATTTCAATTATGTGTATTCTTAGAATATCAGGCTCAATTTGATTTCCAGAAGACTTTACACAAAAATAGGATTAGTGCACTGACTAAAAATTATCCTGAAAATTTCATGTTGCTCCTTTGCACTGCCTCAAACTAACAGAAAGGAAGACCATAAGAGAGCTAAAGATAATTTGCCTTCTTCTTTCATTGTGGAATACATAAAAAAGCAAGCTGTAACCATCCCATCAGCATGTATTGCATCCAAACTGTGCATTTGACCTCACACTTGGTCTACAGATATTGTTGTGAACAGATACCATGGAAAATCACCAGGAGAGAACAAAACCAACACTAAGAACATACAAATGGTAATTTTAAAATGTGTAATAACAAGACCAACTTTGAATACTTCCCTTCCAGAATAGCTGAAATTTGCCATGGAATTTCTGTATCACAACAAAAAAAATTATTTAGCAGCAGGATAGAAATTATTCAAAACCAAACGGTAGGTTTGTTTCAGGTTCACAGGGGAAGGGTAAGTATTTCATTACACATAATACTAGCAACAAAAAAGAGAGGCAGATGAATTCAGTATGAGTAACTAGGAAAAGTCCACAACAAAACCTATCCATGCAGATGCTGTATTATCAACTTATGATATGATACATCTAAACATTGGAGAGGGAGACAGATCACGCTCTAAAGAGCCAAAACTAGGCAGTGCAGACTGGGTTTGAGAAAATACTCCAGAAACAAACTAGTGCCCACCAAATTCTAGTAAGTCGTGGTATTGTCATTCCTGGAAAAAAAATACTGAAAAGTTCAGAAATTGATTTTAAAAATTAATGCAGTATTTCTGGTTGATATTACAATTGTGCTCTTGAAGAGATGACTGTTACATTAGCAACTGAAAAACGAGGGAAGTGCACACCCAGGCTACACTGCCCCAGCAATACCAGTGTTGGGAAGAGAAGGAGGTGTGCATCCAAGCTACCTTACCCGTTGGCACCAGATGTTCCAAATTAACTCCATGTCACCAGGGGGTAAAGGTGGGAGTGAGGCTGTTGCACAGCCAAATAGGGTAGGATTTTTACAGTTGTTTAAGTCTCACTGCCCACTGGATTACATACAACTGTTCATATACTCTTCAAAAAGCAGGAAGGGAAAGCTGTAAGGACCTTGTGCCATGAGACAAGGAGAGAAGGGAAGGTGTAAAGTCCTGTGTCATAACTGAGAATAGGAAAAGAGGGAACAGAAGAGTACCTAGGTGCTCTCTCCTCACTTTGCAGACAGTAAATCACCTTTTCTTTAAGTACACAATACTCCTTTACAGTCCTTTCAGTAGGAAAAGCTCTCCTGAGAGGACCGAGTTAGGAAGAATAAAAAAAAAAAAGCGGGTCTGGATTCATACCCACAGAAGTCAAAGCTCTACCACTGTAAAATACAGAAAGCAAACGAAACGAAACAAAAAATCCCAACCCCACCCAAGCTTCAAATTAAGAGATGAGAACAAGCACGTTTCTTCTAACATTAAGACTTATTCCTGATGCTGTTAAACTAAGTGGATGAAGAAAGTAAATTATTAAGCACCATTCAACAGCTTTTGGTTCTGTGAATGAAAACACAGTACTACCATAGAATGAGTTCAGGGGACATAACTTTACCTGCTGGAGAATGAAGGTTTTCATAGCAGCCACGGTGAAGGGGCCACAAGTAAAGCACAAGTACACAGCAGTAACTCAAATTCCAGAGGGAAGAGCCTTAGATTTTCTCACCTACTTTAAATCTCAATTTCTATTTTTGCACAATAGTTCCTGAGCTTCTGCTTGCACCCTGATCTGAAATCACAATTGCAAATTTCACGCTGGTATTTAAGCCTAGTGTTACCAATCTGACCTTTAATTTCCTGCTGTGTTATAGCTACAGTTGGAGCAATCACACTTGGCAGAATAAAATCAACAAATCCTGCACCGAACTACTTCTCACCAGGCTAGTTTCTCATCTACTGTATTCTATCTCCCTAAGAGAAGGCACTACTTTGAGATACTCACTGTACCATGAATCACATTGCAAGGCTCAGAATGTTTAACATAGTTCTGCAACTTCATTCTTAAGAAGCCCATGCAACTTGATGGTGAATACTGTCAATTCACTCAATAAATTTAATTTTTCCTCCACAGGACAGATTCATGTATCTTCTCATATTTTAACAATTAATAAAGCACATATGGAAGTAGTCACTCGTTTATCCACAAGAGGAAAGGTTAGCTTCTCTGCAACATCTTTTTTCCTTTTTTTTTTTAAATCGGTTCTTGTCAGTAACCTCTACTGTGGGAGTAGGACCATTTTTACTTTATAAATTATTTCTCAGCTTTTTATTTCAGTGTCTAACTCACAATTTAGATTCTCTTAATTCCAAAAATTACTTTTCCTTGGTTTCTTATTACCAGTTTCCCTTGATTACAAATATTTTCTGTAAAACAAGAAAAACATTTCCTTACAGTTATAATTTAGGGGGAAAAAGTTGTACCACAGAATCATTAACAGAATGTGATTGGAACAATTAAGTCAAATGTTGTCTTCTTGCATAATCTAAATAAACTATCAAGAAAGCACTTTGAATTGAGAGACCCCGAGTCTCCAAAAATGACCCAAATTAAATTTCTGATTCAATTATTTTTATCAGAAAACTAAATCCATGGTTTGAACTAATTTTATGGCTTTTGAACTCTAATACTGATAGACAACAAAAATGTTTCACAACTTGAAGTGATTTCTAACAAAAGTAAAATGAATCGTGCCTATCAGAGTGAAAACATATTTAAAGAATATGCAACCACATAATGCTACATCTTTTGATCATTTAAACTATTCATCTTTTTGTAGGGGTTAAGTACAATGATTTGATCACTTGAGCTATGTACATAATTTTCAGTAAAGGAGACAAAATTTCACAACTTGCAATCCCAAACATACGGGTGATTAGATTCATTTCTGACAATTGTTTGCTTGTTCACCACAAAGGTTACACCATTTCAATATCTCATAATTTTCTATTACCAGAAGGAGACAATGCATTATTAAGGATGAAGACGTTAATATTAGCACTCTCCTTAAATTTCTTTTACATTGTTAGAGAGAACCATCAATCAGAATCATCTATTCACAGCTCCAGACAACAGTCAAGAGAGCTGCTTATTTAAATTTTGATTAGCAGCTAAAGTATGCTGATGTAGTAAGAAAACAATGTGGTAAATTCTCTTTTTTGTAAAACTTTCAGACCTACCCTTAAGACCCAGGCAGACGGGTGGAAGAATAAAACAATACAGATATGAGGACTATGTTAAAACAATATGTATCGCTACTGAGCAGCATCTAAATTCACTCATTTTTTTTCTTACACTTGTATAGTCTGACTAACACTGAATAGAAACCCAGAAGTTATCCAAATTAGACTACAGGAAGATTAGATGTAATAGCAATAAATAGCCTAAATGGCATCAATTCTGTTTTCCTTAATTGTTACTTAACTACTCTTTTACTGGGCATACTCTGAAACCAAAGCCACAGTACAGTGGCTCAATCGTAGAAAGGATCTTCTACTCCATGTACGGTGGAGAACAAACTTTTAGCAGAACTTTTTCTGCAGTAAAAGCACAATGTGTTGAGAAAGATAAACTGCAAGTCCTGTTTAAAAAGAGATTTCTCAAAAGAAAAAGTAATGTACCAAAGAAAATTCCTATGCACATCCAATATTACCTGTTGTTTTGTCTGCTTCATGAAACTCAGAACACCTTATTTGTCTATTACAAGAAGAGCATCTAGGCCACAAGTCATACTATGATGGAAGTGCACATGCAAATTTTTATGTTAAGTTCCCCATCTCTCTATTAGGTAACTTTTTAGTGCAATCTACATTTCCCTTCCACATTTGAGACTGCAGTGCAATTCTAAACCTAGAGACTGGAAATTTGAGTTACTGCCATGTGAATACAGACCTAATATCAAAATAATGTAATTACCAAATTCCTCCAGGACAAAGACTCCTCGCACAGTATTGCACTTTTTAATGTGATTCAGCTCTATGAAAACCTACAAAAACAGGAGAAAAATAACACAAAATTAGTAAGTTTTTCTCTTAAAATCTAAAAATTAAAATAAAACAAAAACATCACCACAGCAGATACAACCTGAAGTGTTTAAGCATACACTACCAGTTCATTTACAGTTTAATATATAAATAAAGGGTGAAATAAATATTCAGAAGACAAACTTGCCACAATGCTAGAAATCAACAAATAACTTAAAAGTGCTAAGAAGCGAAGACAGCAGAAGATGAAGTACCTTCCGCTCCTTGCAGGAGGAGAAAGCATGGAAGAGAAACGAAGGAGTTAGTAACTCTGACATATCCAACATTGCTACCCCTTCAGGCACTCAAATGAGTAATTGCATAAAGAATACCAACACACCTGAAATACAACAGAAGAGGGGGACAAGAAAAAAGCTGGCTCCCAAATTTGCCACGATTTGTAGCCTCTTATCCGTCCCAGTTTCTGCCCCTCCATGCATCCTCCTCCAGCACAGAGGGCAGGTAAGGGACACTATATTTTCCACCCTGACACTGATGCTTCTAACCTACCCAGCAGTCACACTTAATCCACTGAGAAACTACTAATCTTCCTCTCCAATATCCACGTACCATTTAAACTTGTACTACTGTTTATGTTAAATAACCTGTATACTTACACTTCAAACTGTCTCCTGTCAGTACCAGTTTTCTACTTTAAGCAGCATGGGAGCATTTGGGACACTTTTCTATTGTTTGCTCACTTCACACTTGGCCATTGTGAGCTGGGCAGTCACTTAGAAGACAAAACTTTTAACTCTTTTACAAACACAAACCCCAGAAGACAAAATAATTAAACTACACAATGAAATGTTTCAGTCTAGAGCCTAAATGACAAGACTGAATAAACATACAAATTCTCTGAGCATATCAAGTTTGTTCAGTAGCCAATATATTTTGAAATATAAAACAGTCCCTTCACATATGCACAGCTCCTTAACAATCAGTCATAAACAAACATAAGAAGAAACTGTAGAAAGTACCATAAAGAATAAATTCCACACATAAGAGTCTAATATGCTTCCATTTCTAAGGCAAGAGAAATACCAAGAGTAACATTATCCTAACAGTCACAATAAGGCTATTTCCAGTACCTTAGAGATGCATTTGCAGTAGTACTGTATTCAATAGTCTGGATTCATACTTTCCGTTCCTACACACTTCTGGCATCGTGACCTTAGGATCTTATTAAAAAAGAAAATACTAGAGAAACTGCATTGCCTTGGAGAGAAGGGAAAGGAAACACTTGCAACCCTTCTGAATTCAATAATAGCAAAAGTCATACAGCCCTAGATGATATGCTACCCCCCCAAAAAAAAAGAAAATAAAAAGAGAATCACAACCACCTTTCTCTTCCTCAAGGAAAGGCTTGTTTGTATCAAAAGAGGTCAGGTTGATCTTCTAGTTGTTGGTTTCTTATTGCCGTTGTGTTTTTTTTTCTGTTGTTGCTTCATTGTTTGCTTGTTGGGTTTTTTTGCTTTTTTTAAAGCAGAGAGTTAACAGATAGCCCCAATATATTTTTGATCAGTATCAAAAACTGAACTTCCAATTACCTAAAAACAGAAAATCTGAAGCTTGCATCTGCTTACATGCAGGCTCTCAGGAAAGGAAAATTAATCACATCTTCCTTCTTTGTATGTTTTCACTCACATTCTGTATCAGTTTTGTTGAACAAAAACATTTTATTTTTTGAGGAACAGCAACAGACAAAAACAGACAGTATCAGAACACTTCATTGTACTCAGTTTCTTCTTTCTGTAATATCTCCTGTAAAAAGTTTTTGCTGGTACTCTGAAGTACAGCATTAAAAAACTGAATAGAAAGGCTTGATGTTCTGTTGGGCAGATTTCGCTATTTCAGATCGCCATGTTCTGTGTATAACACTGAACATTGTGTTTCCACAAAAGTTAGGAATTTGTCAGAATTGTAGTAAGTTACCAATTTTCCTAAAACATGAGTTGAAAGACAGACTCTCACTACATTGATTAAGGGACGTAGATGTTCTCTTAGTCAGAAAACGAGCAAGAGTGTAAAGGAAACACGAGTTACTCACCCTGGGAAAACTGTTTCTCCAAGACAGAGCATTCAGTGTGGATCCTACTGTAAGTGGGCACATGCCTGATGTATTACATTAAACTTTCATTTATTTTTTGACACAGATGAATTCTTAACTGGGACACAGTTACTGTGTCACAATATTATGACATAATTTGTAGATTTCAAATTAGAAGCTTGTGAATAGCCCTCCAGAGTCACAGGTACACTTAACTCCTACTTATTACAGAAGGACTTCCTCTGATTTGCCAGATACAGATAAACTTTTTTCTTCTTAATCTTACGTGCACTGTCAGCTTAGGGAGACAATTTGTGAACTATCAAGCATTGGTAAAAGGATGGCCCAGCATGCATCTAAGACAGTTCCTGAGGAATGGGGCAGTGCCAATCTACACAAACTACAAATTGAGAGCCTTCAAAAATAGTTTCAGGAAATGCAGCACTGAAGTAGTATGTTCAGTCTTCTCAGGTAGGACAGAAGAGGGACTTTAAAGTTTTTTGAAATACAGAGCATAAACCCCTCTTCCTATGTTTTAAATTGATTATTTCTATGACTTCCTACTAATCACAGCAACAGAAATCCTTTATCCAAGTTGCCTTGCTAAAATGAGCACTTAGAAAGAGAGCCAAATATGGAGCCTGGATGTGGGGTAAGGAAAGGAAGATGAAAAGGAAGCTGTGTCTGACGAGGTCCTGCAGGCACTGCTTAGTCAGTATGCCCATCCAAACTCATTAAGAAAGAAAAAGGCAGTTTTCAATAAAGCAAAACATGTGTAAGACCCTGGGGTTTACTTATGCTTTTATATACATATATATGTGTATACACACACATATATATGTATGTATGTATTCTGAAATCAACTACCTTAGAGAGGAATTCATATCATTCATATGAAAATGAAAAGGACAGTTTATCTGAAACAGTAGACCTTTCATTAAGAAAGGAGTCTGTTTGATGAGTGTTGGAATAAGAACACAAACATCCTTTAGTTCCAAAGATGAAGAAATTGAAAAGGCTGTTTACATATGGTGAGATTAGGACGAGTGTTTTACATGGTTGCTACAGTTATGCATTCTTCAAATGGAAGACTATTGATATCTGCCTAGACACTTTGTTTTGAGATTGAAGAAAACTAGGATACATCTTAGGTCCACTTAGGTACTCAATTCTCTTGTCAGTTAACACTGTTAACAGACTCAGGAGTTCAGCATATTGAATTAACAAGTGAATTTTCCAGAACTGTGCATCAATTTACTTTAATGGAAACTCATATGGTTGCATCTTCATTAGATGGAGGAGGAAGAGAAAGAATAATTTTAAGGGTGGGGAATACAGTTACTATATTTCCCAGGTCTGACCTGGCATTTGCACAAAACATTCTCCAGAAAACATGTAATGATTTTCATAACTGACAACAAATTAGAACACCATTCTCTGTCAGGAAGGACATGATAAATCTACTAGTCTAGGAGTGCTGGTGCTACACAGGACTCAGTTTAATGCCAAATTCACCAAGTAACAATCCCCTCAGGCCTACAGTAAGAATCACCACTAGGTTTCTCTAAGTTTCTTACAAAAATGACATTCCAGTCTTTCAGGAAAAAAAAGGAAGTCATACAGAATACATTCAAAATACTAACAGCATGTCAACTATAGTTCAGGTTCTAACCTTGTAATAAACACAAAGCAATCCCAAGGAGGTTCACAAAACTCTAGTCCTTACCCTGACCCATATGAGCTCAGAGACACAGGGTGCTGCCGTGACTTTAGGAGAAGTATTAAATAAAGATTCTGAGCATGTGTGTCTGAGAGTCACATGAACTTCCAGTGGGATCTACACTGATGCTTACTCAAAGAAGAACAAAGCTTGTGTGAGTTCAAATATCTAGTCAGGAGGAAAGGAAAAAAAAAAAAAACTTCACAGAGAACTGATAGAAGCTTCTGTTTTTCACACACACGTACATACAGATTCTCTCACTCTCTTTTTCTCCTGAAAGTTGATTCTACTGTCTAGCACAGCATGCATTTAATGTCATATGCAAAACAAAAAACACAAAGCAAAATAAAAAACAAACAAAAATAAAAATCAAAGGAAGCAACATAAACAACACCCAGAGAAAGGGAGAAATGGCAATTCGTTGTGTTTCCTCTATGCCCACAAAATTGAGACGGAAAAGAGTAATTTATTCTGATTTTTGTGAATTAGTGCAAGAGTCACGTTAGAATTTAGTATGGAAATAGAATAGTACAGACAATTTCTCATTTTAAAAACAAGACAGATTACATCAGTGTAGAAAGTTGCCCTTTGCACTTGTAAAATTGAAACATTATCTATGAAGTTGTCAGTTCATGCCACCAGGATATTTTCACAATGTGATGCTTTATGGCACTTAAGTTAGAAGTGATGAATTTTTCTGTCCCTTCATATTCTGACTACCAATTGTATTGTGCTTATACAGTTCTGGCCACAAGCAATCAGAAACTGAAACCTCCATTAAACTTTTGTTTTTTTCTTCAGCTCCGTATAGTTTTCCTGAGGATATCATTTCAGTGTTTTGTTTTTTTTTTTTTGCATAGATAAATATATATATTTATATGCTTATGTGTGTTTTTTTATAAATATACAAATGTGTTTTTCATCCTCCTTCACATTACTGTTTGTTCTCAATGCTTTTGAGAAGAGGAAACACAGATGATGCAGGTAAGCTGCAAAAAGCTTCATGCTCACATTGTCATCTAATAGATTTCCATCATACCTGACTGTGCATAAATTTTAGGTTAATTCCTTCCAGTGTGACCTGGAGAAGACCCCCTTCGCCAGTTTTCATATCCTGCACAGGGAACTCACCACCCAACTCGGGGCCTGTGAGATGTTAGAGGGAAAAAAATAAAGGGAGGGGATGGTGAAAAGGAGAACAAGGAGAAATAGAAAGCAGTGAATCAAGACATATCATCAAGGAAAATACTTAACAATAAAAGCAAAATTTTACTTTGAAGCACATAGCATTTCAGTAGAATCCACAAATGACAGTCACCAGAGAACCACTACGCCTTTGAGCATCAATAAATTTTGGCCTGGTTACATGCAAAGGACACCTCTGGTCAGCTCAGTCTGTATTTCTTGAGGTTCATATCTTTGGGGGGTTTCTGTTTATTTGTATTAAGTGCCAAATAAAACATGGCACAGGTGTTTATTTTTGTTTGTTTTGTTTTTTAAAGAAGGATGGTAGAACAATGCAATCATATAATACTAAAGACAGCATAGTTCTTCAGTACAAACACATAAGCAAGCACATACTAGGCTTTAAAGTTTTGACCTTGGTGGTTTTTGATGGCATTATCTTTTACTTTATGCAATCAAAAAATTGTGGTTACAATGACAAATCAATAGAAGACAGCAAGAGATTTTCATCTATTCTCATCTAGACATTTTATCTAGTTTACTTTGCATCATTCACTTCAGCTAGAAAATGCTTTCTTATGATTTTATTTTATTTTTAATATGAGTAGTGCAGAATCATTGAATTGAGGAATAGCTTTCAACATATGTTTAATACTTCACTGTTGCCCAATTATCAGATTAGTTTTCAAATATACTTTTGCCTCCTCTACCCTCAGCAAAAATCCAGCCTGTCCTCTTCCTCCTCAGATTAAACCGGACTAATGTCAGGATGAAATCGGTGTTTTCTACAAGCTACAACAGCTAAGATGAATGCTGAATCCTTAGGATATTGAATTTAAATGCAAGTCACTTTCTCAGTCGCGAATATAACAAATATATATTACAAATATAATGCACAGATCCCTGAGATATGGGATTAAAATATATCATAAAATTTGCTTGTATTTCAAAGCATGGTTTCCAGATCTAGTATATGCTTGCAAAAAAAGCAACACTTGTAACAACAACAACAAAAACATACTTGGAAACTTACTGTGCTCTGGGAACTAAGAAAAATGAAAAGTTGCCTGTCCAAGAACTCAATTCCCCAATTTCCTTTCTAAACTTTTTGACTCAGCAGGAAATTGGAAAGGAATTTACGTCAACTATAATTATACTATTCTGTCTCAGTGATGAGACAAGAATATAATCAAGAATAAAGTCAACAGGGGAGAGGTTACATTCATATAAGGACAATGGATTTAACTGCACTATTCTATTTGCACAAGTACAATACTTTCCAATAAACTTTACAATAATCAAGACCTGTGCTTTAGAAGCCTGCAGAAAGCTACAAATCCACCACGGCAGATTCACAAAGACAAACGAGCATATTATTAGACCCAATTCTCAACATGAAGTGAATATAGTTGTACATCCCAATCAGAAATAAAAGCTAGCCAGCCATGAAGAGAAAGCAAAGTTGCTGCTTCAGATTTTCAAATTATGATGTTACTGGTAGTTAGTCCTCCTTAATGCGACTCTTCCTCATACAGGTGTTTTGCTTTTGTTTGGATCTTGAATGAGGTATATGGGAGCAAGCTAAAAATAATATTAAATCTGCCACATACACACAGTTGTGCAAAGCTGCCTTCTAGTTTCCAACTTACAGAACATGATGTTTAAACAAACTAATAAAAAAGCCTGGATGATTACAGACGAAACAATGAATATTCCTAACAAGCACATTTCTTACCTGGTTTAATGCTTTGCTGCCTTGCTGCTGCTCGTTCCATGCTGTCTTTTACACAGTAGTATAATTCACGGCACTATTATATAAAAAGAGTAAAATAATGTTATTTTTTCATATTACAAGAGAATGGGAAGATTCTAAAAAAACAAAACAAAAAAATAAAAGAAACAAAAAACACAAAGGCAAAAGCAAGCCACACATGGCACACAATAGCAAATGTCTATTAAAGATTAACTACAGCTAATTACTTATGGTATTTATAATAGTTTCTCTGTCAACTTGAAAAATAAACATTTTGTACCTAAATAGCATAAGCTAGTGAATAAGTCATGCAATGGCACAATCTCATAAGTAATCTAATGAAGTTTACTCAGTATCCTAGTGTAGAGGAAAAGCTTCTAAACCATCTCACAATCTCTCCTCCTTCCTCTCAACATTCAGAAAACACAATGTTGCTGGCCATGCTCATATAATTTATCTTTTTGTTAATTACATTCATTTCCTTACACCATATTCCTCAAGCAATCTTCCTCCAACTTTCTTCTCTAAAATAATTGGTAAGCCATAATCTTGGAGTAAATTTGAAGAGAAATTTCTACCCGAGGCCCAAATATATACAACTAGCTTTCAAAGAAACTTCTCTAGAACACTTTCTTTTGTCTTCCTTCCCTCTGTATTCACATCTGAATTACAGCAACAAAGGCTTTTCAAATAGTGGAGAAAGATAGATATGAAATCAACAAAAATCAAACATGGGCCCAGGAGAAAAAAAAACATCAATTTGATCAGTTCAAGTTTTCCATTTAAAACAGTACAATTAACTCCATTACAAAATATAACTGAATTGAGCTTTTGCTCATAAATCCAACACAATATTTTTGGTATCTTTCTAAGTCTCCATGAACATTCAACATTCAGTAACTGAGATCCTTTCCTTCACAGAGCACAGTTCAATCACATATTACTCTCTCTTAGTTCTTCAAACCAAAAAAACAAGTAAAAGCTACACTTGTCATTTTTTAATTACATCCTGCTGTACTATTGCCTCCAGGTAGATGACAAGGCAAAGCATTAGTTTCAGTCAGTGTCATTAAGCAGCCACTGCAGTTCAGTATAGAGTACTGAAGAGAGAATACTATCATTTAAATTAAACGTATGAAATACCAGTACAACGTATTTGTTCCGCACTGTCTTGTCTGCATTAAATAAAATGTGTACCTTCTTTGTGTAGAACTTGTTCAGTTGTGTTTCCTGACCATTCCTCCGCCAGAGACACAGAACTTTTGTCTTGGGACAGTATGTCATGTTGATGAGTTTCTCATACCACCACCGTTCATACACAGTTCCAATGTTGCTTCTCAGCACAATGCAGTCATCACACACCTGAGAGCACAAAATGTTAGATGAGATTTCTAATACTATTTATTGAACGTCAATGGTTGCATTAATATATATTCCTATCTCTACCTCCATGAAAAATATATCTCCTGTAGTGTCTGTTCCAGCATGGACTACGAAAGTCTGCTTCTTGATGTGGCGGCTGCCGCTGGGTCTCACAGGGAGCTCCCGCCCATTCTAGATAAGAAAATATGGCATCATTAATGAACTCCAAAACCAGCTTTCTTGAGAAGAGTCCAGTAGGTAATGCTAGAAGCATTTTCAACACAGGAAAAAAAAAGTATTTTTAACATAACTGATCAGAGGCAATTTTGGACATGGCCTTAGGCAAGATGCTTCAGTAAGTTTAGTTTCTAAAAGAGCAACTATGAAAGTTGTCAGAGCACAAAAAAACCTTCAAGCTGGTTCCACATTCAGAACATAATAGTAAGGTGCCTCAACTCCATTAACTATTAACTGCAGTACAGTGGTCTGCTTTTTCCCCAGTTAACAATAGGAGAATTTCTATGTCCCTTCTATGCATAAAACTAAGTTCCATCTGTAAAAATATTCTGGAAAATTTTCTTCCAAAACTGCTACTGTGCAACCATCCTAGTGCCAGCTACATTTAAAGCTGTCTACTTTTCTTAGTCAAACTGCTCTTAGCAAGCAACAGAGGATGCAAGGTTTATTCTGTATTGTCGCACTGACAATGGAAATAATTTTGCACAGAAACTGATCCTGATAAGCCTTATGACCCATGGAAAACCAAACACTTATTACAGTCTTCGTAAGAACAAAGGTTCCCAACAGTGAAAGTGATATTAGGAAAACATTAGGGTTGCACAGAACTCTAGTGCTGAAGTCTCATGTTTACACATGTTTGTACTGCAGTTCTGATGGAAGACTACATAATATTACAAAGCGGGGTCATGCAACCATAGTCTTCATACTATACATATCATGGCAGTATTTAATAATCTGATTTAATGATCTTTAACACTTTTATTGTACTGTTGCAGCTGAGTA
Organism: Cyrtonyx montezumae; assembly: GCF_038088225.1. NCBI lineage: Eukaryota > Metazoa > Chordata > Aves > Galliformes > Odontophoridae > Cyrtonyx > Cyrtonyx montezumae. The sequence continues at coordinate 35,675,747 of NW_027071826.1, read as the reverse complement.
TTTATAGAAAAATTTTTAAGTACTTTTCCCTCTGCTGAAGCTCCCACAGATGCATCATTCATCATGGTTTCACCTACCAGGTTAGCAAGCTTATCTAGAATGTCATTTAATTGCTGGCTGTGCAACAATCCAATATGTGATTTTCCCATCAGACGTCGCACCTTCTTCCTAATATCATTCTTATTCACCTAGAAAGAACATATAAAGACAGTTACTTCTCTCTAATGACAAGCAACTCCTCCTGCCTCCCAAATACAACATATTTTGGTTTTCATTGCTAACACTGCAAAACAATTCATCTGCACTTCAACCATGCTAAGTCCTCTTTAGCCCAGCAGTAGCAGCAGAAACTGCCCATACTCCACTTTTCCCAACAACTGGGACAAGAGATACTACATACAACAGATTTTTTGCCTACTCTTGAACAATAAAGCAGCAATTTCATTACCCCCCACTTCCCACTACTGATATAAAAATTGACGTTTCTCCACGTTGCCACTTATCAACTTTATTCACTCTTCCCTTTTGCATCCGTGGATCAAAGTAAATGGCTATTATTGCTGCTACTGAAATTAATTATAGGGGTGCAAGTCCTAATAGCCATATCTCAGCCTTCTTCTGAAATAAACTAATTCCAAGTATACTCAAATTCCATCTTAAAACTTATCTTCATGTTCCATTTATATCAGGAATATATATATATATATATTTATATATAAAATCAATCCCTTGTTTCTCCGCCCCACTTTCTCCTCCAAAAAAACTACACCAAGCAACTTTTCCCATGTCTTGAATATCAGACATTCTTTATCTTTTCTTTACTATAGAATGATATCTCACCTCCTCATTTACATCATAAGAAGTTTTCAAACTAGCACCTGTGTATACCTAGTCAGAGTGTCAAGATGCTCTTCTGTACAGAATAGCACATAAAAATTGTTACAAGATTGTCCTGGAAAAGGAAAGCCCTACATCTGATTCTATATATGACAAAAATTTTAGAAGACTGATTTTCCAGTGACTTCTGAAGGAAAAATTTCATTATTTAAGAAATATATTTCTATTAGTCTAAATTATTAATAGCCACCTACAGTCTTAAGAACACATAGACAGCCCACTGAATGAAAAAAAATGGATTGCTTACAAGTCACTGCAAATTTCATGTTGAGCTATTGATATGCATATTCACAATCTGCACATACTTTCCTTTCAACTCTAACTTCCCCAATAACAACAGGAATTTGCAGCTGTTAGGAAAACAGACTAGAAGATGCTCTCTACCTAACTTATAACCCATATTCCTGAGAATAAGAACATCCTCTAAAGTTGTTGGTAGGTCTAAAAAGTTCCTAGTTTATATTGCAATGTATATCAATACCTATAGCTTAGATCTGCTTAAACTAAGACAACAAACCTCAGAAGATGTCCAGGTTCTAAAACAATTTCCTCATTAAGATCACATTTTAAAATACTATCTTACACTACATTGGTTTCAAGACAACACACCAAAATATACTGCTCACTAAAAAAACCAAAACACCTCACCTTTACCATAAGCATATAAGCAATCATATTATGTAGCAGTGTAGCCAATAAGCGGTCCTCATCATCCTCCAAACGCTTTCGATCATGTTCTCCCAGGGAAAGATACCTGCAAAAATAGTAAGCTGTGAAATCGTCTCATGGGTATTTTTCATCTAGATCACTACAGCACCGGCAGGGTACAGAATGTTACTTATAAAAAGTGAATGGCAAATCAAATCTGCAAAAAAACTAAGCCAAAGGGATATTTTCCAGTACAATGCTACATTCATTAATTAAACATTCATTCATAATTTAGTTCAAGCAACTAAACTATGCTCAGTTGGAAAGTTCTCTCAGTAGTCCACTGGTCTTATCCACTTCCTCTTCTGTAGTTGCAGCTTCATAACAACTGCTAGAAGAGGAACATATAAATCAGTATAAGAGTTGCCCCCTTTAGAGCTTTGTTTCTGTTATGCAGCTGCATTTAACTCATGACAGAAGTTTGTAGGTTATCTCTTATTCCAGTAAAGTAGACAGATTTCAAACTGGTTCTTTTTCCACTAACTAGCACCTCACTGGCTAATTCTGGTTATTTTGGCTAAGAGACCCTAATGCTACACGATAGCATGGCTATAGGTGGCACAAATAGATGAGATTTTAACAGGGCTGAGAAAAAAACAAGAGTAGGCAGTAAAGACAGCTTAGAAGTAGCATTAAGTAGTCACACAGATATTTATATAAAGTGGTTTTCTCACTGTGGTGCTTTGCTGATTTTTGTTTATTTGTACTAAAAACTGTAAAAACACCTATTTACAATTTTGTGTTTTGGGAAAGTTGAAAATGCACTTTCTGAAGATATTTAACTTTTTCCAAAACAGTGATATGTCCCTTCATTCCAAAATACACTTGTCTGAACCAAGAAATTCTTTGCTTTATTACCAATTCAGCCTATTCCACAGTGTGATCATGTTTACCACTACTCATTATTTCAAAAATATCAGCTCTCCATGAGTGATAAGGGACATGTGACAAGTGAAGATAGTATTTCAGTAGCAGGAGGTGCTGACCAGCACAGAGACAAAAGGCTCATTTTGGAACAGTTACAGTACTTAAGGTTACAAAGTGACAAAATAACACATGCAACAGAACTAAAATAATATTCTTTCCATTGTTTCAGCCCCAGGTGAAATAATGAGGAAAAATAGAGGCCTGCTAAAAAGCTTTACCTGTCAATCATCTCCTGGGGTCCCTGGTCCATCCCCATTCCTTCTCTCTCTAACATCACAGCATCCAAAAAGGCATCTTCCCAGAACTGCATCTGGTCCCACAGAGTGGAGCGCTCTTTGCCTAGGAAGTACATACAAAAATTGAGTACTTGTGTCAGTCAAATTCCCTTTCCTTCTCATATTTTGAAAATATGACAAGCCAACACTCAAATAATCCATATTGAAAAAAAAAGTGAAACTTTTAAATCACAAACAAAATCACAATGAAGAAGAGTATAAAACTGAAGACAAGACACCTTGCTCATTCTAACTTATGGTATAAGCATTTGAAAACTTCACTTGAAAACACAAAAGAGTCTCTCAACCCCGTTCCTTACAGAATATATTTTCTTCCATATATCATTAACACGGTTTGAAAGCAACAGGAATATCTCACACAAACACAGATCATGGCAAACACACAGAGAAGTGGAAAGATGAGATTATTACTCATAGAGAAGGTTTCCATTGCAGCATCCTCTAACTGGTCCCAGACAGATCCTTTATCCCTACCTGTATCATTCCAAGCAGGTAGGAACAATAAATAGAAAGGATGAAAAACAGAGGAAGAAAGAGCTCTTGATTAACAGCAAGTCCAGGTAAAATACATTAAAAAAAAAACCAAACCAATATACTGCTAATTCAGGGATACACAATCTAAAAGCATTAAATTTTTGAGTTTAGTAACCCTCTAATTCAAAGACTTAAAGTGAAGCTGTTTTTTTTTTTAATAGATCAGCAATAAATTTTTAGCTTTCCATTCATAGCTAACTAAGTTCCTCTTATCTTCCTTCCAACAGTTTGAAGAATTCTTATTCAAGAACATGAGCCTTGAAAAAGCTACATGCTATGTTAACTACACCACCCACCCATCTTCACTTATTCAATCTCCCCAGAAAATCCTTCGCATTATTATGAATGTCCTAATGGACTCTCCTATTCTGACAGCACAGACAACAGGGAGTAGTTTAAAATAAGATACTTGGAAACACAAATTCCAATCTGCCCCAGACATGACTCCTCTTCAGCTTCAGTCTAAAAGATCCCCTTACTCCCTCAAAAATAGCTTACCCAGAAGTCCTTCATAGAGATAGACGCGCTGGTTCCCATCCTCTGGACCTTTCCCTGGAGTACTGCCTTTGTTCTCCTTTACATTCTGCTTCAGGTTATGAGACTTCGCCTGAAAATAATATATGAGGTGTCAGACATCTCTTCAACTTGCAGGGCTGTTTCTTGCAATATACTGCTGTACTTAACAATTTGCTAGTTGTATTTCATGTACACTTCTCCCACAAAAGTTTACAAAAAAAAGTTTACTTTGTTAAAAAAACAATGAAGTTATGATATTTAGAAGCCCAGAATCCAGATAGACAACACAAAAAATGCAAATCCCAGATCAAAGGAAGGAACAGTTAAACCTCTTCTGTTATCCTCCACATTTCTCACTTAAGAAGTTTATCTACATTCTAACAGTAATTTCCCACTCCCAGGAAATAGCTGAATATCACAACCATCACATAGATGATGAGGAACACAGGAAAAATGCATGCCATCTTCTCAGGATTAACACAGAAAATGAATATTCACAAACAGAATAAGATTACCTGAGTTTTAGCTCCAATTCAGACTTAACATACTTATCTTTCATTTACCATTCATAAAGGCTCAGTAAACTTACTAATACTTAGCAGATTATCATGCGTCACCTGGTCTGAAGAACTGTATGCTGGGACTGTCAGCAGGAACCGCAACGACAAAGTTGCCCGTCTATTCCTCTATCACTAAGTAAACTATGTTGTAATTCCTGACATTCATCACAGATCATATTTAGAACCAAGTCAGATGTATATGTTGCATAGGTGCCTTAAACTTTATTTAGTTTCATTAATCAAATATAAAAAATGCCAAAAATTCAGAAAAGTGGCAAGCTATCAGTTCCTTTTAATTAATTGAAGTCAGACAACACCCTTTGACTTTTTTGTTTCTGCAGGGAAATTAGATGTCAATTTGGTAGACAGTAACACCAAGCAAGGGTGGGAAGATTGCTAGAGCATATAACATGACGTGGGATGCAAATCTACTACTCTCAAAGAAACATGTATTGCACAGGATATGAAGAAAGGCACATGTAATAATCTTAAATATTTTGATGTTGTAAATCATTGGTGATTAATCCTTAGAACAGAATCAAATATCCTCTTTCAAATATGCATTAGCATCAAAATGATTACTGTACAGCATTTTAAAATAAATAAATAAAAAGTAAGGTATGCAGTGTTCTTACAAAAATAGAGCTAGTAGCAGAGTTTGTCTCAATTTCACTGTCTGACACAGTGCCCCTGGATCCTGTCAGGTTGCCTCCATTTTCCATACTTGGGCCATCACCAGCATTGCTACTCAAGTCACTGTCTGCTCCTAGTGTCTCTCCAGAGCTGTTGCTAACCTGTGGAGAAAGATGAAGCCATCATTCTTCAGTAATCAAGACAGTGCGGTGAGAAAATGTAATTTTTTCTTTTCTCTTACAGCATAAAATAAACAGTACAACTGAAAGCCACCTTTGCCTTTCCTTTTTCAGTGATACTATTCTCACATAAAATCCAGTAAAAGATTAACAGTCCTTAAGAAAATCACAGAAGTGTTCAGTTCGGAGCAGATCTTTTAGGACCATCTATAGGCTATACCCCTGGCTCAAGCGAGGTCAGCTAGAGGATGTTCATAGGTTCAAAGATACATTAGGTTGGAAAGGACCTACAAGATCATCTAGTCCAACCATCCTCCTATCACCATCCCTATCCACTATACTACTTAAATCAAATCCCTCAGCACCCCATCTAAACGCTTCTTGAACAGCGCTAGGGACGGTGCCTCATGTTGTTGAGAACCATGTCCAGTGAGATTTTAAAAATCTCCACACATAACTATTCTATAACCTCTCTGGACAAGCTGTTCCAGTGTTTAACAATCCTGACAACAACAACAACAACAAAAAAAACACAAAAAAAAACAAGTATCTTCTGTTCAGAAGGAATTTCCCATGCTTTAATTTTTGTGTTGATCATCTCTTGTCCTGGCAGTGGTTACTGTTGAGTCTGACTCCTTTGTCTGCACTCCCTCCCGTTTAGTATTTATACACATTGATAAGATCCCCTCTGTGCCTTGCCTTCAGAGTCCCAACTCTCCTCATATGAAAGATGCTTGAGTAGCTTATCTCCTCTGTTGCACTATGCTGAACTGACTTCAGTTAAGTTGTCCTTGTACTGGGAACCCAGGACTGGACATCTAGCTAAATTTGAGGTAAACAACATCCACTACTCTCCCCTCATACACTAAGCTAGTTCTCATTGTCTGAGGTTATCAGCTCAGTTACACGTGATTGCCCCTTTGTAAACTGACGCTGACTACTCTCATTCACCTACTTGTCTTTCATGCATTTGGAAATACTTTGAAGAATTTTCTCCACCTTCTTTCCAGGATCTGAGGGGATGCTGACCAGACTGCAGCTCCCCTACCTCCTTTATTGCCTTTTCTGAAGGCAGGTGTGATACCTGCTCTAACTCCTTCCTCAGAAACGTCTATCAATCACCATGACTGCTCAGAGACAACAGTATCAGCCAATTCCCTCAACGCTCATGGCTGGAAACCATTAGGCCCCACGGACTAATGCATATCCAGTTCATTGAAGTGGTCCCTAGCCTAGTCCTCCTCATCAAGTAAGTCTTCCTGGCTCCAGCTCTAGGACTCTTCAGACTTCATGGGCCTGGAATTCTTAATGGCTAGTCTTACTAGTGAAGACTGAGGCAAAGAAGGCACTGAGTATCCCAACCATTTCCATTTGTCACCAGTTCCCATGCTCAATTAAGTAACGGGCCCATATTTTCCCTAATCATCCTCTTGTTGTTTATGGACTTAAGAGAATCCTTTCTCATGGCCATTCACATTCCTTTCCAGATTAACCCTCAGGTCCACCTAGGATTTCCAGATTCTATCCCTGCAAGATGGCACAGCAAGTATATATTCCTCCCAGGTCACCTGCTCCTGCTTCCACCTCCCATGCATTTCTGTTTAATACTTCAATTCAGTTAGGAGTTCCTTGCTTATCCAAACAGTCCATGTGATGCCCCTGCTTGATTTCCTATTTGTTGGGATGGAACCTTTCTTGAGTTTGAAATAGTAGATCCTTGAATATCAACCAGCTCTCCCAGACTCCTTTTCTCTCCGCAGCTACATACCACAGAGAGTAATTTCCATGTCCAACAGAGAAAGACAGTATTATTCTTGTTACAGGTTGGGAAGAGATTATGGAAAACTAGATATTACACTTGCAGCAGTTTAGAGAGAAGAAAAACCAAAAACAAAAAGGAAAGTTCCTTGAAATCTCCTGCATCTAATAACATGCAGCAGAGAGAAGTCTTTAATAGAATGCAATCCTACTCCTTTCTCCTCTAGGCCCTACAGCTGATCAGAAGAAACATACATATTTGCAAATGATTCAAATGGTTTAAGTTAATAGATGGGAACGTTTTTTCTTGCTTTTAATTCACCTTTTTTTTTTTTTTCCTCTGGTTACATTTTTTTGAAGTCATTTATACACAACTAAGTCATATTTATAAAAGGACTGCAATCCACTAGTTCCATAAATACACCAATATATAGGAATACATAAAAGTAATAAGTATCATATATGACAGATGCAATCTGCTAGTAAAATGGTATGCATATTCTGTCAGATACATGTTTGCCACTCACTCAGAGGCTCTGGACAGAGACAATAACATAGACACAATATTAGGTGTCTATGATAGTATGCAGTCATACTGTACACAAAGCGTAGACATAAAAAGCTCTTCACTTTACCAAAAAATGAATCACATCAAGATTTCACTTTGGGTATATCCTACCACTGTGCTAACTTCAGAATCCTGGCTGGTACTTCGGACCATAACTGATGGTCCTCCACTGGGAACAGAGTCAAAATCACTCTTCTGCAATCACAGACATATAAGAAAGAATATCAGTTCAGTTTTGATCATCACAAACAAACAAACAAACAAAACAAAACAAACAAAACATGATTTCCCATTCTCTTGGGATATTAAATCACATGTGATATGCTTCCTTGGTTGATTAAGCCAGATAAACAGAAACTTCTGATTGCAAGTCAAAAAGGTAATGGGGTTCTACAATTGAAGAGTTAAGAAAGACTAGCACCCTAAGGGAAGGGGGGAAGAAGTTTTTCAATATGAGCCTTTTAAGAAGTGTCAAACTCTACAGGTTTCCTGCAGTTACACAGCAAATAGAAGAATTTTCTATCTTATCACATAAATAAAACAAGCAAAGGAGCCACTGACCTGAGAACCTGAGGCCAAACTCAGGCCGCTGTCTGCACTTATTTGGGATTTTTTCTCATCTGTTTCTCCCAAATCAAAATGTTTCACACCTTCTGGCCCTATGCAAAGGAAGAAGTAAATCATTATTTTATCAAGAAAAAACAGTACAACAGAAAGCAAGTGACAGACTGAAAGCAGGAACAGTATCAAGAAAACAAATTTACTTTCTCATTCCTCATTGTGTTTTTTGTTTTTATTATTATTTCTTGGTACTGTTAACAACATGGCCAGCAGAACACATCTGCCATTCTTTGAATGTAGTTTGAATTTCAAATATTCCAAAGGTATAGCACAACAGTGAGTATTATTTAACAGTACCTTTGTTAGTCATTCAAGAGAGAAAAGAAGACATACAAAGGTCAAGTAGCTTCCAGTTACAGTAACACATGCAGAGCAGTTGCCATTCAACTCTAGGAAGCCACTTCCTTAATTCTTGGAAAAAATAAAGGATACTTAATTGCTTGAAGTCATTATCCCTCTGAGAAAAGCTAATTTGCTGAATGTCTTGAATTGAGTTTGTTGGACAGACGTTGACCCCAGCAACCATCTAGGCAACGAGGCAACACTTCACAAGAATATAATTAGCAATAATTGCTGCAACACTAGTAAGAATATCAAGGAAGAAGCTTGTATAATGCTGTACATCATAACATTTGTCAATTACGTAACAAATGGCTCTCCAGAGTTGGCAATCACATAGGTCAGTAGTGAGACAGAGAAACAAGAAGCCTTAAGACATGCATTCATGAACCCACCCAACTGAATAAACAAAATAAAACTGAAAAAAGAAAAAAAAGAAAAAAAGAGAGAGAGAGAACTTTATGTTCTATTTCCCATGCAGTTCTGGAATCACGTAATCTATTGTCCTTTGATGAGATGGCAGAAGGAAAAGAGAATGATGGACAGGTAGAGCCTGAAAAGAAATTTGGATAAGCACTGCATGAAGTAGGTAAATGAGGAAGGAAAAGAATGTGCTATAGACTGCACACAGATTTTCACTAGTCTCAGAAAAGGGAAGAGTCTGCAACACTTCTGCCATATCCATATCTGCCAACTATTCAATACAAGGAAGTCATGATCCACAGCTGGAATAGTATTACATATCCATGAATATATCCAGTATCTCTTAAGCAAACAGTGCCACAATCTCTTATAATCACAACAACCTGGGAGTCATGAACATGTTTGTATCATATGTCACATTAGAGAGGGCAGGACAGTGAAAAGAAAAGAAAAAGGCTAGAGAGGGGGGAGAGAAAGAGAGAGAGAGAGAGAGAGAGAGAAGGATAATATACAAAGATTTGTGGGAGTGAGCTTGAGATGGTATGTAAACTCATGAACAGCAAAGCCATAAGCGGGCTGTGCAGACAATACTAGCTTCCTACTCAAAAACAAACTGCCTACATGAAATATTTTAGATAAAGTGTTCTTCATTTATTGTAGCAGTCTACCTATAAAATCTTTTGCCCTAAGTTACTGCAAATTGAACTACAAAAGACTAATGTCAAAGAAAAATTCCTAAGTTAAAAAAATAAACTAAAATAAATTATAGAATTTGGAATTTTATTTTCTATTGAAATATAAATTATTCACTTCTAGAAGACTATGTCCAGCCATTCAAACAGCTGCTGTTTCTGAATAATGCTGCAGCAAAAAGTTTAGTACCTCGTTAGTATAATAGGAATACTAAATTTCAGTTCTATTCTTTAATCAACGTAAATAGTTCCCTGTCCCAGCACATAATTCAGATGTATTTGTGGCAATTTGATTTTTAAAACAAGTGAAACCAACTGATGCAGTTCAGGTGTTTGACAACTGTGGGACACAACAGTAGCGGAGTGTAAGGAGTACAATAACCACAATCACATTATTGTCACTGTCACTTTTCAAGCTCTTAGGAACTTCCTTTGTTTTCAGAGTTGTGTACTTATTACACATTTAAAAAACAACAACAAAAACCACAACCAAACAATTTCTCTCCTCCAACACAGGAACCTAACTGAAGAGCCCCATCTGGAAAAGCAGGTGTGTGCACATGCTGTGCCTGTCGCACACACACTCCTTGCACAGCAGAAAGCAGTTCAGGTCACAAATATGGTTATGTTGCACTGCAGAGGAGCCCCCGCTTGCCCTGTTCACTCTGAACTAACTCCAGATGTTGCATGCACTTAACCGAAGTATTTAACTGGAGCACTTGAAATATAGGAAATCCAGCCCTAACCATAACATCAGGAATTTTCACCCACTCATGTTAGCTATTAATCCTCTCCAAATTTCAGGCTGTAAAAGGGGCATTAGCTCTGCAAAGCAGACATTACACTCATAGTTAGAAAATCCTTATCACATCAGGGTTATTATAAATTATGTTTGTCCTTATGCCCTGTGTCCCTATTTATAACGGCCATAACCAAACCTGCAAAACCTGGTACTGTAACTGCAGTCAGCACACACACGTATTTCAACAGATTTGTGTAGATTTAAACTGCTATTTAGACTCAGTAAACAGCCTCAGATCACTTAACTCCTCCTTTAATGTTGTATATTAAAAAATAAAATTCTTATTGATTCCTTATTATTAAGAAATTGAAGAGTATTTTCTCTTAGAGCCATCACTAAACACAATTCTTCACATACACCTTCTCTCTCCCTCTCTAAATTACTTCCTTGTTGCAGACTGACCGCAGTCAGAAACTGCTCATGGCTGAAGTCAGATAACAACATCTGCCATCTCAGGATTGGAAAGAGAGAATTTTTCATTGCAGTAATGTTCAATCAAACTATACATTCATGTCAAAGACTTGTTAAGTAATACTAGTAACGAGTTGGAATGCCTTCCGTATATATCCAACATGGTGAGGATGCAGAACATCTGCTTCATCTTTATTTATAGAAGGTAACATTCAGGGAAAGAAAAGAAATCAAAAGACAAGACATTTGAACAAAATTTCCCCAGAGCAAACTGATCTGTTTGGACTCCTCTATATAACAAGCTTTCCTTATAAACTTAGTCTTTTACCTAATTTTGTTCTTGTGGGTATAAAAACTGCGTGCCATAGATGCAAGCTCACCCTGCATCTGGGGAGTTGGCAGTTATGGGAGAGGCTGTGGGAGTCAGTTTTCTATGTTTTATCATTTCCTTACTCGTTTTTTCCAAAGATTTTTGCTTTTTCACTTCCTGGTGCTTGTTCCACAATTCTACCCAAGATGCATTGAAAGCAGGAGAGAAAGAGAAAGAGTCAGCAGCTAGTCAGACAGGTGAAAATAGGGAAAAATAACTGAAACAAAATCCCACCCTCTTCACCTCAGAAAAAAAAAATTAGAAATTTAAGACAACTTCTGGGTGCAGGGTTAGTTAATCAATTTACAATAAATCAATGTTAGGATATTTGAGCACTGCATCATCTCTCGTTAACAGAATTCAAAAGTTAGAGATGATTTCATACAGTGAATCAACTGAGCAAAAACAGCTATTATGAACACACACAATGCAATTCATTACCTTCCCTGAGAAAGGCCTTTAAGACTGGCAGATATTTCATCTTCCAAAACGTAGGCATCACAATAGTTCTAATTAACAGCAATATTTTCATGTTTCTAGTTTGTTTCATTGAAAGGAAAAGGCACAAAAACAGCAGCAGCAATCCCAAGAAAACCTAAACTGCAGGTTAACACAATATTTAACCAATATCATATTTTGAAAATCATCACAAAGTTCACAAGTACAAGTTACTTTTGACCTGACAGTATTCTCAATAAATGCTTGGCTCTGCCTATAAACAAGTCCTACACATAAAAATCAGAACTTTTCTTCATCCATCTATTCACATTAGGTTATGAAAAAGGGAAAACAGAAAAACGAGCAAAATAAAAACCAAACTTAATGTCAACTTTCAAAATTCTACTCAGGTCACAGCACTCCAAGTGAAAGGATTCCATAAGAAGACAAAATATAGTGAAAAAAGGAAAAAAAATCTGGAGTCTGTATGCACTCTCTTCATTTGAAGCTTAACCTCGAGACAAATTAGTGATGAAACACTTGCAACCTTTCTAGTACTCACACTCCTAACTCTCTGAAATGACTCATGTGCTCAGAAAAAAAAAAAAAACAGATCATCCCAAGTGCTTGGCAAAGGAAACATTACAAACTGGCATGTTGAACTAAGTCTGAATGCAAGGCACTGCCCTTTCTCACTAGCCTTCTCTCACTATGGTTAAAGCTGCAGAAATAAGAATACTGAATACCAACAGCCTTTACCATTTAGAATGGAGTATTTACATGTTTTAGATGTGTACAACTGGCCAGCAACTTACTGAAAAACGAAGAAAATCGGCTCAAGCAGGAGCACATCCACCCTGAACTTCTGAAAACACAGTGAACCTCCTGACCATGGATCACATAATACAAGAGAACTACACAGGTTCAGCTACTGTAACTCTAGATTGCTGAAATCCAGTTTAACTGTCACACTAACATGTATGGTATACAGTTATTCCAACCAGTGTTACGCATGGTTTTATGCTGACCACATACTTTTCATTCTGTTAGTTCCTCTTTCAGACTAGGTCAAAGGAGTAGCAACCCCAACTTGCATACTGTCCATACAATACTGATAGATTAAATGAGAACTTCAGCTCTGCATTTACAATCTGAGGCTGTAAATAAATAAATAAAGCTTTCCATATTTAATTGAATCAAGGAACTGACAAGATTGGAAGGAACATCTGGAGATCATCCAGTAGAATTTCCCTACTCAAACCAGGTGCAAAATGATAGCAGAGTGCTCAGGACTTCTGCAACCAGAAATATGTAAATGCTTACGGAGGAAACATCTGATAAAGAAGTCAGTTTGACTGAGGAAAATCTGCATTTCACTCCAGAAGTAATTCAGTCTAGCCATAATCAGCTCTGATCCTGAACACCCAAAGGAATCCATCACAATGAAGCTTTCTTAAACAAAGTAAGCCAAGCCACTTTAAATGACTGATCTGCAACACATGAGGAATTTGTTTTACTTTCAGGTCCCAAGAGTCAGATAACAAGGACATTAACTTATTCTTATAGAAGTTAAGACTATTTGCATACCCTTTCATGGTTCTCAGTGACAGATAAAACCAGTTAGATAAGAAGGCATCAGAAAAAAAACAGGAAAGTCTTTTGAACTCTGATCAGATTTGGTGAAACTGAACTTTTCTTATAGCCTAATTTCATAGAAGAAAAGTGAAATCATAAGAGCACCAGAACAACTACAAAGAACTAAAGTTTCCAGACCGTGAACACTAATTTGCTTAAGGCTAATATTCTAGCAACAGCATTAAAAGAACATACTAAGTAATACCTCTTTTGCATAGCTCTTTTTAGAAAGCTTCACAAACATGGACTGTCACTTCTCCATGATTTCTAATTCTGTGAAGTTTTAACCTCATCTGAAGGAGAGTCTGAGCAAGCCAATCTAAAATCTCATCATTCTTGAAAAGAATGGTAGCCTAGCGTCTGTCTCATTCTTAATGTCATAAGAGGCATACCTCCTTTCAACTATTCTACAGAAAAGAAAAGCAATTAAGTACTCCAGAGCAAACCAAACTGAAAAGCTGGAAATCTAAATTTTTTAGCTTCATGGTAACTTTTCAAATTAAGTCTAAGACCAGTTTCTGAGCATTTGCCTCCATAGATTACCTCTAGAAACAAGAAGGCAAAGCAAATTAGGGGCGATTAGTATCATTTCAGGAGGATTTCACAGCAGATAGTTCTCAACTGTAAGAAGTATACATTCAGAATAGGAAAGAATGTTCACACCCTTTCTGCCATAGAACTATCCTATATCCACATTGCCTTATTTTATGTCACTTCCTGGAAGTACAACCTCCCAGTAGCACACTGTTTTCAGAAGATTAATCTTTTCTACAATTGTTTCATGTAAAAGTTACTTTAAACATGCTATAAGAAGCAATGGGTAAAATGTAACCTGACATTCTTGGAGTCAATGAAGGATTTTCCTCATATGTTGATGGTGTATCTATCTTGATCAACAATTCACAGAAGGTTGGACCTAAATCTATTAATCTATTATTGTCGTTTTTTTTTTCCTTTTTTTTTCCTCATTTTAGTCTATAAAAATCCCTTTTAGCTAAAACAATCAAAAGTTCACCTTTTTGCCCTAGACCTAGACAAAAGCTATTCCACCTATGTGTGTAAGAGTAGGAAAATTTCTACTGAGCAGCCTAGCAGATGCTGTTCAGAAGGACATGCATTCTATTTGTTGTTGCCTAGAAGGAAGATCCACCATTCCTGCTCACTGAAACTGTAACACTACAACTTAAACCTTTCGGCAGTTTTAGTTATTTAACAGATATGAGATCCTGGGTCCCAATTCTATCAAGGTGCAATCTAAATAATACAGATGTAGTCAGCAATGATTAAAAAAAAACTTCTGTTTCATGTCGTCTCTTCCATGGTAGCCCTTTCTAAAGTCCTGCCAACCTTATTTCCCTTTTTGCCATTTTCTGCTACTTAAAAACATAAATCACAGCAAAAGTGAAGGCTGTCTTAAGTGTAATGATATTCAGAAACAGTTAAGATTAGAAAGCTTCTGGAGAGAACTGCCCTGGATAATTTATCCAAGAGCAAGTGAAAACACATGATTGTTCCTTGGTATCTATGGTGTAAATGAGGCATGTTACAGCAGCAAATGTATTGTGTAAAAATGGAGACAATGCAAATACAACCTAATGCCAAAATAGAAGCCCCTCCTGCACTTCACATGCATTTCAATACACACCAATGGAAGCAATAAAATTTTCTTCCTTTAGACTCCTTGTATCAAACTCCCTTAGCCCTTTCCCTGCAGGGCTTGGTGTCTTCGGCATCAGCTGTGGTACAGGCAGCTGCATGGCAGGTTTTGGCTCCACTCTTGGAGATGATGCAGGATCTTTACCAACTGGAGTGACAGATCCATCTGTTGGGCTTCGTTTTCTCTTTTCTGGTTCTTTAAAAAGAAAGAATAAAGTGTTGCCAAAAAAAAAGAAAAAGAAAAAAGAAAAAAACAACAAAAGAAAAACAAAAAACCCCAACCCCAAACAACAACAACAACAAAAAAAAACAACTAACATACAAAAAAGAACCAAAAAAACAAAGTAAAAGGAAAAAGGAAATGAGAGCAGGCCTCATCTATCATTCTTTGACACTTCATATAATCATTTGTCCCAAAGGCAGTTTGGATTATTTCACTGTATCAAGCTGCAAAATTCAAATTTCAGTAAGTTTCAGAAAAAAATACTTAAAATTAGGCTTCCCAGTAAATAACCTGCAATCTTGCACAAACTGTTCCAATAGCTGATGAAGCTTACAGTGAAAATTTCATATCCAAATGTCTAAATTTGTCATACCACAGGCTTCGTAATACTTTAGACCAGTACGTTAAAGATTCTGCTAAGAGCAATACTTTTCCATACAAACAATTACAGAAAATGATCAACACCTAACACGCAACAGACAACACATGCTCCAGAGAAAAAGTGTTTCTCCAATTCTTTGTAGGTCTTTTCAGAAACCACTTCAAATTTTCCAAGTGTGACAATCATAACTGGAAGCACCACACCACCTGTGTCTTCTTAGTGACTTACCTCTGCAACCCAAATATATATTCCAAGGTATACATGCCCCCCTTGCCTCTCCAAATTTTCATAGACAGAGTAAACACTGGGAAGTCTACGTTTAACTTGCCACTTTCAGAGAGAGTGCTTAGACACAGCTCCCTATCCTGTTCTTATTGCCAGTTTTTTCTTCTTCCTATATGCAAGTCCTTAGTTTGATCAGATTAAAATAATCACGACTATGCTTTACTAAGATTCAGATTCCACCAGATAAATAATCTATATCCATAATGTTCTGTTCCAACAGTCTGTATCATATGCAAACTGAACAATTTCATGATTCATTAATTATCATCAGTATACATTACACAACGTTAAGATGAGCACTCATCTCTTCAGACTGTATCTAGCAACATATCTAGATAAACACATTGAAATCAGACAGAAAATATGAAGTAGCTAAAATCTGATTATAAATCAAGATGCAATGCAATAATGAGAAAAGTCCTTTTAAGATTTATCAAGGCTTCAAAAGTTCATATCGATAAATTTTGTCACTTGTGATCACATCACAATAAAAATAAACAGATAAACTCTACTTACCATCAAAATACGGCATCTGGCATTTTATAAGCATGACTTCACATATGAACCACTGAGATTTACATCAATAATTGTATAACTTTGTTTAGAATTGGTGTCAGGCTTATAATTACCAAGATCCCCACATTTTGAACTGGTATGCCAGCTCAACGTTCCTTCCTTACCTTCCTCAGCAGTCTAACAGTGATTGGCAAAGAACATCTGGAGTCCACAGGGCATCTAAGCCAACTCACAAAATCCCTGATGCAAGCAATCCAGAAGCCAACTGTAGTGTTAAGAAGTTACTTCTCTGCTACAGTGAAATAGCTGTAATCTCAGATAGTGAAAAGCTGAGTTGGATATAAAGCAGAGAGGTGACGTTTTGTCATCTTTTGCTCATTTCCCTCACGCATGAATTTTCTTACTTTGTATTAAGAACAAGATTTTAAGAAAAAGTGAAAAGTTAAAGAGGTATTACCTAAAAGAGACTTTGTTTTCCAAGAGCACCTAGTACTACAAGAATCACTGCATAATGCAAGTGAATATTTTTCTTACCTTTGTTGTAATAGTGAGTATGTGCTATTTCTAGAAGGCCAAAAACACTGGCCATGCCTCCCAGGCCAGCATTTGCGTATGACTGCTCCAGGCTCAACACAGTACACTTGAGCAGGTCCAGCATGCCTTTATAAACTTTGCGGCTGATCTCCTGCAACAAAAATCCAATTAGTGTCAATATTTCTCAAGTAAGAAAGTCATCCAAGAACATGAATTCCAAAACTGCTGTAGAATCAGCCTGTAAGATGCAATTTAACAAGCAGGTATGAGGACCCTGCTGGATTTAGCACTGACCACATCCTGTATGATATCCTGCTGAGCATCTTCTTCCGACTGGATCGTGCGATTTAGCTTGCTTAACACAAAGACACGGAGCTGCTCGCTCTCCAGCAGACGTCGGACTCTCTTCATGTTCAGCCAGCCAACCCCTTGCCCATCAAGAACATTGTGTACCACCTCCTTCAGAAACTGCTGGTTCTCACTGATGGATTTAGAAAGGAAACAAGGTGGCAAGAGTTAGTCTGCTTTTATCTTAGCTTGAATGGGGAGAGAGAAATGACCAGGATACATAGAAATGCATTTCCAAACAAAGCTGACAAAAACCTCAAATCTTGCTAGATTTTCTGCTAACTACTGCTCACAGATCAAGATCTGTTCTATAGCTGTAGCATCAAACATTTTGTTTGTCCCTCTTTCTCGAGTCCATGTGGCTATTGCTGTACTATCCACCTTCATAGCAATGCTCAGAATCCACAGAAAGCCTCTAAGCTGCAACTTTCTCCCATGGCTACCTTGTCATATGTGTAGATTTTCCTTTTGATCACAGCACTAGTGCAGCAGCCTTGTTGTACACACTGCTTCAGCTCTTTGTACCAGAGGGGAAGGAAAAGGAAAAAAAAATCAACTCCCCTGCAGCCTGCTGCAGTCTGAACCACAGTTTTTGTCTCCCATCCCCATAAGCTCAAAGTAAATATCACCCTGTACGTGGCTGCCATTGAAGAAGGGAAGATAAAGCACAAGTACAGGTGAGATAATGTTTAAGTTCACCATTTCAAGTCCCCTGCCAAGGCTGAAAAAAAGGTTTTCTCGTGAACTCACAAAATCAATATATGACTCAGCTGATCCTCTAAACTGAATCACAAAACTTCTGCTGGCTAAACTACTCTGCTGAGACTGGACTCAACTACAAATACTGACTAAAAAAGGAGACTTTCACAACATAGAATATTTTGGATCTCAGATAGAAAGACAAAACCTTTAAAAGGGCAGAAAAAATGCACATATGTGCTATTAACTTGAAGGCTATTTGTACAAAATCTTCTCAGACAATGTGTACAAGCTTAGGGCTATAGAATAGTACAAAATTCACACATGGATGTGAAACACTCTAACACAACTTTATGAAAAAAGCAACAACAACAAAAAAAACAGTAGTTGAAAATATTACCTGGAATTGCTACTTCGTCCCTGAGGTGATGGAGATTCTCTCTTCACTGTTGGGCTATGCTTAATGACTGAAGACTTCTGATCCACCAAGGCTCGCCTGTTTCCTAAACAGGAGAAGAAACAGTATGAGAAGAAATGGGTGGAGGAAAACAGCCTGGTCCCAGGACAGTGACAAGCAATACTAAGGTAGCTAACACACCTATTCAGATTACAGGTAACAAACTTCAAACAAAATGGAAACTCCAAAAAAGCAGCGCATGTATCATATTCTAGCATCACACATCGGCAGAAAACAGTAATGGGAGTAATGCAGAGAGAAAAAGAGAAGATGATAATGGGAGCAGAAGGTGAAAGGCAGGAAAATTTTGGCTGCTCTGCATGCAGTTTGACAACAAAAATCGTCTTCAAATTAGTCACTGTATGTAAAAGCATAATGCATCGGGGGTGACTAGTATAGATTATATGATACTGGTTACCCAATGAGGAAAGGTAGCCCAAAGTCAGGCATAGGGAATGCTGGAAATTGTCACATCATGCACAGCTCATGCTGTAGGGAACCCACCTTCATTGCTTACTGGGCCAGCTTCAGTAATAATCTCCATTATAGTATTTAACCCAAATACTGGGACACAAAATATAAAATTAGTAGTGTACTACATATCTGCACTCCCCACCATCAGCATAAAAAGTAAAAATAAAAATCCAATTACCAGCTTCTTCCCAGCCCTCCCTCAAAACAAAACCCAAATGATACTATAGCAGGTAGGATGCTTGAAAGCCCAAGCCAAGGGCCAGTGTAATTTACATAACAGATACTGCTTAACTTGAAATTTGGCATTATCAAACCACTGTATGGTATCTTCATGGACACTACTGCACATACTGAATTTCAAGGGCACTATCAAAAACAACTGCATCACTGAGGAAAAACAATGTTGATGGATGTGCATGAAATAAAGATTAAAAAAAAAGGAGGATGGAAAGCGATCAAACAGCAGCAATGAGATGGAGTCCCAGCATCATTTCCCATTACAAACATAGCGCAACACACACACTTGGTAAGAATGCATTAGCATAGTAGTTTTTCTGCCTGCACAACAAAAACATTTGAAAACCAGGGAAGTACCCAGTGGAAGTCCTGATGAGCCAGCATGCACACGCAAATGAACACAAACACACACACACTTGCACGTGCACAAAACAGACTGAGTTACTCCATGGATATCCCATCCTCATATCTGCACAGTAACATTAAAGGGCCTGCACAATTACATTCATCAAGAAAAGAACACCAAAGTGCAGAAGATGAGGTGCAAAGCACAAACATGAAATGCCAAACCCCATCACTGTTTTCTTCCAATGCATGGAATCAGCCATTAAGTTTACCCCTGAATATAACCCTGACATGAAGTATGCTTCTTATCCTGTGTAACTGGATATGAAAATGTAACTAACTGGTAAAAGGTTGTCAAAAACAGCTGTGCAGAATCTCTGCGAGTGTTTTCACCATACCAGTGCTGTTCCTCCTCATTTTACACACAGGGAATGATTACTTGTCTCAAAAACAAAGTCCAAAGCAGAAATACAGAACAGCTTTTGGCCTTTGTTTCTACAAGGTCAGAGGTCAGCAAAATCATCATACCAACCTTCATTCACATCCCTTCCCACTTCCAGATTAAAGTAATCTTTACCGATGAAAATGATGAGGAGGAAAAAATAAATAAATAAAATCAACATATTAAAACAAAAGCAGCAAGTTCTAATCAGATAGAATAACTGAAAAGGTAAGGTAAAACCTTCCCTGATTTAGCAACTACTGTCACAACAACCAGGCTGTCTAATTCCTCAGGGTAAGAGGGTCATTTCTCTAGTCCCTGTTCAGACATGTCATTAGATAACACAGCAGACAAACAAGAGAAGTTCCAATTACAAAATTGTGTACCTAAGACAGGGATGGATTGTTACTACGAATGAGCTAAAATATGTTTGTATTTATTGTTTGATTGAAAATTTTCCATACAGTGAATTTAAAAGACCATAAGCACTATTGAAACCTATCTAAGCTGCAGACCCCACAGGAGGGAGACACTACTCCTTAAAGACTTAAAGTCACTGCTTTAACAGGTTACCTAAAGCTAATCAGGAAGACAGTGGCAGTACAAAAGTAGAACCTACCTCTTTATTCCCCTTCTTTATACTAAAGACTTAAAAATAAAACAAAATACAAAACAAAACCAACATTCACAATGTACCCATTAACACAAGGCAGGCTAGCTAGTCTCCCACCCCAACACAGCTCAATTGCTGAGAAGTCCAAGAAATATTAAGACAATTCTTGTCTTGATAGTTAAGGCAGGTACTAACCCAAACTACCAAAATACTTCACCACCACCATTTTAGGGATTGCACAGTCACAAGAATAGCAAAGGCTGTAGAAGACAAGGGAAAATTGATTACCTTTCAGGCTGGGAAAGGGGGTATTTTTGTCTCTCCCAACTTTGGTTGGTAGGGCCAAGTTGGACAGACTGAAACTTGTGCTATGGTTTCTGTACAGGCTGCCTATGACAAAAGAAAAACAAACAATCAACAAAACAACAAATACACAGAAACACAAAATTGCAGAGGTTGTAAGGGACCTAAAGAGGTCACAGAGTCCAACCTCCCTGCTGTAGCAGGTACCCTACAACAAGTTGTACAAGTAGGCACTCAGATGAGTCTTGAATATCTCCATAGAAGGAGACTCCATAATCTCTCCAGGCAACCTGTTCCAGAGCTCTGTTACCCTTACCATAAAGAAATTCTTCCTCATGTTAGTACAGAACACCCTACACTCAATTTTTGGCCATTACTCCTTGTCTTATCACTATGCACCAACAAGATCAACCTGGCTTCATCCATTTGCCTCCCACCTCTCTTTAGGTACTTATAAACATCTATCTCAGTCTTCTCTTCTGAAAGCTGAACAGACCCAGGTTGCTCTCACTTTCTTCACTGAATACCTAATGTTCATTGCACACACCCATGCTTCCTAAATTTCCTGTAGTTGACCTTCTTATTGAAAAACCTGTAAAAAAGAAATATATATTTTTTAAGCCCACAATCTGACAAGCATAACATTTACAGCACAACTACATCTGTAATCTGATTATTCTAATTTGTTTAAAAGATAATCCTTGGCTCTCATGTTACAATCACTGTCATTGCACATTTGAGTCTTAAATATATAAGCAATATCTACCTGTCTTCCTGCCCTTATACAGCTAATCCTACATCAACTGTCTTCTAGTTTGATACTCCTTTTAGGACCGAATAAACAGAGGGGGTCACACAAGAAAAATAATATGAAAGGAGATCTCTAAAATACACAGTCCTGAAGTCAGAAGAGTGCACAGAGCCTTACGAAATTCTGTAAGTCTGACTCAAAAGCACATTTTAAAATAGAAGCTTTCCATTTATGAGAAAACAAAGCTTTTCATTTCACCAAAAGATTTTTAATAATACAAAGAACACGACAATGCTCTGTCATCTGTTTAAGACTCTAAACATCCTGAAAGGAACTTGAGTAGAGATCTTCATATACAGAATCTCAAAACATTTGTCCAAATTGTCAGTGTACTGTTTCAATTTACCCTGATTCCCCCTTGCCCCCAAGCCAACTCGATTTTAGTAACAATCTTTTAGCAGAAACATCAAATATACTCTCCTACTACTAATTTCTTGTCCTTCCCCCATAGCGGTTGAAGATTTACCTGGCTATAGCTTCTTTCATATATTAAAATACTACATCAGCTTTCCATAACTGTGGATTTTATTTTTATAAATTATTCAATAATATAATTGAAAGTAAGTGAGCACAGTGAAGAAATTTAATGTAGCTAAACAAGTGAAATGGTAGCATAAAAAGTATAGCGCTGGTTAATACTCTTGTACGAATTTCATAA
The DNA here is from genome assembly GCF_038088225.1 of Cyrtonyx montezumae. Taxonomy (NCBI): domain Eukaryota; kingdom Metazoa; phylum Chordata; class Aves; order Galliformes; family Odontophoridae; genus Cyrtonyx; species Cyrtonyx montezumae. The sequence continues at coordinate 35,653,457 of NW_027071826.1, read as the reverse complement.
AATCACAGCTTTTGTTTAAACAAATTGGACAGAATTTCTGATTTGTGGTCTAAAGTGGCATATAATTCAAGGGCCTAATGACACAACCAAAGTCCTTCTTACTGAAAAATTCATAAAGCTGTAGTTATCAGCAGTGTAAATTGAACAGGTCCTGTGACTCTCAACACAAGTTCTGGAGATCGGGTAAAAATTTAACAAACAAATCTTCCTCTTGGCTAGCTACCTCTCTATTCCACCCCTCTGTAAGCTCTAATCAATGAAAACAGTTCAAAGAATGCATTAGTACATACTTGCAAAAGACATGATGCCTCCAAAACCTTCACTGCTGTTGTTGGAGACAGTAGAGTTTGGAGAGCTGGCCCTGGAGTCTGAATCTGCATCAGAATCATTGGCCAGTTTTAAGCTGTTAGGACGAAGTAACTTCTGAGACCTTTGAAGAAAAATGTGCAGGTGTGATTAGCACTTTTTTCCAAAAAAAAGCCTATATGACTGTGGGAGGCTTATGCTGGTCTTGTTTTTAGCCTGTTTTCACCACACTATCCTTACCTTGTGAGAAAAAAAAAAAAAAAAAGGAAAAGAAAAAAAAAAACAAACAGAGATGCATCTTAACATTCAGGTTTTTATTACCTTTCAGGACATGCTGCTATACAAAAGGGCAGGAGGATAAGGACAAATCACCTGCTTCCATTGAGATTCTGGTTAAATCTTGGAGTGTAGCTCTCTTCCTGCTCATCATCTTCATCCTCTGTAGGAAAACCATACTGTGGTTCGAAGTATGGGTTATCATACTCTCGCTTCCTCACCACCCCTTCTGAGGGGTTCATGCTGATAGCTGGGCTGTCACTCTCACGACGATCAAAGCTCATCTTGGGAAAGCTTGGTTGTAGTGGCAAAGAAGGAAGATGGTTTGAAAATCCAGCAACTAGCTTCTCCTCCAGCTCTGCTGAATCTGCAGACTCCTGTGGACCAGACAAATCATTCACCTGTTTGCCAATCTGAATTGCTTAAAACTGAAAGGCCTGACAAGAGCAACTATTATAAACTGGGAATTCTGCAAGGTCTTTGCAGTTTCCAGGTCCCCACCCAAATCCCACTACCTGTTGCTCTAATCTAGAACTGTAGAAAAGTTGCAGTATTTATGCATTCCTCAAGAGGCTTTCTCTCCCTTGTAAAACAGATCTTACTGTTAAGTGCCAGGATAACTGCTCCCTGATAACTGCTCCCTATAGCTCTGCTTTGCGGTTATGGAATCAACTCCCACGCTTCCTAAATGAACTCAGATTAAAGATTTTCCCCATCTTGCTCCCCAACAACAGATCTTTCCAGACTGTGTAAAAGACATTCCTGCAGTCACAATCTGGACCACTGCTCTATGTTAATAATGCACTTCAATGCATGGGAGCTTTTACACACAGGAATGGTCTGTTTCAGCATAAGAGAATACTGGTAACCTCACTTTGCTTGGAGTCCAGAAAGTGCATGCAATTTAATTTCTGAATGTTTTCAGTCTAATTAGCTTTTCAGTCTAATTCGGAAAGAATTAAGTGCCTTCTCCCACTCTTTATATCCTAATACTCTCATCCTGGGGCTAAATTCATCTCAGTACACACATGATTCACTCCGTGGATGACAGTACTGGGGCTGCTACTGGCTGTAGTACTGGAACTTGAACGAGGCTGGTTGTTCTCTTGGGAGTTCTCGCTGTCCATGGCCTGTTCATCCAGATCTCCTGAATATTCTTGAAAATCATCAAACTCCACTTCACTAGCATCACCAAGGGCTGCATGAGTCAGGGGGTCAACATCTGCAAATATACCATTTTGCATTAAGGATATCGCCTTCTTTAGCCTTCTGTCTATCTGACTAAAAATACTGACAGATCTGCTCAGCAGAACACAGAAGCACATAAAAAGGTTGTAAGGCACTTTTGGAGGTCATCTAATCCAACTGGCTATTCAAAGTTGAGCTAACTTTAAAGTCAAAACAGGCTGTCCAGGGCCTTGTCCTACTGAGTTTTCAAAGTCTCCAAGGCTTGAAAATCCCCTTTGACCCTGGGATCTGTTCAACTATGCTCACAATGGGAACCTTTTTTTAAGTTCAGACAGAATTTCATTGTTGCAAATTGTGACAGTTACTTCTTCTACTTGGGGTACAGGAAAGATGCTTGCATTTCATTTTTTGATTATTAGAGTAATAATTTCCCACTGTCAAGAGAAATGCTGCTGCTGCCGCCTCTGTATTAACCAAAGAGAATGCATTTTCCTGTCCCCAATAAAATGAAGTGACTCATTAAAGTCAGCACTGAGTACCAAAAACCAGAGGCAGGAGAAAGCTCATAATTTGCTGCCCATATTGCACCTTTTCTACTGGCAGCAGATTTCCAAATCTAGTCAGTCAAGTTTTGTTCAGCAGCACCTACTTCTGTTCTTCCTCCTCCCAGTGTCTTTTGGAGTATATATGCCAAAGAAATGTCTTTCTTCAGCCTGCTACTGGAAACTGACTCTCTTAACTCAGAGCAACATTATAATGGAACAACATTTTGAGAGATTTCGGGAGGCATTTCCCCACCCCCTCAGTACAGGTGAATGTGGAAGAGGAACCTATGCAGACCTGGTGAAAATGCAGCCCAAAGTTACTCACTTGGAGTATCACCATTAATGTCACATTTCATCATCTCACTGACAAAGTCACCCAGGGAAGAGTAGGAGGAACTTGAGTCATCATAGTCGACACTGTCACTGCCACTGCCACAACAGGTGAGAAAGAGATGAGTGGTAGCAAAAATCTCATGATAAAACCATTTCTACAAAAAAATCCAAGTCCTGGCAAGATTAAGGGGACAGCTTCAGGAAAAGTGAGAGCAAATGAAATACATTTGGGACAGGTAAAAAGAGACAATATGGGAAAACATTTAAAAGTTATCAGCAAAGGTAAAGAGGTCAAGCATAGGTGACAAGGGAGTAGCATATGAATTCTTAGTGTATGACAGGAGGGGAGGAAGCTTCAAGACAACTAGAAAACAAAAGAAAAGCACTCATTTTTAATACTAACAATAATTCCCACCATGAGGACTACTGGTGCTGTGTAGAACATAAAAGAAAAACAAGTACAAGACTGAAAGATCTCACATGCTAAAAGAAAAGGAAGGATGATAAAACTTAATGCAAAACTCCGGGAAACAAGGCCAAAAACATACCAACAAAAAGTTATTCTCACTATACAGAATGTACAAAGTCTCATGCAGTGGGGAGTACTAGCGAGCTTTGCATAACTGTGGACTTTGATTAAAGATTTGAAAGAGTGGTAGGATGAGCGGGATTGCCTGTAGTACAGCAAAAGAAATCACCACAAAAAGAACAGCATGGAAGGAAAAAAAAAAACATCGGGGTGGGAAAAAATACCAAATGATAAGTGGCATATGGGAAACAGAAGAAAACAGGAAAGTACAAATAGAGAACCATGCTAAATGAAGGCTTGAGCAGACAGTATCAAAGGGATAAGAAGTTGCTACAACAATAACAGAGCATTGAGACGATTTATTTCAATGTCACTATTCTGACCAGACAGAAGACATTAAGCAAAAGCATGCAAGGCTAGAGGAAAAGGCTGCAAACAAGATGCTGTAGAGAAGACCCAGCATAATCTGAAGTAACTGTCAAGTGGCTGAAGTTATGCCTCCCCACTAACCTGTCATCAGTGGGGTCAGAGTCCGTTTCTTTTTCTACTGGGACATTCAGTGCTTCAGCTAGTTGTGAATTACTGTCATAGACACGATAGTGGATGGGCTGCAGTTGGTGAGCATACCACTTAGGTTTGTCACCAATCAGTGCTGGGTCAAACATATCTGCACAAAAAAAAAAAAAACAACAAACAAGAGAGTTAACTGAACTCATTTCTTTGTGTCAAAGGCCTCATTAGTAGTGAGGCTATCCCTTATTAAGTCTTGTACAAAACAGGGAACAGTCTTCGTTAAAAAAAGCTATAAGGTTTCTACTCTACTAGCAAACAAGACAGGAGATAAAACTATCTGGAGAAAGGAGCAACATTAAAATACATAAAAATAGAAAGATATTTCTTGAACTGGATTTCCCTACCCAGAATGACTGCTACACTGTAGCAGGTTCTCCAGGAGCCTGCTAGCGTTCAAAAAGCGTCAGGATAGTGCTCTTAAGTCATATGGTTTGATATGGGCCTGTGTGAAGTTAGGAACTGAACTTAATTATCTTTGTGTGCCCCTTCCAACTCAGGATAGTCTATGATTTTATGAATAATACAGTATTAAGCTAAGTTTGTCCCTAGATCTATCTGTATTTCAAGTTTCTGAAAGACATCAGAAGTGCAGGAAAGGGAAGACCAAAACTTACTGTTATGAATTCTTTGAAAAGCATAGTTAGTAGGGTTGAGTGACCATTCTCCAAAATATTCTACTGCTTGTGTCCTGGAAAGCTTATCTGCAAAAGGTGTTTGCTTTGGCCTAGAAGCAAGAAAGGAATTTGCTTGGAAGGCCACTACTGGGCGTGGAAAAAGACGAAGAGTGCGAGTATGCATCTGGAATCCTTGTAAAACATTTGGTGAGTTGAAGAATCTCACCATAGCAACCCTAAAAAAAGGCAAAGGACATATGTTAGGTAAAAACATGGAACTTAACAGAAGACAGAAAACCTTTACAAGGTATGCATTAGGCAGTTTCAAATCTATGAAGAACAGTAATGTAATGCAAGAAGCTGTCTTCTTAGAAAACTTTATAAATCAATCAATCAGTCACTTGGTTTTAATTTACCTGAACAACACCAAGATCTACACAACGATAGTGTTCTCAGTCCTGTGCTGCCCTTAAGTGCAAGCTTGATGAAGACTCAACACTACTCTCCATTTCAGTCTCACCTGGTAGCCACATCCACAGAGTCCACATCATTTCCATAGATCAGAGGATTGAATTCTGTGGAGGGGGTAGACTGCAAATCATTCTGTGGTCTTCCCAGCAGCAGTGGCACCTCCTGCCCTTCATGGAACTTCTCTAGATTAAGAATGGGCTGAGTATTCAGACTCATGCTGGCCAGTGCCTAGCAAAAGGACATCAGGCACATATTCAGCATCAGGCACATATTCAGCAAGAAACTATTAAAGGAACAATAGATTAGAGCTACCCTGCACTCTAGGCAATCACAACAATTGGTCACACTCTAAAAATTTGCCTTAAACCATCTCTTCTACACTGAGTCAAGAAATACCTCCAGTCCCTCCTTTATGTGGACTGTCCAAATGATCTCCTCAGTACCACACAAGGGTTAGCATGGAAGTCTGCTTCTCCAGACCACTCACGATGCGAAAAAACACAATCCAAATCTGACCACTAGTTGTGTGGCAACCCATATAACATATAGGAGGGTTACACCCATGCGTAATTAGAACATGCACAGGGACCTAGATGCCTTATAACTTGCTTTGCAACTTGGCAGTTCAATCAGTGAGTTTGACAACCCAGGACAGCATGCAGACAGCTAACACACAGGCACCTATCTTCTGGTGTGTCTGCAAACTACATTTCTTATCTGAGTAATGTCTTCATTTCTCCATACAGCAGCCATCCTTTTCAACCCTCATAACATCCTCAGGAAAACACACAGGCGTGGCATAACTAGTAAATCAGTCCTTAATACCCAGGTCCAACCTAAATCTCCCTCATTTCTCTCATTTGCCCACTGAGTCTTCATCAGTTTAATCTCAAAAATAAACAAACAAATAAAGTAAAACCAAAAGATAAAAGTAAAAGGGTAAAATGGAAAACCGAGGGGAAAAGAATAAAAATAAAGAACCTTGTTGTCAGGAGTGAGCAGCTGTTGCTGAGTGATTGCAGTCATGCTAACCAGACACTGGAGGCAAGATGGAAGATCATATGATAACACCAGCAGCACATCAGAGCCAAGACGAACACATAACCACAGAGAAACAAATGAAGGGGAAAAAAATAATAAATCTATTACTACCAAATATCACAAATGAGAGGAAATAAAAAGGGATGCAAGATAGGCACAGGGAGAGAAGTCTAACTGCCACATCCCCAAAATATTCACATTTGGCTACAGTTGTTTTGGAAAGAATCCTTATTGATGAAGCTAAGAACTTTCCACTGCAGTTTAAAATCAGGCACTGTATTACTCATTGACTCTAAGATTCAAAGGTATATAAAGGTGTTAACCTTAGCAACTCGGTCTCCAATTCAGTCTTCTCCACTTTGTATTGCAACCAGTAAACCTCATTCACCTTTGCCAACAGTCAACTGTCAGTGATGATGAATATAGGAATATATAATAACGAAGACTGAGTTTGGGTCAATACCAACAATTATAAGTAGAAGTTGTTTAAGGAAATTGCAATTTGTTCTGATATTCAACTTTGCTGTAATGAGAGAACTTTGCTCAACAGTACCTGAAATCAGAAGGGGATGAGGCAGAAGGGGAAGGTGGATCTAACAAAATTCCAAGCAACATATTACTTCCATCTGAGCTGACAGTAAGTACTGGGTTACTACATGGGTCACACTCTTTCCTCTCCTGATCTATAAGGAGAGAGGGGTAGCCTCATAAAGTCTGTAAGAAACTTTACCTTTAAGTACTGCATGCAGCATGCATAAGGAAAACAGAAATAAAGAGATAAAACCTGCTTGACACAATCAGCCAGGATGACCCAAGCTGATTAATGGCTTAGCAGGACCTGAGAGGAGAGACTGAGAACTTGCACAGATCTGTGAATGGAGGGGAAACACAGATGATCATAGCTAGACGGATCAGGTCAGGATTTAATCCTACACGGCAAATGTAAAGGAGGAGTCTGGAACTTTCTGCGCCAACTGGAAACAAATTAACCCCAAAGAACAATAATAAATAGAAACTATCTACTGCACCCAAGAGCATTTCAAATTATCTTTTACCAGGATAATAAATTCACTGTAGTCACAGGCCTCTGTGATCACTGACTTTTCCAAATTAGCTCTATGCATAAAGGAAGAAAAACAGCAGCTGGATACCTAATACTTTATAACTGTGTCACTTAATACCACTGCTCATGCTTAAAATGCTGCTGTAGCGTGCGGATGTTCTTTGTGTGTGCCCACATAAAAAAGGCATCTTAAATACATCACAGAAAATTCTTAGTCCTGTGGTTCTCCTACAAAAGTGGAAGCAGTAGAGACAGAAAAGGATAAACAGGTAACAAAAATGACTGAAATTCTTTGAAGAAACTACAGAGACCTAAAACACAAAGAAAATGTCGGGTTTAGATTTGTCAGAAAACAGCAATGGTAAAAAAAACACAGGAGAGCTCAGAGGGTTCAGAAGTCACTCCCATCACTCTACTGAGTGGCCACCTCCATTCAAGTAGACTCCTTCAAAAGCACCTGATAGGCACCTTCTTGAGCAAGTGCATTCTAGTAGTCTGATATCTCATTCACAGGCATCTGATGTGCTATGTTGCAAGCCTGCTTTTAACATCTTTTGCTTTACATTTGCTGACTCGCACAGCAGAAGAGGTGTGCAACACTACATCTGCTAAGCCTTAGTCCTTTCCCCAAAGTGCTTATTACCTGTTTCAGATGTTTTTTCAGCTCTGAAGCTTCTGGTTCTGGCAGTGCTGGCAAAGATTCAGCATTTGTGGGAACAATCACCTGGAATTAAGCACAGGTAACAAACTAAAAATTCTCCTGCTGGAGTCATTTCAAAACAGAATCTCCTATATCTCCCCTGCTCCTGAGACTGGGGTATAAAAGACATAGAATAAAACTTAAAAGCATTTGCCTTTGAATAGCCTTGTTCATTCCACAGTAGAAAGTGGGATGCTTTGTCTCAGAATCATGCCAAAAGACACTGCTGGAAGGCTCTTATCAGATCTAGATTCTTATCTAGGGCTACAGCAGGCAGGATCACAGTTACCCAAGGAGACGGCTCTATCATTTATGGAGGATTTACCTTCTATGAAATAGCCAGATGGATTAACTGAAAAAGAATGCTTTAAGAACAAAAGAATCAGGGAAAGACATCAAACTGACAAGCAACAAAATCCCCAAATTAAGGACAGAAGTGACAAAGGAAGGCAGACTGAGGCCAGTCTACAAGCACATTCTTAAACTCTCAGTGTGTATAACGGTGAAAGAGCACAGTTATTCAGAAACAAAGCCTCAAGTCCTTATAGGTATCCACTTACCTTATTGGTATCCAGGTCAATAAGCCATACATCATCAGGCATTTTAAAATCTAGTTTGTAAAGGAAGAAACTTGCTGGAACACCAATGATGTAAGGTGTAGGGGCTAGAAGCAACTGAGAGACAGAGACACGGTAATAAGGACAAGTTCTACATTTGGTATCACCATACTCTTGCCAACTTTTATTTTTTAAACAACTACAGTACATTTACAGCAGAGGTGATAACACACAAAGCACTGATAAGTAAGTCACGCATGATGCCATACAATAGGAAAAAAAAATCCCTCATGTTCTAAGAGCTTTAATTCTCATCTAGAAAAAAATAATTTTTTCAGCGATACCTTTATATAGAGCTGCACAGCTCAAATGAAAATATTTAGCTAAGCTAACAGCGTACAATGTCATGGACCAAGCAAAAAGGTATGTACACTCTCAGCTCAAATTGAGTCTGTGCTGTTGTAAAGGTAGTATTACCTTCACAAGAGCTTTATCCTTACCTCTATCCTTATAATGGTAATTTAATTTCAAAACTATAACAAGTCTAGGCAGCAGAAAAAACAGAAGAAATATATATATTTTTTTTAAACATAAGCGTATGTGGAAAACCTAAGGGGAATTTCTTGTTTCTGATAAGGGGATCAGCACAGGGAAAAGGCTTAAATCAATAACACATGTAACAGCTTGAGATCAGCTGCCTGGGAGGTTAATTTATCCTATAATCTAGAACACCTGGTTGCCTCCAAGGGACAGAACAAATCTGCAGCATCAGCTGCAGGTCAGCACTGAAGGAATAAAATGGCCCCAATACTCAGTTCCAAACAAAATAATGAGCTCCTGCAGGGCTGACTACTGCTGAAATCCAGGCTCCCAGCTGAACTAACTTGACACTTTTTACTTGCAAGAAAAATAAACTGCAGGCAGAAGTTTCTACATTCTGAATCATGACCCCTTAAGATTCCTTAAGTACTACTATAGACTCTCCCGAACAAATCTTAATACTTAGTTGGTAGGGCAAGGTTGGAAGAGTAAAGTCTTGTCATAATATTGTAGATCTATTGTGTTTCAAAGAAGCTACTTCTTTGAATTATACTATTCACCAAGCAGGCTTTAATGATATCTTAAATAAGAGATGTAACATACAATTTAAATAGTCAGTGGTGCTCAAAGAACATTCTTTGCAAGGCAGTATTTACTAATGTCCCTAAGGAATCATGGTAGATGGAAACAAGGACTACTTCTACACGTTCAGAGATCACAGAAACATCCTTTGCAGACCAATGAAGAAAAAGATGTACCTGTTCTGCAGAAGCCATGCAGGTGGGGAGCAGAGGGATCACCGGAAACATATATTCTAATGGGTAGATCATAGCCACAAAGGCCATCACAGACATTGAGAGCGCATTATAATCTCGGGACTGCAGTACAACCTGCAACCACAGAAACTCACATTAACTCCTGCAGCAACCATTTGCTTCCAGTACTCCCCACCAGGAGCATACAAGTTTCAAGGCCCGCAAGACCCTGTTTTGTCAGCTGTGACCCTCCATTATTCTATCTAAAAACATACTTCGGGTTCTTTTTAGAGTGAGAACAAAACTTTTCAAAACTGGCATCTCAGAAAAAAAGACATTCCTTCCCACCCCTTCAGGGAACTCCAGGAAATTCATACCGAAGTCTGCAGTATACAGTTGCTCTCCAATCCACCCTGGTTTTTGAAAGGGTAAAGCTTCAAAGATCAACTCCACCCTACCTACCTTGTGCTCCAGAAGGATGCAGGTCAGCACCTGAAGACAGGCATCCACTCCCAGCAACTCCAAAGGCAGATGCAATGGAAAATCCACCAAGGTGAAGCGGGATGGATCAGGAAGGGCAAAGGTCAAAGCTGGCTGCAATTCATGTGGCAAAACTTCCACATCCACGCGCTTCTGACCAGCAACAGGCATTGGTGAACGCAGCAGCCGGTATATCCAGGCCTCGATCTCCCGTAAGTCATGTAGCAACGCGCTAGACTTCTCCTCCACCAGGAGAGAGCCTGTGAAAATCCGCCACGTTGTATCCCTGTAGAGGGAGAAATGAGACGATTAATACTTCTAGACAGCTTCATTGAACAGCCAGTTGGCACGGCTCTCCAAGAGTCACCAAGAATTAAAAGATACTGCTTAACATTCTTGGCCAGACAAGGGAAGAGAAGGTAGGCACTTAAACCGGCTGAAACAACTGTGGGGAACTACAGATCTTTCTATGGCAGAAATCAACACAAGTATGTCACTGGTCCTGGAGTTCATGCATTCTTTTAGATGGTTCATAAAGGTTACCCAAGTGCTTGAAATTCAGCATGTAACTAGGATACTCTCATATCTTCCTGAGAACCACACCTGGGATAATAAAGGTAAGCCACACCAACATGTCCCAGATGTTTTGGCATTGCAAAATACTTCTATACTGAGTCTTAAATTACCTTGTATCGTCCTGATGAGTAACCCACAGCAGAAGTGGCTGCACTTCAGCTGAGAACATACATTTCTGAAAGTTGTCTGGGAAGCATTAAGAACCTTAGAAAAAGAAGACATTTTTCTATGCCCTAAACTATTGACCTCCAAAATTGTAGATCACAGGCAGGCTGGCCAAAAAGTGTGTACAGTGCTGCTCAGGGCTGTAAGAGCTTCAAAATTTGAAACTGGATCTGACAAGGGAGGCAAATGGGATAATCAGCCCTTAATATTGCAGTACTGTATTCACAATGACTGTGGATCTGTTCTAGCAATTGTGAAAAAACCTTAAGCTTGATAAATATCTTCAGTCACTGTAATAGATCCATCAGAATAGTGCGGCTCAAATTAGAGGTTCTACCTTACAGTTCATACCTTAAAAAAACCAAAATGGTACTGGACGCCTCAAAGGATTAAAAACTTACAGAAATTTGCAAGGGTCAAAAGAAGAGCAATCTGAAACCTGCTTCTCATCCACCAGCCTTCCCTCAACCACTTGTAATGCAAAGGACATTAAGCTGTTAATGGGCACACTCAACCTTTTGCAAGTTCTAAGGATTCAGTTTCACTTTTATTCTGCCACACCTCTGAAACCACTCTACTTCTCCAGGTCACAGCTCACAAACCACACAATAATGCAAACGTGCAGCTTTCCTAATTGCTTAGCTTCTTCAACTGTCACTCAGTTCTTCTTCTCACAACTCTATGAATTATGTCCAGCAACATCAAATTTCTGAAATACCACACATGATTCAAACACTAGAATACATCAACAACACTCCTTTCAAATTCAGATGAGTTCATAGAGATGAAGAAAATCATAAAGTTTAGCTCTTTTCTGCCTCAGGAATTATCAAGCTAAACCAAGTGATTAAATAAGCTCCCTTCATACTTCAATTTAATAAAATTATTTCCATTCCAAGAGAATATTTTTTTCCCCACACGAGCAGTGATAAATCTGTCAATGCAGGAAACAGCCAGAAACCCAGGACACTCTCCTTCAACTACGCTAGGGCAGCAAACCAACAGGCAGATTACTGCTCTGTGAACGGGGGAAGACTTCCTCTTTAGTGCAAGAGGTAAGGAACTTGCAAATACACAGGTGTCAGACACCCTGGCATATTTTACTTCTGACAAGTTGGAAAGGATAAAAAATATAAAACTCAGATTATGAACTATCTCACAGCCTCACTCATCTTCCTAGTAAGATAATTCCCTTCTTCTCCATAGACTCATTTTACATTTGCCCTTTTTAGTTCACGAGTTGGAAAGCAAAAAATATCTTCCTGGAACACAAACATTAGGCGCAACAATACAAAGATACATCCATGACTGATACACTTGATACTTGTTCCCTCTGTATCCTATAGTGCAACTGCTTTTGCTACATACCTAGCATGATAACAGATAATACACCAAGATACTGTTTAATTTGCTGTTGTAAACCTCTATTTCCATATGCCTCATGGACAACTCCTTGGTTTTCTCTCTCTCCTCCCCCTCCTCCTCAAATCTTGTACTTTCATCTCTTTCAGACATTCCTGCTTCTCTTGTCTCTTCTCTCCACACTGAAGTTGAGATTATTTTTCATAAGCTCAGAAAAGATACTTCCACCATTTCCTTTTGCCTTTAAGTTGAAATTCACCCTGTTATTTCTTACTGTTTCTAACCTGTCAGAGGACTGCTAGTCCTGATGTGCACTACCATGGAGCTTATGCTCGAAGCCAATAATCATGGCAACAGTTCTGAAACTCAGCTTCAGAGAGCCTGTGTCAGTTTTTAACAGCACAGTGACTTCATATTAACATCAAAATTAAAGTCATACCCAAGTGACAGAACACAATAGAGAAGTCTTACACAAAACAGCATAAAAATTTCCCTTTTCTGCTGTGATTCTGCGTTAAAACAGCAAAAAGGTTAACCACCAACTTCTGCAACCTCGCCTGTCACAGCAGTATGTCATGACAATTTGACACGTGGAAAGAAACAGAGAGAGGATAAGGTTATTTCTTCCCCCCTTACATACCTCTGAACACCACGAGGAATCCCCAGCTTCTTGCCCAACAGTCTCTCACTACAGCAGTCCACAAGCCTCTTGAGGGTGTACAGACACTCACGGAAGGTGGAGAAAAAAGGATAATGACTAAGGATGCACAGAGAAGTCAGGGTGCTGTTCCGAGAACGATGGCTGCCTTTGACCAGACGCTTACTCTGCGGTGACCGATTCACATCTGGGGTAGGCTCTGTACTTGGGGCCTGCAGTGAAGAACCACTCTCTGAACTCTCAGTGCCCACATCCTCTTGGGGTGCAGATGCATCCCCAGACTTGGTGACTTTCTGTCCCTCCCGAGCTCGATGTCCTCCTGTGCCTTCTCCCTTCTCCTTGGGTACTCGCTTCTGGAAGGAGCGGTAGAAGTTGACACAGATTCCATAGCGAATGACACCTGTATCCTTGTCTGTGAGTGTGAAGACAAAAGAAGTGTCATCACGGAAGCTCATGCGCTTCTGCCTCACACTCAGGCATCCTTCCGGCTGGCAGAAGAACACAACGTCAGGTGGTAGAGGAAAGTCCACATGGTCTTCTAGAGGATAACGTCGTAGCAGCTCAGGAGTCTGAGCAACACTATCACTACTTGGCTGCCTGCAAAAACAAACAAAACAAACATAAAACACCAACAAGCACATAGAGTTAACTAATGTCAGGAAAAAAATTTTGTCATCTCACTATTAACACGTCAGGGCCCTACAAGCTCAGCTTCATCTTTGGTTGTTCTCAACCCTAACATCCAGGGGAAATGCAGCGTCTCATCTACAGTTCTCAGTCTAGCACAAGCCCAACAACCACAAAAAGGTTCAATAGAAAAGGCCTACACCATCATTATAAAGGCCCAACAAAAAGCCACTCTGTTCAAATCAAAAAAGAAGTCAAAAAAAGGACTTTCAGGAGTGGACTGTTCTCAAGGGAATACTGTACTGTCACATTTCCCTGACTTTGATTTCCAAAATGAGTTTAACTGCATGGGTCAGGGAATATTTGGGTAGAAAAGACACTTTCCCTTCTCCAAATATAGTCAGATGAGAATCCAATGGATGATCAAGATGAAAAAAAAAATAATCAGAAAGCTGAGAAACTGAAAACTGAGAAACCAAGGATTTCCTAGAAAAGGGCTTAAATAAATGATGGAGTGATATGGTATGATATTATGGGTAACGCTCTAGATCTCACTATAGCCCTGCAGAACAGTTATAAGTGCTCTTATAAGAAGCATTCTACAGTACCAATAACATGCGGACCTGTGCCCCCTTGTTCCACCTATCCCACATCCCTGGAATTTATGTTGACCTATAAAGGAAGACACTTGAACTGTTTCTTGTGTGGTTTCTAGGAATAATTTATCAAAGTATCCTGCCAAGGCAAACAAAGGAAGCTGCCGAGGTAGGAGTAAAACTCCAACAGTCTCCTTCTGGCCTGACCCCTTTGCTATTAAGTTCCGACATTTTCTACAGTAATAAGGATTTAGTAAACAAAAAAAGACAAGTATTAATAAAATGCTTTTAATTTACAACAGAAAATCACTGCCGTAAGTAGTTCTGCTTACTGCAGTCCTTTCAAACAAACAAAAAAATCAATTAAATTAAACAAAATGTAAACATGCTTTAGTAAAAAGACAGACTGGTAACAAATCAGAATTCATGCTGCCTGAACAGTTAAATAACAAAATATTGTAGGAAAAGAAAATAAGAGCTCTACCACCTTTTATATATTAGTGCATACAACAAATGCATCATCTAACAAGGAAGAAATGTCAAATAATATTAGTACTGCTTCAAGAGCCTGCTTGGCTGTAAATAGTTAAAAAAGTCACCAACGAAGTACCAATGAATAAATTGTAAGCTCATGCCTTCGCAGTAATACATACTTAAGACAGAAAGGCAGTCAGACATTCAGAAGAATTACATCTAACAAAACGGAATACTTCCAAAAGACATCAGCTACTGATGTACTGCAGATTATAAGATGTAAATAGGAAAAGCCAAGTGGACCACCTTAGGAATCTGCAGTGGAAGCTACTTCAGTCAACTCCACCTCCTGTCATTGGCAGCTGTTGAAGTGCTCAATGAGACAGCAGCCTTCTAAGAAGTAGCAATCTAGTAACTACTGCCTAGCAAAAAGCAAGAGTAGTATGGAAGTCCAGAACTGATGCTAGCAAATCCTTAATTGAGAAAAGATGACACTATAAGCATTACTGGAAGAGGCAGTTAACATTTCTTCCTTCATTTCCTAGCCACTTTCTGACCCACATACTGAAAACTGGGTTATTTTTCCCCACAGACAATGAGAAAATAATTAAACTATTGAATTACTCTGCCCGTAAAATACAACAATAAAACAATTATTACTTAGGAAATCACTTGTGTCATTTCCTCCACTTAGTCTCAACATTGCACTCAAAGCATTTCAAAAAGAAAGTAGGTAAAGCAACAAGCTGATACGCAAAAACCACTTATGTTTGGAAATGAAAGTTCAGTACACTTCATAGCACACCCGTTAAATAGAGTCACAGAAATTTATCACATAAACTGAAAGAAGAAAAATAATATTTGCTGAGCATCTGCACATTAGACAAAAAACCAACCCCACATTTCATACACTCCTTAAGTAGTCAAGCATAACATTTGATTAATTGGTAACTAAGAAGACTTAAAAAAAATTAAAAAAAGAAAGAAAAGCATTAATGTAGTTTCTGTGAGGATAAAGCATCAGAAGGAGAATCAGACAAGTAAAGCAAATTTCAGACTTTTTTTCAATTGAGTTTAGAGATTACTCTTCAAAAGCTAGAAAAGAAACCCCTGCTAGCATTTTACTTACATTCAGCTTTTGGTACTTTCAGTTTGTGCATCACCCTGTTCTGATGTCAGCAGAAGCAAAGCCGATCAGACATACAAGCTACCAGAGAGTCACATATAAATTGGCTACTCTTAGTCACCCTTTGTAGACCCTTGAAGAGGAGGATGCAAACCACAAGTTAAAAAGCTCTGACTGCAGTAGTATCTTTCCAAAAATGCCCTAGTTGTAGTGCATGCCTTCTGCATACATTCCAACAACACTTCCCATCACAAAGTATAGCCTCATAAGTGCTTTTTGTTCCCACTCTACTGCCTACACAAAAGCTCAGCTGAGAATCTTTCACATTACCTGGCTCCGATGATAACAAGGTAGTCGAGTAACCGAGGGCAGCTTTTCTTTTTCTGCACCATTGTCCTTGATCCCTTCCTATGTCATCTCAGTGAATTCCCGTTCATCAACCCAACTGCCAGTTGTCCAATCAGCTGTGAGCAACTGCCCCGGGGAGCAATTCACTTGGAGATGTCCAGCAAGTTCAGTCTATAATCAAGAAAAGCAAGGATGTCAGAGGCACAATCAAGAGCACCAAATCTTTCTAGCAAGATCTGGTTTCAGCAAAGAAACAAAATGCAGGAGGCAAGCAGAATTACAGTTTGTGTTGTTAATGGGAACACAGGAAATAAATGGTAAATGCAGGGTTATCATCAGTGCCAGCTGATATTTCACTTCAGGTGGAAATAGGAGCAGCTTTCCAAAGAACATACACGCAGCAAGTTGTGTGACTATATTTAGAGCAAAATGACAAAAAGTGCAACTCAGAGCACACATCACGTGCAGAAATACAGCAGGAGCAGAATAAGGCATTGCCTCCTTGGTATGATGGAATGCAAAAAAATAAAAAGGAAATTCAGTGGTTTTGTTGTTCATTTTTTACTATCATGAAATAAGGAAATTGAACATACCCACATAAGCAGAAAGAGATGAAAAACACATGAGAAGTACAAGAGAATCACACAAATGACCACAGACAAGCAGAGGAAGCCTATCAACGGCAAAGAACTGTTCATGAAGCAGTTTAAGGCAGAAGAGTTGTCTAGGCAAATCCCTAGGATTCCCACAATCTTTGGAAAGCAGCCTTAACCAGCAACTAATCACAACCGAAGAAACAACTGCAGCCTGGTAAACAGAGTAGCTAAAGAATGGGTAACTCCAAGAGGAGCCCTGTTGAATATAAAGGATCGTATCCTCCCAAACTTGGCTGCAGCCTGCAGCAAGAATGATGGATCTCCACAGCCCCAAGTGACTGCAATCCCTGCCCTCTTCTCCTCTCACAATACAAAACTCCATGCTGGGGCTCGGAAGAGCAGAGTTGCTTCCTGAAATTTATACTGAAGCTTCTTTCACCAGCTTTATTGAATTTCCTGAGTCTTGTCTATCTCCTCTTGCTTCACCATTTACTCTTCATACTCATGCCTTCTACAACAGCTACTCTCTCTCATCTTATCATAGAAAAATCTTAGCACAACTGGTATTTTACCGCAGCATTACTATTTGTCAATAATTATGCTTAATAGGCAATCAGAATTCAGTAAGCACTGCTCTTTCCAATCCCACCAATGACAGCTCATGAGTGAGGACCAGGACTGATACCAGTTGAAACCAACACTCTTCTTTCTCCCCCCTTCCCTGTGCCACTTCCATTTTTACAACGTATCCACCGAAAGTGTTCATGCACTGGGAGCAAGCAGCCAAGGGAGTAGGATCGAAGAACTACACATGGAGCTTACTTCTCTACAACCAACAAGGTAAAGTAGGTTCCTCCTCAGATTTGCTTCTATTCTTCCTCTGGATTTTACAAACTAAGTACACTGGACCAGAAAGAGATCAGAGATTGATGAAGAATTTTCAGTCATTTATTCTGTTTCTCCCTTTTCACATTAACATTTGAAGCTGAACTGAGAATATCTTGACCCTGAGATGTATAGGCTTTGACATGATGGTCTGTTCTCAAGCTGCTTTAACTCCAGATGATTTTTCTGAGCAGAGCCCCTGCAGTGTGCTTTCCTCTGCACAAATATCTTGGATCCAGCCCTCAGAAGGTTGAATTGTCAAGCAGTGTTTGGAACTCCCTGCAGTTGCAGCTCAAGGAAGCAAAAAACAGAAGTGAAGGCTACCGTGGAAAGCTACTGCAGAAACCCATCCCATTGCAGGGATCAGCACTGTTTACCCAGGCACTCAGGAGGTCAGTTTAGTGAGAAAATTTTGGTGAGAATGAGCACTACCCACATACTGCAGCAGCATCAGCAACACTCAGGAATTGGTGCAAGCTGACAAAGGTGGCCAGACACAAAGACAGAGGCTAGAACAGGAACCAATCCATGGCATTCTAGTAACTGGGGGGAAAAAAAAAGTGCTCAAAACTTCTATTTATTGGCACTATGCCTATTTTCAAAATTTCCAGAACACCTGCTTTTAGGTTGTATCAGAACTTCTCATAGGAGAAGCTGTGCAGTATTCTGCAAGCTCCTCCCAGAAAGAAAGGCTTACATAAAGACACACAACAGGAAACGCATCACAGCACAGGATGGACAGAATAGCATGAAAAAATTGCACTAGACTCTTTATCAGACTAGAGACATCTGTGTCAGACCAGTACCCAGCACCAGCCCTCACAGACATGAATGCAGCGTCCTTGTCTCATCTATGCCTTAGAGGCACCAGGCTTATTTTAAGTGTCTTCTATTTGCACAGAGCTGGAAGAACAAAATCAGTGAGCAGAAGAGTTTGTAAATGAATAATCTGAACTCCAGATTTGACAGCCCAGACTTACACTCACCTATGTGAAAGTTTTCATGAATTCAAATGCATGTTTGCTCTGAAGAATGGTATGAAGACAGCAGGAAATCATGCTGCAACAGGCAGACGCTGAGTCCAACCTTCCAAGTACTCCTTCCTCAGTTCAGGATGGTAGCAGAATGAGGTCCATCCTGCCACTGTTTCCAGCTTTCATCTGATACAACAAATGCACTGCACAATTCAGCAGCATCTTAGTTTATAAATCAGCATCAGACAATACAGCTTACTGACTGCGTAAGTAAAGAGCACAGAGTGGGACATCAATTTGTAAGTGAAAAAAGAGGACATTTGTGAAGGACAAAGTGAAAATTGCGGGACAGAAGCCATAGGAATTCTGGTTCACTGAAATGTTATCTTGCAAAAGACTGGATTACAAACCATGTCCAGAAGGAACAAACTTTTCAGTTCTAACATGTCATTGGAACATCTTGGATTTCTATTTATACTCAGCTAAGACAATCTGTACCCAGTTCAGGTCTCTAGTGAACCTTAGTGCACTGTTTATTGTGAAATCAAGATACTTCATACCAATCAAGCTAAACTGGAAGCTGAAGCAAACACGAATGTGGCCAGGAGTTTCAATGCCCACTGCTGGCTGCATTACACTTCCTTTGGCTACATTATGCACCCTGAGTACGTCGAGTGAGCTGTCTGCTTGGCTCCCAGAAATAGGAGCACAGAGCTCAGGACCAGCCAACCTCACCTGTGTGGCCAGGAACCCCACTTCACTCTGGTAGAAGTGAAACCAACAAAGTCTGAAGAACAATACAAACTACTCATGACAGTTTTGACCCATTTTTAGACATTTTAGTTATCTTGAAGGGAACTTTTATCACTGAAGCTTCAGTTACTTCTTCCCAGTCTTTTTCAAGTGATTCTGTGTATTTCCAGCCATTACTTCTGCTCTAGCACGGATTCTTTTTACTTATACTAAGCTTTTGAAGAAGCAGACATACAGTACCCACCTCACATGAGCCATTTTACAGTTTCATTGCTTAACAGTTATATAAAACTCTGCTGGCAGTTTTATCCTTAAAAATACGCAATTTCCCTAGGAAACCCCTTATGCTGTTTGTTCTCTATCCAGATGCTACAGAGGTCCTGCAAGCACAATGAACACAGGCAGAGGGCAGGTGGGTCCCGATGAGATGCATCCCAGAGTTCTGAGGCAACTGGCTGATAAGAGTCTCTGAGCCACACTCAGTGGTATTTGGAAAGATCTTGGGGACACTAGTGGATGGCAAACTGGACACGAGCCACCAACATGCCTGTGCAGCCCAGAGAGCCAACTGTATCCTGGGCTGCACTAAAAGAAGCGTGGTCAGCAGGCCAAAGGAGGTGATCCTGATCCTCTGCTCTGCATTGGTAAGATCTCACTTGGAGTACTGCATCCAGATGTGGAGTCCTCAGCACAGGAGAGATGTGGACCTGTCCAAGCATATCCAGAGAAGGGCCATAAAAATGATCCAAGGGACAGACCACCTCCCCTACACAGACAGGCTGAAAGAGCTGAGGCTGTTCAGCCTGGAGAAGAGAAGGCTACAGGGAGACCTGATAGCAGCCTTTCAGTATCTAAAGGGGAGTTAGAAGAAAGGACAGACTATTCATCAGAGTCTGCTGTGATAAATTACAGAATTGTAGGTGTTGGAAGGGACCTCTAGAGATCATGGAGTTCAACCCCCCTGCCAAAGCAGCTCCCTAGCCCAGATTGCACAGGTAGGTGTCCAGGTGGGGTTTGAATATCTCCAGAGAAGGAGACTCCACCACCTCTCTGGGCAATTGTTCCAGCGCTTCATCACCAGTACTGTGAGGAAGTTCCCATGCACATTTGTGTGGAACTTCTTGTGCTTCAGCTTGTGGCCACTTCCTCCCATCCTATTGCCATGCAATGCTGAAAGGACAAGGAGAAACTGTTTCAAACTAAAAGAGAGGAGATTTAGATGTTGGATTCAGGTTGAATATAAGGAAGAAACTTTTTACATTAAGGGTGGTGAGGCAATGGAACAGGTAGCCCAGAAAGGTGGTCCCTGGAGACATTCAAGGATGGTTCTCTGAGCAACTTGATCCAGCTGTAGGGATCCCTGTTTGTTTCAGAGAGTCTGTTTGATTAAATGACCTTTTAGGGTTCTTCCCAACTCAAAAGATTCTATGATTATAGATTCTATGGGCTGAGAACACCTTCTCCTGAACCTGATGGAAGACATTGACAGAAGGTAGAACAATTTCTGAGGTCAGATCTGGATGGACTTGCTATACTGGTGTAGCTGCTTCATTTTTTTGTCACCAGTCACCTTGCCAAGACCGCAGTGCATGACTCTTAAACAGATAGTAGCACTTGGGCACAACGGAGAGGGATAAAGAAAAAGCACTTTCAAGTACTGCAAATCTACCTAAAATAGGTGATGTTATATTATGAAATACCTAGCATATATGACATACCTAGCATGGGTAGCCCATGATACACTGTGAAACACCTTAGCCGTAGTCGTAAGTCTAAGAAACAGCCCAGGAGAGAAGAGGATCACAGGTACATTCTAAAAGCATCCTCCATGGAGGACAGCAACACCTGTGTCAGTAAGAGTTCCCTATGGATAAAGCACCAAATGCATCCCAACAGCTTCCACTTTCCACATATCCATAAAGGCTGAGGAAAAGGACATGCTAAACTGAACTGAAAAGTTAGAGAACGAAGTGTGAAAACAGTTTTGGTAATACAGAAAGACATCCTCAGAAGCTCTTAGGAAGAATGTGAATAATGCAGATTTCTTTCCTACTGCGGAGCAATATTACTTCTTTGCTCTACTGAAGACATGCACACAGTACCGATGCATCTTCAGTCTGCACAGCAATATCCCAGCAAAATGGAGGCAGCTTGCATAGACAGACTTAATACGATCAGAATTAGCCCACAAGCAGAAGTATCGCACAGCAGAGACAGGAGCCTTTCTACAGCATCACAAGACTGAAGCCAGCCTGGCTCAGGTTCTCGGCTGCTATGGTAACAGATCTGGCATATGCTGGCCCTTCAGCTGCTTCTTTCCTTGCTTTCCCCCACTCCAGCATGGGTAAAGCAGCCTGCTGCACACAGGAGACCACGCAGCCACCACATATGCGCAAGCTGTAAAAGCAGAGCTGCAGGTAATCTGATTCAGCTCAATCTCCATAGCAACCCAATCTTCGTGCCCAGATCTCAGCGTGCTGGATCTATTTATGGCACAGCTCCACCCCTTGCACCATGGCTCCCGGCACTGCCACCAGGCCTCACCCCAGCACAAGGACTGCCAGGGTACGCTCTGACTGACCCCAGCAGTGCAGGCCCCGAGCAGGTGGCAGCACTGCATCCACAGTGTACTAAAAGCCTTCCTGCCAGCAAGGTTTTCCATGTGCACAAATGCTACGTGTATCAGAAGCTACTACTGGTCACTGAAAGCAAGGACCCTCTGCCGCTGATGAAATCCTCTCCCCTACGTACACACACAGTGCTTCTGCAGGCAGCTGCTCCTGCTGGTTCCTTACCGCTGCACAAAAAGTGTGCCTGCACAAACACGTGATCCTAAAAGGAGCTTGTAGATGGCAGAAAACACACAGCAGCCCTTGTCCCAGGGGCATGGCTGCATCCAGCAGCAGGTGTTTGCAAACTACCTGGCTCAGGCATTCATCTGCTAATTGTTTCCAAAAAGAAGAAAAAAATTACAAACAAGAGCCCTGGAATTGGCCTTGAGAGACAATAGGGTGGGAAAGCTGGTACGTGAATACTGTTATCCATTTTATTCTACTGCACTCCTGGGGAAAACCATCAACAATAAAGTAATCCTGGAGAAGCGTAGAAGCGTGCCCTTTCATGTTACTCGTCATTATCACAAAAATAACAACAGATTGCAGCCTCAGCCTTGCCTTCACTAGGAGCCCTTTGATTTAGGCAGCAGACCTTACTCTCCTCCCCTCTTGCAGATCACAAGTAACCATCTCACAGAACAGGAATTCTGGCACAAAGGCCCTCTGCAAACCCAGCCAGTCCTCCTGCGCCACGTGGCTCATGGTTAAATTCATCTTTTAGGTAACATAAATCTCTGGAGATTTGCAGCAGGGAACAGCAATGTAAGCACTTTGGCTCCCTGCCTTTTACTTCTTCCAAATCCGTCCATTTCCCCATTCCTTGCACAATATCACCATCACCTAATACTAAAGCTGCATCATTTAGTTCTCCCTCATCAGCTCTTTATCAATCCTCCGATCTCCACTAGCATCTGCTCATACACTTTGCAAAGTGACAATAAGTAATAAAATAAAATTAAAAAAAAATCAAAACCTACAGAAAGCCCCTGAACTAATTTAGTTTCACCTTCCGCAGCCACTGTGGGATTATGCTCATTTCCAAACTGGAATGGCTTCCAACTTGAGTCCTGAGCTAAGAAACCTCCTCAGCTGCTGCAGAGCAGCCCAGGCCCCTCCATCAGCTTGGCACAGGACAAGTCAGCCACAGTGCCCCCAATATGGACACCAGCAATTTTTTTTCCAGAAGCCTGACAAGGCAAATGCACAGCCATAAAAAATTAATAAGACAACAGAGCACATGGTATTTAAATTGCGAGAACTGCTGGGCGCAAGCGCAGCTCCTAAATTATTCAGTCTTCGCTCTGGCCCATCTGCCCCCAGTTGTGGGGGCTCAGAGAAAGCCCTTCTGTGAGAGGGGAAGAGACTTGAGGCAGACACACTGCCAGGAGGCAGTGACCAGCAGCCTCCTTTTGCATGCAGGTTTCACGATGTGCCACGACTCCCTGAGGGGCACCACCCCTGGCAGGCACAGGAAGCCACTTCTTACCTGGAAGCGGGCTGCAGTGGGACAACTGGCGGGCACCTTAGGATTTCTGCATTAAAGCCACACTGTGTATGAGGCTGAAATGGGGCAAACTCAATCAGCAGAAACAGCGACATGTTGAGAACGGGAAAATAAACACGAGTCTTTGAAATACATTAGTTATTCAGCTGTTCTCAGCCACAGCACCGGTACCCACAAGACTGTAGCACTTCTGCCTTACCTCACTGTCTCCCTCCGTGTGCCACCCACCTTAATTACTCCTTCTGACTACACGCCTTCCCCTTCTTTTCATAAACACTGGGGAAGAGCTGAAATTCCTACTCCTAGACTGATCCTACTACTACTTTTTGTGACAAATGATAGTACCAGCTGCTCAAAGCTGCAAGCAGAGCCAAGGGACAAGCCCACTCTCTCCCTGCCAGAGCTGTGCTAGGTGGGACGTCGTGTTGCACTCACCCACACGTAAACACGAATGAAGCGAGCTCTGAGCCAAGAAGAGACAGGAACAGCCACCAGCACCACTCATGGCCAGTGAGGGGCAGAAGGAGCTGAGGGGGCCTCCCAGAGTCACCCCACCAGAGGGACAGGAAGCACCACACCCACTGGGTCCATCAAATGAGTCAGAAGGGAGAAGCAAGGTGGTCTGCAGGAAGAACACAAGTGCTCCAAGCATGGTTTAACCGCTACTGAGCGGAAACTGATGCAGGCACTGCAGCAGAGCAGCTCAGTGCTCTTGTGTGAAGTAATTCTGATGAAATCCAGCAAGTATCTTCATCACCAAAAGCACTCCCGCTATCTGATGAGACACGATGAGACAAAGGAAGCAAAACTTTCCACCCCATGCCACAGAAGCCTCTCTGGTGCAAGTCAAACCATTCCTGGCAAGCAGATGCAGCAAAACTGGTGTCAAAGCCACACATAAGGTGAAGAACAACCACCTGATACAGGCAGTGGGAAATTCAGTTAGCATAAAAACAGAAGTAGGACGCAACAAAGATGGTTACATGGATGATAAAGGGCTTGCAATTCTGTGCAACTCTGCTGTTGAACTCATAGACATGACAAAGAAAAGTCACAGAGAAAGAAAAAAGGCTGCTCTGCTTATAAGATAACACTCAGTTCTGGAGGGCATCAGATGAGCTCCTGCCAATCTGGATTTCTTTGCCCCACACGTAAAAAAACAAGGTTGATATCCCAATTCTCACAGATATTATTTAGGGGAGGTATTCAGAAATTATAAACAACACAGAAGAGAGAAATCACAACAACCATCAAAGGTCTGACCCAAGGCAAGGCGATGACCGGTTCTTGTTTGAGGACTGCCCCAGCTGTGAGCACTGAAGGCTGTGGAAGAAAACCATGAACCTTTGTTCCTTGCTGCCACACTGACGCAGTTTTTTCTCACGTTGCCCTAGAAAAGCACCAGTCTCACACTTGACTGCAGTCCCCAAGAACACAGCAAGAGAAATGCCTCAGAATAGGAACTGTGGGTGCACACAAGCGGCTCTTCTTACTTCTACATCACTACGAGGGTTCTGCTAGCAGATGAGAAAAGGAAATGTAGTAGCAATTAACACAGTGCCTCACAACTCAGAGGTTTCTGACCTCAAAATGCACAGCCCCTCATTTGGGAGCCCTCAGCTGTGAGGAAATGCCAGATCTCACAGCAGCACATGGACCTTTCATCAGCATGCTGGGCGTGCAGTTTTAGTCAGTCTAGCTCTGAGATACAACCCCGCAGCACGTTTCTTGATTATCAACAGTAATTTTCATGAGCTCACAACAGACCTGAAAGCTCCAAATGATAGGAACCTCATATCTCTCAAATTATTTTCTAAGACTAGCAGAATTACACAGGCTCAGTTAGAGAGCACGCAGAAGGTCATCGCCATGCTTCTTCACAGCTCTTAAAGCACAGGAGAAGCTGCAAACCCTCCCACGATCAAACAAACACCACAGTTATTCCACAGATTACCAGATTATCCCACTAAGAACATTCTCTTCCAGCCGAAGCCCTGTGCTGCTTATTTTTATTTCACTTCTTGTTAGGTCACCAGCAATACTTTTCCTTCATGAGAATTTATACTTTGAGAAAAATGGAGATTGCGGAGGTAAATCTTACACATTAAGATTTGATTTTAGCTTCTAAATGCTTTCTTACATATTAAGAGTTCATCTTGTTTCTACTACCTTTCCTCACTTCTGCAAACCCCCACTCATGAGCTGCATTCTGCATTTTCTGCCTTTGTGCTGAGTAACCAGGGAAAGGCTTTCTAGCAAAGGGGATGCACAGAAATGCAATGCACCTTACAGGAAACATATCCTAAATGTCTCAACAGTAAGGCCAGAGGACACCCACAGCAATTACTCCAGGCTGTAACATATGTATAGTGGAAAGTAAGTGAAGCATTCAGCTCCATACCTACCTGTGAGGAAAGTATCACTTTCCGCCTTGTGGGCAGGTGGCACTACCCCCCCACGTAGTCAAAGTGCTACAGTGTGTCATGGTAACGTATCCATGGATAATGTCAGCTGTAATACCAAGTGACTCAAATTTACACCGTTACTATTCCATACATATTTGTTTTTTCAACTGACTCACTGCACAAGGTCTTAAGCAGCCCAGACTGAGCACCTTTGCAGAGGTACTGACTAACACATCCCACCTATACCTAGTTAGGTGATTTGATAAGGCAAGACGACAGGGAAAGAGCCACAAATGATGAGCCTCCATGCCCTGAACCCCAAGTCAGACCTAATCAAAACCAATTTTAATTTAATTTAGAAAGATGATACAAACAGCATTCTAAGCAGAAACACACTGATGCCTTCTACAGAGCCATCAATCCCGATATCCAATAAAGGAAAAAGCTACTTTGGCAAGGTTTACTGTTTAACATCTCTCAAAGCTTTATTTCCCCATCCCCAGCATTCTTCTGAGGCAGACTGAGGCTGGACTTCATCACAGATACAGCCTGTCTCCTTCCAAAGGAACTGCAGAATGGCATCAAGGCTGCAGAACAGGTTGGCCCCACAGAATATTTACTTATGTTTTTCTATAAAAACTTGGAACCAGAAGACCTTGCTACAGAGCCTTCAGTTCACTGCCATGCAAAGCTCACCATCACACACACACCAACAGAAGGGGCTGTGCTGTGTGCCTTGTGCAGAGATTCTGTCAGAGGGGACATGATTTTCCTTTTTGTCCAAAACAGTTTTAAAAGTAACAGTGTGAAAACCAACACAAACTCGCAACTTGCAAGAGGACAATGTTAATTTGCTGTAAGCACAGAAATCCTGACTTTCTGCAATAGCAGAGAAGCACATACAAAAAAATTCAGTGAAGACAAAACTACATTATTTTCTGAAGAAAAAAAAAGGTGTGCTAGAGACTTGGTGATTTTGCATTTTACTATGCACACATTAAGATGAGTGAGAAGAGTATAATTAATTGCAAAGTGATTGAACTGGATTTGAGAGCTGCAAATTTTCCAACTATACAGCAGCATGAAGCAAAAGGACAATCTAACAGCTCTAATGATCGATCGCTCTGCAATTACATAACATGCCATCAGATGATGGCGAGATGGGATCTTGCAAGAGCTGCATTTTTGCTGTGCTGGTCGCCCTGGTGTGTCGGGGTTGCAGATTTTCATTGGTGCTGAAAATCGCCAGCACTTCTTGTGCCTGCCCAAAATAGTTCCCAAGGCTGAACCAGCACGAAGGCCAAAAATGGAGACGCTTCCCGACCAACCTGTACTTGAACGACATCGCGTTGGCTTCACACGTCCCTCGGGACCCCAAAACATGCTTACGTGAGGATGAGCGATGCCGGGAGCAGCACGGCAAGGACGCAGCGAGCAGGTGAGCACACGCGCTGCCCCGGGCTGCGCGGAGCCCCCAGGAGAGGGCTGACCTCACCGGGGAAGCACTGCGTGCTGACACTCTGCGGCCCATCCCTCCTCCCCGGGATGTCGGGGTACAGCGCGTGCCCGAGAGCGGCGCGACGCACGGGAACGCGCACGGGGAAAAGGGAGAGAAGGAAGGCTGGCAGCGGATGGGTCTGCTCCGGCGCTGTCATTCCCCCGAGCGCTTCGTTATGTGACTCCACACAAACAGCACCGCGCAGGGCTCCCGTGCCTGACAACGCGAGCAACACGGCACAGCGGGGACGGCCATTTCCAAAGGGAAAACGCTCCCGATTTGTACGTTATTTCTTAAGAGATTACCCAACGCAACGTGGATTTCCTATTCTATTGTGTCGGGAAATAAGAGGCTCCGCTGTTTGCAAACCGACGGTGTCCCCACAGGAGCACAGCCGCTGCCGCCGCCGCCGCCCGCGCCCCCTCCTCGAGCCGCCACAGCCGGCCCCGCGCAAGGGCTCGCTGTCCTCCGAGCATCAGCGCCGCGCCCGGCCCTGAGGCGGCAGGGGGCGGGCCGGGCCGAATCGCCTCAGGAGACGCCCGGCCCGTCTCCGAGCGAAAGCGGACCGCCCGCTTCCCGACGAAAGCCCGCGCTGCGCTGCTCCCCGCCCGCTCCCGCTCACCTACTCCGCCGCCGCTCTGCGCCGCCGCTCGGTCAGTTCCGCATCGAGCGCCGGGAGCGGGAGGGCGGGAGGGAGGGAGGGGCGGAACGAACCACACGGCGCGGCGGCGGGGGGAGGCACGGAGCTGCCGCCCGCGGGCGCTGTGCTGCCCTGTGGGGGCGCTGTGCTGCCCCGAGCGGTTCTGTGGGGGCGGCGCGCGGGGCCTGGCTGCCGTGAGCTCGAGGTTTGGCTTTGTGCGTTCATTCCGAGCTGCCGTACGCGACACAGCCCAACACGTTTATTAGCAAAACCAGAACGACTAAACTAAACCCCAAACGCAACCGCAATTCCAACCGCTATCCCAGCGGTTTAAAACAAAAGTGCAAAGCGGTTGAAAAAGAGCCACAACCTCGGCTTCGGCGTCCCATACCTGCGCTCTCACCTGGCGGAGGAGCTGGGACTTCCCCCTCCTCCCGCCCCACCCACGTGCGCAGGCTGCACAGGCCCTGCTGTGTCTCGGGCCCAGCACACTTGGTGCAGCGGGCATTGTACTGCAAGCACTGCAGCAACGCTGAGCTCGAGGCACTGCTGTCTCCTCGCGCCCGCTTACTGACCTCCCTGGGCTAGCAGCTTCCATTTGGGAAACAGCAATAAAACCAGACCTTAACCCTGTACTCGTTTGCAGCTAAAACATATATAAGCCAAGACATGTACAGGCAATAGTCTTCACAACATGCACTTTTATCCACCTCTTTGTTGGCTACAGCACACAGGAAGGAGCATGTTGCACTAAAATCCCTCTCTGAAGCTCAAAGAACCTGCTCGGGGTTGCTCTATTACTTATTTCACTACTTCCTGCTCCTCCCCAACCTATACCCTCACTTTCTTATTAGCCTGGAGTTTGTTACACCAAGAATTTACTCCACTTTCCTCCAGTCTAATGATAGCATCAGAGAATGTCAAAATCCTGTATTAGGCTTTATTCTTTTATATAAACATTAACATTTCTCAAACAGATTAGTTAAAAATACAGATTTAAACAAGATTTTTTTTTTTTTTTTGCAATTGCAATGAGTTATAAAAAACAACAGATTATTTTACGGATTGTTACAAGTGCTTTACAAAGGTGCAGAGTGAAGGCCAGTGGCAAGGGACCAACCTCAAGTGCAAAATGGACACAATACCCTCACCATGGGCATAGCGCTCAGATAAACAGCCAAAACAAAAAACAAAACAAAACAAAAAAACAATCCAACACGAGCCATGTGAATGTAGGCTCTCAGGATGCTCACCAGGCAAGCAAACAGACCCCTATGACAGAGAAGACTCATGAGACCAAACTACCAGAATACTTCAGGTTACATCTCTGAGATCAGCCATAAAAGATGTTGTTTCTTGAAAAATAAGGAACATATTTTGGAACAGTATGTTTATCTTGTCAGACAACATATTGCTTTAAGTCCTAGAATACTTCTGGATGTGGATGCTTAAGAACACGGGGCATAAATCCAGTGTGGCTCTCACTGCGCCCAAAGTGAAGAAAGGACACGAGACCCAAGTGTCCTTCTAAAGCAGTTGGCACTCCTTATACAGCAGGGACCTCCATATCCCATCACAACCACTAGAACCTCGAGAAAGTACCTTGGAAAGACTTTGGCATGAGGAAGAAGATGCAAGCAGATGTAGTAACACGTAATATTGCTGCAGCCCACGATCTGAGAGTTGTGCAGCCCACAGCTTGTGCAATGCCCACATATTTCACTAAATGCAGTGTGTCCTCTCTCCTTGGCCAATACATCTTCTCACTCACCTTGGAACACATGCCACACGCTCCAAATTCTTGGAAGTTTTGGAGATCCTCCTACCACATCTACCTTGCCTAGGTACCAGTCCTTCCCACCTTCTCTTCTCTTCCACCCCTAAAGATAGAAAAAAAGATCTATGCCCTGATTTGTTCTGAACTAAAGTTTTCCAGGTGTTAGCAAGTCAAAGGTAAAGTGAACTGGCTGTGAATCAGCGTGAGACAGAACTGTGATATATTACATTAAAAAAAATATTCCCTACCTTACGCCTGACGTTTTTCTGGTGTACAAATGTTCCCTACCCAGAGGGTTTCCCTGTTAGACAAAGGGCACTACACATGTTAGAACTGCAGAATGGCCTAGGTTGAAAGGGACCTTAAAGATCATCTAGTTCCAACATCAGAAGAATCCTCTTTCCAAAGGAAGGCCAGAATGAAAGGGCAACTCTAGAGATGAAGTCTCACAGCAAAGAAATAACAGCTACTTCTCTTGGAATCTTTGTAAAGGGCAGTACATACAAAATATTTTATTTATAGGAAACCCAGTGAAACCCCTAGAACCTACACACTGACTTCCCTGAGCTCCTCAGATCCAGGTACACTGGGGACCCTGCATAAGCCTTTTGAGCTGGGTTACTCTCAATAGAGAGGGTTTGGCAAATTCCTGCAAATTCATTTTCATAATCAACGAGAAAGGAAAGGATCAACAAGCAAATCCCCAGGACATGCTTAGAAAAGAGAAAGAGACTGAAGAAAGAGGTGTATGTGTATGGAGAGAGTCTTCATTTCTACCGTTTTCAGATGTTTCTTGTTATTCATTCAGGGTGTGGGCACTACATCAAAACCAACCCCCATCATCTGATCTACCCCAGCTGCCTCCTGCATAGTCTCATTACAACATTGAAACCCCAAGCTCGTCACTCTCTGCACTGCCTAGCCCAGAGTTCAGTGCTTTGGAGAGGGGAGGCTGGCTTCTCGTTAGCAAAGGCTGGGACACGGCGTTATGTCGGCACATCAGTGCCCTGAGAGCATGCAGTCACTCATGCACATCCCAGATTTCTGAGAGCAGGGGAGGGAGTTTCTTGTCCTGCAGCCGTAGGGCGAACACCTGTTCGGAATGAACACTACTTAGTGTTCGAAGACTGACCAGCTTCATTAACATCCGTGGAAACATCAGGTGATCCTGCAGGGTCAGAAATTGACAGCTGTTAGTAAATCCACGCTAAAACTTCAGCTTTCACGAACAAACCTCACCACACCACTGTGCACGGCGCATTATAAACAATCCCAACTTCTAGAACCAGCATTATCCTGGAGGCAGCAGCGTGAAAGAACACAAATACTACACCATGCCCCAAAACTCCAGACTTTCCACGCTAGCAACTACAGAGCACGTTACAGAGCAGCAGGCTGTGACAGCTCACAAATCCTCCATTTACAGCTGCTATTACATAGCCACAGAAGGGAACAGCATTACAGCACAGGCAGCAAGAGATCTGTTCCTGACACTACTGTCAGGACTGTGCCTGCATAAACACAAATTCAGTTTGCATCTTCACCAGGGACGTTCCAGTCAGACACTTACATTTGGTCTGTTGATGCAAATGTAAGAATGAAGGGCTTCCACATAGGTGTGCTGCAGTCTCTCCACTAGGGACTGGTCCTGCACATTCGGTCGGTCTACCAAAAAGCAGGTTAGAAGTAAGCAGGTTGCTACAGGCAGCATCACTAGACTTGACCCTGGTCTAGCCTCAGTATGGCCCTTCCCCAAAACTCATTGAGCATTCACCCAGCACAGCTGGGACAGGCATTTGTGAATGCAGCAGCTATGTCAGTTTTCTCCAGCTGTTTATTTCTCAATCATGTCTAATGCATACAGGGAGTCAGATCTGATTCCTATAGAAGTATTCCTATGGAAGATGGTTATAGAGACCAAAAAGCACTATATAGATGTTTTTGGTCTCACATTTGTGTCTGACTGAAGGAGAAAAGTTGCCAGTTATTCAGGAGGGAATGGAAAAAGTTTCTCCAGCAGCTAAGCCAGTCTGAAAACAGGAACAAATAAATAATTCTGATCTTTCAGGTCACAAGACACAGAAAACAGATGCAAGGAGTAGATACAGCTTCTTCTCCTCAGAGCCCTTTCCTGACCTAGAACAATACCAGTCTCTCAGAGTACCTGCACTTGTCCACTAGATGTCACTCACGCCATGCTACCCATCGCACACCAGACACTAAACACGTTGAGGGTACAGTAAAATAGCAATTTTTAAATGAGGTAGATCTGATTTTCTCTTGAGGTAGCACTGGAAGATTCAGAACATAACACATACTCCCAGCAGAAGTAGTAACACGCTCATTCATCTTAAGACCTTACACCTTCTATTACTCCTCTGCTGTTCATAATCTTCCTTAACTGTTTCCTTTACCCTGCAACTCAGTGCTGCAGCTTTTCAGATCCTCCTGTCTTTTTACCTGCAGAGAAAATGTTGATGGCAATTAAAAGTGCATATTCAGCATCATTGAGTTGTAGCTCATTCATTCCCTTTGAGAACTCAAAGATGGGGTTAATGAACTCAAACTGCAGACCTGCAGCAAACAGAAGAGAAGAACGTAAGGGTCAGCAGTGGAAACTGCTCTTTCTCTCTCCAGTTCACAGAATAAGCTGTCAGAAACACTCTCAGTATGCCAGGGAGCAGGGAAGACAGGCAAGGAAGACACATCATCAGTTCTCAGTTAAGTCTATCCCAAAGTCAAAATCCCACAAGCATAAAATCTACACTTTCTATTCCACACCACCACCTCCTTCAAACCTGGCAGTCCTCTTGCTTTTAAATAAAGTTTTAACTCCATGCTTCTGATTCATCTGAAGTCTTGAGATGAAAAAACTCAGTTCCAAGAGCTGTGAACTATTCAATTTCCTTTAGCTCAAAAATCTGACAGCACTAAGGAAGATCCCAATCTACGCTTACAGTCACCTTCTCGGCAGCTGGACTTGATGATCTTGAAGGTTTTTTCTAACCTGAGCAAGTCTTTGATAACAGCCCAGCAGAAGTCCAATGACATTATGTCATATCACGTCTCCTTGTACTGCATGCTGTACAAACAGGCTGAAAAAACTACATTTTTCCCCTAAAACAGAATCCAAGTCTCATTTCCTGTAGTACAGAAGAGCAAGATGGAGTGAATCTCCCTGGCTACCTTCTTTTTGTCTTTCTAATAACATGAAGAAAAGGCTACCATAAATAGTGTCAAGGAAGAAACGTGTTTACTGTAAGCTGAAAAAGAAATAAAGTTCAGTTCCCCGGAGTTTTGCACCTTTGCTAGCATTAACATTTGAAAGTGCATTTGGATGGTGTGATGTGGCAGTAAGCTCCTACAAAGCCATCAGCAGCCTGGAGGTCTGAGACACCCTGAACTTGTCCATGGAAGGTACAAAGAATCACAGCAGCTGAGCCAGAGTCTTCTGAACCACTAAAGCTTTTTCTTATGAGAATGTAATGATTTTGAATCTTCTCTACCTTATCTATCTCATCCCTAAACAACATGACCCTTACCACTCTTTTTCACTCATCCTAATATCAGACAGTTTCCTCCCTTGCTCTCTTTCTGCAGCTCTTGCTTATTCCCAGGGTTCACAATGATCCTTCTGTTAAAAGCAAAGAACATGGCCGTTGATCTGTTCCTGTTCTAAACCCATCTACCTTCAAGTCCTATATATACTATTTCCAGCAGCCCACATGAAAAACGAGAAGATGAAAGAACCCAAGACAGGGAAGGAAGAAACACCTGTCTAATGCAGCACCTGCTTTGGCGAAGTCATCTCGATTATAGCTCAGGTCCTTCAGAAAAGTGATGCTCTCAATCTCTGGATTGTAGCGCCGAGATGTCTCCAACAACATTACCTGAAACCAGACCACAGTTTCATGCACTTGAGTACAGGAAAGAACATTACAGTATTGATAATCTGCTGAAAGCATCACTGAAAAAAAAATAATGAAAAAAACACTAAGTATGATTCTCTCAGAATGGTTCAAAATTCCAACGTAAAAATGCAATTCCTTTGCAATGTCTCCTCCAGAGAAGTGATTATCTGTTTTCCACTGCTAAGGCTCTTTCCTCAATCTCCTCCACAGCCCTTTGCCAGGATAGCCTTGCACTACAGAGTGGAGGTCTTTCTTTCAGCCCGCCATTCCAGAAAAAGGGATATAAAACCATTTCTGCAGGTGGGTACTCCAAACTCCTGGATTTTTTTTTTCCTCTGTTACTACGTATTATGGTGGAGACAGCCTCTCACCTCTATGGTAGATGTTTTCAATAAAGCAATCTGATCTTCCCTGGTGAGCTCCCGGAAGCCAGGTAGTTGCTTGGCAAAGTCCACAATCTCTTGCACAGAGATAATTGCAAGTTCTGTAAAGTGAGCAAAACGCTGCTGCCTTGCTTCACGGTTATTAGGGTCAGGAACCTGGGGCCACGGCTGTGGAGATGAAAAGAGACAGTGCATATATGTGAAAGATGAAAAGAAAACAAAGATGATGAGTGAGACACACTGGAATATCAGTTGCTCTATACAGAACTATGCCTCAAGAATTTCCATTCTAACAAATACTTCACCCCCAACCCTGACTCCTCATACTTCCACTTCTTCCTTATTATTCTTACTATTAAATATTTCCACTGGCAAGAATATTTACCGTCACTTTGAGTCTGTCAGTGAATGAGCGCTGGTTGCACTGCTGTTGAGCAGCCACAAGTTTTTCAATCATGTTTAACTGTTCAGGTGTCAGCTGGTGGGAAGGGCTTGGTGGCTGTGGAGGGTTCGGACGCACCACGACCGTCCGTGCCTGATCATCCTCCTGCTTCTTCAGCTTCTTTAACCGAATCTGCTCTTCAGACAGAACATCTGTAACAGGAACAGACAGAGCTCAGTCATAGAGGAACAACTGAATTATATTTTATATAATCCTGTACTGTCTTTTTTCTGATTTTGCTAAGTTAACAGTTTGTGTCATTTCATCTTCTCCTTAAGAGGTCAGAGTCAGTACTGGATGGAGTTAGACCATGAAAGGACAACTCTCTACACAGCCCATCTTCAGCAGAACTGTACAGCAAGTGGAATAAAAAAAGACAGATTTGTATAAATCCCACTGAGGAGGAACACAAGTAGGGTTGGAAGCCTTCAGTCAAAGAGGGATACTAAGATTCAACACTGTAGAAATTTAAAGAAGTCAAAGGGTACGTGCTTGTGGAAAGTCTTACTGAACCATCTGATCATTAGTTAAATTAATTTAGATGCCTTTAAGTTAATTGAAAAAAATTGGAAAAAAATAATGGAAAAAAAGATTGATTTTTCATGCAGACATTTGTTGTTTTCTTAAGTCAAAGCTGAAAAAACTACCTGCAAGCCACCTCTAAATCATCCTGTGAGCTAGAAATAAATGAACAAAAAGCAGAAAGCAGACTGGAAATGAAATTGTATCTTCAAAAACAAAAATAAAAAATAAATCTTTATCTTTCTAAAGAAGCATTTGGTCATTTTTTATGCAGAGGTAACAAGGAATAATGGATGCTATGGAAGAAGGCAGGCCCCAAAACTGACTAAGTATAAACTTGCATTTCTCAGAAGAACTCTGTTAAACATGAAGGCAAGAACTAGGCAACTACTGCAACAATGTGTTCTGAGGTGGACAATACACAGGACTGGAGGGAAAGCCCAAGGGCATAACACGTTCAAGGTGAGATGAATCTTTATCCCAGACTTCCAACAGTAAGGGAAGGTATGCATCCACAACCATACACAAAATCAGAAGCAAAGGCATTCGATACAATTATCACATCAAACGTGATCTTTAAAATCAGAGAACACAGTACAAATTTAAGAATGGAAGAGACTGGTTCAGGCAATTATAATCCTTCATCTTAGGTCTCAGATGCATGAAGAATTACATCTGACTAACAAGTTACCAGCTACCAGAAAACCATGCAAACTGACGATGTGCAAGCTTCCTTCACCACTCTAAATTCTAAGTAATCTGAACAACTCCATTTTCCATGCAGGAGCTATTAAATGTCATGGCGCATGCTGGTTTAAGAAAGATAAACTGTCCATGAATAATTTCAGTCTGGGAATTAGAAGAATGTTTCCAACAGTTTGTAGAGGGAATGACTTTCCAAACAAACAGCTGGGGGAAAAAAAAATCTCACTTCTTGTCACGATTAACAAGGCAAATTTATAGCATGGATTACAGTGTTGACAAGACAAGTGGCTGATAAAATGACCCAATGATTCCTTCTGGCATCTTTTTCCTGAGCTGAAGTGTATCCTCTGTCTGCACCAAAAGACAATGAGCAATCACTGAAACGTAAAGAGGCTCTCCAGTAGTACCTACCTGCAACAGAAGAGTAATAGGGCAGACAGGCAGCCTAACAATCATTTTTCAAGTACACCTCTTTTTGTAGCTCTCAGAAGCAGGGGGAAACAGTGCAGAGACAGCCTACATAAAGCTGATCCAAACCAGTGTGGAAGATTAGATACGTCAAGCATGTTGTGTTTCAGTTGCAAAAAATGAAAAGCACATTTTCCTGCTGCAGCTCACTGGGGCTTACTGCTTTTGCAGAGATGTTTCTGAAACACTTTCTGTTCTTCTCTGCTCTGGTTGCTGAATGTCAGAAAAGGAAACTTCACACAAAATTAATGCTGTAGCATCCATTCAGTCAGCCTTGGTCAGCAGAGGAATGAAACCTGGGAGCATTGTCAGGGGAGTGTTGTTTCTTATATGTGAGCAGAAGCATTACTGAATATTCAGAAACAGCAGCAGCCTTATGGTCCCGTGAGAAAAATAACTGAGTTCACGAAAGGCAGTGACAAGACTGAGTCTGCACAAACACAGCTGTAGTACTGTGGTGCTGCCCTTGACCTCTGTCACGAGGTGAATACAGAAAGTGCTTTTTGGTATTTAAAGAAAGCGGTGACAAACCAAAAGATGGACAGAAGTCTGAGTTTACAGCCTAGAGCATACTGAAGAACGTGTAAAGCCTAGCTGCAACTCCTCCCTCTGATGTCACACTCCATGAGTTCATACAAAACAGCGTTTTCGAAGTATACAGCAGGGCTGGGGATCTCAGCACATCAGTGTTGTTTCACCAACAGCTTCACCTCTCCACGTAATCCCCGCTGAGCTCCCAGCACCTTCCCGCACACAATCAAATCAGTAGCATGCACGGCTCACATCTGCTCCCCAGAGTTCACACTGTCCTCTTACAGCCACTCCCACTGGCCACCAGCCCACTCCTACCCCCGCAGCCCAGCGCCCACCGGCACGGCTTCCTGCACTCACACTGCTCCCGCATGCCCGCCTCCTGGCACTTGCGCAGCCGGCACTCCTGACACTTGCGGCGCATGTACATGTCCATCTCACACTTGCCACCATTCTTGCAGACGTACTGGGCGCCCTTGATGACACTGCGGCGGAAGAAGCCCTTGCAGCCTTCGCAGCTCAGCACGTTGTAGTGGAAGCCTGAGGCCTTGTCCCCACACACACTGCAGACTTCGTTTCCCAGCATCTTGGGGGCTGGGCCCTTCTTCCGCTTCAGCGGGGGGTTTTCTACAGGAAGAACGGCAGCATAAAAACAAACAAGTCACACACCCGAGATGGTGATTGCAACTGATGGCCCTTAAACCCACTATCTCCTAAATACACGGATGAAAAAGATAGTCACCCATTTCACTCCTTTTGGGCAAGCATATCTTCAGTAACAAATCAAACGTTGACATAATCCAAACAGTTCCACACCAAATATGTAAGCAGATGTAACTTTACACTTGACCCTACTATAGAGCAGATAAAATGTGCTCAAGCCTGACGTTCCTCTGCACTTTCCATCGGCAGCAACTAGTTAGTCATCTAAGAAATAGCTGCTGAAAAACTGAGATGAAATTCAAGACTGCACAGAAACTAATTCTTTTCAAAATTCATCTCCAGTTGTCTTACATCCATTCTGTCATATGCAAGAGTAAAGAAAAATGGTTCAGCAATCAAACAGTCCTGGAAAAACCAGCACTGACACTACTACAAGACTGAGCAAGCAATTCCCATAACCAGAATACATGGAAAAACCTTCAAGATAGAAGACTCTGCAGTCAGGGGCAAGGAGCAGACAAGCACTGCATGAGCTCTGGTAACCTCTGTAACTCCAAAGCTATTGTTTATTTTTCAAGATGTCTGCACCCCACTTCTTAAACTATAGCATTCTCTCTCTTAAGAGTTCATTTGCTACATCTTGTTACTCCATTAAAAAAAATGTATTCGCTACTGCCCCACATTTCAGATGGCTTTTTGCAGCAGTTCCCAGTTCTCCCTACCTCATTCTCCAGGATCTTAATTCTGTCATGAACTGTGTGTTCTGAAAACACCTTTGCACTGCTCGAGCCTGTCTCACCCTAAAGCATTCTACTCAAGCACTCACTGATGTTCTTTGTGCATTCCCTCCTTATTAGCCATCTCTGTTTCCATTCCAGTAATTCTAGCCATGTTGTCATCTGACATCTTCTACACAACTCACTGCATGTATTTTTTTCAGTTTGATGTTACAGATCCTTCTATGGCAGCTTTCACCCAGACTACAGATAGAATGGCCTTGATAAGGCTCAGAAATTATTATTAGTGTTCTTCACTTCATATTGGTTTTCAGACTTAAGTATCGTGGTGTTGATTTTCAATTCCATTGACTTTGCAAAGGTCAGCGGGTCATTCATTTTGGCACACGCATCTCCTTGCAGACTAGAGATCAGGAAAATGTCAGCAGAAAGGTTAAGCCTCTGATGTCCTCCTCTCTTGATTTACTGTACTTCTCTTCACATAATCTCTAATGAAGAAGAAATTATGCAATGCCTGTATTTATCTCAAGTTACTCAGACTCCTTCTGCATATATATTAAGTGGTGTAATAAATTTTATGAAGCTTTGAATCGTGTTAATTTTTCCGAGTGACAGCAAGGTAAACCAGTAACTCCACATGACGGATCTATCCAGCACGTATTTTTTGACTGTCTTTAATGAGTTACCTAAAGGTCTCACAATCATCCTTACGATCTGTTTTACTGAGTCAAACAGGCTTAAGTTTTCATCTAAAGAAATTATTTTCCATTTTGAACACTATTTTAGTTATACTGCTTATTATTGTCATTTTGCACAGTCAAAGGCTGAGATGTATCAAGCTTGACCACCACCTTGGGATCTTTGGTTCTCATTATGGTTCTCCTTTAGTAGAGTCGATCATTTTCTCTACATTTTGTGTCTTTCTTGCATCCTTTGCAAAGCATTTATTATTTTTCTTCTTCTGTCCTCAAATCCATTTTAAGGACTTTTATTGGAAGTTTGTAAAAAGCAGCATCTCTTCCCTTTTCAACTACTCTCTGTTTCTACTTTTCTGATGGGTCCTAGTTCAATACCGTTCAGGGATTGGCCATTACCTCATTGTTCAACAGCTGACTGCATTAATTTGTCATTCCTTCATTAAGTTGCTGATACGATGCTGGAAACCTTACTTGGACTTTCTTTTTCTTCCTGTTACCTGTCCATCCAGAGATGTTCTACTATGTCTTCTTACATTTTGAAGATACAGGATTATATGTGTCAGTGGCAATTGTAACTGTAAAACTTCAATTCTCTTTATCGATAATGCTTGTAAGTTCAATTCCTTGTGGAAGATTATTTTTTAACTCTGAAGCCACATAGCTTCAGAATATCATGTCCTAGTATGTCTAATTACTGTGCATATATATATTCTAGAAAAATAAGTGCAAAGAGAATAACTCCACTCTCCTTTTGTAATGTCAATCTGCAAGAACCTAGCATTCCATTGCAGCACTAACCCTTGTTGGACTGCCACTTGAAGCTTTGCTATTCAGCAGCTTTTGATAAGGCTAACAAAAAGAAATCAAGTTTACTGCCATACAGACATTGCCTCTAGAGCATCAAATTAACACAAGACTTAACATCTTTACCAGCTAGATAAACTCAACGTGTCTTCAAATACCAGTAATGGATTCTAGTCTTAGATATTGGTGTCTCAGATGTAGCAATACTCACTCTAGAATTTTTTCAAGTATCAGTATTATTCACAGCTTAAAGAATGGAATCCCTTTAGCTTGTAACCATTTCATACACATTTCTCCATACCTGCATGCTTCGGGGGGTTCTCTGAGCCAGAGAAGAGTGAAAGCCCTTCCTCCTCCATCTCAAATACACTTGCCACCCTCTTCCCATGGTCCTGTGTGCTGAGTTGAGTGGGACCCATGGAGGCCACACAGGAAGGGCTTGCTACAGTCTCATCTCTGCAGCATTGTTACTGCAGAGTAACGGGCAGCACTCGTCTGTCTTCAAGGTATTCAGTTTTTCTCTCCCACTGAAAATCAGAAAGGAATACCTGTGGAGAAAAACAGAGGCAAAAGAGGCAAGAGTTCAGCTACTGAAAATGTTAACTCACAAAATCTATTACAGAATGCATCTCAAGCAAGCAACAACACTGTTTCCTTATTAAGGGACAATTAACTTCAATATTTATTCCTTGAAATAATATTTTAACAAACTGTGGTAAAGATAGATGAATATCACACTCAGACACAAAACTGTTTATTGTCACATCAAAGCAGGACAAACCTCCATTACCATTAGCACCACCAGGGGACTTCAGCCCTAATCTTTCCAAGTATGTGAGAGGGAAATTCCAGACTCTGCAACCAGAGGCCTTTGCTGAAGCTTCCAGGAACCAATTACTCACTGCTGCCAGCTGTGCTGGATGTTGTTGCATGCACTCCAGAGAACATAGAAGATTGTAAAAGACAATTTTGATACGCTGATATAGCAACAACTAATTTCCATGTTACTAGCAGCAGCTGAAGGCTGTGCCAAGGATCAATGATGCATCAAAGATGAGGATTACAAATCCTCCCCTGACCTACAAAAATAAATGGAAAACCAGAATCATACCTAAGGGAAACCACTGCCATTATGCCACTCTCAGGAAACATTCACCACTCATCTTCTGGGGACATCCTTTTCTGGAACTTGAAAATCAATCTAAAAAGCATCCTTATTATATAAAGCACTGACTCCACACTACATAACACAAACCTGGAAAGTGAATCTACTTTTTCCAAAAAGCTCTACTACCTAAACAAACAGAGAAAGTCTTAGCAGTTAGATGGCAAAGACTTAGTGAAACTGATGTAAACTACTAGTGTAAACACACCTTAATCTAATCCAACGCACATATAGATCTCTTGTTCTTAATTCTGTGATTTACCAGTGCAAGCTAAAAGGATTAACTGACTTAAAAAGCAACTGCCTTAAAAACCAGGACCAGTTTAACTTGGCCGATTAAGTTCAGGACTGGAAGTGTGCCACTCTTTAGAAGAGAAGAGGTGACAGAAAGCTGTGCAGCACATGAATATAAAAATATTAAGTAAACAGGGAGATGTCTTACACAGTGCACTGCTGATTAAGAGAGGCAGAGGACTGCTGCCCCTAGCCCCTTCTCCCCTCCTGTATATTTGGACCAGACCATGTAACTTCTCTTAGAGTGCCAAAGGCAAAAAACAAAAGCAGTTGTCCCACAAACCACCCCCTCCCGGAACTCTGAGAGCAACAGTCATCAAGAATAAATCCAGTCATACTGTCAAGATTGTTGGACTCTTGCCATGCCTCATTATGCTGTGATAAACAGCAGAAGCAAGTGTTAAAAATCATATATTAAAAAAAAATAATAAAAATTTATGTGACCTTTATAAACACTGCATCAGGAACTCAAATTCCCTCCCCATGATGTACACAGCCATTCAATCACTGCAGAAATAGACTAGGATAAAGCACAACTGCAGCAAATGTAGAACTAAAAGCCGCAGAAGAACTACAAATCCTACTGTAAAAGACTGCAACATAACACACTTGATTTTCAAACAATCTAAAGAGAATCACAGATCCCAAAATAATAGCGTGGATATCACAATTAACTTAAAATTATTCACAGTAAATCCTGCAGCAACAGAAAACCTTGTGGAGACGCACAGAGCACCACCTGGAAATGGGAACTTCAGAGAGAGTAACCCAAAGCTGCCTTGTATTCCTACACGTATGCTCCTCGTCGATGCACGCTTTCAGATCTCCTGGAACATGTTTGGGCACAAAACAGAAAGCTAAGATGCCTGAATACATCTCCACATTCCTTTAAGCCATGCAAAAGATTCACTCAAGCATTAATTACTATGAAGAACAAAACACTGTTGGTAGTACTGCAGCACTTCTCCAAGAAGAGGTCCGATCCTGCACCTGATGGAGTGACAGTGCTCAGGCCCTGCTGCCTGCAGCAATACAGCCCTGCTGCATCCCAACCACAAGCTGCAATGTATTCCGGGAAGAAATGGAGGAGGAGAGCTCCTCCTAATGGGATTACAAAATCCTGTCATCCACATAATCATGACTGACACTGCAAGAGAGAAACTTGTTGTGAGCAGGACATCTGGAGCCCAAAAGGGAGGTGTTGTGTTTTTTTTCTTTTCTTAAAAAAGAGACTGCTGACTTCCTGGCGATGTCTGACTAGCCTGCAGACACCCAGCACACGGCAGGGGCATGGCCACTACGTTCATGCTGTGAAACCAGTCCGAGCATTCCCACCTCACGCACCAGCCTCTGGCACTGCCACAATACAACAGGCCAGACAGGAGCAGGGAAGATGAGAGCACAAGGCTGCTCCTAAGACACAGTATTTTTAGTTTTGTAGATGCAGTAACAGTTTCAGGCTGTGGAAAGTAGACCTCATTACAACAGCAGCGCTCTGGTGGAGGTAGGTAATGCAAGCTGAACTAGCCTTTTCCCCACAGGCAGATACAAGAGGCTGCATGATTAGGCAGGGAGTTAAGTTTCACAGAAATATATGAGGGTTGTTTTCACATGACTCCAAGTGTTCCTGAGTTCTGT
The DNA here is from genome assembly GCF_038088225.1 of Cyrtonyx montezumae. Lineage (NCBI taxonomy): Eukaryota > Metazoa > Chordata > Aves > Galliformes > Odontophoridae > Cyrtonyx > Cyrtonyx montezumae. The sequence continues at coordinate 35,610,946 of NW_027071826.1, read as the reverse complement.
ACTAATATTCACACTATCAGAGGTTCATATCTCCCGATTTGTACCACCATTTCAACTCGAGATAAAGAAGGGTGATGCAAGCCCAAAATACAAAAGGGAACACGGTCCTCTTGACACCATCCCCTGCACTGCCTCTCACTGCTGTCTGTCTCAACTCTGCCAGTTTTAGAAACCAGCACTGGCCATGTGACAAGAAGTGGGGCAATCATTTCTCCAACACAGCGTCTACAACAGAGGAACCTGATGAGCATACACTCCAGTGGGGAAGCACATGTAGATGAAAGGCTGATAGAAACAATGCTCCACCAGCCCCTTGTCACTCATGTCTCAGATGAGACATTAAACATTTCTTAAATGTGCTACTCCTTATATCTTTTCTTCCCTCTTTGATGGTCTCCAGCTCAGCACTCCTCAAACAAAATACCAGAGTAGGGACTAGAGAGGTAGGGCTCTTGCATCTTGTGCTTACTGCCAGAAACCTTCATTACTCCCTCCAGCATCCTTGTCTGAACCCATACCCTCAGCTAGAAGACCTCTTTGGAGCCTCTTTGAAGCATTTATGCACTCTTCTGGAAACCTTTGACCAGACCTGTCCTGAAAGGCCACAAACCTACAGAACATGGCTATTTTCTGTCCCATACTCTCAGAAGACAAGTAAAGGATATAGCTTTGGGCAGCACAGCATACAGATTAAGAAACCAAAGGCGCCAGATGTAGTTACTGTGGTTACACTTCTGATAAAAATGTCTGATCTCTCCACAGCATTCTTCGTCTGGTGCTTTCCAGGAGAACTTCACAGACCAGGAACCAAACCAGATGCAAGTGCATGTCTGGAGAAACTCTGCTGTGGAGTGTAGGGATAACGAGAGGAAGAGCACAATGGGCCTTTCACCTCCAAGCACTGGATGCTCAGAGGAAACGTTGGCTGGTCAGTCATGGTAAGTTACAAAATCCTACAGCCTTCAGACAAGAGAAATTAAGAGGTTATGTTTTAGTTCTGTAATGAATCACAAGTGTGCACTGCAGCACATCAGCACCAACAGAATACAACCTTGTAGATGCATACATGTAGTACTATGACTGTGCCCATGTGTCACATACCTCTGTGTCAACAGGACTGCATCTGTGTGGATGGACCTAACAAAGAAACTGCTGGAGAACCAAAGTGTCTGAAGGGAAAGACTTACAGAGAAACTTAGAGCAGGAATATAATTTAGCCTTTGGGCCTCTAGATGCAATCTGACATAAAAGAACAATCGTGTCTCAACCTACAGCTGGTAAAACTGAGTCAAAATAGGGTCTTAAGGATCTCTGCTGAAAGCTCAATTCTCAGTGTGCACATTAGTGATGGTAACTTGGGTACCAAAAGCTGGCTGTCAATCGAAATGGCTGAGTAAAAAAAAAAAACAGAACACTGCTGGACTGCCACATCACTGACCCTACAGTGTTGGTATAGAACAAAGCCCCTGAGGAGACACTGCTGCTTCAATTCCTTCATAACTTTGCAACCTAATGCTCTTCCTTCTACGGCATGGCAGCCAGAGTACCTGCAAAAATGTGTCCAAAAAGGTGTCAGTACCCTTTATTTGCCTCAGAGAAATAAAAGGTTATTCCCAGCTCATGCCAGCTCATTCCTCTGCTTTGTCTTCTGCATCCTCGTACTTCTCAAGAAATGCTGCAGCAACTAAGAGGTCTGTAAGAGCACCAGAAGTAAGCAGCTAACAGGTTTCACTTTGGAAAAAGTGGCAAGAGTCACTACTACCTTCCATTGTAGAAAAAGAATCCTATTTAAAACCGTCATGTTCAAAATCAAGTGAAAACCAAAAAATTCAAGAAGAGAATCAACCCCAGATTGTCAAAGGGAAGGACAGCAGATTCCTAGCTGCAGATTCCTTTCTACAGAGAATAGATCTATATCTACTGACCCTGATTGAAACTGCATTAGCCGTTTGGATGTCTCAAGCATAAAGACAGCTACAAAACAGAATTAGCCCACCTGTCTCAACAGTAGAAAAGCTACACCCTAGTAAGTGCTTTCATTCGCCTTCATTACTAAGCTGAGCTTCAGCAGACCACTACCAGTTCCCTAAAAGCATGGCACTTGTGCACAAGCACTGCAAGCTGCTGCCACCTCTGACAACCATGCAAAGCAGTTACTCCTGGCTGAAGCCAGCTGCCCATGGTGGGCAGAACTCAGGTCTCCTGTCCCCAAGTGAAGGGTCTTATTCCCACCTCTGCCTCTAGTTCTGAGTCTTAGAGCCCATGTCCTCTTACTTTGGCTCTTCCTTTTGTTTCTGACCAACTTCCTTATTACCCATCACTTTGCTGACTTCTGGAATGACCTTTGCTTAACTGCGTGTCTCTTCCTTTGAACTGGTGTATCCCTAATCTCGCGTGGTTCTAACCATGGCACCCAGCCCTCATGGTGAAGCCTTTCTTTGGGCTGGCTCTCCACACTTGGCTTCAGTCTATTCTCAGCACACAGCATTATGTCTCCTACCTGTACAGGTGCTGTGGCAGCTCCCAGAGAACAGCTCCAGAAGTGACTAACTACCAGACAGATTAAAGTAAACCAGTGTGTGTCACTTGGCTGAAAGAGTGCAGGGAAGAGAAAAGGAAGGAGTAAGGACGGAGTGCTCCAGGACAGAAGGTGGCATTCTGTAAGATGGTTTCTGCCTATTCCTCTTAGGCTTGCCAGGGAAGGGAAAGTCAGGCTATTACAGAAAAAAAAAAAACCCTAAAAGAGTTTTCAGCTTTGGGAGGTTGAAGGGGAGTCTTCGTAAATTTTAGACCGTTTATTACAACAATGCAAGTATTTCTGCACACATTTGTCAGTCTGCATCCAGTATGACTTAGATGCTCTGGACACACACAATACACCATTATCAACAAGCAGAGGCAGCAAATCCGAACTGTTTCTGCCCAACCTCAGGGAAAAGGGACTAAAAATAGGATTGAAGCCAAAGAGAAATTTCTCTCCACTGAACATTTGCAAATACGTTAGCAAAGTGAATCAGAGTCATATGACACAAAGGCACTACCAAACAGAACACCGTAATTCAGGGCAGAATCAGCCCAAAGCACTTCTACATTGTTCTACACCAAAATCCAAACTCACCCCTAGGCTGTATCTCCACAGCACAGGACTAGCTTCTTTCCTACACAGGGCACTCTGGGAACAGGATTTCCCAAACTATCCCTGAGACGAAGACAGAACATGCTGGCTCCAATCACACCCAGAAACTTAAAAGCTTTGTAGAGGAGCTCCCCATCCCAACAGCAATTATTCTTCAAGTCAGCTCTCCCATACACATCTCATCCAGCAGGAGATGCTCTCTCTCTCATTACACCTTATATCCAAAGACTGAGGTTTTGAGTTTGCCCTTGCCTTCACCTCTTGGTTTCGGCCTGATCAAAGGACACCGTGTCAAAACAAGAAGCAAGGGGAAAAGATGATACAGCGACTGCTCTCAGGATGGGTGAGATCCTGAAGTGGGTTGAGCCTTTCTGTTTTCTCCCTCCCTTCCCTCCTCCCTCCCAGCTGCCCTTGATCCCGCAGAGAGGAGGAGAAAGGAGACGGGGTTACTGCCGTTCACTCGCTCTGCACACAGGGCGCTCTCTCGTCTCTTCCTGTTCGCATGGAAGCATCGGTCCCTCTGACAAAGGAAGACAGAAAGAGGCAGAAAGAGAGCAAGGGAACAGATAATGGTAAGAAAGAATAGACTATTCCCTGGTTAATAAACTGAAAATGTATAAGTCCATCAGGGCTGATGTGGTACCTTACTGACAAGAAATTCCTCCAAAGGCCATTGACCCAGGTTCTCTTGAAGTCTACAAAACAGCACGTCGGGTTGAGGTAGCAAAGCTCCAGTCCCTTTTATCCCTCCCAGGCTTTCTACTGTCTCATTCCCTTCAGCTTTCAAGCTTCTGGCTAATCTAGAACACTGCCATCCTCAGAACTGCCAAAACAAGAACGTGCACTGGCTTCCAGCAAGGAAGATACTACAACAGCACCCCCAACCACCCTACCAGAAGACAAGGCATCATCTCCCAGCCAAGCCTGGCCAGCTAAGACACGGCCCCACATCCCAGCATGGGGAGCGAAGGGAGCACGGCCGCTCAGAGTGACGCCGGCTTCCGCATGAACCACAGGGGAGAATGCGAGCAGAACTTGCCGACTGCAGCTGAACTGCAATAATCCCCAGCTCCTGGCTGCAAATCCAGCTCCAACTGTCAAATGGCAGTTTGACGCTGCTATCAGCGCTGACCTTCAGATGGCAGGAAGCACCACCGAGGCTCTGACAGAAGCTTCCAACAGGAAAAATCCCATCTGTGCTACTCCCAGGAGGATGAAGCATACAAAGCAGAACAGCTGCCCCCTCCTCTATCAGAGGAGCAAAGGGCAGAGCTGTGCTGTTCCTTGGAAGAAGGGGAAGGGAAGGGATCCAGCCAGCAGCCTGCTCTGCAGTGCTTGTCAGCATCAGCTGTAAGAGCACTCCCTATGGAAATTCACCTTGTAGCAGCAACAGCATTCTTTTGCCAGTGCCACTCACCATTTCTCCATGCAAATTAAGCTATCCAGTCATTAAGTCTTTTTTCCCTTGCACATTTAAATAAATCTATAAGAAGGTGGTTTTGCTTTGTGTTTCATTTTCTTCCTAATGCGCCTATATTGGCTATTGGTATAATTCTCTTGCACTTCTGACCACACTGCCAGAGGTAACAATACAAGTAAAATTAAATGTGAAAAGTATTCAAGCAACCTGTGACGTTATCTGCTAAACAGCAGGAATTAAAGTTATCCTTATATAACATGTTTCAAAAGAGATGGTACCCAGTGTCGCCTGAATCAGAGGTAATGGCAGTTCCTAGCTATGTTTAAACAACCTTGTTGAACAGTTCTGTTTTTCAAATGGGGCCTGTGCATTAGTAGAAAAAAAAGAAGAGTTAAAGAAACCTCACTCTCCAATCACTGTGTACTACCACCTTGGCACCATATGACAGAGAGAAAAAGAGAACCCTACCTGGCAACATATGTTCTCCCTTTCTGAACTAGAGTCCAACAGATACGAAATCCCTGCTTCAGGGAACACAGGCCTGACTCACGAGGGGTGCAAGATGTCATCTCCAAACTGAAGGGAGATGAGAACAAGCAAAAACCAAAGAATGCTGACTACCCAAAGTAACATCCTGACGGTGAGATCAGAGAAGAGGACTAAACCCACCCACAGCCAACTAGAGAATCAAATAAATTACAACCAGAAAAACAGCACTTCTGGCCTGTAGAAAATAATGATGATCACATACTGCTTTACTTGATTGTTTCCTTAAAGATACAATAATCTCCACTAAACTCTCAGGGAATAACATCTCATGAGTCCCAACTATTGTAACCAAGCATCTCCAGCAGCTAGCATCATCACAGGGAGATGCACTTGGCCTGCAGGTGGTCTCAGCCCATCCCTTCAGTATCAGCACCCAAAAGTGCTGCTGGCTCCTCTCAGGAAGAACACAGACTGATTCACTGACAGCACTGAGCTGAAACAGGTGATAGCACTAAGAAACAGCAGCAACATTTTGCCAGAAAAACCAGATGACAAAGGCCAAGTCAAGCTCCCCAAGTTGTATGGTGAATCACAGCAAAGCCTGAAAGAGAACTTTAAAGCACTCAGCTAGTCCAGATCACCCTCTCTCAAACTGGCCCCTATCCTGCAGCAACTCTGCAAGAGAACACAAGACAAAAGAATAACTCTGTAGAGTGTTGTCAGTGGTACAGTTGTTTGTTCATTTTTCTATTTCCTTCTTTCCACCCACTTCCTTTCTCAGCATGCTGCATAACACCATAACTAACGCAGGATTGTTTCTTGGAAACAGCTTTTTATAGTGCATCCATATAGCACTTAGTATCCAAGCACTATCCCACCTAAAAGCATCTATCAAAACAAATACTACTGCTCATCACAGGCAAAACAGAAATACAGTACTGGACCGCAAAGCAGGCAGGAAACTCATTAAGATTCCCTTCAGGGCAGTAGGGGAAAGTACCCATTCCCATTCATAGAAATATTATCCCTAGATGTAGCACAGAGGTCAGAAAGAAATGACAATACTTCTGAAACACTCATGTAAAGAACATATCAGATGAATACTGGAACTGAGTCTAAATTGCTTCAAAGTGAGCTGGACTGTTCCACATCTTGGCCTACTAAGCACTCATCCATTACCTAGGATACATTTGGGCAGATTTTGCTAATGTGGCTCTTAGAAGGAAGGCAGAAGAGAGGCAGAGCTTCCCACCCTACAGCTGCATTATACATCCAAAGAAGAGATTGTCAAGAAGCACAGTAGCAATGGGCTTTCAGGGGTTTGGACCAGAAAGACTGTTGGAGCTCTGCAGAAAGGCAAACTTGCCCTGCTTTTGACTTTACTCTCCTAGATCCTGGCCCTCATGGACTATTTCTGCTTTGGTGTCATTTCAAATAAACACTTAGAAGGTATAGTAACAAAAGATAAAAGGAGGAATTATTTTTCTTTTTTTTTTTTTATAAACCCACGAATGAAAGCTTGCAGGGAAGGGTTAAAGGTCTGAAAATGAGAGAAAGAGGATCCGTGTGACAGGAAGGGAGTGTGTGAGAGGGCGTGTGACAGTCTGTGTAGCAGAATGTGTGTGTCGATCCCATTCCCTCTGAGGTTCCTGGCCAAATGCAGAGCTGAACTTTCTGCAGACTTTGTCCTGCCAAGTCATGTTCCCTTCTCACACTGCCTGACATCACCACAAACACTCAGCTGGAAAACAGTCCGGAGCAGGGCAGAGTCCGCTGTGGCAGCACCAGCCAGTGGGATGGCTGCAGAGTGGCACACCCTCCAGCCAGCTGAGCAGAGCCTCTGTCCCTGCAGGTAATCTCCAGGCACCCAGATCTTCGCCCTGGTTCATCCAAACAGAGCCCTAACATAGGGCAAGGGGGCCTGAGGTGCCAGCACATCGATGCTTTCCTATGGCTCAAACTCCTACAGCATGGAACTGATTGGAATTCTGCACAAAAGCTGCAACGGAGAAAAACAAAGGAACCTAACAACGAGACTGTCAGGTTTCATCTAAGCAACGTACCACAAGGAGCCCACCCCATTCCCGGCTCCTGTGCAACCCTGCCAGGAGGAGGAGGAAGAAGCCAGTGGCAGAGACCACAGGCCACCAACCAAAGAACCACAAGCCAGCAGCTCTGCACAGATGAAAGCTCAGGCAGGGGCCATATGAAGCAAACGAGCAAACACTATTCCAGTCAGAGAGCTCCTACCAGCCAATTTCTCATAAACAGCTGCAGACCCAGCAACGTGAACGTGAGCATGTGGGAGCAGGTAATGGGGCTGCCAGCAGGCAGCTGGGCTTCTTATCCTGATCCCTGCACCAAGGTTAAGTGCGGGGATGGCCGCTGCTTCTGGGACACTGCAGAAGGCACCACCCAGAGCGAGTATCGGGGAGTATCACTGGGAGACAAGGCTGGAATGGGGCAGGACAAAATCTCCAGTCTCTCCTTGTTTTAACTTCCACTTCAACCCCAACCTGCTGCTAAAAGAACAAGAGGAAAACATCTTCAAAGTGTAGGTAATAGAGAAGGAAAAAAAACCAAACACGTTTTCTCCAGGAAAAGGTTTCCACTTTCTCCACTCCCATTCTATTTCTAGGAAAACAAAGAGCAATTTGGCAGCTTCTGGAGAGCAAGGACAATGTTTTCTTTAGTTCCACAAAAGCACAGAAGTTAACTCCCTTTCTCTCAGATGTACCTGGATAACAGCAGCTTCATGGCAAGGTCTGAGCTCATCCATATTCTATATTTCAAAACACTCCCCAAGTCGGTACCTGAAGGCCAGATGTCAGCTTCCTCTCCAGTGTTTGGAGTGCACAGCTGCTGAGCTGCCTGGTGGCAGTGCCCGTGTGAGCTGCAGTGCACTGCTGAGGGCCCTCACCCGCCTGCAAGTCAGGGCAAGTGCCATCCGAGCCAGTCCCAAAGGCTGTCCCAGTGCTGCTTCATGCACCCATAAACATCCATGCATGGGCTCCTCCTGGGAGGTGCTCACTCAAGAAGCCACTGCGCACACCTGAGAGTCTGACCATGTGAAAACTTCCAGGAAAAGCCACTGTCCTTTGGGGACTAGCACACTTCTGCATGTATCACCCTGGCCTCCAAGATACACTACAGAACTGTTACAGAAGTCTACACCTCTTTGCCCTCCTTTCATAAAGGCCCTAAACAGACCACTTAAATTCCAAACGTTTCTATTTATAGAGGACTTTACACACATTTTTCCAAGATTACATCCACTAAATTTTTTACAACAATGACAACTTATGATAAAGCCTAATACAAACACTTAAACAAACCCTCTCCAAGCAGCACACAGTCACTGTGGAATGTTTAAAGAATGCAATTCCTAAATTTGAGAAAGTTCTTATGTCCCTGAAGCCAGAATCCATTGAAGGACCAATCCACGAAGGGCGAGAGGCTGTTTCATCAGTGTGATCACTGACTGAAAGCTGGGGAAGGGAAGCACACATGGGGAGGAGGTGTTTTTCTCTTCCAATCTATGAAGAAAATCAACACAAGAGAGGACGAGTTATGCTCATTCTAAGACCTGGAAGGACACAATGACCAAAAACATGCAGTTCATTTTGGTAAGTACAGATAACACTGCCTCGTTAAAGCAAAACTGTTTTAACATCGCACACGCCAGCAAGCTTATTTTTTTCTTATGCTTCCAGTGCTTGGTTATAGTCTAATTGTAACAATTTAGTTTAGCATGCTTTTAATTTGAGCTTCTAATGCAAAGAGTTTTGCAGAAGTCATTAGGAAAGAAGTTATTTATCTCATTAATTCAAATAACCATTTTCCAACATAAACATTTGCCGTGGTACAACAGCATAAACTGACGTATGCAGATACACTATCATCCTGCTTAGCAAGTAATAAATTAGCCTAGGTGATTTGAACAAACCTTGCTTTGAGGAAAACATCGAATGCAGAACAAGGTTTACATGAATTACTTGGATCACCAACTTTAATCATGGCCTAAAATCACCAAGTAGTGGAAACATTCTTTGAGCCACACAGCTGTGTTTGTTTCATAGCTGGACCACAGTCAGTACCAAGACTCCCCTTTCCCAAGAGGGGCAGGGGCTTTAAGTTCTATGCCCAGCTTGTTACAGGAAATTTTACAAGTGTATATACCAGTGCTTTTTAAAAACCTGAAAATAAACTAGAAAACCTAATACACCAGGGAACACCTACTGTCTTGTCAGTCACTTGTTGCAGCAACCAGTGTGATACCCACCTAATACTGTTTGTTTACATCCCAGAGATGTTTCTACATGTATATAATGCAACGTGGCTCTGCAGCACGGCGCTGACAGCCTTCCAGTCCTCCCGTCCCATGGGAGTTCTACTTAACCCTAGAGACAACAATTTTGGTAGCTTCCAAATTCAGACACTTATATCTCTAATTTTCTAACATAGTTCTCTTCATTTCCACGTCAACTAAAAGAACATGCATTTTCCCCCTCCCTTACAGACAAAAGCAGGATTTTGCTCTTCCTTTCATGACAGTGCATATTCCAACTCACTTTACAAAGTGATAATGATATCTCCTTAACATTTTCTTTTGGATTCTCAACTAAGCAATTTTGCCTTACAGGAAATCTGCTTTTGAGATCTCCAGATCTAAACTAGCAAGTCACACAGGCTCCAGGGATATCTCCTTGTTATTAAGGACACAAGAAATGACTTTGTCCATGCTCCAGAAGTGGAAAAAAAGTATTCTGTCCTATGCAGGAAGTCAGAGAACAAAGCAACACAGGGTGCTAAAGTAACCTATCATACCATCTTTAACAGAGATATTTTTAAGACCTTCCAGAACATAGAAAGCCTCATCTAATTTAACAATATGCATCTATCATGCCAAGGCTTATTAAAACGCAGCTTCTAGCTGCAGTAAGCACAATGAAAATGCAAGGTCAAACGGTGCACTTACATATGAGCAGAACTATGATCTAAAGACCACGTTCAACCTGTTTGCAGACTGGATGCAGAACCGTACCCGTGCAGAAAGCACTCCCCCAAACTCTCTCTTAAAATGAGGCTCCTTCCCACTCAGTTTCCACAGCAGAGAATGTGATCCTGCCCTCCTAAATTATTATGCTGTGAGGAAAACAAGGCAACGCGTTGCAAAGCAGAGCAGCAGAACAATTTCCCCCAGCCAAACAAAACAGCTTTTCTTATAAGGTTTCACCTCAAAGCTGAAATTGTTATTTTTCTCCAAGACTGTCAGATCTTACTGCTTGGTGGGGAAGGAGGGAAGAAAATGACAAAATCTGATAAGCTTTCCTATTCAACTTGCAAAATCGCACAGATTGGTGACAATGAGACTTTCACAGCAGCTGCTTCCAGAGCAGAACACAGGATCATCCTTCAGTGCATTCAAAGACAAAGCACATTATATTCTATAATCTTCCCTGGGCAGATGGGAACAAGACTTCTGAGAAGCAGAAACAGTTAAACACTTTAAATTTTGAAAAGAAAAAGTCCATCTTGATAGCTATACAGTCGCAGAGCAGAACCAGTTACAAAAGATGTAATGTGAGTAGTCTGAGCCCATCACAGTTTCTAAAGACTTCACCAAACAATCAACAGCAAAATGAATCCTTTCCTTTACCAAACAACAAGCGCTCCCGGAGTTGTAACATCAATTCCTGGAGAAAGCACCTTGACTAAAAAAAGTTATCTCAGCAGCGATAACAGCAATCTAACACACTTGAACACGCTGGAAACACAGCTCTTCCTACAGGTCCAAGTTTAGCATAAGGCAGCAAGCTCCCGCCCGTACCTCTGCAGCACACACCTGCTGTCCTGCACACCACCGTCTCCTTGCTGCACCGTGGCCCACAAAGGGAACGCTGTGACAAGGCACAGAGCTGCAGCAGCTGCTAACTGCCAGCAGTGGTAACCCAAGGCATGCTGCCAGAACACAGCAAGTCAGTGATAAAAGTTTCCTGTTGTTTGATGTTTTTTTGGTTAGGTGATTCATACACACGGTCCCTGCTAGTGCTTCTCCTCGCACCCTGTTACAGTACAAACAGCTGCAGGATTCTGTGGACAGCTCCAGAATGGTGGAGACAGGAGAGGAGCTAATTATTTTAGCCCCTATTTTTCTCTTCCAAAAGCTGGCTGTCCTCTGTGAAAGATGCACCTCTGTAAGCACACATAAGAAAGAAATCCTAGTGAACTCAAGCGCTAGATTCCAATGAGGGACTACAGCAGGCAGCATCCAGCCTGCATCGCAGGCCTTACAGCAGTGAGAACCCTCTGGTGAATGTGTCACAGGTGTGGCAGTGGAGAAATGCAGCAAGGCCAAACTCCATCTGACCCTGGTACAACCTGTACTACATCCAATGCCGTTTCTCCACAACCCAAAAGAAAGCAAGGCTGAGCTTAGTAACTTTCGGCTGCAATTTTCACACCAGATTTGCTCCCTTAACTGGAAGGGAAGACCACTACTCACTGAAGGAAGTAGCAAGCAGATTTTCCTTTTTCTGTCTGTCCCCAGTAGAGCCTTCTCCCTGGCACCCGGGGAGCAGCACAACCCATGCACCTTGGGATGAACGGCAGAGCTCACATCTGTCCTCCCTGCAAACATGACCTGCAGCCACAGCCAGGAGCTGGCTGCCGCAGCAATCCAAAGCGTTAGTCAGGCATGTGAGTCAGTGGCGGAGACTCCCTTAGAAAAGCCTTACAGTGAAGGGCCCAGCTGTGCCTTTAGGGGGAAGAAAGGGGAGGGGGGGATCCACAAGAGAAAGCATTCCCCTTCAAGCAGTGATCCAAGCCACGCTGCTATTCTGCAATGGAACACCCGTTGTTAAGGTCCTGTGGACCTTAACACAACACACAATTAAAGGGCACAATGAGAAGTCGATGTTTGCAATTTCCCTCTTACAGCCCCACGAACGCTTGCGACGGATCGGCGTCTTAGAACGCTGGTGGTCGGTAGTGACGATACCTAACAGGTGGACCGACAGAAATACAGAGCTGAGCCACACGGACAGGGAAACGTGACAAAGTTACCAGTAACTGAGTAAACATCACTCTGCACCTGACAGCCGTTCCAGCAGAGACCCGGGCACTCTGGTCGTAGGATATCTGCGATGTCCCCAACCTCGACCCCGCTTTAGCTCCTCCACCCGCCCATTCTCTCCTCCCAGAGAGCCCCTTCCACAGCCGCGAGCCCCGAGTGCCGCCGTCCCCAGGGCAGTGCCCCGAGCCGCCCGCACCGCGCAGCCCCGAGCCGCTCGCTCCGGCCTGAGTCCGAGAGCGGAACGGCGCAGCCGTGACCGCCCCCTCGGGGCCCGGCTCGGCGGGCCGGGGCCGGGGCCGGGGCCGCCCCGCTCCGTTCCGTTCCAGCACCTTCCAGCGCCGCCCGCGGCCGAGCACCAGGAGCGCGGCGTAAGCCTCGGCAGAACAGAGCAGCTCCCCATTCCCCCCCATTCGGCCCGCACCACAGCACAGTTACCAGACGGCGAGGCTCCCCGGCGGCCACCGACCCCGGCAGGTGCCCGAGCGGCCGGCGGCGGCACGGCCCGGCTGCGCGCTGCGGAGCTGCCGTGATGTAACGCGCGGCCCCGCCGCCCACCGCACTCCGGCCCGGCCCGGCCCGCCCCGTTCCGGCGGCGACCGCCCCCGGGGAGCCGGAACCTCGGGAGAACGAAAGCAAAGCGGGGCGCCCTGCCGTCCCGGTCCTCACGCATCGTTCTCAGCTTGGTCCCGACGCGAAAGTCAGCGAAGTCGAAGCAAACAAACAGAAGTGCCACTGTACCACGGGGCAACAACGGCAGCGGGTGCAGCTCACGCTCCTGCCCGGCTGCTGCCCGTGCCCGGCGGTGCTCAGGGCCGCCCCGCATCGCCTTTCTGTGTCAGTTCTGTCGAATCAGCAAAGAACCAAACCCGATAAAGAGCAACACAACAAAACTTGTACCTCCAGTTAAGCGCACGCAGTCCTGGCCCGCAACGCTTTTTCTCCCCACGCCCCCTATGGCACAGCGTCAGCACCAGCAGCAGGAAAAAAATCAATGTGACCCGGTGCTTTCCACGAGATACGGAATCGCACTTGTTTTATCTCATTAAACATTCCAGCACATCAAACAAATGGCTGAGTTACACAGACACAACCGCTCTGTTTCTGTAAGAAGTGATGTGTGACTTCCAATGCTGCATAGCACGTGCAGTTCCTAAGCAAACACGGAGGAAAAGCTCTTCTGGTTCCTGAACCGACAAGCTCTGTGCTACCAAGATTCCCTTGCAAACTTAAGAGCTGCGTTTCCACCTCTCTTCAAAAAAGAAAAGCTGAGATCCAAGCACCGGTAGGTAAAAACGGGCAGCACGTACCACCCATGATTTTCTCCACCCCAGCGGTCCCCGGGCAGCAGAGGCCGGGCCTCCTCCACCTCTGTGATCCCCGGGGGATCGCACGGAAGATCCGCACCTGGGCACAACGTGAGAAGAATGGCCCTCTGTCAGCAGGGCTGTGTGTCAGGCACCTCAGGTGGGCGCAGGGGATGGGTGGCACCGAGCCGGAGCTGCGCGTGCCAGCACGTTTGCACTCTTTCTGTCCCATGAAGCACACCCCAGGGGATGCAAAAATACTGTGGCGTTTTCTCTGTTTTCAAGAGAACGGGACGAGGAGAAGCCTGTCGGGATGCAGGCTGAGGGGACGCTTCACGGGCAACGCAGCGACCGTCGCACTCCGTGACCCGGACAGCGCCTCGTATTTCGCCGTTCGGGCCGGGGACTGCTCGAGCAGCGCCATCACCGGCAGCCGCGGGGCTGGGACACGGCCCGAGACCGCACGCCACGTTCGGTCCCGCAGCGAAGGCGGGAGGGGGGGGAGGTGGCCACCGGCGCGACGCGGCCCTCAGCGACACCACACAGCGCTGCAACTCGGCCCGCGGAGGTCGGCGGGACAACCGGCGCGCCCCGGGCTCATTTACCAGCGGAAGGAGCCGCCCGTCGTTCCCTCGCGTCCCGCGAAGGCCTCGGGGCCGCCCCGGCCCGGCCGGGCCCTGCCCGCCTCAGCGCCGGCCCCGCCGCCCGCCTCAGCCGGGCCCGGGCCAGGCCGCGCACGCGCCGTGCGGCAGGAAGGCGCGCGCGCGCGGAGAACTGCGTCCGTGCGGCGCGCGGAGCCGGCGATCGGGTTCCGCGGGGAGCGGCGATGGCGGCGGGGCGGCGGGCGGGAGCCGTGCTGCTCCTCCTGGCGGTGTGGCTGCGGCCGCCGCCCGTCCGGCCCCGCAGCCTCCGCTTCGTGACGCTGGTGAGGGAGGGACTGGGGGCGGCGGGAGAGCGGGCCGGGCCGGGCCGGTGCCCGCCGAGCCGAGGTGACGCGGTGCCGCCCGCAGGTGTACCGGCACGGAGACCGCTCGCCCATCAAGGCCTACCCGCGGGACCCCTTCCAGGAGGGCGCCTGGCCGCAGGGCTTCGGGCAGCTCACGCAGGTACGTGCGGGGCGCCGACCGGGGGCGCGGGCCGGGAGCGGCGGCGCCGGTGCTGACGGTGGGTGCCGTTGCAGGCGGGGATGCGGCAGCAGTGGGAGCTGGGCCAGGCCTTGCGGCGGCGGTACCGCGGCTTCCTCAGCGCCTCGTACCGGCGGCAGGAGGTGAGTGCCCCGCGGCCCGAGGGGGCGGGTTCGGCGGGAAAAAAGGAAAACAGAAAACCACAAGGAAAACGGCAACGTGATAGAGGAAAAGCTCCTCGATCTTTGCCCCGGCCCCGCGCCGTGCGGCGGCCGTGGGAGCGGCACGCGGAGCCGCTTCCTTCTGCGCTGCTGCCACCGAGCGCAGCACGGAGGCACCTGCGGGCCCGGGGAGCGGCGTGCTGAGCAAACGCTGTGTGACCCCTGCTGTTGTTTCTTACTCGAGATTGTTCTGTTACAGCAGCAGATCCTGGTCAAAATGAAGAATGCCGCCTGTGGTTGCCGTGCCCTCTCTACTACACTGCCGGCACTGTCTCCCAGACCATACAAACAGCTGTCCCCAACCAAAAGCCATCCTCTGTTTCCTTCCAGCTGTAAAGCTTTTATTCTCCCAGTCTGCAAACTTTCTTCCTCTGTGGCATCACCCTGCTTCATTCTAGTTCCTGAGAAACTGATGGTCACCAGTAGATTGCTCTAAAACAAATTCTAGAGTCTGTGTGCAGCCATGTGCTGTGCACAGAGGGAAATCTGAAATTCCCCACAAACGTCTGTCGTGGCTGACCAAAGGGGTGTGAGTCAGTGGGAACGAGTGTCATGCTGAGAGACACACTGTCATGTGGTTGGAAAGGAAAGCTTGTCCCCCTGCTGGCCTTGCATCACATTAGTTGTTTTATTCACCCCCCCCCCCCCCCCCCCGATTTCAGACTCCCCTGTAAGTACACAGCTTGACATGGTTCACATCACATCCCTTATTTGACATTTGCCTTATCAACAAAACTTCCAGTCTCAATTCAAACAAAGGTCCTTTAACCTTCCTCAGTAGTTCCTCTCCAAACATACTTCATTCTTATAAATCTTCTGCCAGTTTCAGCTGGCAAAATATTCTTCTCTTCTTCTTCTCTTGCTTGAGAAAGAAAAACAAACCAAAGCACATGCAAACAAAAACCATTCTGCTAACCAAGCCTGAATTGAGCAAGCTCTCTTCTAAGTGTTGCCTGTGAATGATACCGTATGACCATCTGTCACCTGACTCAGCGACAGGCTGGAGCCCTGGCAAAAGGTGCTGAAGAAAGCAAATACGCTCAGGGCTTAATTGTTTTTTTATGACGCTTACAGAAATAGGTCCTTATACTTACAAATATTTCTGTTTCTTCAGATCGTATCTAGGACAAAGGCAATCCTGTCTGACAAGTACAGGATCAGTTGTTTTCAAGCCACAGTTAGAAGGTAAATGTAGGTAGAAATTGTCAAGACTTTTTTTCCATGACTTGAGTTTTGAGACACAGTTTACATGGGAGGTGCTATACAGGGTGAGCATATGGGGTTTTTTTTTCTTACATTTCTCACTTTTCATTTAGCATTTAATACAAAACCCTGATCTCAACCTTATATTCAATTCTTCTGCATTTTTGTTCTTGTTATTTCAGGTCCGATGCTGTCTTTTAGTGTGTTCTTTTGTATGCGTTTCTCCTGTCTTAGTGCTGGTTTCCCTGCAATCTACTTGAAGCATTTTCAGTACATAGATATCAGAATGCCAAAGATTTTACCGTTTTGACTTCCTGAACTCTTTTGTGTTTTCTCTCACCTTTTCCTTCTGGCTCAGATTTCTCTCTGAGCTCTGGAATGGTAAGTCTTGACCTATTAATCCCAAGAGTATATAACCATCAAATAAAATCTCAGCTTCCTCTCTTCTCTTTCTCTCTTAGAGAACTCTTGTTTCCATTTTTCAGGTGGTACAGCTGAGGTGTGGAGAAGCCAGGTTTTTGAATGAGCAGTAGCTTGTTCCTGAAATGGAGAACTGAATACAGCAGTTTGTCCCAGTCCTGCTCTGTAGATACAGTGCATCTCTGTCTTGCACTTGTCTTCTCTGACTCTAATATTCAGACTCCCCTCCTTCCATCTGTCATCTCCACGCAGTGCATCTCGCTATCCCACTCACCCAGTACAGAGCCCTAGCACTACACAACAAATCATCTCTCATACCCATCCTTGTGATTCCATGCAGGTTGACAGCAGCAGGCTCAGTTACTTCAGTTGCTTTAATCCTGTTTGTGAGCAGCTGCAGGGCACTTGGCAGCGTTCCTCAGCACACACTGTCCTGCATCTAAGCACCACCACTTCCAGTAGCGACACTAACAGTGCACTGTCCCTATCCTGGCAGATCTTCATCCGCAGCACGGATTGTGATCGGACGCTGATGAGCGCAGAGGCCAATCTGGCTGGCCTGTATCCCCCGGAGAGGCAACACATGTTCAACCCTAACATTTCCTGGCAGCCTATCCCTGTGCACACAGTGCCAGAGTCTGGGGAAAGGGTAAGTTAGTCCCAAGAATATGTACTGAGTACTCGAGTAACACGTTATGCTGACTTCTCCAGAAGTCTTTCCTTCAGTCTCAATTCACACTGTGAATCTGGGCTTCTCCTGGGAGCCTGTCTTGCAGAGATTCTTCTGTCCTCTGAACCAGATGAAAACTGAGGGTCTTTGTACAGCCAGTATTAGCTACAACCACTCACCAGACCACACACAAGCTGCAAAATGTTAGAAGGCAGCACTTTAATCTGTTTGTGGATGCATCCCACTAGTCAGAGTTTCAGTACAGTCCTGTATGTTGAAAATCCTGTACGTATAAATCCTGTACATTGGTACTGTCAGTGATCTAGCTCCTCTTGTCTCTGTCCAGCTACTGAAGTTTCCTTTGACCCCCTGTCCACGGTATGAACAGCTACAGAATGAAACACGGCACTCAGGAGAATACATAAATAAGACCAGAGACAATTTGGTAAGTGATCGTTTGCATGAAATGTCTTGGGAGTTTCGTTAAAATATTTGTTACCTCTACGTAACTTGGGAGAAGGGTAGGAAGACTCCATTCTGTGCAAGTAATGCAGTACAGACTTAGAAAATTGAAGGTCTCTCTCTGCTCATACCTACAGCAATTCCTGCAGATGGTGGCAAATGAGACTGGAATCCGGGATCTCTCTCTTGAGTCTGTTTGGAGCGTGTATGACACACTGTTCTGTGAAGTAAGTTTTGTCATCTTCTTACAACCATGAGAATTTGGTCTTCAGGGCTCCGTTACCTCTCACTTTGTAGTTTAAACACCATGCCAGAGGTGCAGTAAATTACCCATTTGAAAGTCAGATTGCAGTTTGAAATTTTCAGCTGTCCACAGATGGTTCTAAGTTAAGTAAGGCAGAAATGAGATTTCTGAAAACTGAAAATACATTAACTCTATGATTTATGTTAGAGGCTTTAAATTACCTGATTCTACCTCTGTCTCTGTGAATCTGGGTCAATCACTTCTTTCTGTGCTTCTGTTAATGTTTATTTCTCACTGCTCAGTTAAGTGGGGTTCACCAACATCTCAGTTTAGATCTATTATAACATCCTATGACAAAGACTACAGACAGATGTCTTCTACTGTGTGAGGCAAAGCCCCGAAGTCATGGTATTTTGTTGAAAGCACATTTCGTGAAGGCTTAAAATAAAAATCAGTTTAGCTGTGTTGTGCTAATGCCCAAGCTAAGGTCATGCATGCAGGAGACTATGCAATAACTGTAACATTTATTTGTGTACAACTGCAGAGGGAAAAAAGCAAGTTATAGAGATCATTAGTGTCAAACTAGCTAGTGTTGAAAGAATCCATAAAATGAAGCATCTGTTGATACTAATTCTGTGTCCATGCTAGTACTGTGGACATGCAAGGCTAGGTTAGTTTGCTGGCTGGCAGTGGTACATTAATGCAGTTATATATGTACTTTGGGGATGTAAAGGATAAATCTGCTTGAGTTGCTGCAGGCTGAGAATATTCCAATTCAGAGCAGCTCTGCACTATGTAAATTTGCCCTTTGTATCACAAACCTTATCTCCTATCACAGTGAAGCAACTTCTGTCTGTAACAAAAATCCCTGTGGTCAGAGAGATCCAGAATTTCAAATATTCAATTTCAAGACTGACTTAAAGAGCTTGCAGATTGAACTGAGAAACCCAACTGAACCACTGTGTCCCCAAGAACTTGGGCAACAGCTCACTGTCCCGAAGTGAAGTGAGAACACTGTAAAGAAGAGGAATTTTATTCTCAGAACTATACCCTAATACTGACTAATCTTTTTAGCCACTTTGCTTTTCCTCTTTTTTTTTCTCACTTTTACACATAGAGCCCTGAAGAGAAGTACAGTTCTTATCACCTGAGCCAGGAGATTCACTGTAACATCAGGATGAAAGTAAAAGTCCAAGAAACACTTGAACTTTGCAGCTACTATCTCTGTAAAGTAATGGAAAACTAGCTAAATATCTATGTTGCTGATGGGAATTTCTATGAACTGCTCAGACAGAATGAGCTCTTAAGGATATTCAGCCTCATCTTCTGGCATTTTAATGGGATGTGGCATAGAAAATAATTGCCCCATCTGAGTAATGCCAGGGAACCACAACTGTTTGTCTGCCAGTATCACTAATTATTTCTCGTGACGCTATAAAGCAAACTCTTCTCCAGATTCCCAGTTACACATACTCTAGGTTTGATTGCTGGGCTGTGTTAGTAGTGCATCCCAGTACTGTTCCAAAGTGCTTGTTAACCTTCTCCAGTATCTTTCACAGGCCCTTAAAGCCTCCTGGGGAATTGTGCTGCAGGTACACCAGAAAACTCGAGTCCTTGTGCTCTCTTGCTTGTCTTTTTATTCCTGACTGTGTTCCATCTGCATACACACATAAAGCCAACGCCCCAAGATTATTGCACTGCTGTAACAATAAAAGCCCACACTCCAGTTGTGCATTCACAGAAAAGTAGCTCCTAGATTCTAATCTTTATGCTTCTTACAATTAGTTTCTGAAACAGCATTAAAAAAGGAAATAAACTACCTATGTTCTCTGTATGCAGCATTCACAATGAGGACAGAAGCACAAACGGAAGAGGGTCATACTTAAAATAATGCAGGAACACAACAACAGTTTGGTTAGGACTTGAGACACCCTGACTCCTATTCTCTGATTAATCTGTGGTCTGTGCTACCTGCAGATGAGTACTCTCTTTTATCTTCCTAGCAAGCACACAAAATGGATTTGCCAGCATGGGTGACACCAGATGTCATGACTCAAATGAAGCAGCTAAAAGACTTTGGTTTTGAGTTTCTGTTTGGGATCCATCATCGGGTAGAAAAAGCTCGTTTGCAAGGCGGTGAGTGCACAAGGAAAGGAGTTCTGTGCTGCTCTGACTAGAATTTGAATCTTACTAGTCATTTGCATTTGCCAGGGGTTCTGCTGGATCACATTAGGAAAAACCTAACCAAAGCAGCAAATGCCTCTGCTCATCAGCAACTGAAACTACTTGTCTATTCAGCGGTAAGTCACAGGCTGGGTCTAGCTTTGGTTCACTTACTCCTCCTCACAGAGGACTGGGGCTTGTTGACGGTTTTAACCCTTTCTGGCTTCTCTACAGCCCATGCAGCATGCAGGAGATGTATCTTTGCCTTTGGCTGGGTGGGATGTCCAATAGCTGGCATTATTCCTTTGGGGCCCCCTGAGGAAAATTCCTAACCGGCACTTCACTCCGTTTAGCTCAGACTTGTGGATGAGACTGGCAGTCTTTGGGGGATACTGCTACACTTAGTGGATGGGTTGGTGGTACTCAAACGTGATGTAAACAGCAGTGTAGCTAAAGAGTCACACCCCTTACTTTCCTGCAGCCTACTGACTGGAAAGTCAAGCATATTGCCCAAAGCACCCTGTAGAAAATGATTCTTAATGGAATGATGCAGGACATATATGGCTGTGTTTCACTTTCTTGCCTTCTCTGGCACCATCACAGATGACTTTTCAAACAGTACTGCTCCTTTCCCTTCTTCCCTGTGGAAGTTACACTGGGGACTTCCCTTCAGCACTGTCCTGTCCACTACTGGTCTGAGCTGCCCTGCCACATTCATGAGGGTGACTGATTTGGTTTTTTTCCCTCTTTCTCAGCATGACACCACACTTGTGGCACTGCAGATGGCTCTAGATGTCTACAACAAGATTCAACCACCATACGCCTCATGTCATTTATTTGAGCTGTACCAAGAGGATGATGGGTGAGGGCTGCAGTAAAGACGTCTGCTGTGATTTCACCTCAAGGGTTAGATACCCAGGCTAGGAGTAAGCTAGGGGGATGCAATCTTGCTTCTAGTGGCAGACTCTCAGGAAGAAAACGACTACCAGACTAAAGGAAATGGTGTGCACACTAAGAGCTTTTTGGGAAGGGATGACTTCAGCTGGAGGAAAAAAAAAAAGAAAACACCTACTTCTGTTTTGTTTTCAGTAATTTTTCTGTGGAGATGTTTTTCCGGAATGAGAGCGGAAAGGAACCTTTCCCACTGACAGTCCCTGGGTGTCAGCAGATATGTCCACTGCAAAGATTCCTGGAACTCACAGATCCCGTTGTTCCTCAGGACTGGGAACAAGAATGTCAGGTAGCAAGCAGTATGCATGACACAGGTGAGCCTAAGGGGCACCAGAGAGTGGCAGACAGGGAAAACTTGGTATTGTACTGACCGCTTATTTTCTCCCTTGCAGGACTGTTTGTGGGTCTGGCTGTGTGTGGATCCATTCTCCTTCTCCTTATAATCCTCCTCTTGAGTGTACTCTTTCGCATTCAGTCTCAGCCCCCTGGCTACCGGCATGTCTCCGATGAGGGAGAAGAGCAGGCCTGACAGTTGCTTCAACTCCTTCCCAGGCAATAGGAGGGAGCAGTGTTGCCCCTAAGGATGATTGGGCATCTTCAGTTACTGAGTATTCTGCTTTGGCCATCGCTTCCCAGAATGAAGCTGGACTGTGATTTTTGGATGCTTTCTAATGTGATGTCCTGGGGATAGGACTAACCTAATCTAATGGAAGTGGCACATTTTAATTCTGAGAAGCCACTGTACTGTGTGGTGCCCCAGTCCTCATACAACTAGGATCCCACCATGGCCAGTTGGAGCTGCTGCTCCTCATGAAGAATCTTCCTACTTTCGGTGACTGTAAACATTACCACTCATCGTGACTGTAGCAGAGGCGCTTGTTCCTACAGAAGGTGCCGCATCCAGGACAGTCAGGAATTGCTTCTCTTTCCAGGGTCTACCTGCTTTGTGTGCTTTTCTCTCAAGCCCTTGGACTGATGCTGGTGGGAAGGCTGGGCTTGGAGTAGAAGGCCCAGGTCACCACGTGCAGAGACTCAGCAGCTGGTCGTGCAGGGAAAGCTGCTACAGATGATGGCAAATAGTGAAAAGTGGTTCCTGCTAAGTAGTTGTTGTTAATCTGTTTTTCCCCTCCTCACATTGCAGTTCAAGAGACAAGAACTAGCCTGGGCTCAGGACAGGACTGCAAATCTGGCAGTAGTTTTTTGGTATTCAGTTCTTAGTAAGTTACATATGATCCGCAGAGCAAAGAGCTTCAAGATTAGAATAAATGCAAGCTCCTGTGTTGTTTTTTTTTTGTTTTGTTTTGTTTTTTGTTTTGTTTTGTTTCCTGTCTTCTCTTCTGGACAGCCTTATCCAGAGGGAAAAAAAATAATTTTAAGGATCATACTTCGCAGGTAACTGTGGATCCCTTCATCTGTCATGCTTTGGCTTTCTGTCTGAAGCATGATCCTTTCTCCAGGAAATTTGGATGGAAGCTGTGGGCCTCTCTGCATGCAGCAGCTGCTGTGGGGAACTTTTTGCCAAGTGCTCAGCACCTGCCTCATAGCTTCTGGCAGAAGATCAGAGACTTAAGCAGGCACCAGCACAGGCTTTTCACATGGTGATGCTGCACATTCACTTCCCAGTTTTAGTTCCTTTTCTGCTGCAGTTCCCTTCCCTTCTTGGCAGCAGAAGCAAGTGCTTAGGCTAAAGACATTTCCTTTTCTTCCTCTATGGAGTACTGTGGGGACTTTTCCCTATACCATAATTGACATCTGCCAGCATGGGAACTCTGAATCAGCAGAAGCAGCTTGCTGTTCTCAGCATCTTCCTCACCTTTTTGTCCTCTGAAGATGTAATCTAGGTTTGCTGCACAGCAAGGCAGTCATAAAGCAAAAGCTACTGCCTGTGAGAACAGGCGCAGAAAAAGAGGTAATAGAAAGTGCATTTAAGGGACCAGACCTGTTATTTTTAAATAAGACAGCAAATTTTGCACATGCAGAAGAAAGGTTTCCATGATGATAATGACATGCTGACTGTGAATGACTTTCTGTAATTGTTCCAATGCATTTCCTTTTCATCATTAAAATCAAATTCACACCGAACTCTATTCTTTCTCTTCTCTATGACTTCACACAGCTAACCCTAGTGTGCTTCACCCTTGGAAAACAGGGAGAACTTAGTATATCCCCTTTCCAAAGTAAATCCCTCGCTTACTGGAGCAAAGTGAGAACTGAAATAAAAGTTGTTTGGGTGGTAACAACCATGCATATGTACAACTTATAACGCAGCCCGTCCAACCAGGAAGGATCTATTGTGGATACAGTGTTATGACAGACAGAGAAATCAGTTCTAGTTCTCCAGCAATAAGATTAATACTTTCTAGCCTCCCAGATAAAAAAACAGTTCATCAGAATGCTCAAAGCACCCACTCTATATCAAAGAAGTATTTCAGTTTAGTACAAAACTTTTATTCTTATCAATGCTGTAAAACTATAAAGCGAACATAGAGAATGTGAGCAGGCCTAGAGCCCATCCCATCCATCAACCTCTGGAGCAAGGCCCCCAGGCAGCTTCATAAACAAACTAGAAAAAGCAGAATTTTTCAGCTTAACAGCAGTTGTGAGATCTGACTCTGAAAAGGGACATGTGGAAGAAAGCCCTCACTTCTGCTTTACAACACACTCACCCAACATTCTGAGGCATGTAGGTATGGGTGAAAAAAACACCTGTTAGCAAAAAAATGCTTGGAGTTCTAGACAAAGTAAAGAGCCAGTAGGTTCTTAGCTCTATATTGCCTATGCATCCCACAAGGAAGATAGAGGTGTGGCATCACAATGTTCTTCATGTCTAGTTAAATTGCTGCAGGTGGAGAACAGGCTGAGGTTTTGACAAACGCACACGCTGCAAGAAGCTTGCAGACAGGAGGCTGGTGTTTCCTTGACTCACTAAAACTATCCATCCCCTCACCCCTGTGAACTTTCTACCTTTCCAAGACATGAACCTCACTAACGAAGTTTTCCTCAGCTCAATTTGACTAGAACAGTCTGGAGACCTCATTGTGAGCTGCTCCACAGCAGACTACAGGAGATAATATCCTGTTATCACACTGCTATGATAACAAGCAGGATGGAAGCAGTAACTTCAGCAGGATCTGAAAACATCTCTGAAGTTTCCCTAGTGCCTCAGAAATCAAGTGGTAACTCCACTGACAACTGTCAAGGAGAAACAAAGAAAATCATGGAAGCAAGATCAGATCCAGGGAGGAAGGACAAAGTAGAAGGCTAATGCCCTGCAGTGCCTATACTGTTCATTGCAGCACTGAATTTGTCTGATCAAAAAAGGATCAAAATACTAAATCAGGTTATCTAAATCCTTCCCTTTTCACCTCCTTCCCTGTGATTTAGAATCTCACTTCCTTCCCTGTGATTTAGACTCTTTGGTTTTTGTTCTCATCTCTTCTACTTCCCAAGACAATAACTTAGCTTTGAGTTTGCTTGTCCCAGGGTTTGCCTGTCTCTGCCCTCCACGTCTGGACAAACTCCGGCTCCCAGTACCCTGCTCTGTCATGGCTTTCAAAAGATGTTCCTGCTTCTTCACCACCATCTCCTCACGGCTCCAGATCAGAATATTAAAGCCTGAGAGGAAAAAAAAACCAAAAACCATTGTACATTAGAAATTTTGTTATCAAATATATTACCTTGGGCCATGCTACTTAGATGCCAGAAATTCAGAATGTTTTGTCTGTTCTAAGACATTTGTAAGGTATAGATGATACAAATATATGTATTGCAGACAATCTCTAGGTGGCCCACAGAATTTTGCTCTAATTAAGAAATGTAATCAAGTAATTCCTGGTCTCATCTGTCACAACTATAAAACATAAACCTACAGTCAGCTCCCATAACCTCATACAGCCTAGGAGAAAACGAGTAATCTTTTCTCCGAAGCCTGGAAAATGAGTCACACAAAGGGAAAGGGCTGCAGCCTAGCCAGAAAAGGCCTTTTTTCTCCCCATCCTATTTTCTGGAAAAATTTTACGGCCAGCAGATGGCAGCACCTTCTGGCTCAGGGAAGGCTTTCTGACCCTCGGAAACATGCTGTTTTGCAAACTGCCAAAGTGGAAGAATGCTAAGATCATCTTGATTTCCTTTACAGATGTAGGAAACTGTAGAAGACTACTAGTGAATGGGATTTAGGAAACCCATACTCGCAAATTTGTTTAGCCTTGAGAAACAAGCCAACCCTTCTCTGGGTGCTTCATGTTCCAGGTTCTTTTTACTTACCCATTCCAGAGGCCAGTGTATCTCCCATAGGGTTAAATTTATTCAGCTGAAAATAGAAATAAAAAACGTCTGTAAGAGCATCACTGGTTATATAACAGAGGCATAAAAGCACTACTGTTTACATAATGGCAACAATCTGGAAAGCAGAATGTTCCCTAGAGAGCATCACAGGAAACCCACAGATGACCATAGAACAGCCCTGCTTGAGTCAGCAGCTTTAGCCAGCAGTCATAACCCCATGAGAGCATGAGTCTGTCACAAGTGAAGCGGACATTCCTATTGTTCTAATCCCTAAAACTCTCTCTTGGCTGCATTTCAATACTCAGAAGTACTTTCAGCTGCAGTGCCCAACTCACCGAGATTATACCAGATGCATTTGGATCGTAGAGCTGACAAACCATCTCCCCAGTGTTTCCATCAAATATATCAACAGTTCGCAGCTCATTCACTGTGTACCCTGGGAACTTCGGGTCCGGATAGCGACCCACTACAATGAGATCGTAGCGAGGATGCCATGTTGCCTAGTCATAGAACAGAGCAATGGAGAGTTAGAGAGAAGGGCAGAGGTGATGCTGATGCACAGCAGACACCCAGCAGTGTGAGCAGCAGCCTGGGCATCACACCCATAGCAACAGAAGCATCCTAGAAGAGTGCTCTGCAAGAGTTGTAGAAGTATGAACATCTACCCACCAGTGTTATATCCTGACCAGAAATCAGACCATTTGTTTTAAAGCCTGCTGCTGGCACCAGGAGCGATACAGACTATACTGGCTTAACCTGCCTTAATAGGTGTGAGGTGCTGGAACTGTCGATGTGGGTGTGGGATCAGATGCTGTGGCCTGGTCCAGTCTGAACATGAGTAAACCCTGATTTCATTGCGCTGGTCCGTGCTCAGCAGCTTGGCACCATCCGTTGGGCTGAAGTAAGCTAGAGAGGGGGACAATAAGCAAAAGATCACAATTCAGTAACTGATGTGAAACACAGAAGTCATATTTCCCTGGAAAACCATCAGCTCTCTTTACTGAGGATATGAACGTGGCCATGCGGGCCAAGAGACAAGGCTTCACCTGTCTCAAGCAAACTCAAAGCTCTTCCAAACAATAAGCTGAAACCTACTGCACTGGGTTACATAGGAAGAATTACTATTCCCATTTTAGAGTCATGTCAACAGACACTGCAAAGAAAGGAATGCATTCATTCAGACAGAA
This sequence comes from Cyrtonyx montezumae, assembly GCF_038088225.1. NCBI lineage: Eukaryota > Metazoa > Chordata > Aves > Galliformes > Odontophoridae > Cyrtonyx > Cyrtonyx montezumae. The sequence continues at coordinate 35,584,593 of NW_027071826.1, read as the reverse complement.
AGTCACAAGTGTAGGAAAGTACAGGAGCCATGAAGATGACAAAAGAGACACGACACAGATCAATATAAACTGATAGAAGCACAAACAAGGTACAGAGCCTTAACTCCTATACCCTGCTTTTATCAAGGGGACTGTCCCAATACATTCAGATCTGCTTTTCTCAGATTCAATCCCTAACCTGTCTTACCATACACAGCCTCTGAACAAAAAAGCCAGAACAAGAACTGACTGCACCATGTGGCTGGGCAGGGGGAAACCTCTGAGGCAGCCCTGTTCAGGTCTGTTTCAACTGCCATGAATCCAGACACCCTGTTAAACCTGAAAGGCAATACCTCAGGAAGTACTGCGCTCTAAGCAGCCTATCATAAACAGAACAAAACTTTTAAGTATGCTTCTACCACGAATACTACTAACAGCAATTAAGAAGAATTTACTCAGAAGGTTAAAAAAATAAAAGTTAGCCATATTTATAGTTAAATCCATCTTCTCTCAAAGCACTCTTAAGTAATGTTCCATGTTCAAATTTAAAAATTACACGAGACTTGAACAATTGGTTCAACAGTTGCATCTGATTGTATTGAGCTTGCTCCAAAATGAGAATACCAACTCATGCTTTTGCAAAATAGAAGCATAGCAGAACCCAAAATAATTTGGATACAGACTCAGATGAAAAAAGAAAGCGAGGAAAATACATGGATAGGAGACTCAGCAGACATACATGCAACAAAATCCTTATCTCGGGAACTCACCTGCATTGACAGGTTTGTCATGAGGAAGTACATGAAGAAAATTTGCTTTGTCTTTAATGTTTCTGAGGTCCCAGATTTTAACTGTCTGATCCACAGATGCTGTGGCCAACAACCACTCACATCGAGAGTTAAACTCCACGTGAGTCACTTTCTTTTTGTGCAATTTCAACTTCCAAATCTGCAGCAAACAGAAAATCACAAAGGAAAAAAAGTCAGGACTAGAGTAAAGAAATAGATAATAAACTACTAGTGCAGAGTAAAGAGGTCACGCATTTACAGAATAGAAGAAAACCAACTACAATATGCTAAGAGTTTACCTACTGGGAGCAAGAATGGAGAAAAGTGACCTTGGAACTATTTAATACTGAGAGAATCTTTAATCCATCAATTTATTACAGGAAAGAAAAATGAAATCCATAGTTCACCAAGGGAAGTATTAGTACCATGGTGCAAAGCAAGACCTCATCTGGAATACTTCATGCAGTGCCAGTCTTCCACCTACAGAAAGACTAAAGCAACTGGAACAGATACAGAAATGAGCTACCAACATAACAACAAGAAGGAAGGGACTGCTTTGGTAAAGATCAGAAAAAATTTGTTTTCTTATCTTATTAAAAATGAAAGATGACAGAGGATATAATTGGCTTCTAGAAAATTAAAACATAAAGGAAGCAAAATGTTTCAATTATCAAGAACAAGTAGACATAAACTGACTACAGATACATTTATATGGGACATCAAAAGATTATTTCTAATGAATAAGCAAAGCTGGCCCGTTATCTCTATGCTAATGGGTACCTTCCAAGTGCAGAGAAGACTTTTGTCACATTCTTTCAGAAGAAAAAAAAAAAGTAAAAACTAGCCTGGAATAAGCACAACTCATATGGAGTACTTATAACTCTGCTCACTGATTTACACACCTGCCTCCGGCCACAGCACACTGGGCAGCAAATTCTCACAGATGTGACCCTTGCAAGCAGGAGAAACTATAACTCCAGTCTGCCAGGACAGCAGGTTCTTCTAAGCAGGGCAAACTGCAAGTCTATTGTCTAATATGCTCCTGCACTACAGTCTGGCTGTGCCTGCCCTCTCATGCCTAACAGTAGTAGTGCAATTACTATCCCAACATTTGCTGAATTGCTGTTGTGTCATGGAAGGGTATCTATCAAAGCAGCATCTACCAAATGACTCCCACTACGTTTTTGAAAGTGTGAAGGCTGCTGGCAGAGGGTGTTTATGTATGTATTACAGGTTGCCCTGTAATTACTCTGCCCAGAATCAAAATACCCTCAAGGAAGGGTACACAAGGAAGCACATCACACACTGTCAGAATTGTTACTCTTGTGATCACCAGTGCAGCTGGCAGAAGCAGAAAAATCTCACCACCCAAACAATGCCAGACTCATCTTCTGAGCAGCAAGGTGCTTCTCTTTCCCAGGCCCCTGTCACGTAGGAAAGTACACAAGCCATGAAGATTCCCCCCAACAAGACACTGTAGAGCCATACTAACCTCCTCACCGGAAGTGCTGAGCAGGACCACGTTGCCCAAATTATCACCTGTCACCACAGCACGGCAGCTTGCAGAAACATCAACACTGCAGTACCAGCAGCTAGAGGGAAAGAGACAAAAATCAGCACTACCTCCCACAGGCAGACGAAGGCAGCGGAGCTCTAGTTCACACCTTATCCCTGTCTCTGACAAAGGGGAATGCAACAGCTTACAACTGTCATCTTCTCTCTGATCTAATGGTATGACCCTGAAGAGCAGGAAGGGGGGCAGCTTATCAGCAATGCTTGTGTTTGGTGACTTAATATGAAGTAATTCCTATGGCACCTATGAAGTGTTCAATAGATGGAGCGTGGCATGTTGGGACAGTGGAATATGAAAGAGGCTGAAAAGCCACTCAGAAACTCCACATGGACACACCCAAGTGACACTGGCAAACATTTAGAAATGGCCTTAAAATAAGGTTTTCCACAAAACAGGGAAATAACAGGAAAGAAAAGACAAGAGTTCCGGAAGACTAGAAAATTCCATTTCTAAACTATCTCAACTTCATCCTCCTGGAAACAAATATGAATAGAGGTTTATCTGACAAAAGATGTACTTCTTAACCACAGCTCTGCTGGGAGGGTAGGCCCAGCGAGAGTAAAGCTGTGTTCCTTAGGGAACACGTTGGGAAAGCTTTACTTGCAGAGCTAAATTATTCTTGAATTCAAGATGGAAGAGATCAGCATGGTGAGCCTGAACTCTTCACAGGGCAGCAAGGTAAATACAGAAAGATGAAATTCAGATTCTGCAGGAATGTTGTTTGGAATTCCTATCCTGCCTGAGCTGCTGTGCATAAAAATACTGATCACAATGATGAGAAGAAAGTTACTCTGTTCTTTCACCTCATACATTATAGAGTGAAGCACTGACAGTATCTACAAGAAGGGAGATGGCGTCACCAGAAAGCAATACCAGAAGGTGAATGCAGTGTACTCAGCTACTGCAAAAGACAAATGCACTGTGGCTGCCTTGCTTGACAGCCACCCTGCAATGCTGGAAAGGGACCCAGGAGCCTACCTGTGAGCTTTCTCACAGGACCATTTCATATCAACAATCTCCTAAAACTTACAAAGAAGTACACAGTACCATGACCAGGGCCACAGCTTTAACACAGCATTACAGAGCAGAGATTCAACCTTGCTCTGCTCCCTTCTCACCAAACATTATGGTTCTCATGGCCACAGTCCGGGGCACGGGATATCACCTGCACCGCTCTGCCCTCAAGGTCCTGCAGACTTAGGGTGCCATCCCCTGATGCCACATAAAGCTTCACTGCCTCGTAAGGACTGAACTTGATGTCTCCAAGAGAATCTCCTGGCCCTTTCTGGAATACACACAAAGCCAAAAGGTATCAAAGTTAGAGCGGAAAAATGCAATCTACCTCCTGGAACACGCTGCAGGATTCTCTAGGTACGATGCACAGCTTTCTGACAAGGGACACCCACAGGAACTTTCTGATCTGTTTCCAACCTAAGCACATACATTCTGTACCTGTAGGCTCGGCCTATATCTTTTATCACTTTCGGCTGCAAGCCTCATTAACAGCACTGCTTTCTCTGAACTGGGTGAACAAACGTGCAGTGAACCACCTCACTCAGACCAGCTTAGGAGATAATAAGAAAAATACAACACTATTCCAAGCAGAAACCACATAAAATCTCAATACAACCCTGCACTAAGCCTTCTTACAGAGTCTTCATTTACCAGTTAACCGCAAACTACTTCCAGTACTTTATCTGGTCTAACTCAGGGAATCCTCAGAAGAACAAGAGCAGTGCTAGGAGAAATCCTACTGCTAACTACAAGGCACAAAAATCTTATGCCAGAGCTGTTTTCTCCCAGTCTGTCTTCTAAGGAAACGTGGAAACCCTACAGAAAACAAGGATGCTGACTGGGAGTCCCCAGACTCTGGTACTCAAGTGTCACTGCTGCTCATAGAGCAGCTATTTAATAAAGATGCACTGTAAATATTAGCTGTTAAGAGGCCAGTGAAAACAAGAAAGGCCCAGCTTATCTGTCCTCACAGCAGTGGAAGAAGGATGGCGTATCTAGGCATTACTATGATGGGCATTCCAGTGGGATACAAGATCCTGTCCCAGGATCTTTTCTGGAGCAAGGACTATGCCACCTTGTTCACCTAGCTACTCATCTCAGCACCACTAAGGGCCACCTTCTGCCTTAAGACAAGACTGCAGCTGTAACAGCCAGTTTGGAAACCAATCATGAAAGCTGCTACCAGAAACAGTTACGTGGAGAAATGTAAAGAGGAGGCTAATCCAATTTATCCTCACTTAACTTTCAACACTGAACACAATTAACTAACTGAAGAGCTCAGACTTCTTCATGAGTCCACAGAATAGACAGAGTGGGTGAGTCTATGCACAGACAGACAGAACTGCCTCTAGAGATTCATCTCCTCATTCCATCGACTCTTAATTCTGGCATTTTATATAAGCATCAAAAGTTAGGTGGAATGAATCAGAAGGATCCTTATGACATGCACCAGTTAAAGTCAGTGGTGCTTACAGGAAAGTACTGGGAGAACCAGACTGCTCCGTAAAATCCATCTGGCAGTGAGCAGCACTGTTACCAAGTCAAGAGGTTAGAAGGTCTCCAGAGCAGTTATGGAACTTACCACTGAAGAAACCCAACGGCACACCCCACATTCCCTTGTGTAACAGGTAGTAAGCAAGCAAGCATCTACAACCCTCCCCTTAATGAAGAAAAGCTCTCTCCTACCCACCACCCCATTTCAGAGAAAAATAAAGAAACTGAGTCTTTCTGGAATACAGAGAACATCACTGAAGTTTAGAGGATACAGGAGATGTACACGGAGAAGAAGCAGCCCAGCTCCCATATATCAGAGTCAAGCATCTCCCTTTCTCTCTCTTTCTCTATAGTGCTCCTGCCAGCAGGACACAGAAGCCCAAAACATTGCTGTATTTCTTACTCCCAGTTCTCGGTGATGGTGAAGACCCGGGAAGTATTGCCATTAAAATCCTGCAGGGTGGTACTGCCGGCAACTGATGAAGTGTACAGCTGACTAGGGTTAAAAGGGTTAAACTTCATTCCTGTGATGGCCCCTCCAGCTCCCATCTACAAGGAAGGGGATGAACAAGAGAAAAATCCACTGAGTGATGGGGAAGGAGGAAAAGAGCATTCTCTAAATCTGCATTCACTGCTATGTTCTTAACAGCAACAGTGAAACACGTTACAGCACTCCAGGAGGCAAAGACAACCATGCCTTCCCACATGGCAGCTGTCTGGGCAGCCACCCTTCCACAGAATAAAACTGCAACTCCTCCAATCCCCAAGCAATGTATTCCTTGGCTGGCTGGCACCACAGTATTAATAAGAAGAGAAAGATGACTCTGGAATTCTTGGAGGATAGACCTCCTCCCAGCATATACCTATGTCAATTTAGAAAGGGACAGAAGTTAAGGATCTCTTCAAGTCCCTGTAGGAATGACAATGACTGAATACAGTAACAACGGGCATGCCAGCTATGTATACCACTCATTCTAGCTTAGCTTTTCAGTTCAGATGAAATGACTTCATTTCTCTCCACTCAAAGATGTTTCTTCTTCATCTGACACAGAATAAAAGATAACCAGAGAAAGATCAAGACCTATGACAGACTCACTCTGCCTACTTGCTTTTGGCATCCCTTAAGAATTATTATTTTGCCAATTGCTGAATTATTTTCTCACTGAACACACACCAAGTACTGTTCCATTATGAATTTAATCAATACACCTCTGTTCTCCTCAGCACTAGAATTGTCTGGAACTAAGGAATGACTTGCTTGTACATTTCAATCCTTACACTACTCCTCAATCTCCACATCAGTTTGGGGCTACTCTGCAGCCCAAGACCTCTATGCATATCTCACAGCATGAGCCATTTGGTCGTGCTTCAGTTTTCCACTCCTACCCATTCTATACACCTAGAGACTTACCCCTTTTATGAAGCAGGTTTTAGTCAGTACTTCATAGTCCCAAAGAATTATGTCTCCACCTTTGGAACCAACAGCTACAGTACTGGGGTGTGTAGGATGCCACTCCAGGCAGGTCACTCTCCTGTCAAAGGGACTTGCTGTTCGAAAAAGGCGGTATGAGGTCAGGGAACGCAGAAAGGGCAGCTGTAGGCACTGTTACAAAGATAAAAGAGAATTATAACTCTTGTAGGGATCCCTGAATATCTCTGCATTCGAGTGCTAACAATTCCTAATCACCACCAGGTTAGTACTTTGACACAAAATGCTAAATCTCTCTGTGCAATTAAGTGAACGTGTTGTTCCCCAGGCAAACAGCCTGAGACCACACAAACCTCATCAGCTATAGCACTCAGAAAACAATAATGTGAGAGATAACACACTTCAAATGCAGGGTGCTAAGCATCTTAGGTTGAGTGAAAACAGTAAGATAACTAATATTAAACAAGGGAGAATCACTGAATCATTTGAGTTGGAAGGAAGACTAAAAGGTCATTTAGTCCAATTCCCCTGCTATGAACACACAGCTATATCAGGGTGCTCAGAGCTCCATCCAGCCTGATCCTGAGTGACTTGAGGGACAGGGCATCCACCACCTCCCCAGGCAACCCGCTTCAGTCCCTTACCAACATTACTGTGAAGAACTTCTCCTTCATATCCAATCTTAACCTCCCCTTTTAGTTTGAAATCATTTTCCCTTGTACTATCACAACAGCCCTACTAAAAAGTCTGTCCCCTTCTTTCTTACAGCCCCCCTTCAGACACTGAAAGTCTGCTCTCAGACCTCCGCAGAACCCTCTCTTCTCCATGCTGAACAGCCCCAGCTCTCTCAGCCTGTCCATGCAGGGAAGGTGCTCCATCCCTTGGATCATTTTTGCAGCCCTCTTCTGGTTCTGTTTTGACAGCTCCACATATCTCCTGAGCTGAGAACTCCACATCTGGATGCAGTACTCCAGGTAAGATGTGTCTCATCAACACAGAGCAGAGGGGCAGGATCACCTCCCTCCATCTGTTGACCACACTTCTTTTGATGCAGACCAGGATACAGTTGGCTTTCTGGGCTGCAAGGGCACACTGCAGGCTCATGCCTGGCTTGCCATCCACCAGTACCCCAAATCCTTTTCAGCAGAGCTGTGTTGTATCCTTTTGTGCCCCAGCTTGCGTTGATAGTAGGAGCTGACACAATGGAGGAGAACATATCACCCATCAGAAAAAGGAACCGATGCCTGCACTGTGCATCCTAAAATCACCTAGAGATACAATAATATAACCTTCCATCCAAACTGCTTGTAGCTCAATAATACAGTATAAGAGTGATAAGAGTGAACAAGAGCAATACAGAATGAAAAACCACAACACAACCGTATTGTTATTCAGCTGAGGAATAGGTACTGCTTGGATGATGCTGGTGATTTCTTTATCATTTCAATACTTAGACAAATCATCTGAAAGATAAAGCTAGCCTAGGTGCTTCCCACTGTGGATATTACAGAAAAAGTTAACTTCCAAATGAAAGGAGCATGACTCCGAAAATTAGGAAAAGATTACAGGCTTGATGAAATTTGTCTGTGAATAAGAGAAATCAACATTAAATTATACACGATTAGCAAAGTAGAGAGTAGATGCAAAAATAGTAATGACATAACAGTTGCATCAGCACACATAGACAGCACCGTGTAATAGTGTAAATGGCAGAGTAAGTTTAAATATTAGTCAAGGAAGTACAGAATGAATAGAAGATAAAATGCTGCAACAAGGCCATCTCAACTGAAACGGAAAGACATCCTAGTACTGGCATTTTACAGGACTAAGAAACACAAGGGTATGCCAGATCTGGAGACAAACTATATGTGAACATGAAGCCTCTTTAAAGTCTCCTTGCTTGTGTTTAGGATTTTATTTATTTTTTTTATGTATTTATTTTTGTACGGAGATGAGATGTTTAACATGTCATGAAAGAGGAACTCCTCACCTGCCTGAGCTGTGCCCGGATGGAGCCTCCCAGCATGTTCTGGTAGACATAATGAACAATGCTGCACTGCCACTTCGGCTGATGGAAAAGGGCTCTGGTGTTTCTCATCACAGTCCCACCTCTATACCAACCTGACAGAGAGGAAAATGAGTAAAAGTTACTGAAAGCCAGTGCCCAATGCCCATCATGTTCATCCACTAAACATGGGAAAACATCTGTATTTTTTGTTAAATTCATGACAAGCTTCAGCCACAAGAGAAAAGACTCAAACAATTCTTACATGTCTAAGTTGCAGGCAGCCTCTGTAGCCTATGGAGTCCAGTGCTTCCCACAGGCCACCAGAGCTGTGAGTGTGCCTCTGCACATTAAACCTTACTTTTCCTCCTCAAAGATTTATTAGAAGGACAACAAAAGGATGAAGGCAAAGTTTCATGTGGTACATCTCTGGGACAGTATAGAACCTGAATGGCTCATACTCAGAATATAATAAATCTATCCAAAGCTCCAACAACCTGGAAATACATGGTGGAAGGGAGTGAGCCTCTGTGCGCAGTGGAAGATCAGTCAGAAAGGTTACACCTGAAAACTCCCAAAGCATAGCAATATGACATCCCATGCAGTTCCTGAAATGCCTGCTTGTGAATTAGAATTTTCTATCTGCTTGTGCTGTAGCTCATACAGTCTGTCTAGAGCACTGTGAGTTCTGTTTTTGATAATAGACTTGCTGACGCCACACTGCGTGAAAACCTTTCTGTTCAGGGTGGTTTTTGCTGAGAGTACAACATGCTTCTACATTTTGTCCATGTTCCAAGGTTTCATCTTCAGGGACCTTTACATAAAAACAAGATTTGTCCAGTCCCGTGTCTGTGATCTAATCAACCCCATGGAAATAGCCTGTAACACTCCAGCAGGTCTGTGTCAAATGGGAAAGATGCCCTTCCTAAGGAAAAATAAGCTACTTTAACTTACAGATACTAATGAAGAAACAGAAGATCAACACCATAGGTATCATTCTCTGCACCTAGAACCTGAACAAAATCTTTCTTTAACACAACTCCTGAGCTGAGAAATGCAGAGGTGCAAGACCAAATCTCTACATTCACATGCCAACATGGAGCCAACACTTGTCACACACCTGCTGAAATGGGAATAGAAGGATTGATATTCTAAACTCTTTCTTTTTCCCCACAGAAGAATTAACACTCACATTTCCTTCTTCAAAGGTGACAGAAGGGGAGATATTTTTTTCTCAGATTCAGTTTTGTTTCAAAGGATAAGTTATTAAGAATGGATTGTAGGCCTGTTTAGCACCTGCTGTAAGAAACACTTTTAAAACAGATTTCAATTGCAGGAAACCAGACCTCTCCTAAAAAAGGAAAAAAATACATTTTTTCCAACATACATAAAAGTCAAAACATGGACACAAAATGGAAAAGCTCAAATGCAAAAGTCTTTGTCTCTTTAAGACAAGTCTAAATGGAAAAATATGATTGGTCTAATTTTCCCAAAGTACTAGCCATATACAACCACCTCCAAATCTTATGGGAAGAGCAGACGCACACTAAATGTGAGAATTAGATTATGAAGTTATAATTGAAAACCACATATCTAGGTTAACTACAGAAGATGCTTCAACTATCCACAATTATATACAGAATCTTTTCAAATGGAGTAATTTGCCCCACTCCAAGTTTGGAGTTATACTCCAGAAAACAGAAAAGTACAAACTGGCAGAATTCCTGTATCGGAAAACTGAAAGCCACTTCAGTGATTTCTGGATCCTTAGAAACTATACCCGGTGCATACAATATCCCCACACAAGGCACTACCTCTAGCAATCTCCTAAACAAAACACAGAATTAAATGTCGTATCTGTGGAAAGACTAAAACGGTCCTTACGGTAACTGAAGTCTGAACAACTTTTTTGTTACTGCAAAGATTTTCCTACCATCCTCAAACCTAATCATCTCTCTCACTTATAATAAAAAGTTTAAGACATTTTAAGGTACAAACCAGAGCAAAAAAAAATGAACATGAGAAGTGATTAGTGGAAATTCCGCCCAGTATAATCTCAACATTGAGGTAGAAAGTACTTAGTATACCTTCTTACATTAGAAAAAGTTAGAATATGCAAAGATTAGGTGGAAATACCAGTTTAGACTGTATACTGTAGGACACCAACCTTGCTTTAATGACTGCATGGGAGAAAGAACAATGTATGACCAAAGTTGGTCTGTCCTACAGTAAAGCAGATGTCTGCTAATTCAGGAATTCCATGGAACTTAACCACTCTCCAGTGGGCAGTGACAGCATTAACAGTGAGCAGGCTTCTACCAAGGGGCAGAGTCTCAAAAGCGAGACTCATGTACACAGACAGTGCAACTAGACAGATCACTGGAGGATGCACTACCCCAGTGCAGTCCATGTTTTCCCTCCAATATACAGCCCTATCTGATAACTCATGTCTGAGCATGCTTCCTGGCATCCTCTCTCTTCAGCTAGTTAATGCTTGTGATTTAGGCTAAATTTAGCTAGGAGTAAGGACCTGAGGAAATGTTACCGATTTTCTCTTGGGCTTTGGATGCTTTCCTCACAAACAATTTCTTTGCTAGAGGCTCATTCTCAAGTCCTTCGTAGTCCAGTTTCCTTTTCCCAGCTGATTTTGCATCTTCTGACCAATGCTCATGTGCATTTTCAAGCTTCTTGTCCTTGGGCTGGTTCACTGGAGCCATTCTGTCTGACCACTAAAAGCAAACAAAGCACGGAAGGTAAAACTGCCATACACAGAAGACAGAGTAAAACTGGAGTGAAGCACAGCCCAGCGGCCTGGAGGCAGTGACTGTATAGGGCTGACAGTAGCTTTTTGTTGCGCTCTGCTGGAGAAAGAACAGGTTCAATAAACTCTTCTTTGTTCCTGTACAAAAACGAATGCATCCTAAAACACTGGAGTATGTTTTCACAGATGTGCTTCTACAGAGCGTTTCAGCCTAAAACCCACAGATCTGCATAACGTACATCCGTGCAACCACATAGTGCCCAACTGTTTCTCTGGTGGCTCACAGCAAGCCCTTCAGATTCTGCTAAGGAAGACATCTGAGCTGTTAGAAATCCGGTCAGGGCTGACTGATTTCCCACCACGCGTTCAGACGACACTTCCTAGCCAACGGCCGCTTTCGCTCCCGATCACCGCCCGATACGCGGGTCGGGCCCCTGCTTAGAGCCCTGGACGCGCTCGCGGGCGGCAGCTCACGCCCCGGAGCCGCCGAGCGCGGCGGGGCCTGCCCGGCTCTCCTCCCCGAGGCCGACGGGCAGCACCACCCCCCCCGGAGCTCGCCGGCGCACAGCACTTAAAGAGTCGCGAGTCAACACAACTCAAGTTCCCGTCCCCGCACCGCCATGCCTCCCCCGGCCCGGCGGGAAGGGCCGCCCCGCTCTCACCTGCGCTCCCCCGGCCTCCGCTCCCCGGTGCCGCCGACGACGGCGGGCGGCCCCTCCCCCGAGGTTTCATAACCGGGGCGGGGAGCGGGGGGGCAGCGGCGGCCATAGCGCTTTGCAGGGCTCGCCGAGCGCCGCGAAGACCCGATCTGCGGGCTGTTCTGCTGAACCGCAGTGCTGGCACCCCGCGACTATCAGAACGACCTATAAAAACCCACCGTTACCGCCGCCACAACCGGCTTCGGAACGCATACGCCAACCTGACCGACGTCGCCCGGTCCTGCGCGGCGCCTCTGCACCACACAGCGCTCTTCTGAGAGCTGCGGCCATTACCAAAAAGAAGCAATGGCACTCATCGAAAGTAGTCCTTACCCGCTTCCCTCGGGCGCCACAAAGGCCTGGTTTACAGCAAAGGACACGGGTGAGAAAAACGTCCTTCTTGTCCTGACGGCGATCAGCAGCACTGCCACAGGTCTGCGCAGGGCCTCGACGTTGGGGCCAGGATCTGGGGAGTTACCAGAAATCACCAAGTAAATGCCATAAACCTTAACGACTTTTTGTTTTTCCTATACTTGACAAGGGCGCATTTCTGTGCCAGAAGCCCCAGTACCAACCTTCACGTACACTGAAATCCTCACATTGCTTTCTGTGATTATCCATTAATCCCAAAGCAAGCTGTGATGCTGTGACACAGCTCATCTGAGCGGAGGTGTGCATTGCCCATCCTGCTCCATTCATCCATGCAGAGAACACGCACAGCAGCCCTCAGGTTTCCTCATCGAGCTGTCATGGTTGGCATTTTCTGTCAGTTACTAACACTGAGCTTGCTTTCTCTGGAGATCATCAGATTATTTTTGCAATCGTTATTCACTAAGGACAAGAATAGCATATCACAAATCATGCACTGAATATATAGAATGGCCTGGGTTGAAAAGGACCTCAAAGATCGTTGAGTTTCAACCCCCCTGCTGTAACCCCCCTGCCGTAGGCAGGGCTGCCAACCACTAGAGCAGGCTGCCCAAAGCCACATCCAGCCTGGCCTTGAATGCCTCCAGGGATGGGGCATCCACAGCCTCTCTGGGCAACCTGTTCCAGTGCACCACCACCCTCAGAGTGAAAACTTCCTCCTAACATCTAACCTAATTTTCCCCTGACTTCATTTAAAACCATTTCCCCTCATCCTATCACTATCAGCCTGTATAAACAGACATGCCACCAGCCCAGGGTGCCACCAATTGGTATCAGCATGCCAGCACTGAGCAGGAGTGGGACTCCAAGATGGCCAGAAAAGGAGTAATTCTAAAAGAACATTCTCACACCTGTATAGGCTCACTCTCCTCAAACTCCCGTATGCAACCAAGTCAGAGGAGTGTAACTACTCATGGGCAGGACATGAGGCTTCTTTTCACAATACCTTCCGTCCAACATGCAGTGTTACAGACCTCAAATCTCTGTCACAGAATGAATACATCCTGTTGCCAGCTCTGGTAAAACTATATTGTGACTAAGACTGTCATCTCTGTGGTATTTGTAATACTGGATAGTATTTTGCCTCCTTGTTGCCAGGACCTTTTTCCAAAGCATGAACACTGTTGGCTACTTTAGTCTGACTGCTGATGTAAAGAGTACCATTACAGCAACTTGAGTTAGGCCTCAGGCAAGCCTACATTTTGCTAACAAACAAACAAACAGCAGGGAAAAATACAATCCCAAAGAGAGAAATGAGAATGAGTGAGCATCACACTCTCTGGCCTCTTTCTAGCCTATGAGCTTTACTAAGCTATCCTGGACCATGAAAAAGAAGTATTGCTATTGTAATAGCCACAGGCTATTCCAGCCTTAGAGGGAAGGAGGGAAAGGAGTAAAGCAGCAGTGTTACATAGCACAGTTGCCACTCAGTGCTGGGGGCAGGCAGACCCCAAGTGGAAAGCATTATCTCAGATGCATGAGGTATTGGTACCACAACTGTTATAACATAAAGCAGGCACAGGCTGGAGTATTAACCACTGACAGATTTTTTGTTTTTCCATACTCAATTAACATAGATAAATTTTACAGTGGTGTTTATATTTCATACTTGAATTAGGGTATAACTATGCCAAATAAATTTATATATATATATATATAATTTATTTTTTTAAGTAAAATAGAGAACTGATACTTATACCTTAACACTGATTAACTTAAAGGAGCAGATAAGCCTCTCCTGTCCCACTGGGAAGGGAAGCTTGCTGTTGCTCTGCACCCAATGGCATGTCATAGGTCCCCATCTTCCACACAGGTTAAAGCGAGCTGAGGATTGGCCCTGGCATAGCCTCTAACATCTCCTTTCTGACAGGCACTCATTGTACCTGATGGGCCCCACTACAGGTACTTTTCTGACTCCTATGAAACCGGAGGAGTCACAAAGAGAGAGAAAACATCCCACAACCACTCCATAGAAGCAAGAGTGCAGACTTAAAGCAGTCTTTCTCCTCTCTCAGTCTTTCCTTGCTGTGCTGATTGAACACACAGCTGGTCCTTGGAGCCGGGTCCCAGGACTTCTGGAAGCGGTGAGGGGCCAGCGAGGCCCCGCCGCTGCGCTGTGAGCTCTGCCCCAGCGTCATGGCAAACCCCACCCGGGCCTGGCGCTAGGGATGGAAACTCTGGCCCGCAGCCCCCGGTACTGCGGAAAAGCTGGCTTCGAGCAGCACGCTGAAAGATCAGTCTGGGTTACTTAGGGAAAGGTTTCCAAAGGAGAGAGCAAACAGACCGTCAGCTCTGCGGGAGCGGGCTGAGAGAAGGGCGACCGTGCTGAAGCTGCTGCCCACCTCCAGGAGAGCCTAGGAACGGGCACTCCGAGCGGGATAGGGGGCTCGTGGAACCTCCGGCCTCCACGCAGAGCCGCCTCAGACACCCGCCGTGCCGGGGGGATTCGGCCCAGCACCTCCCGTCCGCTACGAGTGGAGCTCCGAGCCGCACACCGGCCGTCCTACGGCACCGCGCGCGGCTCCGGCTCACCCAGCTCCCCCACTTCAGAGAACCCACAGCACCACCTCCAGCTCGACCCCACCTGCCCGGGCAGGGCCCGTTAATTGGATCACGAGAAGGCGGAGCGGACGGGGCCTCTCCAGAGCTGCCCCGCCGCCACCGGGCTGTCCCCAGCGCCGGGCCCGCCCCGCCGGCAGCTGCTGGGGGCGGGGCGGGAGCCCCCGCGTCCCGCGGCTGAAATAGGGGAGGGCCCGTCCCGCTCGGCCCAGGTGCCTGCTGACCGCCGCGCTACCGGTGAGGTAAGCGAGGGTCGTCTGCCGAGGCGGCTTTGGATCCGTTCTGTGCGGAGCGCCGGGGATCCTGGCGGCTCGGTGGCAACCGCGAGGAAAAGTTTCCGCGTGGAAAGGAGGTGGCTGTGCGGGGCGCTGCCCGCGGGTACAGCGGGGCTCGGCGGGCTGCTGTGCGAGCCGTTGCGGGAGGCTCCAGGCAGAGCCCCGATCAGCCTGGCTGCCGCTCTGACCTTCAGCAGGTGCCCGGCGGCTCGCTCCGGCTGGGGGCTCCGCAGGCTGCCCTGCTCCCAGCCCGCCTCTCTCCGGAGCCGACGCCTCCGCTTTGTGGCGGGGACAGGGGCCCCTTTGTGTCGGCTCCGCGGCGGGCCGCTTCCCACTCTGAAACTGGAGCCGCGGGCTCCGACCGCGCCATGGCTGTAGGGCAGCGCGGCTTTCCTGGGGGAAGGGGCCCCGTGGTGGCCGAGTGGGGGGAGTGGGGGGCGGCTCAGGCCTTCCCTCTGCCGTGAGCAGCGGGGCAGCCCCGGCCCTGCTCTCCTCTTCCTCCCCGCCCGGCGGGAGACGGCGGTCTCGGTGTCACGCAGGGTGCCGGGCTGTGGCACACCGCTGGGGTTACCGTGTCCTCCCCGCCCTGGGCAGGAGGGAGCTGATAAACACGGAGGTATTAGTGAGCGCTCAGTCAGTGATTTGTCGCTGCTCGCAGGAGGAGGGATCTGCCGTCTCCGCAAGACCATCAATAAGTGAAGTTAGCGTGGCCCGAATGCGTTAACCAGTTTCACAACTTTCTGTGCCAACTATGCGCTCTTTGCTTGCCTCATTACTTCGAGCCCTGCGTCTTTCTCGGGTGGGGGGCTGAGGAGGAGGTTGGCTGACCACCTCGGGCACGTGCTTCGGCCTCTTCATCCACGCTGTAAGCTCTGTGCCCAGTGGGTGCTCCTGGCTTTTTGCGATGGACAGAGCCTCTCCCTTTCAACTTCACTGCCAATCTTTGCACGAAGGAATTTCTGATACTGCGGTAATTGATTGTAACGCAGAGCCTCCCACTCCACCCTGGAATTCAGATGTCACTGAGAAGTCACTGAGCCCTGCGACAGCTGAAGTGTTTCTCGGTGTGTAATGGGAGCAGAATGCAGCGCTGCACTGTGTGGGCTAAAATGACAGGGTCCGGCTTACTCCCCACTCCAGGTGAGCTGCTCTCTGGGTGGAGTCAAAATGGAGCTTCTCCCTCACATTACGTAACTGACCACATTCCTTTTTTGGGATGGATTCACCTTTCCATGAGGTGTAAGCTGTACTCTGCAAGGCAGTCTGGTGTTTTTTGTTTTGTGTTATAGTGCCTTGTGAGAAGTCTCTTAAAAAAATTTACTAGATGAAACTTTAAGTTGCAGCTTGGAACGGAATGGCTGTGAGCTGGACTACGTGCTTCCTGCCTTATTTAGTTATGCCCACTGCATTGGATTGCTATATTGGCTCTTTGTGTCTTTTGTTTTTTTCCTTATTCAAGTGTTCAATCTTCTATGGCTTGCTTGCACTTGATTCTGTAGCTCCTGTGAGTACTGTCTCACTTCTCAGGTTGTGAGAAGTGGTAGTGTCACTGTGTCAGCCAGGTACAACTTCTGCCTGGAGCTCCACTATTGGACTTCATTGAGTAAATATGGGTTGTGTGTGGCTGCGCTGAAATGCTGCAGATCTTGGCAAACTGTGTACGTAACCAGGTTGTAAGAGCCTGAAAATCTTCAGGGCCTGACAGAGTTCTTCCCAGGTCAGTGACTGATGCACTTAGTCATTCTGGGTTGTTGTGGATTATATGAGCACTAGTTTGAAACTTCTAATCTTTCCATGGATGAACACAACCTTCAAAAAAAAAAATCTAGAAAAATTTCAAAGCTGCAGTCAGGTATATTTTTAATGTGACTGCTGTTCAGTGAAGATAACTACAAAACTGAGAGCAGATTGGGCATGACACGGGGCATAACTTCTGTTAGAAGCTCTTATTGTACCTCAGGGTGGCACATACTGTATGTGTGTTATTCTGGCAATCTCGAGGGCTGGATGCTATTCTGTTGTTGAACTGTTTGGTTCATGTGATGGCTGCCATCCAGGGATTGAACTGGGGACCTCAAAAGCTAAAAGTATCTGCCTACAGCCTGAGTGGAAAAAACTGTGCTCTTGATTAGAGAGCAATAATAAACTGCCTCTATTTTTTCCATCAGCTGATCAGTAATATGTGAATTTAGGTTGCTCATGAGAGTTCATGGGGAAATGCTTAAACAATAGCAGAGCTGTTTGAGCTCTTTGAGGGGCACTTATCTTCCCAAAACAGACCTTCTGATCAGGCAAGCTATTTTATCACTTATTTAGCATTATGGGTGTAGATGGTGCTGTGTAATAGGGAGCTGTGTTAGAGAGATTAAATAGAAAAAGCCTTAGAGGATGAGAGAAAACTGACTAGTACTTCAGGAGTTTTTCAAAGAGAAATTGGGCTTTAGCTCTTTAAAGAGTAGCAGAAGAGCTCTGCATCTTTAAAGCAGTTCAGAGGCTGTTCAGGAGGCAATTTTTTACCTGCTGCCTTGTGGCATGGTGGTCACTAAGTGTAGTTTAACATCCAAATACTTTCTGGCTGTGGAGGCGGAAACTTTTCCAGCAGATAGTGTGAAGTCAGTGCAGAGAGTCTAATGTGTCCTCTGCTGTAATCGTCCTGCTTTGTTTCAGTGATTGGTATAATAGTTTCATGTTCCTTCAAGCTGAAATGTGGGCTGAGGCTGGGTACTGCTGTGAGGCAATAAGTGTGACTGGCATCCTAATCATATTTCAGCTCTCAGTGGTTGCTCCTGTCAGAATGGCACAATGGAGAACCTTTCAATTCTGTGATGGTTGGAATTAGTTTGTTAAATCTAGTGCTTGTCACCAAGCATTGTAGAATATGTTAGGGGCACATGGGAGTTCTCTCTAGTACCGGAAGCCTGGAACCAGAGGCATTAGGCTTGTGGGGATTTCATATTTTCCTGTGGTAGAGTTGTTCATGACCCGTCAGAAAGTTTTTACAGGCTAAGGGAGTTAGAATTGCTGCAGATAACACAAGTGTTGGTAACTCTTCAGTTCTGTCCATGCTATGAGCATGGCCAAGCTGCGTCTCTTCTGTGTGCAAGAAGATATGGTACTTGCCTCCTGGGCTGCTGGGGACATGGTCAACTTTTTTAGTTGCCTGTAGGTGATTTTCTGTGGGCAGTAACTTCCTTCTCTCCTTCAGTGTCCTTGCTACTTAGCTAAGCTTCTTCTGCTCTTGCATGTGCTGTATGGGCTGCAGCACTGCTGAGTGAAGCTCTGAAATAGGCTTCTGCCTGGCTTTGAAAAGGACAGGAAGCTTCCGTGGAGGACTGGGAGAAGATGAGCATGTTTCACTTCTTGAATGATTGTAAATACTTTTTTTGTTTTGTTTTGTTTCTTGGTGCTTTTTAGTCAGCCCCTTCTTGTATCAGCACTGCTCACTCTGCTGCCTGGAACCTCTGTGAGATCTGGATGTTGACTCCTGCAGGCTTCTACCCTAGCACAAGCGACAACCAAAAAAAAACAAACCAGCTTTTTGAGCTGTGGGATAGGAGCTGCTTCTGGAAGCCATGAGGGGAGGATGGCTGTTTATGCTTTAAAAAAAAAAACAACAAACATTCCTGGTGTGCTTTCCTCACCTGTCAGTTTGGGTTCTGAGAATCAGAAAGTGAAATCTGTATGATTCTATTCTATTGTACTGTGGCTAAGGGCTGTGGAAGCAAATGACATTCCAGTGATGCTCGGCATCTGAAATCTGTTCTGTAATATGTGCTCTCTGCACTGAATAGTGCATTCTTTTGTATTCTCTTGGTATTTTGTTGGTAACACCTGAAATATGAAAGACATTTATAGACTTGTTCTTCAGCTTGGTATCCAAAAATGTACTTGAAAAGGGCTGAAGAGACTGAAACCAAACCTTGGATTCTGTGCCGTTAATATGAAAGTAGACAAAAGTTGCAGCAAGACGCAGTACAGTGATCTCCAGGGAGAACATGTGAAGTACAAACATTCACATTGTAGGTCAGTTCTTAATGGGTGCCCTTTTTCAGCCATGTTTGCATATCTCTAGAGAATACATCAAAGATATAGTTATATTTGGGAATGGACTAACTATGAAGTGATACATCTGCTATAAGCTTCTAGGACCAGGAGATGCTTAGAAGGGAATCTAAGGAAACAAATGTTCTTTCTACTCTACGAAGCAAACAATGCTTTCTTTTTACATGCTTGTTCCCCCCCAAAAAACTCTGTAAAGTAATCCTACGTAACTGCCTGCCAATAGTCTTGCCACTTCACATGGTACTGCAGCCTGCCTTACCCCCATGTTGTATATGTGACTCTTGCCTTATGGTTGCATCTTCATGTTACTTTGACTTTCCCATGAGGAAAAAATTAAGTAAACCTAGCTGTGTTTGGCAAAAGGTGAACAAAAGGACTATGCAGCCATGTAGCAAGGAACCTGTGCAAGCTCAGTACCAGAACAGAGCTACCTGTCCTGTGGCTTTTCTAAAGGTTGCTTCATTACAAACAACTGCTATCTTAAGACTTCTTAATACATTCAAGTAAACTTGATCCTTACTCTGGGGTTACTAGGTGGCTCAATCACAGGAGGAGAATGTTCTGTTGACATGGAGTAGCCAGTTTTGTTTAGATGGGGAAAGAAAAAAACAACAAACACAATTGCCCCATTATTTGCTCTATTCTTCGCTCTGAGTTGGATGAGGATGGGGGTTTGGATCACTGCTGTTCATATAAAATTCTGAACAAAAAGATGCGTACTTAAAGCCTGACTGGAAATGGGAGGACTGTCTTAGCTTGCTATTGTGATCAGAGGTATGTTAAGTTACAGGCAGCTGTTTTACAGGATGGACTGTTGATCTTGTCTAGAATGCAGAAAAAGTGTGACCAGGTCAAAGTAGATTAAATACTAGAAAAACTGTTCATATTTAGTGCAGATTGAGACTGTTAAGAAGAGATAAAATAGCTTTTACTGGAGTTTAAGTTATTTAGGAAGAAATAGTTTCTTTACAACTGTCAAGCGGAAGAGAATGGCAACAAAAGTGAGTTGCTGATGCACGAATTTGCTGGCAAGCTTGGCATTTATTTGTAGACTGATGCAACAGGATAGAAGTAGGCAGTGTGAAAGCAAGCAGCTGAAAAGGCTTGTGGAGTGGGACATTTGAGCTCAGGGGCTCGCGTGGTAGACATGGGTTAACACCTTGCTCTGACAGTGTGAACTGGGAAGCAGGTGAACTGATTGTGTGGGACAGGTCCTAAGCTGTTCAATAAGCTAAGAAATTAGGCTGCTGTAGCACTGTTTCTGGTAGCTCTTTATCAAACTATCCTCTGCTCTTATTGGAAGCTGCCTGTTATATATTGCTGCAGCATGCATGTCAAGATTATTCCACCAGCTGCTGTGAATGTACTAAACAATTGTGGCCTGTTGCTCTGCTAGAGGATGGTACCCCATGGTTTGGCTGGTGATGACAGTGGCACTACCTCTAGATATTTGAGGTTATAAGCAAACTTTCTCATAGGAAGAACAAAATAACGTGGACCTGGATAGCCCAACACACTCTTTTCTCAGTATGAGATAATATTAATAACCAGGACAGATCTGTGTTCCTATGGTACTAGAGATTTCCTACCAACAATGGGAGTAGAAAGCAAAACTTTTCTTGGTGAAGCAGTTTCTGCCTGGTACGGCATGTTGGTTAGGAATCTTAACCTTTAGATTAGCAATGGTGTGTTGGCAGAAGCTTGTCCCGTAGCACTGGCTCTGAGAACTCAGCAGACAGAAGCTGACGAATATGTTCTGTCTGATCATGTAAAAAATTAAAAATAAAGAGTTAAAAAAAAAAAAGATGGGGGGAAGGTAGAAGGTACAGTGGAATATTTATTTGCAGGATACTAGCTGGGCCTCAATTTGGAAGCAACCAGTATAAAAAAGGTGAAACCAGAGAGTGCAGTGAAGAATTATGCAGACATAGAGGAATCATTCTCTCTTAAATGGATGAGGATCTTGTCTGTATTTTAATACTGCCATATAACCATGGAGAACTTTGCTAATGGTCAGCCATGCAATCTCTAGAGAATCATTGTCTTGGAGACAGGCTTCTGTTACAGGCTTGCGCATAGCTGAAGTGACCTTTGCATGCAGTTACTGTTCTGCCTGATGGCTCTCTGACCTCTCCCTGCCTGGAGAGATCATCTGAAGTCTTTCTCAAAACTGCATTAGGCAGCCCTGGTAGGCGTCAGTCCTTAGGGAGTGGCTGGGAAATGCTGGTTTGCTGTCCCTTTCCCAGTCAGGTGACCCTACCAAGAGTGTTATCACAACAGTAGGATAAGTATCTCTAAGGGATGTCTTGCTGGGTAGAAATCATCTTAGGTACACAAGCTTCCTGGAGGATCTCTGTTACTTGATGGTCTCTAGCAGTAAAGACAAACAGGACCCTCTTCAGAGAGGTGGATACACTTGTAAACATTGGTGTTATGTGTTCTAGCACTAGAGAGCATCTTGTTGGACATAGCTCTGAATCAGTGACTACAACAGTTGGGTGCCTACTTGCAGGGTTAGGGTGGCTGGTAAGGAAATGCTGTCCCATGCCTTGTTTCATTCTTTCCATCAGGACCTTCCTAGCACTGCTGTACCGGCAGCAATGCAGTTTTTTTCACTGATGGAGTCATGTGGTCCCTCCTGGCTTCTGTCTGAAAACCAGTTAACAGAAAATGAAGGGCTTTTGTCTGCTGCTCTGTAAAAGAGGCAGTGGTGTTAGTACTTCTATGTATTTGGATTGTTGAGATTGAAATGTTTATTGTCAGTCTCTACTGGAAGTGCCCTGGGAGTGAAAATGAAACCTTTACTGCTGTACAGGAAAGGTGACTTTGGGAAGCAAATACATCAGTTGCTGCTGCTTTGTGGTGTTATTGTCTTCTTGAGGTGGAAATTTAGTTATTAGCAGCCTGTTCCTAATTAAAACTAGGTATTAAAGCCAAGCTAAGCAACACACAGAAATTGGTCCATAATAAAGATCTCCTTCTGCCAAAGCCCTGGTTACTAGATAAATATAATTCAGACTTGTTCCTATGTCTGCCTGAATCCAGTGCTTAAACTTGTACTCAGGAAAGGGGGAAGAAGTTGGGCAGAAGGCCTTGCCTGGCAAGTGAACAAGCTCTGTTTCTGTGGACAAATTCCTGCAGGGCTGCACGCATCAGCCCTCTGAGCATTTGTAGGGCCCAGAGGCTGCTTCTTGGCAAACTTAAGAGAACAGTTGCTTACAGGGAGTCAGTCAAGCAGTGCATAGAAGTGATGCCTTGGGCACTGCAGCCTGGAAATACTGGAGTGTGGTTTAGAGGGAAGAAGATTTTTGTGGTTTACCTGCCTTAGGGAAAAGTTTCTGAAGTTGAGAAGAGTAATTACTATCCAGTCCAGGCACTTTAATTGTGGAACAAGACCCTGTTGTACTAGTGTTGTGTAAACTTGGAACAAAAACAAGTAGTGCCTTCCTATATGTGTGCATTTGAAAGCAGAGAGTTTTAGCGTGGCACCTCGGTCTGAGGGTGGGGAATTATGGTCTGGGATGTGTGACTGACTGGAGTAGGGTGAGATCAGCATGGTTAAATGTAGAAACAGCTCTATTGTGACAAGTGGCATTTCTCTCAGTGGAGCTCAGCACCAGTGAATCAGTCATGAGCCATTCTGTCTTCCTGCAGCTGAAAATAAAGAGCTGCTTTTGAATAACTTACTATGCTGTTCATAAATGAAAGCAGATCTTTAGGGAAGTAGGAGAGGTTTTGTTTTTAGCACTGCTTGCAGTGAAGATTGCAGCTCTGCATAAACCTTATATATATCTGTTTTGTCTATGTGACATTGCTGTTTGTAGCAGTGGCAGTGATGCCCTTGTCTGTAATTCTGCAGAGGTGTGAAGCAACTAGAGATGTGGTTGCTCTTTCTGCCTCTTCAGAGAGCTTGTCTTGCAGGAGCTGCACTGAAGTCTCCAACCTCTTAACTGTGAGATGTGAGCAAGGAAAGCAGGAGGAGAAGAAACGTTCCCCTGGCTGTGCAAGTTTGTTGTTCACCTCTTCTCAGAAGAGGTGGCAGTGGCATCAGAGCGTCTTGGTGCTGATCCACATGTAACTTCAGCTTTATTGCTCATCCTATGCAGGCTCAGTCCACCTTTCTGAATCATGTGGTGGCTTCTGCTACACTGGGCTGTGCACAGGGTAGCACTGCCATCTCCATACTGTGCTGCAAAACAAGCTTCAGGCTTTGGCATGTGTAATGCTAAGCTATTTGCTTTTCCTGGCAAACTCAAATTTTCCCTCGTTTTGGGCTCTTGGCAGCACACAACACGTACATTTCAGGAATAATGAGGCACGAGGGGTGGAGTGGCAATCTATTTGCTCTTCTTGGGCTAAGGGTGACAGCAGCAGCTGTTCTTCAGCCTCTGTGTGCACTAAGTACCTTGCCTATGTATGCATGCAGATCCAATTTGATCTGCTGACTGACGTGGGCTCATGAACTATGTAGAGTCTAGAAAAAGCCTGTCAGAAAAGGGTCCTCCTTATTTTTTTTTTTTACCTTTTTACATCTTTTGGGACTTTTTTTTCCCTGGGCTTCTATAAAGTCTACACAAACATTTTTTTTTAATGTGTATTCTACTGAGTGCTACTTGAGATGTGAAGACTGACTATAGAGATAGTATACTGCTTTTTTTCTTTTTAGTTCTGCCACCTGGCTACTGTGGTAGTGGTTCCAAGTTGATCCTTAAGCAGTGGGATGGTTTGCCACATGATATTGTTGATACTGAAAACTCCTATGAGATCGGAGAAGTTAGTGGAAGAGATGCATCGAGTGTTTCTAAATTCATAGGTGCTACATCCAGCTCAGGAAGCTCTTGTCAACAAATAGTTAGAGGCTTGGAAAGTATGCAGGGAGGCATCATGTATGCTTGCTCTGTTCTCAGAGCAAGGGAAAATACCTGCTTTTGGCCACTGTCTGTGAAGGATATGGGGCAAAAAGAACACTCAGTCTCATTGAGCACAGCTACTATTATGTTTCATAACTTGCTAATCACAGGCACAGTAAACTCAGTTATTTGGATTTGTAACTTGAATAAAATAAAGGAGCATGGCTCACATTTAATGTGGAACTGTGTACAAATTAATTTCTTATATATCTTTAATTCCTAATATCTTCGATTTTAATTTCCAATTTGAACATGAAAACTGCAGAAAGAGTGGATTCAGGTTCCTCCATTCATATGACTGTCCATCGAACAAACAAGCATGCTCTGACACAGTGTTCCACATTTAACCCTGAATTTTATGACTGTGTAGTCAGCCTGAACTGGAACCAAGAGATGGAAGGCATGTTTGTGATTCACCGCTCCCTGATAAAGAAGTGGGGATGAGGGAGAGTGGGAGGGAAGGATGGAAGAAGTGATACAGCCTCCATGGGTTGTAATTAACTGATGCCGCTCCATGAGGAGAAAGCAAGCTTGTTTTTAATTGTGAAGTTAGAGTCCTTTGTTTCATAGACAAAACTCTCCAGACGATGCTTAGTAAAGATGAAGAAGGTATACATCTGACCTTCCCTTCTCCTGAAGTTTGCTATGCCTAAACGTGAAGGCAGTGGGTTTACTAAACCCAGCAGTGCACAGTGAGAGGGGATCAGGCCCCACATACCGTGCCTGGGGAGTGTGTTTATTTTAGGCCCTTCTTGCCTTGGGCAGTTCCCTTTGCTCAGCTGTTGTGATGCTACCTTTCCCGCACACTGCTGTCATGCCGCCCCAATGTTTCTATTTTAACTTTCTCTGGGGCTAGATCTTGTGACACAGCGATCTGGCATCTCTCCTACGTGTTGGAACGTGGCATCTTAGGAGGCACAGTGGCTGCAGCTGCTATATCAGAAGGTGCCCCTCCTAGTAGCTGGCAGAAGGGGGACACCCTTTGCCTACGCTGGGATTGGGATGTGTCAGAACAGGCAGCATCCCTACAGTGAAGCAGTGGTGTCTAACTGTGCCCATCTGTCTCCTCTCCAGTCTGTTTTACAGAGCTTGAGCTCAGGACGTAGTTGCCAGCTTCCTGCTGCTCCCATCATCTCATTTTCAGGTACGTAGCTACTGGGGACTAATGTGCAGTTGCATGCCCTGGAAACCTGTAAGACAGCTTTAGAGACTTCTGAGGGATGGTGGGGAAAGGGAGGATGGGAGCAGCTGGTGGCATGGGTGAAGTTGTTCTTCAGGCTTCAAAGTTCATGCATTTGAGCATCACATCTCATTTAACAACTTGCTTCTGTGACTGGCATTCATCACTTCAGCCTTCTAGAACAGCATTAATGTACTTCCTACTGTCAGGAGGATGAGACTGCAAACAGAGCCAGACTTTCCAGGAGAAATGGAAGAAATTCCTGCAGTCTTTATTGGGGCACTTCATGATGCTGCTTATGGTACAGCAGACATACTGAAAAGGATTTTCAAGATGTTGGAGATGTGGACTCTTGACGTGATTTTCTTCGTCTCTGCTGTGTACTGTGTGGGCTGGCAGAATGACCAGATACCTCTCTGGGGTGTGAAGAAAGCTTTTTATAACTAGGAATGTGCAAGAGGAGAAGTGGCAGCAAAGGACATCTATGCTAGATTAACCCAAGCTTGCCTAGAATGGAGCAGGTTTCTATGTGAGTGTCAGCGCTTCAGTCTCTTTCCATTATTCTTTGCTCTTGCCTGAGAGATGCCAGAAGCTTTCCTCAAGGTATCTGATGTTACACCCTGTCAGGAGCAGAATGGCAGCACGAGTTTGCACAGGGGAATGGGCAAAAACACTTCCTACCTCCGTGCCTGGATTTTGACCCTAGTGCACTGGTGGGCTGTACCAGCACTACAGAGATTTCTAGGGGAGTGGCATGGCTGGGTAACTGGCATGCCTGCTGCAGTGCCATGTGGCTGAATTTGCCTCAGCACATTTCAGTAGCTCTGCTTGAGCCCAGTTCAGCTGATGGCAGTTTGTAGGGCTCCTCCCCATTCAAGACATGCCTGCCTGCTGACTGCCCAGTATCATTATCTCCAGTTAGCTGTGATATTGATTCTCACACTGGGAAGCTGGAGCCATCTCTTCTGGTAGACTGCTTTCAAATAGTTCTAGCGACCTCAATTTCTGCAGCTTTTGCTACCCTTCTGTGAGCCTTGGTGAAGAGAAAAAACTCTACAGAAGTGACTGCTGCTGAGAAGTATGGATTCACTGGTATCTCTGGGATCTGTACAGCTGAGGTTTGGCAAGATAGTCCTCTGCAGTGTTCTTTATAGTCATGCTTTTGGGCAGCCAAGGAGGCCATTCCTCTGCAGAGGGGGAGATGGCAGGCAGGTTCAGTCTTGGGCATTTCTGACATATAGCCAACTGCTGCTGGAGGTGCAGTAATGGCAGTGCTTGCCTGCAGGACACTGGGACTTCTCTAGCTAAGTCATGGAGCACTGTGGCCTCAGCAGAGGTTCAGCCAGTGTTATATTAGACCTTTTTTTCCTTCTCTCCTCAGCTTAACTAAAATCTGCAAAAATTCTCTGCTGCAAGAAAACGGGTGTGATGTCATCAGAAGATGATGCTGGTGGGGAAGCTCCCGAGGGAAGCTTCTGGGAGGTAAGGGAAGATAACTGGGGTGTGAGGGAGGTAATGTTGGAATGTTTTTACCTTCCACCGTAGAATTGAAGGTTTTGAGTTTCATGTTTATGAATGACATGCTGCTTTTAGGGAGTAGGAGAGAAGAAATGCAGGGAGGTTCTTGTTCAGGTGATACTGATCTGAGCTGTGAGAGGTAAGCAGAGCATCTCTGCTTACTGCTATCACTGCTATGCTTGTCTGAGATCAGAGTGCCAGAGGCAGGTCTGAGCCCTGCTGTTGCTTTCAAGAGGGCCCTTTCAGTGTGTGCTTGGCCTGCTGGTATCTGTTCTGAAGGTGTGTGAACATGAGTACAGTATAAATGTTTCGTGAAATTTCAGGCTGGAAACTACAGGCGGACAGTGAAGCGGGTGGATGATGGCTACCGCCTCTGCAATGACTTAATCTCCTGCTTCCAGGAGCGAGCCAAAATAGAGAAGAACTATGCCCAACAGCTAACAGAGTGGTCCCGAAAGTGGAGGACCAATGTGGAGAAAGGTAAATCTGTCACGTTGGGCTGCAGGCGGGATGTAGTAATTGTACTCTGTTCCTGGAGTGGTCTGTCTTACCGAGGTGAGGATTTTTTCTTGTGGGGCAGGGTTCCCACCTGCAGGGAGGGAGGTGAATTCTCTGACTATAATTTTTGTTTTGTACCATACCCTTTCCTTCACTTTGAGAAGGAATGCTTCTCAATGCTGTTAGATACTCTGGTTACAAAAAATGTTTAATCTGGTAAGTCGTTAGCCAGTCCAAGGCTTAAATCAAGCTGCAGGTCTCCCATTTTAAGAATAGCTCAGCTGTCACCCATTCTTCTCCTCCAGTCAAAGAATAACTACTAATGCTGTGCTTCAGTGGCATTGGGCTCACAAACTGAAGCTCAGACTAGATCGGTGAAGAAAACTTCATACAGAAACTCCCTTGCCAAGACCCTACCTAGGGCAGTGAAGGCTACTCATGCCTGTGACAGCTGGTCTAGATGCTGATGTCTATGCTGACTTGTGATGTAGTGTTATGGAGATGACCCCATAGAGATGCACATAGGAGAAAAGGAATATTTCTTCTGTTATGTTTTAGGTTTTATTGTCTGTGGGCAGGATGTATAAGTGCCCCTCTGGTGTTTGTTCTTGCAGGTCCACAGTATGGTACTCTGGAGAAGGCCTGGCATGCCTTTTTGACAGCTGCAGACAAACTAAGTGAGATTCACTTAGTTGTCAGGAACCACCTGGCTGGTGAAGATTCAGATAAGATCAAGGCCTGGCAAAAGGAGGCCTACCACAAGCAAATAATTGGGGGCTTTAAGGAGACAAAGGATGCAGAGGATGGGTTCCGGAAGGCCCAGAAGCCCTGGGTGAAGAAAATGAAAGATGTAAGCAAAGTGTGAATGGGGAAGAAGGGATGAAGGTGGTCCAGGTGGCTGCCTGATTGCCATCCAGGCTAGTAGTTCTCACAGAGAACGCCTGGGGAGGGATATCTTGTTGGTGTCTTGGTCTTACAGCTTCCTCACTTTGTGAAAAAAGCTTTGGTAACAGATTTGGTGCTCTCGCATGGCAGGTTAGCATAAAAGAAATCATTTGGAGGTACCTGTTTCCTTTGGAGCATGGTTGGCTAAACACCAAATTGGCATTTCTTTTGGTTTGTCCTGAAACGATTGCTGCTGACTGAAACAAAATGTTAACATGTTCTCTCTGACAAACAGGATCTCTGTGGTCAGAATAATGACTTTCTCTGCATCACTCCTACAGGTGGAGGCTTCTAAAAAAAACTATCATGCAGCCCGGAAGGAGGAGAAAACAGCCCATACAAGGGAAAATCATGCCAAGGCAGACTCCTCTGTCTCACAGGAGCAGCTGCGCAAGTTGCAGGAGCGTGTTGAGAAATGTACTCAGGAGGCTGAGAAGGTGAGTGTATTGAATAGACGTGAGTCACAAGGATACTGCTCTCAAGGAGAAAGCATTGGTTGTATTATCACTTAGTGATGGCGCTCCTGCTAAAGGCATGCGGGAGGTGAGGTCTTGTTCCAAGACTTTTAGTGAGTTACATTGAGATATCAGCACCTAAGACTGAGCAAGGACTCTATATCTTTGCTACTGGGTAAGATCTCACTAATAAATACATAAAGAAGAAAAAAAGAGCATGTGATGCAGCATCTACTCACTGAAGATGTGGATACGCAAAGTGGGTGGCTTGTCTGCCCATAGGAGTCAAAAGTGATCCCTCTGTGAAGGAGGAATGGTAAGGAAGGAGGGATTTGTCAGGGGTGATTGGGAAGTGGGAGGGTCGCAGGTTTGACTTCCAGGCAACACTTATAACTATGGCCCTCTTTCCTCCTGGGTTGATACAGTGCAAGGATCAGTATGAGAAGATGCTAGAAGAGCTGAACCGTTATAATCCCCGCTACATGGAGGACATGGAGCAAGTGTTTGAGGGCTGTCAGGAAGCAGAGCGCAAGCGACTGTGCTTCTTCAAGGAGATGTTCCTGAATCTGCACCAGCATCTCAACCTCTCCACCAGTGAAAGGTACCAGGCCTTGCACAGGAGGGAGGCCTGCTGGACTGTGGTGCCCTTGGCCCTGGCAAGGGGTGCTAATTCTAGTGTTTGTGAAGGAAGTTGTGTCAAGCAACTTGCTTGTTCCCTGTCACTTTGGTCAGAGGACTGGCATATTCTGTCTCTTCAGACTGACCAGTACATGTTCCCCAGGAGAGATTCTTTCTGTCTCTGAACCCTTCTAGTACTGTCCTGTATGTGCTTTACTCCAAAAGTAATGCCTTCTATTTATTTTCAAAGAAACTACATCAGATGCTATAAGACTGTTTGGTAGAGCAAATTCTCAGCTACAAAACATTGTTTTTCAATACAGCTATCACCATTAGCTATGTTTTTTTTTTTTTTTGCTAGCAATAAACAAGTCTGCATGCCATGCTTGTTCTTATATTAAAAAAAAAAAAGTCAGTGGAGGTGACCTGTTCTTGCCATTGCTGAAATGTGCTGCCTACCACCTCACTGTGGTCACATCCACTGTTCTGTCTCCATAAATGTTCTGCAAGCATTGATGAATGTCAGTGGGTGCTATTTTTTTTCCACATGGTGTTCAGTGACACACTTTCCCTTCATATGCACTTCCAGGTCAGATGCTGTTTTGTCAGACTGCCCCTCTGCTATCATCTGTCTCATGGCAATAAAATATAATGGAATACTGGCAGGAAGATTCAACCTCTACTGCTGTGCTACCAATATCTACCTCTGATATTGTAGGTTAACACAGTAAAACAAGAGGCATTACTTTTGGAGCAGCCTCCATCTTGCTACCTGTAATCAAATTGGAGGATTTAAATTGTTACCTTCCAGTATTTGAGCAAAGGCACCCATTCTGCCCAGAGAAGAGATCTGGTGGTATAAAGATGAACATGAGCCTACAAGTTCCCATTAAATAGGGATTATGCAGTGGGGCTACGTAGAACCAGGCTCTTCTCACCTCGTGTACACTGAGGTGAGGGCAACAAATCTGAGCTATTTCTATTTCTGTGTGAAAGAATGTGCCAGGCTCTTTAAATGCACATCTGCTACTTCTCAGCATAGCTCATCAAATGTTAGCTGTTGCCACACCAAACAATTTATACTGCTTGCCGTGCTCTTTCATAAAGGTTGCTCTCTTTCCCTAGAGATGAAGAGCTATTACTCTATCAACCTTAACTTTGTGGGATTTAATTATCTGTGTAGCTTGCTATTCATGAAATTAATGCCTTTTTCCTAACTAAGTTTTGGGGATCTACTGAGGGACTGATGGCTGTCTGTTCTTGGTCATAGCTTTCAAGCATTGTATCGAGATCTCTATCAAGTGATCATGGCTGCAGACAACCAGGAGGACCTGAAGTGGTGGCGTAACACTCACGGGCCAGGCATGGCCATGAACTGGCCTCAATTTGAGGTAACATAACATTCTCGAGTGTATTATTTCTTGCCGTCAGTTTTCATGACATTGGTGGATTGCTAGTTCTGTGCTGGAAAGACAGACAACAGGCAGGTCTCTTTCCCCTTCCAAGTCTGAGAGTTGGCATTTGGTTCCTTTAGGCTAACTTGTGCTAGTGTCTCTGGTATTGAAGTGAAATTTCATGATCAGCAGGCTCAGGATGCTAGGTTCTTCAGAAACTTCAGTTTCTTGCAGTCTTTTTGCATAAAGGGATGTTTACAACTCTGCTGAACTGCAACTACTCCAGCTTATCTGGCTGCAAGAGCAAGGAAGAAGAGATAGTGCTCAGGACCTTGGAATAAGCTCCAATTTTAACTTGTCTCACAGGCCCTCTTGTTGCATGCTGGAATTCAATAGGAATGAGCCTGTTTGTCTGCAAGGCCAATTGACTGATCTGCCACAAATGAAGCATGACCTGGTGTTCTTGTTTCCTTTCTGTATTGGTCAAAAAAGATGCCTAGAGCTTTTTTATTTAATGGCTTGATAATATTGCTTTTCACTTGAACAGGAATGGTCCCTTGAAACACAGCGGCCAATCACCAAGAAAGAAAAGAGTGGTAAGATGGCTGATGATGTCACACTGACCAGCATTTTGCCTACACGAGATGGTGTTGTTTCACAGACTCCTCTGCAGACAAGGCAAGGGTAAGGGCTGAATTCTGGGATGCATTAGATTAGGAAAAATACAGTTCTGCCCAGGATCATTAGTTGGATTGATAGGAGTTGGATTGATAGGAGTGACCTCTTAACTTCTTGCCTTGGGCAAGTTCCCCCAGAACAGCAAATACAGGACAAAGTAGTAAAGGAGATTTTCTGAGAGCTCTTCTGTATGCTATCACTAGGTGCCTGCCTTAAGATCCTTCTAGTGATGAGATCTGGTCTTATTCCTGCTTATCCTAGGCAGGGTAAGGGAAGTTAGAATCTGACAACTTTGTGAATTAGCTGTACCATTTCTTAAATGTGGGCATGTTTGTGTTTTTGGTTTGTTTTTTTTTTCCTAATATAAGTACTGCCTGACAACTCCCTTGTGACAAAGCAAGCAGGATAGGGAAGAGACCACTGTCCTATTCTGCCACTAGCATCCTGGCCTTCAAAGGGGAACTCTGGCATAAATGAACTGGGCAGAAAAGAATGGGAATATAAAAGTGTATCAAGGCCATTTCAGTCTAATGGATTCAAGGGCCCTATTTGCCCATCTACAGGTCTTTCTATCAAGAGGAGCAGAACAGCCTCTTCTATGACAGCCTGAGGGCACCCACATTTGTGAAGTTAGTATGGAATATAGCCTCTTCAGGGTTTTTGGGTTCCAGGTGTTTGTCCTCTGCTGCTTTTCTCCTTTGCTCTTGCTTCTTGCTTGGAAAATAACATTCCAGCCACATCTGTTCAACATGGGAGATGTGGCATTTTCCTTCTCTGTCCTGTTCTTAGCTGGAATAGCTCCAGACGCAGCTGGGCTCTTCATTAGGACTGACCTTCCCTGAATGAGAGGGTCTACTAGAGTAGGATAAAGGCATAAAAAGTGTATATATGGAAATACTGTGAGAATGAGTCTCCCTCCTAGCCCTTAGGGCCCTAATGTTGCTATGCTTTCAACCAAATTTAGTGTCCTCTGGGATCTCACTTCCTGTTCACCCTCACTTGGCTACTGGGTCTTTTGCACTTAGTTCTATAGCATAGTAGTGTCTGAGAGGTCAGAATGGTATGTGCATTAAGGAGTATGTGTGAGAGACAAGTCTAACTATCATCTTGTTTCTTCTCTGCTTCCACATGTGCAGTGGAGGGAAGGAAGATATTTCGGAGTGGTCAGATGAGGACACTCCAAAGAAGTGCCTGGATGCCAATGGGCATGAGGAAGATATAAAGGTACCAGGTGTACGGGTACGAGCACTGTATGATTACACAGGACAGGAGGCAGATGAGCTGAGCTTTAAAGCAGGTACAGAAGCACTAATCTCTTACTAACCTTTTGCTATCCTTACTTGGGCTGAGTGAATAATTGAAACACTCCTTAAGAACTGGATGTTATCTTGAAAACTGACAGTTATTGTACTCCTTGTGAACTGGCCCACTGTCAACTAATGAGGCAGATAATACAATGGGCAGTCTTTTAGATTTTAGAACCATGAGACCCCCTCAGAAGTTTGCTTGAGTCTTGCTTGTGGTATAGGGAAAGCAGCAGACCTGAGTGGTGAAATGGATCCCTCTTGCCTCTTCTTTAGTGCAAGGTTTGCATTGTCCTTTGAATTAACTAAAGATGAATGTTTTGGGAGAAAGCCTAGTTAACTGATGTATGCTACTGAAGACAGAGTTCAGCTGGCAAAAAAAATTATGCAAAGCATTGATCAAAATGGGTATCTTGCCTGGAGAGCCTAGCTTCCAGCAGAGGACTGAGAGGAAGTAAATGCTAAAGCAAGTGGACTCCTTCAATTTTTAGTACATTCAAACAAAATTTAAGAAAGGACAATCTCCAAATCCAAGAGAACATCTGGATCTTAAGTGTCTCTGATCTTGCTTGTTTTGTCTTATGTTATCTCTGCTATACAACTCCACAATATACCCCTTTCTATAAAGGCAGGGTAGTCCTACAGTAGCAGAGGTTTGTGTCCAAGGCTCCAGTATCTATGCTGCAGTGCAACCATACTAGTAAACTAGCTACTAAACACAAACTTTCTATGAAATATATTATAGTATGTGCGCTCTTGAACTTGCTTCCTTGCTTTCTTTTTCCACCCAGCAGATCTCGTAGTTAAAAAGGCATGCCTTGTTATACTGTTATCCATCTTCTGAATCTGCTCTAGCAAGCATGGACCAGTAGGGCTTAAGCTTAACAGCAGATGTCTTTCCTTCCCAGCCTCTACCAGTGTGGGATGCTCTTAATGATGCAGAAGAGCTCTCTTTCTGGCACATATATGGCTCTCCTGCTGATGGAGATCTGCCCTTCCCTGAAGTAGACATGGGGAGGTTAAAACTCCATAGTCTTTCCTGGTCATAGGCTGGGAAACAAGTTGATTGCATGCCTTTCTGGTCAAGCCAGACAGTCTATCATGGAATAGACATTTTGGTACCTACCAGCCAGAGCTTAGCAGCTTCTTAAATTTATTTCCCACCTGCTACAGAGGAGCTAGTGGAAAAAAAACCTGTTCCCTTTGACTTCTAAGTACTTTCCTCTGGAGAAAGGAAATGGAGTAGAACTACTGGGAACAAAAAAATCTTCAGTTGGCCTAGGGAATGGTACTGATCACAGCTAATGAAGAGGTCATTAACTCTGGACGAGATTAAACTGATACTGAGTATGATAAGGAGGAAAAGGTGGTGATTCAGACCAACAGGTTTTTTTTCCTCAGGAGAGTTCACAAAAAAAGCAAATGCCATGCTATCTTTTCCAAAGCTGCTTCCTAATAACTGTCTTTACTTGTAGGTGAAGAACTAATGAAGATCAGTGAGGAAGATGAGCAGGGATGGTGCAAGGGCCGACTTCTCACTGGCCACGTTGGACTCTATCCTGCTAACTATGTTGAGAAGGTTGTCTCATGATTGCAACTGCCCTGCCAGTGTCTCACATCCATACCAGCATCTCCTGCAGAGGTCACTGGGTCACTGCTGGTCCAATCCACCTCTGCAAATATGTCCAGCAACTTCTGGACTCTGAGGGCCTGTATTCCATGTAACTAATGCTTCATTTTAAATGCCTAGACCTGTAGGGATTTTCTAATAAATAAACAAGGATGAATAAGACTACAAAGACTGTGAGAACTATAGGAATATAAAGTACAGAAGGGAACAGCTCCTCTTGACTTTCACTCAGTGAAGGGAGATGCATGACACATGCAACTCTTGAAAATGGATGAAAGAGCTTTTTAGTTTCTATGCACATACCACCATAGGGTGGTAGGGGCTGCCCTGCCCCCAAGCTTCCTGTTCAAGGAACTCAGCATGAGCAGGGCTATAGAGAACTTCTACTATTCCTTCCTCTTTCTTGCTCAGATAGCTGAACTGACAGTCTGTGTACTCTCAGATCTTTCTGAAATCTTCAGTGTCCTTCACCTGCAGGCTTTCTGACTCCTGTGGTAAGGCAGCTGGCATAAGTGATAAAGCTTTAAAAGCCTTTCTGGGGGAGATTCAGGTTGGACAGTAGGAATAACTTCTCTGAAAGAGGGGTAAGGTGCTGGAACAAGCTGTTCAGGGAGGTGGTGGAGTCCATCACTAGAGGCATTCAAAAAACATTTGGGTGTTGTACTGAGGTGCATGGTTTAGTGGAAAATATTGGTGACAGGTGTACAGTTGGACTGGATGATCTTGGAGATGATCTTATGTGATTTTATGATGCTAAGTGTGGACTTCCCCTCCTGCTACCCTTCAGTTTATTGGGATAACACCAGGAATGAATGATAATACAGCTTAAGGACAGGAGGCTTCTGCCTTGCATGATCAGGCTGTTCATGCTAACAAAGGTGTGGTTGAAGTGTCTGATAGGCCAGAAGAAAGTCATCCCATCTGCTGTATACTTATGTCCAGTTAAGAGGTCTTCCCTTGCTGAATAGCAGTCAGACCTTTGCCTTTGTCCTGTCTTTCTGCCCTTGAGGCTGCTGAAACAGTGGAGTCTGGATCTTACTGCTTTTCATATTTTTTTCATATTCAAACAAGGATTTGCCTGAACATGGGTCATGGGCATGTTTGATACACAGTATTCCCAAGACTATGAGAAAATGCAAAAGGAGAAGCAAACATGGTACGAAACTCAATAGGCTAAAAACTGGCTACTTATTGCATCTGATAGAAGTTATTGCTGAGATGCAGTGTGAGCTTGTAGCCTCCTGCAGCATATCTCTTGTTCCGAGTTGGCACATGTGGAGAACTTTTTTCAGTTAGACTCAAAAACCTCAGCCAAGCCTCTGCCAACCACACAGGGACTAACAGCTGCAGAGCTCTTCGGTGATGATGCAGTCTGAAATTCTAAGTGAACACCTGGGAATAAATAACTGGAAAATGTTAGCAGCTAGTGAACCAAAATGGGTATTTAGCAATTGTGGACTGAAAAGGAGGTGGGCATGGACAGATTTTTAATGCTGTTGGTGAAATTAGAAAGCATCACAAAGATCTTGGTGCCTGCCAGAGACCATAAATTAGTGCATCCAGTATGCTATAAAAGACTGAAATGGTGTGCTGTGGCTAAGTGGTGGTGTTCAAGGCATCCTTTGCACTGTACCTTCACAAGGAAGGAGAAAAGGATGAAAATCAAAAGGACATGGCTAAATAGGCAGTTGGCTCTGAGCTCGTAATATCACTTCTCAGGAAAAGAGAAAAGTAGTTGGAGAACTAAGCAACAGCCACTAACCAAGACTGGATTTAGCTGTGACTACCCATTATTCTAGGCCCAATTTTAGGAGAAATCACTAAGCTTATGCAATCTAAGAATATCAGTGAATAAGCATTTGCATTTAAAGATCTAGTCTCTTTTAGTATCATATCCCATGTAAAGTATCAGCGTGTTGTACAGTAATAGTATGAGTTCCACTGGTTGACTCCCAACTGAGTAACTTGTTGCTGTTTTGGTCTAACACATATGAACCTGAAGACAGCATGTCTGCCAGACCTGTGAGATAAGAAACAACAACAGTTAAGAATGAAACTATGTGACCTGTGCTATGATAAATAGAGAAATTGACCTTGTTAGTGTAGATGTTTTCAAACACTAATACTAGCAATACTAGCCTTTCAGATAAGGTCAAAACAAAAATCTGAAGGGGGTTACAGAGGGAAAGGTGGAAGCTTGACTTCAATTCTAAGTTGAGTTATAATTAGGGGTGGCAGTAGGTGGGTCCAGAACTGGTGGTAAGAATGGAAATGGCCAGCAGGCAGGACCCCTGGTTACAGTATAAACAACCTGAAATTCCACAGGACAAAGTCTGAACAGATTTGTTTGTCCTAGGAAAACATGACCACTTGATCATAATGGTCTGCTTGAAGGTAGCCAGAAATAGTGACACGTCATAGATTATATAAATGTGTCTCCTAAAGAATGTTTGCACATCAGAAATTCCTGCCAAGAGGTGAATTAATGGACAGGAGAAAACATATGAGGAATGAAGAATTGCTCAGCTGCACTGGACTTCATAAATTTTTGGTATGGCTCTTAGTCCTGGGTATTCAAACCCAAATGGAATAGAAAAGAAAGCCTGTGTCAAGAAATTCCACAACAGAAGAAAAAAAACAAAATAACAAAAAAGAAAAAAAAGAAAATAGCCCTTAACAGTCTTGTATTAAAGTAGTAGCTCTGCCTGGAGACTTAGTTTTCTATAGGAGCAAATGCAGGTTTTGTTGTTACTTTGTTTTTAAGTGTAAAGGCTTTAGCTGAAACTTGTTATCCATGATTTTGAGTGAACAGAGATGCATGTGTGAACTAATTGTGGTGCCTGAATTCCACAAGTCCAGCAAAGCTTATTCTTTCCCTATACTGTCTGTGGAAAAAAACATACACCTCTTTGTCTAATGGGCAACACAGTGACAACATTAGCTAGTCACTTTTTTTTTTATGAAGCCCTTCTTGTGAAAAGCTTGCACAGCTGGGCTTGGCAGATAATTCAGTTCTGACATCTTCCTGGGCAAGAGCTTTTAAAGTATGGTGCAAAGCTTGGATTTTGATGAGTTTTTCTAGGAAGAAGTTAAAGATTTTCTATGGCAGATCACACCCATTTCCCCAAAGCAGAAGCTGAGCTTGTTCAGCATATTAATAACATTTCTGTCCTGTAGGCAGAATCTGTCTCTGAGCCTGTAGTGTGTACAGACCAGCTGTGCTGTATGATGGCAGCTGAGCTGTGGTTAGCCTCTAACCTTTGGTGACACTCCCACAGCCCTGTGTGGAGCTTGAGGCCTTTTGTGGTTCAGTTTACTTTCCATCCCATTTCTCTGTTTCACATCCTTGTGGCTGGTTTGCCACACTGAGGCAGGTATAAGTAGGTGTCAGTTCTGCACAAGGATCCCTGAGCTGTTAAAAATCATTCTGAATTCACTTTGCTCCTGTTCTGTTTGCAGATCTAGACTAAGGCTGCAGTTGTTGGGTGCTCAGCTCTATTTCAGGCATGTTCTAGCTGACTAAAGTGCAGGCAAACTGCACAACTTAGGGTTGCATTTCCAGATCTGCTAGTGTTTTGTTCATGGGCAAGAGGCTGCAGAATTCCTCTCTGTGAGGAGAGTAATGCCTGGAGTTAAAATGGGCTTGAACACTGCTTCTTGCACAAGTAATTGCTTCTGGGGAACTGCATAGAGACTGGCAGGGATGCTCCATGTTGGTCATGGGGCTGAAACTGAGATATGCCAGTACCATCACAACTCCAGCTTCATCCATGGAAAAATGGCTGGAAAATGCACACTATATGCAGCCAGGAGCTATTGTGCACAACAGGCAAGAATAGGAAGGGTGGATGACATGAGTCAGCAGTCCCTTGCTCTAAAATAAAAGAAAGGAGGGAAAAAAAACTGTGACCAAGTGGTGTACTGCCATCCAGTTTCAGACTACAAGGAGCCGGAAAGTTCAGGGGCTGCAACGGCGTGAAACTGTTTATTAACTCACCAAAGAGCAAACGGGATGAATGTGAGAGGATGGTTCTGGACAAGATGAGGAAGGGAGGGGGTGGGGGCAATGGAGTAGCTGGAAAAGATTGACTGTTTCTCTATTGGGATATCCTGACTGCAGCTGAATTTTTACAAAAGAAATTTCAGACCCGGTCACTTTCTCAGTTGCTTTTAACATATCCATTTTACTGTCTGGGGCATCCTGCCTATCTGACAGGTAATCCTACTTGCAGAGGTTCATGGTTTGTTGTCAGTCTCTCAGCTTAAAGTAATTACAGCTGCAGCTTGAGGCTTCCTTTCTCTTGAAGCATTGTAGTGGTCAGCACCTTTCCCCTGTTAAGTGCAGAGACCCATAATCTCTCTTAAAGTCTCAGTGCTTTCACTGGGTCCAGCTATTTATAGATCCCATGATCTCTTCCTCTCTGTGCTTCCCTTCTAGCATATCAGCTGGAAATCTTCTTCCAAGTCCTGTATTCTTCCCCTTTGACTTCACAAACTCCTTCCTGAGTCTATTGTTCCTGCTTTCAGCAGGAAGCTGACACCAAAACAATCCCTGTCCCCAGCTGTGAACACACTAGCCCTTTCTCTCAAAATCTCCTCAGGGCTTCCCCACAGGTGCCACAGGGTTCCTAAGCAGTGCCACATCCACCATCCTTTGTATGTTTGTCTCACATGGTGACCCTGCATCCTACTTACACACTATGGCAGCCCACAGAGCTGTGGGTTGCTCCCCACCCAAATTGCATTTCACAGGGGTGCTTATGTGCTCTGATAATTGTTTTCAAAAAAGCATCCTAGTAAAACAAGTTTTCTCATTTTTCCTTGCTTACATTGTCTTTTCATTAGCACTGCCTGCATTGAGTCCCTGTCTTCCCCTTTAGGCATGCTTCCTACCCGTCATATAGGTGCTGCAGACCACTAGTCCCTGTACTAAAGGGATTCAGTTTAGAAAACTCTGGTGAGTGAGGTAATTTACAAAGAACAGTTTACGTGTTTGCTGGGAAAGGTCAGCAGGGCTTTCCTCCTGCAAATTAGTGCTTGTGCTGTGTAGACTACCTCAGAAGGAGGCAGTGGACGGTTTGAGAAAACGCAGAACAGATCCTCTGTTGTGAAAAAGGAGGTGCTTACCTCACATTAGTACCACCATCTCCCCCCTTCTCTGCCTCTCCTTTTTTCCCCCACACATAAGTCACTTGATTTTTTTTGACTTATCTAGTTCCAGCATATAAGTTCTTCAGAAAAAGCACTAATTCCATTAGCTCCCACGTGGCCTGTTCCAGGATTGCAGGCTTACAGTTAAGCTAGTCTTGACAACCCAAGACCAACATAAACTACAATTCTCAAAAGGCAGTACCTTTTTTGTTCAAGGAGCTGGACTTCCTGTGACTTCTTGTAACTTGAGGGTCTGTGAAACCAACTCCTTTGATGGCTGCTCGGCCTCTTGAGTTTCGGCTGCTGCAGATGCTGAATGCTGGCAAATAGTCCAAGGATGTGAGTAATTACCTCATGCCCCACAGGCAGGGAAAGCCAAGTTGGCCTTGAAATGTTATGTCTCTGCTGTGCTCTTGCTGACCAGCTGGGAAACACTGGTCCCTAGATCTGACCTCCCTCTGCCTGAGAACAGCTTGGAGAACCCTTTCCTCCCACAGAGCACCCAGGAGATAAACACAGTCCTAGTAGATGAACTTGCTGCTCACCTGAAAGGCTCCAGATCCTGAAGAATACTATGGATGAAGATGGGAAGTAGTGAGGATCAAAGAAGTACATGAACTCCACGGTGAGTGGCTGGATGCAGGAACACGGGCTCCATCGAGATGACATCAACCATCACTCACAGTGGCAGTGCCTTTGTTGGGGCAGTGTCATCTGACATCATGGAGATGCTGACTCCTGGGCGTTGCTGTTGTATTGCTTGAGGATAAAGCCACACAGCAGCTCAACCTCACGTGCTGCCATGGAAGGCAGCAAGGAAGATGTAGCTGAGGAGCACTGTTTAGCATCCATGGAGTCCTGCTGCCACACGCAGGAAGACTTCTCCAATCACTGACACACTCTGCACTGTACACCTCAGCTCCAAAGCCAGTCATTGCACACCACAGGTTGTAGCGGATCTGCTTCTCCAGTGGCATTGTTCCAAAGAGCATCAAACAGTACTGGAACTCTGTCTCCAACATGCAAACTGCCTGCCAAGGTACTGAAGGTTCGGGACTGGTATTGGAGCTGGACAGACACCTGCAACAGAGAACACAGGAAGCTGAAGGAGGAAGAGCTCATGAAACCATGTCCTACAAAGAACAATAAGGAAGCAGCTACAAACCCTACAGACCACCTGCTCCTATGTAATCTGAAGGGAAACAGACTTTGGAAAATACTTTCCTTTTCTTGGCAGGCTGCCTTGTTTTCCCTTCAGAGAAGCTGATGTATTCCCTTCCCTCTTGGGTTCAGAGAATATGTTCCTCTCTTCATCCTTCTGAGAGTTGGTTGTTTTTTTTTTTTTTTGTCCTTTGCTTTGTGCAAGGCTTGTGCTTGGCCTAAGGAAAGTATAATCCCTGTTGTCCCAGTTGTGCCTCTTTCCTTCTTGTTTAAGAGAATGCCTACCAAGGGAATGTCACCCAGATGCAACCTGCTGCAGGTTCTCTCTGGTTCCCATCCTTTCTCATTCAGGCTCCTCACTGAACCCGATCATATTTACAAGATGAAATGCTACACGACACAAGACACACCAGTCCCTGCACTTTTCTGGCGCTCTCCACTACTCATTCTTAGCTTCCCCACTTCCAGAAACTCGGTAACAGCACTGGATACAGCAAACCTTGTTCTATTTATTAACCGCCTCACAAGGCAGAACACGTCATATCAATCTATGACTAATGGCTAAGAAGTTTAATGACTGCCTTCTGAGAGACAGATGTAACAACTGTGCCCTGCCTTGCTATGGGGTCTGTTTGAGGGTCTTCTTGCAGCTTTCTCCCCTTTCCAGGCCTATGGAAGACCCAACACATTTTCCCAATAAGCCAGCAAACATTTTTTGTAGTGCATTCTTCTCTCGCATCCCATACCCTCCCCAGCCTCTGGGCTCAGGTAGTCATCCAGAAGTGCCCTCTCATGGCTGCTAAGAGCCTGCGGCCATGGAACAGCACAGCCAAATGCTACAGATCTGTCATGCTTTAGGCAGACAGAGATTACACGACTGTGCAATGAGGCAGAAGATCTACACCTCTGCTAGGTGACCGTGCTGCTACCATTTCCATTTTTAACATGTCTCGTTAGCTAGGACAGGAATTATGTCTGCTGGTGAATCAACCTTGCTGGTGCCAACTGCTGCTGTGTTTTGGGGGACCTAAGGGTGCACATTGCTACAGATGGCTCCTGTATGGGAGAAAACTGTGGGTCCCTCTGAGAACTGTTAAGTTGGTGATTAATAAATACGCAAACAAACATTGCACAGTGCATCCTTGGGTGAGTGGGTAAAGCCTTTGGCTGCCAAAACAGACAGCCAAGGCAGGGGCTGTCAGTATCAGCTTTCCTCACTCTCTCTCCTGAGCCACTATCTTGCCCTTGCCCTGCTGTCCCAGCTCAGCTGAATTGGTTGCACTCAGGGCTGTAGCAGCTTCAGGCCCTGGAACCTGCTGCAGCAGCAAAGCTGCAGTTCAGCCACCAGACAGAGCAGTGTGGAGGGACACCGGGGACTGCTGCAGAAAGCAGTGCTTTTGTTGTGCCCTCCAGGCTTCCTCCAGCACTGCTGAAGGCTCGCCCAACCCCCAGCTAGCCTTGGGCCTTTACTCCATCTCTAACTTTGTTCGTGGCAAGACTGGCCAGTCCACCCACCTTGCTCCCACATGGTGTGGTGAGCACGACTTTAAGCCACAGGGCACACAGTGATTGTCACCTGTTGAGCAGCCCGCTCCCAGCAAGGACAGCTGGAATAGCATGTCTCCAAACCGACCACTACAGCAAGGTATGAAACATACTCCCCTGAATACATCTGCAAGCTCTCCTCTGCTTTGGGGCATTCCCAAAGCTTCCCAGATCCCCATGGCACATGCCATGCCAGTCAGAGATTTATTTTCAAACTATGTGTTTGAAAACATTCAACAGTAATACTAGAAATAGGGTTACAAAAGCAAAGCATAAACATATAACCTGTATACATACACAGTTACTTAACAGCTAGGTTACAGCAGCATTCAAGACCCATGCTCTAGTTACTCCCAAGCCTCAGCAGTTTTGTGAAGAAGCCTGGCAATATCAGCTGACACAACTGAAAAAGACAGTGCTCTCCACCCTACCAAACCTTCCTGGACCTTCCTTTACTTTAGCAGTTTCAGGAGGAGGAGTCATCAGCTCAACAAAGCAAGGACAACTGGTGTTAGGGCAGGGTTAGGGTTGTGGCTCAGACCGTGGTCCCCTACATGTCAGAGTAGTGCAAGGGACAGTATGTGCAGCAGGACCCCTTCTGGCTGCAGCACATCCCCAGACCAGATCAAGCCATTACTGTTCTCCTCAGTACCTCTTGAGTCTATTGTGCTCCTTAATTTGAATGTTCCTTCTACTTCTGGCTTCTCTCCAAACCACATTTGTTTGATTTGCAGTAAAACTGCCTAAGTTGTAAACCTTAACAAAACATTCACTCTACACATACCATAATAGCTCCTTATCTTAAATCTTGCTACAAGCATTGTATGGAGGTGTGTCATGTGACTACCTGCCTTTGTACAATACTTTTTCTACAGAGGCAGCTACTAAGTACATTCTGTCTGGCACACTGTCAGATTGGTCCCACTATCTGTAAACTGGTTGTTTAAATATATATATATATATATAAATGTTAGGCCTGTTTTAAGGGTTGCTCCTCTCTCCATGCATCACTAGGTTCCTGATACCCCACCACTCACACTGTGACCCATGGAACACTGCCTCTCCCAGTCCTTTTTCAGGTAGTTTACTGAATCTACTGCATATCCCCCCTTCTCATTCACCAAAAGCATGAAAGGCCAATGGGTCCAAGTGGGAGGGCAGGATGCATGCCCCCCCCCTCTTCTTAACAGTTATTCTGATTCACACTCTGCTGGGCAGTAGAAGACAGCAAGGTCCCTTCTCCCCACGGCCACCCTGCTTCCACATGGGTCCCCAGAGGGGCACCTTCTGCCCTCCTTGGCTCAGACCTGCAAGCACAGGGTAGGTTTTATGCCCACTGTGGCACACTTCACTCCCAAGCTTCTCCAGCTCTCATCTGACAACTTCCCTGCTTCTCTTGCAGGGCCCCTGTGTTTCCTCTCTACTATTTATCCTTCCATAGTAACCTCACACTCACAAGCAACAAGACTTTTGTACTCAAAAAGTGTCCCCAGTGGTATGGCACACTCCAAGAATGTGCCTGGTTACCTTCCTCTGCTCTATTGGATGTCACTTACTCACACTGGTAACAGCACCATCTCTCATTAGGAGGCTACAATTGGCTCAGGGTCACAGCAGTCAGGAGGAAAGATACAAATTTCACATGTGATGTAGATGGACATGAAAGCTGAGGGCCAAAGAACAGCTTGCCAGCTAGCTGTTCAGAAATTCAACAGCAAAGCACATGAGATGCAAGAGAAACAGACACAGGAAATAGCCAGAACTGTGCAGTGACAGCACACGCTCACAGGGAACAGTCAGCAGCAGGAGGTCTTTCCTGTACTGACAGTGGCAACAAAAAGAAGCTGACTATTTCTCAGAGCAGCAGCATGCTCTTCCTGCTGTTTTTATGTAAAGCTGATGGACAGGATCGTCAGCCCTGCCAGGACTTGGAGCAACCAGCGTGGACTGAAAGGCTTGCAAGGGACCTGGCTGAGACAAAGCAGTAACCCTGCTGTAGCAAGCCTTCCTGGGACACAGCACAGTGCACATGAACCATGTGCCCCTTCACAAAGCAGAGGAGTCTGCACTGTCCCCACATGCCTCCTAGCACAGCCAAACAGATACAATGTGTGATACTGACCTACAGACCTCAAAGGCTGCCTTAGCTCCTCCTGAGTACAGACTGTTCCTCTCTTCTAAGCCCCAAACAGTGGTAACAGCACTGCAAACAGACTCTGTCCCTCCTAATTCCTGCACAGTACCTCCCTAAGGCAGTCAAACATAGACCTCACCAGAATAAAGCTTGCACAGGACGGGAGTAGCATCACAATGC
Source organism: Cyrtonyx montezumae (assembly GCF_038088225.1). Classification (NCBI taxonomy): domain Eukaryota; kingdom Metazoa; phylum Chordata; class Aves; order Galliformes; family Odontophoridae; genus Cyrtonyx; species Cyrtonyx montezumae. The sequence continues at coordinate 35,540,226 of NW_027071826.1, read as the reverse complement.
AGCACAATAGATGGGGACAAGGTGGAGCAAGCAACTCAGCCCTGGCAATGCCTGCTGTGCCTGATGTGCTCAGGTGTTGTGGGGATGAATCACTGCTGATGAAGGCACAGCCCTACAGGAGCTGCCCTCAGCTCTCTTCTTCCCAGGGCACAGCCAGCCCTTGCAGCACTCAACGCTGGCCCTCCTGGTATGACTGTTAGGACAGCTGCACCATGAATGAGATCAGGGAACTCAGCTGGTTTAAAAATAACTGCGACAAAAAGCTATCTGTTACTTCTACCTGAATTGATTCCCCAGTACTGCTTGTGTAACTCCAGAAATGGGCATGAAGAAGCAACTAAGGTAGCAGGCTAAGAACAACACATCGCAAGGCAGGGCTGCAGCCAAGGACATGCCCTGCCAGGCTGCCTCTGGCTTTGCTGCCAGCCTCAGTACCTCATCTGGGGGCAGCTTGAGTCAGGTGAGCCTGCAGAAGCCTCTAGTCTTACTGCAGAGTAGCTTGTCTCTGTACCAGGTCTCAGGTGACCATGCAGCTAGGCCTCACTAAGTCCTAGAAAACATGACTCAACACACCTGCTAAGCCTTGCTCTGCAGGAGCTCTTGCTCAACGTTTCAACTATCTCAGATCGTATCTTTACATCCCAAGGGCCTTGCTAAGAGCATGGGTCCTAAGCTCACATGGCAATTCTACCATCTAACTTGTGTATCAGTAGAAAAATTAGAAATAAGTCACATGAAAGCCTTTGAACTGAAAGTTGCCTTGTCCGAATACTTCCACATTTACTGTCAGCAACACACAGGTATGACCAAACAATCTCCTTTTGGAAGGAAGGAAAGAAAGCGTGGTCTGCTGCACCTCAAGTCCTTCTGAACCTCTCCTTGCTCTGCAGCCACTTGTTTTCCCTTGTTACAGTGTGAAAAGGTCTCGGCGCCACTGATTTCTAGTTCCAAGCACAACTAGCCCTTCTCCCTCGCACTGTAACGCACCGAGACGCAGCTCTGCTGCCTCCTGCCTGCAGGCGGGTAACACCTCGCAGTAAGGCCTCGACACCGTGCCTGACCTCGAGCGAAACCTTCCCTACCTGGACCACCGCCCTGCGCTGCTCGGAGGGGCAAGCCGTGCCTCCAGCTGCCTACATCACCCCCGGTCCCGGCGGTCTCACCGCGGGCACACCCGCACATCCCCCCGAGCTCCCTCAGGCGGCGCGGAGCCGGAGCTCGGGAGCGCCCTCCGCCCCGCGAGCGCGCCCCCTGCCGGTGGCCCCGGGGGACCCCGTCCCGCTGCCGGTTTGGGCTCGGGCGGTTCCCGTAGCGCCGCTTGGGCTCTGCCGGGACCCGTCGGCGCGGTGGCGTATGGGAAGGAGAGATGATGGCGGCCGAGCCGAGCAAGACGGAGATCCAGACTCTCTTCAAGCGGCTCCGGGCGGCGCCGGCCAACAAGGTAGCGGACGGAGCCGGTTCTCTGCGGGCCGGAGCCGGGCGGGCTCGGGGAGGCGGGGTCGGGGACCGGGTGAGCGGCTCCGGGCCGCGGGGCCGGGCGGGGGCTCCGCCTCAGCCCGGATTGTCCCTCTGCCCTCTCTAGTCGTGCTTTGACTGCGGCGCCAAGAACCCGAGCTGGGCCAGCATCACCTACGGGGTCTTCCTGTGCATCGACTGCTCCGGCGTGCACCGCTCCCTGGGCGTGCACCTCAGCTTCATCAGGTGTGCGGGAGGGGGCCGGCGGGACGCGTTTCGCTGCGGGGCTCCGGGGCTCCTTCGGGCAAAAGCTTCGTCGCAGAGCGATGGCTTCGCAGGCTCTGTGTACGGGAAGCTACAGGTCACTCTGTCGGACGGCAGCGTGCTGTTCCCCCTAGTGTTGTGTAAACGGCGTCTGGGCTTGAATGAAGGAGCTGGAAGGAGAGCGTGTCATGGGAACCTTGTTAATAAGGTGGTCTGAGAGTCTGTCTTGTAACGCTGAGCAAAGCAAAAAAAAGGAGCAGGAATGTTTGTTTGCAGGAATGTTATCCAGTCTTTTCTGTATTGGCCCAGTGACTTTGTGTTTTCATCCCACTGCTCCTATTTTGTGTACCTGTAAAAACTTTCTGAGTAACCAAATCGTGATCGTTACTCATCCGGAGGTAAGTTGAGTAACCCTAATGAGACATGCCATTCCCTTGCTCCGTTTGACCGTTTCTGGGTTGCTTTGTCATGTGCTCCGGCTTGATCTTGATCGGTGGGATGGGCTGAGTGTGAGTCTTTGCGTTGTGGTGAGATCAGATGAGAAACTGAAGCTTTCTTGGTTGGGGCCCCACCTTCTCAGCAAGCCATACCAGTGAGACACCCTCTAAATTTGGATACTGTGTTATTTGCTATGAAGCTGAAGCTAATTTTACTCCTTGCTCTAAAAGTTCAGATTAGTTTCTGATAAGACTAAAGAATTCACTGAGATGTGCTTTCTCCTCTTGCTTCCTCTACTCTGGTGGAACAAATGTGGGATGTCTGACTGTTCTAGCTTGGCGGATGCTTTTGTGTTTGGCATGCCTGTCATTAATAGCAATAATTTGTTCTCATGCAGGTCCACAGAGCTCGATTCTAACTGGAACTGGTTCCAGCTGAGGTGTATGCAAGTGGGCAGCAATGCCAATGCGGTGAGGAACTTCCGTAGACATTTTGCTTGTTTTCTCTATTGCTAATCCACATCCTCAGTTTCTTGTCCCTTTATTTTATGTGGCTTTCTGGGTACCAACTTATTTATTTCATTACTTGAAATGGGTAGGCATTTGTCAGGTGCACTTGGAAGTCAGCCAGCAACGTGTAAATGTTTTGTTTTCTGGTATGCAGATCAGTCATTTCCTGACATCCTCTTAAAATGAGGGGCACAGTCCTCTTAAACAAAAGGAGTCAGTAACACTGATCAAGTTGGGAAGCTCTTGCTCAGCGTGGTGACAGAAGCATTCCTCTGGGAACGAAAGGGATGGTTCACATCCCTCTGGGGATTGAATGAGACTTCTTGGAGAAAGCTGAGTTGATCAATGTGTGCTTCATGCCATGTGCTCCATATTATATCTCCTGTCTTTGGGAAGCTTCTTGTTCCTGTTGTGTTTGTGTCATGTCTAATTCCTACTTGAGTATGATCTAGCAGCAAGGAGACTGAATGTCCTTCTCTTTTCAGATTGCTTTCTTCCGCCAGCATGGCTGCACTACAGCAGATGCCAATGCCAAGTATAACAGTCGAGCTGCCCAGATGTACAGGGAGAAGATCCGGCAGCTGGCGAGTGCTGCCATGGCCAAGTACGGCACTGATGTAAGTCTAAGCAGCTCTCTACTGTTAGACATGTAGCACTTCGTGCTGAGTCTTGCAGGACAGCTTCTTTTTAACTCTCTTCTCTTCAGCTGCTCATAGATGGACTCAGTGGAGCCCCTGGGCATTCTCCTGACAAGAGTGATGCTGATTTCTTCATGGAGCACACACAGGTGGGAAGAATTGCCTAAACCAGACAGCTTTAAGAGTTCTCAGGTAGCCAAAGCTTCACCTAGGAGCCTGGAGGGGCAGTAGGAGTAGTTCTGTTTAGTTTAGAGGGCTTGTAAACCGTATACACATTCATTTGTAACCCAGAACAACTAAGATTCTGTCATCAGTCTGAAATATAGTCTACAAATCTAAATATGTCTATGTGGGTCCTCAGTACCTGTGCCCTTTCTTTTTGAGAGCATTTTTATCTTCAAGGAATCTCCCTGGAAAATGCTGTCTCTTTGGATTGTCAGAGCAAGAGTTGGCTATTTCTTTGACAATCTGGTTTAGTCAGCTGCCCAGTGGAATTGGATTTGGGCAGCTGCTTGTACAATGTTCTGTTATTTCTTGTGGTTTTCCATTTTGCCTTCTTATTTATTAATTAATTTATTTATTTTTGACCCAGTAAAGGAATGTAGGCTTGTCTTATCTTCAGTGAAGGCACTGTCAGTTGTTTGGAACACGTTTTCTTGACCTTAAGCTGAATAAAGGTTTCTGAACTAGAAGTAAGCTCAGGCTTGTTAGATGTGTTCATTCTCTGCAAATCATTAGAGTGATCATCTCCTTACAGTCTTCCAAAACCTGGGATGTAGCAGATGCCAGCCAGAATCCTGTACAGTCTTCCTTGGACATGGAAAAAGCACCAAAGTCATCAGAAAGCAGTGAAACATCAGGTGAGTTTTCTGCTGAATAATTTCCTCAAGAACCTGACTGAATTTCCAGGAGAGTACAGTTCTGGACCACAGTGGGAAGGGTTTGTTTCAGGCCTGAAAGCATGGAAGTTCTGTGTGCCATCTGAAAATGCTATGTGAATATAAAGCAGTGAACTGTTTGTAGGATGAATTACAAAGAAATCAAGAATCTGGGAGCACAGCAGTAATTTGAAATGGCTTTGTATATTTCCTTTCAGAGCATTTTCTTTATTTTAATATGTTGAGAACACTGCAGAATGGGTAAATTGCTCTGCAGAAATCAAAGGTAGTTGTGCTTGGGAAATTGCAGCTTTCAAACTGGAACTTAGATTGGTTTGTTTTTTAGTTGCTGTGGGGCACAGAAGTTAAAAGTGAGATCGTGGAACTGTTAGCACAGTGAGAATAAAGGTGTTGAGGTTGTCTCTGAATGTACTCTTCTGTTCTTGTGCCTGCAGATCTGAGCCAAGGTCCATCTATCGACTTGTTGAGTACATCTCCTAAAGCTCCTATAGGTAAGTAAGATTCTTTGGGATCTCTTATATTAGTCCTGCTGTTATACCTGCTGCTCAGTAGTAAGCTTAGTGGAGCTGGAACCAATGAACCTATTTTCAGAATGTTGAAAGGAGCTTATCTTCCTTTGGAAGCAATACCGAGGATTTCTGTAAATCTCCAGAACAATCCAGAGCTTATTGGAGGTTTCTTGCTCCTTTGGATGATTGAGTTCAAGGATATCTCATTGTTTTTCTTCTGAATCTTTGGGCAAAACGTGGTGTTTGTGTATCTGGAACTTGGCTGATGAAGGCCACGTGGCTGTTTTGTGTTTTGTTTTGCTTTTTCCGTCAGAAACTTGGAAGCAAGTAAATCTTTAGCTTGCTGAGTAACAGGAGTTTGTATCTGATTGTCCCAACCATTGCAATCCTGTCTGCATATGGAACATCTAGCTGAGCTTTTTTTCTTATCAAGAATGTGCTCATAGCCCACAGTGGGCTTCATTCTGGGTGGAAAGACTGTGTCCCTAAGTGTCTATTTATTCCCCATATCTGTTTCTTCTCAGACATGTCCATGTACCTGTCATCACAGGAGCCTGCTCCTGCCAGAGGTAACTGGCTTACAGGTGGCCTGCGCTGGCTGCTTGTCACAACTCTGCCTGCCCATTTTGTGATTCTGCCTTCAAATCTAACTTTAGCTTCTTTTGCTTAGAGGGAGAGAATGAGTCAAAGCTTATGTGTGTCGTATTGGGATCTAAGCGATGGGATCTAACCTATTGTTTCTCTGGAAAGGGATCTTATTGTTATTTAAAAAGACATTTCCTGACAGTGATAAAAAAGTTATGAACAGTGAGCTGAAAATAATACCAGACATGAGATGAATGTTCTGAATCCCCTTATTTATAAAAGCGATGGTAAAATAAGAAACGGTCATTCTCAACAGCCTTCCCAGTATCTCAAGTGTGGATTGACAAAAGTCACGTGGGTATAGGAAATAGGGAAACACTTCTGGAATAAAGGCCCAACAGGAGCGATGAGATTATCAAGCTTTGCAATATTAGAAGCTGGAAAAGTGTAATGGGAAATCCCTCTTTATGCTTGCTTTGTTCTTACACTTTTTCCACAGGCATCTGGTGCTTGGCTGGACCTTGGCTGTTTTTACAGGCGTGGTGTGCTTTATTGCCTCAGATTGACAGCTTTCTGATAGAAGGTGTTGAGAAACTTGTTGCTTCAATAGCACAGTACACTTTAGGTCCATTTTGCTTCTGGTCTGTACATGTAAATGTAGCTTTAGGGTTCTTGTTTGTTTGTTTCTAATGCGCTAGTGAGACACTGAGCTTCAGATGGCTTTGAAGCTGTGTTCTCTTGGATTTACGTATGAAGTAAATCTAGTTCTTCTCTAGCAGCCCTGATCTGTACTGGATAGGGTCACCAACCACATGACACTTGAAGGCACTTTTTGAATGCCTTACAAGTTTCTCCAGGGATGGACATGCTTCTCCAGGTCACCAGCCTGCAAATGTGGAGCTTTTCAGTGCATCTTTCTTGGCTGGGTGAAGTCACTCAGGCTTCTTATGTGAGGCTGCATGGTGTGCCCTGGACTCTATAGCAGCTGGACTGTGGTGGATGTTTGTGAGGGTTCCTCATTTATTTTGTCTTCTTAAATTAATTTACTTCTGCTTATTTGCCGCTTTGCTTCTCTTGCAGAACTTAAATCCTCTCTCATTGGAAAGAAGAAGCCGGGAGCTGCCAAGAAAGGGGTATGTTGGAGCTCCTATTTTCTGGAGAGGCAGCAGAACGCATCTCATATTACTTCTGTCCTTTCCCTGGTCCCTTTCTTTCAGTCCTTAACCAAGCTGCCTAATGAGAGATACATTTGGGGAAGGCAGAGCTTTATCTCATTGCCTCTTTTGAAAGATAGCTTGCATGTTAATAGAAAAAAAATAGTCTTTGGATCATAATTTGTTATGGTCTGGACTGTACCGTTGCTGTTCTCTTAGCGCTTGCTGCTGGTGGATTAACTCTTTCCATCCTCTGCTGGAGGCTGTGCTGTGCCTGTACACACAGACTGCACAGGGAGACTGATGTTTTTTTGTTGGTTGGTTTTGTTTTTTTTAAGTTGGGTGCCAAAAAAGGTCTTGGAGCCCAGAAAGTGAGCAGCCAAAGCTTCAATGAGATTGAGCGACAAGCTCAGGTGGCAGAGCAGCTGAGGGAGCAGCAGGCAGTGGAGTCCAGGAAACAAGCCGAGGAGTCCATGTAAGTCCTGTTTGTTCTGAATACCTTCCATATGTAAAGGAGAAGTAATGTGGCTGATGCTAGTCACTCCAGGGCCACCTAATATGAAAACTTCCTGTATAGTATGATGAGGTTGTGGTGAGGAGGGGGTGGGCCTCTGGACTAGAGGGAATGGCCACAAGTTGCGCCGGGGAAGATTTAGATTAGACCTGAGGAAGCATTTCTTTTCTGAAAGAGTGGTCAGGCACTGGAATGGCCTGCCTAGGGAGGTGGTTGAGGCACCATCCCTAGCGCTGTTCAAGAAGCGTTTAGATGAGGTGCTAAAGGATTTGATTTAGTAGTTGGGTAGGGATAGTGATAGGAGGATGGTTGGACTAGATGATCTTATAGGTCCTTTCCAACCTTATGAACTTATGAACTTATGAGCAGTGACCATAAGCCAAAATGGTCCTTATAAGAAGGCACAAGTTACACTGCTGTATTTTATTCAAGTTCTTACCTCAGTAAGAATTTAAGGAGCAGAGATGGAAGTATTTGATTTTTCTGTTGACCTTAGAACAGGATTGAGGAAGTCAAAGGCTGAACCACCTCTCTCGGGTGGAGAAGCAATGCCTACATCAAGGAGATCAAGGATGGCTAGAAAATTGCATCTCAGTAGAAGTGAGATGAGAAGACAAGCTTCTATGAAAGGACTTCTGTCTGAGCTGTTGTTTCAAAGGGTTATCAGGATTTGTTTTCACCCTTTTACATTGTAAGTTGGGCTGAGGGAGAGGGTAATGAGCTGGATCTCACCACATTTCTTTCCTTTAGAGTCACCTCAATGCGACTGGCTTATCAGGAACTGCAGCTCGATCGGAAGAAGGAAGAAAAGAAGCTTCAAAACCTTGAAGGGAAGAAGCGTGAGCAAGCTGAGAGGCTAGGCATGGGCTTGGTGTCAAGAAGGTACGGCTGCGGATGGCATAGGATAGATGGAGGTGCTTTGGAACCACCCTGTTCTGAAATAGTTTCCTGAACAGTAGCTTGCTGCTCCTGTAATGCAAAAGGAGCTGGTACAAGTGCTTGTATGCTGGACTGTGTTGAAAAACACTTTGGGCCCCAGAAGGAATGGAGCCTGTTCAAAGGTTCTAGTTCTCATCTGAGCTTTTCCAAAGGTGCATATGGCCAGTCAGTGCCTACCTCTAGAGCTTTGCTGCTTGACAGATATCCCTGTGTAGGCAGGCATGTACTCCTGCCTCCTTTAAGAAGGTGACTTGGAACTACGAAGGGAGTCATACCTATGTATGGTGAAGGCTTCCCACAGCTCTCCCTTTAGGCTTGTGGCACTTGCCCTGTCTGTAAAGGCAGCGTCCAGTTTTGGGGGAGATTGGTTGTAGCAGCTGGATGCAGTCATATTTGTCAGCCCTAACTGCCCGTTTGTTGTGCTAGTTCTGTTTCACACTCGGTAATGTCTGAGATGCAAGTAATTGAGCAGGAGACGCCACTGGCTGCCAAGTCTTCCCGCTCTCAATTGGACTTGTTTGAAGATGGTGGAGGCTTCACGTCTGGACCCCCCAAGTAAGACTGAACTTTAGCGTAGTCTTTGGCTTATTCCCAAACACAATATCTGTCCTAAACTACCCATTTTTGGTATCTAGGTACAAATATAATCCCTTCTCATTTGAAGATGCCTTTGGCTCACGATGGGAAGCAGACTCCTCATGGGGTATGGACAAAGATGAGGAACCAGAGGTTACTGTTTCCAGTATTCGGCCAATTTCAGAGAGGTAAAGCAGCCACTACTGCTACTATACCTTCCTTGTATAGGACTAAGGCATAGGTCTAAGAACTGTAGGAGGGATGCAACTGTATTTTGACAGAATCTGAGCCTTGTACTGCAGAAGGTAACTTGCATAAATAACCCTGAGAAAATGACCCTTCCCTGAAAGACTTGTGCACTTCTTTGCCTGTTGCATCCCAGTCTTTTTAGTCACCAGATTTGATTGCCCTGAAGAGGGGAGAGGAAATCCCTGATAGTAGCTAGTGCCTGGGGCTTTGTTGTTTTTCTTTGATCAGATAGGATCTGGGAGAGAAGTCTTCCCTTCCTGTGTAGGTGAGCTTAAGCTATCTCTGTTGTTTCCTCAGGCCTACCAGTAGACGGGATATGGAGAACAGGACATCAGTTGTGGAATCTAATGAAGCTCGGCAGAAGTTTGCAGGGGCTAAAGCCATCTCTTCAGATATGTTCTTTGGGCGGGAAGCAGATGCTGAGGTATGTGTATTCTGAAGAGCTTAGGTTCATAGAGCTCTGGCTTCATCTTCTCCTGTTTGTGTAGGTTGTACCCTTTCTTTACCTTTTTTGTCTTCCTTTCTTTTGCAGTATGAAGCCAGGTCCCGACTACAGCAGCTCTCGGGCAGCAGTGCTATCAGCTCTGCAGACCTGTTTGGGGAGGCTGAGAACGTGCACTCAGGTTTGTTAATGCTGGGGATGGGGGTGTGGAAGTAGGTTTGGAGGACCTAGACCTGGGGGAGTCGGGGTGCTCTCTGGTGCTGGGGAACTCTAGTCTTACTTGTGCTAGTTCTTGTAGGTGGTGTATCAATTGGAAATGTTCTGCCTGCTGCTGATATTGCACAGTTTAAGCAAGGAGTGAAGTCAGTTGCTGGCAAGATGGCTGTCCTAGCCAATGGGGTCATGAACTCCCTCCAGGTGAGGTTACACTACTATATTTTCACGTAGGCTCTAGTCATGCTCAGGTGCTTTAACTATATCCCGACTTCTTCTGGGATTGTTGTTGTCTTCTCAAATTGCATGGAAAGTCCCAGGTATGGATGCACCTTTTGTATCTGAGGATTCAATCACTGACCAATTCCAGGTGGCCAGTGGAATGCTACTTGGACTACTTTGTATTCCTGCTGGACAGGTTGTCGTATTATGAGCCCATTTTGCCTCCTGTTCTGGCACGTTTTCTGTCTTTCACTGACCTCTTACCTCTTGTTTGCATTCCAGTCCCAATCACCCTAAGACCTTGTTGTTTGCCTGTTTAGAGTTTGTGCAGTGTTGCAGCATGGTGACTTAGTGTGTTTCCTCCCCAGGATCGTTACAGCTCGTATTGATGACCCAAGGACTGCAACTCACAGGGAAGCCAGCAAGAGGCACTGATGCCACTTTTGCCTGGAGTACACTCTGCAGGATTGGCTTAGTTTTTCTGGGGTGGGTGGGGAAGTGAGAAGGAAAGCAGAAGGGTTCAGCATGTGGCTGTATGCAGGATGCTTTCCAAATATCTCTGGATTCCACACTGCATTAAAATTCTATGTGCCCTCAACCCACTGCTATTTACTAGCCAGTGGAGACTGAGATAACCTCACTGCTCTGAAAGATAAGCTGGGAAATCCTGTGGCTGCCCTCGTCAGTGCTGCTGTCCTTCTTGGCCTATACCTTAGCTCACCATGTGATAGAGGAAATGGGGATCCTGTATTTCTGAACATGGTATTACCTTGTCCCCATGGACGTGACTGTGGTTTCCTGTTCTGCTCAGTGCTTCTGTTGCCTGTTTCCACGCAGGCTGCTGTTGCAGTTCACATCACTGGTAAGGCATTTTCAGCTGCAAGGTTCTAGTGTGCATGGTAATCCATGGTGTCACGGATTCCTCTGTATTTCCAGTGTCTGATTTGTACCATGGGATAATTCTTCCTATTGTCTTGTAAACCAGCATGTATTGATGCAGGAGAACAAATCAAAGCAAAGGTTATTTTTTTAGCTTCTAATCACATCAACAGTGACAAAAAAGTCCCAGGTACTGAAATACTGAAATATGGTAAAGATGTTTGCTGGACTGCTGGTTAGTATGTTGCCCAGCCATACTTTACTTACAGACTTGGACACAGGGGAAAGTCCCGACCTCTGACTTAACTGAAGTGTGTCGTGGGTGAGGGAGGCTGCATGAGGACTGTTACTTTTGTCCTGCTCAGGTTTGATTCTTTGCTCCTGACTGTGTTTTTAACAAGAGCTATTTTCAGGTTTCTTTGACTATGCAGTTGAGGATGGAATAGCCCTTTTTCCCTTATTAAGTGCTCTACAGTTGAAAAATAACTGTATTAGCAAAACAAGAGGCTGGGTCTTTTTATTCTATGGGTTCCCATCAACAAACCTCCAGGGCTGGGCCCCCACCTTGTGCCAACTTCTCATAGACCTGGGCTGGGTTTGTGTGGTGGGAGCCAGAGGGGCCATGATACCGGCAAGTCCTGCTGCCTCACCAGCTGCCCTGCCTCTACCTGGATGGTGGGGCCATGGGGCTGCCTGGGGAGCTGGGAGAGGCCTGAGCTTCCCTTTGCCTTCACCTCCAGCCAGAGGCAGACAGAGAGGCTTCTGAGGGGGAGGAAGCAGAGCAGCGCAGAAGAGCTCAGAGGGAGTGCAGGCCTTACACACCATGCTTTATTCTCCAGCTTCGGTTGTCACTCAGTGGTGGGTGGAAGAGAACGTGCAGTTAAAGGGCATGCTAATAAATAACATAATAAATAAATAACACCTCCCACTATCTCCATAGCTAGGTCAGCAGTAGTGAAGGGATTACTCTTAAAATAGTTCCAGTATGTGCTGAATCCTTTCAGCTTAGGGCAGCAATAAGCTTTGGGTTAACATGCTGTGCAGTGTTTTAGGGGAGGGGAGAGTAAGGAGGCTCCTGAAGACTCACAAGAAGCCAGAGTGTTTCACCAATCTATGCAAGCCCTGGCAAAGGAGCATGGCTAGGGAAGGGTTTGGGTCTGCAGCAGCCAGGCTGTGGAGATAGTTACCAGTAACAGAATGAGGCTGCAACTCTTTCTGTAGCTGTACGTGCCACACTGTAGTGCTACAATGCCAGTATTTTTAAAAATACTTAGGACTTGCTTAAAAACTGCCTCCATCTCCCCCCAGTGCTTTTGCCTACCAAACATCAGCAGGTGCCCTGCATGTTTGCAGGCCATGCCACTGCTTGTGGCCAAGCAGTCTCAAGATTTTTCATCTCTCTTCCTCCTCCTCCAATCTCACTTTTGCCAAATAAACTTGACATGTTGTTGGAGGTAGTGGGAGGCCTCTCAGTAGGGAATTGCAGCAGAGGAGCCAGACAGCACCATGCAATACTCACTGAAATCCAGCTTATTATTTGCTATATTTGCTTTGGCATGTCTTGGACTCATGGAGGAAGAAGCAGTGACAGGTGGCATGGCAATACCTAAGCCCTTCTGCTTGAGGAACTTGAGGAATTTCTCTACCTTTGATCACATGCAGGTGTAGCTTTACTAGGAATAATTATAATGAAGCATGAATGCAAAGCTGCCGCTGGCAGTTTAACCACTCTATTGTCTAGGTCAAGTTTGAACACGGCTACCTGGCAATCAGCCTGCACTAGCACTCCCACTGCTCCAGCACCTGCTGAACTGTGAGTTTGCTCTCACCAGGCAGAACACCCTGCTAGGCAGATCTAGCATCTGCTGGTTTGTCTTATTTGCCAGCAGAGGGTAGCATAACTGCATCTCGAAATAGCTTCTGACTAGGAGCTACTGAGCAAATTTGGATCTAGGAAACGAGCAGCATTCTTGCTGGGAAGGAACAGGCAGACCTGGCAATGGGAACTGGCACAGCCACGCACACACTGGTGATGTGAACAGAACTCACTGTCAGAGCAGATGCTCTAGGAAGAGGTGCTGTACCCACAGTGAATTTTGGACAAACCAAAGATGAGAAAGGTGCCCACCCCCACAACCTTCAATTTTCAGAGGAGTCTGTCTCTTCATTGGAACCTTCACTTTCAGCATCTATTTTTCGGCGATGATGGAGAGGTTTCCAGGGAGAGTTAATCCTGGGAGAGTTACGGACATGAAAACTACCAGTGTCTCCGCTGGAACTGGTGGGAGCAGAGATGGAAAGCCCTGAAACCTTAGCTACCCTGGAAGAGAAAAATAAACAAAACAGAAAAGGCTAGACTGGGTACCCTGGCTTGTCATCCCCAGCATTAACCATAGCAATTTTGGGGCAAACATGGGATGATTACTTATTCACAACTAGCTCAGAGGTGGAAAGATGTTTGTGGCAAAGAGGAGGAACACTTCGCTCTAGCATCTGCCAGACTTGCTGTGTGACTGATTTTTTTTCCTGTTAAAAAGATCTGGGCTGAGCCTGTTGTCTTCCAACACCTCTTGTTTTCACTGTCCAAAAAAAATGTTTCAGGTCATTAGAGATTCTTCTGTTACCTCTAGATCTTTCTTTTAGGCATGTTTTTCCTCCTGCTTCTGAAGTCTTTTTAAAGGATTTTGTTAGCTGCACTAAATCACCCCAACAAAAGGCCTTCTCTCATTGGGCTATGCTGTTGTCTTCTCTATTGTCTTACAGTTAAGTTAAAAAAAAAAAAAAAAGGACAGTACTTCACTGAAGCCATCCTTAATGTGCCAATTTCCATCTGTTGTTTTACTTCCTACTCTAGGCAACTCAACTCACAGTTTCTCAAGTTCCTGATCCATGACTGGGTCCAGAAACAAATCTCCTTTATCTGGCAAAGCCCCTGGAAAACAAAAAAAAAAGGAAAGTATAACAGCAGAGTTAGACTATTCAGAGGTAATATCTTAAATAAAATCACTCAAGTCAATTCATCATTCTAAATCTGTCCTGGAAGACAAAGAAGATCCTTCTGTATCCCCACTAGAGAAATTAATCCTCAATGATCACTGGCAGACAAAGACTGATGGCTTATATACTCTGTCCTTCACACAGGCTGTAAGGGGGCTCAGATCAAATAGGGGGAACTCTTTGTGGTTTCTTCTCTTAGAAATTGAAGTTCCCAGAGAGTTGGCAGGGTCCATTCACGTTACGGAACTGAGTGCAGATTTTCTAAGGGAGAAGACATTCCGTCTGCTTCATGTTCCTGCTAATTGCAATATGTAGCCATCAGTGCCAGATGCTATCAGAGCAACAGATAGGTTGTATGTGCCACAGCCTAAAGCACACGCAGTCCACCCAGGGAGACATAGACTTCTTTGCCGCCTGTTTTTCTTGTAGTGCACTGAGCTTGGGGATCAGAACACTCCATAGATGTGAGATTTGCTTTCCTTGCAATTCAGGAAGCTTAGCCCTGACTGGTGCATGTGAAGCATGGAGTGGATGAGCTGTGTTTTAGTGTTGCTGGATGGGTGAGAAAGAAAAAAACTTTCAATAAGCTACCCTCCCTCAGTATAAGGCTTCTTCTCACATTTGAAATTCCATTCAGGATGAAAGAGATGGGTGTAGTTAGGACTGGAAGAGCTGCTTGATCACCACTGTAGAACAAAACTAGAACCTCAGAAAGGGCCCTCTGGAAGAGGAGGCTCTCAGTAGACCCCTCCTTCCTCATTCTGTAGTGAACTCCACCTTGCACAGGGGCTATTGGAGGGTCTGATGGGTCAGCACAGAGATGATGGGAACTGTCTACCACAACCTGCAAAGTGCTGCTGCACATTTGGTAACGTGTACCAACAGTGCAGTGAGGAATGCTCCTGTTTTTGAGGAGACCTGGCTGCCACACTTAGGATATTTGGGAAAGAGCTTTATACTGTCCTACAGACACAAATCTGGTTTCTTGCCCTGGCACCTTGGTCCTGAAGGAGGGGCTGGAGAGCCACTCTTGCACACAAACTGGCAGCAGTTACAAAAACGAAGCAACAAGCATTTAACAAATTAGAAGCAGTTCAGATCAGATCCACTTCCCCCGCTTCTTCCAGTTCTGATCTCCCCATTCTGCACATAAACAGGAAAACCTGGCATCACAAGAGTGCTGGGAGGTCCAGTGCTTGCTTTCACATGCTCAAAAGAGTAAGTGGCTAAAGCTTGACTTGTTTCTGTGTTTGCAGAATGTATTAAGGTCTCTGGGGCACAAGAATTACTTGGGAGAGACAGTAAATAACACGTAAATGATTCACAAATCTGTGCTGACACGAGTTAGGCTGCAGATTCCCATTTTCATGACACTCATCAGTGCTACCCCAGCCAGAACGAGCTGCTCTAATCCCTACCCCTGCTCCTCTACGGGTGCCACTGGCTTTTGAGACAAGAGGAAGCAGGCATCCTGACTGAAAGCTCCTTGGCCTGCAACTGCCCTTGTTGAAGGGCTTTGGGAAGCTTCTGATCTCCTACAGACCAAAAACTACTGAAATCACCCTTCAGGAGATTAAAAGACATCAGAAAAAGAGTCTCCCTATCCTAGCCAAGATGCTAGCACCTGTCAGACTTGTGGCTGCTGTCCTCTTCTGTGAGAGGCCATGGGAGGAGTCTGTTGGAGAGCCAGGGGATGGGCCCACATTAATGGAAGGGAAAACTCACATACTTTGTAGATAGCACAGTGGAAGCCTTGGACAGGATCTTTTTTTTTTTTTTTAATATATTATTGGCCCATCTGTTTTCTTTGCTTTTGACAGCAAAGGAAAAAAAGCAAGGAAGAAAAGATTTTGTTTGGTGCAATCCAGGCATCACTTTCTCCAGTGAGTACACTGCTTCCTAAGCCTGTTTGCAGAAGGGATTGCAGAGCTGTATGCATGCACCTTTGATATATAATCTTCATGTTGCTGGATAAGCAGCCCTTCCCCAGAGGGGCATTAGCAGCTGAAATGGTTTGCTGGAAGAAGAGGCTCAGCCAGGGAGGGGCACACTTCTATTATGGCACACCTGTGCAAAAGAACAAAGCCTCTGGCAAGGTACACCATCTTTTCACTGAAACCTGTCTTAAAAAATGGGGACTGGCAGATACTCAGGCCTGGGCGTAGAGGAAGAAGATACTCAAAGAGAGAAAAAACTTACCCTTGGAGGCCTGATTATTTTTTCAGTACAGATGAGTGAAAGTGTGTGAGCCTTTACCCATTTCTCCTCATCAAAAGTAGAAAGCCATTTTTGTTCCCCTTTGCAGCACAACCAAGTCATATGAGGGCAACATGGAATTACATGTCTGAATTATGTATGAATTACAAACTGTTCTTTGCCAATGCAACATTTTGCTTCCCTGCTCTAGAACTGCATTCATTATCACAACACAGAAATGAGCACTGAGATGCTGCTTGGTGATCCCTCTGGTTTCCACAGTAGTTTGGTACAGAGTTCTGTGGCAGAATCTTGTGTTTTATACAGTCAGATTTTCAGTAGGCCATAGTTTAATGTATTAGAAAGATTATAGTGATGTGGGGAAAGATGGGGAACAAGCTGGGGAAGTCCGTGCTTGGTTTGAGTCTTTGAGATTTTCACATTAGGTGTGTCTTCTTTTTCTTATGGACAATGAAAGCAGTCATTTAAAATCTGTGGGAGCATGACGGGCTAAACCATGGGATGTAACTTCAGTTAAAGCAGTGAGCCACCTTACTTGCCACCTCTATCCAGCCATTATAGCCAAGTATACTAAAATGACAGTTCTGCTAAAATGATCAGCTACTAAAGACATAAAACACTGCTGTCTTAGGCCAGCATTTCTCATCTAATTTTGTTGCTGACAAAGCCCCATAGCTTCAAGAAGACAGTAAGGCACAGTGTTTTTAAAGTTCAATCCATAATAAGAATATGAAAAACTCCCTCACACTCTTTCTGATGATGTAAAATCACAGATATAATTACAATGGGAATTCCAAAGAAATGCAGAATGACCTAAAATCTAGAGTTGTACCATTCAAAGAAATCTCACCTAAGGCCCTGTTGATCCCCTGATCCTTTGCAAGTGCTGTAAGGAATCCAGAGAAGGTAAGTCTCTGTGCAGTACTCAGCACTTCCTTCACAAGAGCAGAAGGTGGACAGCTAGAAAGAGACCAGAAAATCATCTTATCTTTTAAATGATCATCATTTTTTCCAAGATCAAGTTCAAAATGGAAAAGTAATCCTATTTACTGTTCTAACATTGTCACACTGCCCTGGCTGTTACCAGACAGCCAACAGGTTGTCTATTTAGCATTCCATTTGCTCCCAATTTGTTAAGTAAGACTTTTGAGCTGAGGAACATTCCCAAGAGCAGTCCTACCTGTCTCCCTTGCAAGGAAAGGGAGAAAAATCCAGATCTGCTCAGAGGCATACATATGCCAACTTCTGACATATTCTTAAAAAAAAAAAAAAGCAAAACACCACCATCACAATAAGCAAAGAGACTAGCTTTAGTTCAGTAGGGGATAGAAAAATACTAGGCTTTACTGTGTATCTTCGACAGATACTATCTTCATAGTTTCTATCATGTAGTGAGCAGATGTCTTGTGCCTGGGATCTGTAACCACAGACCAGCTCCATCCCAGATTCCAGTACAAACCAGCAGTGCAATCTTGCCTAGGTACAAAGATCTTGTACTTTGCCTATGCTTCAGCACCCAAGAACACACCTGCACTCATTGATCTCTAAATAATTAATGATGGTAGATGAACCTCCCACTGATGACAGTGTCCATCTAAAAGTAAGAAGGAAAACATCTGTTTTGGACTCTGTTCATACCTGTATTTTGATCTGTCACACAAGGACTCTAGGCACTGGTAGAAGAGAGATGTCTCTACGCCATCAAGTGGGTTGCAGTCATTTGGGGGTTGCCGCTGCCGATGCTGCCCAGAGGATGACGTTGGCACAATCACAGTATTTGGATTCTTACCAGCCAACAGATCTTGATAAATAGCAGCCACACTTTCCAGGAATTCTGAAAAAACAGAAAACAATTTACAACTCAGGACTATAACCAGCAAAGCATCCTCCTGACCTACCAGACCCAAGATTACATTGCCATTCTCTGCTCTGTGCTGTGCATGACACCAACGGGAGATGGATGTAAGCACAATGTTAAGGCATCCTGCATATTCAGATCAGGTATTATGCAGGCACGCACAGTCATTTCCATATAAGTTGCTGACGTCTCCCTGTTACGATGATTATGAGTGACCAAGCATTCTGTTCAGATTTTCCTAAATGGAACAAAAATTAGCAGAGAGATGAAACAGTGGAGCATGAAAGCTAATGTCACACAGTTGGTTTTCAAAGTCTCTAAAATTTTCTTTCTTTACCTACAACCACCAAGAACTCACCAAACTGGGACAAAATATATAGAACAGCAACAGAAGCAAAAGGAGCAAATTAGTCAGGGCTCCAGGCTGTATCCCAGCTTGCCTCTGTGCTCCTCCAAAGTAAATATAACACAGGATCTAAAGGAAGGGCCAGGGCAGGTCAGGGCTAGAGCTGGCAGAAAGCCTCTCCCCAGGCTCCTCATACTACCCACTGTTTACTGCAAGAGCCTAATTTTAAACAAGTTTGTTTATGGATGTGGTCAGCAGTTTACAAATCTAGATTCCATTTGGAGTAGTTTGTATGTGTGTGGGTTGGTGGGAGAGCGTATGACAGGCTGCATGTGTGCATTGTGCCTGGGTGAGCAGGACTGGGATGGGATGTTTGAGTGTGTACACAAGGGCGTGTTTGTGAGGAGTGCAGTGGCATTTGTGTCCCAAGTGAATGGAAGTGTGGTGATGCGCGTGAGGCGGGTGGAGAGGAAAGGCAGTATGTCAGCCCCGAGGCTGCACTGAGGTTTTGCAGCTCAGTGGAAACATTTGTAGTATCAGAGAAGAACTTTCCAAATGCATTTTCTGTCCACAGCTAAAGGCATTGCAAGCCTGGTTCTGCCCAACCCAAAATGACCATTTTAGCTGTTTTTCTTTGATGGCTTGTCATGGATAATGTTGTGATATGCACAGGGGAGTTATAGGGTAAGTATACACAGAAAAGTACTAAGAAATAGAGATGTTTGTATTAGGAATAGCAGCTGACTCATAGCTGCTGCAAGGATGAAAATTGACAGGTTGGATCAGATCAGTAGGCCACCCAAGGCTACACTCTGACCACAAACTGTGTTCTACCACAGCTTCTAGTTGGTGCTTCTTAGTACCTCAGACCTGCCCCCTTTTTCCTGATTAAGGCCAAATGAGAGCTATGTCCATCAGAAGGAGCTATTAGCGTGAGTGGTCAGAATCCCATGAGCTTATATTGCCTTTTGAAAGTGCTTTATGTTAGGAGACATGAGTGCCTCATCAGTACCCTGTGCTTGGGAATATATCCTGATAAGGGAAATGCTTCCCTCTTTTTCCCTACCTATGTAGTCCCGTAAATGAGATTTCTTTTCCTCAAGCTCACTTTAGAAGACTAGGACAAACAAGCCAACATATTTAAAGCATCTCCCTGCACAGAAGAAAAACATATTAATATTTATCCAAGCTTCTACCCCTTGCCTCCTAAACTTTAGTTTAAAAATACCTCAGGATTTTCACAGATGTGTATGTGTAGGTGAGCATATGTAAAGATAAACACACACGGTTATTATTTGATATGTAATTTTCCTGTCAGTAATTTTAAATGAAGTACTCTATCTACTTAGAATTGGAGGGAAGGATAGACTATGAGAAATGACCAGTAATATGGGAAAGGTAGACAACAGTTAGCTGTTCACTGTCCTTTCCAATGAGGGGCTCTCAAAGAGAAAAAAAAAAAGGGTGTTCTTTATGGAACAGGAGGCAAGCCTGCACAACTACTGTCAAAGGGTGTTGTGAAGGTTAAATGTTTACATGATTTCAAGTGGAGCATGAGAAGTCTTCAGGAGAGAAATCCAATAGGGGTTCCTAAACCTACAGAAACTATATGCATTTCAGAAAGGTTTTGAAATGAAAACAACGTGTAGTTGGCAGGTATTAGGGAGGAGAATTGTATCCTCTTCCCCAATTCCTTTTTCTTTTCAAGGCACTAACTCACCATCCCTGCTGGAGCCAAAATGCTGGGCTAGCCTTGCCCTAGGCTCTTCTGATCCTATCTCTAGCAGGTGCCAGTACTTCTGAGGCAGAAATGCTGTTTTAAAGAGCTATGGAAACATATGTTACTAGTAGGTTGTTAGGTGCTAGCATACACTTAAAGATAGAAAATCATGTCTCAGGGCTGAGACAACTGTATGTATAAGCTTTGTCCATTACAAGTATCTTGTTATTCACCAAAATTTGGAAAATCTCTATGAAGCATCCCAATCTATTGGTAACAGTGATAACTTCTTGACAGTGGATTCCATTATCTATATATTCTCTGTGAAAAATCATATTCGTAGAAGTTTTTAAAAAGTGAAGGGATATTGAAGCTGTAAGGTTGAAATGACGTGGTACTGAGTGAAGTAAGAAGCTTGCCAGTATTTACCTGAATAGTAGAATTGGATCTGGAAAGCAAAGAGGAAATCAGAAAAAGACATCAGACAATCCATAGCATCATCCATCAGCACAATCCTAGGAATAAGATGAGAGAAACAGTTCAGTACCTCCAAAAGGATGAAGTCTACAAGTAGGAATACCAGATCTACAGAAAGCTAGGGAGCTATGTGCAACTGAGGACAGCTAGCAGTTTGGCCCGGTGTAAGAGGCTGTTGGGGGTGGAGTAGGAACATCTATCAGTGCATAGATGTGGACATCCTAAAATCAAACTAATGCAGCTTGAGAAACCATGGTGAGAAGATGATCCTGAATATCAATGCCACTGACAATTCAGCTTCACCATGAACAGAACAAGATGAACATTAAATATAATTCAAAGCCTGAGGGACCCGAAGGAATAAACACCAGCGCAGAAACTAAAAGAAAAGTTCACATGATTATACAAAGAGCAACTGTGATAAAGACCAGGCAGTTACATGAGAATAAAACTGGCATAAGTGGAATGAGACTTACAGTATTATTTTGTATACCAGAGTTCACTGAACTGGTCTATTTTCAGATGTGCAAGTATAACAGCAGCGATTAGCTCCCAGTCTATGGTCAAACCTAACCTGACTAAAAAGGAAATAACACGATGTCTCTTTTGCACCAACCATCAGCTTAAAATTACCGACCATAAACATCCTTTCTTCCTTTCCCGATGAATGAATCAGTCTCTTCATATATTATCAGGTCAAATTTCAGAGGCTGAAGTCTTCCTGGGCCAGGGACAATGCTTCTTTCTCTCTGCAAAGTTCCAGGTATATCTAGGGAGTTACATGCTCCCCTATTCTGAACCACACTTCATGAATGCATCAGCCAGAGGCCATAAAGATGAACTTGAAGCAAGAGCAAATTCCACCTTTCAGGAAAGGAAATGCTAAGAACTAACTTATGCCAAAAGTATTCATGAAAATGAAAACAACATTCTGGTCACTATCACTACATAAGGTTGAAAAGCTCTGAAGAGGGGAAGATCAAACTTGGGCTGATCAATGGTAGCTCAGACTGATAAACAGAAGGAAACACTCCACTTACAAGGAAAAAAACAACAACAACAACAAAAACAAAACAAAAAAACAGAATATTCAGAGGATGATAAAGAAAGGTGGTTGGTACTCCCTTTCAACTGTGTGCTTTTCTGGACCACCATGCAGCACTAAGCAGGTCTTCTGACCCTGTCTGGTCAGTATCTATCATATCATACCATATGAGAAGGATTACCATTTCATTACAGCCAAAGTGTAGGTCATCTGGTAGGACCCTTTTGAACATGGGACCAAATGTAATCCAGAAACCAACTCCTGAAGCGTCAATAGTCTAAACACATTGCTGGCAAAATGTTGTTATGTCTCATGTAAAAGACTCCAGGGAGCTGTGTGGGAGGCTGACCTAGAAGAGCTACAGGATCTTGCAAGAGGCTTACTTCCCTGCCACTCAGACCAGTTCTGTTCGCTGTGGCAAAATCAAACATGCAGAGCAGCTTGAATTAATTACCTCAAAGAAGAAAGACTGAGGCTAAGAGGGTCCCCAGGAGAAAACCCAGTATTTAAAACTAAACTCTTTGAAGATGTCAAAGTGTTTCTGATTTATTTATTATGTTCCAGAAGCCTCCTCCTCCTCCTGTCTGAAGAGGCAGTAGCTTCAGTGCTTAATTCTCACTAATAAGCATGTTACTGAGATTGTCAGTGGCCACATCAAGGAAATGGCTTTGAAGCTGGCAGGCAGAGCATCTTCATCTCTCAGGCAATACTGCTCAGCTACTGGCATTTCCAACCACTCTTTAAGCATTGGAAATGCTATGGGCCACATCACTGAGAAGCTGCACTTCCTGCTTTGAAATGCTGGTCTGTCTCCCAGATACCCCCAAAGCACAAGCTCCAAAGCTGTTGCTGGTGCATTTCTACATCCTGGAGAAGTAGAAGAACAATGAAGGAGAGCTTTTTTAATGTATTAATTTTGTGGAGAAACAGCATGATATTGCCTTCACAACAATAAACTAATTTCATTTCTTAAATCTAAAGCTATGGTCAGTGTGTGTGCTCGGCAGCAGCAAGTTCCACTGTCCTAAGAACACCAGGAAGTGGGCAGAAGTCTGGGAATTTAACATTTCTTGCTGTTAGAGATGGCAAGGAGCCTCTAAAGAGGGCTGTATGGCACATATGTAACAGGGGAGTGTCTAAATAGAAGCAGGTGCATTTTGGTGCTCAGTTACTGACTCCACTTGGCCTAGGAGCCTGCACTCCGGAAATGTTGAGAAGTTTTTAAATCCAATACAATCATTTATGAGGAGATTGACTGCAGCTGGCCAATTCCCCACATAGCTAGCTGACTGTGCAGCCAGGGAAGCTGAGAAAGCATCATATGTAACGTATCTGCACCTCTTCCCTGAAACAGCTGGCAAGGAGAGAATCCTAGCAATGGATTGTCTGTAACCCAGACAGAAGGACTTCAGCTGAGGACGAAATCTGAAAAGTCTGAACTGGAACTCAAAAGAGTTCATCAGGTACCCAGTATTTCAAGGGAATGTTTATTCATTCCTGTCCAAATTAGCCTTTAAGCCCATGGGGGCTCAGTCTTGGTTATACGGTTAGTAGTTGATCCTCAGTGAATAATAGAAATTAAGGAGAAACTCCGGAAAGGACTGAAGAAAGATGCCTATGCCTGAGGGATTCTGGTGAGGGTGTAGTGGTCTTTCAGGGTTCAAGCGGGTTTGGCTGGCAGGAAAGCCCTTCTACCGTGCCAATGGGGAAAACTTCATGATCTGCTGACTACAGCTAAAATCTCAGAAACCAAACTAGACAGGATGTCCCCAGGACAAACTCCGGACCTGGCAAGTTGATCTGGCAAAGGACTTTTACTCTTCCCTGATACCACTAAGGGCTAAGTGACTCTGTGAGTCTTAAGACCAGGCTGCATCAAATGGGTCTTCAGAGACATGGTTTGTTTATTGATACATGGAGAAAAAAATAAATGGAACACATAAAAAGGGCAAGATCTTCACTCTCAGGCAATCATTTAGCAACAAGAGTACAGACTTTCAAGATCCACTTCCACTAGCACTGACCAGTGCTTACTGTGTAAACCAGCTCATGACCTGTGTACTACACTGCTCACACTACCCCAATGCAGGCAGTGAGATCCTTGTGTTTGTTACAAGAGAAAAGTCAGTGCTCAGGTAAGGCCCTGAGATCCCAGCACCAAAAAGGAGAAAATTCTTCCTTTTCTGTCCGTTTGCAATTTCACAATTCAGAAAGCCAGAAGGCACCTCTGAAGATCAAAGGTATCCCTGTAAGTTAAAATCTTTAACGTACAGATTAAATGTACAAAATGCCTATGGCCCTTTAAAGAAAAAAATATACAAGAAATCTCACAGACACATACAACTCATTTTTTGGGCAGTATGACCTCTTCATTTGTGTGGCACCGGGAACAGAAAAATGAAGGTCTCTGGTGTCATGCTAACAAAACCAATACTGCTGTAGCCTCTGTTCTTCTGCTCCGACATTGCCTGGTCATATTTCCTTCCAGTGTTTGTTATCAGTGCATAGCAACAGCTCCTGGACAAGTGAAGAGCACCGTGTTGTGAGATCATCTCAATCATGCAACACAGAGACTACAGCTATGACTACTCTCTTCCCAGGAGCACCAATAATGACACAGGTTCTGGATGTATCAGCTACTGCCACACCTGAATTCCTTTCCCAAGGCAAATTAGTGACAAAATTGCTGTGCGTATGCAGACTGAAGGAAGAACAGTGTCAGGAGGTCTTGTGTGTGCCATTCCCATTCTGCAAGGACTCAAGCAACTGGTACCAGAAGACCAACCACAGGATTCACCTTTCTGACAGGCAGAACCAAGGAGAATGACTGGAAGTAGGAACTAGAGTAATTAGCAGCATGGGACATGAAAAAGGAAGAGAGAGCAACAACTGGAAGCAAAGAGAAAGATGCTTCAGAAATATGGCAAATTTTATTAGAATTGCTCCAATGGATTATCTTCCAACAGAGTAATAGCATTGTCTAAGTAAATCTTTAGCCAGACAGCAGCAAGGGTGAGGTCATCCCCACCTGAGCTAGGGTGCATCTGACAGAGATTTTGTTTCTAACACCTGCTCGCTTGTCTCTAAGGCACGCACACAACAGTGCAGCAGGCCCCTGAATGGGCCTCTAGTTTACAGCAGCCTTGTGGATTAAATTCTTTGACACAAACATCATAACATGTGTAGATATGCTGAAGCCTCCTTTCATACATCATCATGAATTCCTGCTCAGCTCAGCTGGAACCCTGTGAAATGCACACCCACAGATGGAACTGGTGCTGCCGTACCTCCATGAAAGGAAGTGACAGATATATTCCTGCTCCAGGGTTAGCATTCTTTCCCAGTCCGCCATTGGAGGCCAAGCAACTTTGTCGAGCCCAGAAAGCCCTCGGATGAGCCAGAGGGAAAAGCAGCACTCATCTTCTAGTATTAATTGAAGCAGCACAACTTCAATTCAGATAGCAAGACATAGGTGCCAGGGAAGAAGTCAGACAGCCAGGTGGAAGTATTAGCAGATAGATAACACTTTTTCACTCTCCTTTCTTAATATTAAATTTTCAAGAAACTCTGATGCTGAAGAAAGATAAAATGAAAAGTACAAAAATGAGGTCCTCTTCATTATTCAGGCCATGAACAACACAGGAGCAGTTAATATCCTGATCATGTGCCTGGATTCTGTTTCCAGTGTTATATCTAGGTCCATTAAAAACTTTAATTTCCATGCCCCTTCTACTGAGATAGCTAGGAATTAAAGTATTAATTCAGTAATCTTGCTGTGAATACATATGTGTGTGTACTGAGATGTGAACAGACATCCTGCCCCAAAAGATGCATATATCTTATTACATTTTCGCTACCAGATAGTTAATAATCAACTATCTGGGCTGGACTGGAACCAGCAAACACTATCAGTAAACAAGTCCCATGTCACATTATCAGTGTCTGGAGCCATCTACTTCAGGCCTTGTCTAGATTAAAATAAAATTTCAAACAGATTAGCTACTGTTCTTAGCTGAAGTACTTTAAAATGTTAGCAATTCACCAGAGCTTAGTACCTTTTAAATGTCATCAACCATAGGAAGCTGGTATTGTGGGATAAAACATATTAAGGACAGTGAGTACAATTTAAAACGATATCAGTTAAAACCACACTGGCTAACATTCTTTTATATGCAACTCACCTTCTGAACTTAGAGCAACATTCTGCACTCACATTTCAGTCTTTGTAAGCCTTAAATATATATTCTTTCTCATTGTTAGAAAAAGCACTCTGTTTTTAACCCCAAATCGTGATAGCCCTTTTCCTCAGAATTTTAAAAGCTGAAGGTCTCTGTTCATACCTTTCCCAACTAATCTTGATCTCAAGTCCACGTGTGCAAGACTGATCTTGTTCTAAAAGAGTAGATGAGAACCCACCTTGCTGCTTTCTGAGTGAGTTCCATTGGGAAGTCAGGGCAGAGCAGCTGCAGTAGACAGTGGTATTCCTGTGCTGTCAGCAAATCTGCAGGAAAAGAGAGGTGAGAATATCACAATTATTTTTACAGATTGATCTCTCCCCATGCTTCATCTCTAGAAAAAACTCACGCTCTCTTCTACCCTCATTTAAAGACCAAGTACGTAGCAACAATAAATCCGCTTCTTTATTCCCTTGACCCTCAGAGCTGGACTCTGAGGATGAGAGTTTTGAGTGAACCAAACAACCAGAGGCCTGATAAAGGTGAAACACTTCTAAAGAGATTCCCTCAGAGGGACTGATAGCAGGTAGCGGTGATTCAGTGTGAAGAAGAGGTAACCAAAACAGGCCAGTTTCAAGTGACAACGCAGTTTGGTTTGACTTGAATGTGGAAAAAAGAATCATTTCAAAGTTGCTTAAATTTGCTGAAATTCATTGGCATGATGACATTCACCACAATAAGCCTGAAAACCATCCACAGAACATCTGGCAGCAGTAACAAAGGCAAACAAGGTTTTGGGGTTGTATATGGAAGGCTACAGAGTATAAACCACAGACGTTATTACTTCGGCATTTGGTAAGGCAGCTGGATGGTCTCTTCTGGAATATTGTGTACAAATCTGGTCACTGTATTATAGGAAGCAGAGAACTAAGATCCAAGAAATACAAGAGGAGCAATCAAATGATTTATGTTTTAGGGAGCTGGTTTGTGAACGGCTGGTCAAGAAAGGCCTCTGTGGTTCAACAAGAGGAGTCATAGAGGTGAACCTTATGGAATTTTATAGGATCCCAAGGGAATGGAAATATATTGATGTCAAAAAGCCCTACATGATTGTATGTTCGTGGTCCAAAAGCCTGTGGACTGAAGTTATGGAGAAGAGTAGCTGTACGGCAGCAATTTTGCAGTACTTCTATATACAGAAAAATGTGAAGTATGAAAAAAAGAGCCAGGGGTGGAAGTAGAGCCAAGCAGTAGTTGGGAAGGGAATCCAAAGGGCATGGGCATTAGAACTGAGGTACAGAACATCAGTTCTGTTACCAGAGACACATCTTAGCCTTTCATAGCTACTCGAATAATCAACTAAACATCACCTATTCCAGCTGGTAGCCACAACTTCTTCCTATCTCAAAGCCAGATAGTTACACAAATCTAAGAGAAAAGGAAAATGCTACAACTCTGTCAGAAATTTCAAGAGCCAGGTACGCGGTACCAAAGAACATTCCTCTCCAACGTCCAACCCAGCCAAAGTAATTTTTTCAGTGCTGACTACAGAAACATTGCAGGATTACTGTCATCAAAATCAGGTTACAGACTTTACCTACATTATTAGGATGAAAACTGGAGGAAAGAGGGGAAAGAGCTGCTACATTTTCTATTCAGAGAACTCTATAGCTGTAAGATAGACACTACCTGGACATAAATACTTTGCACTGATCTCAGGAGGACTTTCTGCCTGATAAAGCACCCTCGATTTCAAATCATGCCACAAAAAGGTTACTTTGAACAAGTAGAACATCTTGTTCAGTATGGAAAAGCCAATTCTGCAGTCAGAAAACTGCAATAATGCAAAGGAGTCCCAGCTTGTGCAGGTCTACAATATCCCTGTAGGGATTTGCACACCCAACTCTACTATATGGATAAATACATCAGAATCTCTCCTCTTCCCAGATAAGAATGTTGAATTGAATTGAAATTTCTGCGATGGCACTGAAGAAACAAACATCCTTGAGAATATGGAGGGCTTTTTTTTTTTTTTTCATTTCTAATTAAAATACAATTCAGAGGCTGATCTCCATTGCAGACACTTGTTCTTTCAGTCAGCACATATGTGAGCTTGGGTTATGATGGTGTCCAGTGCTACCAAATTTTTAAGTATAATCACAACAAGATACTACTGAAAGCATCCCACTTACTACATGCAGAAAACTGTTGTTTTTAATTGATTTTTTCAGCCAAATGCCAGCTTGCTATTTATATTTCATTAAACAACATAGAAAGAAAAAAAATATTCTCTTTTGTTTTGTTAGGTTGACATTCATCTATAGCAGATATACAAATTTTGGTCCTAATTTCTCAAAGAAGCTGTTTGATCATTTAAAGTCCATGCAAGCTTCATGAAATCACTTTCAACCATCTCAATATAGGGAGTAGGTTAGAGAGTGGGCATAAAAAGACTCTTCTGAAATACATTTTCTCATAGTTGAAGAGTATGATATGGGCCTCTAACAGTGACTCTTCAAGGACTTCTAAATCTAGCTCTGAATAACAGTGGGCATTTGAATCCTGGTCTTTGCCTGAAAAGATTACATGTTAGTGCTCAAGGAGTCACACCATTTGGAAGTTTGATCAGTACTCAGGTTACAGTTCCAGTCTGCTTAAGTTGAAATTCCTATTTATTCATCCTTGTACCCCTGGATCTCCATTATTTTTTCCTTTCATTTGCCAGTATGCCAATAAAACAATCCCTATTTTACAGTCTATTTAACTGACAACTACACTGATTTGAAGTTAAATCTGCTTATTTTATTTCCCACACCTTGCCCAGTCACATCTACTGCTCTGGTTTTTCTCCTAACATTTCCACAGTGGGGTGGCCAGCAGCATAAAGAGTATCCCTCATGCATTCAGAGCACACAAGTTCTGGGAGGACAATCCTCCCACAGGCTTCTGAATCTCAGCTTTCTCTTTCTCCCTCTGAAGTTGAAGGTGCAAAGGTAAGAGGAGGTTTCCTGTGAAAGCTGTTCACAGTCTCTGTCAGGTTTCTAGAAAAAAGCAGCTTAAAAGAGCAACTGGACCCTAAGCAAACATTAGTTTTGAGGCATAGAGATCTCTCATTTCCTGGGGTTAATGTATTTTTAAAACTTAATAATCATATATGTTGTCTTTTACTCCTTGAATTAGAGCTCCTCCAACAGAAAATCACAAAGCAACATATAGCAAAAGCAGAAGTCTGCCTAAGTCAGGAGAGGGTGGCAGATATCTTCCAGCCAGCACATCAGAAGGTGATGTTTGTTTTCAGTACAAGTGAAGAATTAATTGCAGTTTTGGTCTTTGAGCAAATAGTCTTATTCAGATGGGAACTGTACACAAAGCTGAAGCAGTTCAGAGAAGTTCCTTCTGTTAAGGAAGAAGCTTGTTCTTAACTCTTTTTCTTCTTGCTGCTCATGCCTGGAGAGATGGCACCCTCAAATGAATCATCATAGCACGCAGGCTTTT
Source organism: Cyrtonyx montezumae (assembly GCF_038088225.1). Taxonomy (NCBI): domain Eukaryota; kingdom Metazoa; phylum Chordata; class Aves; order Galliformes; family Odontophoridae; genus Cyrtonyx; species Cyrtonyx montezumae. The sequence goes on along the minus strand of NW_027071826.1, from coordinate 35,511,411 downwards.
AGACCATAACACAGCTCAGCCTGTAAACACCCCAGGCATCTGACCAGTAAATCATACCAATTTCTCAGACTATGGATTAGTATTGCACAGGAAGGGGGGATCACCACAGACCTTAGGAGGTGTCTACAGCTTGCTGTGATGACTGTTTTCCTATTCCCTACAGCAAGGTCAGTGAAGACCATGCAGAAAATTACTTTTGCCCATGCACCATACTGCCTGCCAAGAGCTGCTTGGAATAAACAAGGGTAGTTTTGGTGCATGACCACATTGCTCCTTCCTGTCTCCAGGCCACAGCTGAGTAAATAGTCTCCAATGCTGCAAGATGAAGAAAGAAAGGAAAGAAGGAAGGTATCAGTCAGAATGAGTGAAAACTGGAATCCACAACTGCCACTTTGGTTGTTACCACAAATTACTGTATCTCAAGTTCCAGTAACAAATGAAGCAAATCACAGAGTTTAAATCTGACCCCATAGCATAGGGCAGAGAAATATACGCACTCTACCATGCTTTCACAGTGGAACAAACTTGATCATATCATTTGCTTAAGGATGAAGAGAGACTGCAGTCTGCACATTAACCATCTCCATTTACAACTGAAATCAACCCTTTTCTACTGCAAAATAGCTAATCAACAAATTGCAGAGTGATTCCAAGTCAGCAGTCCACTAGGAAGAAGTTGGGAGACTTAACAGAAAAAGAAGAGAAAAGCAAATTGGTATGGATAAAGTTGCAGAAGAAGCTCTTTAACTGCTTACTCAGTTTTTGCTGTACTTGTCTTCAGATTCCTGCCTAGCCTGTACTGCTGCTGCTATCGTGATACTAGCAAAATCCAGACTATTGTCCACCAGATCTCACCATCCATGATCAGTTTATTGTCCATTAATGCCAGGGGAGACTTGTCCTCACATTTCAGTGACACAGTGTAGAGTCGTGTTCATCCAAGTGGTATAGTCTTGGAAAATAAACACACCACTTTCTGGCTTAAAATGGCCAGCACTTGAAGGCAGCTGCTTTGTATTTCCCTGGCTTATAAAACCTAGACTCTTTTACCACTTCTGTTTCCTGTTTGTGTGTAGCTGACAGGTGGCACCTAACGCAAAGCAAACTCTAGGAATGTTAAATGATGCATTTAGCTTGCTATTGGTATCCTGAATGAAGTGCAGTGCAGACACACCTGAGCTATCTTTAAACCAGCCGTCTTTCATGCTGACAGCAGCCTAGCCACACATGCCTGGAGCTCAGTGAAGGCTGTAAAATCTACCCAGGAAGCCAATAAATATTTAGGACAGCCTGAAGTGCAGTCATTGCTGTTGTATCTAGGCTGCTTTTGGCACAAGACATAGCTATCTACAGTGCTGTCACAACCTATGACAGCTGTAAATATGCCAAAAGCAGTAGGAGAATATTTATTGCAGTTGGTGTATGAAATCTGACCCAGAAAGTCACATTAGTAACTCCCCAGAAACAGAAGGATTGCCTTGATGGGAATAAGGAACTTAAATTTATATTCATCATCTTGTATATACAGATATCCAAGAAAGCTGGAGCCCTGGGCAATGTAGCTTTCCACTCTGGTTTATGGTAGGACACAAAATTTCCACAGATTGTTTTTTTACTACAGCCGTGAAGTCATTCAGGAGTCATAAAGTCATAGTCACGGTAAATCAGCCTCCTGGAAATGTAACAGAGAAAAGCCCAATAAATAACAAAATGTACTTTGAAATTTTGGGAGAATCTTTTCTGGCCTTTATTTTTAGAGTTTCTGGTATACATGGTATCACATCCTTAGGATTCTCTCTATGTAAGTACAAAACAAACAAACAAATAAATAAATAATAAGAAAAAGCCTCTGAAAATAAAATTCTAGGTGTTCTTGTGCTGCCTACAGGAATTGCAATTCTTCAAAAAAAGCAATATAAACACACACATTGTTAATAACACAGTTTCACAACTTCCACCTGACTAAGAGGATGTGCTCTTCACATCTCATTCGCAAGATAGTGATACCTTGATTTTCTCACCTCTCCATACATCTGGCATTAGTAACAAACAAAATCAAGAACTCTAGGAAAATGAATCTAAGCATAGCACCTAATCAGCAATAAATCTATAAAATTTTACATTGAGAGATTTTATGAACTATCAGGAAAAAGACCTGTAGCTCTAAACTGAAGAAATGGTTGTTTAGGAAGATTTTGAAAAAAAAAAAACACCTCAACATTCAAGCACTGCTTCTTCGACTAATTCATTTTTCCTCCGACAAGAAGAGAGAAAATAAACAGAAGTCAGATCCAAAATGTGCATTTGTCTAACTTAAAAAATGATTTTCCTTATTTTTCAAACAAGTTAGAAAATAGTCTCAAGAGTGTAGGAAAATCAGAAGAAAACTGGCAGAAACCTAACAGTTATTTTTCAGTCACAGGAAAACATACTAGAAGCCAAAGATTTCTGCCAGGTTAGATCAAAGCCAGCTTACCTTTTTAAGGAAGGTTTCATGCAAATATTTTATAGAGGGTAATGGTCAGATCTGTCTCATAGATGGACGTAATGCCCTCTGTTTTACACGGAGTGTGGACAGAAGTACCTTTAAAAGACTAGTTTTAGTAAGTGGATGGATTGCCCTGCCTTTCTAATGGAGAAGATCAAGAAGCAGCCCTCTTTTCAGAACCTCCCCTTTTCAGCAGAGATAAACTTAGGCTCAGGTAATTTCCTGCTTAAGATGTTTTAATTAATTAATGACAATAGTATTGCAGATCTTCCAATTAAAAGTAGGTTCAGGACAACTGGCTTTATTTGTATTATACCTTCTAAGGTGGTTTGTTAACGCTCTGCTATCAGACACACTCTTAAGACTCAACTTCATGCATCTTTCCTATATCAAAGCAGCAACTGACTTCAAGTTACTCACAAATCCTGTCTTTCCACTGATATCATTTAGCTCCCTCCAGAAAGGATCCCAGGGCATTCTCAAAAGACCATCTGACATGACAGCAAAGGCAAGCAGGATAACTGAAGAATGCATGCCATTGCTAGAGTTTGGTTCTGTAGCTGAGTTCTTCCAGAGGGGTGCTTGAAGCACTGGATTACTTCTACTGATATAAGAAAACATTTGCAAATTCCTGCCAGAACCAGATGTAAAAGCGTTGCTGCAGGCAGCTAGCCTTCACAAGATGTTTTGTACTCCACAAAGGATCATGGCTGCAAACAGCAAACTTGGGTGACTCCTGATAACAACATGTAGAAGACTCAGCTTAAGATACTGAAAAGAAGAAAAGAGACAGAGATGTAGTGGGATTCATTTGGACTCAGGACAAATATAGTGGAGAGCTAAAGCAGACTGACCTATAAACACTTGTTGGAGTAGTGCTGAAAGAGAGAACAGTTAGAGAGGATTAACACTGTGGTTGAGCTGAAAGCTTGTTAAGGTGCTCAACTAAAAAGGAAAAGATGTATCCACAGTTGATGTAAGAATAAAAGCAGTAGTTCGAAAGCGAGTCTAGACAGTTCATGTGAAAGTAAACCCACTGAAAAGATAGCTTATTACAGGCAAAACTTCAGTGGCACTACTTTTTGAGAGCTAAAGATTAAAAAAAAATGTTCTAGATGGTGTGATTATTTTTGCCCCTTGACCTTGAGCTGTTTCATCAATAAGCCGTTTGCCAGATTAACAAAAACAAAACATGAATCTGTATAGAGCTGCTCCGATTCTGTCTCCAAAATCCAGAATCTTGGTGTTTACACAAACTTTCAATCATCCTCTAGTTCCTTTCAAATTCCCCGTAATTATCATGCAATATAAAACATTTCATGTGGCAGCATTACCTCAGCTTGGAGTGAGTGTCGCTAAAGGCAGGATGAGCGTTGCCAAAGGTGCAGTCCAAAGGCTACGATGTGGCATGCTCATGTGGTTAGTATGGCACATCCAGAAACTGAAGAATTTAAACTTCATTAAAAACAAAAAAAAAGTTCTCTGCTTTCCTGATTGTGAAGAAAACATTCCAATAGTGGAAGAGTTTAACCATTATCAATGCAGTATTCCTCAATCCACAGATAGCCTGATACATGACACAAGAATGAACTTTCCACCTACTTTGGGAACTTAAACACTAAAATCTAATGAAACACTAAAGATAATGTTAACTCTTTCATTTCTTCTTTTAACTGAAGGATAGGTCTTTGGATGAAATTGGATTTTAAAGAATTCCAAGTTTCTGAAGAGCAAGAATTTCTTAGATTCTTTTTAGATTCTCTAAACTTTTAGATTAAAACTGCACCCCCTTGTCAGACAATATAAAGAAATACTCTCCATCTTTTTTATGTTTCCTTTAGGTATTGAAAAGCTGCAATGAGGTCAGTCTAAAGCCTTCTCTTCTCCAGGCTGAACAGCCCCAAAGATAGAAGAAGATAAATAAAAAAAGCCTGGTTTAAATCTCTCAGATACATTACTGACTAAAGATAGCAAGTAGCAGATAAAACTATTTGCTATATGGGCACCTAGTTTTCTCCATGTAGCCTTCTTTAATGTTTGCAAAAATAATCTTGTATATATTCTGAAGCACATATAATCCTAAAAATATATTCAGATCTGTGAGTATGATCCAAAAGGACATTTAGCCTTCTCCGAAGGATGTTGGCCTGAAGCAAATGAAAAGGCTCATTTGGTGGACTACAGTATGAGAATGTATGGCTTTCCATCACATTTTAGATACATTAGAAAAGCAAAGTAAGAAATACTAAGAATGCCCTAACATCTGAAGTTTAGTGTGGTAACAAATATCTTGGGTAACTGTCAGCCAGTGACCCAGCAGAAATCACTCCTCAGTCTGTAAGCAGCTAACAACAGCATTGATGTTAGATAATAAGAGGCGTTTTAATCTAACAAATATATGTAAATCCAAACCAAGACTGTCTCTCTTAAGACAGATGAACTGGAAAATCATAAGAAAGTTACACTTTCAGAGTGAGATTAATTTACAACTGAAATGCTGTGATATTTGATATTCTTTGTCTATGACACCATTTTTTTCCTTACACTGTCATGTCACTTAAGATGCAACTAGCAGATCTTCTAAGTGTTTCTATCATGTTCAACAGTTGATTTTCCTCACTTTAAGGAACTTTCAGTTGCTGATTGAGAAAATAATCAATCCAATGCCAGAGCTACATGGTCGTGTAAACAATAAGGAGCAAACATTCCCGCAGGAGTTCTGGCCATCTGGGGGGCAGACTGCTCAACCACTTGAAACGGGACCCACAGCAATCTTAACAGTAAAGGACAGGAATGCCGGCAACGCTTCACTAGAGGGGACCATCAACATTTCCCTGGGCTCTCAGACAGCATCAGTAATCTTTAGGCAAGATGTGGATCAGGCTCCATTCAAGAAAACAAGTTGTCATTAAGCTTAAGATCTTCAAAACAACTGAAGAATTCATAGCTACACATCATGAGGAGGGCAGAGTAAATGGGCAGGTGGTATGCAGCTGCATCTCATGCAATACAGGGCCTTACATGCATCACCTCCTCCCTCAGATGTGTACTGGGTCTAGTGACAATAATGAGACTATGGCCAAGGGGAGGCACACCACCTTCAGCTACTGATTTGAGAATCTAGGAAGTATATTTAGCTGACAAAAAACTCATTTGTGTCAAGTACAACAGGTCTGAGAGCATAAAAGAAGCCATGACACTGGCCTAGAAAGAAATAGAGGAGGACGTTAAAGGGGAAAGAAGTGAACTTTGGAAATGCTGCAGATTGCTGTAGAAATCTTAGGCCTCAGATCTTTCCAAGAAACACCAACCAAAGGTTCTGGTGAACCAAATCCAGTACAATCAAGTACTTCAAATACCTTGAATCTCCCAAATGTCTCAGACTTCAACATGGCACATAAAAGCATAAAGAGCAACGGTCAACAATTTTCCATGAACAGTGCATAAAATTAAAATGTCTGTGACTTTTAACTACCGTTTCAGAAGAGACTTTCAAGGAACAATGCAGTTGCTACAAACACATCTTGAAAGACCAACAAAACTTTTCAGCATAATTTAGTATGGTATAATGCAAAGCAGTAGGTTCACTGACATTGGTTCATAGGCAGTTGAAGCTAGTCGTGATCCACAGAACACTGAATGGTCAAGCACATTGCTTTCTCTATAAACCTGTGTTCACGTGGGCCAACAGCTTGACTTGAACAAGAATCTTCCATGAACCAAAAGCCATTCCACAAACCATGCAGTACTATCCTATGCACCAAGACCATTGCCTAGTTTTCTCCAGTTTTCTCTTACAGATTACAAATGCTGAGGAAAACAGTGTGAAAGGAAAGGACATTTTTTAAGAGCTTCTGGGTCAACAGTTAAAGCATCTATTCACAGAAAACAAGCATTGTAGTACATGAACCTATGGTTCGACAGCATTTTTTTTAATGAGATGAAATGCTCTCAAACACTCTGAATCTAAATCATTTTTTATGAGTGTAAAAAACTAAGAAGAAAATGAACCTGAAACTGAACAAGTCAATTAGAGAAGTGGATGTAGGAAGGTAATCTGTTTAATGACAAGACTGAAGAAGTCATTAGTTATTTAGAAGGAAATGCAGTGGAGCATGTAAGCTCCACAGAGAATGTCTGCAGCCCATTACAATATCAATGAGCTAGATTAATGATTATAAATGACTACCACTACAGAACTGGTCTGAATGCAAAGCAGAGTGAATGCACTAGGAAAAACTTCAAACAACAATGCATCCAACTGCCCCTTTTAAGGGTCTGCTTTTGGCCACAGTTCTGTAACTTCACTGTTGATTTCAACCCTTCAGTTCTCTAGTGAGTGGTATGGCCCTTTCCCCCACCCCCCAAAAAACAAAGCAAAACAAACAAACAAACAATCAAACAAACAAAAAGTGAGAGGGAATGAAAAAAGGTACTTTACTCTGTATTTCCCACATATTTTAAAATAAGAACTTACCATAAACATTCGTTAAAAATAAATAAAAATTGTTGAGTACTCTATAACTTTTAGCACAGTGAGTTCTTAACTCTTCAAGTGCCCACTAATCCAGAAAGCCTCACATAGTCATTATGAATTTTTGACAAAGTTTAAATGTCATCTATTTCACAGTTTAGTACACTCTCATGGACCATCTACCGTGAACCACAAATTAAAAATATTCTGCTAGACAAAGGCTCAAGGAAATGCCCTAAATTCTTCAGCATTATGTCCTAACACTGATAGTATGCATATATTATGGTAATCAGGGAAGGGCAAGAAATTAGACAAAGAGTCCCTCTTGCTGGGGAAAATAAAAGGACAGTTTCTTGTTCCTGCATAGGGCTTTCCAGGGAAAACAAAAGGCCATCTACTGGAGGTACAGATGAACTCATACTGTAATATTTTCTTGAAGAAACTGAAAATAGATAAGAGTTCAGTTGTCTAATATTTTCTCAGCTTCAATAACAACGTGACACTCTTCAGATGACAGTCTGAAGATTTTTAGGGAAGAAATAATAAAAAAAGTATCAACTAATTAGTTCTAAGATGAAATCTTACCCTAGAGAGCAAATTATTTTGACCATATAGGACATAGAAGTGATTTCTCCTAAAGAAAGTATGGATCAGTATTCAATGGGAACTCCTGGAAGGATTGCTGCTGCAATCCATGCTACTGAGAATGCAAAGAAAAAAAACAAAACAGAACTTTTAAAAGATATAGGGCTGCCCTTTTCTAGAGAGAAAAAAAAAATTGCAGGAGTCCCAGTATCTCAGATACAGTTTCTGTTGACTAACCCATTTAAAGGAAGAGGGGCCATCCATAGTGAGTAACACTATATTAACCTTTACTATCAACTGGGTTCTCAGTGACATTGTTCTAACACAATTGTACTCTTTGTGGTTTTGCTCTTACATATTCTTTTTTTGTCTCCCGTGCAACAATATCCTGACTGTTCAGCAAAAAAAGAAATGAAAAAAAAAGAAGAAAAGCAACTCACCATGGAAATGCAAGTATGATAAACCCTCAGAGTGGGAGTCAAGATGAAAGCTGCTCTTTAAGTATCTCTAGCCATTAAAGACTTACAAAACACATGTTCCTTTTATTTGCTGCAACATTTGCCCTTCTTTTCCCATTCGATGGTGAGACTTATGGAACAAGTCTGAAAATCAGATGGTGCAAATCATACAGCAACACAGCTTTAAGAAGTACTCAAATGTAATGTATTTCAGCATATGTTCTTGACTCAAAGGAAATGTGCTGGATCCTTCAAAGCAGAGCTTAAAAGCTAAGGTCCTATTTGCTCCATGCACTTATAAATGTTTCTTCATGCTGCCCTGTTGGGAAAAAGATTGCTTCCTGGTGTTTCTGGCAAAGAAAGTGTGTTTAAACACACTGCATCTGATGTTCCTGCATTTTAGTACTACTCTATGTGAAGAGGATGGTCAAAGTAAAGGGATGCTGTATAAATGTATTAAGTCATATTGCTTTAACTTTCATGCCACATTTAAAAGCAACATCCATCCTTCCAGTTGTCTTTCACGTGAGTTATCTCCTGTCTGGATCTGTTTTGAGCTTTGCTGTTCCACACCCACGTGCAGTACTGAGGGCTCTAAAACTAGCAGCACTGGCTCTTAAAGAGATGGAAGATTAAATAAAGTCATTAGCGTACAGTGGGTCCCAAAGGAAAACAGAAAATATACCACCTACAAAAAAGTTCCAAGATATTCAGTAGATACAAGTTACAAGAAATATCTCCTCAGTTTTTAGGGAATACAGGATTTACTCTGTATCTGAGTCCAAGTGACAAAACAAAACTTTATTGATGAACTCCCTGAATTAGAAACTGATGGAAAGAATGAGGCTTTGAGGACCCATGCTGGTGGGCAATAAAGAGAATGCAAAATTTCAAGTTTCTAAATTATCTACATTAAATAGGATATGTTTAGAAAGTCCCTTTAAATGACATGTTTATCAAGAAGAAAAACAAATCTTCTCACTATTTACTTCTGCTCTTTCCATTTAGTAGGATGTTTTCTGGGGTTTGATAGAGAACAAACAGATGAGAGCTGCAAAGGGAAATAGACTGAAAGCCTTTATGTGCACATCTCATTTTCACTTGCAGCTCTGTATACACAGCTGTGACCAGAACAGTCTTTTACTGAATGAAGGACACAGTTCTGCATCCACTGGTACAGCATAAGGAAGATCATCATTACTTGCTTAGCAGTTAAGATCTGAAATAACAAATCAGTGAATTATTTGGGAATTTAATGAGCCTTTCTTCTGATTTCCTTTTCTTTTTGAACTACTGTCTGTACCACTACAAAGTCTTCTCATGAATAAGAGTAGATTTGAAAGCTTTTCAATGATAGACAAATTAGATTCTAATTTCAATGTCTGAATAAAAATATTAACTATTCTAGATGTTAAAAGGAAGCAATTAAAATAACTTCTGTTATACCTATTAGTAAACATAAAGAAAACTAGACAATTACTAGAAATTTCTAGTATAACCGGAATATGAGGAGATGCATGAGTGGAGTTTGTGGCTGCAATAATCTGCCTACAGATGCTGAAGAGACATAGGAACAGAGGAGTTCTGACTACATAAAACTCAATCTGTGAAACAAGCAGGTATGATGTTAATCATCTTTCCAGTGTAAAACTACTTCCCTGTGAATCTAGTATATTAATTTCTGTAAGTGTGGATATTGCTGGTCAGTAACAAAAATTAGATTAGTATTTTGTGATAATGATATATCAGGATATGGCCATATCTTACTCAAAAATTAGAGTGGAAAAAAAGCATTGAACAAAGGGGTAAAATTAATGCAGGCGAAATATGAATTTGAAATATAAAAATATTTATGACTTTCTTCAAAAGTGACAATGTTCAGCTGAATCACAGATCTATTACAGTGGAAACAACATTTTCTGTGCCATTGGAAGTCTGAGGTTGTCACAATTCCTCTTCTACAAGAAAAGAACAGTGATGTACTTATTCATATTTGGAGCAGTTTATAACAGGCTAAAAGTTAATATTTAACATTTTAAATAGAGATCTATAATAATTTTTTGAACTTGCTTATCTTGGTCTGCAAGCATAATAGGGATAGAAGACATGGCACAACTAAACCATCCAGATGATTTACTGATGCTACTAGTAGATCTACAGGTCACCATTTGCCTATGCAGAGATCACAAACGAACACACACAAAAAAAAAACAACACACCAAAACAAAAGCAAAGCACCATCACTCCCATTTCCACAAGAAGGGTTTAAGATTCCTTGACAGGGAAACTCAAGATTGCCAGTGATTTGTGACACAGAGGTAAACTAACATGATAAAGTGAAATTCAGAAGTGGCTAGATGAGCTCTGCATAATCCTCAGGAGGAAGATGACAGTATAGTTACAAACAAGACTATAGGCAAAGTTTTCTTTAAATATTCTTCCCTAGAAGATTTGGAGAACCTATTACTAGCACTAGTATCTCAGAATGGAAGTACAGGCACTAAATTTCACTCAGTCCAAAAGCTAGGTTCTTCTTGGGCAAAGAGACTGCAAATCAGGAACTATACATGAAAAAAGGAAGTCATCATTAATGCATCCTGCATCAGACTGGAGGATGAAGAAAGTTAATCAGTTCAGCCAGTCTAAAAGCTGTGACTGCTTGCTTTCACTGTGCACCTGGCAATGCTGGTGTAAAACACAGGTGGATGTCTTTCCATTTCATAAGATGAAGTGCAGTGCTGAATATGCAGCTTCATCTTCCTCATTCTGTACATCAACTAGAGACAGCCCATAAGGCAAAGAAACATCTTACCTCTTATGTTTATTTACATAAGACAGGCACAATCTTGTCCTATTCTCTTAAATTACATCACCTCAGACTTTTCACTCTTAAAGCCAAAGGCCTTGAGAGAGAGACTCAAATGTTACAGAAAGCCAAAGGAATTAGAGTCCCTAACATAAATAGAAACCTGGAGATATGCTATTACCCATTTGGTACAGACAAGATACCATCATTTCATTCACTCAGCTACCAAAAACTAGCTACGTACTTCAGCAATGGGTCTCATCAAAATAACACTGAATATTTTCCTCATTAATTTGGCTGGGTAGAACATCCTTGAAACGCTAATCATGCATTATGGCTAATGAATGGACGAGAAACCATACAATAAATGAACAGAATCCCAATGAGGAGATCTGAGAATGCTGTGAAGCAGTCACTAGTTTTCTAAACAAAACCTCCTTTTATTAAACTGGTGAATATTTAAATATTTTAAATATAAAGACATGTGTGTTTCTATTTCTAGGGTTTTCCTGTTCTGTTCCAAAACAGATCATTAAAGCATCCCGTGACACTGGGGATAAACATCAGCTGTACAGAAGGAAGGTCTTTAAGTGATAGTATATGATACCACATTTAACAGTTCTCCTGTGCCAGTCTGCATAAAGAGAGGGGGATGAAAAGCAATCGTTTTTCTTCATGTGCAGCTCAGTAAGGACAGTTCCAAGCCTGCCACACAAAACTTCTTTAATAATGCAATTCAGTGCCTTTGATTTGAGAAACACGCAAAAGAATAAACAACCTATTAATCTAAATTTTCTAGTTTGTCTGAAAGTACAAAGCAGCAAGGAACAAACCTCTTGGCTACATTAAGTGTTCTGAAATGCAAAACGGCTTCGTTTCTCACCCTACAGTTACTTAAGAAAGAAGAGGGGGAGAAGAAAGAAGGAAGAGAACAGGCAAGGGAAGCAGAAGTGGTTTTAATATAAATTGCTCAGTCAAAACTTAGAGCATAAAGAATTCTGAAGAAGGCTTTCAAGTATTGCTACATGAAGGCACTTTAATACAAATTAGATATGGATGGGTGTAAGAGATAGTGTTATTTACTAAAGAGCACGAATCCTCAAGCTAACCCAGCTCTCAGTTGAACTGGTACTATCAAGATGAAGGAACCACTGGTAACAGCTTGATGAAAGTTTTCAGTGGTTTTGTTTGTTTTCTGAAGCTTCAATACAAAATACAGGTGAACACCTTGATTAATTTTAGTCTCCTGACTGTCTGCAGTGGTGTATTTTGCTCTGTTATTCTAATGTACTTGCAGCCAGCAAAGGTGCTTTCATTACTCATCCACAGATCTTAACATCTGTAACAGAGCTGTTCTAGAAGCACGGCCTGACTCAGTGCACTACAAGTTTGGCTGGAGGATATATTTAGGCATTCGGGTAAATGGTTTTGGCAAAAGCTCTTGGCTCTCCTACAGCCCTTTTCACAGCTTTAGAAGGGCAAAGAGGTATTAAAGTTGCTTGTTAAAGCAGCTTCACTACATCTATCACTTGGGTAAAACCTAGACAGTTTCAGTCAAACCCTTCTCTATATGCACAGCAAATTAAAACGTACACAGGAAAAGTTAGGTGGGAAAAAAAAAAAGAAAAAGCTACTTTATTGATTGTAATATAAGTGAGATTTTGGAAAAAGTGGAAAAAATATGAGATGAGCATAAGAACCACAAACTGAGAAAAGAATAGAACTGATACCACAGAAGATTTCATTAATACTCTTGGTTTAGACATCCATAATATTTTCCATATCAGAAGTTCAGAGAAAGGCTCCAAATACCTACAGAGTATTTTTGGTAAATTGTTCTTTGAGTCAATATACTAGTCATCTTGCTAGGTGCCTACTCTTCAGCGTGCAGTTAAAACCAGACATAACAAATTTAGCAGGCAGTTGATAGTTGATGCTACAGCTGTAAACAAGAGAACTGAGGATATACATAAATGGTTTTCTGAGGAACAGAAATTCTGTGGCATTAAGACAAATTTGTCCTGCTAGGCCCTTTTTGACACAACCAAGGAAAGCTGTAGTACAAACATGGATTTCAGATTTGGTCATCTACTGAAAAGATTCATCCTACTCCCCCTACCCTTCACTCCTATCTTCTCTCCAGCTGCTTATATAGCTCCATTGTGGATGGGACAAGAACCTCATCAAATTGAGAAGTAACTTCTTTTTTCCAGGATAATTTTTGTTTGGATAAGTTCTGCGCTGTCTTCAACATGTGACCAGTTGTGCTTTCACAAAGGAAGGCAAAGAAATCAGCAGCATGGAGGACACCCAGACTGCTCCTTCCTTGACCATTGCCATCCTAAAAGTCCTTATCTAACCACAGTTGCCTCCCTCAGAAAAGACAGTTTCCTTGCTTACAACCTTGTAAAATAGCTGGGTGCAGACTGAAAGTGTAAATCTTCTCCTATTTCTCCCACATTCAAAAGAAATGCCTTAACTTCCTCAAAATGCAGTCCACAAAACATAGCAAAGAGGGTAGAATGACAGACAGTATTTCACAGTCCTAAAAATGATAGCAACTATGATTAGAATATGCAAATGAAATCTATTATATTCCCAATATAATATATGTATATCAACACTGATAAAAAAGCAGAAAATTAATCTCTTGGAACGTATGTTTAACTGTCTTCTGTATCATGCAATTCTAAATCATTAAGGGAATGGCCTATGGTTATTAAAGCCAGAGAATTAAAGGGATAAATCATTCTGAACTTATCTACCAAAAAAAATCTTACAAGAGTAGATTAATCATACTAAATGTAGTGAGCAAATGCCAGATGCTTCCAATCATACCCTCTAGTAGCCGTCATAAAATGTTTAGGGTCATCTTAATTAAAGACAAATTAATATTTAACCAGTCACTTTAGTACTCATCAATGGTCTATAAGCTTCTGTTTTGTAGCTTTCAGAGCTCAAATATTATTTTTTATTAAACAAGACAGGAACATCCCTTGCTCTGGGGAAAAGATGATTTGTTGCAGCTGTCTTTCTTATATAACTGTTAGTATTTTACTTGGAAAGGTGCATGTCTGTCTTAAAGTTTTCCAGCTGAGTCAGTTTTCTTTCCTGGTGATGGGACTACTTATCCTTTCTAAGTTTTTTCTTTTTCTTCTTTTTTTTCCCTTTTTTTTCTCCTCCTGAGTTATTCTTGATTATCAGGTGGTTGAAAGTAAATAATTCATACTAAAGAAATTACCAGATTTTACTTCTCTACAAAGAGAAAATTATTAATAGCTGAAGAGTTCAAAATTCTGAAAATCCACCCACACTTGGACTGACATCTGAACATAAGGCCTTTACTATCACTTTCTATTACTATTTAGTAGAGTATTCAACTTTATGAACATCAAACAGCATTACAATAAAATTCTCTAACTTAAGTGAATTGAAAGAGTTGCTTTTGGATCTTCCCAGTTTAACATCTGTTTTTCCACTCATAAAACAAAGATGATCAGGGACAAACACATTTATAGATAAACTCTTTAGAAACTTTACAGTGTTGCCTATGCACTGAAATTCTAATCTTATGCTACAGTTTTCCATTTTCCCATTTATGTTTATATCTTGAGATGTTTTGAAAGCCGTATGAAGAATGTATCAAGGTTTTATCCCTGCTGTTACCTAATTTCATGAGCATACTACAGAAGGAATATACAAAGAATTACCTATTAGGAATTTGTTCAGTATATGGAATAGGAAGGCAGTATTAATCAGTGATTTAAGTTGTCTGAAATTCTGTTCATTAAAAATAAAAGAAAAGCCATTTTAAAAACATGACAGTAGTAGAGAATTCTATTTGTATGGCTAATGTTAGGAAGCGAAAAAGTCAGGAATGTGCAGAAAACTTTATCTACCTCAAGACTGTAGAAATTGTATTACCACATCTAACATTTTTTAACATAGTATTGCAATGCTTAACAATAGTATTTTTCTCCTAGTTTCTTTGTAACATCCATCATTCTTGCCTACTTCATACAGATTTCATTGTCATAGTGGTACCAACATCTTTGTCTGTGTTGTACATTATTTGAGCTGAATATCACATCTTTCCCTTTCCAAAAGGTATATTATCCAACATATCATAGATAGGTTTGGGTTGGAAGGGGCCTTTAAGACCATCTAGTTGCAACCCACTTGCTACAGGCAGAGACACCTCACACTAGACCCCCAACCAAATGCTTATGGGGAAGGGGCATCCACAGCCTCTCAGGGCAATCTGTTCCTGTGTCTCACCATCCTCAATTTCCTTCTAATATGTAGTCTAAATCTACCCTCTTCCAGTTTAAAGCTATTTCCCCTATTGATGAAATTCAGATAATAGACAAAGTGTTGGTAAAGATTAAGCTACTATTCTAGTATATTTAAATTGGAAGATACAAGAATAATTGATGCACTACTGGCATAGATGTCTTCGATGGACTCATAAGCAGTATAAAAATAAATAGTACAAGGTAAAAACATCTCTGCTGATAACGAAACACCAGGAATTTACAGAAAATTTAAAAGAGGAACAAAATGAAATGGAAGAAATTAGGGAACAAAAAGATAATGATACGCATATGAGGAGAAAACTGTGGTAATTATAGTCCTCTTGACATTTTTTCCCTGGATTGGAGGGAGATAGGCAAATAAAGTAGTGCTCCTAACAAGTGTGTGCTATATGTAATATAATGTGCAACATCTTTTTCTGCGCAATGCATTTTCCATTTCAGTGATGACTTGGGAAGATGTCAGCAGTGGAGTGGTACTTAACACGTTAAGAAATTAAGAACAGGTGTTCATAATTTGTTAGAAGAGTTGTCTGATGGCCTCTCAACACTGGGGAAAATTGATTTTTAAAGTCTGAAACACCTGGAAAATTTTGTATAACTAGAAGAAAGCTAAATTTCCACTAGCACTTAAAATTACTTTTGACCAAAGCATCTACCATACAACTGAAGCATGCAGGAACTAGTGCAAGGATGGGGTTGAAATATAATCTTAGTGCTGCCATAAGATGACCTAGGTATTTATACCCAGGACAGTTTGACAGTACTCCCAAGGAAAACATTAAAACAGGAAACACAGGACTTCTTCAATTACCTACTAGTAGCAATCAACTATGAAAAAATAATCTTGGTGAATTTGGTTGTATTTTCAAGCAGGAACAAAAATCTAGATGAAAAAAGTATCAAGTAACAGACTTTGAGAGATACCACTCTATACTAAACAGTGCTTTGATTAAAAAATGTGAATGCTATAAGTGAACACATTAACAGGTTAAAAGTTATATCTAAAAGCAAGAATGAGGAATCACCACTTAGAAGGTGCATTTCACCTGGGATCCCCAAGAATACCATCAAAGTTCTACGTTACTGGCCTAGAACAGGACAAAGACTATTTTCTAAGCAATACAGCAACTGAGGAAACAGTAACAGATAAAAGTCCCCTTGGCATAGTTCACTAATGCTGAACTGAGAGTACTATTCCGTACTGGTGAGGTGTCAGAACAGGTTGCCTGTGGAGGTGGTGAGTCTGTCCCTGGAGATGTTCAAAGAACATGTGGATGTGGCACAGGGGGACATGGTTAGTGGGCATGGCAGGAATGGGCTGATGGTTGGACTAGATGGTCTTAGTGGTCTTTTCCAACCTTAATGATTCTATGATAGACACGAGTGCAGAAGACGCCAGCTAGGCAAACAGTTCCTATAAAGACAAGTGGACAAAAAAGTGAAAATAATTGCTCAGAAGAATATAACCAAGATAATACTGTCTTCAGATGGGTAAACAAAACAATGTCAATTAGAGGCGCTGAGTTACCATCATTTGACCACACTGAGACACCCACAACTCAGGAACGATGGTGAGAATTGAAAAGGAGTAAAAATAGCTGCAGCACTGGATGATGTGGTTACCAACTATGCCTTAGAGAGGTTCAAGGTAATAATTTACTTGGCTTATCAGAAAGAAAGATAACAAACTGGCTTCAGTACGTTGTTCAGTACTTAAAAGAATGTATTTTTCACAGACTTTTTAAAATATATATGGTGAAGATAATCACACTGTTAGAGACTGCCACAACCGGAGATTGTACTGTAGTGCTCAGCACTCAGATTTTACTAGTCCTGTAATATGTTTCAGTTCAAAAATCAAATAAGTCTTAGTAAATTCTGTCCTCTTACAAAACCAAAGTTATCAAATAGATCACAGGCAATCTTCCTCCTCTGGCAAGACAGTTTTCTCAGCCTGCACAAACAGTCATTCCTCCCAGCAGTGGCTGAGAGCAGAGTGCCCAGGAGCTGTGCC
This sequence comes from Cyrtonyx montezumae, assembly GCF_038088225.1. NCBI lineage: Eukaryota > Metazoa > Chordata > Aves > Galliformes > Odontophoridae > Cyrtonyx > Cyrtonyx montezumae. Next base: position 35,494,270 of record NW_027071826.1, on the reverse strand, counting down.
ACTTTGTGCCTGCAGTGCTCAAGCCTCCCACCTGTGTGTGAAAGCGTGTACGGGCACAACACGCAGAAGTCGTCTGAGAGTGAGTTGTTCCCAGCAACCTCCTTCCCATGAAAACTCGGTACTTCATGGGGACCGGGCTGCAGGCCAGCCTAATTGCTCTGGCAGCACCACCATCTGACTGCTTCCTGCTGCTATGTTTCCCAGGGGCCCTTCGGCCCCTTCAGCACCACATGACTTAATCAAAACTGAATGCCCTTCTGGAAGATATGCAAATGATTTTTCAGTCAGACAAAAGCGTTTGGGCTCAATACTGGTGTAACTAAGTGAAGTTTAATGATGTGCTATACAGACCAGGCTACATGGCCAAATGGTACTTTCTGGCTATAAAAGTCTACAAGCATATTACTCTTTAAAAAAGGCTTTCAAACCAAGTATTAGTATATTGCATTGTATTAACTAATTAGGCAGGGCTGAGCATCAGTCCAAAGCAATATGATCTGTATCTTAGGGCCAGGTTTGTCAAAATAGGAATTACTGCAGGAATGTTTTAAGCCATGTGAAGCATGCTAGTCTGATTTTAAAGCCAGTTTAAAACTGATTTTGAGGAAAGATGTGTTACAGCTCTTTCCAGGTAACAAAGGTACAGTCTCTTAAAGAACAAGTTTCAACTTGTAGAATTTTATCTTGCTCTGGGCAACCCATTAACAAGGCATGGTGGAAGACTCGTATATATTCCCTTTGTATTAAAGGGGCACCGAGAGATCTTAACATGCATTACAGCTGACAGCACTTAAACTGAGTATTACAGAACTCCACAATACATGAACACACACTGTCTTGGTTCTCTGGAGGTAAAGCTAAGAGAAAGACAGTATCAGCCTCCTTCTTAAGTGACAAGCATTTCACTAGAAACTAGGATCAGTCACTTCGAAAATGATAAATCTACTTTATCCAGTCAGCTACGTATCCTTGTATACATTAATAGAATACTATACTCCACACAATTTATTGGTTATTTACAACCAATCTTCTCATGTGCTAATAAGTGACACTAACTCTTTGAAGAGAGGGAGAATCTGTTTATCTTTCCCACTTGGCAGACTCTGTCCTTGAAACAGAAGACTTCAGAAAAGAATTGAAGCCAAATAGAGGGAATGCAAGGGAGAGTAGAATGATATGAGAAGAATGCCTGCAGTTCAACAGGAAGACAACTCAGCTGCCAGTTATTCAGGTGTTTCAACACACCGATATTAAGCTATTCCATCAACAAAGGATACTCAGTTGTCAGAAAATGACAGGTAACAGGTGCTCTAACTTGCTTAAGTATTTATAGGACAAGATGTGTGTTTTAAGAAATAATATAGTATACCATGCATTTCCACAACCCCTGAAAAAGAACAACATCCCTATTACATGCATTCATCTCCAAGATGAACAGAGCCTACAAAGGATGTAGTTACTGGGCAACATCTTAAAACTGACCTTTAACTTGGGTAAACCATGGGGTTGGGACTTCCCCTCTTAGAGTTCTTGTTAAGTAAAACTTAACATCCCTTAGAATTTTGAAACTCCTTCAAAGAACAATGAAGTAGTTTTCTGCTCTTTTGTTGCATGGTGATGCATTTGTCCCTTTTCCAAACACTTGACACTACTTGAAAGCAAAGGGATTGCACTTTGTAGCTTTATGAGAATACATCTGTTCAGTGTATCCAGACACTTCCAATAAAGTTACTCAACCCAATTGAGTTAAAAAGCAATTGAACTGCTCCTAATTTCCTAGTGGTCCCTATATGCTTTATTTATTATTATTATTTTCTTTTTGGAATTCAAACATGAAAATCACATGCTAAAATTGTGAAAGGAGAATAAAGGATTTACTGCAGAAGAAACTTCCATATCAGGCTAAAACTGCAGAGCACAGCATCTCTTCAATACCTTTCCTGTATGCTATTGTAAGAGGAAAAAATAACATAGTTACATAAGCAGAAACAGAAGAACAAACTATGCAATGGATTTCAAAGGCACTGAACATTTTTAACATATCAACTGAAATCTGAGATAGTTCAGCAAAAACCCAAAGAGAATTTTGCAAAAAGTCACCTAATTGATTTCTACCTTACTCCACTCATGCAGGTGAGTCTAATACACTGTCAAGATCCAAGAGAAGTATGTGTATGCACTGTTGGTTATCTGTTGGTTTTAGAAAAAGGAATGTAAAATAATAGAAACTTCATTCACATCAATAGGCCTCCCAAAGTCCAGCTTGAGAGCACACACAGCAAAGTATCACAACAAGGGTTTTTCTCCCCACGCCTTATTTATTAATTTTAATTTCAGCATTGCTAAGTAGTCAATAACATTTTTCTGCCACTTATGCTCAAACTGCCTTACTTTTTGCTACACTCATCTTATAATGAACAAGGTAATTATATTCTAAGCATACAGTAAAAGCTACTTGACTTACTCTTGTAGGGAGAGGGGGAGGTGTAAGCCAGTTTTAATTTGTAACTATCATAACAAGGAAAGGTAGAGTATCTTAAGACAATTGGATAATGTTTTTTAAAGCTTTTCATTAGATTCCCATTTTTATTTTGCTACCTTCTGCTACAATAAGGTACACAGGCATCAAGATTGTAGTCAGGTATAAAATAAATATAAAAAAAAAATAGCTGACTTTGTTTAAATTATTGCAGTGGAGATTTGCAAATGATGATGTTTATTACTGTTCAGTAGAACAGAATTGTGCATATTTCACCAGGTAGATTTCAATTTGTACGGAGGTGGCAGAATACCTGAATCTGTCTGTAGTAAATATGACTATTTCTCACTTTCACATGGTCCCCTGTTATAGTTCACTGCTCTTGCAGTTTGCCAAGTCAGTTGTTTGAGGGGATGAGTTTAACATTTTAAATCCATTCTCTTTCCACCAATCAGAAACAGAATCATACAAATACCCACAAATTGATTATGAGACATATTTCACCAGCATCTGTTTTTTAAACAACCATTTAGTAAATGTTCAAATACGAGTAAGAAAAGTGTCAAGGCAAGGAAAAAGAAATCAGCTTTCTGGCTGAAAAAACACTGGTACACTTCATCTCGGCTGAAAGTATGAAAGAGTTCAAGATGATTGTGTATATTGTGTGTGACAGTTTTCTGCAGCAAAACCACAACAAACAGAGCTGCCGCTTTCATATTTCCTCTCTGCAGGTTTAGTTAATTTTTGCATGAATACATACAGCTTTTGAAATCCCATTCTAACTATCAAAAAGCCTTTTCTTCCTCCTTCCAGAATTTATTTGAATATCATCCAAAGGGCTGCTAAAAGGCAGAAAAAATCCCATAGGAAAAACTTCTAAGTCTGAACTGGGGAATGGCAAGAAGCAGGAGGTAAAGGGGATGGAGAGAAGAAAGATTGATATTCATATATTTTTTTCATATTGAAGTTTTTAAATTTCAAATGCTTGCTCAGATCTACTGTGTGCTTCAAGAATAGTTATTGTTTCAGCAAAAAGGAAGTTGTAATGAAGTTTACATGCTTCTCTGTTCAAAATTAACTGTTTAATACTAACAAAAAAAGTGAGAGTTCATTAACATCTTCATGCTGGCAAACTTGATTGATGTAGACATCTAAGTAGCCTCAGTTTTACTTATCCAGCCCAAACTCTTATGTCCAAAGACTACTTAGACCAGTTCAACAGGTGGAAGTCCAGGTTATAAATAGGAAAACAAAGGTGCATTGAGGTGAAGTGATTTGCCAATGATACAGTCTAACAGGATTAGGATTCAGGAGTTGCCAGTCTCTATTTCTTTGCTTGTCCTACATTTGCTCCACTAGATTACGTATAATGAGAAGAGTGGGAAAGGGAAGAAAATGCTTAAATCTTCTACTTGGTGTCAACACAAATAACATTGTCACACTATTCAGTAACATCTATTCACTTTACACACACCTAAACCATGCCTATTACCAGAAATAATATAAGTACACAAGAACTAAACTAATTTATTTGAAATCAGCATAAGCTCTTACAAAAGAAGGCTTCAGACTCTGTGTGAGTCTGTGTAGAGGGATGCTGCAGATAGATTTCTCTGACAGAAAAAGGAAAAAGAAATAATGAATAAAATCTACAGTATCTATACTCCAAGCTAAAAATCCTTAAAGTATCTATACTCCAAGCTAAAAAACCCTTAAGTAACCATGTTTAATTTCTTTTTCTGCTGGAGTTGACAGTATTCACTATCTGAGAAATCAAGTAAGCAGCATTTCCCTAGATTTCTTTTTTTTTTTTCTACATAACATTAGATCTCCAAGATGTCTTAGCTAGGATTCCAAAATTAATACTTCAGGAGATTGTAAGCTTGATTTCAATTACTGTCAATATGTTACTTGCCATCTCTAGTCTAATAAGATTTAAATTGATACTCACTTTTTTTTCTTTACTTAGGGGATACTTCAGATACAAAAGCTGTGAAGAATTATAAGGGAAGAAAGCATCATGGAATTAAACACTTTCCTAAAAGATTTATTTATAGGTCCTACAGTACAGTGAATGACAAACTAAAATGAAACACAGCATCCACAGAAAGATGCATCTTGCTGAAGGTTTTGTTTATTCCTCCAGAAATAGTATGTTTGAAGCACAGAGAGAAAGGGTAATTTTTATGCTGCCTAACTCAGGGACTAAACTTAGGTCTTCTACTGCTCCTCTACTTAAACTCCTAGCATAATCAGTAGAGAGAAATATTCCCAGATAGTGATTCAAAGCAAGATACCATCTGAACTGTTCAAAACTACCTTATGGATCAGCCATTCTCTGTAGACTATAAAAGGAGCCCATGGAAACTAGACTTCTAGGTTGTGCATTGAATTTATGTTCTCAGAGGACAAGAGGCAATGGATGCAAGTTGAACAAAGAGAAATTCTGATCAGTTATTAGAGTGGAAAAAACTTCACAACCAGAGTAGTCAAGCATTAGGACAGCTTACTCTGAGGGGCATTACAAAACTCAGCTGGTAGAGTACTCTGAGTAGAGAACTGACCCAGGTGATAATCAGGGTCTGCTCCCAACAAGTTACTCTGTATGTCCTGTAGATGATGTACAACTTTCTAGATGTGTTATCCTTTTTTTTCTTCCTGGTGGCATTCACACAGATCTTTCTTTCTCATGCAGTCTGTGCCAAGGATAACAGACCAAGAACTCAATTCACAGTCTATGTCCTTTTTACTTCTATTGTTTATTATACAGTTCTTCATTTACTTGGAAAAGCTAGAAAGAAACAGCTCCAGCAGGCATTTTTAGCTTTGGCTACTCAAGTACATGCACACAGATTTCCAGTGTAGGAGCCTTGTTTAATCTAAAATCCCACCACAATGAGTATGATGTTCAAAGCTAAGCTTATAAACCTGTATTTCCAAACAAATAGCAAGGCACAACAAAGCCAAATTAGGTTCTAGGCTTCTGCTCTCTAAGATTTAATTAGAAGAATTCTGAAGATGGCTCTTCAAAGAACAGTTATGCTCAGGAAATTTTTCTCTAGACATAATGTTCGATTCATCCAATAGTCAAACTTATGAAGGAATACTGTGTTATTTTATAAGGTGGTTCCTTGAAGCACAACATGTTTGAACAAGCCTCTAGTAGTTAGTACTTTGAAACTATGGCGAAAGAACAAAAGACTGCAACCTTCATATAAAAGGAAAATATTCTCGATTTACAATGTGGGAAGATGAACAAAGAAGATATTCTAGCATATAAAGTAGTTTCTATTTTGAGCTCCTTCAAAAGAAGAAAATCTCTTGCCAAATTTACATGAAAAGCAAGCAACTTTGATACAAGGGGATTTGCTTTCTAAGTGATAAAATTATCAGCTTAACACCAGAATTCTCATGAGCCATGGTAAATACACACAAAATTACCTTTTCTTCTTCCTCTGTAAAGAGGGAAGGATTGCTGTGAAAGTGCCACTAAGCATGTGGTTCTACACTAAAGATGATGAACATGACAGCATTCATTAGCTAATTGACTTCTATCTTGTTCTAAAGACTTTGTCTAGAAAAGCAAACAGTGAAAGAGGGTTTTAATGTCAAACTTGAAAGGAACAAAAAAATAAATCCTGCGACCCCATGCAGGTCATACACAGTGGTATGCTATTCTGAGTAAGCCAACGATCACTCAAAACAGTTATGAATTAAATAGAAACCAGGTTTTTAAAAACAGTTTATCTAAACAATATTGCTTTATAGCAATGCATGTTTTCTTACTTTTTTCGTGGTAAAAGATGCCTGTATCTGGAAGAAAAACAATTTTAGCATATGAAATTGAATAAGTAACATCAAAAGGTCAGAGATTTTGATTTTACCTCCAACAATGTGAATCTCAGCTAGCTGCTTCATTTTCCTCTCTCACTTTCTGCAGCTGTAAAGTGAAAATCATATTGACAAGAGTTTGGGAAGGTTTCATTTCTTAAAATCTGTAAAGCAGATCCTCAGACAGTACATATAGAAAAGTGTCATCATTATTCACCAGATTGAAACTGAGACATCACATTTGAGAGGTTCTGTCTGTCATAAATGAAAGCAATGAAACACTTCACAGCTCCTTAAGGACAATTATGGTGGATCAGTCATTTCAAGGGTTTGAAGTTTTCAATCAGAGTAGACAAAAAAATGAAAACTGTTTCAGGTAGAAGCTGTAATATTAAATGTTCTTTATCTTAATCATGCTGGCTTGTATCTGCTTTGCACTATAACTGTGCAAAGTACAGCAATTCCTCTGCCACTGCTGGCAGGACTGAAGAAATATTTAATAGCAGAATGAAGAGTGGAGAAAGGAAACAAAGCAAAATCTTTGGGCCTAACACATGACATTTGAACAGAGGATGAGTGTGAATGTAGTTCAGAATGAAAGCTTGTGCTACAGCACAGTGGAATAAAAAAGGGGAAAGGCTGAAATTTCATTCAGAATAAAATCACCTTTCCTGACTTCTCTCCTCCCTCTTCAAAAATGAGCACTGGAAAAACTTTGAAAAACTTTGAAACCTGATGTACTTTCCACCACCATCACAATAAATAAATAACTTCAACTGTTTGGTTTCTTTAGAGTTTTGCTATGAACCAATTCCTCATTCTCTTCAGTCCCCAGTGTTGCTTAAGCAAAAGAAGCAATAGTAGAGAGGCTATAGAGTACAAGGAATTATTTTCACTGTTACAGCTCATACACAAGTTCTACAAAGGAATCGATACCAGTTTATTAAATCAGCTGTTGTAAACTCCGAATGCTTCTGGGCCCAGATCTTAATGCAGGAAAACCTCAGAAGAGTTTTAACAAGCAGTTCGGTGAGCACAGGAACTTACAAAGCTTTTCTGCTACAGATTTGTGGGTTTTGGCTAAACTGACATTGAAGTCTCAGATGGTGTGAAATTCTATTGAAACTCTTCCCACACATGAAGTATTTCTGAGGTCTTTGTCTTTATACCTGAGAAACCATTTCAGGAGTTTATCTGAGTCCTACTTTTTATTAAATGTAATTGAAATTAACTACAAAATACTGAGAAAGGTCACGCAGAGAAACCAACAGTCATACACACAACAAATCATATATGAAGAGGTAAATGAAGAGAGAAACTGAAACAGCATTTGATCTAGAAGAACTTAAAGTCTGTGATTAGGTTAATTTCATAGACATTCAATCTCTTATAGAAAGGAGAAGAAAGAAAAAAATAGGCTTTTGATACTCATTCACACTTGGTTCGTTAGCAATTCCCGTAGGTTGGTTTTTTGTTGGTTTTTTTTTTTCCTTTTCTTTTCTTTTTTTTTCTTTTTTTTTTTTTTTGGTGAAGAAAGACTTTCTAGTTAAAATTTCAGTCACTAAAAGAACAGTGTGATTTGAATGCTCTAGTTTAACAGCGGCTTGCTCAACAGTGGTTTCTTGGTCACACTGAAATTTGAGGGTGGTAAAACACTGAAACTGTTTGTCCAGAGAGGTTACAAAGCATCCATCTGTGGAAATATTCAAAACCCAACTCAACACTGACCTGGACAACATGCTGCATCTGACCCTGCTTGATCAAAAGGTTCCTTCTAACATCTAATCACAGTTTTGTGATTATGTTCAGATTTTTCTACCCAATAAGGTCTTTTTTTCCCTCCCCTATATCCAAAATATCTGTCTTCACAACTTTTAATCTTCTTTCTACTGAATTCCTTCTGATGAAGAAACCATTTGGAAAGAAACACTACACAGCAGTGACTAAGCTCCATGCCTCCTTAGTGCATCTGTATCTTGAGCTGTCTTCAGAATCATATACTATTGTTCTAAGTCTCTAGATAATACTTAACATACACTGAAAACTCAGAGTAGAGTTTCCTACAGCACAAATACACTGTTCAGTATCCTTAGCATCAGCAAGCTGTATAACAGAACATTGCTTCAGAAATATCAGTTACAGTTAAGTATCCTTATGGTGTACTTCTGCGTTATTAGGCAGGAACAGAAGAAGACACCAAACACCTATTACTTATTTTTGAGAAGTCTTTGTAGCTGATAGGAAAAAAAGTTTATCTTTTCTTTAGCGTGAACTGCAGCTATCTGCATTTAGAAAAGCTACCTCACTGAACTAGGGAATATTTCATACAATCCTAGTTCCCCATGAAAGAAAAGGATCAAAGGGAGGGACTGTATTTGGTAAAGGAGTAACGAAGAAGACATTTAACTTTTCCACTTCTTCATTTTGCACTTTGCAAAACAGAAGCTTTGTACCATCAGAGGTGATAAGGTTTGTCCTTAGTAAGACCACTGAAGGCAAATAATTCTCAGTTCAGCTGGCAAAGTTGGATGTCATGGTGTGCAACATAAGAATCATGTCTTTTTGACAAATTTAAAAGGGATCAGACTTCATTTATAAATATTACTAACTATATCTCATAATTTCTTTGCAGATCACCTCACTGCCATTTCAGAAAGTAGTAGCAGCATATCAAAGTACTAATCATGCATGCAGATCACTTCTACTGACATTCATGTAGAATTCTCCAAGGATGAATACCAGAGTAGAATACTCAATCTTTTTAAACATATAAAACACCTTTATTCATGATCATACTTATTTAAACCAGTCTTACATAGTTTCATAAGGGAAGTCAACTTTAGGGTTATGTAAGAACTTCTACACCTAAGCACAGCTGCACTGTTTAACTACATTAATTCCACACCACACTTCTAGTCAATCAAGGGCGTCTTAAATGGCACCAAGACCTCAAAACAAAATGTGGAGTACAGATTATGAGTGTGCAGGTACCAATTATCCATCCTAGCAAGAACAAAATTTGCTGGAAGAGTTTGGTAACATTGTTACAGAAATAGAATTTCAGCTCACACCAGCCTTCTCACGCCACAGGGGGAAAATACATTTCCAAAAGAAATAAATGGTATTTCTGGGCTTGTTTTACCAGAATAACTTCATTTCAAGTTTTGGTGAGTGTAACTAGCTAACGAAGTGGAAGAACAGGGGCGAGAGATTGTAGTTGTCTATACTCACAATCAACAACAACAACAAAAAAAAAACAACCAAAAAAAACCCCACTTTTAGATATAGATCAAGCCTGTTTCATCCAATAGGATATGGTCCAATTTAGAGTCAGGAGCACATTATGTAAATCAATAGGAGTAACTTGTGAAAACTATGAAGTGAAGTCACAGTGATGGAAACTATGAATAAAATCAGATAGAAAATCTATAAGCAGCAGCTGGAACAATTAAGATGCAAAAGTCTGGTTCAGAGATTATCCACACAGCTGGATGACAATATTAAATAGACAGATAGACAGACAGATAGACAGACAAATAGACAGACAGACCTTCATTTACCATGACATCTAGCATGGAGGCCACTTTGAAGAACTAACTGCATGTGTGTGAAAGAAGGTCCTATTATTTACACAAAACACAAATACATATTCTCTCTTCACAGTGCTCTTTCTCAGTTTGCATCTCCACTGCAAAGTAGCTCAGCACATGTGCCAGAGCAGAGTTTATTCTACATCCGTTAGCTACACTGACTCACAATAACACTGCTCACATATCAACAGATTTGCTAAAAGAATCAACTAGTTTCAGGCTATTGACGAAGAAATGTGCCTCTCCAACTTCAAGATCCCAAGCTAGAATTTTAATATAGTGCTGGATTGTACTTGGAAATATCAATCAATCCTGAGCTTAGATTATCTACGTAAACTCTGCATTAAACAGCATAGGTGCACACTAGAAAATAGCCATTTAGGAATGGATATTTCATTGTTCAGTGAGAAGGGATGAAGATAACTCTTTTCTCACTTTCACATCTCTGGAAAGTTAAGAGACAACAGTGGACTGAAAGCAGATGTGGACTTCACAGAAGTACTTGCTTCCCTACAACTTCTTTGTAAAAGTCACAGTAAAAAGAATAAGAAGAAAACAAGATGTATATCTCCATTCTCTACCTCTGAACATCTTTACTGCTAAAAAGTGGACAAGAAATAGTATAGTATAGGTAAGATGCTCCAAAAGCAATACATCCTGGTTGTTTTTTGTTGTTTTTTTTTTTTTCCATAGAAACTACCAGAGGCACTTAGAGCACAATAACACTAATTGATAGAGCAAGTTCTCAACTACAAAACAATATTTTTCAGCATACTCACCACCATTAGCTATGCATTTTCACCAGTGATGAACAAGAGCCTGCATGCTTCACTCATAGATATATGCATCAGTGGAGTTGACCTACTGTCTTACAGCTGCTATGCCACCATCATTGTTAGGAGAATGTTGCCCACACAGTCCATTTTTCATCAGCCTGAACACATGTAATTAAGAAGGTGCAAATCCAGACTGCACAGTGGGTGTGGCAGGACAGCCTGCTGAGATTGGCTATGTGCTCCACAGTCTTCAAACTGGTACAGGACCAGGCATTATCATGCTGCAGGAAAGAGGCTGCCTCCTTCTCTGTCCTGGCTCTGGAAGTTTGTGCCTTTAGCTTAGTCAGCATCATGGTGTGGCATACAGCATTGATGGTTTGTCTAGGTTCCAGAAAGTCCAGAAGAATCACCTGTTTCCTACCCCAAAAGACAGTGCACATCACTTTATCTGCTGAGGACTGTGTCTTGAACTTTTTCTTCAATGGGAAATTCACACGTTGCCACTTCATGAACTGCCATAGAGTTTTGATTCTAGTTCCTATTGGTGGCACCATATCTCATCACTAGTAACAAAGCAATCCAGGAATCTGTCACCTTCAGCCTAGCACTGGATCAGTAGGTCCTGACAAATGTGCACATGCTATTCTTTCTGTTCCTCTGTGAGCATTCATGGAACCCATCTGGTGAAAACTTTGTGATGTTCTAACACTGCTGCCACTATTTCCAGTGCGTTGAAGCCAATACACAGGAACATACACATTTCCCTGGTAGTAATCCATTAATTCATGCAGAGGAGCTGATAAAGACAGTTTTCCTTCCACTGTGTGACTGCTGTGCATGGCCATAAGAATGCAACTTGTCTTCCATATTGCATTCACCACTCCTGAAAGACACCACTCACTGTCTCATTCTGCTCATATCCATAAACATTCAGCAAGCATTTATGAATGTCAATAAGTGCAATTTATTCCACATGGAGGAATTCAGTTCCACACCTTCGTCTCATACACACTTTCATGGCAGATGCCACTCTTTCAGAATGCCCCTCTGCTGCCATCTGTCACACAGCAACAAAATGTAATGGGATATTGGTAGAAGGCTCAACCTCTACTGCCATGCCACCAACACTCACCTCTGATGTCATGGACCAAGATAAAATAGGAGGCATTACTTTCAGTGCAGCCATCCTAAAAAATAACAGTTTATGAAGCCAGTGCTTGAAAGAGTGTCTATTAGATAGTTGTCTATGCATATATAGTGTGTAGACTACCTCTAAAGATTTGTCAAATGTTAAGAAAAGAGACAGACTGCTTTCATTCAACACTGGAAACATGGAGAGTTAAGAATCCCAGTCCAGATCACACAACATAGAGCTAATTTTATTCCAAGGAACTTCCCCACAATTTGGAATAACTAACTCTCCAGGCCCATATTGAAACCTAAAAGCCTTAAGGAACTTAATTGAAAAAATCCATCTCAGTTGGTTTGAATAAGGATTCTGTCATTGGGGTTGGCAGCTTGCCAAAAGACTGCAAAGCAAATGGTAATAATTATTGCCAGTTGAATTTTGGATAATTGCTTAACACAATGCAACAATGATGACTGAGTACAAGCTCATTTAAATGTTTCGCTCTAGCTGGAACAAAAGATAAAGAACATATTAATTCAATTTGCCAGTGACATAACCAGCAAAGAACTGTCAGAAGCATAAATAGCCAGAAAAATGTTATAAAAACAGATAAACTTATTGTTTTGCAAAAAAAAAAAAAAGAAGTGTATTAAAGAGATATAAATTTAGAATATGAAGTTATGAAGTTGAAAAAAAAACATCTGGAAATTAAGATGAGCTGATGCATGTTCAGAGCGACAGTTAAAATTAAGTGCAATATTGAGGATGGGGAAACGGATTAATAATGATACCTTCTGCTGTACCATACTGAATTTCACAAACTGCACAAATAAAATGGCATGGACTAAATTCAAGAAGAGACCGAGTGAAGACACGACCACTGACCCATGTGCTACTACTACAGTGATTACTGCACCCAATTTATTGTGCAATGCAGATGTTCTAACTTACAATACCTATAGATATACCTCACCACATCTGTAACATTGTCTACTTATTTCTCCTCAACATCAGAAATTCTTTGTCCTGATATTTCTGAACTCGTCTGTGGTTCCAGATATAGCTACATCAACAAATCATAAATAGTAACAGCTACAACTGCAGGGCAATGAAACTACAAAGCGAACAAAGGCTGGAGATCAATCATTTTGGATAAGGCTATTTCACTTCAGAATGAGCCTCCAAAGAATGCTATATTAAAATCCATCACTTAATCATCTCTAGCACATACTACAAATCCTTACTGATTAATAAAAACTTTCCAACAGTAGCAGTATATGAAGATCCTATTTCCTTTTAGTAACAAGAAAGAAAGGACAGAGGATTCTGCCAATTTATAAAGGAGAGAGCAAAAAAAAAAAAAAAAGGAGAAGGAACAATTAAAAAAAGGAATTACATGTGCAAGAGCTTGGATGACACTAACAAAGAAGAGGGTTTTAGAACCTCAACAATTATGCCACGTGACGAACATGAAACAAGACACAAGCACGTAAGATTTTATTCTGATACAGTAGCAGTACTGTTTGCCTGAAGGGGATGTAATGCCCTGCAAAAAGGGTCCCTAGCCAATATATTCCAACACACTTTTCTGAAGCACTTCTATGCTTCAATACTGTGTGTGTTTAAATAAATTAACAACCACTCCTGACCCTGTATCTTGTGTTGAACCATTCCAGAACTATATCTAAGGTATCAGGCCACAGCTATTTTTCCTAGAGGCAATTTTAAATAGATGGTAAAAATAAAAATGGAAGGGGAAGGGGAAGGGGAAGGGGAAGGGGAAGGGGAAGGGAAGGGGAAGGGGAAGGGGAAGGGGAAGGGGAAGGGGAAGGGGAAGGGGAAGGGGAAGGGGAAGGGGAAGGGGAAGGGGAAGGGGAAGGGGAAGGGGAAGGGGAAGGGGAAGGGGAAGGGGAAGGGTGGGAAGGGGAAGGGGAAGGGGAAGGGGAAGGAAAGGAAAGGAAAGGAAAGGAAAGGAAAGGAAAGGAAAGGAAAGGAAAGGAAAGGAAAGGAAAGGAAAGGAAAGGAAAGGAAAGGAAAGGAAAGGAAAGGAAAGGAAAGGAAAGGAAAGGAAAGGAAAGGAAAGGAAAGGAAAGGAAAGGAAAGGAAAGGAAAGGAAAGGAAAGGAAAGGAAAGGAAAGGAAAGGAAAGGAAAGGAAAGGAAAGGAAAGGAAAGGAAAGGAAAGGAAAGAAGCTAAGGGGGGGAAAAGAGAGAGAAAAGCTGTTGAAAAGTACTGAAGAAAGCTGGGGCTCTAGAAAAACAGTACCAATGGTTCAGATGGAGCTTTCTGTTCACTTCTCAATATATCAGGCCTGGAACAAGTTTCTCGGTGCAAAATATCTTTAATTGGCTGGAAAGCATTTAAGGAAAAATCTTTTTAATTAAAAACAGAACTAACAAGACATGAAAGCCAAGGGGGTTGGGAGAGGCATATGTTGACCTTATGAAGCTTTACAGCAGAACTCTGCAGGGGCTGTTTAAACTGAGAAAGCACAGTTTTAATTAAAGAGTCCTGAGGAACAGACAACTCAAAAGAGCAGGTCAGCTAGATTCCAAGAGGTCAATTTAAGCCTAAGCAGAAGGAAAACAACACTTCTGGTCATTTTATCTTCCTCTGGGAGAAATCTGTTGCTAACCAAGCATTATGCTCTGTGTTTCTCAACACACAAACTAGCTGTCCTCTAACCACCTCTGTGAGTGCTGCATGTCATTGCTAAGTGTTTATAAAATGGAAGAAATTTCTTAAAAGTCCACAACAGTTTCTTGACAATGGATCATATCCTAAAATAAACTCAATTGTATTTTTCCCCAACTGCATGGAATCCCAGATATGCTTAAGCATACTTGAAAACAGAACTCTGCACCTTTCTGAGCTTCAGACAAAGCAATAAATAAATAAATAAATAGAAATCAAAATCTTGCAAAAAGTAGATCTAGTATATCACCTTCCTTTTTTTTTTTCCTAAAAACTTATTTTCACACTTAGTGAAGCTAGAGACTTTTCCTTGCTACTTTGAGACAGAAAAAGATATAAATCCAGTCTCCAAACAAAAGAGAGTATGAGTAGCAATGTAACTAAAACCTATCAAACTAAAGACGCTGCATAGTGTAAGAAATTCTGCTTATGGTAATCCTATCAGGACTCTAATTTATCTACCTCCTGCACATAATGATATTAAAATGGTCATAATTCTATCAACACAAAATAAGATGCTGCACCAACATACTGTTTACGGAGTTATGATTCTGTGCAAGCTCAACAAATATAACTATTTTTATATGTACATATGGTCTTGTGTTCTATCTCAGTGATCATTAAAAATAACCCTTAAAACTAATTTCTGAAATAATCTAGTTAGAATACATATCACCATCCACACTTCTAAAGAAAGCTCCAAGTTGAAAGTCTCAATTGCTTTGGGTATTGCTCAGTTTGACTTATTTCACAAGGAGACATTTTGTAGTTCAGAACACTAATGATCTCAATTCTGGTTGCTACAGTTTGTTGCATTACATTATCATTTACTTCTTTCACTCAAAAAGAGAGCATTTAAAAGAAGTAAATCCAGGTCTAGCCCATGACTTAGGATGGTAATGATCATCTTTCATTCATCATGTTGCACTAGTTTGGTGGCAGTTTCTTCTTAGTAAATGGAGTTTAGTGCATAAAATAACATGAATTTTTTGAATTCTTCTGTTGTGCAAGTATAGCAGAAATATTTTAATTGCAGACATACTGAAAAATTCTATTAAGAAATTAATGCCTGTAATGCATTAGGGATAAAAATCTCAGAGCAAATAAAACGAAGAATAAAATGAATAAAAACAAAGTTCTAGACTGTAATTACTGCTAGAGAACAAGAAGAAGTTGGGCTGAATGGCTGAAAATTTGGTCTGCAACTTCTCTGAAGCCATGCATTTTTATTTTTTTTCTAGTTAACATAAGAAGAAAGCATATAAGTGTACAGGTAAACATGCCATATTTGCTCAGATCAAGAGCTGCAGCCACTTGACTTTGAAGTCAGAAAAACATATCATGAACTCAATTTTAAGACCACAGTAGCACTGATCTTTTTTTCTTACGATTCCCCCATTCCCTAGCAAAGTACCTTGGTGACCACATTTTCACCCAGGCCTTTTCCGTATTTACATACAATTGCTAAAAGTAATAGAAAATTGGCACATTATGTAGCCAAAACTTTTTGGTTCTAACAAATTAAGGTACTGATGACCTAGCAAATGTTAAATGTTAGACAAAGCTCATTGATCATGTGCACTGAGTGTAGAATGAGTACCTTCCATCAGATAGCTTCTTCTCAAGTTATCAGCAACATTCACCACTGAAAGCCGCAGTTCTGCTGGATGACTTTCTATCATCTCTCAGTTTTACTACATAAAAGTGTTCCAGGAATCTACACTCTACTTTTCCTGATAATGATCTGACCTTATATCATAGATGTCTACACTGCATACTCATTAGATTAGTACCATACAATTTACACATATCTTAAAAATGTAATCCCTGAACCAATATATATGATTTAGAACACAGCAGAGTATCTATCACTAGTAAGACAACATTACAGACAGCATACCCTTTTGCTTCAATACCTAATTATTCTGTCAAGTTTAAATATAACTGTCAAATTTCAAAGGATATTAAAACAACATATGTCAAATAATCCATCTCTTTGTTTATTGTCTTGAAAACTCTGATCATCAAAAGCAGAAGTCTTAGCCAGAAGTTAAGGATTTATCTGTAGATCTATCTTAAGTCTTCTCTGCAACAAGAAGTGAGGTAGAATATCTTGAAACAAGTAAGACTGATAGTGAAGAAAAAAAAAGAACTCAAACCACTGAAATTCACATTTGTACAGCAACATTCATTATGTCTGCTTAAAATTCTAAACTTAAAAAATGAAGCCAAAGCTTAATTTTAGTTGCATGCAGTTACATGAGTTTATTTTGTACTCTGTCCAGTTCTCCAGTACCTACTCTAGTGTGTGCAGTATAAGAATAGCTAGACAAGATAGAACAGTGCTGAATAGTTATTTTGGCATTGAATCTTTTATCTTGTGGGCGAGGTTGGAGAAGAGGTCACACAGCTGTCAGTGGTCCCCATTCCAGCCACCAGGTTCCTGTAATGTCATCTAGGAGAAGTTCCAGGATTAGCTCAGGCACAGCTTTGGTGCCCATGTGCACCACAGTTCAGCCCAACAATGCTATAACCCATACATCCCACAGAGCTCCTAGTCAAAGCACTCAGTACCCCACCTGCCTTGTAATAGCAGTGTTTATTGACCTCGTGCTCCGTACTCTATATTCAGACCATCTCCAAGGCTTCTACCCCACTTTCATCCATGACCCCCAGCACTTGTATTTTTTTCCTTTGTATCATCATGCATTGGCCCACAGATGTCCTCCCTCTGCTCTGTTGTTGTTCGATGAGTTGTTCTGTAGTGGAAGCAGGATTGGCAACAAGGTGCTCCTATGCTAATTTACACTGGGGCATTTTATTTTTTTTTAAATATTCCACAGGCCACTATAGTGATGGTGTCTTTTTACAGACTTAGTACATTAGATTGATGTGCAGTGTCAGCATTTGTGCTGCACCAGTAGTCTAGCTAACAATTTTGTTATCAGTGTAATGGGACTGGAATACTTGCCTCCATTTTTCCCCACTGTTCGGAAACATCTCCAAAACGTCCGAAGAAAAGATGCCCTGTTATGAGGGGTAGCTTGGACAAAGTTGAACTCACGGAACAAAATGTGTGTTCCTTGACGTACGCTGTTAAAACTGTGGAGACAAGTAAAAACAAGAGAACATTAGAAAGCTGAACCGATGCAGATGCTCTGGGGCCAGCTGGAACAGTAGCAAGAAAACCACTGGCAGTTATATTTTGTGAAACCAAGTCTTTAAAGCTTATATCCATCTGTCCTCTAGAGGCAAGACTATTTGCAAAAACCGCACATTGAAAGTTAATTATAGGAATTAGAGGTTTGTGAAAGTAAAATTCATTCTAAAGAATCCCAGCAAGGGGTATCCAAGAGCCATTTAAAATCTTGAGACCAACCCACTAGAAAACGGCTGGCTCAGAATTGCTGCTGTTAGTCTGATCAGAAGATACTCTTTCTTTTAGCATCATTTATATTTTATTGTCATTCTCACCACAGTTTTCTTTGAAGCCATGAAACAAAAACAAAGGATATTGAACAGAAGCCTCTAGATGTAATTTTTAGGTTAATTAACTGAAACATGACTGTATTAAATGTATAAAATCTACTTCAGTAGTCATGAAAAGTAGACTGGCGCTTCCCTAAGTGATACTTTGCACTAGTGCATTTTGGAAACAGTACCTGATTATTACCTTGATTTGATATTCAGACTCTTGTATTTTAGAGCAGATTTCTCATATTTGAATTGCAAGCACTTCAGATTAACTTATTATAGTAAACATTTGTCTTAAAATGCTTTCTCTGAAGTGTAAGAAGCTCTCCTTTGGGTATGGTGAAGCTCAGCATGTAAGAACAATAGAAATGCAAATATAAACATTATATACCAAAGGTACAGTGATAGAGTTGCCTCAAAGATGGATTTTGTGCTCCTCATTTTGAATCATGCATGTGGGACAAAGCTTTCAAACACTCCAGAGAGATCATTAAAAATATTCACTTGGGACAGCAGCTTAACTTGCCCACACAAATTTGGAAAATTAATGAAAGAGAATGAAGCGAATTTAGAGAACTAATGGAAAAGATATAAGCTTATTTTCATCATAGCAGAACCTCTCTGTAGGTAGCATCTCTGCTTTAGACAAAATCCAGTGGTCAGTGGGAGTCCTTTCAACTTGCAATTTTAAAATCATCCCCTTAAATATAACTAGTGTAAATCACCTTTTAATGCTGCCTAGCTCAGAAAAGAGTCTCACATTTGAGAGGGAATTATATCAGAGACAAGCAAAATTAAAGTCAGGTATCAGCTGGGGAAATGGGAGGCCTGAGAAAGGCCAACATAACTTTTTCAGATAAGAATTTTTTATTTGTTTTTTTTATGTCCCAGTAATCAAAACTTTCTGTCATGTGTCAAAAGCACTGGTTCTATCCCTCCCATTCTGAAGGAAATTCACACAAAATAAGTACAAAGAATCACATTATGATTAAGAAACACTCATGATCTTTGAAGTTTGGAATTAGAAATACTCCTTCTGTAAACATAATGAACAAATAAATTATTTCATATTTATGAAACCAGTGCTTTGCAAGTCAGAGAAAAGCATGGTCACTCTAGTAACAGATTTAAGTAAGTATATGCTGTGCCTGATCAAAATACAACAAAATTAGAGGAAAGGCTTCCATGACTATCACTGTAAGTGAACAGTATTCATTACAAAGTGCTCTAGCTCACTGCTTCAGAGGGAATAAGTACAGAGAAAGGGAAAGCAACACACTTTAACTTGCACAAGATCACTGTGACAAAGCTGGAAATGGGATTTCAGAACTTCTCATCCCAAACCATAGCCCATAAGACTTTTTTCATTTCTTATTTGCACTGTTTTACTGATGATTTGATAGGCTGATGGAAGAATGAAGAATATAAAAGAGAAAATAAAGAAACTTGGTATAATTGGAGAAGGCAGCATTTAAAGAGATGACATATAATAGGGGAGATTTCTAGGAAAAGAAAGAAGATGAAGGCAAGAGTATGCTTGTTTAGACCCCTGAGGGAATGAGAAAGATCTGACCACTGAACTGCAGAATACTCAGAGAAGTTTATATCTGAGAAAGGAACAGAGAGGGTTAGCTGAGCAATGACACATCTAAATGCACCCAAATTATGTTGCTCAGAGCAACTACAGTACTGCACTATCTGGAAGCAGATCCTGGTACATCTATAATGGAAAGGTTCAGACACAAAGTAACATACTATTAATTCACGGGAAACAGCCCTATTATATTGCTTCTAAGCCCTAAGAAGTGAAAGCTCAAGTCACTCATGTTTTCAGCACGGGATGGCTCTAAAACTATTTAGCAGAAGAGTTTAATACAATTTATTCTTACTTACTCAGTTATAAGAATGGGTGAGTACGCTGGAACACCAGCACATCTGGATGTGCTGACATCTAAGGGCCATCAGCTAGTGATCAAAAAAGGTACAATATTTCTCTAATTCCTCATTTCTTGCAATAAGATTTTGCTTAATTATACAATAGGAGAATTCTGCACTAAAAGCTCAAGTCTACAACCACAGGAGTTAGAATATTATCCCTATTGAGATGCTACATTTCAGAGATTCTACTACATAAATTCCTTTTTATAGGTTGTAACAACTCAGCTTAAAGGGAAGAGCCACCTCCCAGCAGCTCACGGCTGAGCTATCCAGAAGGTTGTGTACTGACAAATCGACTCATCCAGCCTTGCAAAGGATCAACACCACTACAAGAGACAAGAATCATACTTTCTGAACAAACTATATATTTTAAAATATTTACAATTATTTTCTAGCTGATAGTGTGGTAGTGCAAAAATAATTCAGCCATCTTTTCCTTAACAATAATTCAGAGATGAAGCTACAAACACGGCAAGTAGAAGTGACCTGCAGGTCAAAAAGACAACCAAAAGTTATTGCAGTTATTCCAACTGCATGTATGTGGTATGATCAACACATTACCTTTAATTTTAGAAATACTTAAACAGATGTATTTTCCAGTTTCTTTTCAAAACGGAAATAAAACAAGCTACCATTCCAGAGGAACAGCTTAAGTAAGCAAGATATCAACAGCAAGGCAACAAACAGTTCCAACTTTCTCAGCAAGTTTAACATCTGCTGAGATTCCTCCTTTAGGAGTGCTCATTCGTCCCTCTATTTGCCTTCCTCCCACTGAAAAACTCATTCCTTTAGCAAGGTCAAGTGGCCAGAGCTTAACAGTACATTTGTGCAGGAGAAAGACTTAGGACCAAACTAGGGCATCTTAACACATTATTATTTTGTCCTCATTCAATTAAAAGTTGGTCTCTGAACCGAGAAACAAAAGCAGAAAAAAATAAATTCTCATTTATCTGGTTAATTCCTCCATTCGGGTTTTTCTGTGGTCATTTGCAGAAAATCCTTATAACAAGGCTGTGGGTTTCATAGCCTCCTACTGAAGACTTAAAGGTTGCCTTGGCCCTCTGTTACCAGGAAACAGCGCAGGCAAATCAGAACATTAACAGTAGTTACTAATGACAAGATTTTATTTGTCTGGCAGAAACTGAGACTAGAAGTTGAAACAAATGTTCCTTAGGTAACCTCAGTCCATTACAACACTCATATTTCACACAAAAATTGCTACCTGACTGGATACTCCATTAACAAAACAGCTTCCCTTGTTCACTTAAAGGATAATCTGGAGAAAGTTGAGAAAAAGATAGAGCAAAGTCTTAGCTCAGTTGGAAACTTTGAAGAAGTTTTTTCAGTTGGGGCTTCAAGGTCTTGCTTTGTCACTCTTCACCCTCACATGCCCTAAAGCAGCCAGTCCACAGTACCAAATCCCCTCTAACAGCACTGCTGAGAAAGCTGCACCTTGCAGCACATCCTGTCTGCACTTGTGGGACAGCACGTGCCTGGGAGAAGAAGAAAAGTCTTGGGAGGAGTCTGTGATAAAACAGCCTCAGCCCTTGGAAGTGGTTCTGCTGGGAACTCTAGCACACAGGTGCTGCTTCTCCAAACAGAGCTGCTTTCAGTGGGGCTTTGTCTTTTGTGTAATTACATTTAGGCAACTTGCCAGAGTTCAGAAACATTCAAGCACTCTTTTCAAACCTTTGGACTTCTAAATAGATTGTAAAAATCCCAGGATGCTATGGTAACATCCCAATTGAAACTCACTACAGTAGTTAGCCTTTGCCTGCTGAACTTTGTAAAGCGAACTATGCACAATGCAGAGAGAGCCCTGTGTCCCCAAGAAGGACAGAAGAGCTTGTTATGGTCCTGCTATCCCCTTAGCTGGTGCTACCTTTGGCTACCATGCAGAGAACTGAAGGAGTGAACGGGATTCCTCCTCTACTAAAGAGACAGCAAGGAACAAGGGCCATCGTTCCTTAACTTACAACCGTACCGTTTGCACTTTTTTATCAAGATCATGCTGAAAGAGGGAAAACTCACTCTGAAGGTTTAAGCTGCTTCTCCAGCATGAGGACCTTTTTTCCCTGGCTGACTTTTCTTCCCAGTCCCACAGGTGTCCAAATCATTAACAGAGAATTGAGTGCCTTAAGTGAAAATAAGGTAGACTCAAACTCAAAGAAGCTACGGCTAGATGGAATAAACATTTGTAGGGAGAAATGGTGCAGAGGACTTGATATCAACACTTCGGGTATTCCAGCATTTGCTGTTCTTGAAATGCACATTGGACTAGCTCTAGTTTGGTCCCATGGACTGCATGCTCATTTGCAGTTGGAACACATCTTCCAATTTAGCTCCTCTGAAAGGAACCCAGGTCACGAGCCCCAAGCACTTACTGTGCTTTTGGTATGAACCAAAAGCACAGTAAGTAAGGATAATCAGGAGTATTAGGATTAGAGACTATGGTACAATGGGTAACAAAGAACTAGCTCTAGCAATAGAAAATACTGGAACTCAAAAGGCTTTAAAATTCAGGCAATTTCTGTTGTTAAATAACCCATCAACACACAAAGCATCCCCAAGCGACCAATCACACTCACCCCAAGGCTTCGCTCTATAATAGCAAAGTGAGGTTTACCTTGCCTGGAACTAGCCCTGAGAGGAAACACTTAAAGCAGCAGACACCGTTGAGAAAAAAAAAATCCCAGCTTCGCTGCTGCTGTGAATAATTACTGCTGAATGAATGCGGCTTAATATAAGATCGCTATTCTTCACATATTAGTTTAAGTTTACTAGACTATGTGCAATATGCTGACCAATCATTAGGTTATTTCTTTCCTTATAACTCTTGGAAGGTAGTGTAGGAACATTAGCACAACTCAACGCAAAGCTGTTGTACTGTGTGCTTTTTAAAATTCATAGATAATATTTGGGACAATGAGATCAGCCTCAAGGAAATCAACATCTTCCTCTAACGAAATTAACAGTATTTTTTAGGCACTTCCGCTGAAATGTGTTAGCAGTATTAAGATGAAACAGATGATGAAAGTTATTTTTGATGACTGGCTTTGAGGAAATATCCTTTCTTAACAACTGGCAGATAGGAAATCATTAACACTTAGCATATTGGTGAGTGATGTAACGCTGCAAATAGACGGGAGTTTTCGCAGTGCTTTCTGTCTCACCCGCACAAGTTTATTTCAGCTGAAGGGTGTGGAAAGAGGGAGAGACACAAATGCTAACGATTTGTTTTCAGTCTTTTTGGTACAGGCACAGCAATCTCTGTATTCATGGCAGCATTAGTACAGGTGGTACAGAGATTATCCCAAGTACAATATGAAAGGAAATGAACCACAGCACCTGTGACAGTTCAGAGTAGGCAGCGAACAAGCCTTCTTATGTTGCAACAAACCCTCTGAGACCAGTTTACAGATTGTGGAGAAGGAAAGGATGAAAGGAGTTGCTGTGCTTGCTCTTTATTACCCGGAATCCCTTTATCTTTTTAGAGTTCTCTCCGTTGATTTCTCCTCTGCTAGGTCAGTAATTTAACACCTTGAAACTTTCAAATAAAAAGATAAAATGACTTTACCGTGTTGAATTATTAGCCCAGGATTTAAAAAAAAAAAAAAAAAAGCAGCAGCAAAATAAGGGCTGGGGAGGAATCTCTAAAAACAGAGGCCTTTTGATCAGAGCAGCATCCTGCAGTTTGCTGTAACTCAAGCTGGCCATTCTTACATAGTAGGAATTAAGGACTCCCCCTGCCAGGCAGGGCCCTATTAAAACACAATAGCTGTTTGAAAAGAGTAAGGCAAGCTGATATGGATATAATAGGCCACATATTGAGACCCCTTTCTACTCTGAAATAAAGCTGCTTCTTAGAGTTATGAGCTGGGAAATCTAGCATTCAGGAAGATGGGAAGGGCATACAATGGAATACGGTAAATGGAAGATGGTAAATAGCCATGCAGAAGTCCTCTAAGGTGCTTAGGGAAAAGTAATGAAGCCTCAGAGAT
This sequence comes from Cyrtonyx montezumae, assembly GCF_038088225.1. Lineage (NCBI taxonomy): Eukaryota > Metazoa > Chordata > Aves > Galliformes > Odontophoridae > Cyrtonyx > Cyrtonyx montezumae. Next base: position 35,470,359 of record NW_027071826.1, on the reverse strand, counting down.
AAGCATCAATCGCTAAGAGTGGCTTTTTCAGTCTGATCAGGTAATTTCAGACCACATGGTGTTTCAATGAGTCTAGAAATGCCTTGCTGGTATAAACAGAGGTTTAGTTTTTACAGTAGAAGACAAAACCACAGCATGTTGCCCACTACAGAGATGGCTGTGTGAATACCATTGTAACTGGTTTTATGAAGATCACTGTATGTTGCTCCCCAGCAGCACTCAAAAACCCTCCTTCTACCCCAAACATATTAAGAAATACATATCCAGTATTACACAAAGGAAGCTGTTAGCTCCCCAGATAACGTATGCAGTATTTCTTCACGCTGGCCTAGGAAGCTTTTATGGGAAGAAGAAAATTCCTTATTGCTCTATAACCTTCAATATTCTCAGGGCATGGAAGGTTCAAGTCCTCTATAAGCATTATTAACACACAACCATGATCTCCGTTCTTTGCCTTCATTCTGCAAAGTTTTGCTCTCCCCGTCCTGCTGTGAAATAGTTTCAAGATGATTCAGAAACCATTCAGAGAACTGGGAGTGTAGGGGAGAGGATTGTACAAGGAAAAGAAACAGAGTTAAAAATGCAAACTACACACAGTGGTGTGATCAGATTTCTTCTAGTTTAAGAACTTTGGAAGTAGCTACAGAACTGACATTGACTGTAGATGGAATTTGATAACAAATCATCAATGTCCACTGGAGTTTGAATTTGAAAGTTATCGAATGATTGCAGCCATCTTGTGCTGTTGAGATTAAAGCAAAATTCTGAGTAAAAACACACTGGCCTCTCAGAAAAGTGAGGCCAAAGCAATAAGCATGAGTAAGGGCCTGCTTGCTCCATTCTGCAGGTCATCTCCTGTATGTCTCATTGTAAGACAGCTCCAAGTTTTGGAAATCAGAATGTAACTAGTTTAAAAGATAGCAGTGCAATCATATTGCAGTGGCTACAATCCACAAACCACTGAAATATAATTTCTTAACTATTTTAAAAGGAGATTCAATACAGTTCTGCCACAAGTGCAGGCCCCATATTATCTCTTTTCTGTCTTGGTTAGAATGAAGAGAATTGGAGAATTGGAGGATTTTAAAAGGAAAAAATCACAGCTAACACTCCTTCATCTATTCTATTTTTTGGCAAGAACTACAACTCCTCAAAGACTTAACAACTTCAAGTAGAAGCAACAAATGAACACCACAGTTTCCTTAATATAGATGAGCCTCCATCACTTTTCATTAAAATCAATTTTGCATTTAGAGATTACTTAGCTAAACCACTGTCATGGTTTTGTGATTTTTTGTTATCAGTATTCAACATTATAACATCATGTAGTGCACTGGGGATCAAAGAGTTAATGCACCACTTCTGTGGATCATTCCAGGTATACCTGTTTCAGAAGAACTACATACCCCAGAGGACTTTATATTTCGATTTTCTGTTCAGAGGGAAAGATAAAACCGTTTGCATGTCATGAGACGTCTGTTCGTTCCCCTTTCTGCTCATCTAGGCATCATGTGTGCTCCCTGCCATCTTGTCTACAGAATTAGAGTAAGGCCTTTGGTTTTTGGACACTCTCATTTTATTTGATGTATTAGCTTCAATTCCAATTGCACTGTATTATATTGTGTTATTTTGCATTCCAACATCTTACTTAGAAAATTAGCTTTCCTCTTCAGATTGTTGCTGCTGCTTTGTTTTTAGGCCCTTTTCCCTACCTTTTCCTTTTTCCCCTTTCCCAGGGTGTGGGTCCATGGGTCCCCACAACGCATGAGTCAGAACCAGCTTGTAAACTGTTGACAACCACTTAATGCCCACTACAACTGCTTGGCCGTAGTGTCAACCAGCCACTATTTTTCCAATTTATTTGAAGATATCCAGTATGATTAATTCTACAGAACATGAGATTACTGCAAATCTGTAAGGATAGTTTATCATAGAAACTGTACAGTTTCATCATTACACTGTCTTTTCTTTTTTTTAGGCATTTGATTTCTATAAACTATTTGATTATTAAATATATATATATATATTATTAAAAAAAAAAAAAGAAAAAAAGAAGCAAAGCTATGTTTTTTTTTAAATGCGCTTTTGAGAGCCAAGACAGGACTATAGGGCTTACAACTGTTTGCTGTTCATGGGATACAAAGACATTTAAGGGATTTTGTACTCTAAAGAATAAGGAATCCTATTAAAGGATCGTATCACATCCCATTGCTGTAAGCATTTGCTGATTTTGTTGTTGTTGTTGTTGTTTTTTTACAGCTTGGCATATCCAGATTAGGAAAAATTTACATTTGTTGGCCATGTCCATACTTGAAAGATGCTTATTCTTAGCAAGCCAATTAGAAATGCTCCACAAAATTTCCTGTTACATTCTGCAGCCCAAGAATGAACATCACCGAACACCTCAATCCTGCTCCATTTTTTCTAAAAATCTTTCTGACAAAGATTAAATGTATCTCAAACTACTTCATTACATTTTAATACAGTCTTATGAATATATGAGAGCTCCTCTGAAAGTAATGCCTCCTGTTTTACTATGTTGGCTCTCGACATCAGAGGTGCATGTCAGTGGTATGGCAGTAGAGGCTGAACCTTCCCGCCAATATTTCATTACATGCAGTTGCTGTGTGACAGATGTCAGCAGATGGGCAGTCTGTCAGAATGGCATCTGACATGGAAGCACATATGAAGCAAAGGTATGTCACTGAATTTCTTCATGTGGAAGTAATTGCCTCCAGTGATGTTTACTGAACTTTTATGGTGGATGTGACCACTGATGTGTTTCAGCAGTGGCAGTGGTTCACTTCCATTGGTGCAGATTTTTACAAGAGTGGCATGCAGGCTCTTGTTCAATGCTGGTAAAATAAATAAATAAATAAAAAGCATAGCATATGGAGGTGACTGTTGAAAAACAGTGTTTTATAGCTGAGAATTTGCTCTATCAAATAATGTTACTGTGCTCTTTCGATCTGCTGTAGTTTCCATGGAAATAAACAAGAAGCACTGCTTTTGGAGCAACCTACTTAGATTGATAGAAGCCAAGCATTCTTCTGAATCTGATCTCCTGTGTGCATATAGCAATCTAGACTCACAGAAAGATGCTTCAATAACACTAGAACTAAATAAAAATTGTAACACAAAGGTATTGTTAATGCTGAAGTCATCATGTATTCAGCAGTGGTTCTTTTACATCTTGAGACACCTAAAACATTTCTGGAGAAAATAGCAAATTCCAAAAAAAAAAAAAAAAACCAAAAAAACATTGCAGGTAAGAATTAAACTATTACTTATTACTTGTAAATTCCTAAAAACTGTGTAGTAAAAAAATTACCATTAGTTACCAAATTTTTGTTACTATACTTGTCTAAAGCTCCTATGTTCTACCCACATTTCCACTGAATTCCAGGTGCTACTTACATGTTACCAAAACAATTTTCTTCAAAACATTTACAGAAGCTGCAGGAAATCCAATCCTTACGGCTAGCGGCCAAGCATGAAATGAGATTACTGCTTTATACACACATTGCAGATTGTATGCAAAAGTCTGTAAATAGACCCACTACATCTGTCGTGGATAAGTCACTATTTAATTGTCTCATTTTTTTCCTCTCTATATATTCCAACACTGAGTCACTCAGCAAGCAAAGATAAGCTGTTTTCCAGAACGATGGAGAAAGATGTTTGTCAAACAGTGATCTCTGTATTGAGTATCTATTCTGCTTTTCATTGAGCTCAGTACCAGAGCAAGGAGTGCTCAGTATTCCAGTGAGGAACACTTGAAGACATCTAATATAAGATTCTGAGTGGAGGAACTTTCTGCTTCCATTAGAATTCAAGCTAAAGCAGAGTAGAGATTTATTATCAGAAATGCCAGGACAGGAAAAAGGAAGTAACTGTCAAATACCACTGATAAATGAAAAAGAACTGATAGCTGGAGGAAAAAAAAAAGAAAAAAAGACCATCTAAAAAGGGACATGATTATCACATATGAAATACTCAACTGATAAGTTATGGCAAAATAGTCACAAAGAGACCATATACAGGAGGCTCATTAAAGACCTTCTTAGGAACTGCAGTGTCTTATATATCTGTTTCGCTGCACTGACAAATGCAGACAGCCCAAGTGGACTGCTGAAGTAGGACAATTATCACAGAGCATACAAAGTAAAATTATTTCTCTGTTTCCCTCTAATCCAGATGAAGGTGACCAGTTTTCAGGACTTGGAATGGGATCTTGTCTATTTTGATAGCTCCCTAAATTATTCAGACTTGTTTCAAGAACAAATTTACACATTTGAAGTGCGTAAAAATAATTCAAAATTAACTTCAAGGGATCACGGATATACATGTTCAAATCTGTACTAGCAATATTTATAACTACAATGAAAACACTGAAAATCTGGAAGCACAAACAGAATTATGAACTAAAAGTAGGCGCATTCAAACATACCTCTGAGAAAGACCACGAACACCAGTTAATTCAGATACATATAATCCTAACACACAATTTGACATGTTTCTGGATTTCATCTTTAAAAAAAAAATTGAAACGTTTGTTTTTCAGTGTTGTTACCAGCACTTTCTATATGCAGTTGATTCCAGTGATCATCAAAGGCACCTCAGCTCTATGGCAATTGTGTTGCCTTTCAGCATTCAAGGTTATAAGTCGGAATAGAGATTTACCCAACTGTATATAAAGGTCTTCTGTAAAGCAGTCAGCTCACTTCTCTTTCAGTTATTTTGACAAAATCACAAACATATAATTTCCATTATAAAAAGCAATAGAAATGAAGCAAGTAAAGACTGCATTGATACACAGTTAGTACATACTTTAAGCATCATATTTGGACTACACTGCATATAGAAGTTGCAATTGCCTCTGTTCAAGAAGAAAGAGCATATTGCAGCTTGGTTATTTGGAAGTGGAGGCTTATCCATGGAGAACTATACCATGCTATATCAGCCAAGATGCTGATACTAAGTGCTAACATTTGTATGTTATGGAAAGTTCTGAAGGTTCTCCTGTCATCATAACAGTATTAACAATTTCCTGCGTGGAGTACGTTTACGTATGCCTCATTAAAAGTAAATATTGCCTCCTACATTCAACTTGCTCTTCTAACTATAAACAAACATTATAAATCTGTCCTGCTACCAAAAATTCTTCTTTTTGATTTTTCCCCTCTATTTCTCTGTAAGATTTTAGATTCATCCAAGCATCTGCTCTCCTGTAAAATTCTCATTGAGGAAAAATATCAGTGCATTTTCTGATACATTGGCAACACGTACAAACTACGGTGAGAATCATTGTGTTATTCTCATTAATATATGCATATTTTTTTTCCAGCTGTTTACTCAATGGCAGCCATCCTCATCAGCATATTTGTCAGGCTAGGACTTGTCGCAATGTTTGTTACAAAGAAACCACTATGAGAAAAAGAAGACTTCATAGAACCTGCCTGTCAGATGAAGATACTAGTGCTGTTTCTGCTGAAACAAACAAACAAACAAACAAAAACCCTCTAATAAAGACATCAAGCTACAGGCAACCCACAGGCTCTGTACAAAATTAATCTAATTTAGGATCACAAACGATCATACAAAATATATGCCCCTTACACTGCAAGCAGGTGGTTCTGAAATCCCATTTCTGCTAAGGGCTGGAGAAACTTAGGTTACAAAGAAAAAGATTTCCTATTCTGATCCTTCTCTGTAGGGGCAAGACTGGAAAGCAACAAATGGACTTCAATGAAAAGGCTTCATGTCCATTAGCCACACATCTGTAAGTGTGGAAATATGCAACTATTATAGGATCCCCAGGAAGATTTATCACCAAACTCAGTCCTGCAAATCCATCTGTTCTCCAGAAACAGACATTCAAAATGCCTCTTTCTGAGTAACTTATTCACATTAGCTGCAAAATCTCCTCAGATTTGCTGGCATGAGCGCTGTCACTCCGAATGCACATATTTATTCTCTCTCTACTGATTACTGAAGAGTAAAGGAGATGCAGACAGCACTCTTATGCAGTGCCCTAGGGATCGAGGAATCCCAAGGATGAGATGGTCAGGAGCCATCAAGCACATCATTCCAGCTGAGATTCTCAGCCCAAAGGGCTCCTTCACAGCTGGGTCATTGACAGTAGCGAATTCATACTTGTCACATGGCTCGTGACAGTCTTGCACTGACTGTGATCATTTTGATTCTTTTACCTCCAAAGCAAAAGAATTGCAAGAGTTCTGACAGTTTTTGAAGAACATATGAAATATAATCTCTATTGCAAAAAGTAGTATTAAAGAGTATAAAATTTGCTGTAAGTATCTGAAAGAATTTTTGCTTTCCAGATACAAGTTTCTAAAAACAAAAACAAAACAAAACAAAACAAAAAACGGGGAAAAAAGAAAAAAAAATATACACATACCACCCCCTCCCCCCTATTCTTATAAAGAAATTCAAATGATGACACCCAATTAGGCTCCATCTCAAAAAGGGAATACAGTACAACTTGTCAAAGCCCTAAGGACCTTCTCACTACTATTTCTGTTTATGTCTCCATGCTTTGTACAGTTGTAAATGTTCTACAGTGCTGGATGCTGTAAAGTACATGCAGTACAATATAATTTCTGTCTTGACGAGCTCATACTATCCTTGCAAACAAGATAGAACAAGTTACTATGAAAAGAGGAAAGATACAGTGCAGATGACAGCAAGATGATGATGATAAGACCTGCACACACACAGAGCTGAAAAAAAAAATGTTTCTAAGGTAGCTCTATGAATCTCTCCTCTTTATAAGCAGATTATTCAGCTTATTTCCAGTTGTCATTCAGTGTTGCCTTTGGTGAGTGGCTTATTTCTCACAGGCATCCCATCTGTCCCATTTCTGGCCCTTCCCCTCTGCCTCCTCCATTCCCCAAGGGCATGAAGACCATTTTAAACAAGAGGACATTGTTTCCCCTACAGATTTATCCAGGTAACATAAGGTAGAAATACAGGACTGACCAAGCTGGTGCCACTGCTATTGCCAGACTGAGCCGAAAGAACGGTATCACAGTTGTCCCTAAGGAGTGAATTGGACCAATGGTTCTAGCCAATCTAGGGAGCAGGACAAAATGAAGTACCTTCTTTACTATAAGTTAATACTTCTCAATGAGATAACATCTTTCTAGCCAATGATCTCAAGCTATATAAAACTAGCAATTGTTACTCTGAACTAAATAATTGCTCCTTTGTGTAAAACAGTGCTCTACACAGCACAGACCTGAGTTTTAAACTAAAAGACTTTCTAAAGGACCTAATGGAGCATCAAACCCCCACTATCAATGAACAAGCACATTACAGATAACTTCTCAGATATATATGATCAAAATTGTCATCAGAAAGCACACAAATGAGCACAAGATCCAGAAGGGACACTTAAAGTTAGACCCAGGTGAAATATCTCTTTCAAAATAAGGGAATCTTGGACATCAATCAGTATGTGAAGATCCCGATGGAGGCTGTGATGCATCTGCAAGCCAACAGTAAGATGTCCTTCTCAGTCATCCTGCAACTGGCACACAGACAGGAAAACATTTCACCATAAACAAAGGAAAGCAAGAAGTACTCTGGGAGAAGTACATTAAAAAACCCCCAAACCCAACCTTTTAAAAGAGCCTTGAACAAGGTAGGATATCTACCTGCAAACTGAGAAGAAAGTTCCCAGCAAACTATTACCATAGAAGAAAAACAAAGATTACTAACAGAAAGTCTCTTGGTCAAGGACAGTTTTTTGCTACTTCTTCCAGCTAAAGTGAAATAAACACACAGCTTCACTTTAAGATCCCAGAAAATTTAAAGTAGGACACAATGCACATTCCCGCTGAGTGATCAAATGCATTGGCACAGGGGCCCTATTTTTCTTCGGTACAGGAACAATCAAGAAAACAGGATGATAAATAATGTATAGGAGGAACGTGTCCCTTTAAGATATGCTGGCGCAGAATTTAGGTTGGAAGAAGTAAAGCTGCATTAGTTTGTAATTACACAAAGGGCTTTCAAGAGTGTGCATTTCATGAAGATTCAAAAGCAAAGCCGAGATTTCTTGGGCTTAGAATGAACAAACACCAGTAGCATTTCAGCAAATCTATAAAATCTAAACCAGTCCTGAGAGAGGCACAATTTTACTCTTTTAGGTAAAAGATGCAGATTAATTGGAAGAAGGGTGACTGAACCCTATTCTTGTAAGAGTCAGGAGTGAGTCAGACGAGAGAAGCCTCAAAGAACTCCCAAGATTGAAAGCAGATGTCCACATGATTTGGACAAATGAACAACTGAATTAAGTGGGAGAAAAATTATCCTTGAAGACTAAAAATATTCTGGAAGAAGAGCTGTAAAGATGCGGGTCAGCCCTTTGCAATCAGAAATATTAGTGCTTGGCTGTGGATAGCGGTGGAATACATAACTGGTTTCATTTCCTGAACTAGGAACAACTTATTGCCTGCAAAACACTTCCAGCTTGGTCCATACATACACAGAGAGCTATATGACCACATAGTTGTTCAGCTCTGAAATTTCACTCAGATAAGCTAAGCTCCAACAAAAGGGAATATTTTCTTAATGATTACCTATAATATAGCTGTTGTAACAGGTACAGTGTTTTCAAGTGACTTGTGGTAAGGCAGACCACTGCAGTGCATGATAGATGCATAATAGGAAGGCCAAGATCATCCTTCAGCAATGAAACCAGTCAGAGGGGCACATGGAATATCATTACTGTACAGCATACCCTCTGAAAGGAGTTAATATGTAGCAGCCATACTTCACACAAACTTCATTATCTTGGCAAAATACAATTTCTGTAGCCACTTTATCTCATATACACTCAAAAAAAACCCCCTAATTATTAGTAGACACAAGCAAGGAAAGAACAATATGAAAAATCAGACACTCCTGCAAGTCCCTTCATCTTAAATCCTAATATCATACTTCTAAACATGGACATGCCAAACCTCTCACATAGGATAAACTGGAACAAGCAAAACACTGGAATGGTGCACACAAACCTTAGGAATCTCATGAGTTACCTTTGAGTTCTAAGGTATTAAGATTAAAAATAAAAGTCAAGTTGATTTGCTTGACAGAGCAATACAAGCCAAAGGAGCTCTCAAAGCACAGCATGAACGAAAGCTGATAGTCAGGTGTACGAATTTAATTCTCCTGGGCAGTGAGAGCTTACCAATAAGATCTGGGAAATTTCTTGTTCTACCTACATCCATATTTCTGATTATTTATTTATTCTCCACTTCAAAGAAAGGTTCACATACTTCACATGCTAAGAGTTCCACAGATCTCAAAATTACTAAGGTTGTTTGTACTTTGGGTCATGGACACAATGCAATCTGCTAAATTCCACCTATACCACTAAAAGGGGAAAGAAAAAAAAGAAGGAGTGACAAGTTCTTTATTACTTGTGTAAAAAACAAAGTAACAAACAGGTAGTCTGTTCCCATCTTCCAGGGAATAAGAAGCTCCACGGAATGCTCAGTGTGAATTGAGCCGTTTTAGAAATTCACACGTTTGGATATCACTGTGACAAACAAGCTCCAGCAGCTAACTCTATAACAGGGTTGTGCTGAATGCTCACAGTTCTGTTTGTTATAACGGTCTTTTATTACTACTTATTACTTAGAAGCAGAACAGGAATAGGAAGCGAAGATAGTTATCAGGCCATGAAGAAATACTGCAGAGAAGCAGTGTGAGCAATTTCAAGTAAGCATGGAAGATTTCTTTGACCACCATTTAACTTTTGAAGTACATATATGCACAAAAGTTTAGAAAACATCCCGAGGTGTCAACTTGAAAGCAGGTGTAAACCAAACCCGGTCTGGATCATTGCCTGAATAACAATTGAGACTGGGTATTGCAGAGCCACCTTGCTTTCAGTCCTGGTAAACAAATCCTGATGTGGGTGGAGGTCATTACAGTCATACTCTTTATCTTTAAGCTCTTGTTTACTATTTGTACAGCTGATTAATCTCCACATTACTTCCTGTGGAAAGTCACCTGTATCAGGTGGAGCATCATGATTCCCAGTCATATCAAGTACACAAGATCATATCTTTATTTGTCCCCAATACCTACTGCCAGTGATTACTTCTCTACAGCCATCACTTAACAATGACTACCAGCACTGCAACTTGCTCACATCATGGAAGTGTACTGTTTATTTGTTTGTGTAATAAGAATTGCATTCCAGATATGACGCACTGATTTTTTATTTTTATTTATTTTATTTTTAATCTTTGTACCTCGGTAGTCTACAGAAAGGGAATGCATTTTGAGAGTTCAGGCTACTTTATAGACAAAAATCTTTATATATTTACGTACATATATACATAGATATATATACACCTTTACATAACATGAATCTCCTTGTAAAACTCATGTAATACCAAGTATTATTGGGTTCTAAAATAGATTTTGAAGGTCTTTAAAAGTCAATTTTTACTCCAGTTATGCTGAGCTACAGAGAAAGATTAGCATTAGAACAAAACAACCTCAATTAGCTGTTTGATTCTTCTTAATTCTACAGAAAAAAGGCATTTATACAGAATTCTCTAATTGGGATGATGGCTTCCAAGCCAAAGCTGAGTACTCTGTTGAGACCAAAACAGATAAAATAATGCTAAAAAACCATATTTCCTTGTTAGAGTGCCACCTACCTAAAAGTTCTGTTCTATAAACAGATGTAGCAAGATGCCCTGTATCTTACTTCCTCTGCCAAGCATGGTCAAAACCACACTGGCCTTGAGCAGCTTGTTACTCTGTCTCAGAATAAAAATTTAGAAAAAGAGACGGACAGACAGACAGAAAGACAGAAAAGAATTTCATTCAGATTGCTGCATAATTTATTTTAGTTACTAATTTACCAGAGACAATCTCAGATATCTCTAAGTTTAAAATATGCATGGGGCTGGAAAATTATAAAAAATATATCCAAAGTTATCCAGACAGCTTAAGTAGGAAGTTAGATCTCATTTGGAGGTCAGATGTATACTTCAGTAGAAAAAAATAATAATAATAAATAAACCAACAACTCTCTGGTCAGTTGAGAAAGCAAGCTGCTCCTTTGCACTGAAATCTTCTTCCACAGCTGTAGTACAGAGATTTCTGTGAAATGCTTTGCATGTTGATTTGCCTCGAGAAAAAATGAACGGGAAAGGAAGCAAATGAGCAGATTTTCAAATGGGCATAAAAAGACGGACTGAAGCACATCAACTTCAAGCACACCCGTTACCAAGAGATTTTTTAATGAAGCTGCCGGAGGACTTCTTAACATTGTGTAAGACATCAAGTTGGCAAAACATAAAGTGATTGGCTGAGTCAACATCAACAACTGGAGATCAGCACACAGTTTTAACTCTCTCCTCCAAAAAAGGAAATAAAACCAACAATTTCCCAAATTAGTAGGAAAATATTATCTGTGCTAATAATTATTTTCAATTTTAAGGACTTACACAGGTTGCAGGGAAGCAAGAGACATTCTATTAAAGCATTCAACACTATAATGATCACATAAGGGGACAAAACAGTTTGAATTCAAACAGAAAAAGAAAGAATGAGTGCTGCTAAAACCAGAAACAGTCGCTGCTTTTGAAACTGGACAACAGCTCTGATTAAACCAAGGGTTTGGTTTTCTTTATGCTTTTAAAGGTTTTGTTTCCCAAAGTGATCGTTTCACATGAATGTAACGGTAGAGATACTGAACTGTATGAAAACCCACGCACATTTCTGAGACGTACTCAGGCCACCCTTGGCTAACCTAGTGAAATCTAGCATTCACAACATAATCAGCATGTGTCCAGCTCCATTCTCCATGTACCCTGCCTGCTTCCAAAAGCCTCCCTCAGCCTAGCCCTATTGGCAGTGTCCTGATGTACTTACTATTCAGTGAAGAACCTGGCAATGCCATACTGACTAATATCTTCTCTGTTCTCCAGCAGCTGGCTCACTGCATCCTCCATGTACGTGAGGACATGCCTTTGAGCTGCAAATAAAAGACAGTAAGAGACAGAAATTAGAATACAAGGGGCTAGCAAAGCCCAAACCAGATCAGCCTTGTTGGAGCCTTACAAAACAAGCCAATGAGCATTTAGAGGGCAGAAGTTTTATTCTCCAAGATACAGATAGCAGAATTCCTGACCTAAATCCTGTTGTCTTTCATGGCTACACAGTTACTCATTAACAGCATAGATCCTTTTTCAAATCTTTTGGGATTCTGCAAGTGAAGGAAGAAGAGACAGAGCTGTGAGACTGCCATGCTGGAAAATATTTATCCAAGAGGAGGTCTTCATCTCTTTTGTGTCACAGCCATCTGTCATATACAAATCAAATCACCAATGCTGGATCAATGAGGTTGTTGTAAAACTTTAGGTGTTCCCTGCCCCTCCCTGCTTACCAAAGCCAAAAAGCTTTAAGGTTGTTCTGTAAAGTCTTTTTCCTAAAGGTGCAAATAAAAGTACATCTGTTTCCACACAAACATCAATGAATGTTCTTGGAGTGGCAGGTGGGGAACAGGTCTCAGTGCCAGGAGAGATTTATGTTGCTCAACAGTCAGTCCCAAGTAACTGCCTTAACCAAACCTGGGCAGCTTTCAGAAAAGGGAAATCTGCCAGTACCCAACCACAGTAGTAGGTCTTCTGAGTAAGACTGTACAAGACAAACCATTTTGCTGCTTCTATGGGGGGCAGACTGCAGAAGTCAAGCGTTTGCCAGGAAGGAAACAGTACAGATTTGCCACTGAGTCCCTTTGATGTTTTTGGCTGGAAATCAACTCGGAAGAACAAAGAGCTGAGTCTGGCATGATGCACCAGCTAGCAAGCAGTAGACTTTCCAAACCTACAAGTTCAACAATCAGAAAACAAGTCACAACGAACCCAGGAAAATTGTTCCTAACCTGGAAAGCACACAAGCCCTGTTCCCAAAGTACACACCTCCATCCTAAACACGTATGGTACTGCACCTTTGCAAGTAGTGTCGTGTCCTAAAAAGAGCAGGAGAAAACCCTTAGGGGATATAGGAAAGGCAAAGGCTGTTCTTGCTCCTTGCCAATCTGTTCCAGACTTGGCAGCATCACCCCCCTCAACTAGCAGCTGGCCAACCACAGATCCACATCAATATTCTTCAAACCATTTTAATTTGTGCTTAATATCCTGGTGGGCATCAAGCCTGTGCCACTTGATACACAACATGGAAGTCCCTTTCATCTTAGCGTGGGGCAGGTGGACTTCAAGAGAGGCCCGGAAATGATTATTCCCAGTGGATACAGTGATTAATAGTATGTATGAACATTGATTGCTATCAGGGGATTTCTCTGACTAGAATGCTTTTTAGGACAATGGTAAAATTGGTTAAGCACACCCTGGAAAACACCTTGCAGCTGATAGTAAAATGGTGAGCCAAAGGTTCAAAGATATTATCTGGCACTAAAAGATACAGGGCGTAGCTTTATTTAATTATTTTAATGCAAAGGAATAAATTTAATTTATGTGAGTGATTAAAGAAAAATAGCTCTGCGCACCTGTGTCCCCTGAGGGAGGAATGAGTCGTGCAGCACAGTCACAGTCTTAAGATAACAGCAGCTGGGTAACTTTATTTTTCAGCCCATCCTTCTTCCCTCTTCATTATGCAGCCCATCCTGCACCCAGAAACATCTTCCCAGGCCCCTCTAGAGCTGTCAGCGGTATCAGGTTAAGCCAGGAAACCACAGTAGCAACCAGTCTTCCACTCCTCTCAGTCTGCAATATGTTCCTACTCAACTGCAAAGCCATCTTCTGAACTTTGTGGGGATGTATATACTCCCTGTTGTAAAAGAGCCCCTATCAGTGAAATGTATTTTTGTTATTCCATTTCTTTAGCATCATTAACCTCTCCCCTAAAAGCCTAAAGGAGTAAACAGCCATGGTCCCCACCGTGAGCAGAGAAGCTAAAACAAAATAGCACTTGCAATATACTTAAAGAAGCCTCTCTTCTTGTCTCTTCAACTGCTATGCTGTTTTCCAGGTAGCATGGTTCACACTGCCAAATTAAACCTCAGCTCTGGCTTCCTCTTTTCTGGCTGCTGAGTTCCACAGAGCGGTACAAGCACTGTTTTATAGATCAACCAACTCTATCCTACACAGAAAAGTCATAGAAAAAATTAATTTATGGGCAGGTTCTAGCAGGCCAAAGAGACGAAATGAAATGCCAGGGGTCTAGTTATAATAAAACATTAGTGTCATAATTTATATAAAGGGTACTTTCCATAACAAACATTGGAACTATACTGCCATATTGCCTATTTATGTAAGTGCAAATCTAAAAATCCACAGGGTCCAATGCAAAATAAACATGATGATTCATAGGCTTTAATACTGTTTCAAACTCTTTGAAAATTCAGTGTTCATGTTCTATTGGTACAGATGCTGCTCTTCTTTTTCAGGCCAACTTTGCAATAAAGCAATAAGTCCAAATCAGAACAGAAAGCTCAAATACTCATGAAATGATACAGCTACAACCTGACCTCTCTAGCCGCTGTCTTTCTGATAGAATTCCAGTATACTGCAGCTTCCACACACATTATCCTCATCATTTACTGTTTATGGATTATTTCAGCTACAGCTCACCTCCCTACTCAAAGAAAATCCTCCAAGCTAATGAACCACGCAACAACTTTATTAAACTCTTCCTCAAAATCCCATGCAACTACCCCAAAATGGAACCAAGCGTGCATGCCACACTTATTTGGCAGGTACTGCTTCTTGTTGTCAGACTAAAACCTGCCAGGCACCTCCCACAGAAAGACAGAATAACATTATGTTAAGGAAACAGCCTTCTGGCAGCTGATGACATAGATAACTTTTCACAGAATTCTTATTAAATCACTAGTGATGACATTACATCTAGAATCTGCACAATTGATTGCAATACATACAACATGGCTCCCTCAAAGTCAGCTGCCACAGCGCTTGAGAGAATGGCGCTGATGGCATTGCCACTGTGCTCACACACCAGCATCCCACTGTCACTCACTCACTCAAGGTTCAAAGTGCATTTTGGAATTAATGCACTTTGGCTCAAAATCAAATTCAAGGTTGAATGGTGGCTGTTTAGTTCAAGCATGGCCTGATCAGGTTGTATGAGTTATTTCCAGCTTACAAGAAAAAGGCAGAGCAAGAAATAAATACACACAGTGCACAATCCCTACGTTCTCCACTACAATAGTTGATATTGTAATAGTTGATATTGAAAATATTATCGGAACAAGCACTGATATTTGAGGAAAGTCTTGAAGGAAAAGGAAAATACTACTACCTGAAGGAGAATGTATGCACTGACATTCTCTAAGTCAGAAACTCAGGAGGAAGAAACAAAAGAAAATACATGCCACCTTTAAGAAATGATACTGTGTATTTGTAATTTTTTATTACTAGCAGTGCTCAGTAGCTACAAGGATTAAGGCCTTACATGTGCTGTAGTGCCATTCACATGAGGTGCACAGTATCCCTTTCAGGGCCCAATGGCAACATGATGGAGTTAACCATACCACTTCTGCAACTAGTTACCTAGCTTTACAGCTTAGGAACACATCCCTGAGGTTCTCTTAATAAGAAGCATCTCTTTCAAGAAGTTTGCCTTTTTTAGGAGGCCAATAAAGCAATCAAACAAAAACAAGACAACAATAATAAAAAAACTCACCCTGAAGATCAGTACACCGGCAGAAGAAAGACTGGAATAAACTTATACAGGATGGTAAAGTACACATCCATACAGGTCAACAGGCAAGCTCTGTTTAAAGCAGCAGCAGAACCAGAACCTACAGCACAGGTTGAGTCTTATCAAATTATCAAATCAGCTAGCTACTTCATTGCTAACCTTGTAAGGAGAGATGCCTTCTAATGGAACATGAGCTCTCTACCAGAGCAATATCTACTGTGTGCACTAGTGTTTTTTTGTTGGCTGCTTCATTCCTGGCATAGCAGAATGTTTTGGAAAATCAGGAGTGGGAATTCCTGAATAATGAGACTGATTTTTATTAATTATTTTACTCCCCCTCAACTAAAGTGCTCAAAATACACACTCTTTGATGCAATTACCATTATAATTCATTTCAGATATCTGAAGTTCAAGAGCATTACAAGATTTTATGTACTTGAAATGTTTTTGGTGTTTTTAAATCTCTAGAAGCATACAAAGTAGCAGCAAAATACACTTTCAGAACTTATTCTGAATTTTGTAACTAAGGCTCCTACTGTATTAAAGTACGTTAGAAAGAGACTTCTACAGTAACATAAAAACAATTTGTTGCTAATATTATGTAAGCAATAATGATGTGTATAAACTCCAAAAACAAAGTAACACCAGCTCTGAAAGACTTCTTAGCATTAATGATCTTTCAGGACGCTCTTTTTCATCTCATCAGATATCCCTAAGGAATGGACTTAGCAAGAGAAGTATGTAAATAAAACAATCATCCAAAAAGCTAAATCACCATACAGCTATAGTTCCTCCCAAGTTTGCCAAGCCTGGCAGTATAATTTCCTCTTAACTGTAAGAAACTATGTGGAAGGACAGAACGTGTAGTAAAGTGCAAGTAGACCTGGCTATACCAGACATAACACTATGACATGAGCAAGACATGAACAGCTATCCAGGAATGCATGCTACATAGCAACACAGCACATCATATTCTATATATTCACAGACTCAAAATTGCTTTCAGCGAAAAAATTGAGAAATGGTTTAGTTGATAATTTTATCGTGAACATAACTGAATATTTGTTCCAAACAATTAATCAGCATATTAATCACAAACTATGACATTATAGTCTTTCACTGCACACCCATCCTGAGACCTCACACAGACTGCCTTCATTGTCCAAGTCCCTCCAGCAACTACCTCCTGCAAGATGTAGTGCAGCTGCTAGGCATCACCACCTCTTCACTGCACTACTGTTGAGCTTTTTTTTTTTTCTTCCAAAAAATAAATAAATCAGAATTTATTCAGCATGTTATTAACATTGTGGAAGTAATGACCATTCTGGCTTGTTGCAAGGATGTTAGACAGCCTTTGATAGACTCCCTATCAATTCATTCACAGCAGCCTCTATACTCTCCAGCTCTGGAAATCTACGTCACCCAGGGTCAGATTCCATGTGGTACCTATCAGGTGAAGGTAGATGTCCTGTGCAATGTGCAATAGCAGGTTTGGTTTGAAGCTTCAATCTTTTGGAGGAATTATTACATTGAGTCTAAGAAGATTCAAACATCATACATACAAGCAAACTTTAATGCATTAGCAGAGAGTTAATTCATCCTCCACATTATAGCTCTCCTATTTATATAGAGGAGTAAGAAAGGGAAAAGAAAAAGATATTGTTTTCTCTTTTTAGACCACAACATGTTTCAGATGGAGTGCTCCACAGAAGCCTAGCAAATGTCTTAGCTACAAAGAGACTCAAAGTTGGTCAAGATGCTATATACAAATGTAGCCTATACACTGAACATGATGGTAAAGAAAATCATTCAAACATGGAATCTTTTGAGCTGGAAGGGTTGAGTTTAAAGGCCATCTAGTCCAACTCCAGAGAACAGGAACACCTACAGTTAGATCAGGCTGCTCAGAGCCCCATGCAGAATTCTAGGTGAGGTCTCATCAGTGCAGGGCAGAATCACCTCCCTCCACCTGCTGGCCATATTCCTTTTGATGCAGCCCGGAATACTGTTGGCTTTCTGGTCTGTAAGCACGCATCATTGGCTTGTGTCTGGCTTGCCATCTACCAGTACCCTCAAGCGGTTTTCAGCAGGGCTGTATTCAAATTCTTTCATCTCCCACCTTATACTGATAGTGGAGGTTGCCACAACCCAGGAGCGTGACCTTGCACTTGGATTTGCTGAACCTCATGAGGTCACTGGGCCCACTGCTCCAGGTGTCTGGGTCTCCCTGAATGGCATCCCACCTCTTGGGCACATTGACTATACCACACAGCTTGGTGTCAACCGCAAACTTGCTGAGGGTGTACTTGGACTTTCTTACTCAGTATTTCTGTTCAGGAGAAGAGTAAACCCCAGTTTTGTGCAGGGTCACAGCATAACTGAAATACTTTTCTGGAAGCTACTCCTGGCTTTGTAAAACATGGATGTTCTTTCAACTCACTAAGCCTAAGAGAGATGAGGAAACAGGACTATGTTCCTGGAACTTAATAGCTCCATGCTTTACCAATAAGGCATTTCTCTAACAGTATATTTATGTTCTTACATGTCTTATGCTGGCAAAGGAAGAAAAAAAGCATCCTGGAAGTGGGGAGTAGAGAGAAGGAGAATCCAGAGGAAGATTTCAGAAATTTGCAATTATCTTCAGCATTTTCTTTTTAAGAGAGAAGATGGGGAAATCTACAATTTGAAGCTTCAGAAGACAGCTGTGAGTAGAACAATAAACTGAGCACTCTGTTGCCTGTTATAAATAATGGAGCAATCACCAGTTATTAAACTGTAATGAGGAAGGCATGGAAAAGTGTCTCAAATAAACTTTATTTTGCCTACTGTAGTTCTGGTTTCATCCATCAAACATAAAACACATTTTCATCACTATCCCCAAACACTAGCTATTGTTTATTCAGTGAAAATACTGTTTAAAATATCCTGCTTGCTATGACTTTTTTACTGCAGCCTTTCTGCAGACTTTACAGACCTCATCTCCCTTCCTATTCACTGAATTCTAGTCATCTCCATTCTTCTACCCACTGTCTTACAGTCACTATGGCATGAGATTTGCATTTCCCAGGAAGTTCCCTGTACCAAAAATTTGCAGTTATTTTCATCTTAAGTGAATGTTTGATTCATTGGTCACAACTACTTCTACTTCCCTAAGAATATGTTAAGAGTATGTTGTTCTCTTAGCACCCAAACTGGACACCTTACATATGGAATCACCTTATATATGGAGGGAAAAAAAAAAAAAAAGATAAACAGATATGATACTCTCAAGTAGAATAAAATGCTACTTTGGCCACTCATTTTATTTGTCCTTTTTTGGGTATTGAGAAAGATAAAAGGAGAAAAGAGGCTAGGTGAATCTTGCTCATTCCAGGTCAGGAGAGAAAGAGTGCCATCCAGTCTCAAAGAATATCTTGCATGGCAGCCTGGGGTAACAATTTCAGAATGAGAAACCTTTTTTTAATCACAATTGCTTACAACCCCAGAGCAGACAACTATATTAACAAGACTTAGAGGTACAGAAGAGGACAAATCCAAATGACAGTGATTTCAGAATGCCAGGGCAATGTAGACAACAACAAAGTAACTTATGAAAACACTTTTTATTGATTTCCTACTATGAAGACAGAAATTATTCCATAGGAACTATATACAGACACATGAAGACAAAACGATTTTTCTAGATGACGTTTGCAGACAATGAAAATATCCCAGTGCAGCAAACACCTTCTAACAGAGGATAGACAACAACTTACACAGAAGGACACCCTCTCTACACTATCAACAGAACAAACTCTTAGACAATTACTTCTCAATCTGACAATGAATTACAGAATCATTTGAGTTGGAAGGGTCCTTAAAAGGTCATCTAGTCCAACTCCTCTGCAATGAACAGGGACATGCACAGCTAAATCAGGTTGCCCACATGCTTGTTGTGTGTGTAAATGTCAGAATAATTTAGGCTTTACAAAAAATAAAAAATAAAAATAAAATTTAAAAAGGGTATGATAGATCAAGAAATAGAGAGAAGAGACTTGCTTCATGTAGGCTAATAGAGCTGCTTGCACAATATTGCACACCTCTCCACAGTCACATGTCTCAACTTCAGGTGTAAAACAGAAAACTGGTTATTTCTTCTTACACTGTAAGAATTGGTAGTCTGCTTCCTACCTTCTTTTGACTGATTCAAATCCAACTGACAAGTTTCACACAAGTAAGAGTTAAGTGTCTGTTTCATTTAAAACAGTTAACAAGCCAACTTGGTTTTGGGTTCATTAAAAAAATAATAATAATAATAATAAAAAAGCAAGTTTCAGCCTAGAGCAATTCTATGGAAAAGTTATGAGTGTCTCTATTAATGCGTAGGTTGAAAATGCTGATGTAGCATAACAGAGTGACACACAATTGAAGGGTGTATCTAAAAAGCATGCTGCAATATTGTTCTTGAATACCTGAACTAATGCCAAAATTGAAATCCATTATAAGAACTTCATCAAAGTGACTCTCAAGAATCACCCTGCACAGAGCTAAAACTCTTGTTTCCTGCCTTGAGTTTCTGTAACACAGCAGCAGTGTGGTTATGTAGGAATTTACAAAGCACCTACCAGAAGCCTAGTAGCAAAAGTTCAAAGGGTTCTATTCCAAGAGGATGCAGATCACCCCTCTGCTTAAACTATTCAGCCCTTTCAATTGTGGCGTCGGATACTGACCCATTGGTCCTTGCTAGGCTGAAGAACAGCTGTTTCAGCCTGCAACAGTAGCTTTCAAGTTTACTAGAAGACACAATGTTTCCCCAGCTCTGTTACTTCTGACTTAACCAGAGGCAGCAAAACCGTGCTAAAACATGTAACACAAACCAACATACACCACTTCTTACCTTCCCTTGTACAAGAAAGCCATGGCAAATTAAGTATACCTTAATAACAGTTCTTAGTGAACAACCTCTTGGGCCTAGAAGGTAATGGCTGAAGAGTCTCACTTCAAAAACACTGATTTGAACATACTCCAAATGCTTACAGTTTGCAGTTCGTCTCATCATTAGCAATTAAGTAATGTCATATTGACTTCTTTCCCTCATAATTATCTTTACTTGACACAATAACACCTAATCACTTTGCTCTTTAGTTTACTGGAACACGTAGCAATATCACCAACTGCCAGAGCCAGCGCAAAAGGATGCAGACGGCAGGGGAGTGGCAGCTTCGTAAGTTAGGTTTTTGTTTTATGCGGCATAAAGAGATCAGCGGGAAACGATACCTTTATTTCAGAGGAAAAGCCCACCATCCGAGCACCTCTCAGCACTAAGGGCGGCACCCTTTCAGACGCTGAAGAAGCGAACAGCTCGCTCCCCCCAGGCCATCGGGGGACCGCAGCCCCCTCAGGGAGACCCCGCGGTCCCGCTCTCCAGCCGAGCCGAGTCGGGCACCGAGCTCCCCACCCGCTCCTCCGCACACGCGGCCCCGAGGCCGATCCCCAAGGAAGGCCGGGCCGCAGCCTGCCCCTCCGAGCTCTTCTGACGCCGGACCGCGACCGGGGCACCGGGTTGCCCCCGCTTCTCACCTAGGTACTCGGGCCCAGGCAGCCGCTCGGGGCTCAGCATCCTCCCGCCGCTGCCGCCTCTCGGCTTCCGTCCGTTTCCAAGGCGCCCGACGCTCCCGGCGCCCAGAGCCTGGCGTCGCTCCTCCGCTCGCCTCGGCTGGGAACGCGCCCTCACACCGCCAGAGTTCCGGCCCGAAAGCGGCTCGAGCGCCTGCCCCGCATTAGCCCCCGAGCGGGGCACGGCCGCCTTCGAAGCGGTGCTGCCGGAAAGGCGGGAAGGGTCTGAGGGGGAGAGCGTGGCAGCCTGGTCCTGAGGACGGGACCGCGGGAGTGATATGGCGGCCTGGCCCTGAGGGAGGCTGTGGGTAATACTGCAGCCCTTTTCAGGCTCGACAGAGAGAGAAGGGCTGAAGTGCCAAAATGGCACGAGGAGAAATGTGTGAAAAGTCGTTCTGGTTCGATTTAGTTTGGAAATCAGAAGATGCCTAATGCCAGAAGGATGCCGGAAATTCTGAGCTACAGTTGGAGAAGAAAGACCTGAATTTGAAGGTAATGGTAATAAAGATGCAGAAGAGTAACACATAAAGATGCGTAACAAGTTTGTCCCAGAGAGCAGGGACAGCAGTGATCAAGGAGGCCCCATGCGGTTACATCAGTCTTGTCAGTACTGCTCACTCTGACCTGAGTTTGTTCGTTTGTTTTGCAACCCTGATGCTCCAGAGAGGAAGGAATGGGGAGCATCAGGTATTGTCTGTTGTTCACAGCAAAGAATCAGAAAAGTCCTGAGCTATGGGCCCCTTTCTGCTCATTCTGCTTATCTGTAAACTTATCAGGGAACGGCCCTTGTCCAGGCAGAGCTCTTCCCATGACAGCAAC
Source organism: Cyrtonyx montezumae (assembly GCF_038088225.1). Lineage (NCBI taxonomy): Eukaryota > Metazoa > Chordata > Aves > Galliformes > Odontophoridae > Cyrtonyx > Cyrtonyx montezumae. Next base: position 35,448,210 of record NW_027071826.1, on the reverse strand, counting down.
TGGCCTTGCTGGGTGCCCCTTCCACAAAAGCTGGTGAGGCTAAAATCTCCAAAAGATTTTGCAGTCTCTTGCATCAGCATTAGAAAAATTAGATTAAATAGAACTATAATTATAAATATAAGATTAAATAGATAAAACTATTTACTAAGATAGAGAAAGTGAAAAGGATATTAGTCGTGGCTATATATATACATATGTATATATAAATATATGAATGTATGTAACAAGTGGTGCACAAGCACTTGCTGATCACCTCCCAGCCAAAGCCCAGCTAGCCCCTCAAGCAATGGAAGAGCACAAGATAAACTCCCAACCCCACCAAAACAACTTCTGCATGATGTCATATGGTATATGGAATATCCTTTGGCCAGTTTTAAGTCAACTGTCCTAATTCTGTTCCCTCCCAGCTCTCCTTGGGCCCTTTGCAGAGAATGGTCTTGGCTCTGTGCAACACTGTTAGCAGCAACTGTAAACATCAGCATGCTATCAAAATTGTTTTTCTCCTAGAAAAAAAATATATATAGAATCATAGCAGACACTGTGAAGAAAACAATTCAATGCCAGCTGAAAGTAAGAGAAATATGTGCACAACCTGCTTTTATTCCAGTGAGGGAAAAAGCTGAATGTTGCTGCTGGAAACTCAACTTCAATCTCTACTCACAGTCACAACCACAGTTTAAAAAGTGGAAATAGGATGTTACAGCTAACCTATTTACATTCCTACCCCCAGACTGAATGGCCATTCTGCTCTCTTTGTCTTGTTCTGTCTTGAAATTAATGTCTTTGATATAAACACTTAAAAGATGGGTGAGAATAACATAGGAAACAAATGATGAGATGCTCCAATGTGAAGAATGATCAGATTAAAAATAAGACTGTGTTAAAGAGGGTGGGTATAACATAGAAAATGACAGTGTTATCTAAAATGGTTTGTGGTACAACAAAGTTCATTTAAAATCTCCTCAGTATCCAGTTTTGCAGCTTGTGCATTTAGGTATTTAAAGGTCATAAATCTGAAAAAGGGAGATTGTTGATACTAGATAAAATCAGATTGTAGAATACATCAATACAGGATATTTTTGAGGCCAGGAATTCAGCAGAACTGAAGCAGACAGGAGGTAGGTGTTTTCATGCAAAATGAGTGTAGCTGAAATGCTAAGACACTACCAGAAACAGTGATTGAGCATCTGGTGGGAAGGCAGGGCCAACCCAGGGGAGCTCAGGTGCATGCAATGTACCTGAGTGACCAGGAGTGGAGCCAGGATCCACCCCTTCCCAGACCTCATTTGAGGGTTGGCAGTGGAAATGAGAGTATCTTGCTGCAGATCCCTGCCTACCTGAGGCCTTATAAGAGTAAGCAGCATTTTTCTTTTGTGCCTACAGCTGTTGCACTTGTGCTTATTGTTTTATCTTTGCTTGCTGTAGCCTGGGACTTTGCTACCCTACTATTATTGCTGTGTTTTCCATTGCACTGTAGCATTGCAATGAAGAAAATATGAGATTATGTTATTACATTTAGATGCATAACGGGGTCGGGGGGGGGGGGAAGCACATTGTCTGGAAGAGTATAAACCATAGTACTTTGCTACAAAGCCAATTGACCTACTGGGTTTTGGGAAGTATTTCTCCTAACGTGTTTTCCTAATGTGTGGTATCTTCCAGAACCACTTACTTCTGAGTTTCTGGCACTTTGCAATGAGGTGTCTTATTCTAGGCCTCTGCTGGTGAGGAGGCATGGAATTTGATAGCTCCACTCTCCCTGTTTAATTTTGCCTCGATCATCACCTGGAGCACTTCTTTTCAAGAGACCTTTAAAGTCTGGTTTTTAATATTACACCATAATACTTATTTCATTGTTTCTTCTGTTGTTGTTTTTTTTTGTTTTGTTTTGTTTTGTTTGTATGTTTTGGTTATTGTTTGGTCTCTTCGAATTGAACTTCATTATTTTCTTTAAACCAGTTCGTGGAATCCCTTTGAACTCTGAACCCATTTATGTTAGTAATAAGTTTCAGTGGTAACAGCACCTGACTGTTAATAGCTCAAAGGAAACTGTATGAAAACAAGATGTCACTTCTGGAGCCATTTATAGACTAACTTGCTCACTGTAATTCCCTTCTGGACTTGCTAGAGCCAGGATTAGGTGATATAACAGATCAACTCTAGGACTTACCTGATCTCTAGCACTCATGACCTGGAAAGGGAGAAATGCTGCCAGCTTGGCTGTGGATGTTAAGTTCATTTCCCCATATTAATTGTTGAACTCAAGAGTATTGTATTTTAATAAAGAAATCTCTTCTAAATTGAGAAGGCTTTACTGGGTCAGTGGAAAGCATCTGCTTAATAGCTGCTCTGGGAAGAGGAACTCTTTAACAGGGATTTAATGTTCTTTTGGACCCTAGTGAGAGAATGATAGCTAAAGGCAGTAGTTTCCTCTGCCAGCAGTGCCTTGGGAGATGATCAGGAGTACAGTTCTCACTCTGGGATGAGCATATGGAGTTGACTCTCAGGGTTACCACCCATCCTGGAATCTTATTTTTTTTTAACTGAAATTGCTTTTTTTCTACCAGTATTTGATTTTTATTTAGCTTAATTTGCTGCAAAGTCTGGTTTAAGCAGACATTCAGAAATCATACCTTTAGATAAACTGGTCTAGCTTAATTATATGAGTCCTTGTGGCTGCAGTTTTGAAGTATTCAGTGCTATTATTTAAATTATATCATAAAATAAAATTTCTGTTAAATTTTGATGCATAGATTGGAGAACTCCTTTCTGTGTCAGTTTTAAGTGTTTCTCAGGAGTTTAGTTTAGGTTATGTTTCTATTCTCTTCCATTCCCACATACTTTGAGCTCACTATGTTAACTGTGTAACTTAATCCTTGCTGGTTTTATGTTCATTATTCTTAATTATACTATCAATGTTGGTATGAAATATTGTTCTTAATTGGCCAAAGTTCTCCTGAGAAACAACCCTTCTTTCAGAGAGAGCATAATATAGAATAATAAACAGGACTAGATATCAAGCAACAAATTCCAGAGGAAATACCCCTATTTTAAACAGGCTGAGTCATTTTGTCTGGCTTCTATTATTTTTCTTGGAGTGAAATATTTTATTTGCTTAGAATTATAACAATTATTGCTAAAGTAATTACATTAAATCCTAAAAGTATTGAAGGTAAAAGCCTCCCTTTTTATTTTTTTCTGAAGAAGGCAGTTGGAGACTATTGCTTTAAGGTTGCAGTTGTAAACATGTGAAGAACTAGGCTGTAAGGGATTTTCAGTCTTGTCCCATGTCTGACTTCTGTGCACGTAAGCAAGTTTTCTAATGTTTCTTGTGAAACTGTCTCTAGCTTTTTTTGCTCATCTTTTGAGTGTTCATTGTCCTATTTTAAGAATTAGCTAAGGACTTATGTTGCACAGGAATCAACTCTTGGGTGTTTGGTGGTGCTTTGTACTTTTTTGAGGCCTCTGATGCATTTGCCTGTAGAGCTTTACTGGGTAAGTTACGAAATTGCTAGTGGGATAACAAAGCATGTTTATCCAAGGACACCTGGAAAACAAATCATATCCAGAGGAGAAAGACACTGAGTAAAAACAAACAAGTGTCATTTTTTTGCTGATAATCTGTTATCTTAAGTACCATAGCAGAGAGAAGTTTTGAAGAGTGAACGGAACAAGTGGGGGGTAAAAGCTTCACAAGCTATTCTTTATATAATTAATTGGAAATATTATAATACTAATTTAATTTATATTATGCAAGACCTTTAAAAATCAAAGGTGCTGTAGCTGGATGGATTCATTTACACGTCACTTGCAGACCCATAGGAACATCCCAATAAAGTTTTTGGTTTAATAATTATGTTTATGAATTGTGATAAAACTCTAAACACACATACTAAAAATACTGTTATCTTAAATTAAAAAGTCAGCCAAAATTACAATGGAGTTATATGAAGAAATCTGTATTTTCATATTGTCGATTCCTTGGGAGGCATTTATAGAGAAAGCTACAGTAGTCTGAGTTTATCCTGGTCTGAGCCTTCCCAAACTGAATGAGCTGTTATCTCGTTCACAATCAGTATGGAGATTTAGCATAACAATTAAAGCAATCATTTTTTCCTTTAATAATGCAGTATTAATACTAATTCTGCAGTTAAACATAGGCAAACAGTTTGGACTTAGATTGTTTCCTAAGGTCAACAGGCTTTAGAGAAATGGAATTCGCCAACTTTTTCACTCCTAACATCAGCTGCAAAATGAAGTTTGGAAGCAACTATTTTTTTTTCCTAATGATAGGACTTGATGACAGTAGCAGCTCTCTCAAGTAGCCACTATTAAATTTGACACTTGTAATTGTCCCTGGAACTCTAAAGTCAAGTATACACTTACCTAACTGGTTAGGTGTCAAAAGCATGCAGGAAACCATGCTGTGAATATTGTACCAGTACAAGTCATTTTTTCTTTAGTGTAGCTTACCTGCATTTTAGTCTGAATTTTTTTACCCTTTGGAATGGGAGTCAGAATGAAAATACAGATTTGATCTAATTTTGAAGTCTAAACATCAGTAGATGTTCACCTGAGGTTGAGTTCACAGGTATTTATATTTAAAAAAAAAGTTCTTGGAGGGGAAAATGGGGAAAAAAATAACATTATTCTACTCCTCAGTCATGAGAGTAGTTTTAAATTGTAGGTGGCCCGCATGTGGAAAAGGAATGTGTCATATGCTACGGTTCTGTTGTCTGGTAAATTTATTGTCCAAATTCTGGTTGTTTTTAAGCTCAGTGTTCACAAGCAAATCTGTTTTTGTTATTTTTTGTAAATGTCAAGCTGGAGACAGACTACCCTTCAACTTTTGTTCCCATTATCTCTTCAAAAAGGAAAGGACAACATCTTTAAAAATACTTAAGTACCAAGTGAGTGACCCTTCTAAGCTGGAATGCTGCCCCACTAATGATGCAGAGAAGAAAAACAGCCATTTCTGGCAGAGTTTGCGAGATCTCTCATGCCAAACAAAAAAGTCTAATATGCCTGGTAAAAATAAATATCACTATGAAATTCTGGCATGGGAAGCATTTCTGACAGCCAAGGCTTAGCTCATCCTGGGGGGTAACTCAAAAAGGCCTGTGATTTTCGTTTTTCATTTCTATTCATTGAATGCTCCTTGCAAAGAAAGGTATCTAGACCATGTTGTCTATTAGACCAGGTGCTTGTGTGATAAAAGGAGTGAATGAAGCTCTGTGTGTGTGCAGGAAAATGGGCAGGTCTGTGTGGGAGTGAACTGTTGCTTCTAAAGCTGAAGCGAAGCAGTAACTCTGACAGCTGTACTGGCCAGCTCATATGGGAGAGGGACATAAATTCCTGTGTGCAGTACAGAGACTTAGCACATTCAAAACTGTCTGGAAATATTCTGTCTTTTAAAATCTACAGGGAAAAGCAAATGATGGAACAAGGGGGAAAAAAACAAAAGGAAGAATTTACGGATTCATTAAAATTGTGACGTTCTTGCAAAACAATCCTTATTTCTGCTTGTTAGACTGAGTATTTATTAGGGTTGTTGTGAGAGATCACTGAAGAATACCTCAGTTTTGAGAGCTGAAGGATTTTTGTTGAAAGAATATATGCCAGTCATTCACTGTGTAACACAAGAAGACAGCAAAGAATACTGTTTCCCTTCTGTTACATAATACTTAAGGTGTTTTCAGGAGTGAGATCTTTGTGGAGTCACTAAAAGAGAAGACAGATTACATAGTGGTTGGAGAATTTAGAAATGAGTGGATGGGATGTGGAAAGGGTGGTCTGCAAATTGCTTACTGCAGGGAAAAACATAAGCCAGAGGAGACTGAAATATCAAATTAAGATATTAATGTTTATCTGAGGAACATATTTTAAATCATCTTTTGATTTGCTAACTTGTGTCCGTTTCTAAAACAGAAAGCTAGTCACTATTCCCCATTTGAAATTGATACCATGAGGGCCACTGCAGAAGTAGTGTCTCCTATTTTACTATGTTGGCCCATGACATCTGAGGTGGGTGTTGATTGTGTGGCAGTAGATTTGAACCTTCCCACCAATGTTCTGTTACTGTGTGACAGCTGGCAGCAGAGGAGCAGTCTGACAGAATGATGTCAAACAAGGAAGTGCCTATGAAGTAAAGGTGTGTCATTGAATTCATTCGTGCAGGGGAAGAAAAAATGGCACCCACTGATACTTGCTGAATGTTTATGGAGACCAAACAGTGAATGTGAGCACAGTGAGGTGGTGGGTGGTGTGTTCCAGCAGTGGCCACAGTGACATAAAAGGCAAGCCATGATCCAGACAGCCATTCAAATTTTTATAAGTGTGGCATGCAGGCTCTTGTTCATTGCTGGTGAAAATGCATAGCAAGTGGTGTTGACCATGTTGAAAGACAGTGCTTTATAGCTGAGAATTGGCTCTATTGGTGTTATTGTGCTCTCTGTGTCTGTTGTGGTGTCTGTGTAAATAAATAGGAGGCGTTACTTTCAGAGCCACCTACATAACATGGATGATAGTAAGAAACTGTCCTTAAATTTCTGACTTTTATACATTAAAGTTTACGTGCTGTTAATGAGAGCAGAGTTCTTCCTTGAACAATGATAGAGTTTAGGTGTGGATCAGTTTCCCTCAAACTCTGTAACTGGAGTACGTTTCTGGTATTTACCAAGCATACTCAGTGTGTTTTAAGTTATGTGAAGCAGAAACTTGCATTCTCTCTGATAAACCTTTCGCTGTGAATCAAACATGTGGTTTTATGCTTACTGAAGTCCTTGATTAAGCTTCCATCAACTCTCCTGATCTAGACTGAAGAGCAAATAGACATGCAAGATGAAACCCCACAGTATCTTATTCTCTGGATATTACTCTTAGTTTAACAGTATTAAAAACATAACGTTCGAGTATGCTAAAACTGCAGTGACCTGGGCAAAAGTGTATATAACTAGAAAGGATGTTGGATGTGTACATGTAGATGTCTGGGCAGTTGATCTCAGACTTGTGGAGTGTGTGTAACTTTGGATTTTGTTCCTACCTATGCCTTTATTCAGGTCTCACTTGTGCAGGTAAGAAGTAATTAATTTGTTCCCTGATTCACACTTATCAAGAGGTAATATGAGAGGGAGAGGTGTTAAGAGGCGTCTCTGATTCAGCGACCTGATAGGAAAGCAGATGGTTGACATCTCTTATCAGGAAGACTCAAGGCTTGTGCATGCTGGCAGTACTTGCCTAACCCATCATGCCAGTGAAGCATAAGAACTGAATCATCTTCAAGAAAGAAAACACTCTTTATCTGTCTGTCTGCGTTTTTGCATGTCAATCATCTCCATAGTAGCTGGAATTCTGTAAACAAGAAATCTTTGTGAGCCAAGGGAAATATGTTTGTGTTTTTCACATCTGTTTCTATGACTTCTCGTGTCTCCCACAGGCCCAATTTAGATGCACTTTTTTTTTGAGGAGGAAAACTCATACCTCTGGATCCACGATATCTCTGATGGTTTAAGATCACCTTTCTTTTTAGCTGTGTGGTTGAGTTCTGCTACAAACTTTTTACCTGAGCATGAAAACTATTGATTACAAACCACATTATATTCCTCAAAGAAAGGCACAGGTCCTCAATTCTTTGGAGAATGCTTCTAGATGCTCACAAAAATGTATGAGCTGCAACTTGTTGCTTATCCATTTGAATGTGTTTGGAGAAAAGATATTAGGATTCTGCCTTCAAATTGAATTCATCTGCTGGTAGCTTTCAACAGATCATTTTCCTTTTATGATTTTCCTTATTCTGTTTTTTTTTTTTTTTTCCTGTGCCAGTCAAGGTATTACACTCTGCTCTTCTCAGGCTAGGCTATAGGCTATCTTTGCAATGCGGGCATTGTGCAAGGCCTGAGTAATTGCCATTTCACTGCTGGGAGGATTCCAATCAGGAGTAGAAGAGGGTGTATTTGCATTACTTTTACATAGAAGATGTAAGGGAACTGTCAAGAGAGAGCATAACCAGCTGAGAGCTTTCAGGACACCCAGGAAGAGTCAGTATCTCAAAGAAAATGTGAAGAAAGATTCGTTCTTTTTTTTTTCCTCCCTGGTTTGAGAGTCAATTTTTATTTTTTTTTTTGCTGTTATTGTCTCCCCTCCTTACCCCAGAAAATAAGTAATATGAATGAGTTTTCACATGAATCTGTACTTTGATCATTACAGTACAAAGTGACTTTTGCAGGATTCTTTGCATCTCAGCTTCTGAGTGTAAGCATTTAATGTAATCTTCCTTAGTTTTGTTATGCACCACCAAGTAGAATTAATTGTGGTCTGTGGAATGCTCACAGATTTCTTCTGAATAATTTGAAATATTACTGTTTATAAGGCAGCAAATGAACAAAAGAGAAAATGAAGTAATAACAAAGGTTAACAGAGCTTATGTGTGTTGAAAATGAAAAAAATCATGGTTACACAGTAGAAGGCAGCACATGGATTACTGTTTTCTGGAGAATGAGTGGGCTTTAACTTGAGGTACATTGTGAAGGTCAGCGCTGACAGGACTCAAATATTTCTCATCTAAGAGTACATTTGGGCTGAAAGTAGTGGTGCCACTGCTTAGAATACTTCAGGGAAGGCAACAAGGGAAAAAGTGGTAGTATAGCATAAAGTATAAATCAATGCTAAGGTTTCATTTAATGCATCTAACACAGGCTGTCACTTACAAACTAGGTCACCAGCTGTGGAAGCTGTGGGCCTCACAACTCTTTAGAAAATCAAACTGCTTCTTTTTTATGTCCAACAGTGAATTCTGAGGCCCAACAGTCTATCTGCATCTTTCTATATATGGGTAAAACCTTTTGTTTTTAGCTTAACTGGCATTCCAAGCTACTTTGGTTCAGTAGTGATGTTGAAAAGGGAACTGACGTGGATAATGTAGTGGTAGAATGATGATAGAAACTAAAAGATCTATTGGAAAATCCTTTGATCTGATAACACCAAACCTGTGGTTTTACACTGAACATGGAGCTCAGTTAGAGAATTATTTGCTTCTTTTTTTTCCTGGACTTTCTGATTAATTAAGGAAGCTCACTATTAAAGTAGAGTTTGAACAACAAAAATGCAGACTTGGTAATGATCTTTCCAGTTAGACTTTTATGAATTATATCTATTGTTGAACTAGAGGTTTGCAAGATATCACAAAAGATCACCTAGTCCAGCCTGTACTGCATCAAGGCTTAATTATATCAAGGCTAGTACTGGCAAGCTTATCAAACTTTGTTCTTAAACAATTTCAGTGGAAGATTCCGCAGTGCTTCTGGACACTCAGTTCCAGTGTCAATAAATGCTTACTTGGGATGCTGATTAGCAAAATCAGTATTTCTTGTCACAAATCAAGTTGACTCTTTCATGACTTTCTACTGGAGCCATGGAGGACAGCTGATCAACATCTCTATTATGACATTTTATGTATCAGAAAGCTCTATCTACTTGGAGTTTCTATTTTCTTGTCTAGGGTAATCTAATTCCTTCTGCTTTTTCTCATAGGCTTTGTTTTATAAACTTATTTCCTTTTTTCTCCTCATTTTTTGTTTATATTTTGGAGGTGTTCAGTCAAGACCAGACACAGGATGCCACTTGGGGCTTTATACCCTGCAAATTTAGGAACGAAACACATTTTGCTTGACACACCTCTTAATGCATTCCAGAATGAAATGCATTTTTTGGCAGTGGCATTGCACTGTTGATTCATATTGTTTGTTACACATGTAGTCCTCACATGTGTTCTTTCTGTATGTCTTCCTTGTTAGGAATTCACATTTTATATTGATGACTGTTTCATAATATTTCACATTTCTCATTACTGTTTTTTCCTTGTTTTTTTTTTTTGGGGGGGGGATGATCTGTCCAACTGTCAATGGCATTTGAGATCTGACCTCATCCTTCCTAATGCTTGCATCCCCATTGCCATTGTTTTGAGATTATCAGGTGGTGTTAGTACAGACTTTCAAGTATGAACATTTCATTGCCTAATTTGTCAGTGAGCACATGAAACAAAACAGATTAGAACAAGCCCCAAACGGTGCCAATCAAACTACTTTGGAATTGTGTTCATCAGTGGTTATTTATCACAATGGTTTTCTTCTATTAAATGCCTCCAGGCCTTTCACTAATTTTCATTTAAAATATGAATATCTGAGAATGTGTTGTGAGTCAGTGCTAAAAGCTGGACATTTTCTCAGCCTGTTGCCTTTTGCTTACCCACTGAGCTAGACAATACTTATGTAAGGGAGCCTAGTCTGACATAAATGCATTTAGCTCCTGTCAAATTAATTCATATTACCCTAAATATTGATCTCTGGAAGCCTTCGTGAACACAGTGGTTAAGCTACAATGGAAGCTTTTACGAAGAAACTTTCTTCTAGAAGGATTCTTCCAGGAAGTTTGAGATGTGTAGAAACATCTTCCCAAGAAGAGCTATTTGAATGCCTTAAAGTACTTTGAAGGGTAGAAGCAAATATGCCTATCAGATTTTTCTCTTTCTACTTCCTATTTGAGCCTTTGTGGTTTTAAAATAGTTAAAATATATTTTCTCTAACAATTCTGCGTGATTCCTTTCTTCTTCTTCCAGTGGCACAGTGTCATTGGTTCTGTTTTTTCTGACAGAGTTGATATGTTCTGAAAATGATGGTAACTGCTATTTTGTAGTAATTTCTCTCATTCAATGTTATAATTCTGGGTGAGGCAATTGTGACATGAAAAAATTATGATAACCTTCTCTCTCTTGACTTTAAAATGTCTGTTTTATTTAAGTGTATTGTCATATTTATTTTAATTACTACTTCCTTGACTTCATTACAATACTTGTTATGTATCACTTATCAGTGATCTATATGTTATTGCAAGTTATGTAATGTTCCTCACAGCTGTGGGTAAAAGCAAATACACCCCCTGTGCATGAGTTAAAATGTGTTCTGATACCTACGCAGACTTTCTAAAGCCTATTTGGCTTCAGAGATACATGTTCTAAGCATTTAGTGCAATTTTTACTAGCAGTATTTAGCAACATTTCTAATGTTCTTTCACCAGAAGTGTCCACTTTGCAGTGCATCAATCTGCTTTGCAGTTACTCTCCAAAGATCCCACATGGAATCAAAGCTGCATTCAGTTGCAGTTTTGTATAAGCAGATGGGTAACAGTGAGGTTTGGAATATAGATGTTCACCTCTCTACTACAGCTGATCTGGGGAATTGTTGTGAAAGACAGACTAATGCTGTGTGCTTTTCTAACACTTCAGCATGGGATTTCAAAATGATTTGTATATTAGAGATACAGTTACAGGGAGTTTGAACACGGAAACTATTTGCCAGAATGCAGGCACAAGTTGCAGAGGACTGGTAAACACACTTCAGTGAACACAACTGGGTAAAAACATCTGTTCCTTTAGGAAAGGACTGGAGAAATAACAAGAGAGCTTACTTGTGTTTATGACAATATTTTTCAAGAGGCTTTTGTTTCAAACTTGAAAAAACGCTTCTCTCAACTACTGAAAACTATTCCATGACCTAAGTATGTAATTATCAGGAAGTTCTGGGCCCCGTGTCTGTGCTTTATCATGTGCAGTACTTCTAGTTTTTAAATGTCTCATAAGCTTCTGTGAGCCTGAGGTCAGCAGGGCTTCTCTGATTTATACCACCTGAACATCCAGCCTCAGTAGAGACTACAGAGACTACAGCTTCATCTGAATTTTGGCTTGTGTTACCCTGTATTTTTGGGGGGATGCAATAGCATAGAAGTCTGGCATGCTGGCCACTCAACCTGTGGAGTTGCCCTGCAGAGTGGTGTTAACATTTCATCACCTGTAACTTTGCCCTTCTGTACTCTGATCTCCCACTTCAATAATCTTGGAGCTGTTTTTCTTAAATTAAGTGCTTACTCTTGTAGTGGCTCAATGTGTCAGTTTCCAAGTCAGTGTTAGTATAGAGAGGCTTTTAAATCCAGTTGTTCCTTCTTGGCTACCTTTTTCAGTTGCTACTCTTGGGCGACTTTGTTCACTTTATCTATCAAATGTGCAGGATGCAGCTCCGTAGTGGAGGTACTATCATGCTCACATTATGTAGGGTGGGCCTGTTCCTGTCTTGAACTAGCAACTCAGCATATTAAAAAAAGAGAGACTTCCACTCTGACCTGCTTTCTGATTTGGTGCTGTATATTATAAATTTATGCTTGGTTTGCTTCTTATGGTGTTCCTGTTCTTGGGAGTTCTTGCCACCAAAGCTGTTTTGGATTAGAATTATTTTTTTCTTTAGATTGAGCTCAATTCATCAAGAACCAGCCCTTACTTTAATTTTCTGTTGACATTTAAAAAAAATAACCTTTGTCTTCACTGTTTTACACTTAATTAATAGGAATGGCAGAAATGTCTCCATCACATGCTGTGCTGTTGACTTGCTCTTGTGATCCTTTAAAGGAGAGGAATAATTGCAGTTTCCTCTGGCTTCATCTTTGTGAAGGCTTTAAATGAGACTGTTCCTAACACTGCCCCTTTGGTGTCAATGTGACAAAGTTCCCATCTTCCCCTGTGGTCCAGAGTTTGGAGTATCTGAATCAGCCATCCATCCAAATTAACACTTTGAAAGCAACTGAGATTAATTACTTAACAAAGGTTTCTTGCATTGCCAACTCTACGTATTAAAATGTCAATTCTTACCACAGAGGATCATAAAACTGCCTTCAACATCTACTGAGAGCTTGCCTGCTTCTAACTGCAACGCAGAGCCCAGGAGGTACGTGTGCAATTGTCTAAGTGTTAATTTCTACTCCCGTAGGCTCTGACCCGAGTCCTTGGGGGGTGGGGTGTAGCAGGGGTTTCCTACATCAGCAGCTGGCCCCAGACGGCGCAGCTATGAAGGAAATGCAGTGAACGGCAGGTAAAATCACTCTCGGAGATAACAGCATGTGCATGAGACTAGGGAACGAGATGCTCGAAGGCTCCCAGCTTCGGAGGGGCGCGTGGCAAAAGAGGCTGGGGACAGGTAGCGAGAGCTCTGCCTTCGGTGCGGTAGCACAGGTCGTGCTAGCGGCGGGCAGCCCGCAGCGATGCTCCTGGGCGGCGCTACCGGGAGCGGGACCCACCGGAGGGGTCGGGTACGGGGCTCCCGCTGCGGTGCCGGCCCCGGGGGCGGCGAAGGGCGGGGATCCCGCAGCGCGGCCGCCGCCCGTGCCGCGCGGAAAGTTTGTAAAGTGCCTGGGCGCTGGGGGGAGCGGGGCGGGGGCCGCCCCGGCGGGGCTCCTCCTCCGGGGCCGGGCCTGGGCCGGGGCCGGGCGGAGCGGGGAGCGAGCCCCCAACCCCGGAGCTGCTGCGGCTGCGGAGGGAGCGAGCGAGAGAGCGGGCGGCGGCGAGCAGGCGGGCGGCGGTGCGCGGGACCGGGGCGCAGCGCGCGGGAGCAGCCCGGGACGAGGTTGCGGGCGGTCCGGGCGCGGGGCCGGGGCGCTGCCACCATGAGGCGGCGCGGCGGGGGCTGCCTCTCGCCCGCTCCTCCGCGGCTCCTACTGCTGCTGCTGGGAGCGCTGCTCCGCGCCAGAGGTAAGCGGCTGCCGCGGCGCCCCCTGCCCCACGGGGCCCGGCCGTATCTGGGCGCGGGGAGCCTCGCCCGCGCGGGAGCGCCCCGCGCCGCTCACCTGCCCGCGTCCCGCAGCCCTGCCCGGCGCCGCGCTTTGTCCCTGTCCCGTTCCGCCGCCGGACGCGAGACCGCTCGCCTTTCCCTGCCCCGCGGGAAGCCGGCGGGGGTCTCGGGGGGCAGCGCTGCCCCGGCCGGGCGGAGCCGGGGGGTACCGCCGCCCACGCGGCCGCCGCTCTCCGCGGAAGTTCGGCGGCGGCGGGCGCGGGCTTTGTTCCCGCGGGGCGAGCGGCGCGCCGGGCCGGGGCGGGCGCACAGGTTGCCTCGGAGGCTGCCGTGCCCGGCGTGTCGGGACAGCCGCCGCTCCGCAGCAGGAATGCGGCCGCGCACCCGCCGCGCCGGGCCCCTTAAAGGCGCAGCCCGGCTCCGCGGCGTCGCCCCGGGCTACCTGCCTCGGCGGGCGCCGGGAGCGCTCCCGCTGCGCTCGGCGCGGCGCGACCGGGGCTGGAGCGCACCAAAAATAGCGTCAGCGGGGCCGGAGGAGGGATCGGCCGCGGTCCTAGCGAGTGGGGCAGCAGTTCCGTGAAGTCCCGTCGGTGAAAACTAATCTTTGTGGTTTCCCTACGAACTGGAAAGCAATTGCTTCCTCTTGCGCGCTGTAGTTTTATTTTACAAGTGCTCCCGGTGGAGAAAGCACCTAAACGCTTCTTAGAATTGTTATAAAGAGTTGGGAGGCTTTGGGGGGAGGGGAACTGTGTACCTCACTTTCCTCCCCTCACTCCTCCGGCAGCTGCTGTATAATTTCACCCATCCTTTTCCTCCTATGCTTCTCTGAAATTACAGGAAGCGTTTGCAGTAGTGCCGCTGACCTCCATCATTCTACAAGTATTGCCTCTGGGGCACAATCACATGGGGTTTGGCTTTCAAGTAATACTATTTCTCTTCCAACAAGAGACCTAATTGCAGGCAGTTTTGATGAAGGTGCGAAACCAGCTTGGAGAGGCTGAGTGCAGTCCTGTGTATTAGCAAACCTGCTTTTGGGAGACAAGAGGTGCTCTTAAGTTCGTAAGTGCCGCACAGATACTTAACTGCAGTCTGGAGTGAGAAGGATCTGAAGTACTGGTCTTTGCATGGATGCAGATCTGGATGTGTTTTATTTTGGCTGTTACCCAGGTGCTCCTAGTTAATGTGTCTGGGCTGTTAACAGCCATGTGGGGGATGTCTGTTTGTGAAGTGCAGGTTTGCTTGTAGGTGGTTGTGTCTTGATGTCTTTGGGACACTTTTTATGGCACTTTGTCTCCCTTTAAAGTAGTAAGTTAGTCCCATCTCTGCTCTTTTCCGTATCCTCTTGTCAAGTGAATGTGCATTTAAGGTTGGATGTGCCAACTTCTTTCCAGAAGTGAACATCTTTTTCCATTCCGGGAAGAAATCTTTTGCAGTAAGGGCACAATTCCTGAACACTGTTTTTTCCTTTGAAGGAAGGAAAAAGATAAGGAGCTGTCAGAATGGAGGTAGCAGAAAAGATGCAGGGCTTGTGGCAAGTTGCTGCTTCTAGTTCCCACCTGATACCATCTGCAGAGGTTTATTTCCATCGTTTCATTGAAGTGCCTCTGAGGTTGTTGTACAGCTTAACTGTCATAAAGCACCCGCAGCCACAGAATTCACAATGCCAAACAGGTAAATTACAAGAAATGTTAAAAGCACTTGACCATTTTCTGCTGTACCTCAGTGCAGGAGCAGGTAGTGCAAACAAATCTGCAAGACTGAGCTTTGACCGTCTGTTAGTGGAGAAGTCTGTGCCAGAACAAAAAGCAGGTCTGCAAGTATTGTGAGCTCTTGGAAAAGTGTCTCATGGGTAAAAATGGGCATAGAGGGAGAGAGTTAATGGCGTACTTTGTTGGTGCATCATTATGAAGGAGGGCTTGAAGGTATGATGGTGTGATGCTCTGCGTGAGCAGAAGTGCAAAATGTCACAGAGCCTGTCTTGGTTCAGCTTCTGGAGCTCTGCCAGGAGAATAATACGAGAATAATTCACCCCTCTAAACATCTTGAGTACACATTTGAGTCACAGACTGGAATGTGTTGCCTCTGTAGAAGTATAGTTTGCATGGGAGTTAAGATCTCCTCTACCTGTGCTTGGCATCACTACTGATTCTGCAGCTCTGAGCCAAAAGCACAATGCTTGTATTCCTTGTGTCACTTTAGAACTGGTAAGAACTCTGTTTCCTGGTGATTCTGAGAGTGCTTGAGTTTGCTGATGATCAGATCGGATGATATTCGCAACTCACGATGATCATGAAATTTATCTTGACTATTTTGTCAAAATGTTGCGATAATCGGCACCAAGTAAGTTCCCCTACCTTTAAAATGATAAGTGAGAAAGGTGCTGCAAGGGACTGAAAAGTGTTGGGTTTTTCTATGTTCTTTCTTTTTGTTGTTTTTAAACGATTCCACATCAACTAAAACAAGGTAGCAATGGTGAAAAAGCATAGGGCACAATCCTTCCTATGAAGTTAACGTTATCATTTCATTTATTTAATGTAGATAAAGTCATTCTTTTATGTTCTTGTTCAAATGGTTTTAGTTCTGTACTTTAGCACTGCTTTTTGCAAGAGAGAATCACTCCCTACATCCTGATATGTAGGTATATGCAGGAACCAAAGTAATAGGCTCTTATTTACATAAAATGCTTGTGTATCCAGGGTGTCTTGTGAACTTTGAAGAGGGATGTTCTGTTCTTGTGGGACACAAAATTTCAGAAAACTTGGAGATGTTCCTCTACAATGTATTCACTAAAGTTGCAAAATAAAATATAGTTGTATATAAAGATTATTCAGTTGTTTGTAGTTCAAACCTGAAATCAGTACTTGATGTGTGTTTACTAAGAAAAGAAGTACAAGTGATTATACTTTAATTTTTAAAAGCCCCGTGATTCTGGTGATCTAACATTAAAAAATAATTTAAAAATCAGTTCTATGAAAATGATTTGCTGTTTGATGGTTCTTTTCAATTTTCCTGTGCTTTGTGAAATAGGCAAATATTGTTCTTGTTTTGTAAATGTGGGAAATGAAGTGGAAATGGTCTTGCCCAAGGCCAACTCCATTTGCCCTAGAATGCAACTTACTATTGAACATAAAAGAATATATGCTTCATAACACTTATAAAAGCTGATAAAGAGATGTTATCTTGAAAACCAGTCAAGGTTTTAAAAATACATTAAATAAGTGCATGTCCTCAACCTTACATGAATTCCTGTGCTACCTGTGATTTTGTCTGTTTCTCATTTTTAATGACTATATTTCTTTTGCTGATGACCAAAACATTTCTTGACTCTCCATCAGAAAACGTGAATGACAAGTTAAGTGTTGTCAAAAGATGCATACCCTAAAAGTGTGCAGTTAATTTATTTAGTTCTTTTTTATTTCCAGCGTACTTATTTGTTTCACGTGAGTTAAGCTGACCATCATCCTTTAAGGATGTCTGGCTTCACCTGATCTAACATCCCGAGATGGAGCTCTGGCATGCAGCAAGCCCGCTCCATTAACTGGCATACCTTGCTTACTAGTTGTCTGTATTTCACACAGATCATGGTAGAGAACGCTAATTGTAATTGTCATCCATTAACCTAATGAGCTCTTGCTTTTGCATCTGTAGTGCCCATGGTTCTTTGACATGGCTGTTATGTCAGGCAGTACTCTTTTATGGGGTTTTGTTGTCTATGCTGTGTGAACACTGGGCACTGTAATGCTTCTTGAATCTTTCCGTACTGTCTTCCCTTGTAGATTTCCATCTCCTTGTACTAAAGATAAAAACAGTAACTATGGATCCAGGGACTTGTAAACCAAAGACTTGTGGTTATTCTTTCTGTGTATCTGGTTGCTCTGAGACTGTTACCTTGGGAGTATTTGGCTGCTGTCCTCCTGTGGGTGAGTTTATGTTCAGGTTTTTCAGCTTTCCAGTCGCTTTTTTTTTTTGCCTCTGCCTGTTAAGTGTTGAAGTATTCCATCTTGTGTACTTAGTCTGAGAGACTCTCGAGCTGCAGGCAGTGTTGCTGTGAGGAGCAGAACTCCCTCAACTGCTGTGAGCCCAGAAAAAAGGACGCCCACTATGCTAAGGCAGGAAAATAAGCTTTCCTGGGAGTTTCTACAACTGAATGTTGTTGACTTTTTGCCTTACTGAACTGTGGAAGCAGAAAACTGACCAAAATTCTTCTTATCGAAGAAATGAAAAGATTGAGTAGGATTGGGCAGTGACAAGCTTGATTCTGATGCTGTGAGATACATTTAAGGATCCTGCTAGAGGCATGTTTGCACAAATTTGGACTGTGGAAAGTAATAACAGAAGCTTCTGTTTTACATGAGGCTCTTCTGAGGTCATTAGATTTTTCTGCATGTAACCACCAGTCAGCAGGTCCATCAACATTTAAGATTAACGGATAATATTGTACATGTACTAAAAGTTCATACTGCAAACTGTAGTTTTGCTGAAAAATCTATGACCAGAGACAGTGTAGGCTCTTGTTTCTCGAGCTGTTATACATCGACAGCAACTTCCTGAAGTCATGATGATACTCAGATTCATGTGGCATCTGCTACTCCCTCTGAATGGGTTAAGATGGGAGTGGAACTCACCTCCCTGTAGCATGGTGATGAGCATGTTTAAAGACTTGTTGTCCAGCAAAGCATCTAGCAGAGCTTCCAACACTTGTCTGAAAATAGATCCTGTGTGTTGTAGTGCCTGGCTCCGTGTTCTGTAGTGTCCCAGTGAAGTTCTGTCCCCGCAGTGACATTGGCCAGCAATGGGATGAGGACTTTGGGTGGAGGAGCCCCCTCTCCTGGCTGTCGGCGTGGTGACTTCCTCCATGTGCCTGGCAGGGCATAGTCTTCTGCGTCTCTTTGTTAGAGCCTGACAGCCCCTCCCGCCTGCTGGAGCTTTCTGTTTCTATTGCATAGCAGCAGTTCTTTAATCAGAAATCTTGTTAGTATTCAGGGATAATTGATCCGACTCTCTGGTAGGAGGTGGGGACCCAGCCTTGCATCCTTCTCCTGTTTGCCACCCCTAGTTTGACCCCTGTTGTCTCTTTGTTTTCTCCTGTTAAGTTTGTGCCAGTGATGTGTGTGTGTGCTGTTTTTCCAAGCAGCCTGAAGTTGGCTGTAACCAAGAGCAGCAGTTAAATAGAGCCTGATTTCCCCGCTTCCTGGCGGTTAGTTGTTCAGCTCCATTTTCTTGTCTTCTGTGTTTTTGATTTGCAGAGAAGGAACTTTCTTGGTGCCCCTGGGCATCTCTTAAACCCATTAGAACAAACTCCATTATTTCCCTGTACTTAGAAATCCTCCTCCTTTAGTCCCAGCATCTATCAAAATAATGTATCCTCTGTAAGGCCCTCTGGAAAATGTTTAATGGGATCTTTTCAACCTCAAGGACGGTTCCATTTTGGAAGGGGGAGGGGGTATGTGGCTAATGGAAGACCCGACTGTGACTCGTAGTCCGCCTGAACTTGGCCTGTGACAGCTCTCCCTGCACCTCCAAGCTGAGGGAGTGCTGAACGGAGCGGATCCAACACTGGGATCAAAGCTGGAAACAAAAGGCTTTGGGAGAAAAATTTCCCGTCTGGCCAAGAGGCAGCCACACAAAGGTGGTGCATAATTTATCATTCGAGGTTTATTTCTTCTGTACTTCTTCTGGAGAGGGAAGAAAAAAGAAATGACTCTCCTGCTGTTTCGAAGGGGATAAGTGATGGCTTTGGGACTTGAGGCGGGAAGTGACTAGAGGTACCACGGAAAAGCCTTTTCAGTACAGTCTATACCCAGCTCCTCTCTTCGTAGACAATGTCAGGCATTCTTTCTTTTTTTTCCTTTTTTTTTTCCTTTTTTTCTTTTCAGGGAGCTATACTTGCCTTTGGAATTTTCAAAGAGTGAGTACTTCTAACTTCCCTAGTCATTCCCAAATCCCAGTGCATGGAGTGGAGCTGGTCTTGGCAATATCAAGTTGTTTGCATTTCTGAGGTATTTGTCTTACCTTAAGGATTGGTGTAAGAGCTGCGGCTCTGTTACATGGAGGAAGAGGCTACATTTGCCTGAAGGGTTTGTAGTCTAAATTAGACATCTGATAAGGATCAGGGATGTGATAATTCTAGTGGGATAGATAAGGTACAATATTAAAATAGCATAGCTTTCTAATTAAATTTCCTTCAGCTTTGGTTTAATGGGAAAAGCTTCTGAAAGTTTTTCATTCCAATCGCTTCTTAGAACTAGGATAGAGTATTTTGGGGAGTAGGAGTTGGCAAAGAAGACTAACGAAAGCCAGTAAATGGGGAAATAAGGATGAGGAAGGAGATGTAAGACTAGGGTAAACCATGAGAAGAAGGGAAGGGGATATAGGAGTAGAGATACCAACAGAAGCAAAGATAGGCATTTTGAAATGAGAGCCAAAGACTTGATCTGGCACAGGAACAGAAGAGCCATGTCAGGAGATCCAAGCGGAATAATTATATGAAATCTGATGGCAGCAAAGGTTGTTAATTAGGTAGTACAAAACAGAAGTTTTAACAGTGAACAAGAGTGCTGAACAGAATTTAATTGCTGAAGCAGGGAAAGAATTATTTTAGTAATGCTTTAAAAGGGGATGTGAAAATTGTTAGGTACCCTCTACAGTAGAGTTCCTGTCCTAGTGGGATGATCTAATGAAGTATCAGGAACTTAGTAATGAGGGCAAGAGGTAGGAAAGGAGTCACATGCTGGGACAGTGCTGAGATGGTAAGCCCATGAGATAAAGGTGGTGATGGAACTGTCTGCAGCGCTCGGATGTGGGACAAATGAGGCTTGGGAATGTGTACAGCCAGAAGGGTTTTTGAGTGGGATGCCTGGGAGGATATTTGAAGAGCAGTCCTGTCTGGAAAAGTGTTATGAAATGGGAGAGTGGAGTTGAGAAGCAGTCAGGAAACTGGAGATGATTGCCTGGCGAAAGGCATAAGGTGAGATTAGGAGATTACTTTAGGTTTGGAAAGAAGTCTGGGTACGGACAAGCAACAGGGCTAGTGACAGAAAATAACACCTTTTCTGCACGAGGAGGCTACCTCTCTTCCAGTAAGAATTGCTCTGTGAAGAAATGACTCACTAGAGAGAACTGTTACAACATAGACATGTGATGTTCCCAGCCTCCTTCTCTGAAAGGATCAGAAGCATTGTGTGACTGTGCAGGAAGGTTAGAGGGAAACATGTGCTCTGCTCCTTCAGCCTGTATCTCCAGCTCTGTCAGTTTGTTTGATTTGGTGACAGCTGGTAGTGCTGGGGAGAGGTTCTTGCCTGAGGTGCAGCCATTCCCTCCAGTAGAACATGTCTCATGGGATCTAAGATTAGAATAAACTAAAGACACACCTTTTTTTTTTTTTTTCTTTGTGCTCCCACCCAATTTTAGTTCTAGTTTTTCAGAACTGTTGAATAATCAAATCCTTTCTTTGCAATTCTGAGAGCAGGGGAAGAAAATAGGAAGTCTAGGGATTATTGTTTGCTGTTTCTGTCCTAAGCTTCTGAGTATAACATAGGAAGTGTTGTTTTTTTTTCCTACAACCTCAGATATATTTTTTTTCTCACTGATTTTTGATCCTGTTACTCTTGAATAGCCTGAGGTGTTTCTTACAGCTTGAAGATAGGCCCCAAATTTGTGCTGCCTTTAGAAAAGGGCCTTGATCAGCATAATGCCTATTAGGATGAGGAAAAACGTAATGGATCTGGCTGGGAGAGAAGACTAGTCTTTGTGGTATGGGAAAAGGAAACAGATGGAAGGTTGCCATTGTGGATGTTCAACAGTGAAGAAACATGAAATGATGCTCACAGACACAGAGGAATGCTAGTGGTCCTGCATTTTTGTCACAGATCCCTGAACAGAAGTAGTCAGTGTTTATTAGTGTGATGTGGGAGTGGAAAGGCAGGAGACTGGGTTGAGTCTCTTGAAGAGGGTGTTGGTAGTTGCCCTGCAAAAAGGTGTAGGTTTATTGCAGTTTGAACTGACAGTAGTATTCATGTGGTGTTACACTGGCAAAAAAACTTCTTTCTTGGGCACTGATGTGGAAACAAGGAAGGACTGAGTTGGTCTGGTTGGTGAGGCTACTACCTTTCACTGCTTTTACCAAGCTTTCAGAAATACTGCCCGTGGGTCCCACTTCTTTCCTGTATTTGGTCAGTGAACAACAGCTGCAAGCCAGTGTTGACTCACAACCAGCTGATTCACTGCAGGTTAAGATGTCTCTACCAAGGGGAGGGTGGTAACCTCATCTGCTGTCCCAATTTGAACAGTCATTGACCATGAATCAACACCCTGTGTAGGCTTTTGTTCACTGCATTTTAGTGTAGGAAGAATTCAGACCTGCAGTCAGCACTACCTTAAACAGTACCTTAAACAGCTGAAGGTTTTTAGGCTTTTTTTTTTTTTTTTTCCCTTAGGTCCAGAATATATTTTTTTTAATCTGTGGAGCAGGTGGATGCTCTGCCTGTGCCTCAGCTCCTCTGGAAGGGCAGTTTTGCAGTTTGTGCATCTTTATGAGATTTGTTGGTTGTTCCGTTGGAGAAGCAAAGTCTTGAGGAATACTTAGTTTCTCCCTCCAGAGCCAGATGATGAGCTTCTGAAAAATGACCCACGACCACTTTCGGTGCTGCAGGTGTTTTTGAGCAAACTGGCAAGGAAGAGGAGTGGCTTGTACTTGGCTACTTTTAACACTTACAAGAAAGACACTGTTTAGCTTAATTAGGCACACAGGGCCAAATCTAATGTGCTTAAAGTATGGAACTAATGGGAGTTGTGGGTTGAATTAAACCTATGTACAGTCCGTCATTTGTGGGATGAAAGTAAACAGTACTCAGAGAGAAGCCTTCAAGTGAGGAAGGGGGTGAGGCAGAGATGACATCTTCAGTGTGTACACCTTGACTTACTCGCTCAGGCAAAACAGCCTCTGAGCTCAGGCTTCCAATTAAGTGACTGGGACAGCTGCCAAAGCACCTAAATTTGCTAGCTAATGTACTGCAGTGCATTGGTCCTGCAGGTTAATCTCAGGAAGACATGATGTGTTATCTGGGTTGTTTTGGTCTTTTTCTTGAACAGTGTTGTAACAACATGCTTTTCATCCTGTATTTCAAGGTCTTAAAATAAATGTGACTGGGATGCTAAAACTGTTAAAGTGTTGTGAGGAAAGAGGGCCATCAGAATTGTGCTGCAGAAGACCAGATATGGCTCGGGAGCCAGCTTTTCTCACCTTGCAGTCTGAATACCAAAATATTCAAGGTATATACTGTTGGGCACTGTTCCCTTTAGAGTAAATAGAATGGGGAGAGGGCCACAGGAGGGAAAGGACTGTAACTGTGAAGATTTTTTTTTTGTAGGATAGGGCTGGGCTGAGCTGGGCATGCAGCAAGGTCTGGCACTATCCAGCCTAAGGGGCCACTGCATGCAGAAGCTCTGTGCCATTGTGGTGATACTGGTTACCTGGTGGCCCTAGCAAGTAAAGACTCACTTGAACTACTTAAATGATGAGATCTGTAGATACAGTACATGGATTTTCCTGCTATACTGTTTGGTAGCAAATTAAACTCATTCTACAAGAATGAGCTCCATAACTGTGTATGTTGTAACTCTGTAAACAAATGGAAGTTAATTTCTTGATTTTCAGATCTGCAAAGACCTGGAAGAATTACATTTATGAAATATGTATAGTGGTGGCTATGGAGTAGAACTGGGAGGATTTCCATTGTTGATGTTTCCATAAAAAAACTTGGTTTTGCACCTCAGCCAAACAGCAAAAAGCACCGCCTACTAAAAGTACAAGAAACCATAGACTGAAACCAAAGGAAAATGCTGTCCATTCCTATGAAAACTTTGTGTCTGGGGTTTGGCACTCCTTTTGAGGCTAATGAAGCAATAACTTAATCCAAAATCATTCTGCTTGAGAAACTAATCCGAATCTAAACCAGAATGCAGGTTTCTGTAACAAACAAAAAATGTACAAACCTAGAAGCCAGCTAGGTTTAGTTACTATACTGGCAGATAGTAATAACTGAAATGTGCAAAACTAAGTTGAGCTTTTATCACATACATGAGTATGAAAGTTGCACTGGCATGTGCAACTTTGAGTTGGATACAAGGATAACTCTGTAAGTAAAACTGTAAATGTCTGGGAAAGAGAAGTGAAAGGAAACAGGGAGAAGGCAATCTTCAAATCTTAATGACTAAAATATAGAAGAAGATTAGAGAAAACAAGAAAACACTTTACCTTTCCAGAAATGAAACCATTCCTTGGAATGTTTTCATGTCTGTCATTGGACTCCGTGTAACGTTGCCTTCTCTCTTGAAACCTTTGTGGAGGCAAATGCTTCACATGTTGAATCTGATTCTGGGAGAAACTCAGATGCACTGTCTCTTACATGTGGGTAACACTTGTAGAGCTTGTTTTGCCAATGACAGTGTCTTTGAATTGACTGGTGGGATGTGGAACAAGTTCTGATGCAACACGAGAATCTTTGTAAGTGCAGATTTTGATGAGAACTCCTCTAAAATCTCTAGCAGTTTTGTTCTCTTGTTGCTAATCTGAGTTGGCTTCTTGCTTTCTGTAGTCCTTTGTTATGTGGTTGATGTTTGAAAATGAAGTGTCTTCCATCAGGTTAAGAAATTTCATTTATCCCTGGAGGCCTGCACTACTGGCTTTTCTAGTAGGAAATAAGCAATGTTTCCAACTGTCCCTAATTATCACCCACTGTCTTCCTGCAGATCCAAGTCTAGAGGCACTAGAAGAAGTTACTTATGAAGTATGAACTGTGTTTTTGCTGCACTTAAATGATAGGTTGGACAGTGACATGCTTGAAGCATATGCAGTGGCTTGCTTCAGGTGGCACTGTAAGTCACTTGCAGTTACATTTCTAAGGCTACATTGCTGATTTGGTGTCAGGTTGAGTACATTCTAACTTTATAGAAAACACTGCCTTCAAAATAGTTTGAGAGTAATACAAAGCCCATATTTTAGGAAATCAAAATAAGTATTTTTTTCCTGCTGCCTTTTGCTTTCAGTAAACCTGATACCTCTCTTGGTGAAGGAGGAAAAATTGTGTTGGGGTGCTAGGATGTTGTCATTGCTAAGGATTGTTATCTGCCTGGAATATGTGCAACTTGGCCTATAGCTACACGTCTTCCTGCTGTGGTTTCACGTTACACCTAACCTAGCATAACTGTGGGTTACCCCACAAAAGCAATCTCACTTTTATTGTCCATTTGATAGGTTTGCGTGTGTGTATCTGCTGGATCTGCTTATTGATTTGTCAACAGGTAATGTGCCAAACAGTGAAACCAGTGATACCACAGATTGTATGTTACTGGCAAGTATGGACTTCACTGAGGGAGACAAGGCTGATCTATTTTCTTTTTCATTTGGAAGTGGTTTGCTGCTACTTCTCTTTGCCTTAAATGAAGTTTGGAAGGACTAGCCCTGGGAACAACAGGAGGTGAGAATTCAGGCCCATCATTCACTTTCTGTGGCCTATTTAAAAGCTTAGGCCTCTTTATTACCTATGTAATGATTTAATGCTGTATTAGTGTCAAGATGTAATGAAAGATCAACTCATAGATGTCAGCACTGGTGTAGTGAAGAATTGGGTTTTGACCCCATAGTTGCAGAATCTGTATTCATATTTTGGTCTTTCCACCCCTCCGCTGATGTGGTCATGTTGTGGTTTGATGAGTCTGGCCTGGACATGCATGTGCAAGGAGGCAATACTGCCTTTCTCCTGAGGTGATGTAGAAATGGCAGTGATGACTGTAAGTGTCTGGTTGGTGAAGGGAATACAGAGATAACTATTTGGAAACAAAAGCTGCCTAAACAGCAATTTCTCTTCTCCCTGAATGAATGTGTGGCAGGCTGAAGGGGAAGATCTGCGTGGGCTGGATCTCACACATGAGTTGTCAATTGGATCACGTAAAGATCCACTCTGATGGAAATCAGAGCTTTGCATTGTTATATGCAGCGTGTGCTTATAATTAAAGGCAGTCCTTTCTCTGAAGAGTTCTTAATTTTTGAATGTAATAAATTGACAGATGTATCAAATAACAAAGAAAAGCTCAGTGAAAACTGAATAACGTGGTTCAGTATTTTTCCCTTTAGTCTGTATATTGATACTTCTTGTTTCTAGTCTTCTCTACTCTTGGACTATATTTCCATTATAACTGTGTTTCTCCTGTTCTTTTTTACTCCTTTGACATGCTGCATACTACGTTATCACTATTGAATGAACGAGTCTTTGGTATGTGTGAGGTCTGATCCAGGAAGAATGAAAATTATTTTCAGATGTAATGACCTTCTAAAAGGATCTAGCTGCTGTCTGTGTCCTAGGTAGCATGTGTTCCTGTTTTCTGCCAGTGTGTTCAAAACATGACTGACATTAGCCTAATGAGGGGAATCATACCTGAACTAGCTTCCAAAAATCTTTTCATCTTCTCAGACTCTTCAAGTCTTTTTACTGTCCTGACTTGTAACTGTTAAGAGTGGATTGCAAATGGATATTTAACCATGTATCCACAAAGGTAAAGAAATACAAGAACAGAAGCATAACTTGGACTTGGTTAGGAACCCAAGTGTTACACCATGGATTCCTGACTTGGAATAGTTTAGCTGCAGCCAATGCCAAATAATAATTATTAAATGGTCCTTTTGCTGCTTTGTAGCAGGAGGCTAAATTGCTGGGTAGAATTCTGATGATACATAGTTGGCCTTGGTGGCCATATTCCCAGTAGCTTAAATGTTGTTTCCAATAAGCTCTATCATCTGGACAGAATTTGACTTGAGAGCACTCTCTTTGCGGACAATGGTTTAATGGCTCACTGTGATGGTTAGACCAAGTGTGCTAATGATTAGGACTTAACTTCTTTTTCTTTCCTCTAAGGATATGGTTGACAACTTGATTTTTGTAGGCAATGGTATTTCTTCTTGTAAGCATAAAGAACTCAACCATAGTAACTGGTTGCTTAAGAGCTTCTTTTTTTCTGCAGACTGAAATCAGTGACTTTTTCCCTGAAAAGACAGTTAATGTTTTTAAACATTTACAATGCTCAAGTGTAGGATGATCTAATTCATCATATTCATTCCTTTTCATAAGGATTTTCAGCACAGCAGCATGCAAAGCTTACTTCTAAATGCACAAACACTCGGTAAACAGACTGTAAGAGGAAAATAACTCCTGAGACACTGCAATAAACATGTCTGTAAAGTCATAAGCAGGAAATGGCCCCCGCTCTCCTGTCAGTTTGGCTCTGGTGCTGTGGTCCCATGAGTAGTGAAGAAGAGGGAGAAATCGAACTGGATGGGGTGAGGAGGAATTGGAAGAGCCTTCCCATTTTCCCCTGCTCATCCTGCACTGAACCATAGTTTCTCTGATCTATTTTTTATCAAGCTGTATAAAGAGATGTGCCAGTTCATTGAGGGACACAGGCCAGAGTGCTGGCAGCTCTTTAAGCTACCACTACTGATGAATATGAAACCACAATCTCTTTATTTTATTTATTAAAAAAGTTTATTTCTCATTCAGTTTGTTTTAGGAGTACCTACAAGCTGTTTTATTGCTTGAGTATAGTCAAATCAAGAGTGCTTTCTGTCCTTTGCTTATCGCACACAAACGGGGTTTGTTTTGGGAGGATATCTGGCAAAGAAATCAAGAAACTAGGTTATAGCATGAAGGGCAGAAGATTATATCTTCCCCATGGAAAACAGTCATGCTCTGTTGAGGACTTAGTACCTAAATCATCCAGTCTGTATTTCAGTTTGCCAAATGTTTCTGCAGTTTTAAGGAGGGACATGGGGATGACTGCCAGAGTGCTGTGTCAGTTGGTAATTCCACACTGTTTGATAGCATACAAAAAAAAAAAAAATGGAAGGAGAGCGAACCTCTTAGCATTCTTCTCAGAATCTGAAATTGAACACATTCAACTTCAGGATAAAGGACCAGTAAATTGGAAAGCTTTCTGAGCTTAGCTTCTGTCCCAGGCTGAGGTGTATGCTATCATGACCTTCATGCTGTGTAGTTTAGTGGTATACTGTGGCTGGGACACGATAGATATGCTCTTGACTCATCAAGACTTGTTGGCTGAAGGTCCAATTGTGCTAGATGTTCTTACTTAGAGAAAGATTTGCAGGATTAAATATTGTTTTCTCAAAGGGACTTGGAATGTGAATGTGTGGTACCAGAAATACTTAGCAAATTCAATCAAGTTATCAGCCACACACAGGCCTTTTGGCTCCCACCACAGAAATCATCATTTTTGTGACTGAAAAAAAAAATCACTTAACTGCATAAGCATTAAAATAGATTACTACATAATTCTTTCAGTTAGGAAAGGCAGGAAAGTTGTCTGTGTCCAGCTGGAAAAAAGGAAAACAGGAACTTCTCAAGGCAGTTTGTAATTACTGGAGATAAAGTTTGGCTACAAATGGAAGGAGCTAGGACAGTTGCCCTGTGTTCTGCAGCATCTCTGCTGCCATCCAGCCATTTAAGGTAGCAGTTATAACGCTGAGAGGCTTGGGTCGTTCTTTGATCAAAGAAAGTATGCTATACTTGGCTGGATAACGTCACTTCTTGCAGTGACCACAAATTGCCTCAAAAGCTTGATTCAACTTGACTTGTCTTCCAAAAATACAGTGGAATGAGAGAAGGAAAATGGCTCTCAAGTCATTACAGTAATGCATCTGTAAGAACAGAAAATGACACAGTTTCTTGTTGTGGTTTTTGGCCCTGAGATGATGATTCTAGTGTAAGGCAGTATGCTTGCATGTAAGGTGAACTTTGTCTCTGTTGACAGAAGAGGTTATAAGTTTTCTTGGTCTATTTAAAAAAAAAAAAAAAAAAAGCCAAAAGTTCTTTTTCCAGGGCTGAATGTATCTACTGAAATGAACTGAGGAATTTCTTTTCTAATTTTTTTATTTTTATTTTTTATTTTGATGTGCATTTCAGGTCTTGGAGCTTAGTCCAGGAAATAGTATGAAAAGAAATCCTAAATTATATTGTTACTACTGGCTCTTCTCATGAGAAAAATCTGCAGGCATCTTCAGCCTGATTTTGTATGGAAGCAATGGCTATTTCAATGTGTGTGCATGTCTTCTCACTCAAAAAAACAAAACCCAAAAAACAACTGGTCCCAGAGAATAAGATTTGTGAAAACAGGTAGCACAATAAAAGGGAGGCAACATGTAAGTGACTGGGCTGTAGGTGAAGATTCGTTGTGAATTTGCATTTTGTTAGACATCAAAGCATCCACTCCCTGCATTTGGCAAGAGACATACCAGAACTGACTATTAGAGATGGATCCATTTGAAACTGGCTTTGTTAGTTCTGCTTCTCATGCAGCTATTGAAATTATTCAGGTGTGCATGTTGGAATCTTGCTGGAAATATGCCTCAATCGACATTTCCAAGCAGTGGCTGTGGTCCAAGGAGTTAGTTCACCAAGCTGGGGAGATCATTCAGTTCTTGCTCATTAGGAGGCAGAAGTGTTCAGTGGGCTGTAATTGGGTTGCATGTCAAGACTGCTCAAAAGCTTTGGCTGGTTTAGGATGTGGCTGCTTGGTACAGACTACTGGATGGTTCTGAAATGAGAATTAGTGTTTGGTGGTGATGGTGGTTGTTTTTGTGTTGGTTTTTTTTGTTTGTTTGTTTAAACCTGTGAAATTGTTGGACTGGATTTTGTCTGTTAGGATTCTGATATTCTGCTAATCTCCCACTTAAAGGTCCAAGGAGGCTGTGTTCTTTCGCATGGGAGCAATTGTAATCAGGGTATCTGAACTAACGACCATTCCCAGTGGTCTGCCCTGGGAATGACCAAAGGCGAGGCAAAATATTGCTGAATGTCACAGTTTACAGCCTGGCAACTTCCATTTACTTTAATGTGCTAAATTATAAACTGATGCTTTAGGTTCTGGGCACAACTGTCCTCGGGTAATATCTTGCCAGATAAGATCCTCTGGATTGCTGGATCCTGTCTGATTGGATTGGAAGGGGGCTGCAGGCATGGTGCTCTTCTCCCTCTAGAGACCTCAAATCTCTTGGTCCTCAAGTCATGTTACAAGGCCTCTGCCCAGACAGAGTAGAAGCAGGTTGAGAGGTTTTGCTGTGGGCTGAGAAAGGAAGGGAAGGCGTCCTGAGACACTGAGGAGGTTTGGAAGCACGTAGAAAGTGAGACAGTTTACAATGCAAGCTGTATTCTGGTAGTCCTTCCTGATTAGTCACATCAGGAAAGGCCAGGGATCTTTATTTCTTTTATCAATCTTTTTCTTTTTTTTTTTTTTTTCTGTTGGTTGTTTCCCCCCCCGCTCCTCCCTTTGTCTTTCTTTCAGTTCACCCATCTGCATCTGTTCTTGCCCAGGCAGCTGCTGCTCTATTTGTATGTTCCCTGGGGGAGCTTCGGTGCTCCTATAAGATCTCCTGTTGCTTTGGGAATTCACCTTTTAGACATAGTACTTCATTAGCCTCTCATTTATGTAGTACTGTGAGAAAAGATTTCCCTTCCCAAAAAGCAGAAGAACGAGTTTCCAGCAGCATCTGTTTGAGCAAAAAAAGTGTCTCTGTGTAAATAGAGCCAGTATGAAAGCCTCTGCTATTGGCAAAGGAGCGGCTGGGGAGTTTTTGAAGGAATACTGTCTGACTGTGCTAGCACTAGGAGGCCTTTGGGAGGCGAAGGCTGAAGAGTTCCGGGGAAGGCTCATGTGCCCGTGAGAGGTCATGCTGCCCTTTGAGCCATTCTCTCTCCTCCCCTGCCTGGGGCTCACGTAGTCGCCTCTCTTTGCTGTTGCTCATTAGAGAAAGGAGATGTTCCGGATTTTTTGACCTCGAGGTTCTGTGTTTTCTCGTGGTTTTCTCTCCCCCGTCGGGCATTGTGGGAGAGCCGTCCCCTCTGCAGGCAATTGTGGGAACGGCCCCGGTCTCACTTATCACCAGTGACAAATCAATGGCAGCCTTCAGAAAGCTGGCCCCCAGGATCCCCGTTCAACCCAGCTCTGGAGCAGTGGGAGGCTTTCCCAGCAGATAAAGGACTCCTTCCATCTCTGACTTGTTGCCTTAAATCTAACTGAGGAAATCTTTTCATTTTCTTTAGGAGCAGGCCCCTCTCTGCTTGATTTGTGTTAGGGAAGGTGGCAGTGGGTGGAAGGGGGGGCACTTGGGGGGCAGGGAAAACTGTAATGGGGAGCGTTGGGGTTTGTAACATTTTTTCTGTTTCCCTTTCACAATAGTCTGGTTGGTGCATGTGGAGCTGGGCTCACAAAGCCTTCCCAAAGTGCTTGGAGTCCTGCAGGGCTCCTCACAGTGCAAGTTTGCTGTGTGTATGCCTACCAACAATACAGTTGGGCCCAGCAACGGGCTCCAGCTTTGGGCAAATATTTCTACAGCTTTTCCTTAATCGCTTTTGAGGGGAGGAGGGTGAGGTGGGTTTGAGAAGTGAGAGGGGGAAAGAAAGTTTGTATATGTGAGGGAGGGGGAAACAGATGACTGGAGGGGGATTTAACTCCAGCTTCTGAGGTCCAGGGTTTTAGAGGGAGCTTTTGTTAGCATTCAGCATCCATGTTAAAACTAGTGGGTTTGGGAGCATCACAGGGAGGAAAGAGATGTAGGCAGACAACACATAATGGTTTGGGCTAAGCCAGTTTCCCTTTTAGTTGGAGACATAAGCCAATATGCCCCTTCTGAATGGGTTCATCCATAGTGGTGGTGTAGGCTGAAAGCAGTCTTTTCTTGTGCTTAGTACGTGTCTATTGCTTGTTTCTGCTTAACTGTTTTGTATATTTTTATACTTTATTCCTCTTCTACCTGTGAACTATCTCTCAATTTCTAGTTTATTTCATCTGGGTTCCTGCTCCAGTTGTGGAAGAAATCAGAGAAATGGTGTCTGCTTAAAGCAAGTTATTGCAGCTTGACTGCCTGATAGGTTTTGGCCTTGGGAATTCCTTGAGGGCACTGTTGTAGTCCTGGGATAGTCAGGTAAGCTCTTACCTACATACTGTTTCTGTCTTCTCTTTCTAAAACTGCAGTGTAGGTATATAAATGGCATGGAACTGTTTTTGTTGTTTTGTAGTGGAATTTTTATTTTATTTATTTATTTATTTATTTTGCCTTATGAGGGAAAAGTAACCAGGCCGCTTCTTTAAACACTCCTTTTCATCCCTGCAAGGCTTGCAGCAAGCCTACAGTTTAGGGCTGAATTCTTAAATTCAGTAATCTGTTGCATGCATTATTTGCTGCGTAATAAAACAAAAATGTCTTCTTAGACCAGATGCTTTTGTTAGTCTGGAGTGATGCAAGGAGCTTCATCTTTGTTCTGAATGCATCATGTCAGAATTTAAATTTGAGCAGGAGATGCTTAAATGTGTCATTTTTATCCTGGAGCAGGGAGTACTCGTGCTCTAAAATCACAGTTCTGCAGGTGCTTCAAACTGAACATAACTAGGGACTGTTCATATGGAGACTGGACTCCCTGGCCAAGACCTGGCCCATCTTCCATTTCCCATCAGTTAAATCTCAGTAAAATTTCCAGATTGAATCCAGTCTCCAGTGATTGGCAGAATTTATTAAGGAGAGATTTTATTCTGTGTCAGTGTATGGGAGAATACACGGGTTGAGGAAGGCAAAGCTGCTATGCTATGATAAAACTGACTAAAGTTCTTAGTGTGAATATAGACAATACTTTCAATTAAAACGACATCCTTGGCTGTTATTTGGAGATGAGGGTAGAATAGGAGTCCTTTTTTGTTCAAAGAAATAACTGACATGCCAAGTACCCACTTGAGTTAGACGAATGTGCATACCTATCCTTACTGAGATTTTTTTGAAGCATCTTTATCCTTACTGACATCAGTTGACTACCTCTTTCTCCCACATCATTCATGATACAGTATTTGTAAAGGCATTCTATCCTTAGCCCATCACAACTGCATGTGAAGAAAGGTCAACAGGGAGAGAGAACAGCTTTAGTTAGTTAGACTAACATGCAGAGAAGATTGAACATGTTTTTTTAAGCCTCCCATACTTCAGAAATACAGAAAACTGGAAAATACTCGAAGATTCTTTGTCTTCTTTGAAATCCACCACCCATGCACAGTGAAGTTGTAAGTCTGTAAGTCTGAAACTAAGTACTTGCATTTGCTAATTAGAAGTTAAAAATTTGCACAGCAAAAGCCTCTTTGACTTCTCAGCGACAGGCTTGTGTTGAATAGGAGCTCTTCAGTTATTCTCCCAAGTGAAGGGCTGCAGAGGAGCTGTAGTCTATCTGATGTTTTCTGGGCTGAGCGCTCCCTTGCTTGCCTACAGGTAATGAGGAGGAGAAGGCAGCTGGAGTAGCCTATTTCTGTGTGATTTAGTGCAGTAGTGAAGGTTGTGTTGCAGTGCGAAAAATAACATGGAGTTCCCTAAATTGAGACTGAGAGGAATTTAGGAGGAAAGAGTAGCAGAAGAGAACTACTACGAAATTAGGGAAGCTTGTTAGGTGACAGAAGAGAGATGAAGGGATCTTAGCAAATGGTTCTGGATAGCAGGTGTGAGTGCTGCCTCGTGCTCTCTTTTTGTATGTATTGCCTGTATCCTGCTTCTAAGTTTCACTCTTCTGTACTGGTCTACCCACAGAACAGTTTGTATCTTTCAGCCTCTTTTCTGTTTCCTGTCCATTGTCATAGATAAAGGAATTTGCAAGTTTGAAAGGTCTGTGACTGACCTTTCAATGACTAGATTTTACAGTGTTATGTACCTCCTGAGTTCTTTCCTTCTGTTGTGTTTTATGAGTACCCAGTACTTCTGCATGTTCATTCTTTGGGTACAGTATGTATGTGAAAAGGGAGCTGATGAAATCATTTGCAGCAGTAATATGTGAAGGCAGATGAAGCACAGCCAGACTATTATGGTGATGAATATCACTGGAAAGCCTGTGTAGTAATTCAGCACTCATTTGCTGTGCTATAAGTAATGTGAGGATAGTGTATGGTTAGGTGGTGTCATTTAGTGCAAAAAGGGCCTATTAAAGTCTGCACAGATTAATTTAGTTCTGGGTTTTCATTAAAGTTTTTTTCCCCTCATGATATATTTCAAAACTATTGTGTTATCAATAGCAATTGGACTTCCTTCTGAAGCGTGTCAGATAGGGTATTATCTTTGCCAGGCTGTTGACCAGTCCTGCTGTAAGAGTTTTTCTACACCAAGAATAAACTTTGTAAATTCACATCTGAAAAAGTAAATTTACTAAAATCCTCTGGATTCTGTAACAGTTGTGCTAAGCCTGACTCCTCATTTCTCTTCTGTGGAGGGAAAGAGCACTGGTGTTGGTGAGCCACAGTGTGTCTGCTCTCTACGGTACTCTCTCTTTGGTTAACTTGTTCCTCATGGAGCTTTCACTGTGTTTAATTCTTTGCACTGACGCATTCCCCATTCTGGAGGGGACTGTGTGTGTATATAATTTTACTTTTCCCTTGGAGTTGTCCCATAGTATGTCCCTTCTGCTCCCCTAGGAAGAGGAGATCCAAGCTTCTCCTAGCACTGGCAGTTGTAGCTTCTTTCACCTCTTTGACCCATTCCCTGGTGAATGAGAGAGTTGAGTAAAAGCCACAGGTCTTCCCATGAAAAACTCAAGGAACATAAGCTGAGATCCATATTAATTTCCCTCCGGAAACTGCCTCTTGGTAATTACAGTTTCAACATCCTCCAGAAGAAAAGGACTCTGTCCCCCCCTGCAGCCCCCCTGGCAAACATGATGCTCCTTGCAGCAAGGAAAGCAGGCATGGAGTGGAGCAGGTCAGCTGGGGCCTGAGAACGCTCCAGGACTGTGTCTTCATTGTAGAAGGGGGATGGGCGCTCTTCTTCCTCCCAGCACCTCCTGGTCCCTTCCCCCAGATCTCCCAAGTAAATACAATTTTATTTTATTATATTGCTGCCTATCTGCTGTTGTTTTTTGTACAAAAAAGGTGGAAGGGGCAAGAAGGAACGAAAGAGCCTGGCGACAGGAAGAAGTGAATTGCTGAAGAATGACACTGGCAGGGACTATTGTTCATTTTAACGCTGGAGCAGGAGCAGAGAGAAATGTTCACACGCCATTCTTGGGCATCCTGCTGGGCAGGCTAGGAAAGGGGCATTCCAGCTGGTCATGAGATTTGGCCGGACAGTTTGAATTGGGCTGAATAGAGTGTTAGCTGTTTTTATTATTATTATTATTATTTTCTTATAAAGAAGCCTACTGATTAATTGCAATGGAACCTGATTAAAGAAAGACTCTGAAATCCGCATAGACATTACAGACATAAAGCTGTCAGCCTACCAGCATGTGATAACTGGGCCTTAACCCTTTATGAGGCTCACGGGGGAGGGAGGAGCTCACCAAAGTCATCATTGCCCAGTCTGTGTTTACATGTTTGTGTGAGAGGGGACTTATCATTTGGGGAAAAGGTTGTGTGCACAGCAGGAGACTGTGAACAAACCCTATTTCATGAAGTATGAATGGCTGAAGAATGAGATTAAGGTTTAGGGATGTGTTGGGATGGAGAGGTTGTATGGGGATTTGCTCAAATGTTGCTGGTTATAATTGAATTATTTTGCAGAATCTAGTAGCCCTCATCCCTACCTATCTCTTCTGTGCTTTCCTGAATACAGAAACAAGAAAAATCCACAAAGGGACCTGGAAAGTTCCACAGACTACTTGTAGAGTTTTGCAAACCAGTTTGGTAGAAACATGAATTACCCTGTGATGGATATAAAATGAAATACAAGTTATTTATTTAAAAGAAAGCTGTAATCTGTGAGAAAACAAAGCTGTAGTTCAGGTGAATGCGGGTATTGTTATGGAAATTGAAAGTGGAGAGATAACTTGGACATGTTATCTCAGTGGTGATAGGATGAAGTTTCAAGATGCTTAGAGACCCTTTTCTATGAGCGAAAACTCATTTTTATTATTTATTGGTTTCATTTCAAGTCAGGTTTAAGTCTAGGTTCTGGTTTTCTTTAAACTATTCTATTTATCACTTAACTAATTTAGCGTCTGGACATGGCTGAATGCTCTCTGTTAATTTTCCTTCTTTAATATCGTGTTTGTTGTTTACTTCTGTTGAGAAGCACAGATGATTTATTCAAACAGACTCTTCAGTCTTTGAAAGGGGTCTCTGTGTTGCAGTGTAAAGAGATTTGGGAGGGGGAACACTCTTGCTCCCCAGCAATGTTCAGCTTCAAGTGTGGCACAGTAAAGGACAGCAATGTAAGATCTCTAATGAATATGCTCTCCAGACGTTTTATCCTTTTCTATAGCAAATGCTGCACGTGTGTGCCCACTGGCTTGGAAATGTTTCCGTAGAGAGGTGAAAAGAGCAGGGATACGTTTGGTAGCAAACAAAGGTCCTTTGTGGGCCCTTTGGGAACATGACCGAGGGATTACTTTTTGCTATCTAAATTTTCCAATTCATCTCTCCAAATAAGAGGGATTTGTTGAGACAGTAGAAGATTCCTGAGTTGGAAGTTGCTCATCTTCCTTTTTCTTGTCTTGCATCTGTAGTTGCTTCCATCAGAAGCTACTGGCCTGGCATCACAGGAAGCAACTGGCAAATGGGAGCATTTTTGTGCTCAGCTCCTTCCTACTGGGAGAAGGAAAAATGTGTTAGACAGAAATACCTCTCTCTGCATAAACATTTGTTTTAGATGGAGTATTCACGGTAAGAAAGGCGGTGTGCTAAGTCAGTACAATTCTTCAGTAACATGGCAAGCAACATGAAGAGACAGGATCTTGTGCTGTTTTCACTACCTCCTTTTCCTGTAAAGAGAGCTTTTAGCAAGAACTGCTTCTGCAGGTGGCTGTGTACCAGTCCTGAGAAGAGAGGATCTGTTGAGATCCCAATGAGGGAAACTGGGAGTGAACATCTGCTTATAGCTGACTTAGGAGTTAAGTTTCATGGTAACTCAGCATTGACATAGACAAGGAGATAGGAATAGCAGTTTCCTCATTCTCACTCTGCATTTTGAATATGAAGAGAAGAGGATGGATGAGAACCACTGTAGCCGCAAAAAAAAATCTAGCAGAAAGTGAGACCTAACCAGTCTGCTGTTCACACAACCGAGTGGGAGGTTGGATGGAGGAGTTGCTTCTGCATGAAAATACTCTTTCTTGATGTCTTTCCGTATCTTACTTCTTATTTCTGTTTCTTCTGTTTGTTTGTACCTCCCCCTCCTTCCTCCCTACCACCTACTAGTCCTGCTCTAGTCCTTTACTGCAGCTCTGTTAACGTTTAACAAATTTCCCTTCAGTTCCTATGTTTCTTTTGGCTGTAGCTCAAGGCAAACTCCCCAGATCCAAAACTAATTTAGGGCTCTGAGCAACAGTAGCATTTAAATGTTGGCTTTATGCCATCAGGCGGGCAGCCTCTTCACTGAGAAGAAATCTAATTCCAGTGTTTATTAGATCAACAGTGGCCTCAGGGCTGGACTTCCTTTAATGTTGCCCTTTTAATAATTGTAAGGCTAATACAGGAACTTGGGACCCCCAGGAAGGTCTCAGGAGCCTGGCTCTGACCTTGTTTTTGGGAAGCAGAACTTGGATCTTACTTAATTTGGGTCAGGGAGCTTAGGGGAGCAGACAAGTGAAGTGGGGCAGGAGGTGTTATTTTGACTTCCCAAGCAGCGCGTGTAAATCCTGCCACATTTGTGCAGTAGTGACTTTGATTTCCTGCAGGTTTGTTTTAATGAGCTCTCTGGGGTAAGGACCTAGGTAGAGCAGGGCAAGCTGTGCCCTGGTTAAGAAGTGGACTGGGACTGGGTAGGATCTGTGTTAATTTCTCAGTTTGGCCATGATCTCTTTGGGAAGTCACTGAGGGCTCCGGTTTCCAAGCAGGAGGAGTGCCTGCGGTGGGAGGTATGAGTACTTTGCAATACTGAGAGTCAAGTCTAAATCTCTTTGGCCAGATGTGTAATGAAGCTTAAAGATCTAATTTTCCGCTGGTTTTGAATGACTTGGGCACGCAAATACTCACCAATCTGTGCTGCTGGGCTTCCATTTCTGATTTTGAATTGAAGATAATACTTAACCAGCTTCGAGGGGTTCTGAAACTGTTCATTAGTGGAAACAGGTGCTCTGATGCTGCAGTAGTGGTTGCCACATGAATACCTAGAAAGGTGTGGTTCCAAAACTAGGCTGCTTTGCTTTTCCTGCATCTTCCTCTGCCTGTATCATCAGTATTCCTGTTATTTTGTTGAAGGTGAACGTGAAACCCAATGTCAACAGTATGAGATTGGTTGTAAGGAATCCTGTGGTGCTTTTTCACTATTGTGGTTAATTTTTCTGGGGTGTGAATATGAATGAACTGCAAGGCATGTGGGTTTGTACAGGCAGCACCTGAGACCTATGGCTGAAGCAGAGGAAGAGTTTTGTGACCATTTTGTAAATGATGCAAAGGATTCTGAAGTCCAGGCACTGTGGGAGGCGCAGGACGGTGCTTCGTGAGCTGCCTGGAAATCAAGCAAATGCGGGTGGGCTGAATAGGGGCTGATGTACAGCATAGCTGCCCTGCAGTAACCCCAACTCTGAACTTCTTGTTTTTCCTGTTGGCAGTCCTATTGGAAAGAGCTTGTCCCATCTGAGCCCATAAAACATACTTATGTTAAGCTTGTGTTTTTCAGTGCAAGTGCATATATATATGTTGTGTGTGTATATGTATATATATTGAAATAAATATTATTGGTTAAAGTTTTTTTTTTTCTTTCTTTCTTTTCTTGTTCTCTTTTTTCTTTTAAGTTAATCCAGTTTTCTGGTAGGCACTGCATTTGCTGTTATGTCTCTGTGGTTGTGTGGTACCTCTCTTTGCCAGGCCCAACCCTGTTCTTCCAGCTCAGTCTGGCCAGCTAATAATTGCCCCTTTGCTGTTCATCCTCTGAGGGCAGCATAATATCATGTGTGGGGGTTATTTTTTACTTTTTTTTTTTTTTTTAGAAAAGGCAATACAGAACAACTCTCTTTGTCCCAAGATAGCTCTGTTTAATCTTGTGGCTTTTGCTTTTGAAGTCCTCCTGCATGTGGGATTGCAAAAATGAGCTTCTGCCTCCTTACTGCCACAAAACCACACTGCATATCCTACCCCTTCCCTGGAGAACTTCTCTGCTAAGCCGAGCTACTGTGGTTGACTTCCTAGTTTCTTGCGTGGCAAAGAGCTGGAAAGCTACAAAGTGCAGATGCTCTACCACTAACATGATAGCTTCTTTAAAGGGGACCAAAATAAACTCTTTAAACTGTCCCTGTAAGAGAACAGTCTCCATCTTGTCCAGGAACCTGGCCTTTTTTTTTTTTTTTTTTATCATACCATAACGATGAGAAGAATTTCACTGCAACCCACAGGAGCAAAAATGAGCTTTTGGAGGGGAAGATCTCCTGTTATCTCCTTACCCTATGTGCCTGGTCAACTGCAGTACTGCTAGAGTATTAAGTTCCCTGAAAAGAAAGACTTTGCAATGCTTACAGCTTTTTTCCAGATAAATAAAATTATGAATATCCACATTGGTGAGTTCTGGGATTGATCAGGGCAGAGGAATTCAGCTTTTATCTTAAACAGCTTAGGTGAACAAAGGAATATTAGGTCTCCTAGATCTTGAGAAAACAAGGGGATGTGCTCTGAAAGGCAGAACATCCTTGCAGCTAGTCCACTGCCTGGAGCATCAAAAGGATGAAGGAGGCTGAGTAATAATTTCCTGTGGAAGAAACTTACTCAGTGTACTTCACTAAGCCAGTGCAGGAGGTAACCCTGAAGGCCAGCAATGGCATCTGAATGTATTCTGAGCAAGGTTATGAATGCTTTGTAAATCTGGATAGCACTGGTTTGGACAAGCAGTGACGCACTAATTAACAAAGATTACATCATGTAGTAAAAGGAAACTAAAAGCTCAAGAAGCTTCTGAATCTAAAGAGAAAGGAGCCAATTTCTTAGAGAATCTGTGGCAAGTAGTTGGTTGTGTAGGATCTTTCGTGGTTTAAGTATGCTTATCAGACTTCTAAACTTTGCAACTCAGATCCAAAAGTGTCACTTTTAGTTTTCCATGTCTCTGTGAAGCCTGAGTGCTACTTTTCAAGGCATGGCACCTGTGCTCCCTGCTCTTATCTGTCCTCTTTTGATTGTTCTGTTTACTTAGCCCTCTTCCCCTCATCCATGAGACGGTTTAGCTGCAATTCAAAAGGTACAGTTTATAGGCAGTAGATTAAGGCAAATCGGCATTAATTCCAGTTTCCCTTAATGCTGTGACCTATGGTTATTCCTTGAGTAGCAGTAGTCTGACTACTGGGGGCCATTTTTTTAAGAATGTCTGCAGACAGGATGGTATATTCCTGTCCTCATATATGAAACTGAAAACCAACTTGGTTTCTGTTTGCTAGTTGTTGAATTATTTAGTTCTCATTTGTTTCCATTTTAAAATGTTTTAGCTCAAATCAGGTTGAGTTAGACCATGCATTGTGAGATGGCAGCTCTGTCTTTCTCAGCTGCTACACAAGGGATTTAGTGAAATCCCAAAGACAGTCAACTCGGAAGAGGACGATGTGAGCGAAAACAGTGAGTGCTGGAACTGTGCTAACAGTTTGTTTGCCCTAAAAAATAATACTTGGGCTACCTAAACTGGAGGAGATGAATATGATGAAGCAGGAACGCGTGGATGCAAATTTAAGCTTAGTTTTCTTATATTATTTTTATGAGCAACAGACGCCAAGCTGTTTTTCATTAGATGTTGTAGTCTGCTTGCTTTCATCTCCATTCAGTGATGGGGAAGAATAGCAAAGCTTCAGAATTTGTGAAGTTCTGATTCTTCCAACTCACTTTCACGAAGTGATGGTGTATTCTTCTGTGATTGTAGTAAATCTTGAGTACTCCTGCAGCTGAGGTAATGTAATGCTCACTGTAGGATAACCACTTCTAGTGTTTATTCTGCTGACTTTTTCAGAAGGATTGAGCTCTGCGCTTTTGTGACCAGACTGCTACCAAAACCCAAGTTAACCAGTTCAGTGCTAACTTTAGATCTGCAGTACATGTTATGGACAGCAGCAACAGTAGCAGCCCTTTTGCAGAACTGGGACTTGAGCAGTGAAAGAAGACATCTGTTTCCAGGCTCTTGCAGATAAACTGTTTTCAAAAACTCTTCCTTCTGAAGGCTGTGTAATGTGGCAGAGTTTGATTAAAGAGGTACTTTGCCTCTAGATGAGCAGGTGCACTTTGCCTGTAATTTCAACATCTTGGATGTGGATTTCATTGTTGCCCCAAATTTATGCATCAGCTGCTGTCATAGAAATAATCACAGAATCATAGAATGATTTGGGTTGGAAGGGGCCTTTAAGATCATATAGATAACCTCTAAGATTCATATGAATCAGTGCTGTCTTTCCATTTCTGATCATTTCTGGTATTATGAAACTGACATCAAAAGAGTACCTATGTCTCTTACAATTTTTTGCCCCCATCACCCTGCCCTTTAGGTTTGTCTCATATTCTGACCTAAAGTACAAATAAACAGGCAATGAATGTATAATGTAGTTGAGCATAGAGGTGATTTGCTGCTTTGAGTAGAGTGTTTGACACAGGGCACTTGAAGGATGTAACCTTTCATATCAAAAAGTGGTGAGGATGTCAGAAAAGGGAGAAGTCGTGTCTGTAAGCATGTCTTTTGTAACATTTGGTGGACCCATCTGCCCTAGACTATGCCTCTGAGAATATTTCCTTGTCTTGGCCAGTTAAAGTTTTAGGGGATGAACCAATTGCTAGGATCTTGGGTGTTGCATAGCGCAGGCCACATCTGAATAACTTCAGAGGCGATACTTGTTTTCTTCTGTTAAGAATTCTGTTTCCTTGTGGCAAGCACAGCAGTTTTGTTTATTTATCCTTATGTTTTTATTTTAACTTTGCTTTTTGGAGCATACATCATGAGAAGAAATTCTAGAAATTTCCCCATAATAGATGGAAAGTCTCCTAGCAGGAAAATGAGGTGTAGCTCCAATGCAAATTTCAATTTATTTGCAAAAGGGAAAGATAGACAGAGGGGTTTCTCCAATAAAGTAGTGGAAAAGTTAAAGGAAAGGTTTATGAAATTAAAATAACTGATGTTTTCTGTCCTGTGGCTGGGGAAACAAACTCCAGTGCTTTACTAGTCCTAATCTGTGGCACACTTTATCTCCATAAACTTTGATACACAAGAGTAGAAGGATTCCTGACTGCTCACTGACCTTCATTCTCATGAACTGATGTGCTAGTGGAGCTCAAGTAGATGAAATGCATCAGAAGTGCCTTCTTCTGTTTCTTAAAGCAGCAGTTTACTGCTGGCAAGCTGGCACTTAACAGTTGTCTGGTATCTGAAAGATCTCCTGCTAACATTTCTTCTGGCCCAGCATTTGTTTTCTAACTCTTAGTGTCTACTGTATTGTATGATTCATGACAAATAAGTAGTAAGTTGTTCATATCCATTATGGGACAGGAAAGGATAGAGGTTATTAGTGTGTGGTTTAAAAAAGAAAATGGAAAGTTATCTGTCTCATCATGCTGAAGTGACTAATTCTTGCAAGGCCTGATGTAGGTTTAAGGTAGTACTTTAAAATGTTTGTATAGTGTTTGTGCATTCTGAAAGGGTTTGAATTGCATAGTTCCTGCCTTCCAGGCCATAATATACAGCTAAAAATTCCTACCCTGTACTAGACCGGATGGTGATATTTCTGCTCTATGTTATGCTGCATCAGCCTGTTAATGTTGTCCATTTCTGGGTGATATTTTATTTCTGTTTAATGTGCTTGAGTGCAATGGTTCCACGTGACATTTAGTCCTGTGGCTGAGCACTTTATGTCTATCCCTTGACTTCTTCTTTGTAATTCTTTATTGATGCACAGTTGCTCAGGAGCTTGCAGCTATGAAAGGAAATGCCACTCCAGGCTAAAATCAGCATTATGTACTCTTCAATGGCATCTTTCAAGTATCTCTGTGCTCTTCATAACATAATGTGGATTAAGAATGTGGTTAAGAGGGTAAATTTACAGATAATGAAATGTTAAGTCTGGAAAGATGCTTTTAATAGTGACAGGAAGGTAATTTCACAAGGTGGGATGCATAGTGTTTTTTGGAATCCAAGTTTACATGTAGACGAAGTAGACCACAGCATCTTTCTAAAAGATGACTGTTTGGATTTTCAGTGGTTGGCAGGCCTATGGAGCCACAAAATAAACCCTGCATTTTTGACTCCTTCACCAACTGCAAATGTTTGAGGGGACCTTGTAATTAAAGAAAGTGGAGCATTTGTCAGTTAGCAGCGGGTAGATATGTAAAAGCATGCTGTTTGGTACATTTGGTTCAAGAGATTTGGAAACTAGAGTAAAAACGTTTTATCAGATTCTTTCTGAAAAGTTTTACTGTTATCTGGAAAGAACTGCATATGTATCTGATGAAGAAAAGTGACACTCAGATATTGCTCTCATCTGTCTGCCCTTGCCTGCTGGAGTTTCCCATATATCTGGAAATAGAAATTGTCTACCTAATACTTCTTACCAGCCTTTGGACCAAAACTTTGTACTGAA
The DNA here is from genome assembly GCF_038088225.1 of Cyrtonyx montezumae. NCBI lineage: Eukaryota > Metazoa > Chordata > Aves > Galliformes > Odontophoridae > Cyrtonyx > Cyrtonyx montezumae. The sequence goes on along the minus strand of NW_027071826.1, from coordinate 35,405,051 downwards.
GTTTTGAAGTATATAACATTTTGGTAGTTGAAAGGTTCCTGTGTGTATAATGGAGCTTCATGGGTTGTCTAGCATGAGCTATTTTCCATTGGCAGTTGAGTGATTCCTTGGGGTGAAAGAAAGGAGTTGCAATGTTGGTTCAGCCTATAAACTGAATATGATAGAAGTATCAAGAGTAATGTGCCATAACAATGTGTTTGCTATATATATTACTGCTGCAGTTAGAATATTTTGTTTTGCTTCCCTATGTTAACCTGTTGCTGAGATGTGTAGAACTGAGTGTTTTAACTTGTACAAACATTTCTTCATCCAAGATATGACACTTTATTTAGTCTAAAAGTATGTTTTTGGCTGCCATGTCGTCATAACATATATTCATGGCTAGCTTATCTTTTATTATTGCTCCTTGATTGCTGCAGGCATTGTTGCATCCCAGACTTTTCTTGCCCATAATTCTAATCTTCTAAGGTCTGATCTGTAATATTTCTTTGTCCTACGTGGTTCTTCTATAGAATGTTTCCTCTTTTGGTCTCACTTCAAGCTGCTTTAGAATGATTTTTATTCTGTCTTCCATATTGCTAATGAAGTTATTTAATGGCACTGGATCTAATGCTGATCCCTATGGTATCTACTAGCCATCTCTACCCCCTGCAGCTTGACTTGCTGCCATTTCTCATTATCTTTTGTTTGTGGTTCTTCAGCTGATTTTTTGGTCTGTGTGTGCTTGTAGCCAAGCCAATTTGAATTAGTTTTTGTGAACAGGATTTCATGGCAATAATACTGTTCTCTCTGCTCAAAGACACTGAGTATTTAGGAACACACAGTAATCCTTAGCACATTATACTGAGGTAATAGTAGTATACCTATTTTTAGAAGTGGGAAAGAAATATTCTAGAATATTGTAGAAGACAATGGGCAACTAGGACAAGTATCTAAAGACCATTGTTGTAGTCAGTGTTTATTACAAGATGCTCATTTATGTTTTTGGGGGCTTAGGAGAACGAGCTGCAATAATTACTTCTTGACCCTTGAACCTTTTTATGTTCAAATCTTCCAGTATTTTTCTGTCAATAGTTGTTTCTATAATTACTTTCCTATTCACTCATTGCAAGATGAGGTTTTTGAGGGGGTTGTTAATGATTATTTCTGTGCAGTCAGAATTGGGTCTCAGAGAGTCAGGTGTGTTTAAAGGCCTCATATCTCCTAAGCCATGTAGTAGTTCTTAAATGAAACCTCTGTTTCTGTCTCCCTCTGCCTCATGTATGTGCCAGTTGCACCAAACATTAACTCATTTCACACTTTAGCTACTTCTCTTACTTTCTTTAGGTGGTAATTAACAGATATCATGTGGAATTTCTCTCCCCTGTGCTTGTTGTTTCTTGTGGTCATATCCAGTGTAACATTTTTCAGATCTACCTGGCATAAATGTGCGATTTAATTTGAGAAGGGAAGGCTGGTTTTGCTTGGTAGCGTGCCTCCCCGCAGAACTGTGTTCAGCTACGTGTTTAAGAGCCAGCTGGTTCAGAACTGAGGCTTCCCTTCTTTTACAAATTAAGAGAGTAACCTCTAAGCCTGGAAAAGTTTTCCTCTGTTCTTAAGAACTGCTAAACTATGTGCAGACAAAATAAAATGAAAATCTGTTCTATGGAAGACACTGCAGCATCTTAAAATTTCTTGCCATCAAATATTTGGACACCCTGTGGGTACCCAATCAGAGCTGCTGCAGATACTTTCGCAGTGGCAATAATAAAAGAAAAAAACCCTGTTGGCTTTTATCAGTGCGAGGTGCCCTTCCTGACATCAGACTGTGCTGTAATGTTACTTGCAGTGTCTGCCAGCAGAGCTCTAGGCTTATACAATGGTCAGCAAATCCCTCTTCTAAAGCTGGATTAACTGTACTTTCCTTCAGTGGAAACTGCTATTTGGGTAAGAGAGAGGAATCCAAAATTCTCATTTTCTTTTAAGATAGGCAAGCAAAGAAAACTGAGCTGTTTTGCTATAGAAACACTCAATGAAGTGCTGGTTAAAGAAGGAAAATGTATCAATCTGAGTTCAAGGCCATCTGACATGAACTAGGTCTACCCTCATTGAGGAATGTGTGTGATGGGAATACAAAATAAAGCTTGGCTTGGAAGAGGAGAAAAGGGTGAAAATGGTACCTAACAGAAGCCTTCTAACAGCAGATGAACCAGGTAATAAAGTCTGTGCTACAAAATTCACTAATTTGAACCCTAAATGAACAATTTGATGCTCAGGGGTTGCTAAAACAGAAATTAGGAATGAAATATACATGTTGAAGTCAGGACAAAAATATTCTGATTAATGCAGGTGGGTTTTTTTTGTTTGTTTGTTTGTTTGTTTTTGTTTTGTTTTGTTTTTAGTACTACTTATATTATCCTTCCATGCTTCTTTTGGGAGAGAAAATATACAATCTTACACCTGTCATTCTTAGAGCATTTTTTAGCCTCTCATTTTCCATTTAATTCCATTATTCATGTTTCAGTTCTTTTATATGGGCCTAGATATTTACTGTGTGTTGCTGTCAAGTATTTGTACTGTATTCTTAAACCTTTTCAGTATCCATTTATACCTTCTGTCTCCTGCCAGGAACATTTAGGATTAAAATTATACAAGCTGGTGTTGACATCTGTTTGTTCTGTTTGCATCTCTTGTGGTAGTGAGGTGCCTCAGGAATATCTGTCTTCTCTTAAACAGTAATTCTTGGTACTTGGAAGAAAGAACATGGAGCAAGGCAGCATGGTGTTGCCAATAGATGCCAGGATTTTTGGCACTTGCTGATGCAGTATTCTTGGGCCTTATCCATTTGAGGTATCTTCATTTTTATGGGACTGTGAGAACAGCCTGCTATTGCTAGAATTTCATCAGGGCTTGACAGGTGATGGATCTTGAAGAGCAGGAACATATTTAAGCGACAGCTCGTGGAAAAGTGAATTTTGTACAAAACAGGTAAGAGCTGCCATCTGTCACTGTTCTCACTGAAAACTGAAGAAGCAGCTCTCCTCCTGGAATAAAACATGCCTTGAGGACTTGGAAGAAAATGTTTTCAGTCTCACCTAAGAACTTGCTATGGCTAACAAAACAAGGGCTACAGAGTTCAGTTTTGTCATTATTCTATCTACTTACGTTTCCTTTATGGTTTCTCTGACTGTCGCATTTTCAGGGCTGTTATATAATAGCTCTTGAGTGTTGCAAATGACCTCATCAGCAAAATGAACCTTTGTATGTTAAATTTTTCTTTACGGATTTTATTATCTGTCCTAATGGAGAGTTACTTGGGGATGAGGAGGAAAACAGAGCAAGAACCTATTGTTTAAGCAACCCAATCCCTGCACTCTCTGGAAATTACAAATAAGGAAGAAGAAAAAAAATTGTACCAAGAGGAAAAAAGGGGGAGCTGCAGAAATAATTGGATGACTATTTACTGCTGCTTTTCAGCTGAACATGAGGTAACTGTTCTGCAAGCTCTAAACATAAAATTAGAGAGATGCTAAGTACATTTTTAGGAAAGGTAAGATGGGGGTAAAAATTTTACCTTCCCTCAGAAGAGATTTTGTACTTCAGACAAACATGACGATGGAGGATATTTGGAAGGAATTTGAAGAAACTGCGCATACCATACTAAAACTAAGGTGATGGCAGATGTTAAGTATGAGGTCTGTGTTTAGACTGACTTCCTGTTTAAAAATTTAGAGGCTGTTTGTGTAATATTTTGCTTTGAAAATTGTTTGGTTTCTGGATCCTGCTGCTTTTGCTTCTGGAGGTAACAAAGCTATAGACAGTGAAGATGGTGATTTTTGATTGCTTGTAACCAAGTAGAGTAATGAACTTGCACCGTGGTCATATGTACTTAGAAGATATCAAGATAGGCATGGAAAGCTGAGTGATGTTAGTTCAGAATCCGGCAGTGTCTGTGGATAGCTTCTATATATTCTTTTGCACATACTGCAGTATTGAAATGTCATTTCTTTCCTCTTGCTAAAGTGAAATGATTTTTGAATACAAAAGGATTAAAATGTTTAAGACACCAATGAGATGAAAAGTTTTATGAAAGATATTCGTCATGGCTAAGCCCAGAGGTGCCCCTCATTGTTCCCGTTCCAGAATTATGTGCAGAAGTGTAAGAAGATATTTCTGCTTTGATTGCTGGTCCAGTAGCCTGAAGGGCAAGTGCTGACTTCCGTCATGCTCCTGGACCCCTGACTAACTGGGTTTGAAATGTGACACTGGAGTTTTATGTTCCACCCTAATGCCTGCTTGGGTAGTCTTCCATCTCACACCCTCTATGTTTATTAAGAGCTCAGTGTTAAATAAGAAGTCTTCCGTTGGGGCTTCTCACACCAAACACACTACTTCCGCTTGTTGTTGAGGTGACTGCAGAAAACACGCTTCTCATCTTTCTTTTTCCTGGCCCTCTTCTGTTACAGAGGGGAAAGTCAATGGAGCTCTGAGCACTAGGAAATAATCATGGTACACCAAGGGTGAAATATTGTCAACACTGAAATAATTAAGAAAATTCTTTTTTTTTTTCCAGTGTGACTCAGGCTTCATTCAGTCTGTTCTTTTTGATGGATAAACACTAGTCATTGAGGACTGATTCTTCTCTGAAGCTGTCTGTAGGTAGGGAGTAAGTTACTGTATTTAAAGAGCAGTCTTTCTTCAAAGTGAGCAGTGTTTGTTCTTCGTGAAAAATAACGTCCAAATGTAAGACCAGAGTAAACTGTGATGTATAAAACACATCATTATAAAGTCTAGAAGGTTAGCTAACCTAAAGATCACTAATTGCAAAGCATTAGATTCACAAAGGTCATATTTTAAACACACTATATTCACATCATAGTAGCATACAAGAAGGTATTTATTCTTGGGTCATAACATCTCTTTCAGCTTCCAAGCTTGGTGAAAACAGATGGGTGAGCATTGCAACTTGAATGAGGCAGGAGGAGCAGATTTAGTACGTGTGTATGTATAACTTGGTATTGATTGCTAAGATAACGGCGTGTTTAACAGTTGAGCAGATTGAGTTGCAGTTTGTAGATTTCCCTGGAGTTTGAGACAGCTGCACTAATTCTTTCTGTGTTGCAGAGGTGAGGTCCATGCTGCAGTCTAGCAGCTAAAATAATTCCCTCTTTTATGTTTTTTCCTCAACTTCTCTTTCACTTGTGTTTATCCAGAAATGATTTATTAAATATTTTCCCCAAGCTTAAGAATTGTTTGTGTTGATGTTTGATCCTTTCCTGTTGCTGAATCTACCCTAGGATTTGACATCATGGGGCCCTGGCAATATGCAACAAGTTGCTACTACTTTCATATTTGTCTTTTTCTAAGGGTAATGAGGACAGTGATCATCATCTTGGTGTACTCCAACAGGAAAGGGGGTATTGGAGCTGAAAGTACTTAGGATAAATGCTGTGAGTTACTGTTCCTGTCACAGTTACTGTAGAGACAAATGATAGAAAAAAATGCTTTGAAAAAAAGTAGTTTAAATACTATCTACCTTAGACACATGTGGTTGTTCCTTTCTCAGTAGTGGTAGACTTGAGCAGAAGGTAGATTGTCCTGAATTTCCTGTGCTGTTGGTTTGAAGGAAGTTCTCTTCGAGCTTTGAGGAGGTTTGTGGTTCTGAATTTCATCAAATATGTTGCATAGATGATGTGTTATTTTTCCCTAAGGATGTCTGGGTTGAGATTTTTGCCTCACATTAGAATTAAACTTGTCTTTAGACATCTTCATCACTCGCTCAAGTTTGGCTGTAGTCAAAACTTGTGGGTTCATAGAGCATCTGAGCATTTGGCCCCTTTCCAGTTCCAGGACCTATTTCTATTCCTTATTTGCCTGTCTCTTCCTGCTTCTATCTCATTTTGCATCGCGCATTGTCTTCCCCAGCTTCTGCAGTAATTCCTTAGATATACCTTTTCTGCCAGATGTTTTAAAGATAAATTATTACAGAGATGGAAAACTAAAAGCTTACAGCACCCATGGCAATCTTTGTACTAGGAGATAGGGCAACCAATTTGGTTGTGGGTACCTTTGAGAAATACTGCTTGGAATGTGCTTGGGAAGTAGTTTGGGTGGGGGCTTGCAGCAGGCAGTGCAGCAGAGGGAGCAGGGACTCACAGAAATGTTATCAGCCAGAAATGTGTAAATATATACATCATGGAATTATTCTATAACAAAGCAGTGCATCTCCTTGGAACCTAAATCTTACCTTAACTTAGCCAAGTGGATATCTCCATTGAAGGGAATTCTGCTGTTGAACTTAAACTTGCAGAAATGTTACATACGATTCTACAGATACTGCTTTTAACAATTAGAATAGGAAATAAGGAAATTATGAGGCCTTTTTTCATCTTTTTTTTTCCCCCATAGGATTTTATGATTTATGTGCCACAGTCCATGGTTCATCATGGATATACTAAATGTAACAAATGAGATCAGTGCAACTGCAAATACATAGTTTGTGATGTGTGAATATAACTACCCCTTGGGGCAGTTATCCCTCTGTGCTTCTTTCCTTGAGACGTATTGTTTAAGGTGAGAGCTTTAGATTTGTTAGAACTTCAGAAAGAAGGAACCATGCAAAAAGAATCCAGCCATGGTCTAGCCTGAGGTTGATTTATAGAATCATTTAATTAACAGTGATACTGATTATATTGATTGTCTAGAGAGCTTCTGACCAAAGTTCAGGCTTGACCTTTTCCCTATTGAGGGTGGGCTGTAGAGTTTTCTCCCTCAAGGCAGGGGTTTATAAACAGGGTTTACGTCAAAATAGTTGCATTTGCAAGTGCGTGAAAGTCAGAGTTGAGGTGATAATTGTTCAGTAAGAGGCAAAGGGGAGAACAGGATTGGGATCTCCTTAAGCTAAATTTCAAGCTGAAAAAAATGTTCCTACTGGATTATGGCCTGACATTTGAACTGCATTTTCTTTTGGTCTGTTTGTAAAGCAGAAAATCCTCCTCTCTTGCTTTCATGAATGTCAGTTATGCACACAACAGTGTCACAGGTTAATCTCTACAGATAAATAAATGATTTTTTGTTTTGTTTTGTTTTGTTCTTTCACTGGAATCTGAAATCTCGAAAGCACAAACATCTAAAAGTTTGGCACCTAGAAAGCTCTGGAGTCTGGAGATCCCCAATAACCCTCAGAAGTAGAAACTTTGATATCCTTACTGTTGTGTCACCAGAACTAAGTGGAGCAGGGTCGGTGCTCTGCTGTAGGAGAAGGCTGAGTCTGTAAAATAAAAAAGGGTGTTCAGGTTCCTGGGATTCTTTCAGCTCAATTGTGATTAGTGCAAAGTTATTTTCCAGCTGATTCCTAAAGCTGTATTTGGCAGGTTGCTATTTGCTGTTGCCTTCAGATAGTTCCATTCCAGGAAACTGTGCATAGTGCTTGATCTCCTATTTCAACAGTGCAAGAGGGGTGAATGTTTTTCTTTGTAGAAGAGTGTGTGTTCGTACATTGTGATGTCAATTTGTATTTAATGCAATTACCCTAAAATAGAGAGATCTCTTCAGAATACTCTGTTTGTTCCTTTTGCAGGCATAACAAGTAGCTCCGAATGCTCCTGTGGACGCAATCACTTTACGTGTGCAGTCAGTGCTTTTGGTGAATGTACATGCATCCCAGCTCAGTGGCAGTGTGATGGAGACAATGACTGCGGGGACCACAGCGACGAAGATGGCTGCAGTAAGAATACTGTTTGTGACTCTTTTACTGACTGGTCCTAGTTTTTAAATGACACTTGTTTAAAACTGTAGATGACCTACTTTTGGCTGACTCTTGTAATCTACACCAGAGCCATCATTTACTAGTTGAGCATGGCAGAAGGCCACCTTTGCCTTTTGCAGAGGTTTTGGGATGTTTGCTGGATGTTTTATAAGGAGAGGAGGGACAGATGGAAATACTTCCATTTTCTCCACCCTTTCAAAAACACAGTTACATGGTTAATCTGTAAGTAATAATAGAAAACAACCAAACGAACAAAATCCAAAACACAGTGTGGTGTGTACTGAAGGTACCTTTGAAACCCTTTGGTTTCAGATGTGGCTTCTCTATGAATGAAGTACTTATGATGAACTTCGACTGACTTTGGGATTCACTGATTAACTTGTAGCTGCTGTGTATCTGTGTCTTGTCAGCATCCATGTAAATGAGAACAGAAGGATGAGAACTGATCAGAAGTCTCAATCTTAGTGAGTTTATCAAAGTATAATAAATTGTAAAAGAAAATTATTTTACATGTGGCCACAATTAAGTTGCTTTCTTCCTTTCTGTCTTTGGCTTACACAGACCTTGGTAGAATTAAACGATGGGAAAAAAAGTCCAAATTTTGTGGAATTCCTCTCCTGAAAGTTTTTCTAGAGCTTAAGATTTAAGGCTCCTCTTAAGACTGCATGGGTGTAATTGAGAAATATATCTTCCTCTTTTGGATATTTCTGCAGCCCTGCCTTGTTTCCCCTGTTCACATTTGTAAGGAAAAGACCTTTTTTCATCATTGGAGTATTGTTTCTCCTTCTCCTTAACTCTTCTCAACAACCCAGCTGTAGGAAATTTTCTTTCCTTCTCTGCTCTTGCTTCTTGAAGCTTTGCACAAAATCATGAACACTCAGGATGCCTTGGTGAAAGGCATATTTTTGAGAAATAGGTCACCAGCAAACTGAGATCATTGATGTTTTGGTTTGAATATGATTCATGACAGTTACTGGGTAAGGAAGGAACCTTAACTGGAGAAATTAACAAAACAAAAAATGGAAATGTGAAAGGAAAACCTGCATGTTTGCATCTGGCAAAGGAAAATGGAAATTATAAGAGCAAGAAAGAGGAAATGAGGATATGAGATCTGAAGAAATAATATTAAAATCTCAAAAGAACAAGAAAGATGAGGCTGTACTGAACTGCTCAGGCTGAAAATAAAGGAGAAATTAACCAGGAATACGAGATCTAGGGAGGTAAAGCTATCCAAAAACTAAATCAGTTTTGCTAACTTCTTCCTGAGCACATAAACCTTTTTTTTCTTTTTTCTTTTTTTTTTTTTCTATGATTGTGCCTCACAGGTCTATTGGAATACCATGAAAGGGTCAGTTACCATTCAAACAGGGTATATTTGTTGATCAGCCCTACTTGTGCATTAATACAATCCAACACCAAAGATTCTTAAACTAAGCAACTGCAGAACTGTGGAAACTGAAGGGGGATCTAGCAAGATATTTTTCAGAATTAACAAGAGTTACTTTATCATTTGACATGCATTTAAGTTGTGGCTCTTCTTAGCATAAAACATTGATTCTGAAATTTCGAGCATTCTTAAAAAGCAGTATGCTAAGTTTGTGATGTAAAATTCCCTGAGATCTATTAAAGGCAGGTATGCCATCTCTTTTTCAGGAGTTCTTTGAGTCATAGATAGAAATTTTGTCTTCTGAGAAATTATGTTTACATATGTGTTAAACTGTGGGATGGTTTTCATGCTGAGGTGAGTCTAGTGGTTTGTTCTGACTCATGAACAAAAGTTTGTGCAAACACTTGAATGAACTCTTCTGAGATGCTCAGGCTGTCATGATCGTTTCTCAGCATCATGTGTAAGAACTGAGTAGTAAAGACAGGAGCTAGAATATCATCAAGTAGGTATCTCTAATCCAGGAGTCAACAAATGATTGCAAGGAATCCTACATTTCCCTTGGTTCCTTGTAGGCTAGTCTCAGAGAGTTGCAGGAATTTCTTCCTTCTCCTGAGGCTGTCCAAACTTTTCAGAGAAATTAAGTTGTGACCATTTTTGTTTTAACATCTATTTTCTCCTTAAGTATGTCTCCTTAAATATGTATACTGTATGCAGATGAAACAACAAGTTTTCAAGAGTTTTGTCATCTTTATTGAGAAAACAGGGCGAGGGCAGGAAGACTTTGGACAGCTCTACTTGTAATGAAGCAGGAGAGTGAAACTCAAGGTAATGGGAAAAGTGAAAATCATCAAGTTGAGATTCAGTTTTGGATCAGTGCCTATAGACCCTGCATATGCTTAAGTAGGTGACCAGAGTTTGCTAAACGCTCAATAGTAAAGAAATTTTCTAGCCTGGAAATCTATGATCTATGATTTCGGTTGAAGAGTGGCAAATAACTTGAAACAAACTGTGTTAAGAAAGCAAAATACTGACACTTGGCAGTGAGAATGCTGCACCTGTGAAAAACAGGAGTAGAGGCAGGGGCTGTTTCTTCCTTTTGAGAGAAATTTTTCAGTTTTCTTATAAAATTATCTTTTTTTTTTCTTAATGTTTTTTTGAACTATAAACTGATGCTTTTAGAGTTGTTTGCAGTAGGTTTTCCCCCTTCTATATACCCCAGCCTGACTGACTTTCCTGTAAGTATTTTTAGCTTCTGTTGGTGTCCTGTATTGACTGGCAGGCTCTCACAGGTGTTTTCCTGTAATTCTTACTAGAATCCTACTTATGCTTACCTGGCTATGATAGTAACTGTTTTCTTACAAACGTGAGGCCCTGAAGTGATGGGAGCTAATTATTCCATGACATGTTGGTTTCCTGCTCAGGATCATGTTTACAGGCCAAACTTCTGCAGTAATAATAGTAATAAGCAATGTCCCAGCTGTCATGCCAGCTTCATAGACTTTCTCTGGTGTCAGCTCTCTGGCTTCCTGACAGTGTCTGGCTTGGAAGCCTTTGCTACACATGCCCAGAGTAGCTCAGCTGCTTGCCTGCCTGGTGCCAACAGAGGCTACTTTGGACTGTCCCTAATGAAAGCTGCGTGCAGGCAGAGGAATGGTTTTCATTCTGCCCTTCTACATGCACTTTGAAGTTCAGCATGGTGTCAATGAGTCTTGCTTCCTGTGGCAGGGGTGAAAGGACAACTGAGTAAACTTGGCCCGAGGATTGATAAATAGTTCTGTTTCTCATAAGATAGAACAAATCCCCCAACATCCTGCAACAGAATTTAGAACTTTCAGAATTTTTCTGAGTTTAGCTTCTGTATTGTACCTCCTCAGCTTGTAAACGTGTAGCTTCTTGGGCTGCAGACTTGCTTGCTTGGCTGTATGCTCCATTGAACAACTATTTCATTTAAAGGTCCTGAAGAAGAGTTTACTTTAAAGCTTAACTGAGAGTGGCCTTGCTGTTCCAATCTCATCTGGGAGGAGAGCATCTCTTCTTTCCTGGGAGCTTACTTACAGCCTTTATTCTTGTTTGTGGACTTAAGGCCTGCTGTGCTGCAGAGCTCAGCAAACAGATCTCTGTGTGCGTGTGGATGTGTGTGCATACACACGTGGCGGTCAAGCTACAGGTGGTGTGAACATTTTGTAATTGATATTTATTGTTTAATTAACGCCTCTTTCTTCACATGATGAAGAGATTGTTTAATCAAACAGTATCGTTCAGACTGTTGTGATCCAGATCAGTGCGCCAGTCACTTGCCGTCCTCGAATACAAAGCAACCTGGTCACTGCAGGCAGTGGGAATAAAGTGTTCAAAGGACAGCAGGACGTGATTCAGTCTGCGTTTCACCTTATAAACTTCCCTTTCCCCCACCCCCTCCCCTTCTCCTTCAGCTCGGCCATAAAAGAGTGCCCTGTGTAATAGGAGTTGGGAGAGGGGGAGGAACAGCAGATAGACCTAGCTTTGCTGAAACCTTGGACGATGTCCAGTGTGACCATGCAGAGGGATGAGCTCAGGGAAATGGTTGGAAGTTCAAAGACTTTTTTGTGTTGCTCACTGTCAGTCGACAGATGTGCTCTCTTGGGCTGTCACTGGCTTGCTTTGCTCTTTCCTCAGGCTTCCCTTCCTTGTGCTTGTTCCCTCTGCCTGGGAATGCAGATTAGTTCTTGTCTTTCCAGGCATTTTTCTGTCTTCAGCTTTATCCTAGAATTTGATTTGGGGCATCTATTTTAGGTTAAACTGCTGATTTGCACAGATGTGGAGAGATGAAGCTGGAACTGAGTGGGGTAGTGGAGCAGTAAGGTGTTACTGTGTTTACCGTTGTGTTATCTAATCCTGCTCTGAGCAGTGGTGAAAACTGCTCAGTGCAGTGATTATTTTCTCATCAGTAGAAATCGTGCCTATGAAAGTCTTGCAGCTTTCTTAGGGAGTAATAGCAGCCTTAATGTTACCACTGGTAGAAGTGGGGCTAAAAAGCCAGAATTGGCCCATGGTCATGCAATAATAACTATCAAATCAGGGGAGAAAATTCAAGTGATTTTTTTTTTCCAGTCTTCTAGCTGATGCGGTTTGTCCAGAGAGATCTTGCTCCCTCTCTGTCAACAGAAGAAGTCTTTAACGTTTCATTTGTGTCACCGTGCATTCTTCTTCTGACTGAGAGAGGAAGAACATGAGAAGTGTGGCTTTTAAAATTAGAGCAGTGAAATACCATATTGTATCACTGTTCTGTCACATCAGAAGAAAATATAGTGGAGACTGTTTGAATGTCAAATACTATGTGTTTCCCAAGTGTGACATCTTAACTTTTGAATTTCCTCTTAACTTTGGATTTCCAAACATCTTGTCTGGATATATTTACAACAGCACTAAACATCAGCTCTGGGGCTAATGATATACCTTCAGCTTTAACATCATGGGAATAAAACTCATCTCCATCGAAGTTCGGAGAAATAAATGACCAGCAAAAGGACTGAATGATTATAGTCCCAGAACAAAGGGCTGTACAGTGAAATTGAAGCTGACGTGTGTAGAGCAAGCAGGAATGTTTCTGTGAAGACAGTTTGCTTTTTAATGGAGAGAAGGGATTGTGGGCTGGGAGGGGCAGGGCTGGGAAAAGAGGTTAGAGACTGCCCCTGCCTGAAAGCTACTCCTGGAATCTTGTGCATTTTCCTTTGAAGCATCTGTTTCTGAGCATGATTAGATTCAGGTTACAAATTTACATGGATCCCTGTCCTGATCCCATTGGCCGTTCCTAAGCTTTATGAAACATCAGCCTTCATTCATTAGGGGGTTTCCTTTTGTCTTAAGTAGTTTTGGGATTTTTTTTTTTAATTTCCTCCTTTAAAGGAGAGCCCCTGTAGAAGGGGATTTATCTCCCCCCTGGTGCTCTCTGAGCTGGCACACACTTGCTGTCTGCTGGGGTGGGAATTAGGTCCTCCTTTGTATGTGTTTCGCTCTCTTTCCCCTGCTCCTGCACCCCCTCCTCTGTGCTTGAAGCTCAATTTTTATATTTAGGGGGAGTATGAAATTGGCTGAACTGCTCCCTGTAGGGGTGGAATTTCATTTTGTGTCGTTACCTCATGAAGGGATGCAGCAGTTCAATGGGATAATGGTATCAGCTCTGAACCAGTGCTAATGGCCTAACCCTCTGGGAGCCTGAAGAATTCTCCCCTGGAGAGTCAGCATGCAAATTCCCTTCCAGGCGGCTCCTGTGCAGTCCTTTGGTGATTAGTCATGCTGGGACTGGGGAGAGCAGACAGAAAAGCATATGCTGGGGGGATGGTCTTAGTCCTCAAACAGCAGCTGAGGCCAGGGAAGGTTTGCTTCAGTGTACAAAGTATGGGATCTGCACTTGAGGGAGGGAGGACTGATCTTCTGAATCTTTGTCTTGGTTTTGCCCAGAAGTAGAATGTAGGGATCTAGAGTGTTTTCCCCTTCTATCTCCACTGAGGATGAAGGGGATGCCCTTTTGCTTTGATGCAGTAGCACAGGAGTGTTCAGAGTTAGCACAGAATAAAGAAATGGGTCAGCCACTGGAAGACAGGGGTACTGTATGATATGTGGGGTGATGATACAGATTTGTATGCTTCCCTTCATACCTCTCTGAGGCCTTGAACTAGCTAGGTGTTATCTGAACATAAACTATGCAAGACATCCTTGATGTGATAAACATTTTTGCAAGGGCTGGTGTCAAATTCTGTATTTTGTCATTTAGTGCAGGCTTCAGCATCATCTGTGGTGATGTCTGCAGTGATGTCTTGTTAGTTACAGGAATGCCTATGCTACAGGAGTGGCTGAAAAAATGTTCATAAGTTCATAAGGTTGGAAAGGACCTATAAGATCATCTAGTCCAACCATCCTCCTATCACTATCTCTACCCAACTACTAAATTAAATCCTTTAGCACCTCATCTAAATGTTCTGCAATTGTGGTTGCAAAAAGAGGTATCTGTTACAGCAAGTCTGAATTTAACTGCTCTGGTGTATTCTTAGGGCAAGAGGCTTTTTGGACAGGCACTTGGTATGATGGAGGGCATGCCATAAAGAGCAGAGCTGTGAATGATTCTACATAGTGTAATCTATACTGCTTTCACAGGGCATTGGCAGCAGTCCTGGGTTGAATGGAAATGGAGAGTTAAGGAAGCTGGAAAAGCTGAAAACATGACTATTTGTTCTCCTTATCCAGTCCTCCTCTTTGTGTGTGTGGCTGCTGTCTTCACAGTCTTCTTTTAACCTTCCCACCCCCCTCTGTACTCCCACTTTCAGGATAGCATTGGCAGGGGAAGCAGAAGCATAGCAGGAGAGGGCTGGCCCTCTTGGTGACAGATGGGAGATGCTGTCGGCAAGCTGGGCTGGGATGAAAGGGTTTCAAGTACTGCCTCTGCTCCCCTTCACATTGCTGAGCTAACCTCGCTCTTTGGAGAACACACCTGTCAGGAACAGAGTTTTGTGCAGCCCCTTCCGTACCACAGCTGGCAGCACTTAAAAGCATGAACTTCCATGGAGTTGAGTGTTCCTCTCATCTGCGGGGGAAGGACAGGGCTGATGCTCCCTCTTGAATTCCATCTTTGTGGCTCCAGACCTCTTTGAATGCTGTGGATTTGTGGTTCCACTCAATTGCCAACAGAATCCCGAGTAGGAAAATATCTCACACTCCTTCTCCCTCTGGCCCTCTGGAGATCTCTAGCAGGGTTTGAATTCTATTGCCCATAGCAGAGGTAGGGTGAATTTATCCTCAGCGGTCGATTCCTGCTTCTTCTTGCAGGTTCTTCAGTAGAAATTGCTGGCAGAGCCCCCAAGCTGAAACACATATTTTATGTGTTTTTCACGTGCCTTGCAAAACCCTGTTCCCTAAACCACTGCTTCTCATGGTTCTTATCCTTAAGAACTTACTGTGTGATTGAAACTGGGTGGACTGGATTGTGAAGCTTGCAGAAAAATGTTGATACTGTAATTTTCCTTGTTATGAAAAAAGTGCCATTAGGGAACGATAGCAGGCTTAGGGATGAAAGAGAAAAAATAAACTCAGTGGGGAATAATGACAGCTACTCTACTGTGGAAAGGTCAGTGCTTCTCTGGGGAGGAAAGACTGACGAGCTGCAGACCTACCCTGGCCCACCATCTGAGACACAGCTCTTCCTCATGACTCAAAAATTGGTATCTTTTGTTTATAAAAGGTGTAGCCTTCCTCCATTAGGAGGAAGGAACTTTCAGGAAGGAAGCCGACTGCAGCTTTGTACTGAGGTGTTTCTCTGCTGTTGCAGTGCTGCCCACTTGCTCCCCCTTGGACTTCCACTGCGACAATGGGAAGTGCATCCGCCGGTCATGGGTCTGTGATGGAGACAACGACTGTGAGGATGATTCTGATGAACAGGACTGCCGTAAGTCATCTCTCTAAGGGGAGAGGGTGGCTGCAGTGCCTACCTGCCATGGCTGGGGAAAGCTAATGCTTTTTATCACAGAATTCTAAGAGTTTTTCCACTGAGGCAAACTTTGGCTTGCAATAGGCTGCGTCCTGCCTCTGACAGAGAGGTGTTCCTGATGTCAAAAAGCCCTCTTGTGTTGGCACCTGGCTCACTGTTCAGATATGTGTCCTGGGGGAGGGGATGCTTCTCTGTCCAGCTGCAGAACAGTTTATGCCCCACAGCCTTGCTAGTTAATGTCGCATGAAGTAGTTCCCTGAGCTGAGTGCTTTGTGTCCTCCCCTCTTCATGGAAATGCCTAACCTCTGCCAACTAAACTGCTTGTCTGGCTAACTTCCTGTGGCCTCAGGTTCCACTGTCTGACTTTTCTGCTGTGCTGACTTGTCCGCAGAATCCTCTCCCCTCATACTGAGTTCCCTGATGAGAGAGAAAGGTGCTGTAGGGATGCTCTCTGAGCAGATACCAGTTACTTGTTTGCTAAGGTGCTATTTTCAGAAGAGCTGCCATGGCAGGCTGCTAGCTGTGAGCACTGCTGCTGGGCTTCTGTAGCTTATTAAAACAGAGGGAATTCTGCCTGAGCCCTTGGACCTTAGCCCCCTCCTTTTACTCTTCTATGTTTTGTTATTTGTTGTTGGCTTCTGTTAGCAAAAGGTGTTCAGGGATGCAGCTTTCCTTCTCCAAAACAGATCATCCAGTCTGTTCTTGGCAGCGTGTGCTGGGGAACTAATGTGTTGCATAGCATTTGATCTTTGGCTTCTCTGAAACTGCACTGGTTGCTGGAGCTGACATCAGACTGCAGCTAGGAGCAGAATTTTGTGCTGTCTGGTTTATTGCAGCTGCTTGCTAATCATCACCTTGAGTTCTATGACATTTGTCTGTGTGGTACTCCAGAGTGGCTGAATCATATCTCAAGAAATGCAAAAATAATTATCTTGGCTGTAAACTATTCCATGTCTTAACTATTTATGCAATACTTGTGTGGTAATTAATTCTTTTTTTAATCACTATGCCCCCGATCTTTGTCATCTGGTCAGAGAACTGTAAAGCAGAGTTCAGGATTTCAACATCTGTTCTGCGTGGTATTCTGAATGGCTGGACTAAGCTTAGTTTCCTGGTCTAATTTTCATGAAAGAAATGATACATGTAGCTGGATCCTTTTGGTCTCCTGTTTTTTCATAATAACTTGGAATGCCCATATATTTAAGGCTACAGTAGAAAAGGGTGTGATCAAAAGATTTGGAGACTAATGAAAGGAGTTGGTTCTGTGAATAAGGGAGTCCTAGGAAGTTGTCCAGACTAGCACTTAACCATAGGAGGATTTCTGATGGATTAAAGTCCTCAGGTACTAATTCTGCAGTCCCTTTTACTTTCCTCACTGGCCTGCAGACAAGCTTTTATAGAAGATTGGCAGACAGAGTGGAGTGAGGCTGCAAACACTGGAGAGTTTAGAAGAAGTTTAAATTTTCTCTTTCACTTTTCAGTGAACATTTCCTTTCCTGTGAAGGTTAGTTTGACATTGTGGGAAAAAAAGGTGAAGCCTTTTGCTAGATGATGATAATCACAAAATATCAGAATTGCAGGGATTGGAAGGGACCTCAAGATCATTGAGTACAACCCCCCTGCCAAAGCAGGTACCCTAAATAGGTTGCACAGGTAGGAGTCCAAAAATTGGCTGTGCAAAAATGCCAGCCCAAGAGTGGATAGCTCAATTGCTACACTTCCTGTCCTTCCTTCAACCCTTGTTCTCAGGTGTTAGGGCTTGCTGTACTGTCAGCTTACAGTTGGAGTGGGAGAGGGGGACTCGGTGGCCATCCTGATGTTGTTGGGGAAAAGGAAATGAACTCTCCAACATAGCAGTGTCCTTGGAGGAGCATATTGCTCTATTTATGATATGCCATACGTTTGTTTTTCTACAAGGTAAATCTTTGTGCCTTACCTTCACGTTATTCTATACTGTGTCCCTGCAGCGCCACGAGAATGTGAGGAGGATGAGTTCTCATGTCAGAATGGATACTGCATCCGCAGCCTGTGGCACTGCGATGGTGACAATGACTGTGGAGACAACAGTGATGAGCAGTGTGGTGAGTAGTGGCACTGCCATTATGATGAATGCCCTGCTGGTGCTTAAAAAGGCTTTGCACAGACTCCCACCTGTGCAATTCTAAGATCCTCTTAGCATATCAAGGGCTTGCAGCCAGCTCATCTGAGCAAACTTTGTGTGATATTCTGTTCTCAGACTGGCTGCTTGGGATCTTAGGCTGTGGCTTATTTGCCAGGCAAAAGTCATTTGTGTCTTGTTATTCCTTGACATGCCGCCCATGGTAGTTTTGTCCAGGTACTCTGTGACATGGAAATGTGTGATTTAATGAGCAGTTTTGTTTGTTGGTGCCCTAGAAGCTTCAAAGTTAGGTGTGATTGTGTTTCCAGAGCACTCTGAGTAAAGTCAAAGTTTTTTTCTTATTGCTTTCTTTGCAGATATGAGGAAATGCTCAGAGAAGGAATTTCGTTGCAGTGATGGCAGCTGCATAGCTGAGCATTGGTTTTGTGATGGTGACACAGACTGCAAAGATGGTTCAGATGAAGAGAACTGTCGTAAGTGCTCTTCTTGCTTTGTAACCACAGGAAATAGCCCTTTGGACCTGCTCTTGTCTTTGGATTTGACATGTGTCGTGTAGCAGAGATCAGAAACAAATTAGTTCTGCCTGTACTGGCAGCTATGCTGCCTCCTGTTGTCTACCGCAGGGGACACAAGAGGATAGTGTGTCTTTTTTGCTACCTTACAGAAATACTTGATCTCATCCTGGCTACTTATCTGTTGCTTCCCATGGCTGTGTGACCTTGAGTCAGAACAGGGAGCCTATGATGTAGTGAATATAGTTGTATATAAAACTGTAGGGGATAAAGGGCAGGGGGAAAAGGGAGAATACAATTGCCTTCTTTATCCCATTGTCTGAATCCTGCCCAAAATTTCTTGGGGGACTCTGCCCACTGATAACATCTTCAAGGTCTGTACATTGCTAACTGGTATGCTGCAAGGGCTGCCTGCACAACCAGCTTCTCATCATTCAGGTGCTTTATGCAGGACATTGTCTGATAAGGGATGGTAAATGAGCTATCTGGAAGCTGATTTGACTGATGGGAATGGAGAGAGATGGGGGTGTGAGAGCCAACAACAGTTGTCTTTTTTTTTCTTCTCATCCACTATCATGACCTTGCAGAAAATGGGACAAGAGTCTATTATGTCCCTTTCTAACCCCACTGTCTCTCTGCTGTGTCTCTGAGCACAGTTAGTGTCTGTGAAAGTTTTGGTGGTCCCTTCCCCCACCATGCTCTCAAAGGCATTTTGCAGAATTTGTTCTAGATAGCAGGAAACTTCAAAAAGCTCTGGGAGGAGGGATTGGGGCTGCCAGCTCCTGAAGGGCAGGGGGAGTGGGTGCATGGAGGAATTGTCTTTTATCTCTCCAGATAATGAGAGTTGGCAGCAAACCAGGGGCCGCAAACATTTCTAAGCTGGAAAAGGGCTCTAAGAGGAAGGCAGCATGTCTTCCTCACCTTTCCCTCTCTCCTTTCCCTCTCCTTTACCTGTTACTTCCCCACAAATAGGCCCTGTGAGTGTGAAGGGACGTGTTGTTTCAACCTTGCCTCTTATGGAGGTGTACAGGCAACCTGAATTGGTGCTCCTGTTCCTCTGACTTGGAATGCTTCTCAAATTGTGGCTGACAGTTTTCTCTGAGACATTTTAGGTATGAAACTTCACCAAGAAGCTTCGTTTGGCTACCTTCTTTTGTCTTATTTTCCTCAGTGTGGCTGTCATCTTATATCCAGTGCTGCATCTAGAACAGTGTGGGATTAAGCTGTTTTGTGTGTGTGTGTGTGTGTGTGTGTGTGTGGACGGTATGTGGAGTAGGAAGGTCATATAATTTAGACACGCTACATGAGAATTTAAGTCACTGACTCAACTTTCTCCTCAGAGGAGCCCAAACGCTTCTTTCACATTTCCTTGGTAAGGCACAGGTTAACACACGCTTCAGTACCCAGCCACTGGATCTTGGCAGAGCTGGAGTTCTTACTGCATGCCTGCAGGCTTTGCCTGGTTGGAGAGGCAGGCACGGTTCATGCCCCAGATTGCCAGTCTTTGTTTTCCCTTTTGTTTAATAAATGTGTTTTTGGAGCTTCTCAGTTGAAAGGGTCACATGTCTGAAACATGCAGTTCATTCTCTGGACAATAGGAGATATCGGATTCTGTTGTGTGGGACTCATATTTTTCATCCCTTTTCACGTAGCACAGAGCCAAACAGAACAGTGGATAAGTCCTTAATTAACTTTGTTGGACTTTACCTGGGGTATGTCAGTGCTCTTTATTGATAAAACTTAATTTGAGTGGTGGCTTGAGAGTAAAGGGACAGAAGAAACTTCAAAGGTTGAGAGCAGAAGTGGGCACCCTGATTCTTGCTTCCGTTTTTTTTGCTTGTTTGTTTGGTTTTTTAAGTGCATATTTTTGTTAAAATTGTGAAGGACTCATGCTGTATTTTAACCTTGCATTCTGATGTGCCTCAATCTTTAATATAGAGATACCCAAAAGGATATATTTGTTTTTATTTCTGTTTCTGTCTTTTGGAGATTTAATAACAATTAAATTTTTTATAGAGGGCACTAGGACGGTAGCTTGAGCACAAGAGGGAAAGTGACACTCTTGGATCTTCATCATTTTTTTCCCTTTTTTGATTTTGATTTTTTATTTTTATTATTTGAAAGTGGGTTAACTGCACAGTTCCCTTTGTATATAACTTTAAACTGCTCCTCAGTGAAGCACAAACAGCACTGAAGGTCCTCTCAGTAATACAGGTCACGATAGGCAGCAGTGACTAGCAATTTCCAACACTTTCCCACTGAATACTGGTCTGTTATTACATTGAGAAATGTTGCATCTAAACTGTATTGTGCCCTGTTATCTTAGGCTCTTTTTGTTTGATTCCTTTGTTAGCATCGGATGTTCCAGCTGCCACTTGCAGCTTGGAGGAATTCCAGTGTGCATATGGACGCTGCATCTTGGACATCTACCACTGTGATGGCGATGATGACTGCGGGGACTGGTCTGATGAATCTGACTGCTGTAAGTTAGTTCAGGGTGATGCGTGGGTTCAAACATCTGACTTGCAAACCTAAATGGATTTTGAGTTGGCTGGAAAGAGAGCCATCTAATTGATCACACTGAAGCGGGCTCTTCCATTATTTTTAATTCAGGAAAGTAGGAGTAGTGACAGGAGTCACTGTGTAGTCAGCAAATTTCTGCACACAAGAACTAAAGCAGTCTCCAGGAGGGGTCTAGTCAGTACCAAGTTCCACGATAGTAGAGCATTAGTGTGGTGTTGAGAGATTTCTTGGATGTTCCCTGGTCTGAATTCACTCTGTTTTTTAATATCTCCGCAGCATCTCACCAGCCATGTCGCTCTGGGGAGTTCATGTGCAACAGTGGCTTGTGCATTAATGCTGGCTGGAGGTGTGATGGAGACTCTGATTGTGATGACCAGTCAGATGAGAGGAACTGCAGTGAGTGCCGGGGGCTAATGGGAATATTCAGTTTCTGTCGGATGCAAGAGTGTGTGGGGGCGTGTTGTCATTGAAACCAGGCTCTTCTGATCATTCTTGCTCATCTAAGTTTTTGATCCCTCAGCTACATCTATGTGTACAGCTGACCAGTTCCGCTGTAAATCGGGGCGCTGTGTCCGTTTGTCCTGGCGTTGTGATGGGGAAGATGACTGCTCCGACAACAGTGATGAGGAGAACTGTGAAAATACAGGTTTGGTCTGCTGCCTTGCTCCTTGTAGCTAATAGTTCCATCCTGGAGTTGATTGATAGCAAAGCCTCTTTTGGATGGCTTGACAGAGTTCAGCCTCAGCATTCAGTGCTTCTCCAAGTATTAGATGTGTAAGCTACCTTCCATGCTTGCAAACACATGCAGTTCTGTGTGCTTAGACAAACTAAAGTGGTTATGTTTTCTGGTCAGGTATCAGATCCTTTTGTCCTGTTTGTTCCATGATTTACCACAAAGCTCTGAAGCATTTGCACTCAGATTTGTAAACACTAGTAGTGTTCAAAGTTGCTGTATTTGTCAAATGGGTATGAATCTAGCTCATGCTTTGTAAGACATTCTAGATAGCTTTTGTGTTGCCATATGAAGCTGTCAAGCAACTATTAACAGGCAATAGGTCAAAAGAAGACATGTTGTGAAAGTTAAGAAGAAAGCCTTTGTTTTAGAGGTTAAGGGTGCCAGCCTCCACTGTCCCCTCTACCTTAGAGTCTGTCTTTCCCTTTATAGTAATCATTTCCATTATAAATATTCTTTTATATAATCATGGATGTGGAAAATAAGAGGGTTTCAAGAGACCCTTGTATTACTATAGGATTCAGGGAATATCTAGAATCTTCTGTTTTTCTTAAATCCTTCAGGCTGTCTATAGCAACATTGTCCTCTTGTTGAGGAATAATGTGCACTCATCTGTGAATTTGTCGCAGTGAGCAGAGCCCAGAAGTGTACACTGACCTGCTGAGATTTTTATGTTTTAAAAAGTGGGTTTACAGATGATAAAAGGGATTTTTTTAGAACTGTAACTATTGTTTCCATCTGTCGAGAAGTGGACAGTGTGTATAGTACAGGAATACCTGAGGCTGAGCTCAGGGGACCTGGAGCTGCTGCTCTAGATAGATCAGCTGCCATGAGCACCAGCATGCGGAAGATGGTGATAATCCTGGAAAAAGGAATTGTACTTGCAGAAATAGCAGTAACTCTGTTTCCTTGTCTCAATTACCAAGGTATTTAAAACAAACACTGAGCTGTTTTAGCCCAGAAGCCAAATAAAAATTCCAGAGCCACTGAAATTCAACCTCTCCGCTTCAAATCAACCCCAAGATGGTTGAGTACAACTACTGCTACCATAAGATTAGTTGTGCAGTTCTGCATTAGGTCTACAGTGATAGTCATCAACGAAGAAGTAACTTGGAGTTTCTAGTCACAGCAGTGCATGTACTGGCTCAACTGATGAGAAGTAGCCTTAATGTCTATAGCAAGAGTTAAAAACCTGTGTCACTTAGAATTTCGTTTTTGTTGGCTATAGAAAGAAAATTCCTAGAACACTAGGGGATCAGCTTATGTAAGAATCTCTGTCTTCATTATGATAAACGTGGTCCAAGTTTCAGAATCCTTTACAGAAAGTGTTCCTGTGCTCTAAAAAGCGAGTCTGCATGTTTCTGTGTTCCCAGTTGGCGTGCCCATTAGTTCTTATTTGTCTTTGATAATCTCACAACTACCCTTTTCCATTCTACTTACAGGCAGTATGCCAAACTTATTTTTTTTCTTTGCTGGTAACTGTATTGTCTTCTTGTATTCCTAGGATTATCAGAGTGCACTGATTTGGAAACCACTAACAAAGCTAGCTTGAGAGGTGCAAGAAATAAGAGGCAATAGGACAGAGCAGTTATCACTGAAGAAACAATTAGATTGGCAGAGTCCCTACAAATAGCATTACTTTACTTACAGGAATTCGGTAGAGCGTCCCTGCCAACAGCAGAAGTTGAAGTGTGTAGCTCATGTGTGAAATCCTGTTGCCTGAGCTCACATTTCAAGGATGCATGTAAATCTCATTCCAAGTCCGTCACAGTGCAGTTAGGGCTGGACAAGACACACATTCCTCAGCAGGCTTAAGATCCATAGCCATGCTATTTGGCATCTCATATGATTAAACTTGCTCCTCTCTGACACATGCTCAGGAGTGCTGTGGAATCTGGAACCAAAGGGTATTAGGCTAAGACCCTGAAGTCATTCTGAGAGAAACTAAATAGCTGAACTTCTAGTAAAGCAACACTAGATTCAGTCTGCAGGAGAGCTAACAAGCCTCTGAAGCAATATGAAGAAATTTGGAGCAGTATGAAGTGGAAGATGAGTTGAATTCAAGGAAAAGGAAGCAATGGATTTCTGTTCATGTATAAAGATTGTAACCAATCTTAGAAAACATTCTTTATCCGTTGCTTCAGTATGACTTGTTCCATCAGTAAGCTCTGGTGTGCTTACTTTCCTCTTCCTCTATTGCAGGGACCCCTCAGTGTGCTCCAGACCAGTTCCTGTGTGGGAATGGTCGTTGCATTGGCCAGCGGAAGCTCTGCAATGGAGCAAATGATTGTGGAGATGGCAGCGATGAGAGCCCACATCAAAACTGCCGTAAGTTCTGCCAGTAGAATCTTAAACATAAATGGAGGCACAGCATGTAGGAGTCAGTTTGGTGTTGCTGAAGGATGCGTGTAAGGAAGAGAGCTTGGATTGTGTTAATGGAAGGGAGTGTGGGTTGAAGACTGAGGACATTGACCTCTGTGCTTTTGTCAATTGCATACTGTGGAGAAGAAATAATGGGGAGAAGATTATACTCTTAGGTATCAAAGTCTGTCTGCAGAGACAGTGAATCTCCAACCATATTATTCCAAGCTTCATTGTCCAGACCTCAGGACAAGCTGCTCCTTGTTGGTTGTAGCCTGCAGGGGACATTTCTGACTGTGAAGAGGCAGTTTCCAGCACAACCTGTATCCTCCCTGTCTTGCTTTGCCTGTTTTGGGGGGTGACTGATGCCTAACAGCTGAGAACATGAGCAGCTGCTTTGTGGTTTCAGCTCAGTTATCTTCAACTATTGCTTTCACAGGTCCACGAACAGGGGAGGAGAACTGCAATGTCAACAATGGTGGCTGTGCTCAGAAGTGCCAGATGGTACGAGGGATGGTGCAGTGCACCTGCCATACAGGTTACAGGCTTCTGGAAGATGGCCGATCATGCCAAGGTGAGTTTTTGGAGCAGTAGCCTCTTCCCTGCTGCTTTGATGTGCTTGGAGTTGATGGCTATGATGGGTGCAAATCTGAGTATGAAGGCAGAAGCAAAGCTCATGGTGAGATTGTTAGGCTTGTTAATGGAATAATGGTAATTTTATCCTTCTGTCTTTAACATGCAGATGTGAATGAATGTGCTGAGGAGGGCTACTGCAGCCAAGGCTGTACCAATAGTGAAGGTGGCTTCCAGTGCTGGTGTGAGCAAGGCTATGAGTTGCGCCCTGACAAGCGTAGCTGCAAAGCTCTAGGTAAACAGAAATTCAGTCTTACTCTAGTGTTTGTTGGTCCCATTCTCTCAACTTTGCCTTTAATGCTTCACTGGCAATATTATGCTGTTCACACACAAGGAAGTACCTGAATTTATATCAGGTATGCCTAAGTTGATGGTGAAAACCTGGAAAATTTTGTGATTTTGACTGTGGGGTGATGTTTCACTGTTTCCTTTCATTGCTAGGAGGACAGCCTCTGCTTTCTGTTATTCTTGTAATTCCTGGTGGCCTACACCCTGAGGCAGAAACAGCACCCTGCTTCTGTTTAGGAAGTATCTCAGTCATTTCTTGTCAATGAAGTTGCAGCACACTTCTTTGCTCTGGTTTGACCTTAGATGCTGGTCACCAGTCCTGGGTGACTGCTGTAAGGACATCTGTTTTTTAAGGGCATCTATCTATACATTTGTTTGACTTGATTCCTCGATTCTCATGATATAGAAGCTGATGAATTAGGAATTCAACTTCAGGAAATTAGAATATAATTAGGAATTACCCTAATTAAATTCATGAAGACTCATAGAATGGCTTAGGATGGTAGAGATCTTTAAGATCATCAAGCTCCAACCCCCCTGCCGTGCTCAGGGTTACCACTCACTACATCAGACTGCCCCAAGAGCCCCATCCCACCTCATCTTGAACACCTCCAAGGATGGGGCATCTGCAGCTTCTCTAGGCAACCTGTTCCAGTGCCTCATCAGCCTCTGTGTAAAGAATTTTTTTTTACTAATGTCTGACCTCCTCTGTTTTAGTTTAAAGCCATTTCTGCATGTCCTATCACTAACAGACTATGTAAAAAGTCATTCTGCTTGCTGCTTACAAGCTCCCTTTGAGTGCTGGAAGGCCCCAATGGGGTCTGCCCAGGACCTTCTCCAAGCTGATCAAATCCAACTCTCTCAAACTTTCTTCATAAAGAACTACTTTTTTTTTGTTTTCCAGTGGATGTATCTACTGACTTACTTTATGTCTGGCTGAGGCATTCTTTAACTATGTCCTTTTTTGCTGTGGTTGGATGTTGTGGTAGAAGGTGTAGTAGAACTTGTGTGTTTGCATGGCTGGGAGGTGAATAGAGACAAAGGAAGTTATAACCTTGCTGCCAAATGTGTGCCTAGTGGTATGGCTTCAGGTGAGATGAGCTCAAATGTAACCTGGACTGATCACATCTTGCTGAGTGAACATTTGCCAAAAGCTTTAGAAGTAACCCATTTTCGAAGTATAACAATATGGTGGGGTTAGAAAAGGAGCTGTCTGAGCTGTTCTGTACTAGGGTGTTGATTTCTTACTACCAGTGCTGTAAGATCGTGTTCTGAGACTTGTAGTAAAGGGAATGGTAGGCAGGACCCTATCAGAGTACTCTAATGCTTTCTTCTCATATCTCCTCAGGGCCAGAGCCAGTGCTGCTCTTTGCCAATCGAATTGATATCCGGCAGGTGTTGCCTCATCGCTCAGAGTATACACTGCTCCTGAACAACTTGGAAAATGCCATTGCCCTTGACTTTCATCACAGCAAGGAGCTGGTGTTTTGGTCTGATGTCACTCTGGATCGCATCATGAGGGCCAATCTGAATGGTAGCAATGTGGAAGAAGTGGTTTCCACAGGTTTGGAGAGCCCAGGTGCGTCACAACAAAAAAGGCAAAAGCCTATGCTCTGTGCTGTGAGAATAAGGATGGATGAGTGGAGATAAGTAGGTACCCTGCATTCAAAATAGGGTGCATCACCTTAAATACTGGGGTAGGTTGGATGGAATGGGTGTGAGATAATTGTTCCCCTGGAATTTATATCTGCTGACAGAGAAGAAGATAGGAGGATGAAATTGGGCCTTTATTGAGGCTAAGAAGGAGAGGGAACTATTCTTCTGAGCAGAGCCTGCTCCTTATTTCATTCTGTGCTTAATTCTCTTCTGGAGATAGGTGGACTTGCGGTTGACTGGATACATGACAAATTATACTGGACAGACTCTGGAACATCTCGAATTGAAGTAGCAAACTTGGATGGTACTCACAGGAAGGTGCTTTTGTGGCAGAACCTGGAAAAACCCCGGGCGATTGCCCTCCATCCTATGGAGGGGTGAGTGAGAACTTGAGTCGTCAGTGAGCCTTCTGCGCAAGGTTTGGGTGAACAATGGTCACTAAGGGCGCCTCTGGGTGCAAGCCCTTCGTTTGGTACCTGTAGTTTGGGAAGCCTTGCAAGTTGAGGGTTTTCAGAACTTTAGTCCTATTCTGCACTTGTCAGGTTTCAGCAGCCTGAAAGTGCTGGGTGTTACCTTTTTAGCTGTTGCTTTTCCCATGTCTGTAACCCAGTCTCACGTTTGAGGTCACAGGATCAACATCGTTTTGCCCTGATAGGAAGTGTTGCAGTGTGCCCTAGATGGGATGTTAGTTTTCTAACCTATGTCTCCCTGCTCCCTCCAGCACAATCTACTGGACTGACTGGGGCAACACTCCCCGCATTGAGTATTCCAACATGGATGGCTCTAATCGGCGCATCATTGCGGATACGCACCTATTCTGGCCCAACGGACTGACCATAGACTATGCAGGGCATCGAATGTACTGGGTGGATGCCAAACACCATGTCATCGAAAGGGCTGACCTCGATGGTCGGAATAGGAAAGCTGTTATTAGCCAAGGTAAGTAATGGAGCTAGGTACTAGAATTGCTCTGTGCAGTAAAGAAGGCAGAATGGCATGCTGCTTAGCTGACTTTCAGAGCCACCTGTCTGTAGGTGACTCATTCTATGATTATATATTTTTTAATTGCTGTGGGATAAATTCTGTCACTAATAAGGGATGGGCTTTGCTACCCAGACATCAGTGAACAGGAGAGAGGAAGTGTCTTGTCACATTAGTATAGGGTGCATCTGAGCAGACTGGCAGTGGCAGTGCCTAAGGAGGTAGTGGTAAGAGTTCCCTTGCCCCTCTGCTAGCACGGGTCCTGCTGCACGTGATGAAAGCCCTGTATTGGATGTTTTATTGCAGGCCTTCCGCACCCATTTGCTATCACTGTGTTTGAGGACAGTTTGTACTGGACAGATTGGCACACCAAGAGCATTAACAGTGCCAACAAATTCACAGGCAAGAACCAGGAGATCATTCGGAACAAACTGCACTTCCCTATGGATATCCACACACTGCATCCTCAGCGCCAGCCAGCAGGTAACTGCAGAGAGGGTAGAAACCTATTTGAGCCGCTGGTAGAACTGTTGCTGCCACCCACCCTTTAAAGCAGATAGATATCAATCCTGAACCAAGGATTTTGATGCGTCTCGCACTTTGTCCTGCTGCTCCAGCCAGCAGTTCGGTTTAGGTGCCTCAGCAGCGGTAACTCCGTGCTAGGTGTTACCGCAGCTCCCCCTGCTGACACTCAGAGGTGAACGCTTTTCAGTGGGAAATAACTCGTGACTATTTGGGGAGAGGTGGGAGGAATGTAAGTGAGCACTAGTAATGGCTGACACTTCCCATGTTCCTTTTAAATTACTGTAATCTCTTTGGAAAGTACATTGATTTAAATGTTTTCCTACTAAACTGACTGCCTAAAAATTGAGTTAGTGCTTTAATTTGATTTCTTATTCTCAATTAGTGTCTATGTAGACAAGTTATCCACATGGGGCTTTGCACATTGGCTGGTGTTTTTCCCCTTTTCTTTTTACTCTTTGCTTTATGCGTGGTTATTTTTGTCTTTGGCTACTTGAGCAGGGAGAAACCGTTGTGGGGCCAACAATGGGGGCTGTACACACCTCTGCCTGCCGAGCAGCAAGGATTATACCTGCGCCTGCCCCACTGGCTTCCGCAAGACCAGCAGCCATGCCTGTGCTCAGAGTAAGTGAGGACCACAGCCTGCCTATCTAGATGTTTTATGGGTGGCAGAGGGTTGGTCGTGGGAATATGCAGCAGTTTATTCCAAGGAGATAACAGCTGGATGGACTGGATAATAGTAAGGGCCCTGTTGGAGATTGTCTCACCTTCTTGATGCATTTCCCTGTTCTGCATTCACATTCCCTTCACTAGGCTGCATGGCTGGGGATGCAGAGAAGCTCCATCCATAGGTCCTTACACCAGGGCTGCTGTTGATGCCACACTGCCTGTCATAGCTTTTCCCAAAGCTTTCAAAGGAGCTGTGTTAGTGATGACCAAGATATTCAGCCTTATCGACTGCCAGAGTTTCTCTTAGTTTGCAACCACGTGGGAGAATTAGGCCAGCTGTTGTCCTAGATTCTCAAGAGATGGCATAGCTGTTTAATTTGGAAATACGTCTATGCTATTTTTTGAAGGATGTGGTTGAATTTGTTCTCTTAGCAAAGATTACCCCAGGATGCAGTTCTTTACTCCTACACTCCCTGCTGATCCCAGTCTCTTATAAGATGAAATTTTTTGGTACCAATAAAATCTTGGGCTGTGGCCTGTCAGGGAGAGATTATGTAAATGGTTAAGTTTGAATATAGCAGGGAATTGTCTGTGTCTATCACTGTGTTGTTGAACTTAGAGAAATTAAAAGGAGACCTTTCGACCTTTGATCAGGTCTTGACAAGTTCCTGCTTTTTGCCCGAAGGATGGACATCCGTCGGATCAGCTTTGACACAGATGACCTGTCAGATGATGTCATCCCCCTTGCTGATGTGCGCAGCGCAGTGGCTCTGGACTGGGACTCAAAGGATGACTATGTCTACTGGACAGATGTTAGCACAGACTCAATCAGCCGAGCAAAATGGGATGGATCAGGCCAAGAGGTACAGTATTATGTGTGGAGACCATCTAGCCAGGAGGTTTCCTGAACATCAGATGTGAAGCCACTAGGAAACACTGGCTTCCTAAGGATCTTCATGTTGGATTTATTGTTTAATGATTTGCCTAGTTCTGGCACAGATGGGCTCCAGCATCACTGAACACTTAAAACACAAGTTTGCTGCATGTTCCTGTTTATCTGGAAAATCCTGGAGTGGGAAAAAGCATGTTAATTTATGAGCTGTGGTTGATTCCTCTGTTGTAGCCATAAAATCTGAAAGGGAGGCGTGTTGCATTTTCTGTTATGTACTGTGTTTGTCTTGGGACATGTACGTGCCCCTTTGCTATTGTTACTGGGTCAAACAGAATTCAAGAGTTGGAGTTGTGTTTTAAACAGATGTGAAAAACAGATTTATGACTTCAAGTGTAAAACTTATTTGAACTAGTGAGTACTTAATGCTCTCCCTCATGCGTTATTGTTCTTCTTGGACTTCTGTCTTTTGAAAGTTGTGTTTGTGAATGAGTAGCACATTGGGCTAGTGATTCTTTACTAGGATCTGATCTCACTAAGGATTTTCTTGTTTTTGTTTTTATTTAGGTTGTGGTGGATACCAGTCTGGAAAGTCCAGCTGGACTGGCAATTGACTGGGTCACCAATAAACTATACTGGACTGATGCAGGTACTGGACTCCTCTGCTTTACTGAAGTTTCAGTCTTCATTATTAGTAATGAAAACTGAATAATAGCTGAATAGTTCTCTGTCTTATCACAAGTTTGCTTATTTCTGTGTAGCAAAAAAACCTACGGGATCAAACTCCATTGTTTGTGGGATTTGAAGTGGAATCATTAGTTTACCTTTTTTCACAGTGTTCCTAGTGCTAATTCTTTAGAAAGGTCTTGCTGCAGAGCTTGTAGCTGTGTATGTTCACATATCTTCCAACAGTGTATCTTGGGGTGCAGCAGGTAAGATTTGAAGGTCATTCTTCATCAGAGTATGAGTTCTAAAAGGTGTAAGAAAAGTGATTCTTCTCCAGCTGTTGTTTTATGTCTGTATCATGTAGATACTGCGGTAGCTTAGGAATGTGCATTGACACAGAACTCAGTACCAGTCAGAGCTGCACAGGTGACACAGAGTGGCAGGGGTAATACTTCAAGCCACATTTCTTATTTATCTTCCAGATAGGAGGAGAGATGGGGGGAAAGAGAAGAAAACATTGCTGTATGAATAGTGTTTGCCTTATCTGTTGTTATTCCGGAGCTGTATGTCTAATTGCTTCTCTCAATCTTTATAGGAACAGATCGAATAGAGGTCTCCAACACAGATGGGACCATGAGAACTGTTCTGATCTGGGAGAACCTAGACAGACCTAGAGATATTGTAGTGGACCCTGTTGGAGGGTGAGAGACTCTTGTTTATGGGAAATTCTTTTCTGTTTTAAAATGCTTAAGTGCTTTGGTTTTGTGCAATGATCTCTCTGGCACCTTTGTTCTATGTCTGCTGAAGTCTGAAATTAGAGACCTGATTTTGAATGCTAGTGGAACAAGATAAGCTGGAGATAAGCATGTCATGTATAAAGAGCAGGCAGATATTCTCATTTGCTTATCTTTGAGACCAAACAACTAAAGATCTGGTACAGAAAATGTTGTGAATTAGGCAAACAATTTGTTTTCTATTTAATTGTTTCACATCTATGTTGAATTTATATTCAACCACTCTCCTTATCAGACAGAGTGGAAACAGAAGGGTCTCCTTGGGTAAACTAGTGCTGATCTTAAGCACAAAGTTGTGTTAGTGACCCATTTGCTTCAAAGCTTTGTGTCAGTGGGAGTACTGAAGGATCAACTGCAGCATGGAAAGTAAAGCTGAGTTGGTTAATAGAAACAAATGGTTTCAGAAAAAGATTTTGCTTCTCACAAGAGTGTGGAGCTGGGAATGGCATGGATAGAAAGGAGTGTGCTACTTGCTTTGAGTGGATTACCAGTGCAGCAACCCTATGAAGGGCCAATGGTCAAGGCTGGTAAAAAAAAACTGGTTAGTTATTAGACCTTGAACTCTTTCCTCCATGTTTTAATAAGGTCAGCACGTGCTGTGGGAAGGATATCAGTTTGATTATAATTTTAGGCATAATACAAGAGCCCAAGGCTGAACATGAGCACAGTGTTTGTCTAATGCTGCTTCTTGTTAGCTGCTGAAGGCACCAGGTTCTTCTCATTGTAGCCACTGCCTGACTGTAATGGCAGTGACAAACTTCATCTATTCTCTTCTGTCTTGGCCTTGTGTTCAGGTTCATGTACTGGACTGACTGGGGTGCCAACCCAAAAATTGAGCGCGCTGGTATGGATGCTTCAAATCGCTTGGTGATCATTTCTTCCAACCTGACATGGCCTAATGGCTTGGCCATTGACTATGAGTCACAGCGCTTGTACTGGGCAGATGCAGGCATGAAGACCATCGAGTATGCCGGTCTGGATGGCAGCAACAGGAAGGTATGGAAATCATCTTTGAGGTGGGAGACTGGGAGCATGAGGTATGAGTCCTAGAGTGCTGATGGCCCCTGCCTCTCTTTCCAGTTGAAAGTGAAATCTTCCAAATCGAGACAGGCTGAGGTGCTTTCAGCAGAAGATCCATGTCAGTTGTAGAACATGTTTGAGGGAATCTCTTTTTGAGGGCTCATGTTGCCCCAGCACTCTGCTTGTGCCTTGTCTGTACATTTTGTTGTTGATAAGGGGCAAGGGAAGCCTCTTTTCCTTAGTGACAATTAGTAATGTTTCTGGGGGGGGATTGGGGATGATCTGACTAGGTGCTGATTGGGAGCAATCTGCCTCACCCGTTTGGACTTACTCTTTATGGCGAGAGAATCTACTGGACAGACTGGCAGGCCAAAAGCATCCAGAGCGCAGATAGGAGGACTGGGCAGGCACGGGCAACGCTGCAGGACAATCTGGAG
The DNA here is from genome assembly GCF_038088225.1 of Cyrtonyx montezumae. Classification (NCBI taxonomy): domain Eukaryota; kingdom Metazoa; phylum Chordata; class Aves; order Galliformes; family Odontophoridae; genus Cyrtonyx; species Cyrtonyx montezumae. Next base: position 35,372,654 of record NW_027071826.1, on the reverse strand, counting down.
AATCTTATGGATATTCACGTTTTCCACCGGCATAGGCCACCAGGTACAGACCTCACCCCAACTACGCTGAATTTGAAGTAATATGTGGCACTGCTGTCCTGCAAGGAGCTGAGCTATCTGTCAGCCCAAAATGCCTTAAAGTCGTGGAATATGAAAGCATGAGAGTAACTCTCAGCTTGGTATTTAAAAGGATTCTAGAATGCATTTCTGTAGCTGTTAGACTCCTTTCTTATGCCCATTCTGCTGCTGTATGGATTTCTGTTATCTTTCCTCTAGTACGTACACCATGTGAAATTAACAATGGAGGCTGCAGTCACTTGTGCCTTCTGGCACCTCTTCCAAAAGGTTATAGCTGTACCTGTCCTACTGGGATCAATCTACAGTCTGATGGAAAGACGTGCTCCACTGGTAAGTCCCCTCTGTAGGATCTTCACTGGGGATGGATCACAACTACATTCTGGTCCCCCCCCTTGTTAAGAGAACAAAATTGGCTTTTATGCACTTATCTGCTTTACCCCTTGAAAAGCTAATTTTGTTTTTACTTCCAGTGTGACAGGGAATTACTATAAAGAAACAATTTGATAACTGCATTGTTGCAGGAGAAATTGTTCTTGAAATTGCTTTTGACAACTAAACCAGATGTCACAGTCCGCCCATGCTTTTGCTCTAATCTTGAAGTGGATTCCAGTACATCCTCCTCTTGAGCCTTATTATGAGGATTGTGGAAGGGGCTTGGTTTCAGGCCATGGTACATCCATTTACACTTCTTAACAGGAAAGCTGATTCATAAATTCTGTTCCCATACATTACCAGAAGCAACTCTTTCACGAGTGCACTCATTTTCAACTTGGAAATAAAGAAGCATTTCATGTCACCCAGTAAAGCTCTTGTGCCCAGACTCCCCATAAGCAGAGATCTGCAACTTCTCCTTGTCCATTTAAATGAATGTCAACTCTGGGATGCTCAACAAAATTAATACCTGTAATTGGATGAATTTGTTTCTCACTGATACCTGTCTGTTTTCAACTCTGCAGGAATGACCAGCTTTCTGATCTTTGCCAGAAGAACTGACATACGGATGGTCTCTTTGGATATTCCATACTTCGCAGATGTTGTTGTTTCAGTCAATGTCACCATGAAGAACACCATTGCAATTGGAGTGGATCCTCATGAAGGTCTGAACTTCATAGTGTATCCAACTGCCTGTTTGAAAGGCAATAAGTGACTTGAGTATCTACATGTCTGAGTAGAGCTCTGGGTGCAGATTTTACTGTAGGTTATGAGTCTGAATTGATCTATTTTTCTATTACAAGCTGAAAAAGTTCCTTTCCTGATGGGGATGTCCTTATGTGAGAACAGACAACCCCATCTGCATAGAAAAAAGCTGCCCGCTATACTGAGCGAGGTTCCTGTGCATATTGGATTTAAGAAAGCTTTTCTCCAACTGAAGCCTGTTACAGTGGTAGAGCTGAGACAGTAGCTGTTGGTTTATCTTCTGCTGTGTTGATGTAAACCTGTTGTATAGTAAGGTCTGATTGGTCTCCTCTGGGACATTCTGAGAAATAAAATGTGGAACTCTACTACTAGCTTATGAAGTGTTATATCTTCTCTTTCCTTTTGTAAAGCTCACCTTATTAGAATCACAGAAATCTGTTCTAATAGCCAACATTTATACACCTTTTGGGGATGATTGGAACATGATAATCGGTACTCTTCTATCACTCTAGTTGAACAGCCTTGTGCTGCTATTTCTGTGCCATCACATCTGTCTTGAATTGCCTAGCTGGTAGTCAGAGACCTGGGTGTGAATTGTTAAGGTGATTTATTTAAGTTTCTATTTTTCAACACAGGAAAGATTTACTGGTCAGACAGCACACTGCGGAAAATAAGCCGGGCTGCCCTTGATGGCTCCAAATTTGAAGACATCATCACCACAGGTAAGAGTGATTTTTGTCCACTTACCTCTGTGCAGTGTGAAAAGAGACATGAGATTCTCTAGTCTCCTGGTGGAATAATCTGTTAGTTTTTGGTGGAAGTGGAGGTAAAGCATAAAGCATCTCGATGAGGTTCACAAAGGCAATATCGGAAGTTCCTGACTAAGCTGGGAGAATGAGAAATGACTGATTCACCTTTCTGCTTTCTCAGGTCTGTTGACTACAGATGGGCTGGCTGTGGATGCTATTGGCAGAAAGATATATTGGACAGATACAGGAACAAACCGTATTGAAGTGGGCAATCTTGATGGCTCCATGAGGAAAGTCTTGGTCTGGCAGAATCTGGACAGCCCACGGGCAATAGCCTTATACCACGAAATGGGGTTAGTGTTGTCAGGAGGGCTATCTAGGGGTTGGAACACAACTTATGACCCCTATTACCATAACACTTGCTGCCTTTCCCTAGGTATATGTACTGGACAGACTGGGGTGAGAATGCTAAGCTGGAACGCTCTGGGATGGATGGCTCAGGACGTGTGGTTTTGATCAGCAACAACCTGGGCTGGCCCAATGGTCTGGCAGTGGATAAGGCTGGGTCCCAGCTGCTCTGGGCTGATGCACACACTGAGGTCTGATTCTGTTCTTCAGCATTGTTTGTCATTGGATTTGTGGTAGTCTGAAGGCTGTTTTGAAGCTCTTGAGCAAGGGAAATAAAAGCTTTTCTGAGAGTTTGGGCTCTGGGAGGGTGGAGAGGAATATCCTCACTTGTTCAGGCTCTGGTTCCCGCTTGATGTAGTCACTGTTAGCAAGAGGATTGGTGTTTTGAGTGTGGGACTGATCTGCTTGGTTCTTTCTTCAGCGTATTGAGGCTGCAGATCTCAATGGTGCTAACCGCCGCACACTGCTGTCTCCAGTGCAACACCCCTATGGCCTCACTTTGCTGGACTCCTACATCTACTGGACTGACTGGCAAACTCGCAGCATTCACAGGGCTGACAAGGACAGTGGTGCCAATGTCATCCTGGTGAGGGCAAACCTGCCTGGCCTCATGGACATTCAAGCTGTTGATAGGGCACGGCCCCTGGGTGAGTTGCTAGGCTGCTCCCAAATGAGTAGCGTCTGACTGGTGACAGTAGCCCTTGAAATCTGTCACTGAAAGAAGCCCTTTGAGGAAGCATGAGTGATAGAAGTAGGGCAAAAGAATCAGTTTTTCTTTTCTTCTTCTCTCTTGTGTAACTATTTTTAAACTTCTCCCTGTTTATCCAGCTCCATAGGTCTGTTTATTTCTTACTGCACTCCTTTCTTCCTCTTCACTCCATTTGCTACACTGGTTTGTACTGACAGCCTCATTTTCACACACATCAGAGCCTTTTTTTTTTTAAGAGGACTGAATGGATCATGCCATGTTACACTTCACCTGAGTCCACTGTCTTTTTTTTAACAACAAAAGATGCTCATTGTTGAAAGTTCTAGTAATTTTTTGCCCAACCATTGCAGGCTTCATTTTCCTACCTGATACTTTGTTCTACAAAATCTGTGCTTCTTCAGCTGATATTAATACATCATACTTTCAAACTATTCTGTGCTAGAGCCAGATTCCTTATATTACTCTTTGGGGTTCCTATACAACCTCATCTTGCCTCCTTGCTCTTGAGTCTGAGCTGTTGCTTTATTTGAGTGACATTTCCCCAGGGCGTACTTCTACAGAAAACTCCGTACTGCTTCTGCTGAAGCTGTGTAGCTGTTAACAGTAGAACATTGCTCTTGACGGTATAAGTTTACAGTATAACTTCAAGCTGATAGAAGCTCCAGTCATCATATATCCTGGTTATGTTTCCCCCACTCTGCACCTTTTGGGCTTCTCCTTCTACTCCCTGCATCTACTGTGCTTAACCACTCCTAATAAGTATGTGCTGGTTTTTCAATTTAAAAAATAAAAATAAAAGACTACGAAACCCTAAGACATGACCCTAATATGCCAAACACTTTCAACAGGCTTCTCTGATGCCTTTGCTTATTTGCCACTGTGTGCAGCTAACTTAAAACAGAAGCTTCTTTGTCCTCCTGGCCTCTGGTGCATTGTCATGCTGCTTCGTCACAGGGTGGGATCTTTCAGACAGCATTATTTTTTTGCAGCTCTAATAAAGCTCAGCTGCAATTCTCTGAATCTGTCGGCATTTGACCAATTCTTTTTCCAAGGGAAAACTATGAAGTGCAGTAGATCCTCAGTAAGGCTACACTTAGGATGAACTCAACCGCTAGCAGGTTGTGCATGTGTGTAGCCTTTAAAATAAAGCTTTGGTCTCTTGGAACAACACTGATGCTAAAACTGTGCTTTCTCTACTTCCTAAGGCTTTAATAAATGTGGAGTTCGTAATGGTGGCTGCTCCCACCTTTGCTTGCCTCACCCCACTGGATTCTCCTGTGCCTGCCCCACTGGCATCCAACTGAAGCGAGATGAGCAGACGTGTGACTCTTCTCCAGAGACCTACCTGCTTTTCTCTAGCCGTGCTTCCATTCGCCGTATCTCTCTGGATACCAGTGACCACACAGATGTGCACATCCCTGTCCCTGAACTGAACAATGTCATTTCTCTGGACTATGACAGTGTTGATGGCAAGATTTACTACACAGATGTTTTTCTTGATGTAATCAGGTGGGTGCCAATGATCTGCTTGGCTACTGCCCAGGTCTCCTAGCTATGTGTGCTGGCTGTGCCACAGCAAGCAGCAGAATGTGCCATTAAGTTGAGGGGACTGTGAGATGCTGTCAATACAACCCTGCTCACGCCTAGTCTGTGGCACACAACATCATGTGTATTGCTGAATTAAATGCTGTAAGTGTCTTTAACCGGGAGATTATGGGGAAACAAATATTTGGGAGATAGCTCTATGAAGTGGTCCTGTGGTTAGGGGGACCTCCTTGTATGATAACCATCGGGGAACTACCCATTCCTCACTACCATCCATTTGTTATTTATTTCCATACAGGCGGTCTGATCTGAATGGCAGCAACATGGAAACTGTTATTGGTCAGGGCCTGAAGACTACAGATGGTCTGGCAGTGGACTGGGTTGCTAGGAACCTCTACTGGACAGATACAGGTCGCAATACTGTAGAAGTAGCTAGACTGGATGGGAGCTCCAGGAAAGTGCTGATCAATAACAGTCTGGATGAGCCCCGAGCCATTGCTGTCTTTCCCAAGAAGGGGTAGGTATGGGGTATCAGTGGGACAGGAAAAAGGGCTGCACAGAGGAAGGTTGGAAGGGGAAGATGTGAAAGGAAAAACAGATATGCTGTGTGTGAATCTGTAGGCACCAACCAGGGCCGGGCTGAGTGACAAGAAATCTGAGCAGACAGTAGATTTTAAGGTTGAACAGATAGTTGGAAATCACAACCTCCAGAGCACATGAGCTTTTATTGAAACTGAAGAATGTGGTAATTTAATTGGTAAATAAAATTTTCAATAGGTTGAATGAAATGTCCTTTTCTTGTTGCATTTGCCTTTTATCTCACTAGGTACCTCTTCTGGACAGATTGGGGTCACATTGCTAAAATTGAACGGGCAAACTTGGATGGCTCTGAACGTAAAATCCTGATCAACACTGACCTCGGATGGCCAAATGGCTTGACCTTGGATTATGACACCAGAAGGTTGGTGAGATAATTTGCTTTACCTGTATGGAATTAAGGAATATAATGATTTTTTTTTTAGCTTTCTTAGCTTGGTTTCATAAAGTAATTTGTTATGTACAATCCAGCTTGGCTAGAAAATTACTAGAAATTTAAAAAGAATTTCATAGGTGGAAGCTCACCTCTTCTCCTTTTCCTCCAGGATATACTGGGTGGATGCACATCTTGATCGCATAGAGAGTTGTGATCTCAATGGGAAGCTACGACAAGTGTTGGTCAGCCAGGTGTCACATCCCTTTGCTTTGACACAGGTAAAAAGATTTCCACCCCTTCCGCCACCTTTCTCTGTGCTGCGTTGATGAGTTTGGACAGTGGTGGAGTTTGGGGACAGGCAATTGTTGTAGTCTGTGGGAAACAGTGGCAGATGAGGGGCTAATAACTCTACTTTTCTGCGTAGTTCACAGAGTTGGTTTGTCTGAATAGGTGTAGGGTGTAGATAACTGTCATATTTATAAGAAGGGGTTGAGAAGGTCTTTCTTCAGGCCTTCTGCCACTGGGATATGTTTTTGATGGGTATTCTGTGTCTATGTGGCTAATGGTTCTGATTTTTTTCTTTTTTTCTTTTTTTTTTCCCTCCATGCTATCTCCATGAGTAGCAAGATAGATGGATATATTGGACTGACTGGCAAACCAAGTCTATACAGAGAGTGGACAAATACTCTGGGCGGAACAAAGAGACAGTCCTGGCCAATGTTGAGGGGCTGATGGATATCATTGTGGTTTCCCCTCAAAGACAGACAGGTAAATAGGAGGACCTTCATTTGGGCAAATGATAAATGGATACAAAAAGAAATCTAGAACCACTGTTGTAGATGTTAAGTGAGATTGGTGTCTTTCCTTGGAGGTAAACGGTTAATGTATCTTGGGCATGTTTTTTCTAACCATGACATTTTAGCCAAGTACAGCTTTGATCATCAGATGTCACTTTCTGTATTATTCATCTGACACTGTTAAAAACAGAATAATGCAAGCTTGTTTTTATCTGTGCAGCTCTGGTGACTGAGCTACTCTCTGTTGATTTCCAGTGCCTTCCTATCAAGATTGTCTAGCTGTTATCACAACTTTCTTAGCAATCAAATGTAGGGCATGTACCAGAGGATAGTAATTTGCTGGATTTCTAGGAAGTGTCTGTTTGAGCAGGAAAAACGTTGCTGCTCTGAGCTGCTACCTAGATATCTGCAAGAAATTTTAGAATTTCTTCTTCCTTCCAGGTACTAATGCTTGTGGAGTAAACAATGGAGGCTGCACTCACCTCTGCTTTGCCAGAGCTTCTGACTTTGTCTGTGCATGTCCAGATGAACCAGATGGGCGCCCCTGTTCTACTGGTGAGTTTCGTGGGCATCACTTGAGTACTAGCTTCCACGAGCCACTGCTGCTATTTATGCTCATTCATTTGTCTATGGCAACCAGAGCATCTGAAGCTCTCTAGTGCAAGAACTTCTTGCAAGCCTTATACTTCAAGTAAGACTGTTGTGAGCAACAGAGCTTTCTTCTGTCCTTTCTGCTGACAGGATGGACTTGCAATGGGAAAGTTGCTGATACAAGTTCTTAAGCTTCCCATTTCAGAATCTCTCTATAGCTTACCAGACTTGTTCACCTATTCCACACAGTTTGGGTCCTGTTTATTTTTCTGTGTTTTAGTTCCTGGTGCGGCGCCCTTTGGTCCTGAAATCACCAGTGAGAGAAGTCAGACACTACCTGGCAGAATAGATACTTCAACAACCAAGCCTCTTACATCTCTGGAAGAAGAGGAAGGAAAGTAAGTATTCTCGTTCTCTTGGAATTGGGGTATGAAAGTCATTGTTTGTGCAAGATGCAACATTCAAGCCCTCTCTAGCTGTTGTTGTTCAAATATACCTCGCCCTTCCCAAAAGAGGCTATCCCAGCTCCAGACTTAATGGACATAATGAGGAGTTAAAATCTTCTGAGTCTATGACATTCATTTGATTTATTTATCAACTCCTAAGTTCTTAAAATTAAAGGAGACAGCAGCCTGTTGCTTTAGTTCACTTGGACACTCAGACTTGGCCTGGACAACTGAGCAAGTGGTTCTGGCATGGATGCAGAGGGCTCGTTTGGGGACAGATTAAAACCCTCGCATCTCTAATATTTAAGCTACAATGCAGGTAGTTAAGAGTGGATCTTTTTTTCTGCAAATTCCATACAACTTGCTATTCCTACTGCCCAGAGAAGAGAAGAAATGTATACTGGCGAAAAAAAAGGAAGGCTTTTGTTGTTGAATTGGTGTAAGGGATTTCAGTGCTAGCCTGACCCATTCTGTACTTTGGTACTACTTTCAGTAACAAAATACTCCAGGAGTTGGACTCAGTGTTGGGTTATTCTATGATAATAATTGTGTCCTTCTGTCATTCAGCTGCTCTGACAAAGACGCTAGGCGAGGTGTGTGTACTCATGCCAATGAGGCAGTGTTGGCAACAATGGGTAAGTTCCTTATCTTTACTCTTTTACACCAGCATTCTTCCAGATGTGTCCAGAGCATTCTAGTCCATAGTGTTTGAAACTAAAACTTCAGAAAATCAAACTTGAATTTCTCCAGTGCCCACTGAGCATTTAGCAAGTGTATCTGAAAATGAAAATCAGTCATAAACATTCACTAGCCTATATGGGGGCTTTTCACACTGAGGTATCATTTGAAATAATACTGATGTCTACTTTGATATCCTATGTCATCCACTGTGCTCTCACTACTAGTGCTACCCCTCTTCACCATCCTTTGTGTTTAGCTGAGCTGTGGTAGTTACGGTAATAGTTTCCCACTGCTGGAGTGACCTGTCAGCAAGGAAGTCCAACTCATGTTTATTCAGTAGCTTTACAAATATCTTGATGCTCCTGGATTGCTGGGACCTGGGTAGGAAGAAGGGCTTTGTTCATATCAAACCAAAAAAAACCCTTTGCTAAACCACAGTGTGCTGACATATTTTGCTTCACATATTTCCATATGGTTTTTATAATTCTGTATGAGGTGTTAGGCTGATGTCAGTGTTATCTGTGGAAGTTATGTATAACATACCCTTTCTGTTTGTTTTCAGGAGAGGGACTGCATGTTAGCTATATCATTGGAGGCCTTCTCAGCATCTTGTTCATTTTGCTGCTTATTGCTTCTTTAGTCATATATAGGTGAGTGATATTTTCCCCCTCTCCTGGATCATAGTAAAATCTTGCCTTCTTAGGACCAGAAAGCTACAAAAGAACACTTTGTATTTCCTTATTGTGATTTACAATCCATTTGTTCTCATTTGGAAGTGGTGTTTGATGAACTGATTAGCACAGTTTGCTTCCTTTCCCTTTGAAGTGTTGGGCATGTACCTACCATATATTTTTGAAGCCTTATTAGCTACATTTTCTGCAGAGAGCTTAGGTTTAACAAACAGATGTGTGATAATTCATATCTCAATGCACATGTGAACTCACATGCTCTCTGCCGGGTGGCTTCTCCAGTTACTGTCAGTATAACTTTTGTGGTTACATGGCAGTGCCTTGCTGCTCTGATAGGTGTTGAGTATACTTTGAGGGGCCTGAAGATTGCTGGAGCTTTCCACTCAGGAACTTCAGATCCTGGCAGTAGTGCTCTGTCTTTTTTCTAACACCTCTCTTTCTCTAGGCATAATAAATCCAAGTTCACAGACCCTGGCCTGGGGAACCTAACCTACAGTAATCCCTCATATCGGACATCTACCCAGGAGGTGAAGATTGAAACGATTCCCAAGCCAACAATGTACAATCAGTTATGCTATAAAAAGGAGGTAAGAGCTGTTACGAAGGACATGGGAACACAATTCAAGCTGCTGTTAAGTATTACAGGCCTTCATATGTGAAAATGTTGCAAGTTGTTAGCATTCACCCCTCAGAACATTGGAGAACAGCCTCGGTAAATTGCTCAGTCAGACTCCTTTGCATCAACCACCAGCATTTCTTCTCCAGTGAGCTGTAGTGAATTGGACCTGTCTTTAGTTCTGCACTTCTTCCCCACTCTCACACTGTCTTGTACTTCAGTAGCCAGCACTGAATGAGAATGAAATATAGGCATCAAAGGGAATTGTTTTCCCTGGACACAGTCCCAGTTGGTGACTCCCCAGAGCAATCTTATGGCAACAATCAGGAGGGGAGCTAGGCAGCCAGAAAGGATTTGTTAACAAGAACATGGCTTCTGGCTATATGGTGAATGGAAGGGGTGGGACAGGGAAAGAAATTGAGCCCTTAATAAATAAGGCACATTGAAGAAGTCCCCCTTGTGTACATGGCATGGTGGAGAGGTTTTAATACACTGTCTTGCAGCACTTAGTTTCTCCTCTTTTTTCTCCTCAGAAGCTTTCTTATCACTCAGATAGTTTTTCATCTTCCCTCTTCTGATTTCCATCTACATCCTCATGTCAGGTATCACTATTCTATGTATGCGTTTGATCCTGCCTCCCTCACTCAAACTCTGTTGTGTAGCTGTCCCGTACTAATTACTCTTTTATGTTTTTCCCTCAGCTTTTATGTCTTTAAGTCAGCTTTACTGTCTGCCAAGAAAGTTGAGGTCATTTTCTATGGTCTTGGCTTTGGCTACAAAGTATGTGAGATCTGAAAAAGATAAATTTCTGTACAAGTTTTTATGATAGCCTGGTAGATTACTTAGCTCCTCAAGCAGGGTTTGTGACAAGACATGCTGAGGAGAGTTTTCCCTTGGGTTTCTTTTTTTTCAGAGGTAGTTTCTAATAGATTTTCCAAACTTTCCTGCAATTCTCCCCTTGTCTGCAAAGGGTAACACAGGATGACTTTTCTGGGAATCCAAATCCTTTCCATGATTCTCTTTAATTCTGTTGCTTTTAAATACACCCAGATGTATTCTCCCTTCACTTCGCTTTCTTCCCTGAGTTTATATCAGATGTTCTAATGCTCTTATTTGTCAGTGAGCCAAATAAGGGAGATTTCATTACTTGAATCTCAGTGAGATCCTGCTAGCCTCTGTTGATTTCCATCATTTCCCTGTAATCTGCTTCCCCTGTGTCACTGTGGGAGTCAAACTCAACAGTGGTATTCCAGTTGTGCTTTACTGAGAGGTGAACCTAGAATGCTCAGATATAAAGATATTGCAGACAAATCAGCTCTCTAACACTACCTACTTTTACCATGAAGTCTTCTAGCTGTTCCTGCTTTTCTTGTGTGTTGTTTGTTTGTTTGTTTTGCTTTTATTTACTTATTTATTTTAGTGTGGTTTTTTTGTTGTTTTTGTTTAACTTTTTTTTAGGCTTAGTGTTGTTCTTGCTCCCTGCTGTCAGACGTTGTATAGAGTTGAAATAGAAGAGCCATCTCATGCTCATTTCCATTCCATGATTTGGAGGTTCCTGGAGTTTGAAATGAGAGCTCTTGCAGGGAGGATTTATCTAGGGGAGAATGAAGAACTGAGGTGAAACTTAGAACAGTGGCTGTTTACATGGAGCTCTAGCCTTTTGCCTGCTTCACTGTCTTTGTTCCAGCTCTGCTTTGCTCTTTGCCTTATTTCTCCATGGATGTATTATTTTTTTATCCATCTGTCTGCTCCGTAGACTGGTCCTGATCACAGCTACACCAAGGAGAAGATAAAGATTGTGGAGGGGATATGCCTTTTATCCAGTGATGATTCAGAGTGGGATGACCTTAAGCAAATTCGAAGCTCTCGAGGAGGGATCCTGCGGGACCATGTTTGCATGAAGACAGACACAGTCTCTATCCAGGCTAGTTCTGGTTCACTGGATGACACTGAAACTGAGCAGCTGCTACAGGAAGAACAATCTGAGTGCAGCAGTGTTAACACAGCAGCAGCCACTCCTGAACGGCGTGGCTCACTCCCAGACACAGGCTGGAAACACCAACGCAAGCCCTCCACAGAGAGCGAGGTCTAAAGTACATGTTGCTTTAGAAATGCTCGAACCCTCCCTAGCCTTTGTTCTGCACAAAAGAAGACAGGACTCTGCCTGGCAAGCAAGGAAAGGCCCAGAGACTAGCCCCGCTCTTGTGAGGGGCCCAGAGATTGTGACTGCCTTTTAGCAAGAAGCTTGGCCAGCTGTGCTGTTGTGGTTGAAGAGGGAGGATGGGTGGGTTGGATGGAACCCAGAGACCCTTTCGGCTCATTTTCACTGTCTGTGGTTTATTTATATGTTCTCTTTTCTTGGAAGCTGCCATGTTAACTTTTGCAGTGACTCCTCTGGCCTGAATCTGGTTCAGATGTTGAGTTCTCCAGCAACCTGCAAGACCTATGCTGTCCAGCTCACAGTCAATGCCCGTGAAGAGAGCACAGTTGCCATGATGCTAGCTCCTGTTCACAGAAGTTCCCCTAGTCACTCCATCAGTAGCAGCACTCTTCAAGGCTTTGTGTTGTGGGGTCTGTGCTTCGAGAGATGTCTCAAATAGGTGGGATGTACTCTGGGGCTCAAGGTGACAGTGGCACTGCATCAGGGTATAAAGAGGGTTACCACAGTTGTTGTAACGACCCACTTCATGGGAGCATCACTGCTTATGTTCCCACCTGCTAGTAAAAACTTTAAGAAGTTCTCAGATTGGAGCAGTGTCTGTTGCTGGCAGTGGGCACTGCTCCTATTCTCCCCTTTCTTGTTGAAAAATGTTTCTACTCCAGAAAATAAGTCAGCAAGTGACCCACCCCTTCAGGGCTGCTCCCTGTGGGTGCAGGAGTCAAGCTGTACTCGAGGAAAAAATGTTCTTAGCTCTAGAGTTAATGGGAGGAAATGAATCTCAGTCAGATCTAAATTTTACTCTTGCCTTTTTTTTTAAATTTTTTTATTTTATATTTAAATTTGCTAAATTTCCATTGTACCCAGTTCTGCGAGATCCCAGTTCCTTTAGCCTTGATGACTTTTTTTTTTTTAAACCATAATGAGGAGAAAAGAAGATGATTCCTAGGATGAGTTTCCCCCAGGGGAATCCTCAGTGCTGACAGTTAGGAGCTGTTTTATTACTAGCCCATGTGACCTAGAATAGGAGACAGTAATCACAGAGATGCAAGGGGTATTTTAAAATAGTTGTTTATCAGAGAGAATGACACTTTAAGTAAGCTCTAGTGTTACTACTAAATAGCTCTCCTTGCAGAGTCATTTTTCCCATCAGCTGTGCAAGCCTCAGTTATTCTCTGGCATCCAAAGCCTTTATCCTCTAGAGGGTAAAGGTAATGCTATGCTTGCAGTTGTACCCCAGCAGCAGCTGGAGCTTGCATTCTCTCAAGGCCTATTGCCACTTTTTCATACTCCCTTGGCTTCCTATCATCTTTTTCTTCAGGTGGGGAAAAAAGAGAAAATTTCTGGACACTTCTTTGAAACTGAGATTTATATCAATCCCTCATGTCATGTAGATGCTATCATGGGTAAAATACTAAGTGTTAAGGCAGATATTTGGAAACAGAACTTTCCAATGAAGAATCTCTCACAGCAAACTGTGACCTCTTTGTCTCCTAGGAAGAAGCCAAGTACATTCCCACTCACGATGGAAGGAGAGCAAAGAGTGCAGTAGTACAGGAGAGGATGCATCTTCTGTGCAGTGTTTTTCCAGCTAGTAAAAAATGGAAAATCAATCCTGTTCAACTCTAATCTTGTTCATATACTAACAGTCCTGTGGCTCCTGAAAACGTGATGGTTGCCAGCAGGTTGGCTGTACCTTTTACATCGGAGGTAGCTTTGCAGCAAGGGAAAGGTTGCAATTTTGACTTGGCTAGGTGGCACAAACTCTGTTTATAACTGCACCATTGGGCTGACTGGTGTATATTCCTGTGGAAAATGATCTGGAGCTAAGGCTTGGAAATTCTGTGTTAATGTGGGACTCTTCTCTACTCCCAGAAGGGTTTTGTAAAAAAAAAAAAAAAAAAAAAAAAATTAGATTTTTATTTAATTATTTATTTGATTGACTCCAGCCTGGGAAACATTGTTTCTGTTCAGCAGGGGCACTTCTGGATTGAGACAGGGACTTGACTGGGAGCTGAGAAAGGATTACATATCACTGATGCACACCCAGCCTGTCTGGGCTGCTGCACTCAGGGACATCAAAGGCTCAAGTGTAGGCAGACAAATCTGTTTGAACAGAAGCAACATACAGGGGTAGGGGCATAAGAACTGAGAATGAGTGGGTGGATGGAGGAACAGTTGTTCTTTATTTGGTTCCCCCACCCCCAGTACCTATGTAAGTGTGCGCCAAACTCTTGAGGTGGGAAAGGAGTGAAGGGAAATATCTGCCCATTCCTGTCCCTTGGGGTTCAGTCAGCCTGTTGACATAGTTGCATTCTGAGCCACAAGTGCAGAATGGAAAGGAAAACCCAGTCAGTCCTTTCAACAGCTGATGGTGCTTGTGATCTCCACTGCAGTATATTCTCTGCTGCTGCTTAGGAGGGACCCTGCACACTCCAGCCCAACAACCATTCATAACTGCTCTCTGCTCCCTTCCTGAAACAAATATGGCCAAAAAAAAGAGCAACTCAATGTCCCCCAGCCTCTCCTCCACAACAAAGGTGGGCAGAAATGAGTTTCTTTATCCTAAAGTATGGAGAAAGCACCAGTGAGATGCTGCCTTGGTGGTACGCCGTATTTCCCCATTCTGCAGAGGAGAAGACCTTCATTGCACTTAGGTTGTTACGAATGTAAAAAGGCTGCTGGAGGATGATCTCTTGAGCACTGATTTACTATGTACAAAGCAAACCTCTCTCCTGTCTGTCCTGAGATAATGTCCATGATTTCCCTGTGTTCCTGTGTAATGGTTTTAATGTTACTCACTGGAGACGTCAGAACTTCTGGAGTTATTTAACCACTGTGTTCAGTATTTTAGGGGTTGATGATAATTTAATATAAATTTAGCTTTTCTTAACCACTCTGCCTGGCTTTTGGTTGTGAATCGTGTGTGGTATTTGGACTCTCCTTTGAAAGAGGAGCTCCCAGCTGTTTGCATAGAACCCCAACTTCATTTGGGAGGAACAAGAAGGTAGGTATGGACATGAGTTGTCCTTGTAACTGGATTGTAGCACATGCCATTAAGGCCTCAAAGCAAGGGCCAGACAGCCGTGCTCACTTGCACATTCTTACATGCATGTGTACTCTCACTGTGCCCCTAAATTGCTTTTTTGTTAACGTTTTAACACGGCAGCAGCCTAGGAGTGTAACCTTCTTTTTTGAAAAGAATTTAAGAGCACAGCAGTCTCCAGCACTGTATGCCACAGGAATCTGTGGTTGTTTTGTGCCTCTGCCAACTAGAAAACATAGCTCTGAGGAGGCAGTGATTTTCATCTGTTAGCGTTTTTGTTCAAGAACACAGAAAGCTGAAAAATGACCGAAGTGCTCAGTAATAATGACTCTGCAGTTCTGCTGTTCAGCTGGTGCTCCCATCTGCCCAGTTCTGATGGAAATAAGTACCAACAGGACATTAAAAGCTTTGGCCTTAGTGCTGCCCGTCGTTATCCACAGGTGAGGAGCAGTGCAGAAGCGGCTGCAAAGAGGCCACGCAAAAATACTGATGGCCCATTTTAACAAAAGCTACGCTGTTTAGGGGTTATGGGGTGAGAAGGGCAGCGCAGGACCGAGCACAGTCCCTTCTCACCGTTACGGTGACGGCATCCTCCCATCCCTCGTCCCCGTGTACTTTTCCTTCGTTTGCTTTAACTGAAGCGAAGGAGGAAAGGAGCACAGAGAGCGCGTAGGCGCGCAGCACCGCTTCACCGCCCGCACAAGGGACCACGCCTCCCCTGGGCCTTCCCTCTCCCGCGGGACGCTCCCAGCCGCGCTCCTTTACCTTAACGCCACTGCCTCTACCTCACCGCAAGGCTGCCTGAGCGAAGCCCACCCACCCACCTACCTCGGCCGGGACCGGACTGTTTGGCCCCGTGCCACCGGCAGTAGACCCCCACCTGCCCCAAGCAGCTGCCGGCGAAAGCCGCCCCGGCTGCGCCAGCTCGGCCCAGCCCGGTAAGACGCGGAGCAGGCGTCACTGATGCTCAATTCAAACGGACCAATCAAGCGCTCGCTTGCGGGAGGGGGCGGGGCTGGCAGCGACTAATGGGAGGCGAGGACACTGGGAGGTGCGGGCGGTGTTAGCGATTTCAAACCGCGCTGAGCCGTGGCCGGACAGTCGCCGCGCCCGACCTGCCGGGCCTAGGTGAGAGCTGTCCCGCGTTGGGCTTCTGCTGTGGGGGCTGCTTTCCTTTCTGTGTCACGCGCCGCGCTTCTCCAGACCCGTGGTCCGCTGGGTAGGCCTACATTCTCTGTTGGGCCTGGGCTCCCGGCCCCGTGAGGGGGCTGGGGCGGAGGCGTGGTCCGTGATGGCCTCCCGCGGGAGCGCGCCGGGCCTGGGGGTTCACCCCGAGCCGCTTTTGTGACGAGAGGGAGGACGATGGTTAACGAGTGAGGCCGCGGCCTGTGCCGCAGTGGTGTGTGGGGCGCCGGGGCCTACGGGGTGCGTCGGCCGTGCTTGTCGTTCTCGCAGGACGGGGGGCGCCCAGGGGGATGCCGGGCGAGCCTGGGCTGTCTCCAGAGCCCGCTGAAGGAGGCAGTGTGCGGAGTTGGCTTTCTCCGCAAAGCAACTTGCGGGAACGCTCCCCTAGGTAACGGTATCTAAAGCAGAAGCTGTGAAGGCATCTGCGTTTCTGAAGCTGTGGTTCTGGGCTGAGGTATTGTTCTGTGATCCCCTGTGTCCCTCGTGTGAAGATGCTTCCCGCTGCCCCTCTTATTTCAGAGGGGCGCTGGTAGGAGTGGGGATTCTCACTGTTCTCTTGCCGTATTGGACTCTGAGTCAGAGTCTTGTGATCTATCTCCAGGCAGGAGCTTTCAGGTTGCTGGGAAAGGGATTTTCCTTGTGAATGTGAAAATTCGTCAGTGAGTGACCCCCTGTGTTGAACAGCAGATGCTGGGGAATGAAAATTCTGTGCAGCACAAGCTGACCCTGCTTCTGCTGTTTAGAAAAGAACAGCAGAAACTATGCACACCCGGACTTATCTGCTGTAACTTTCTACCTAGTTGTTCTTTAGTGTGTGTCAGTTATGTAATTACCTGAGAGTTTCCCTTCTTCCCTCTTTTTATTTTTTGCTAATTGTTATGTTGGGTGTTGAGCCACTTCCACTGTTAGAAGTGGCTCTCTGCAGACAAGAACTGTGTGTTTGACTGTCGTGGCACTGTGCTGCCAGCTATGGGATGCCTTCATCACTTACTGCTCCTGTTCTGAGGAAAGTGTTGCTACAGACTTGCAGTAATCTGTTAGGTTGAAACTGTGAAGCTCTGTGTTCTCAGGTGCTGATATAGAAGTCTTCAGTAATATTCTGATACTTGAGACTCTAATAAACTGCTGAAACTGTACTAGTATCAAGCCAGAAAGAAGAGTGAGGGTGAAGAAGCTGTCATTATAGCTCTGATGCTTTTGCTGTCCAATACTGGATTGGTTGATTGTGCAGAGTTAGAATTTAGTGTGGCTGTCACTTGCCCCAAGCTTATGCTTATCTTTCAACTGCTGTTTTTATAGCTTTCTCACATTTAAAACTTGTAGATGCCTTTTTGCTTTTCCCTTTTAGGCAGTTGCAATAGGATTAAAGCTTTAAGCTACAGAAAGACATTGATATATGAAAGCAGTCTCAAGAAAAAGGAACTGGTTCTAAATCAATTATCGTAGGTGTATTTATTGAAGGTAGTCCTAAAGAACACAACATTGAATTATTAACTAGGGGACCAGCTGCAGAAAAAAAAATTTGTGGCATCTGTGCAAAAGTAGATGAAAATTGTATTTCAGAGGCACAAAGAAGTCATTAATCATATTGATGGGCTTCCCATTTGCTAATCTAATGTTTTTAAAAAAAGAAACTGCATGGGTTGTTATTCCTGATGTTCATACACGTGTGAATCTGTGGGACTTGTATCCATGCTGACTCTTGTCCTTTCCCTGATATGGGCCAGTTATGTAATCTGGGCCTGTATTCCCAAAACCTGGGCTGTGCCACTGTGCAGCTGATAATCTCGTACTGATGTCTGCTAGAGCTGTAAGGTCCTATTCCCATTTAATTGTCAGCTCCGAAACCTCATTTCTAGTGTATGTTAAGATTTGTTTTTCTTTTGTGTGCCTCTTTGGGTGATAAATTTACAGCTGAAATTCCTTTGGTATGTTGTGAGCCTTATTCCATTGATTTTTTTTTTTTTCCTTTGCAATTCCAAGTAATTATCTGCCAAGTGCAAGACTGCTGTTCACCCCTGCTATAGGTCGCTTATGAGAGTCTCAGGCAGTGCATACAAACAGAAAATTGATCTGAATGCTTTGTGGAGCGGAGGTAATCGTCTCCGAAGCTGATGTATCTGATTTGAATATTGCAGTGTGTGGGATGTATGACTTGAATGACCCTTGAGAGATGTGAGTACTTGCAAACATTGTAACTAGGGATTTTCAGTTTTGTGGCCAGGGTTTGATTCCCTCTCTTTTCCCCTTGCCATCTCTCCTCTGTTCTGTTGTTCTAGCTATGTGTCGTTTTCTGCCTTTTTTTTAAGAGATGTACTGAAATGAAATATTTTACAGACAAATTAGCAGTGTACTGTGAATGGCCCTCATCCCATCCTGCTCCAGCAGGGAATTCATGAGCCATGTGCTCCCTGAACAGAATGGCCGTTTCCAGGCCGTGTGGTTAATACAGCTGGCGCTGCTGTAGGCTGCTCCAGCAGTCCTTGTCACATTGGTGCCACGAAGAATAATGTGGGATAAACTTGTACCCTTGTGCTTAAGTTAAACGCTGCCTCGCACCAAGCAGCACTGCTGGGCCTTCTTCAAATAAGGAGTCCCTTGAGCTGAGCAGATGCATGCTGTTTGAGGCTGTCTCTACGACATCTCGGTTGCTGTGGATGTCAGACGTTGGAAAGCAGAAGAGGTGGTGCACGTTCATTCCTCTTTGGTAGGGGTGAGGTTGAGATGAATGAAAAAGGAACTTGGATTATTCGGTGGGGATGCAGAGCAGCAGCTGCTGGACTTCTTTCATTAGCTAGCTAAGATGATGTCTGAAGGAGCACAGCCTTGCATCATGCATCTCACTCCCTCGGGAGGAAGCTGTTGGCGCAGGGTTTCCACCATGGCAGCTCCTCCTCAGTTGCTATTGTCGCTAGAAAAGGCATCTCCAAATGTCAGGTGACGGCCGGGAGCGAGCCGATGAATCAGCTCTGCTGGAGCGCTGTCATCTCACGGCCGGCGTGCGGCACGAAGCGCGGCGGCGCCGCGGGGCCCTTCGGAAGGCACCGCGCTTCTTGGCGGCGGGCCGACGGCCCGAGGGATCGCCGCACGAGGGACGGCCCGGCCCGGGCTATGCCCGCCCCGCGCTCGCCCGTTTCGGCGTCGACCTCTCCTCCGCCGGCGCGGGGCCGCGGATGCCCGGGGCTATGACTCGCGAGGGCGGCGGGCCTCGCGACCCGGGCCGTTGACCGCCGCCGGTGTCTCCGGCCTCGGGGAGCGCTCGGGGGAAAAGGGGTCGCGGCGGCCCCGGCGCTGCCCTGCCCGCCTTTGTCTGGCCCCGGCGCGGGCCGGCTCCCCGCCCACGTGCGGCCGCGGCGCCCCGAGCCCCGCCCGCTGGCGGGGAGGCGCTTCCCCCGGGCCGGCCCCGCCGCCGAGCCGGCGCTGTCAGGTGAGCGGTGCGGGCTGAGCGGTGAGGCGCGGCGGCGGTGTAAACAATGCCGGGCCCGCGGGGCGGCCTGCTGCCCGCCGCCGCCGTCTGACGGGAGGGCCTGCGGGCGGGGAGGGAGGGGGCGGGGGCGGGAGCGGGGGGCTCGGCGGGGGAGGGCAGGCTTCTTTCTGGAAGGCGCTGTGGGTGCGGGAAGGCCGCGACGGCTGAGGGAGCTCCCGGTGCTTCCCGTGGGGGCGGCTCCGTGCGGGATGTCCCTTGTCGGCAGCGCGGGCCCTCCTTTTAAGGAACGTTCTGCCAACCCCGGAGCTCGGGCAGTTCCTTTTGGGGTAGGGCAGTGTGCAGTGAGTAGACACTGCCCTGCTGGCATCCCCTTGCCCTCACAATTACCCCGGTGCACATGGACGTGCCCCCCTGCATTGCCCTTTTCTTCCCACCCCTCTCTGCACCGTGAGATTGGCTTTGCTCCAGGTGTACCCAGGCAGTAAGAAGTTGCTCCTAGGTGGAAGCAGCAAGGCTGGTTTATTTTGTGGTGTCTCTCATTTTGAGGCCGCTAATTTCCACACATCCAAGTTATTTTCAGGGACTAAGTATGGAAATATACTCCTGAGAATTTAGCTATCTCCTTCCTTGGTAACTTGCTAGTTTTGACATTAAGATGTTGCTGAGCTGACATTAGAGCAGGTGAGAGAAAATGTAATGCCATTTACCCTTATATGCCATTTCACTGCTGCTGGAACTGAGAGAAGCTGCCCCACCAAGCACCAGGCAGCCGGCAAACAGCTCCTTTTTGCCTTTTCTTTCTCAACATTTCTCATTATCCTGAGGTCTCCCTTTCATCAAGAGGAGCTGATGGTGATCTCATCTGGTGATTGAAATTGCCACCTTCTAAAATCTCAGGAGTTTCATGTTGCCTCAGCATCAAATAGCCCTCTGAGTGGTGGTGTATGTGCGTTTGGTTTTGATCTGCTTGTTGTGTCTGTCATCAGAAGATAGGTGGACCAGAACTGGGAGGCATGCTGTAGGTCTGACTGGACGTGATGAATCTCCTGTTTTTACCTCTTTAACTTAAGGAGTTTTAGCTGGACTTCAGTTTTCCTATGTGGAATTTGCTGAAGCTACTTAACTGCGTTATTTATTTCACTGGTTGGTTAGGCCATGTTTCTTCAGATATTCTACTGAATGCACTTGAGTGTTGTTTAAAACATATACAAACCCCCCTATGCTAATGATTGCTTGAGTATTTTAAGCATTTTTTCCAAGCTACATTATGCTGTAGCTAATGAGTTTTAATTAATGTAAAGGTTTAATTGGCAAGTACTGAAAAACATGCTGGGAAAAACTTCTGAGACAATGAAACTTCATATGTTGAGAAGCAAAGAGAGAATATGACCCAAAACTGCCATTAAACAAATAAAGAATCTTTCTGCTAGAAAAGCCATGGACTGTACTAGCACAGAACTGTCTGTAGGAAACTGTTCTCTCAATTGAAAGGAAAAGAGTGAAGTTGTATGTTAAAAAGTGTGCTTTAAGAACGTTTCAAATGCAGTTTTGCTCTGCAAGTAGACTGTCTTCAGTAAGTTCTTCAGAACTTACTATTTCTGGACAAGCCTCCTGAGTAGGCTACTTTGGCACCAGGCCTTTTGATATTTTAAAAGCTGTTCTTGCTCAGCGATGATGCTTAATAATGGGAGTAGGGATAAGAGGACAGTTGGTATCAATAAACATCTGTTTTTTGTTTAGCACAAAATGGCTTCCTACTTTGCCTTCTCACTTTTTGCAGGAAAATGGTCTGGGAAGTGAAGCTTCATGACAGTACATAATGGAATACATAAGGAACATGTGCTTCAAAATCAAATGCATTTCAGGATGTTTACATCAGGAGGCTTTTCTTTAGTGGTACCCCCCCTACTACAAAGCTGTAGGGTTCCTGCTGTTCAGCTCTTCAAGATTTTAGCACATAAAGTGTTTATTTAGGAGCTGAGTAAGGAACTTACCAAAGCAGTGTGTGGCTAATCCAGATTTTCCTGTAGTGTCCCTTTCCCATATTCTCAATGCATTGATGACATTTTTCCCTGTTATTCAGCAGTGAATTCTCACTTTTACATTTGAACTTGTTGTGTTGTGCTGCACTGTAAATATTTGCTGCTGTTGCTGCTTTTGCATTGTCTCCCTTTGAAAGATATCCTATTCTCTCCTTGATGGTCTTCACTTTCTTACTGCTCCATTGCATGAGTTTGCTGTGCCAAGAACTGTCAGGGAGGATTTGTTGTTCATCTCCATTGCAGATTGCTCAGCTGACTTGCTTTTTGTAAATGTTTCATTGACCGCGTTAATAACAAACCTCTCTCACAAAACTGATTTTGGTGGTTCAGTTGCTTCAGAGGTCCCATTCTCTGGATGCTACTAAAATGAATGCTGTTACTGAAAGACTTACTAATCTGTTTGTTCCGAGTCTGTAAAATTAGTTGTGCTGGCAAGTCAGCTATCTAGGTCAAACACTTCACTGCTGCAAATGCACTACTTGTAATGCAATTTAGCTGCGTTATTGAAGTGTGAGGCTACTTTCTATTTGTGTGTAGAGAAGTAATGAGAAGAGTTGTACGTGACTTTGCAAGGAAACTTTGTTTAAAGAGGACTTTTTGTTGAATGTGAGATACTGCATTCTGAATGTTCAGAGACCAACTTAGTTGAAGGGATAAATTATAGTCTGTTATTGTGCTAAAGGCAGCACAGGAATTCAGGATTATGGCAGATGTGAACCATGATGAAGTTGGAGAGAATAGATATTTAAAGAGAGCTCCCCCTATGTGACCATGAAATACTTCCTGATAAACTGTTGGGTCCAAAGGGATTTGTAAGTTGTCAGAGAAGACATATAATTTTATCACTATTTTTAGATTCAAGGTTCAGTGCAGAAGGCAACTTAACCCATTTTATAATTGAGGTAATGATTGTAGCTTTTGCAAGCAAAAGTAGTAAGGAAGCTGACTTGACCAGAATGAAAAAGATGAGTGAAAACATGATGTTGTTTTGCCCTCTCTGTTCCCCCAAGGAAGAGTACCTCAGGGTGTTGGAAAGGAAAATCTGGGGTCCTTTTCTTCTAGTTTCTGTAGTGCTGCAGCGGGATATGCAAGCTGGAGGTCACACTTTGGAGCAGTGGAGTGCTGTCTGTGTGCAGAAGTAAAAAATACTTGGAAATCTATGCTTCTGATGTTAGTGTTTGAACTGATTTTGGGATTGTGAAGAGGTAGTCAATGTCCTGCAATAAGATTTGCCTTGGTAGAACAGATTTCTGGAGTGAAAGAAATACTTTTACTGCTTACGCTGTCTTACTCCTTTTCCTTCTGTTGGTTCCTTCTGCTTTCCTTGAGAAATGATACAGCCAGAGAACAGCTTGAACGTTGCTTCCAATTTGTGATTAGGATTGAAAACAACTTCATACTGATGTTACTATGTTTATTGTCAAGGGCTTGTATGAGTTTGAGAGGGAGCACTGTGCCTGTTTGCAGCTTGCTTCTACAGTGGTGCGGTCCTCCAGTGATTTCTATACTGGTACATTAAGTTCTATTCTGGTACATTAATTATTACTAATGTAAGTGAAGCATTATACAAGACACAGCTTTGCAAGTATTTCTTAGCTGCAGAGCTAACTTGATTGATAAGAAGTCTGTTGTATCTGCATTCACTGTAATGTGTTCCTGCATCCTTGACTAGGTGAGCTATTCAAAAAGCCTTTAACATGAATTCTGCTTCATTTTTGCTGGTGAACTGTTGCTAGCCTAGTTTCCTTATTGAGTTAGTTGTTCATGGTTGACAGATGGCTTTGCAGGACTTGCTTGCATTAGCTTGGACCGATAAAATTATGCTCTTAATTCTAGGGTTTTTTTTTTGTGTGTGTGTACTTTATATATGAAGGAATTTTTAGGTAAAAGCATAGAATTTTACTGGCATAGGCTGAATTTACATTGCAAATATTACGTAAGCATTGTGTATTTATGCATCTTCAGAGACAATTTATTGGATGATGGTGGTTCTTGAAATCTCGCTATTTTTTGTTTATATGTTTGAACTGGTATGTTGGAATGTGTTGCTCCTTGCCTGGGTTGACATAATTTGTTTCTACAAACAGAGCTGTGAGCTGCTGATACATGCGTGTCTAAGGTAGTCATTGAGCCTGAGGTCTCATCTCTGATGCCCTAGTGGTCGATATCCCTATTTTAATGAATAGGGAGAGGTAAAGCACTTCTATGACCTTGAACAAGTAATATTTGAGCCTACATGCAGTAAGAAACTGGTCTCTGGATGACAACTGCCAGTGCTGGCTGTTATTAGGGCATAAAGTGGCTAGCTAGTGAAAATGGATTTTGTTAGTCTTATAGTACTGTTCGTATCAAATGCTGTGTTTCTGAAGCAGCTAAAACAGCTGCCTTCACACTAATACATGATTATTTTTCAACTGTGCTTCATGGCATTTGCTGCAGAAAGCCCATGTCAGTAAGCATCAGTGGTGATAAGTACTTGTTTCTTCTTAATTCCTTAACTGTATATGTTCTTGCTCAAGCTTAGATGAAGCTGTGTTCTGCATGCCTTGTGTCAGCTCACTGAAACTTTCTCACATTGAGAATTCTGGTGTCAGAAGTATTACAAATGGCACTACTCTTCTGGTAGCCTTCCTGACCTAACTGAGTGGTGATCTGATCGTAGTAGTTTGTATGTAAATACATTTGCAGACTTGAAGGAGCGGGTTTCACATTAAGTAGAAGATTTGCTTTAAAGATGTTTCGTTTTTCACTTTTCTGAACTGTGTTGCAAGTAGCACCTCACTTGTTTGTTTTTGTCTTCTAACTTGTCTGTCTCCACAGGAAGTACTGTAACTGTAAAGAGAACCTGAATTACAATGGGGGATGACAGTGAGTGGATGAAACTGCCCATTGACCAGAAGTGTGAACACAAGGTAGGGAATGCTGTCTTTGGGTTTGGCTTGCTGTGTATCTCTGCTGTGATATTCCTGTACCTAATTATGGCAAAGTTGGCGAATTCTTGTAGCCATACAATGTGTGTGTAAAAGGTCTGAATTACTCAAATAACGCTCATTAAGCAGAGTTTAGTTGTGTGATAATTTGGTGGCGTAGGTTTGTGAGCTGAAAGATCAGTATGGTTATGTGAATATATTACTCATCTGTGGCTGAAAGTACTGTTGGGCTCACACCTACTCATCGGTGGTGGTTGCTAGAGCTGATGGAAAGCCATGTGGAATACTGACATCTCTCTCTTCCTGTCATGGCCTGGAAAAGCAATGGGTATTTTGCCCCATTGCATAGTGTTAGTGTAGTTACTGAAGGGAAGTCTTGAGGATGCCAGCTTACTGAGTGCACTTCCAGCTGTGATTGCAGTACCTATTGGTGAGTTAAGGTTTGTATTTACACAACTCTTAAATGTTTGTCTTCTGCTTCCAGCTGTGGAAAGCCAGATTAAATGGCTATGAAGAAGCTCTTAAGCTCTTCCAGAAGATAGATGATGAAAAGAGTCCTGAATGGTCCAAATACCTTGGGTTGGTAAAGAAATTTGTGACGGACTCCAATGCAGTGGCACAGTTGAAAGGACTGGAAGCAGCACTCGCCTATGTTGAAAATGCTCATGTGGCTGGGAAGTAAGTAGTCTTTCCTTGCTATTAGTAGGCTGTTATGAGTCTTATGTCCCTCTCTGAGGAAGTCACCAGGTAAATTGTATAGGGGTTATAGAGATATGGTCCTAGAAAACCTGCTGGGGAGTAGGCTTGAAGATGGATTCCATGTGCCTATTAATTTGTCACAAGTTGGTTGCATAATGCTTAGCAATCTTGAAAGAAGAGTGGTAAAGTTTTTATAAGTGGTAGGAAAGTGAATCAGTGAGTTGTTGCTATGAGCTGGAATCCCTCTTGCTTGGCTGGGACAGTATGCACAAGAAACCTTTTTCCTAGGAGATATTTGTGTAATTTATTTGTTAAATAAAATGTACTCTTGGTTGTGGTGTGGTGTCCAGTTTAATTAATCTGAGTCCTGCCAATTTCTTCAGAGTACGTTACTAGTTTTTGCTATTACCTAGCCCCATGAAATAATGTACTCTTCTGGGGGTGAAATAAAAGCACCTAATAGACCGTTTTGGTGGTTTGGTCCACTGGCTTTAAGTGATCTGATTTAAAAATACATATGTTTATATATTTAAAAAAACAACCCAATTAAAACCTTACTTTGAGAATGTATCAGCTTTTCCAGACCCCATAATTCTTGACCCCATAATTCTCGAGTGTTATAAATGGTTTACTGTATTGGGAACTTAGCTGCGATCACTCCAAGCAATTTTGTTTTTACACAGATGTTGTGTTTCTTTAATGTACACAGTTCCTGGAGATGACATTGAGCTATGGTCCAGGATCAATGTATGTTAATAAAGATCTTTTTGAGAGAATGTCTTGACTACACCAGATTGTGAATACCAGATGTAGGAACATGCAAAATCACACTCAGTGTGAAGGGGTTCTGCTGATACAACTAGAGGTGGAATTTAGTCTTGAATGTGTGATGACTGAGTTCTCTTGAATGTTCTAGATGTTGTGTGCTTCTCTCTGTAGATAATGGTGGAAAATAACTAATTCACTTAAACGTGTCTTTCTTCTTTCAGGACAACCGGAGAAGTAGCTTCTGGAGTTGTAAATAAAGTATTCAATCAACCGAAAGCCAGAGCCAAGGAGCTGGGTGTAGATATATGTCTAATGTATATAGAAATTGAGAAAGGGGAGGCAGTACAAGAAGAATTACTCAAGGGTCTCGACAACAAAAACCCGAAAATCATAGTTGCATGTATAGAGACATTGAGGAAAGCACTAAGGTAAGCTTTTAGATTTGGGGCTATGGCATTTGCTTGTTTTGTTGTTGCTTTTCCCTCTCACCCGGCAGTGTATGTATCCCTCTAGCATTTTTAGCAGTCTGTCTGTACTGAACTGATTATTTTTATGGTGACGGCAGTTGTGAGAATGTCACAACTCTTCTGGATCACTGAGATAAACTCAGAATAAATTCCAGTTTTCCCGTCACCATCTTTTTGTTGGTGGTGGTGTGTTTGAAGGTTTTCTCACTGAAGTGGACAGCTTTCATTGGCTACGTTGTTGGCTTGTTTGTTTTTTTAATGCTCATTGTGCCTAACTTTATTTTGAATCAGAGCTGTCTTTGTCAATTTCCATTGTCCATATAAAAATGTCTTCATTAAAAACGGAAGCTGATAACACCCTCTCAAAAACAAATGTAATTTAAGATTGGGTACTTGATTTCAGGATTAGAATCACTGTATCTGTTTTGTTTCATTCTGAGTGTATTTCCTGCTGATAATTTTGGTATTAGTGAGGCCAGAATGCCTTTTTTTCTGAAAAACAAAACAAAAATAGTTTGTGTAAAAACATTATAATAAAGATGTTTAGTAGTGAATTTGCTGAAGTAGATGATTCTTATACTAAGTGTTTCAGAGTACTGTAAGCAGTGCTTTGGTTTATGTTCTGCTAAATGTCCTATACTGAAGAGGATATTTTACCTATTTTAAGTTGTCTTGTCTCGTTAACAGTGTGATGTAATTAGAAAACTCTGTAACAATCCTGAGTATCTTCCTATCAACCATATTTTTTAAATGTGCCTTTTTGATATGTAGTATTTTATTATGCTTTAGGTAGTAAGATCAATTTATTTCATGGAGCTCTGTTAATCTGTTTTAGAAGCTTTAGAATTGACTTGTGCTTTCAGAGTTCTGAACTGCACTGATAGCAAGATTTATGTATTGTGCTTGGGTGGATAACTTGAGTATGTAACTAATCAAGTGTCCAGTGTTTATTTTTTGCTAAAGCATTTAGGGTTTTTTTGTGTTATTATAAGAATTAGAGGAACAGTAGACTACAGCAAGTTCTCATTCTCAATAGCTCCTTTATCTAGCTTGGCTTTTACTTCAACTGTGGTGTTAAAGATCTTGTGCTGTTTGCATTCTACAATTGTTACTTTCTATACTGGAGTTCTCAAGAAAGAAAAATGGTCCTGAATCAGTGTTCTATGGCTTCTGATGTGATGCAGAAATGCTTTAAGAGCTGCAGCAGTTTACAATGGGTACCTGAAGGAAACTTGTTTCCATTCAACAGTGGTTGAAAAATGCAGTGTAGTGTGTTAAGTTCAACAGCGTCTAGAATCTGCTGACAGGGAAGGGTGGTTGGCTGGGGAAACCTGTTCTGTGTGTCCTTTCAGTCACATAGATTTTAACACGTGTATTTTTTTGTGAGGATGACCCAGGCTTACTATAATTGTCTAGTTCAACAAGTGGCAAGATGACTAATGCTTTTACTGCAGTTTGCCTCCAAGGATAGACAAAGGAGATTCTATTTATTCTGATTTTTAAGAAGTAGGTCATATAAATTTCTGTCTAAGGACACTTATTCTTTCATTTTTTCCTTTCTTGGCAAGGAAACAGATTTAGGCAATAGATGGCAGTTGATGTAGGCAGTGGATTAGACAATTAAATGTTTTGAAGTAATTTTAGCACAGGCCTGGTATTGTCATTTGGTTTGGCTTAGGGAGAGTAATTGTAATTGGTGAAATATTATTTTAATTGTGTAGCAGCTGAATAATATAAAAAGATACAAGGATTTGAGTAAAATAACAGAATCTGTGTGTACTGGATGCACGTCATTATTCTTTAAGAAAAATCTTTTGGCTTGCTCTTTGGTTCCTACTTGGACTATGATGCTATTCCATGTTTTTAACTTTCAGTGAATTTGGTTCAAAAATAATCGTACTGAAGCCAATAATTAAAGTATTGCCAAAACTGTTTGAGTCTCGGGAGAAGGCTGTTCGAGATGAAGCCAAACTCCTCGCTGTGGAGATGTACCGTTGGATAAGGGATGCTCTGAGATCTCCATTGCAGAATATAAATTCTGTTCAGGTAGATCAAATGTAACTCAGCATGTTTGTTTCATCTTAGTTTTAATATCTCATGGTAGCTAGACTACAACTGGAGTCTTCCTTCATGTTCAACCATTTGTATTTAAACCTTTAGAGGCTTGACCATTTTACAATATATTCTTAAGTAAATACTTGGCATTAACATTTTTTTTTGTTTTGATGTTCTATGTGAGTACATTTGTTCAGAAGCTCCTGAGCAGTGAGTGTGAAGGAGAAGTCTCTTTGGTGGCAAAGAACTTACAATTTAGCAGTGTCTTAAACTTTTTAAGGGTAAAACTCCATTGCTTTCTGTGGAGGGTTGCTTGTCTGTGGTACATGCAAGATGTCTTGGATACTATGGGTCTTTTCCTTTGTCAGCTAAAAGAACTGGAAGAAGAGTGGATCAAAGTGTCATCAGCTGCTCCTAAGCAGACCAGGTTCCTGCGTTCCCAGCAGGAGCTGAAAGCAAATGTTGAGCAGCAGCAGGCAGCTAGAGGAGATGAAGATGGAGGTAAACTATCTCTGTACTCTTTCGGGAAGACTATCATGAGTATTTTATTGAGAAATGTATTGAATTGTGAAGATTCTTCTATTTGAACTGATACAGAATGTGGCATGCCTTGCGTCACGAGATAATGTGAATAGCGTAAGAGCTTTACGTGGTAAAATACTATCCATTCACATAGCAAGTTCATAGCTGCTGATGGTGTTTTCTAAGTGAGCCTTAGACAGTAGTGTGGTTGAAATTGTATTTATTGTGCTGCTTAATGTTTTTCTCACTTCTGGTTGTAGGAGATAATGAGGAAGAGAAAGTACCACAAGTAGATGTATATGAGTTGCTTGAAGCTGTAGACATCCTTTCAAAGCTTCCAAAGGACTTTTATGAGAAAATAGTAAGCATAAACTTTAATACCGCTGGTTAATTCTTTGGCATGTGGAGCTAATGAGTCTAAAAATGGACTTACATTTTGCAACATAAACTATACTGTTGCGTGGATGATAATAACAGACTAGTGAAAGCAAATTACAGACTGTCGTAAATAAGTCTGAATTTTGGTTTTTACCACTGAGAAAGCAATAATTCTAAGGAGCTGAGATGCATCCCAGGAAGGGACTGTATTTTGTGTTTCACTGCAGTTGATGTTGAACTTTAGGGAAACTTCAAGAGGTCTTGGCTCTCTCAGAATAGAGTTGAGCTCTAAATCTATGGTCTCTGGCAAATAAAAATCTCTAGAACTGTTCATAAATTAATCTAAATTATTTGCTCTGCAGGAGGCAAAAAAGTGGCAGGAAAGGAAAGAAGCTCTAGAAGCTGTGGAACTGCTGGTGAAAAATCCTAAATTAGAATCAGGAGACTATGCAGACTTGGTGAAAGTTCTCAAAAAGGTAATGAAACACAGGATATGTGTATGGTTTAATAATTATTTTTGATATAATTTCTTCGTGTTAATGTTTCTTAATTGAGATAATACTCAGCAGCATAAACTTCTTAGTTGGAACAATGGTGGAAGTAACCTTACGTGTTGCCTATTGACTATAGTTAGAAATAACTCCAAGTCTTCTACCTTTCATTAATTTTAACTTTTCAGGTTGTTGGAAAGGATACAAACGTTATGCTGGTTGCTTTAGCTGCCAAATGCCTTGCTGGACTAGCTTATGGCCTCCGAAAGAAATTTGGACAATATGCAGGACATGTAAGTAAGAGTGTGCACTTTTCCTGGTGTCCAGCATCAAAGAAAATTGGGGGAAATATTATGGGTATTTGTGGGTTGTTCTTGTTTGTTTGTCAGGGCTTGGTATTTATCAAAGATGTATTTTTGTAGCATTACAGGTGCTTACCTCCACCTAAATGGATCAAGAAGTGAATTCTCTTGCAGCTTAAGGTTAAAGGGCAGTGTTTGTTCATGTTCAACAGTATAAAGCTTACTGGCGCAATGAGTCTTGTGTATGAAGTCAACTTCGAGTTCAATTTCCATAAGATGAACTTTATTTACATTACCTTATGCTTGGAGATAACACTTGCAGAAATGCATTTGCAGCACGTGGAGGTGGGGGAAGCATTTCTGAGCCTGAGTTCTACCTAGCAGTGCCATCGTGTGCAAATGTTGTTTTTGGTTTTGCTTGTTGTTCTGTTACCTGCTTCGAACAGCCAGACTACTGATGGTTTTTTTAGTACCAAAATGTTTGGGTGATGAAGCTTAATGCTATTCTCTCCTCTTACAACTCATGTCTTAGCAAAAATAATACCAGGAAAGCTTTGGAAATAAAGGGAGCTTGTAGTTTCATTTATCTTGCTTCTTTCTCAAGAGTGTCACTGTTTGTGTTATTTAAGCTGCTCAACTTTAAATTTTCTTGTGATGCTCCAGAGGATACATAAGGGAGGGCTGAGGGTAAAGCTGAGAGAGGGGGAGAAATGCATCTGGCAGCTGTTAG
Organism: Cyrtonyx montezumae; assembly: GCF_038088225.1. Taxonomy (NCBI): domain Eukaryota; kingdom Metazoa; phylum Chordata; class Aves; order Galliformes; family Odontophoridae; genus Cyrtonyx; species Cyrtonyx montezumae. The sequence continues at coordinate 35,342,035 of NW_027071826.1, read as the reverse complement.
TGTTATGTTTTGGTGAATTGTAAAGTTACAGGATGTCATTGCCTCAGAAGCTTTCAGGTCTGCTGAACTCTGAACAAAAGTTCAGGCGAAGATGATTTTATTCTGAAAGCTGCCTGTTGTTATGAGGAACATGGTTATTTTTGTTTATTTTGGAGTGCTTAAGGCTTTGTGAACAGGGAATTGGCAAGTGTTAGCAACACAAGGGTGCCACCTGAGCCTTGGTCATTGTGTCAGATCTTGTAGTCAAATTCTGTGTAGAAAGAGCTATCTGTGGGAAAACCTGTTATAAGCTCTTGCATAATAGAAAGCAAGTAACTATATGGCTTCTAAACTTATCAACTGTGATATGCTTACAAAATCATGAAAAGAGCCTGCTTTTCACAATTAAAAGCTCTGCGTGTCTCTGCTTAAATGACAGAAGTTCTAATTGTTATGTTACTAATGGTGTAGGTTATAGAGACCATTGTTAAATGGCTAATATTACCAGCATATCAAACAGTTAGATATATCTGGTTGACTGAGAAGTTATATTAGGTGTAAATTGCGGAGGAGTTCTGGTGTGGTGTGCTTTAATTATCAGGTGCACTTTTTCAAGTTGATAAATACAAAAATATTATTCTGGGAAGAGATACAGGTCTAGAAAAGGTTCAGGCTTTCACAACTGGAAAGGCAGTGTTCCAGTTAAATCACAGCGTCTTGGACAGTGATGCTGAAAGTTGTGAGGAAGCTAGGAAATGGGACTGTGTATGTATAAATATATGCACATGCATTTTTGGATTCTTGAAAGATGAGAACACAGCACTCTGAGGAGCTATTTAATTTCCTGTCAGTGTCTTTGTATTTTACACCAGTAGATCCAGAATATTCACTTGTGAATTTGTATATCTGCTTTTTCTTAGCTTTTCTATACAACTGCTTAAAAATCTATATTAATAGATTGATTAGAAAGAATTTCACGATGAAGGTAAGCTGGAACAGACTAGTTCATACTGCTGTTCCATGCCCAATGAGGCAGGAGAGATTCGAATTATTTTTCTTTATCAGGGAATAAATTAATCATGTTTTACAGTTATATGAGTGAAGAGTGGATTGATTTTCTTCTTTTCCTCTTCCACAGGTTGTTCCAACGATCTTAGAGAAATTTAAAGAGAAGAAACCTCAGGTAGTGCAAGCACTGCAGGAAGCTATTGATGCAATCTTCCTTACTGTAAGTAAAACACTGTCTGTTTTCCCATTGTCTGAGAATTGGTCTCTTTATTTGCTCTCTTTGTCCCTTTACTGAAACTAATAACTTCTTTCTCACTATAGACCACATTGCAGAACATAAGTGAAGATGTGTTGGCAGTGATGGACAACAAAAATCCTACAGTTAAGCAGCAGACATCCCTTTTCATTGCAAGAAGTTTCCGTCACTGCACACCTTCTACTCTGCCAAAAAGCCTGTTGAAACCTTTCTGTGCTGCACTTCTCAAGGTTAAAAAAAAAAAAAAAAAAGCAGAAGTAGTACTTCTTTGATATTAACTTGGAAGTTTTGGGATTGTTTTGGGAATTCTGACTGAAATCATACTGGAAGATGGCTTGGTTATGGAGATTAAACTATCTGTAGAAGTGAGAACTCGCCTAGCTTATAATAGTTACAAAATCAATGTCTTAATCTATTTAACTGCTGGACATTGACAAATGCTTCTTGCAGATATCCATAGCATGCTTTTGTTGGAGTGTTGCTTCTAATTTGCCATGGATAAAAACTTCTGTATGAACTACCTGTACACTGGAGACCTTCCAGTGTAAACAAGATTTATATGCTTTATTATGTGTTTCCCTTTCTTTGGGAAAGTTCCCTTGCTTCCAGAATGGAGATTTGAGAAGGAATGTGGGATCTTGAATTTCTTTAACTTTTATGGTGTTTAAGTATTCCTTGAAGTTCTTTGAAATGTTCTCACTTTTCTTGCTGTGTGAGACATCCAAGGATGGGAGGCTAACTGTATTTGAAAAAGAGTATATCAGGACATGAGAAAACTCAAGTAGATCTGCTTTTTCCTTTCTATTGTGGAATGGAACATTAAGTATCGTGCTGTAGTGGTTGTAAATACCTTTTTAAAAGGTTGGAACAGGCTTGTACAGAACATGGGTTTAAACATTTGTTTAGATGTGAGCTACAAGCTGTGTGATGCACACTGTATTTCTTGGCAGCATATCAATGATTCTGCTCCTGAAGTAAGAGATGCTGGTTTTGAAGCATTAGGCACTGCACTGAAAGTTGCTGGAGAGAAAGCTGTGAATCCTTTTTTAGCAGATGTTGACAAACTAAAGCTTGATCGGGTGAGTTTATAAAACATAAAACACTCAATTTATGCATGTAAAATGCATTTTAGTAAAGATGAAAGGAGGTAATTTAGTCAATGATTTGCCACAGTTGTTTTGAAAATGTCTTATTTAAAAGTTATTGTTGCAGCAGGAAGTCTGGAGAAGGTTTGTTTTTTTTTTTCTTGTGAAATATATAGAGTATCCTTTCTTTGACTCAATATCTAAAATGTACTGATGTGCACATACTGTACCTTCTCATTCTTAAATACAGCTGTTTGGCTTTAAGGCCATCTGTGAAGTGGTTTGATTTCTTTATTTTTTTGGTTGGTGGGTTGTGTCGGGGGGGTTGTGTTTTCCAGTGCTTCTTTTTCCATCTGAAACAAATATTAAGTCACAAATGTGTGATCTACTTCTATATTTTTAGGTAGGATTTGATACTCAGTACTTATTTCACTGGACAAAGTTCTTGTATTTTTGTGTAAGTTGATGGGTTCAAGTGATGACTTGATTTTATTGTGCTACGTTACTACTGTATTACAGGATACCTGAACTTTGTTAACTGAACAACTTAATGCTGTTTTTAGAACAGTAAAGTTGGAGTCACTGCTGAGAAGATAAACCACATCTAGTTGTGGTAACTAAAAAGCTACATTTCTTTTTTACTTTTTTTTGTTTTTCATGTAAAACACTTTGTCAGATTAAAGAGTGTGCTGAGAAGGTGGAACTGGTTTCTGGTAAAAAGGATGGAGCTGCTGAGAAGAAAGAAGGCAAGCCTGTTGCTGGAAAGGCACCTGCTCTTTCAGGATCTGCTGGAGAAAAAGACATAAAAGATTCAGCAGCCAAACCGGGACCACAGAAAAAAGCACCTGCTGTGAAAGTAAGATTGTCAAGAGGTTACTGACAGTTCTATTTATCTGATTGTAATGACTATGATTAGTTGATACCTGGAAGATCAAATGTAAGTTATGGTACCAGTAATGTATCTTTCAAATGTATATTTTGATGTCAGAACATAGAGATATGGAAAAACAACAGTTCATTTAGAATCTGATGAATTGGAGAGTTCTTTGATCTCTGTTAATTTGTGTGCTTCCTTTGTAGCCTGGGGGCCCACCTAAAAAAGGCAAACCAGCTGCAGCTGCGAGTACAGGAGGTACTGGGGCTAAAGGCAAGAAGGGTCCTGAGGCCAAAGAGATATTTGAATCAGAGCTCTCGGTATGTGTCCTGCTTTTATCTGCTCCGTGTAAATAGTTAATCAGATCTTCAGCTACTACATTTTTCACTGGAGTATTTTTCCCTGGATAAAAGAAGAGCAATGCGTAGAATTCATGACTGGCAAAATGTTAGGTATACTCTGTTTAATGTGCACCTGTTCTATTGGCTGTTTTTTGATACCACATCATAAAAGCAATGAACATTATCATGCTAATGTAATGTTCAGGGTCATGGTGATACAGAATTAGAAACAGATGTAGAAGGTAGAGAAAGGTAGCGATAACTACTTATGATGAAGTAAGGATGTATGATTTGGTGCATCCATCTGGCATTAAAAGCTTGAAAATACGGTCTACTGAAGCTCAATGTATTCTGCTTCAGATTTCAAACTAATAAACCAAATCAAGTTTCTTACATTCCGTTCATAGTTGAGAGTGAGTCAAGAACATGCTGAAGATCTGTTAGTTGTAGTTGTTCGTGTAGTTTATATACGTATGGATTAGATGCTTTGTTTCTACTTTAGGAAAAAAAACACCACTTTTCCCTTCCATATCCTTTCAGTAGATTAGTTTATCTCATTCCTGATCTGTGGGTTAAACAGTAAGAAAAAGCTGTTGAAGTTCTGACTTGCTCCTTTATGAGATCTATTTCCAATTTTTTCCAAGTTGTCAGTTACCTTTAGAGAGCGTCCTTTAGTATGAGTACTTTCCACATTATATATAATGTGTGAATTGTATACAGCACAAAATGACGATACAATCCTTGAGAGTAATACAGGCAACAGAGATGCTGAGGTTTTTAGTTTTTCATTTTCAAAATAACTTGAGTTCCATCTAAGATGGATGTAGACAACTATTCCTGTCCATCTTTATCAACCCCTCATTAATTGTAATGGAGCACAGACTTTGTGCAAAATTATCTTAAATACTTCATTTTAGCTCTGCTTAAGTAATTGAGTAAACTTTAAGTAATGTCTGCCTGGTATAATTTTTGACTGCAACCTAAACTTTTTAGGGATTATTTTTCTGTTGCAATATGGTTTAGCAGCTTCCTAAATTCATGAGACCTCTAAGTTGTGATCTGTACAAAATCTTTCAACCTACAGCACAACTTTTTTTTATTTTATGGTGACTTGATTTTTATAAGTGCATTGAGGAGCAGGAGTTGTTCCAGTGTATTATCTGCCCTCTACCCTGCTACCACAGGATCCTGTGGAATGTGTTGTCCTTATTCTTATCTGTCTGCAGATAGAAGTTTGTGAAGAGAAAGCTGCTGCTGTCCTTCCAGCTTCTTGTATCCAGCAGCTGGACAGTGGTAACTGGAAAGAGAGACTTGCCTCCATGGAAGAGTTTCAGAAGGTAAGTTTCCAACAACTAATAAAAAGAGAAATGAGGAAGGAGAAAGCAAGAAATAATTTTTGTCTTGTTTTAGACCTGGCAGCTCACTTTAAAAGACATACCAGAGTAGCAGTATGTTAGTATGCTATTTCAAATGAGTTAAATGGTACTTGTGAAATACATGGGGCTTACATGGCTTAAATTAGCTCTTAATCCATAACTATGGCATAGTAAGCCTCTTAATTTGATGTAGATATGTTTTTGTCAGAAGTATTTGTACATGGATTGAGGATGTGTATGGGTTTACTAAAAATGCAAAGTAATTATAAAGCTAGGTCTTAGGCAGCTAGATTTGAACAAGTTTTGCAATGATTTAGGAAAAAACACTTGCAACTCCCTGTTGGTTGCATTTTAAGCAGCAATTGATCCTAACATCAAAAATCCAATTGGTTAATAGTTGACGTTTGAAACTTAGACAGCAGTATTAGTATTCATAGCTGGTAGTGGTGCTTCATGCAGTTAGAAGAAAATAAGCATGATACACTACAAAAACTGGAACACGAAGACTGTTTTCTTCCTGTGGTATCTATCACAAAAACCTTTGAGAGTTCAGATTCAAAAAGCAATCAACTGTAGATGTACAGTTCATACTGTTGTATTGCAGTTGCTATTGAATTTTAATGTTTTAGTGGAAATGACTAATTGACATTATTTAACTGTTACTAGCAGCACTGAGAGATTGCTGCAGAAGCCAGAACAGATTTATTCAAACGTGAGGATGTTATAGTTTCAGTGGAATGCATTCGTGGTGGGGGATTGTTACAGAAAGGCTTATTTAGGTTACATTAAGGCTTAGTCTCTGTTTTGTAGTCTGCTTTCTTGTCAGCCACTTATTTAATATTACACTCCTAGGTTTCAAATGGCCAACAAGTGCTTGTGAATACGCTTCTTAAGGGATAAATGAAGTGCAGAATTATGAACACTTGCACTTAAGTGTTGGCTCAGTGTGTAAAATGGGCTACTTGCAGAAATGGGTCTTATAGTAAAGCTATTCAGGTAAATTTGTATTTCTAAGAATTTTTGCAGTTTAGTCTAATACTGTACTTACATGACAGTTCAGGTAATTTCCTGTTGTGTGGATGTTTAGTTTGATGCGTTTTGTTTGTCTGTTTTAAATTCTGTGATCGTTTGGCTAACTTGGATATTTATCCTTGAGGCTGTTGAGCTTATGGAGAGAAGTGAAATGCCTTGCCAAGCTCTAGTAAGAATGCTGGCCAAGAAACCTGGTTGGAAGGAAACAAACTTTCAGGTAATGCATTTTTACTTCAGTAACTAATAGTTCATTTTTATTACTTATTGTAAGCTGTTTTTCCAACTGCAAGGAAGGCCCCAACTGCATATTAATTTTTTTCTCAATACAGCATCCACAGTTGTCTCTTTAGTCAACTGAGAATGTAAACTCTAAAATCACATTTTTTTTGTTTACAGTTGAGGCTTCAGGAAACAACTGTATGTGTCTAGGTGTATACAGATGTTTGTGTGTATATGTAGTTATAGGTAAATTCTAAAGGCTGATATTTCTGAGTATTATTGAGTGTATTAAAATGTGTATACACAACTTATTTATATTCAGGCAAATGCATGTATGTACTTGAGTAGACACACAAATTGTATTTTTTGTATTAAATAGTATTAATAACATTAAATTTCTACATGTTTTTAAGGCCTTGAATATAAAAGAGTGACTTTCTTGTTGTTATGAACGTTCCAGGTGATGCAGATGAAACTGCATATTGTTGCATTGATTGCACAGAAAGGAAACTTCTCCAAGACTTCTGCACAGGTTGTACTGGATGGTCTTGTGGACAAGGTTGGTGATGTGAAATGTGGGAGCAATGCAAAAGAAGCCATGACAGCAATAGCTGAGGCATGCCAACTGCCATGGACTGCTGAGCAGGTGAGTGGGTAGCAAAAGTGTTCTTTTGTTAAAGACAGAAATATTATGTGAGTGTCCTTTCAAATCAGGGAATAAGTCCTCTATCTTCATGGTTTTTTTGTTGTTTTGGTTTCCTGTGTTGGCCAGCAGTGACTTATTCGAAGATATCTCTTGAGTTAGCTGTTAACTACAACTTGAGTAGTGATTAGGTAACTTACTGAAATATTGTTTAAAAAAAAAAGCACAAACACTTGTACATTTCTATAATATAGGTAATCTCTGAAAACCTTTTAGTACATAACTTGTGGTTTACTTCAGCTGCACTTACATTATGCTATGGTTTCACAATAAACTTTGCCTTGTTCGTTACCTCAGCTTTTTTGGTTTATTTGAACTACCTTGGTTTTGACAGGTATGTATACTCATATATATGAGGTATATATACTCATTTATGTACAGTAGTTCTTTGTCACCTGGCTTGACAATGAAAACTCATGTTTGTTTTTCTGTTCCAGGTTGTGGCTATGGCTTTTTCTCAAAAGAATCCTAAAAATCAGTCAGAAACTTTGAACTGGCTCTCTAGTGCTATTAAAGAGTTTGGCTTTTCTGGGTATGTCTTCCAAGAGAAACTTGAATGGAAGTGTTTCTTACCTTGGTCTGAGAATCTGTTCTGTCTTGAGTGCAAATGCACTGAACTTTTAATTCTCTCAGCTCTGATACTGGCTTTGTTAGCTGCTCTTCTTGTTCTAAATGTATAAACAAAAGCTGACAGGAGTAATAAGGTTGTCTCCAGTACTATTAAAAGGTCCTTTCTTCCTGGGAGCTTTTCTGAAGTGCCTTAACCTACATATAGGAGTGGGATGAGCAATAGTTGTAGTACATCTATGCTCTGATGCATCACTATATAGTTTTTTGGTATAGTACTTAATTTCTCAGCGCCTATGTCTTAACTGAATGCTCTCTGTGTATACAGTAGTGTACCATTTACTCATGAGAACAAATTTCTGATCAGTGAATCAGCAATCAAATGCTGATTTATTTGGTTGCTTAGGCAGTTACTGTGACTGTCTGAATTGTTTCATGGCTGTTAAAAGGGTAATTGCATTGATTAAGTCTTCAAAACTTTTTTCAGTAACACTTCATTTTATGACAAATTCCCTAAAAAGTTTGTATTTCCACCAAAGTAATGGATGAATTGATATGATAATAGAATGGCACTGTTTTGAAACTGCACAAAGGAAGCTTCCGTGTTGGCCCATCTATTTTCTGTTCCAGTGCAGCGGTAGTATAAAAGATTCAGTAATCTAAACCTTCCTTCTTCCTCTTGTAAACTACTGTTTTTGAAATTTGTGCCTTTTTCAGCAAGATCCTGATGCAGGTTAATGAAGTAGTACTTTTTATTATGTAGCCACATATCAGGTGTTTAATAGGACTAGATTTGTTCTTTGGATTTCAGTCTCAGCAATCATGGAATTGTAGTGATTTAAGAAACTCTACAGCTGTAGTAAATAGTCTTTAATTTTCACTACCTTAGGTTTACTGTGTTGACTTTCATAGCAAGTTATTCCCAAAACTGATCTATTAATATGCTGTACTTAAGATACTAATACTTGCAAATATTTTCTGCTTCTCAGTGATTTGCATGCATCTGTTTATTTTCACTGCATTTTATTAATCTTTAGCATTCTGATTTTTTGCTTTTTTTAATTGTACTCATGGGAATCTTTTTTTTTCCCCACAGACTGAATGTCAAAGCTTTCATCAATAATGTGAAGACAGCTCTTGCTGCAACTAATCCAGTAAGAAAATTTATTTTAATTCAGAATTTTGATCAGTCCTTAATGTGAAGACTGAATTCTTGTATTTTTTCTGTCAGGCTGTAAGGACTTCTGCCATTACCTTGCTGGGAGTCATGTATCTTTATGTGGGACCTCCTTTGCGAATGTTTTTTGAGGATGAGAAGCCTGCCCTTCTCTCTCAGATAGATGCAGAATTTGAAAAGGTATGAAGCATAGCATTCTTAACACCAAGTATCACTAAAACTACTTGGAAGCAGCTGTAGTTGGAATGTGTAGTAATACTGTGGTCTAACCTTTGCTTTTAAGTGAACTGGATTTTTGAAGGTAGCAGTTGCTTTGATGAGCTAAGTGCATTGTGCCTAGCTACACCAATTGTTTCTTTTATCCCCATACTGATAAGTTCCTTGTTTTAGGTTTTGCTTTTTTTTTAATATTTTAAACTCTGTTGCACTGAAATAGCACCTTTATGTTGTGCAAGTGCCTTTAATATCATGCTCTAAAATAGCCATTGTATATTTTCCTTGCTTGCAGATGCAAGGACAGACAGCACCAGCCCCAACTCGTGGCATTTCCAGGAACAGTGGAGGAAGTGGGGATGATGGTGAAGAGGAGGAACAGGAGGATGTTGGGAATGATGTTGTGGATCTTTTGCCGAGAGCAGATATTGGGTGCGTTTGTCTTCTACAACTTGAAGGCATTTGTGCTGCAATTCAAAGCTTAATTGAAGTGTTTTATAAGTGTAAATCTGTGTTATTGAAGCACTCAGATTACTAAAGG